>NC_064630.1:272920531-274170531 GCF_023864275.1 Schistocerca cancellata
CCCCCCCCCCCCAATTAGCTGCCACTGAACCGTGCCAGGCTCTTCGCACCCGGTGTCCAGCCGCCAGCCTACCTGCATCCTCGCCTCGTCGGCTGACCGCTGTGAACTCTCAAAGCGCTCACCACTGCCTCTCGCTCCGCCAGCTACTGTACTCCAATGCCACAAACTCGCGGTTCATTAACACCAGGCCTAGCGATCAGGGAAGTTCCATAATCGGCAAAGTTTAGTATACGCGGTGAGCGGCCTCTGTCGCGTCAACGTGTTGGTCACGGTCGCCTAACAGAGCTTTATCCGAATAACCCAGCTAACGGACAAGTAGCCAGTATGAAACTATCAGGATTAACTCCACCAATATGTATGTTAGCTACAAATTTACAAAGAGGAGTCGAGTGTGGATAAGATGTAACTAAAAGCATATGGTTTCAATCAAAAATCTAAGACCAAATGGTGTGCAAGCTAAGCTGAACATTCTCGTCTGACTGACGAATCACTTCAACAGCGTCACGTGAAACCTCCCCATGAGACATTACGGAACTGTTCAGAGATTTTACACGCCACTTCCCCTTTCGTTGCGCGCCAAATTGGGTGGTGAGAATTTCTTCCACCAGTAGTTTTCGAACCTGCTACCTCCAATCCACACCCTTGCGTTAGCGATCTAGGCTAGGGAGGGGACTTAATTGATGTTGAGATGTGATAATAAGACAGTGAGAGAACTGCGAGTGTGTCAACATTAACACACATACGTGGCCAGTAAAGTGAAGCGTTGAAACTATGTATTTCAATAACATGTACCAGCGAGTTATATTTGAGTCCGATCTCAGATATGCTACTAGTGTGATGGATTCTAATTATCAGGGAATCCTCACGAATTTAGAAGCCATTCAACGCCACACTGTTCGTTAATGTAAATCGTTTGTGTTGGCGCCAATATTTGCTTGCAGGTCCGCGCGAATAAAAGAAGTGCTGCCCACATTAGTAACGCATCCGTAAGCCTCTTATGCGCATGACTTTTATCTGAAGCCCCGGGTATTGAAATTTTGTGGATTATTTTAACCAGTTCGGTACATCCCAACTCTCACGATGTTCATTGCTTGAAATTTCGACTGTTGAAGGCGGATCTCCTAATTTACATTCCATTGACAAGAACATGGAGCCCGACGATAACCATATTTCAATAAACAGAGTCTGCCATCCTCTAGATATGTTCAAAAACCTACATTTCCATATCCCAATTTCTGAAACCAATTTTATTTCCATGTCATTGAGGTTATCAAATATTTGTAATGTACGAAAAACTGAAAAGTAATGCCTCCGAATTTTTTATGTGAAAACTCTTAAAGCCTTTTAAATACACGAACTTTATTGCCATTCTACATCTTCGATCTTCATGTCTATATATTTATTTTTCAATATAGTAACTCTGGCTATGAAAACTTTTCACCCAACGAGAAAACAGTTTACTGATACCGTCACTGTAAAATGTTTGACTTTGTTGACGGAGCCGCAACCTCACCTCTGCTTGTATCACTATCAGAATGAAGTCCTCGAAGATGTTCTTTACGTTTTGGAAGCAGATGATAATCAGATGGGGCGAAGTCGGGATTGTATGGAGGATGGTCGGTGAAAACGAACACAAGGTGTCGGTTTGATGCAAATGCAGCGGTCGTGTGTAGCCTGGCATTGTCATGTGATCCATGTGTGGACGAATGCTTCGAATTTGAAACTCGATTGCAACACACTGTTTCTGACGCACGACATAGTTACGTTACACACCCCATGTCACATGCTACACTTTGGAGCCCTCTAGCTGCAGAGGGCTGCAAATACTTGCAGACATGAAGGATAGAGATGTAGAACGGTAGTAACATTTGTTTTATTTAAAAATTCTTAAGAATTTTTGCATAAAAATTATTAGTTTTCGGCACGCCATCGTAGTTCGTTTTCCAAGTGTGTTTTAATTCACCGTTATACGAGTATTACATCATGCCAACGTGCTACAGATCTCCATGTAACTCGCGTTGCACTGAGTACTCTTATTTTATACCGCTCGTTTTTTAATGTTGCACGTGAAATACAAAAAGGAGTCATACCGTGGAATGAACTTCCCAAAAGAAGGCGTATCCTAGGTTGGGTGGTTGATTTGGGGGAGTGGACCAAACAGCGAGGTCATCGGTTCCATCGGATTATGGAAGGAAATCGGTAGTGCCCTTTCACAGGAATCATCCCAGCATTTTCCTGAAGCGATTTAGGGAAATCACGGAAAACCTAAATCAACATGGCCGGACGCAGGTCTGAACCGTCATCCTCCCGAATGCGAGTCCATTGTCGTACCCACTGCGCCACATTGCTCGGTGCGTGTCCTAGCATAGACATAATGTGACTTTGTGCAGCTATCGGTAATTTCTGTTCATGGAAATAAACAGGAATGACTCATCCACATATATACTCCGCAAGCGACCATTCGGTGTGTGGCGGCGAGTTCCTTGTGTACCGCTGTCACTTCATCCTTTACCTGTTTCAATCGCGTATGGTTCACGCGAAGATGGACTGCTGGTAAAATGCCAGACCTACGATCCGGGATCCAAACGCTTCAAGAAAGACTGGCGGACTTGGAACAGGAAGTTAACTGAGCGATTTTTGTGGCAGTTTGGTAACGGCGAACGGTTTGGGCGTGACGTTGAGAGCTCTGATTGGAGGAAACCTGCTCCGACGCCTGAAGTGTCAACTATAAAGTAATTTTAATTGGAGTATAGAGGTGGTTTTACGCTGTATTAGCGTGGTAGCTCCGTGACTAATTTTGTACGTCGTGCTTGTTGCTGTCACTCCTATGTAAATATTGATACTGTCCTTTAACTTTTAAGAACAAAGTATATTGGTGCTAATATCTACAAATATACCCGCGGATGTCCTTTCCGACGTGTGCTATTAAACTGAACCGGTTCCAGGGATTTTGCCGCTCCTGCAAAAAGTGCCCTTTCTTACCCCGCCCCATCCCCTCCTCCCCCTCCTTCCCAAACTGTCGTCACAGTCACATACGTTCTCAGATATTAGATACTCTCTTTCCTCTGAAAAAGGATGACTTTCAGCTATGACGCCTTATTCAAACGTCTTTATGACTTGAAACTTCTTTAAGACCAGACCCAGGTATGGGGCACGAGTCAGTGAAAGAGAAATCAAACATATATAGTGCATATTTTAATATTTCTTTATTTATTACGAAGTGTTTTTTTTTTCAGCGATACTAGTATAGGTGTTTATCGTAGCAGTTAGGAACTGTTAGGCCATCACATGCTAACATTTATCTCTGTTTATTTGTTACCAGGACGTGCTGAAATGTAATACCTCCGTTTTTTTTATGTGAAAGCTCTTAAAGCTTTTTAAATAAAACAAAACTTACTAACATTCTACATCTTTATTCTTCATGTCTATATATTTATTTCTCGACATGGTCACCCGGACGGGGAACACATGTCTCCAACGAAAGACCAGTTTGTTGATTCTATCGCTGTGGAGTGTCTGACTCTATTGATGGGCAATCTCACCTTCACTTTCACCGGTTCATCACTATGAAAGTGAAGTCCTAGAAGGTGTTCTTTGAAGTTGTGAGAACGGATGAAAATCGGAGGGGGCCAAGTCGGCACTTTATGGAGGATGATCGATGACAGTGAAACAAAGGCGTCGCATTGTTGCAGACGTAGCAGCTCTCGTGTGTGGTCTGGCATTGCACGCTGCAGGAGTGTTGCTCCATGTGTAGACGAAGTTTTCTGAGGTCAGACGTTCGATTACATTACACTGTTCCTCACGCATCAACATATCTGGGTACTATACCGACATGTTATACACTACAATTCGGAGCCCTCTAGCAGCAGAAGGTTGCAACTTGCGTCAGCGAAACGAGAATCTAGACCAAGTAATATGCATGACATATCATAAATGAACCAATACACCTGACCTAGGTACGTTTCGAGTATTGCGTAGGTGCATGGTAGAAATTCAGTTACAACACTGTCACTAGTAAGGTTTGCTGTTTTGAAAAAAGCACCCAAGGTACTTCAGTAGAGCTAGTGGTCACTGACAAGCTTTGGTCATCGTCTTTTCTGTCTCCATCGCTCACCACTGCGAAACTCGATGTTGAAGCAGTATGGCCACGGGTGGCGGTAGCATATGTCACTGGTAAGGTCGCCATCGTCATGGGAGGGACTGCTTCCCCCGCCGGTACCTGCGTCTCTCTCCTCTGTATAGGCCTACATTCGGAACATACATGTCCAGTCTGTCCACACAGCCGCAATTAATCTGTTCCGTACACCCAGAAGAAGAGCTATACCCCTCCTCGAAGAACAATGCCGTCAACTGGTTGAAGGGACACGCGGTATTTTACCTACTGTCCAGTAAAGAAAGGAGCGAAGGAGATTTTTGGACGTACATATCCCACCAGCACCACAAGCTAATACGCATCAACAATTACTATGATACATACGCCAACTTCCTCAGAAGAACCGTCATGTGTTTCGATGATGTGATTCAGAACATGGAAAAACGAGAGACAATCTGACCTATGAAAAAGATATACGATCAAACGACGAACATCACTTTCAAGAAACGTTTTGTTTTCGCAAGGGCTTCCAGTAATGTAGAAGATTATCTTTAGGCCTATGTCACTATAAGAAGCAATTTCATAATGTTGTTGTAAGTATTTCTGGCTGTCACCCAGCAGGCCCGGGTTCGATTCCCGGCATGGGAAATAATTTTTACACTTTCTAATTCACCAGCATTACAGGCCTCTTTCACTATAATAAATAATTTTATAAAGTTGTAACTATTTATGAATAAAAAAGTTCAGCAGGAAAAAAAGGAAGGCGCATGGCCTACCGAATGAATTCATAGAATCCGTCGAGAGATGCTACAGGGGCAGCGCGACTGTGATAACGCCGGCGTGGGCGTGGGCATACAGCCGTCACAAGGTGTACGGCAGGGGGACCCACTCTCCACCATCCTGTTCAATTTCGCTGTGAACTTTGTTTCGGAGCAACTCCCACATCGGAACTCGAATCCTGAGTCGCAGGGTCAACGCTGTGGCCTTCGCGGATGACGTTGCTGTTTGCATCGACCAACAAGGGACTACAGTTCCTCATTGATACAGCCGTGGTGCCACCGCCCCTCCCCCCCCCCCCCCCCGCCCAGCACATCTGGGGCTGCATATCGACCCGCGGAAGTGTTTCACCCTCGCCCTGGTGCCCTCGGACCAAGACAAGAAGGGGAAGGTGGACGGCGACATTACCTTCAAGGCTGGCAGCACCACCAGGCTGACCTTACGCGTGGGTGAGACCTTCCGCTACATGGGGCTGCAGTTCTCAACGTCTGGCCGATATCTCTTCAACCCTCGACATCTGGGGGAGCAGCTGGACGCCATCCCCGAGCTCCGCCGGAACCGCAACAACGCCTTTATGCTTTCTTCGACGTGGTTATATCTGGCCTGTACTATGGGCGGCCCTCATCCCGCATCCGCATCAGTGCCCTGAAGTCAGCAGACATCGCCATCCGGGTCGCCATCAGTAGATGGTTCTGCCTCCCCGCCGACACCTCCTGGGCTACTTCCATGCTCCTGTGGCCCAAGGACGACTCGGAATTCCATCGTGTCGCTGAATGGGGCCAGCCCTCCGGCGTTCTCGTCTCCTGGCGCTGAGGAAGATGGGTCCAGCCATCGACGGTGCAGGCCTGGAGGAGGTGCAGCGAGAGATCGCGGCATTGTAGCGGCACCTTATGTGGGAGGATCACCTCCTGAAGACGTCAACGCAGGTCGGAGAGATGTGGGCGGCGCTCCTGCACATTGCTATCGACGGGACGGCTCTCTCCTCGTCTGCCGCCGTCCGGGGGCCGCACCAGAGGGTTGCCGACACTAGTCGGCTACTATCTGGGCGAGACTACATTAACGTCATCCGCGCCAGCATCAGCACCTTCCCCATCAAGGCGTGGAGCAGTCGCGGGCAGGGGGCGGACACCAGATGCCGCGCGGGCTGCAGAGCCGTCGAAGCGGCCAACCACGTCCTCCGGGCTTGCTACCAGACGCACGGATCCCGAGTGATGCGACATGATGCAATCGTCAAGTAAGTCGCCCGTGGACTCGTGCAGAGGGACTTCAGTGTCACCGTGGAGCTCCACCTCCGAACACCAGAGGGACTGCGCAAGCCTGACGTAGTGGCAGTGAAAGACGGCATCGCCCGCGTGATCGACGCCCAGGTTGCCGGCTCGACTGATGTCACACCCAGAAGGAGACCTACTACGGCGTGCTGTCTCCGACATGCATCGAGACGTCCAAGAGGAGACGGTGTTCACAGCGACGGTGAACTGGCGGGGGACCTGGTCTCCTGCGTCGGCGCGTGATCTCATTGGCTTGGGGTTCAGACCCCGGAACCTGGCGGTGTTAAGTCCCCGAGTGCTACAGAGCTGCTGTCCCACCTAGGCCGACGCCTAGAGTCAGCGTCGAGTGAAGTGTGCTGGACTTGTTCTCCCTGTCTCCTGGGGAAGCCGCAGACAGGAGCAAGACTTTTATTGATCATATACGAGGGTGAGTCAAATGAAAACCTTAAATTTGTAATAACAAATCGAAATTTCGCACCATTATAATGTAAGTTGGTAAGCGTGTTACAAACAGCGTGCAGAATGGTCTGCAGGTGGTAGCATAGTGCGGATGCACACATACCGTCGCAGTATCAGTATAAAGATGGCCGCCCCACTTGCGACTTGCACCAGGGAAGAACAGCGTTCTGTTATTCGGTTTTTGTGTAGTG
Source organism: Schistocerca cancellata (assembly GCF_023864275.1). Lineage (NCBI taxonomy): Eukaryota > Metazoa > Arthropoda > Insecta > Orthoptera > Acrididae > Schistocerca > Schistocerca cancellata. Next base: position 272,927,320 of record NC_064630.1, read on the forward strand.
AAGGTGTGAAACCTATTTAAATTCATCAACGAATGAAGGTTCAGTACGGTGACGCATGTTTGTCATCGCAGAAAGTCTGGAAGTTCGCAAATGGCGTGATTTCAGTGGAAGATGGTCCTCGTCCAGGTCACGCACAACGAGTTATGACTCCACAGGACATTGTAGCAGTTGAAGCCATAGTGAAGGAAAACCGCCGAGTGACACTGAATGACATTGCGGCATGTTTACAGATTAGTCATGGGTCAGCATACCACATTGTGCATGATGTTCTGCAGTTTCACAAAGTGTCTGCAAGATGGGTGCCACGGCAGCTGACTCCTGAAATGAGAGAACGACGTGTTGATTCTTGTGAAGAACTTATTCGACGCTTTCAACGAGAAGGTGATGCAAGAATCGTTATTGGGTACGAAACCTGGATTCACTTCCACCAACCGGAAACGATGAGAGCGACCAAGGAATGGCGCCATTCCTCATCACCAAAACCAAAGAAGTTTCGAACAGAACCATCAGCAGGGAAAGCTATGCTGACTCTCTTTTGGGACGAAAAAGGCGTCATTTTAGAACATTACATGCCTAGAGGGACCACTGTCACCAGTGCATCATACACAGATCTCCTAAAAAATCATCTGCTGCCTGCAGTCGAATCAAAGCGACGTGGATTGCTGTCAGCAGGTGTCCTTTTGCAACATGACAATGCAAGGCCTCACACTGCCCGTACAACAGTTGCAACAATCACAGACATGAATTTTGAGTGTCTTCCTCATCCATCATACTCACCAGACCTTGCCCCAAGTGATTTCCATATGTTTGGACCAATCAAAGACTCAATGGGAGGAAAGAAGTTCCGTTCTGATGAAGAGGTACGCCACGCGGTGCGTGAGTGGTTGCGCGGACTACCAAAAGAATTTTTTTCTAAAGTAATTTATGCACTTTGTAAGCGTTGGAGGACTTGCATTGAGCGTGGGGGCGATTATGTTGAAAAGTGATACAGCTTTGTACCACTTCTGCACAATAAATAATATTTGAAAATATTTAAGGTTTTCATTTGACTCACCCTCGTATTTCTTCAAAAATACGGCAAACAGTTTGGCCAAATATTAGAGTCTTTGTTAAAACTCTGTATTACTATTTTATGGTCAATAAAACTGTGTCACTAAGTCACTGTGTCACTGTGTCACTGTGTCACTGTGTCCATTTCAAGTATTGTGTAGGTGCATGGTAGAAATTCAGTTGACAACACTGCCACGCTAGATTTAATGAATGATTTGTATTTCCAACGTATCCCCACATTTCTTCATTTGTCTTGTTTAATTCAGCGTTTCGGAACCATTTCAAAATTTAAGATGCCACCTCTAAATATTTCCTGGCTTGGGCGGTGGCATGGTTCGCCCCCCTAAAGAGCCGGCCCTGTTTTTACACTACTGGCCAATAAAATTGCTACACCACGAAGATGACGTGCTACAGACGCGAAATTTAACCGACAGGAAGAAGATGCTGTGATATGCAAATGATTAGCTTTTCAGAGCATTCACACAAGCTTGGCGCCGGTGGCGACACCTACAACTTTCTGACATGAGGAAAGTTTTCAACCGATTTCTCATACACAAACAGCAGTTGACCGGCGTTGCCTGGTGAAACGTTGTTGTGATGCCTCGTGTAAGGAGGAGAAATGCGTACCATCACGTTTCCGGCTTTGATAAAGGTCGGATTGTAGCCTATCGCGATTGCGGTTTTCGTATCGCGACATTGCTGCTCGCGTTGGTCGAGATCCAATGACTGTTAGCAGAATATGGAAGCGGTGGGTTCAGGAGGGTAATACGGAACGCCGCGCTGGATCCCAACGGCCTCGTATCACTAGCAGTCGAGATGACAGGTATCCAATACGCATGGCTGCAACGGATCGTGCAGCCACGTCTCGATCCCTGAGTCAACAGATGGGGACGTTTGCAAGACAACAACCATTTCCACGAACAGTTCGACGACGTTTGCAGCAGCATCGACTATCAGCTCGGAGACCATGGCTTCTGTTACCCTTGACGCTGCGTCACAGACTCGACCACGAACCTGGGTGCACGAATGGCAAAATGTCATTTTTTCGGATGAATCCAGGTTCTGTTTACAGCATCGTGATGGTGTACTCGACCACGAACCTGGGTGCACGAATGGCAAAATGTCATTTTTTCGGATGAATCCAGGTTCTGTTTACAGCATCGTGATGGTCGCATCCGTGTTTGGCGTCATCGCGGTGAACGCACATTGGAAGCGTGTATTCGTCATCGCCATACTGGCGTATCACCTGGCGTGATGGTATGGGGTGCCATTGGTTACACGTCTCGGTCACCTCTTGTTCGCATTGACGGCACTTTGAACAGTGGACGTTACATTTCAGATGCGTTACGACCCGTGGCTCTACACTTTATTCGATCCCTGCGAAACCCTACATTTCAGCAGGATAATGCACGACCGCATGTTGCAGGTCCTGTACGGGCCTTTCTGGATACAGAAAATGTTCGACTGCTGCCCTGGCCAGCACATTCTCCAGATCTCTCACCAATTGAAAAGGTCTGGTCAATGGTGGCCGAGCAACTGGCTCGTCACAATACGCCAGTCAGTGCTCCTGATGAACTGTGGTATCGTGTTGAAGCTGCATCGGCAGCTGTACCTGTGCACGCCATCCAAGCTCTGTTTGACTCAAAGCCCAGGCGTATCAAGGCCGTTATTACGGCCAGAGGTGGTTGGGTACTGATTCCTCAGGATCTATGCACCCAAATTGCGTGAAAATGCAATCACATGTCAGTTCTAGTATAATATATTTGTCCAATCATTACCCGTTTATCATCTGCATTTCTTGTTGGTGTAGCAATTTTAATGGCCAGTAGTATATATAGAGTAATAGCTACTGCGGGTATCAGAATCCGGGCCGACGTGTAGTGACAGAGGGGACACGCCGATCAGCTGCTGCGCAACAGTCGGCCACGGTTGGCGGCTTGTGATCCCGGTAATGAGGGCGGCTTGAGGCTAACAAGTAGCGGGTAGCGGGCACCTGGCGGTGGCGCGTGCGGGCGACTCGGCCCTAATTACCGAGGCCGCCGCTCTACGGCCAATTAGCGCGTCTTCCCGCGGGCGCCATTAAGCAGCCGCCAGCCGCCAGCCGCCAGCCAGCCGGCGATTAAAGAGTCGCCCCGCGCCCCGCTACTTGTCGCCTGCCGGGGCTCGCTCCTGGGCGCCGGTCGAGCGGCAACAGAAGGAGCAACCGACGACTCGCCCTGCCGCTCACTGGCGGCAGTCGGAATCACACTCTCGGGATGCTTTCACACTGGACGTCGTTCGTCCACATGAAGGCAGCTGAAGCCATGCGCTTTGCACCAAACATCATTATAACAGGTGTTAATCTTTATCTTAATTCAGACGGCGTTTAAGAAACCATTCTCTCAACATTTTTTTAATATTTTTTTATTTGTGGCCTTCGGACATGGTCCGCTCGCCCAGCTTACGATACTTGACGTGCTACAAAACATGAGTGGTACGTTTATTTTAGTAAATTATATTCAATCACATACACTCATTCTCCCATGACCCATGCTCTTAGAGTATGACGTACACACATTCAATCACAATGTGTTCAGACGATATGTATGTGTATATAGGGTGGACCATTTTACTCCATAATGGGGAATAACTGGGGATAGAGATAAAAGTTGTAGGTGGCAAACAAAGTCACGCACTGCTGCTAATGATGGTGATCTTAAACCCAATTTTCAAGGTAACTTGGAAGTTCAAGTGATTTTTTTCAAATGGGAATCCTAATACGGGGTGCTGAAAAAGTCTCTCCGCAGTGCCGTATAATTGTTAGCCGCGCGTGCCGTATGCCGCAGAGAATATATCGAAATACAAGTTATTCATTTATTGAATATTCATTTTTACTTACAAATTTTCACATTAAATGTTGAAAGTGTCCCCCTCACCCCCCCCCTCCCCTGTTGTTGAATACACAATTCAATTCGCCTAATCATATTTCCAAACTCAAGGTGTAACATTTCTTCTGTAACAGAAGCAGTGAAAGTGGATATTCTAGTTTTCAATTGGTCGATGGATTTTGGACGGTTTTTATAGACAGTCGCTTTCGCTGCATCCCAGAAGAAAAAGTCAGGTGGTGTTAGGTCAGGCGATCGTGGAGGCCAAAGTACCTGTGAAATTATGCGAGCAAGCCGTTGTGGCCGAGCGGTTCTAGGCGCTTCAGTCCGGAACCGCGCGACTGCTACGGTCGCAGATTCGAATCTTTCTTCGGGCATGGATGTGTGTGATGTCCTTAGGTTAGTTAGGTGTAAGTAGTTCTAGTTCTAGGGGACTGTGGACCTTAGATGTTAAGTCCCATAGTGCTCAGATCCATTTGAACCATTTGAAATTATGCGATCACCAAAAACATCAACAAGCAGTGACATTGAAAAGCGAGATGTATGCGCGGTTACACCATCTTGTTGAAAATAACCGTTCAGTATTACACTTAACACAAGTTCTTCTATGAATGGGTACATATATCACTGCAGTATCGTTGTGCGTTTAATGTTTCGTTGAAAAATATGGTACCCACAATATTCTGATGTCTACAAATTGCAATCCAAACTCCTATTTTCACAGAATGAAGTGGTTCCTAATGAATACACAATGGATTTTCAGTACTCCACTTGCGCGAAATTTGCGAGGTCATTTACTCGGATAAATGAAACTACGCCTCATCAGTGAAAAATGTTTCATTAAGAATATCCCTTCCATTTTTGAACCATTGACAGTAATTCAGTCTCTTGCCATGATCAGTATTTTTCAGTTCTTGCACAACTGTCACTTTGTATGGGGAAAGTTCTAATTTTTTCCTTACAGCTGTGTGGGCCGTTCCGACACTAACATCGATTTCCTGGGCGAGTTTTCTTACTGACTTGTTCGGGCTCATGGACATTTTATCGGAAATATCGAGTAATTTACCCTCAGACAAAACGCTAGGACGGCCACTTCTCGGTGCGTCTGTCATTAAACCCGTACTTCGAAATTTGTTAATCAAATCTCGCACAGTATCACGATGTGGGAGTGTTGTCTCCGGAAAAACTGAATTAAATATTTGACGAACTGAAACGGTGTACTTACCCTCAGCTTTGAACACTTGTTCGACTAAAAACACACGTTCTTCAATGATTAGCATTTTAACAGTGACAGAAACGAAACAAACGAACAAAGGAACTAAACTTAAATGTTCACGTCAACACGTAACGACACACACCAACGATACTACTGACGCTCACTGAGATAAATGAAACAGAGGAATGTTGGGAGAGTGCAGTAACCCAGGCAGGCGAACAATCATACGGCACTCGCGGCTGACAATCATACGGCACTGTGGAGAGGCTTTTTGTACACCCCGTATTTGATTTAAGATTTGAAAAGAGGGTAAATTTTACATGTAAAACGACACATTATTCAAGGTCATCGCAAGGCTCAATGAAGGTCAAATAAGGAAATTTGTTTTTAGTTCTAGTAAAGATTAACTCATAATAGAGGAGCGGTACAGCAAAATACAATATACAATATACAAACTGGAATTTATGGTTGTTCTGTCTTGCAACTGTCAAAATGACATTTATAAGTCGTGGTGTCTTTTTTTGTTTTCTTTTTTTTTGCCAATAAATTAAAACTTAAAGTTCAAATCCGACGTCACAAATAGGGGTTTCCATTAAACAAAACACAACCCTGGAATGACCTTCGATAATTAACTTTAAGATCCTGGTTACTGGTAATGATACGTGACTCTTTACGCCCCTTCCAATTTGTATCGAACATTGGATTTTGCCACATCACTCCTCTATTCCGATTTAATCCTTACTAGAATCAAAAACATATTTGCTTATTTGACCTTCACTGAACCTGGCGGTGACGGATAATTAATCTTTTTGTATGTAAAATTTGCCTCTCTTTTAAAATCTTAAATCAAATATTACTGTCCCAATTTTTAAAAAAATCACTCTAACCTCCAAATTACCTTCAAAATTACCTTCAATACCACGGTCGTTAGTAGCAATGCGTGACCCTCTTTGTCACCTACAACTTCTGTCTAAAAACATTTTGTTGTATCTCATCTCTATCCCCAGTTATTCCCCATTTTGCATTAAAAAGGTTGGGGTTGATGAAAAGTAATACCTCCGTATTTTTATGTGAAAATTCTTAAACCTTTTTAAATAAATCAAGCGTTATTAACGTGACCCACGAGAAAGAAAGGCTGCGACGCGTACGTCACGGCACGCCTCAACTCGCTCGCTCGCTCATCTCAGCAGACAAAATGTGTTTCTAAACCTGTTAACTCGCAGTTGGGTTGTGTACGTACTAACGAGAATTGCACCTTCTACTGGAATCTGCTATTATGAAGTCTTACTGATTAACAGTACTACAACAAAGTTTAATTTAAGATCAGTATTCGATATAAAAGGTATAACGGCTTGTTTATAGTATACAGTCTCTTCTGCTAAACCGTCCTCATGTCATACAAAAAGTCGTGCCTGATGCAACTGATAATCATTTTGGCATGATTTTAATTTTATTGTGCCCCAGTACAGCCCTAACAAATTATAAGTAGGCCCACGGACTTCCCATCACTGTAGGACTAATAACAGTGAGATTCCATAATAGTGGATTTCAATAGAACATGCAATTCTCGTTTGTACGTACCGGTACACATCTAGTTACGAGTAAATAGGTGTAGAAACGTAGTTGGTCTGCTGAGTTGAGCGAGTGAGCGAGCGCAGGCCAACCTTCGTGACGTACGCGCCGCGGCCTCTCCTTCTCATGCGCCTCGGTATTTACGTTCTACATCTTTATTCTGCATGTCTACATATTTGCAGCCCTCTACCACTAGAGTGCTCCGAATTGTAGCATATAACATAACTATGTCGGTGCGTGAGAAACAGCATGCTGTAATCGACTTTCGAATTCGAAGGGTTCATATGGTTCAAATGGCTCTGAGCCCTATGGGACTTAACATCTGTGGTCATCAGTCCCCTAGAAGTTAGAACTACGTAAACCTAACTAACCTAAGGACATCACACACATCCATGCCCGAGGTAGGATTCGAACCTGCGACCGTAGCAGTCGCGCGGTTCCGGACTGAGCGCCTAGAACCTCTCGGCCACCGTGGCCGGCTCGAAGGGTTCGTTCACTCGAGAAGCACCCTCTCCTTTAGCACGACAATGCCAGACAGCACACGAGCACTGCGACATCTGCAACAGTCCGACGCTTTGGCTTAACTGTCGTTGAAGATCGTCCACAGTCCGGCATAGGCCCCATCCGACTTTTATCTGTTTTCAGAACTTAAAGAACACCTCCGAGGACTTTACTTTCGTAGTGATCAAGGGGTGCAAGCAGAGATGAGTTTGTGGCTTCGTCAACAAAGTCAAATATTCTACAGTGACGGTATCAATGAAGTGGTCTCTCTTGGGAAGAAATGTGTACTTCACCAGGCTCACTATGTTGAGAAATAAATATGTGGACATGAAGAATAAGGATGCAGAATGTTAATAAGGTTTATTTTATTAAAAATCTTTACAGTTTTCACATGAAAAATACTGAGGAATTACTTTCCACTACGCCCTTGTATCTATAGGGCGATTTTGTGATGATATTACAAACTTTTAGGTATGATGGAGAAGGATAAATGCATCAGTTTGAGGTAAGGAAACCTGGTCGGGAAATGACCGAGTCGAAAGTTATAAGGGAAAATCATTTTGATACCCCTGACAGTGGAATAAATGTGTCGGTCCTGTTATTGCCATGATTGAAGATTGTTGGGTAGGTAACTTTCAGAGCTGGTAGTATGGACCAAAATACAAAAAAATCTGGCTCTAAATTGCATACCTTAAGAGCTAAGAGCACTTGTTCATCTTCGACAATGTGAAATTCGTCTCTTCTCCCGAACAAGTGCCCATCGCTCTTAAGGATGTTTTTATAGTCCATATTTACTGGATTTTTTGTCTTGTTTTGTTCCATACTATCTACTTCAAAAATAGCTTGCAGTAGAAGAGATATGTTTCGCAGTATTGAAGATGAACAAGTGCTCGTAGCTCTTAAACTATGCATTTTAGAGCCGAGGTTTACTAGACTTTTTTTCGCGTTTGGGTCCGTACGACTACCATTGAAAGTTGCATAACCTATAGTCTTAGCAACTGTCAGAGGTATCTGGACGATTTTCGCTTCTAATGTTCGATCGGTCGTTTCCGGACCAGGGTCCCTTGATACATTCACCTTTCTACATCATCCTGAAAATTCATAACGTTATCACGGAACCACCCTGTATATATGTTTATATAGTGACACAGCATTCGTTGTAAGAAGTGTCTTTGTTCTAGTGGGAATTTGTTGTCCACGAGAGACTGTAGTAAATTGGCTGTCGCGTGGTATCATAGTGGGCAGCCGAAAATGATGTGGTCTATGTTCTCCTCTGTTCACAGCCACTTAGGGATGAGTTAATCACTCGTAGCCGATAGAAGCGCAGTCGTTATCGTCAGTAGTTAAACTGGAGGCGGATCTTGGCGACTAGAAACTTTCTTTTCCACATAACAAGTGAGTGACAGGGTGGCGCAGGATTGCTCAGTGGTGTAGCTGCATAATGTCTGCCTCTGTGTTGGTACGATAGGCGTGATATATTGTCCCACAAGTTCTGGTATGCCCCCTTATATCTTGGAAAAGGTCTGCGTAAAAAACATGTTCATAGGTCTGGTGGATGGCTCTCTTCGCGAGAGCGTCGATAATTTCACTGCCCCTTACACCATGGCGCCCCTTTGCGCATAACACGGTGGTTATTACGTTGCGGTTCTGCAGTAACATGGTGATTTTTTCGTTACGGTGCTGCAACTCTGCAGTCCGTTATATAATAACACGTAACTGCTGCTGACGAATGGTGGTGCCATCTATGTGATTCTATAAATTAGGGGGCGCTCGAACCGTTGTTGAAGAAGCTCATGATCAGATCAGAGGTGAGGTGGGATTTTTTGTCATCCGTTTCTTAGTACAGGAACGGCTGTGTATAGGAGTGGTACAGCAATGGGGTCAAGATGAGATTTTTCAGGTGGGGGAAAGATTAGTTTTTAACGTCCTGTCGACAAAGAGGTAATTAGAGATGGAGAACAAGCTCGGATTATGGAAGGACGGAGAAGGAAAACGGCCTTGTTCTTACAAAATGAACCACCCCGGCATTTGCCTTAAGCGATTTAGGGAAATCAGGGAAATCCTAAATCAAGATGACCACACGCGGATATGAACCGTCGTCCTTCCCAGTGCAAGTCCAGTGTGCACCCCACTGTGCTACCTCACTCTGTCTGAAATTTTTTACATCTCTATAGCTGTATACAGTACAGAGAAGTTTGGATGCCAGCCTTAGAAGGTAGATATGGAGATGACAGGGAAATGAAACTCTGGGTTGGCTCACTGGTTTGCTTTTCATCCCTTTTACACGTGACAACAATGAACGTGCAGAAGAGCACGAACACTGGTTTAAAAAACATGGATGAGGCTTACTAGACCAAATGACCACCTCAGACGAAGTTAAGACGCAGCAGCAGGTGGTACTATTGGCCACGAACCACAGAAGTGTCAGATTCTCTTGGACTAATCGAAGTCTTAGGCTCAAACACTCGTCAGAATGAAAGTGACACAGAGACTTAGATACATGTAGACAAATGTACGATGGAAACCAGTAACCCTTGTCCAGAGGTAAGTACAGGCAAGCGTTTTGAAAGTCCTCCCTAGCGCACGAAATTAACTGAGTCTGACCGCTCGCTTATATGATGTCTGCTGTAGGCTCTTCCGTCCAAGGCTGCTGTCGTTCGCTGGAACTCTCGAACTCCGCCGAGCTCTGCCTTGCTTGGCTTTTGAGTGCCTCTACATACGCCATTTGGGGTGGTTTTTACCTCCAGTACGCAATCAGTGTGCGTGAAATCAGCTGTTTCTCAATCCATGCGACCTCATTAACAGACTAATGAAGGCAGCTTAAAATATACGTCTCTATCTAAGTTACAAAGCTTAGAGTTAATATACATACTTAGATGAATTTTCTTTTTATTTCTGGCATTTTTCTTCTTTATTTCTTTTTATTTCTTTTTATTTCTTCATGATTCGTTCATTACATCGTCTTATCTTCAAAGATAGTTCCCGCAGTCGGATACGGAAAGCCAAGGAATAGTTTGCTGTATCGACAATGGCCTTTCAGCCTGGAAGATTTAACAGAAAAATTTCAATTCAAGTTTAAGATCGGGACTAGGCTGATTGACGTAAGAACCAAATGCTGCAAAGTATTATAAAAAGTAATCAGGAGAAATAACTACCCTGTCTGTGATTTGCTGGCACTTTTCAAGAAGTAGAGCGTACCTAGCAGAAAGTGCCACCTGCCCACGATTCGCTCTCACTTCCAGTAGAGACATGACAAAACTCACTTGTCGTATAGGCTTGGCGGCGATAACTTCTATTAGTGATTTTGTGGACTGCCTGTGAGGTAAACAAGCAGAGTGCTTTGCCGTCTTGGTAACTGGTAGCGGTGTTGGAATTCGTTTCTGCTCGAAAAGTTTAAACCCCATTAATACTGTCAGCTACAGTCGTGCATAAACTCGCTATGAGACATACATGTCGTTGCCAGCAATAATTTAAAAGTGCAGAGGTTTATAGTTATGACAGATCCATTATTAACGTTTGATTAATAAACATAAATGTTACTAATCACTTGTTTTTATTGGAGTGTTCACACCGCTGGTGTCCCGGTATTAATATATGAATATTAACAAATATCGTATTTTTAGCCAGCTCTCGTTGCGTGTCGGCTGTTGCGTGCAGAGACCAACCTAGGTATATGCATATATATTCCGGCGGCAGACTTCGTGAGAGTAACGAAGTTTTATAGTGATCATTCCATATCATACCCACACATACTGTTACATCGAAGTGTCACAATGTATGTATCAGTCGTCTCGACAGATGAGATGACTGATTCCAGTAATGTGTCTTCTGAAATTCGCATTTTTACGACTCTGAACATTCAAAGCAATTTGCGAACGTTTGTATCACTCTAAAAGCTTATATGAAGATGTGACTGGATTTGGAAAAGGAAAACATAGACGCCGGTAAGTTGCAATGCGAATTCAATCGTCGACCGGTTACGGTAGCATCATCTGGACAACGTAACTGAGTGATGCTGGGTTACTGTGACGAACCGCCGTCGTCATGTCATCAAAAATTTAATATTGTAAGCAATTATATACTTATCCGTATGAACAGCATTTTTTAAACTGAAGTTTCTATTACACAGTTTTTTTAATTAACCACTTTACCGTAAACTTAACATATATTTTAGGCTATAACAATTATACTCGTACACATGCAGTTGCTTATAATGTTTAATTATCCATGGCACGTCATGACAGCAGTCGCCATAGTTAACCAGTATGGCTCAGAAATGATGATCAGATAATGATAATGCTGTCGAAAAGAGAAGCTGTGAAAACAAAATTCATACTGTAGTTTCGCGGCTGCCACGTCTTTCTTGTTCAGATACTTGAAAGCTTGGAAGGGTCACATGCACTAAATGTAACGAATGTGACTGAGTATTTGTGCAGCTTTTTTCTGGCAGTGCGTCACTACAGGTAACTTCATCATTTACGAAAAGTCCGAGATTATTATTAATACGCATGCTAAGTCATTAACACACAACATGGACCGCATAGTTCACAACTTATTGCCATGGAGTGCACCCGAAATTACTTCTAGATATGCCGATGCTGTCCAGCGAAAGTAATATGCTGCTTCCTTATTGTCAAGGAATCCTCAGTCCAGTCACAAATTTCGTTTGATACTTCTTACGATCGTGCCTTCATTAACAGGCGTCGTTGTAGTACTAAGTCAAAAGCTTTTCGCAAGTCAAGAAATACTACACCTATCTGACTGCCTGATCCACGATTTTCAGAAAATCAAATGAGAAAAGTGCGAGTTGGATTTCGCTTAACCAAGGGTTACTGGATCCATACTGGTAGATGTGGAGAAGATCATTTTAATCGAAATACGCGAATACGTTTGGGCTCAGAATACAAAATTCTGCAAACGACTGATATCAAATGTATGGGACAGTAGTTTTGTAGATAACTTGTGCTATCGTTCTTTTAGACGTTTATGACCTGTCGTAAACTTCCTTGTAAGTACTGGGCACAGTTTTTTATTCGCTAAATCACCGAGTGAGGTGGCGCAGTGGTTAGCATACTGGACTCGTATCGGGGAGGGCGACGGTTCAAATCCGCCTCCCACCATCCAGTTCTGAGTTTTCCGTGATTTCCTTCAATCTTGCTTTGAAATGGCACGGCTGATTTCGTTCTCCGTCCTTCCCTATCCGAGCTTGTGCTCCTTCCCTTCTCTAATGATCTCGTTGTCGACGGGACGTCTATCAGTAATCTCCTTCTCCTTTATTTGATAAATCTGTCGTACACAAAGGTTAAGACAATGAAATCTTATGATATGTCGGGACACATACAATATGTTGTGTAAATTATTTTTGCTTGAAGAGGACGCACTTGTTATAAAACAATGGTATTTTCCGATTACTTAACTTTTCATTTTTTTATATCGTACAAGAAGAACATAATCGATAAAGGTGTTACTAACGTTGCGAAAGGGATCTTGTTGCGAGTTCGGATGATACATAAAACAGCTTCGTTTCCACATCAGGCACAAGAGTTACATATGCTGTAGTGGTTTGAGCAAGGGGAAACTATTATAGCTGATATGTACTGTTTCATTTTCAGTTTCTTCTTCCACAACAATTAGTAGTCGTGTCATTTCAATGTGAAATTGTAAAATATCTTTTGCGTGATATTAGAGAATAATAATATTTAGAATAAGATACGTAAGTAATAAAAATGAGCCCGTAAGACAGCAGAAAATCTCACAAAATATTTTACGAACTCCACTACAAAATATCATAATTTAAGTTCTCTAAAACATAGGAATTTGTCTAACCACTGATTTCAGTTGATATATTGTAGTTACTGACGTAATTTACTTCCTAGTTGTAACGCTGTTTTTAATTTGTTTCAAAGTATGAAGTAATCCCAGACGTTGTTGTGAACTTTCGTGCGAAGACTAGTTTGACGCAGCTCTCCACGCTAGTCTACCCTGTGAATCCTCTTTATCTTTGTGTAACAATGTTATCCCAGATCCAGCTGAACCTACTGACTGAAGTCAAGCTCTTCAATTTTTATCTCCGCCCCCCCCCCCCCCCAAATTTCCCTCCGTAACCAAATTGCCTCATGTTGTGTCGCAAGGAACGATTCGTTCTTTCAGACAAGTTGTACCGTAGATTTCTAATATCCCGACTCGATTGGGTTTGTCTTCACTGGACATTCGCTCTACCTATCTGCTCTGCAGTATACTTTTGTAGCAGCAAATTTTAAAATTTTCTACACAGTGCTGACAACAGCAACTAGTCACCAGAACTATCAACAGTTTGTGTCAGATAACAAACACGATTCTCCAGCAACCTTATTATTTTACAAAAGAGCATCAAAAGCTTCCATTTTTCTTTCAGTGTTGTTTATCGTCCACATTCGATTTCCTCACATGACTACACTCCAGACAAATACTTTCAGCAAAGACTTCCTAACCAACACTTAACGTTAACAAATTTCTCTTTTCAGCAAGGTTTTTCATGCTGTTGCTAGTCTGCATTTTATATCCTCTCTACTTCGGGCAGCGGCAGTTATTTTTCTGTCCAAACAGCAAGCTTATGTAGTACTTTTAGTGTCTCGTTTCGTAATATGACTTTTCGACTGCATTCCATGGCCCTTGGTTTGCTTTTGTTGATGTTCATTTTATAATCTCTTTTCAAGACTTTATTCATTATGTTCAACTGATCTCCCAAGTCTTTTACTGGGTCTGACAGAATTACTTTATTTCAGTTCCCAAATTTCTCCTTGAATTCCCCTACTGCTTGTTCAATTTACAGCTTCAATAACATCCGAGAGAGGCTACAGTCCTGTCTTAACTAGCGCCTTTCACGTCCGATTATTATAACAGCGTCTGGTGCCTCTACAAGTTGTAGATAACCCCTCGCCCCCTTTACTACATTTCTAGAATTGCAACGAGTGTAATGTTATCAAGCACTATAAACACTATAAGTCACAGCTGCAAAATACTAACACGAATTCTGTACAGACGAATGGAAAAACTGGTGGAAGCCGACCTCGGGGAAGATCAGTTTGGACTCCGTAGAAATGTTGGAACACGTGAGACAATACTGACCCTACGACTTATCTTAGAAGAAAGATTAAGGAAAGGCAAACCTACGTTTCTAGCATTTGTGGACAAGCTTTTGACAATGTTGACTGGAATACTCTCTTTTAAATTCTGAAGGCGGCAGGGGTAAAATACAGGAAGTGAAAGGCTATTTACAATTTGTACAGAAAGCAGATGGCAGTTATAAGAGTCGAGGGACATGAAAGGGAAGCAATGGTTGGGAAGGTAGTGAGACAGGGTTGTAGCCTCTCCCCGATGCTATTCAATCTGTATATTGAGCAAGCAGTAAAGGAAACGAAAGAAAAGTTCGAAATAAAAACTTTGAGGTTCGCCGATGGCATTGTAATTCTGTCAGAGACAGCAAAGGACTTGAAGAACAGTTGAACGGAATGGACAGTGTCTTGAAAGGAGGGTCTAAAATGAACGTCATCTAACATTCTGCGTCTGTTGTTCTATATCGTGTCTCCCTACCACTTTCGCGCAACGACGCTCTGAGCGTGTTTTTTATGGAATTGACTACTTTGAACCTGGGACCTGTTGTTGGTAAGGAGACGTCAGACCACACATGACATGTAGAGTTCAGAAGAGTTCAGTGAGACTAGCGATGATATGACCAAATACTTAATGATTTCAGCGTCAGCTCCACTGCACTCCCTGTAAAAGAATCTTAATACTAACTAAATTTAGTGGAAGGGGTTCAAGGCTTTCTTATTTTTAGTTAGCTGGTGAAATAACGTCGAAAAAGCAGTTAAGTTTACCATTGGAAATTTTATTCTACTCACAAAACATTGTTTATAAATTGCACTATTGATAAAAAGGAAATGTTTTAATACAGGATGGTAAAAACTAACTGCGTTCAACAAAAATGTGAACGAATATTCCCTGAATGGGTTTCCAAGTTCTACAATGGATCGAAGGATGACCTATGCCACATCACATGTATAATCTAGGTTTAAATTAAGTTTCACAAAAGAGAAAACTATCAAAATGGTCTACAGTGACCCTCAATTATCTTTAATTACTTATCTAACTTGTCGTAAATTACCGTGGCTGATGTGGCTTCTCAGTAACTATATAACAGAAAAATCATCGCGTTTCAGATTTTTACTTCAAGTGACAAATGTGAACACTATGAGCTTTAATTGACGATCGACACTAGTATTACGCAAAAAGGGGGTGTAACAGATGAGACTTCTGCAGTTCTGAGTGAAGCTTTATGCGCTGTTATGTGACATCGCGTGCGGTTATTACCTTGTCGGTGTTCGTCAGGGGGCGGCGGACAGCACGGCTCCGCTCACCTCGCCGTCTCGGAAGCAACTCTCTCCTAACTTCTCCTTACTACAATTTACCGAAGTTGGTTTAAAAAAACTATATGGCTGTGTTTTCATCTGACCAATCAGGGTCTCAATGTTAACCTTAAGCTCCGCCTACAAAAATTCTGTCTATCCAATGAGAAACGTTATACTTTTCGTGGTGGGGCAATGTTTTTAAAGTTTGCAACGTAACAGAAGTCTCACGCTAAAACTTGCAGCTGGTGTGGTGCTTTTAGTGTTATCGTAAGATCTATACTGGTCTTCTGGAGGGCTCTATCTTTTAACATGGGCTGGGGGGTGGTCCTGCCGTAACAGAGACGCGAAAATGTCTAACGCTAAAACTTGCGGCTGGGGTGGCCCTTTTAGTGTTATCGTAAGATCTATACTGTTCTTCTGGAGGGCTCTAGCTTTTAACATGGGCTGGAGGGTGCTCCTAGCGGTTAGCTGGAAACGTGGGTGTCCGTCCCTTATCGTAGGGCCTTCTAGCTTAACACGGTTCTGCTCTCGGCTTCTGTTCTCGTTTCTCCCTTTGGAAATGTGTCTGTCTCACTGTGGGAAGGTATGATATGCATTTAGGCATTCTTGTGTTAGTCTGTGGTATTCCATTTGCTCACTCGTTACTCGTATTACTTTGGTTAATTTAATATCACGATTTATTCGGAGCTATGTGACATACTACTGGATTTGCTTATCATGTCAGGGTTTTCATGGGAGGTGTTGGATTTGCCTGACACCTTACAATCAACAAAAGCAAAACTAGGATAATGGAATGTAGTCGAATTAAGTTGGGTGATGCTGCGGGGATTAGATTAGGAAATCAGACACTTAAAGTAGTAAAGGTGTTTTGCTATTTGGGGAGCAAAATAACTGATGATGGTCGAAGTAGAGAGGATATAAAATGTAGACTGGCAATGCCAAGGAAAGCGTTTCTGAAGAACGGAAATTTGTTAACATCGAGATTTAAGTGTCAGGAAGTCGTTTCTGAAAGTATTTGTATGGAGTGTAGCCATGTATGGAAGCGAAACGTGGACGATAAATAGTTTAGACAAGAAGAGAATAGAAGCTTTAGAAATGTGGTGCTACAGAAGAATGCTGAAGATTAGATGGGTAGATCACATAACTAATGAGGAGGTATTGAATAGAATTGGGGAGAAGAGGAGTTTGTGGCACAACTTGACTAGAAGAAGGGATCGGTTGGTAGGACATGTTCTGAGGCATCAAGGGATCACCAATTTGGTACTGGAGGGCAGCGCGGAGGGTAAAAATCGTAGAGGGAGACAAAGAGATGAATACACTAAGCAGATTCAGAAGGACGTAGGCTGCAGTAGGTACTGGGAGATGAAGAAGCTTGCACAGGATAGGGTAGCATGGAGAGCTGCATCACACCAGTCTCAGGACTGACGACCACAACAACAACATAAACGCTATAATTCTTTAAACGTAGGTGTCCCTTCTTCAGTCTGTCTTCTAATTGTAAGGTAAGTCGAAACATTATGAACACTGCGTGGTGGCGTTGCCGGCACGTGACACCGTAACAAAAGTATGCAAGCGGAGCAGACACGACGGGGGATCACCCTAGAGAAGATATGGGCTGCAAATGGGGATATACATTAAGATAAGTGACTTGGGAAAAGGGTAGATCATTATTACGCAGAGCCTGTGCACGAGTATCTCGAAAACGGCGAAGCTGGTCGGAAGTTCAGGTGCTACTGTTGCGAGCATCTACGGAAAGAGGTAGGACAATGAAACCACCACTAGGTGCTAAATGGTTCGACGTTCACGACTCTTTACAGAACTTGGAGTTCGGAGTCTTGTGTGCTCTGTAAAGTAGGACAGATGACGATTTGTGTCTTCTCTGTCGAAAGAGCAAAATACTGGTGCACGCACAGATGTTTCGGAGCACATCGTTCATCGTAAATGTTCCGCAGCAGACCACCCCCACGGGTTCACGTGTTGACCAATGACATTGTCAATTACGACTGCAGTGAGCAGGGGACCATTGGGATTCGAATGTCGATCAATGAAAACGTGTCGGCTCTTCGGGTGAATCACATTTTTGCTACACTACGTCTATGACCGTCTCCACAAACACTGTCATCGAGGTGAACGGCGGCTCGAAACGTGCAGCGCGCCACGGACGCAGACTGGTGGGAGTAGTACTATGCTGTGGGAGACAGTCTCCTGCGCTTGCATGGGAGCTGTGGCAGCAATCCAAAACACGCTGACAGCTGCGAACCACCTGAATCCCTTGATGCTTGATGTTTCCCTCGACGGTGATGCCATCTTTCAGCAGTATAATTGTCCGTGTCTCGGAGCCACAACCGTGCTACAGTGGTTTGAGGAGCCTTATAGTGAACTCTTGTTGAATATCTCGACGACCAAATCCGCCTGATGTAAATCCTTTAAACCCATCTAAGTCACTATCGGGCGTCATCACCACGTACGCAAATTAGCAGCCCGTTATTTACGCGAATTACATGTGTAAGGTTGTTGCTTTAATTTGCTATGTAAGCTGAACTGATAGACAATAAAAGCGGTTTAAAAGCTGTGAGCTGTCTGGGGAAGTTAGCCTTGCATTACTGAGCAACTGTTTCACGAGGTATCCAGTCTAGCTTACCAAATTCCCAACCAGACTAACATTAATTATAATCTTTTAATAGTCATACGACAACCGGTGATATATATATATATATATATATATATATATATATATATATATATATATATATATACACTCCTGGAAATGGAAAAAAGAACACATTGACACCGGTGTGTCAGACCCACCATACTTGCTCCGGACACTGCGAGAGGGCTGTACAAGCAATGATCACACGCATGGCACAGCGGACACACCAGGAACCGCGGTGTTGGCCGTCGAATGGCGCTAGCTGCGCAGCATTTGTGCACCGCCGCCGTCAGTGTCAGCCAGTTTGCCGTGGCATACGGAGCCCCATCGCAGTCTTTAACACTGGTAGCATGCCGCGACAGCGTGGACGTGAACCGTATGTGCAGTTGACGGACTTTGAGCGAGGGCGTATAGTGGGCATGCGGGAGGCCGGGTGGACGTACCGCCAAATTGCTCAACACGTGGGGCGTGAGGTCTCCACAGTACATCGATGTTATCGCCAGTGGTCGGCGGAAGGTGCACGTGCCCGTCGACCTGGGACCGGACCGCAGCGACGCACGGATGCCCGCCAAGACCGTAGGATCCTACGCAGTGCCGTAGGGGACCGCACCGCCACTTCCCAGCAAATTAGGGACACTGTTGCTCCTGGGGTATCGGCGAGGACCATTCGCAACCGTCTCCATGAAGCTGGGCTACGGTCCCGCACACCGTTAGGCCGTCTTCCGCTCACGTCCCAACATCGTGCAGCCCGCCTCCAGTGGTGTCGCGACAGGCGTGAATGGAGGGACGAATGGAGACGTGTCGTCTTCAGCGATGAGAGTCGCTTCTGCCTTGGTGCCAATGATGGTCGTATGCGTGTTTGGCGCCGTGCAGGTGAGCGCCACAATCAGGACTGCATACGACCGAGGCACACAGGGCCAACACCCGGCATCATGGTGTGGGGAGCGATCTCCTACACTGGCCGTACACCACTGGTGATCGTCGAGTGGACACTGAATAGTGCACGGTACATCCAAACCGTCATCGAACCCATCGTTCTACCATTCCTAGACCGGCAAGGGAACTTGCTGTTCCAACAGGACAATGCACGTCCGCATGTATCCCGTGCCACCCAACGTGCTCTAGAAGGTGTAAGTCAACTACCCTGGCCAGCAAGATCTCCGGATCTGTCCCCCATTGAGCATGTTTGGGACTGGATGAAGCGTCGTCTCACGCGGTCTGCACGTCCAGCACGAACGCTGGTCCAACTGAGGCGCCAGGTGGAAATGGCATGGCAAGCCGTTCCACAGGACTACATCCAGCATCTCTACGATCGTCTCCATGGGAGAATAGCAGCCTGCATTGCTGCGAAAGATGGATATACACTGTACTACTGCCGACATTGTGCATGCTCTGTTGCCTGTGTCTATGTGCCTGTGGTTCTGTCAGTGTGATCATGTGATGTATCTGACCCCAGGAATGTGTCAATAAAGTTTCCCCTTCCTGGGACAATGAATTCACGGTGTTCTTATTTCAATTTCCAGGAGTATATATATATATATATATATATATATATATATATATATATATATATATATATATATATATATATAAGAGAATTTAAATAAAAAGAAATAAATCAGTTTATATTTGGAAATTTATTTTAACATTGATCATTAAAATTTCAGCATATTAAACTTGATTCCTAACTAAACTGGTACCTTATTTAGGATTGTGAAAATGTGAGATTGTAATCTTACGGAACACATCAAATATGGAGCCAAGATTGGGAGACTGCATACAACACTGCATTCATAAAACAACACACAAAGAACGTTGAAACATATGCAAGAGAAAATTAACCACTACCAACCGATTCAATTTTCACCCAAAGAAGTTACGTTCGTAGCACAATCCTGTCCGTCATGTAATTACCACACACTGGTATACTAAATTCATATTAACTCTTTGTGAAATCTTCCCGAAAAGAATAGCTGAGGGCTACTTTGATGATTACACCACATGCTTCACGTGGTCAACTTGGTTTACACAAAGAGTGTAACTCCACAATAAATTTCGATAATTAAAATAAATTAGATCGAAAAGCAATTTACAAAAGAAAAACCTCGAACTGGTTACTATCGTCTTACTATTAACCTGATGGTTCAAACAATTGTATAAGCACGTGGTACTGGTTTCACAAAGTACACCCCACGTGGGTTGAACATAAAGAAAAGTTGCTATATTGAAAAATATTGTCAAGACGAGACGTTATAATCTCACGCACATTCGCATTTAAGATTGATGAACTTAGTTAGAGTTACTGATCAACACGTGGTTCCACTTTACTCACAAAGTAGTGACAAAGCAACTACCGGAATATATTCTGAACTTCACACGAGAATTACACTGCGCTGCAATTTAAGATAACATTAGATATTTTAGAGCTAAACCTGAAATAAAGGTGTTTAAATTTTCAGTTAGGCTGAACTTAAGAAATCCATTGTCCTACGGACTTAGCAGAGACGCGCTTAGCCGGAGATCTTACCACTTCAGACGCTCGCCACGGACAGACTGACCTGGTCCCTTTCTAAGGGTGGCTCACAAATACAACCGGAAGTGGCCAGAGGGGCAGCTTCCTATACCAACGTGACAAGAGACGGACAGGACCATACTACGGATAGAAACCTCTTTGCTTTTAGAAAGCGTAGCTACCTGTTCCGACGTTGGTCCTACTGTTCTCTAGCAGACAGGCTTGTCTGCTACCCTCAAGCATGCAACTAGAAATACATTTCCTCATTCATCCTCTCACACAGAAGGGAAGGGGGATGACAGTATCTTATCATATACAGTATATAAAAGAAAGCGGATGTAGGTTCCGTATGAGACTGTGTGACATGAATTACATATAAACTGTGTTTTAAAGTGTAGTAGTGTGTCAGATCGTTCTTGTTTCTGTGTAAAAGTAACACGTTCCACTACTCAGTCTCCTCCCAGTTAGTCAGAAACGCCACAGTAAATTTTAGAAGAGGAATTTATGCCGTAAATGACAACAGATTTAAGAAGTTAACATGAAAGGAATCCGACAGAGACCTTTCACATGATCTGTGCGTAGAAATCTAATGCCACGTACCTCCACAAACCTACCAACAAACTGTCGATTCTTAGATTCGCAGAATCGGTAACGTATGTCGTTCCAAAGACGGACAAACAAGCTATTTGGCAGGTGATCATAATGTTTTGGCTCATCACTGTAAATCAATGTGTCAGTACTGCCTCGCTCGTTCCTACATTTGGTCGGAACCCAAAATGATCTTCCCCGAGGTCGCCATCTGTCTCTCTGTTCTTCACAAAATAATTCGTGTCAGCATTTTTCAGTCATGAGTTGGTGAAGTGATGGTCCGGTAATATACGCAACTGTTAGCCATTACCTTCTTAGGAATTGAGATTACAAAAACAGAACAGTAGCCGGCCGCGGTGGCCGAGCGGTTCTAGGCGCTTCAGTCCGGAACCGCGCTGCTGCTACGGTCGCAGGTTTGAATCCTGCCTCGGGCATGAATGTGTGTCATGTCGTTAGGTTTAAGTAGTTCTAAGTGTAGGGAACTGATGACCTCAGCTGTTAAGTCCCATAGTGCTTAGAGCCATTTGAACCAAATAGAACAGTGTCCGTTTGCTCGTAATTCACACAAATATACAGTTTCATTCCGATGTTGATGAAATTTTGCGTGCTTTACCGTCAGGACAAGACGAAGATCACTGTCTACATAAGATTTCATAATCGGACTTGAAACATGTATGTATGTGTAATATATAAAGGGGAAAGGGTATTATGTAAAACCTCAAAAAGTTCTTAGCCGATTAATTCAGATTTCTACACGATCCCCTAATGAACATTTGGGCGGACATGTTTACTTCAAATTTCTGCATTCAGAGGAAACCGTGAAGGAAATTAACGAAATATTAAATCTCTAACAAACGCAATATATTGTGTTAAACTGACTGCAATTCCTATCGCAGCAGTACCCGTCTTGGAGGTGTACGATGAGCCGCCAAGGCTGGCCGTGAAGAATCTATTGCCGAACGTAATGGAGGCCACCATCATCACGGGGTATGCCGCAGGTGAAGAGGTATTCGTTTCTCGCATTTCGTTGACACCCAGTGATTTAAATATGCCCTTCGTTTTATACCGATTGCAGTTTCCAATACGGCTTGCATTCGCTACGAGTATCAACAAGGCACAGGGCCAGTCCCGGGCAACGCAGAGCCCTGCAGCTACTTACATATATAGGAGAAGTTTGCAATCTAAACAGGGACATTATTTTATGATCATCTCGTCATTACTCTCCTCTTTAAACAAATTCTGGTAATGTGAATTTCTTTCTCCATCGGAATTATAAGAAACAACTGCAGTCGCAGCGAAAGCTCATGTTTATTACTTGCCAACTTGCTACGAATGAGAGTCACGATTCCGTGTAGCTGAAAAGCCGAGTGGAGCGAGATAAAGCTGTCATACAAGAACATGTTCCGCTTCTTGGCTGGTGGTGACGCCCCGCGGCCCTTCACCGGCCTGTTTGTGAAGCCGCAAGCAACAGCTGACCGCCAGCAGTGTGTGTGGGACCTGTCGGAGTGCAGCGCCCACCATTCACCGTTTGTGTAGCAAAACGTGGCGCGCCGCAGCCAGTAAAAAATCGCCCCATTCATAAACAGGTCCTGTTTGTAGTATGGCTGAGTAATTTGATTGAATTGCAGATTACAACTCAAACAGTAAAACGTTACGCCAGGTATTCAAGAGCCACCGCCCGCTGTGTGCACGCCGCTATAAACATGACGTCTTTTTGCTCGCTTCGCCAGCGCGTTTTAAAGCGGAAGGCTTACGTCGCATTGTTCACAGGGCTATTCGGCCGTTGCAGCGAACACCCGGCCCGGTCCCTAGCTCACGATGTCGTGAAATTCTCTCGTAATGCGTACTACTACGATATTTTGCGTGCAGTTCTGGCACCTTTAAAACGTCTTTACGACTAGAAAATGATGTATTAAAACTTGTGCAGTGTTCGCATAAACTATTTGAATATAAACACAGATAGCGACGACCAGTCACTTATGAAAGTTGTTTCTCTCCATTAACAGGTTTCTGAGCGTTTTAAGCTCTTATTCAGATGAGGCATGAAGGCTCGAAATATAGCTTATCGAAATAAACAAATATGAGGAACTTTACACAGCTACCTGTGTTTACATTCAAACAATTTACAATCACAGTGTTCAACAGTATCCATAATGGATGAGCTTAATCACCAAAAGTTTGTTGGACTTACGAAGTGGTATGACACATGCCACTTCCACGTGACGTTGGAGAGCTCGCAAATTCGTCAGCCGATTCCATAATTTCTCCATTTGTGTGGCCATAGTGTCCGTAGCTGCTTTATAACTGTTGCAGGTATTTTAAATCCCCCTGTACAACTACAATAAAGTGCGTAATTTTGTCGCCAAAGTAAGAGGTAGAGGTGAAAAGGGTAGGAGGGTGGGACGTGGTCTCGGATTCTTATTAAATGCGATTTCTCGTACACGACAGTTGTAAAAAAGTTGAAAGAAGAACAGTAATGATTTGCTTATTCTGACTGAGGGTGGTTTCAAAAGGTCTCGAACAAATAACCTGGGAAGTTTTAAGAAGAAACGTAGACGGTAAGTTGCACTCTCACTAAATTCACTAAATGAAGTATGAACATCATCGGCAACGGTTCAATGTCGAGCCCTCCAAGCGGTGAGTAAACGCAGTTAAAATTTAAGAATAAAAACTGTCAGAACGTGACAGACAATTAATAAATCCTACAGGGTCTCCCAGAATGAAAGGTCAATATTCAGGGATATGGCAGGAACGCTCATGTGAAGCAAAAATCTTCAGAGTGATGAATACACTATTCCGAAAGTTTTCCAAGATAGAACAATTTAGCGTACATTTGTTTATGGCATAGTGGCGCGCACGTATGTGTTATCTAGACAACCTCTTTGACGTTTTACTCTGGCCCAACCTATGTAGTTGCTTTCAACGTCTTTGCTAGGGATGGATGAAGTCTGAGGTGAACAAGAGGAAAGGTGCATAAGCGGAATGAACTGCGTAGCTGAAACATGGACGCTGCTGCCCTCATTAGCGAACATGTAGAGGCATTTATATAAGTAATAGAAGAGTGCCCAAATACACTTAAGTTGGCGGTGGAATATTCAAACATTTATCGCAAACTGCACAACAGCTGTAAGTGACGTGTACGATAATTCTTAGAGGAGAACGTGTTAAAACGACATTTATACACTTTGTGAAACTCTTGTTGCCGGCCGGAGTGGCCGAGCGGTTCTAAGAGCTACAGTCTGGAACCGCGCGACCGCTACGGTCGCAGGTTCGAATCCCGCCTCGGGCATGGATGTGTGTGATGTCCTTAGGTTGGTCAGGTTTAAGTAGTTCTAAGTTCTAGGGGACTGATGACCTCAGAAGTTAAGTCCCATAGTGCTCAGAGCCATTTGAACCAAACTCTTGTTGTAATGTTTACCAGCTGTTGTACCTGTCCGTATCCGTAAACCTGGCAATTCATTGAATAATACAGAAAATAAGAACAATCTATATTAAACGTGTTCTATCTCGGAAACCATTCGCATATGTTTTGCATAAAATAATAGTTCCTGTCAGAGATCCGAATATTAATAATGTAATTTGAAGAAAAAAGCTTCATATGTACATATGCTCTATTCCGAAAGGTTTCCGAGATAGCACACATTTAATATACATTCTTACATGTGTTCTCCATTATACAATAAATGGCCATGCATAGTTCTCTCATTTTCTGTCAGTAAATTATCATCTTACCTTCTTCCAAAACTAACTACAGAAGGGAGAAAAATGTAAAGTATTCGTTAATTCTGGGACTGGGAGAGCTGATGAATGTAAGTCACAGCCAAATGCATGCACCAGATTTCGTATAATCCCTTATAACTAGCCCAGACATCTGACATTATGATAGACAAATCTGCTATATAACTTTTCACTAAGTGAAACACCTTTAATTAACATAAAAATTATGTCTGGAGAAGATTGATTCTCCGAAACAACTGCCCTTATGCCCATGGTCCAATAACATCATGCCCTCTCTCATCCTTTATTATTACTTTTTGACCATTCTATTGCAGTTTTACGGTCTATTTCTGTCTCATGAGCAACAAGCCAAATAGGAGACCTTAAACAAAAAAGTGAGAAAATACTAAAAGAAGCCTTGATTTCTCAAACAACGCCCCTCTAACGTGCAAACTGCCACGCTCGATCTTTTGCACACAGCGCTATATAAAAAAATCGCTTGTGCGTAACTTCGGGACCTTGGAATATGTCGTGTCGTTGTATGTCATGTCATTGTCATAAACACTACATTACAATAGCAAGCAATTAAATTCTACTGTCTGGCAAAACTGATGACATTCTTTGGTTCCCTCAATTTATCAGCCAGTTTCACAGTTGTGAAACGAACATGAGGAATATGTTGATCCCGGATAAATTCTAGTATCCGATTCCACTCGTCGGCTTTGAACAATGACGTCATACCTAAGGCAAAGTCGCTACGCATAGGCAGTCAATGAAAGCATGTGATAAAATTACAATAACATTTCACGCAGTTATTTATTATGAATTATATCGAAACGAATTGCAGATAACGAAAATAAATAAGAAAATAATTAAAAACAAATTTTCATGTCTGCTAAGGATTATTCTCGTAGTTTACGCTAGTAGGAAAGCACAGGGAACCCTTAAATTGCATTACGGTAAAGCGATGGTGAAGCTATAATATTATAAAATAGCGTTAATTTTATACTTAATTATTGGCCCTAGCGAGAAAAACACAGGAAAGTTGGGATCTTGGACGGGGAGAAACCAAAATGTAACAGAAAAACGGGAAAATGAAATGAATGACAACAAATACGGAACACCAGCATGAAGAAAAGCCAGTACACAACAAACGAAAATCCACAAAAAGTAACGAATATTGGAACTGATAACCAGAATTAACCTATATAGGTAAATACCTGTTACCGATTCCAACTGTTCCATGATTCACATGTAAGTTGTATATGCAGCAGTTGTGTGCTCTGAAACGTAACAGCATTTCTACCTCTTTTATTGCTCTCTAAAACTACTGCGGTGAAGTAACAAAAACTGGAAACGGTAACCAGAATTGACTTTGTAGATCAAATCTAGTTACCGATTCCAATATTAATAACTTTTTCGCAGTAGTTCAGAGAACAGTTACAAGAATATAAATCCTATAAGCCTACATTTTAGTACACACACCTGCCAAAAAAAAAACGATCAAATTAATAAACGATCGAATGGATGGAATCGGTAACTAGAATTGACTATATAGGAGGTCAGTTCTAGCTACCGATTTCAACTATTCGATGGTTCATAATTTTTGGCATTTTTCAATAAATCTGTGGACCAGATTCTTGTAGTATTTCTAGATTTCTCATTGATCTCAGAAGTGCTATGAAAAAAGTAACAAATATAGTAGGTACAGATTTTAACTTTTTTCTTTTTCATAATAATAAAAATAATAATAACAAATGTAGAAATCATGTAACAATTCAGTGCACACACTTGTTAAAATGGTCTAAATAACGAGCCGGGCAATAACAAATGCAGAAATCCTATTACATTCCTGTGCACACACCTCCTGGAAAAACTACAATGTACCGTGGAATGGTTGGAATCGGTAACTGGAATTGACCTAGATAGCTTAATTCTAGTTACCGATTCCAATATTCTTTAGACCCCACTTTTTGTGAATTTTCGTACTTTTACACCATTCCCGTTAGATTCAATAATTATTATTAAAAATTAACGCTATTTCACAATGTTACGACTTCATCATGCGCTATACTGTAATGGATTTAAAAGTTCTCTGTGCTTTTCTTATTTGCATAAATTACGATAATAATTTATTCGGACATGTGTAATTCTCTTTTTCTGTTCTTATTTAGTTTCGTTACCTTCAGTTCTTTTCGATATAATTTGTGGCTAAGTAATTAATCACGTGAACTGTTACTGTAACCTTATCGTATGCTACATTCGTTTGTTTACGAATATGATCAGTTTTTTTTTTCAGAGATTGTCTCTGTGTAGAGTCTCTGCCTTAGGTATGACCTCGTTGCTCAAAGCCGACGAGTGGAATCGGGCACTAGAACTGACCTTTGTTTCCCATTCCCACATTTTCCACATCTTCAAAATCGGGAGCAGAACTTCGCCCCGTACTTGCCTCATATTTCGCATTGCTACTAATACTTGAAAAACAATTTCAAATCCCGCGCAAAGGTTAACAAATTACTTCCTGTATAAACCAACGAGATTACGATCAATAGACTATAAGGCTACACAGAAATTCAATTCAAAATTCGCACCAAAACGTGAAGTCACAGCAGCCATTACGTCACAGGTCAAAGTCGTCGGCTAGTACTGAACATTCCTCTAGACCTCAGTTACATATAGTCTATTATTACAATGAGATTTGGAAACAATTTTCGAAACACTACTAAAGATACACCCCACCTGCAAATACCAAAGAATGTAATTTCTTTGTGCCATAAACGATTTTAAACTGTTTTTTTTTTTTGCGCAGAATGCCGTGATTCTAGAATCTCTGTATCTTTGAGATCTCTGCAGTTGCGTTTAAGATGGGAATCTCTGCAGTTATCATTCACTCATGATTTCAACGTATTCCACAAACGCTTCATTCTAGGAGTAGTGTGGGTGCAACGCTACACAAAGCAAGGCCTTGCATCGAACGATAGCAAATGAACGGACGGCGCGTTTCGCGTCGCCAGGATCGATTGTCGGACGGGCAACGGTTGCCGGCTTCGGATATCGATCGGTGCGCCCTTACGGTCGCAGCACAAGGTCGCCGCCCGGCCGCCGCGCCGCTGTAGCTTCGATCGGCGCGCGGACTCTGACGGACGTGGGACGCTAGTCGGCGACGGGAGGGTCGTTTTAAAGGCCACCCAGAGTTCATAGTAATTTCCTGAAGGAGCGCGCATGTGAGATGCAACAACCACAATAATTAACATTCCCTGATTGGTACATGTAGCTATTTTCGAGTAGAATAGCTTTCAAGCTGGGGGAGCTGATATTTTACACATACAGTCCACAAGTCACCTTACTGTGTGTGGCGGAGGGTACTAATTTCTCCTATTTTCTCTCCGTACTCATTTAGCGTGACGTACGCGTGAGGGAGTAATATATGTTGCCCGACCCTTTTTGGGACATAAGCTCTCGGAATTTCTGCAATAAACCCTCCCTGATACATAGCGCCACTGGAGTTAGTTGTCCGTAACGTTCTTGCGCTTACTGTATGACGTGTGTGAAAAAAGTAATGAGACTGATTTGTTATCTACACATTTTTTACTTTTTATTTATTTATTTATTCATTTTTAAGACAAGAATGTTATTCCCTTCAAACTAGTTCCCTTCGGCAGCTAGACGCCGGCAGGGTCATTGTCTCCCATCTTGGTAGCCCCGCTGAAAGGCTTCAACTGGTAGAACGTTCGACATGTCGGTCTCATTCTTTTGAATGTTCTCCAGAGTCACAAAATGACGTCCTTTTAAGGCACTTTTTCACTTTCTGGGAACAAAAAAGTCACAACGACTCTGATCAGGGAGTAGGAGGACTGTGGAACAACAGGAATGCTTTTTAAGGCCACAAATTCCGTGATGGAAGTGGTCGTGTGATATGGGTGTTGTAATGATGCAGTATCCACTCCATGACGCATCCACTATATGATGTACAGTCAAAGTATTTAACAGGTCACTCATATCCTTATCGCGAAACGTCAGTCCTAACCTCACAAGAGCACTTACATGTTCGACGATTTCGTTGGGTTCTGCAGTTGAAGGTCTCTCTGAGCTACGTTCATCTTAACGTGTTCTCGGCCTTCCAAAAATGATTTGTGCCGACGAAAAATTTGTGCTTTTGATGAGGAATATTCCCCACAGGCCTATTTCAAATTTTCAAAGTATTCCAAAAGTTTAACACAAAACTTGATGGCATAACTTTGCTCTAAATTGCCCTGTTCCATTTTCGTAACGCACAGTAAAAACACAACTGCACTGAAACCGCTCTAAAAAATCACGTGATGGCGGTACAGAGTTGAAACTCGGACTAAGCATCTGAAAGAGATGAACACGCCTATAGAACAACACGGTGTTGCCAGATAACTCGCATTCTTGTCATCATTACTTCTCTCACACACGTATGACGAAGGCCTTAATGGTCGAAAGCTTTATTTGTGACAGTCTTTTTGTAGTGTCTATCTGCGACTCAGCATCTCCGCTATATGGTGAGTAGTAATTTTCCTTTTCAGAATATTGTTACATTTCACCCTGGATTTTCCATTGTTACATTTTCTTAAGATTCTTGGACTGAATTTCAGCATAGTATTTGCTTTGCATACGATTAGTTTTGTGTGATCATTTCACTTTATATCGTTCCGGATAGTTACTCCTAGGTATCTTACGGTGATTACTGTTTCCAGTGCTCAAACTGTGTAATCGAAGAGCAGTGCCTTTTTCGTCTGTTTATACGGAATACGTCACATTTATTTACACTACTGGCCATTGAAATTGCTACACCACGAAGATGTGCTACAGACGCGAAATTTAACCAATAGGAAGAAGATGCTGTGATATGCAAATGATTAGCTTTTCAGAGCATTCTCGCAAGGTTGTCGCCGGTGGCGACACCTACAACGTGCTGACATGAGGAAAGTTTCCAACCGAGAGGAAACTTTCCAACCGATTTCTCATACACAAACAGCAGTTGCCGGCGTTGCATGGTGAAACGTTGTTGTGATGCCTCATGTAAGGAGGAGAAATGCGTACCATCACGTTTCCGACTTTGATAAAGGTCGGATTGTAGCATATCGCGATTGCGGTTTATCGTATCGTGACATTCTTGCTCGCGTTGGTCGAGATCCAATGACTGTTAGCAGAATATGGAATCGGTGTGTTCAGGAGGCTGGATCCCAAAGGCCTCGTATCACTAGCAGTCGAGATGACAGGCATCTTATCCGCATGGCTGTAACGGATCGTGCAGCCACGTCTCGATCCCTGAGTCAACAGATGGGGACATTTGCAAGACAACAACCATCTGCACGAACAGTTCGACGACGTTTGCAGCAGAGCGGACTATCAGCTCGGAGACCATGGCTGCGGTTACCCTTGACGCTGCATCACAGGCAGGAGCGCCTGCGATGGTGTACTCAACGACGAACCTGGGTGCACGAATGGCAAAACGTCATTTTTTCGGATGAATCCAGTTTCTGTTTACAGCATCATGATGGTCGCATCCGTGTTTGGCGACATCCCGGTGAACGCACCTTCGAAGCGTGTATTCGTCATCGCCATACCGGCGTATCACCCGGCGTGATGGTATGGGGTGACACTGGTTACACGTCTCGGTCACCTCTTGTTCGTATTGACGGCACTTTGAACAGCGGACGATACATTTCAGATGTGTTACGACCCGTGGCTCTACCCTTCATTCGATCCCTGCGAAACCCTACATTTCAGGAGGATAATGCACGACCGCATGTTGCAGGTCCTGTACGGGCCTTTCTGGATACAGAAAATGTTCGACTGCTGCCCTGGCCAGCACATTCTCTAGATCTCTCACCAATTGAAAACGTGTGGTGAATGGTGGCCGAGCAACTGGCTCGTCACAATACGCCAGTCACTACTCTTGATGAACTGTGGTATCGTGTTGAAGCTGCATGGGCAGCTGTACCTGTACACGCCATCCAAGCTCTGTTTGACTCAATGTCCAGACGTATCAAGGCCGTTATTACGGCCAGAGGTGGTTGTTCTGGGTACTGATTTCTCAGGATCTATGCACCCGAACTGCGTGAAAATGTAATCACATATCAGTTCTAGTATAATATATTTGTCCAATGAATACCCGTTTATCATCTGCATTTCTTCTTGGTGTAGCAGTTTTAATGGCCAGTAGTGTACTTTCGCCCGCCACTGCGAGTCCCTTCCCAATAATCAAGACAGGTCTTCCTGTATTTCACTACAGTTATCTGGCGTTTAAACTTTCCTATAGACAATACCATCGTCTTCAAAAAGGATTATAGAGTTTCCTACGTTATGCACTATACCATTTCTATGTACATATCGCAAACAACAATGTCCATTTAAACACATCACATCCCATGAAGAGCCACTAGTTAGAGAAGAAAAAACGTCTGTACTTGCTGCTTCCTACTATGTATCAACTTATTCCAATCGACATAAACTTCAAATTAATAAGAGCAGATGGATACTTTAGGAAGATGGACAGACTTGTTCGTGACCAATTATCGGTTCACACCGACCGTCTATGATTTGGCGAGCTTGTCAAATTGTACGTAGTTTTATTTTCGCAAAAAATTTAGAGGACGTCAAAATGGACGAGTATTCGGCTTATACTCTGGGTAAGACGTTAGACGACATGCAGACAGATGGCTAATTACGGGTCAAGTAGGCTCAAAAGGTTCTTTTTAGGCCTGGTGAAACGTTTGTACCATGACACCAGTCATGCTGTAAGCCGCGAAATAGGTCGCGAAGTGGTAAGCAGAAAGAGATCTGTAAACCAAAGAGAAGACCTTTTATTCGACTAAAACAGTTTTCATAGTATTTTATTTCATATGCAGGTCTCCCTCAAAATTAAAATGAGTTACTTCGAAGCCGGCCGGTGTGGTCGAGCGGTTCTAGGCGCTACAGTCTGGAACCGCGCGACCGCTACGGTCGCAGGTTCGAATGCTGCCTCGAGCATGGGTGTGTGTGATGTCCTTAGGTTAGTTAGGTTTAAGTAGCTCTAAGTTCTAGGGGATTGATGACCTCAGAAGTTAAGTCCTATGGTGGTCAGAGCCATTTGAACCATTTTTGAAGTTACTTCGAAGATATATTGGATGCAGACAATGAAACGTATCTCTTGTACTGCAAGCCCTTTGCTTTCCATGTTTTTGGGGGATGTCCAGTAAATATGGGCTGCAAAATGCATACCTTAAGAGTTGTGGGCACTTGTTCAGTAGAAGGGACGTGTTTCACAGTAGCAAAGATTTATCCCTTTCATTTTAGTCCGTTACGGTACACAGGTGCTTACGAAAGGCATATAACGTCTAATTCTCTTTTCTTCTAGTGCAACGACACATTTATCATCAAACGCGCCATGTGAATCGATATGGTGTTCGATTCCCGTTGTCAGCTATACCGTTTCCATGAAAAAGAGAGTCGAACATTCGGAATAGTCTCTTTATTTTCGTGTATTTGTCTCGTTGGAATTTGACTACTGAGTCATACTCCGGAACGTTTTGTATCACTTCGCAAGATAAGCAAACACTGACCTTTCCGAAGCTCATCGAAGTCTACTGTTTTGTGCGATGGCTAGTTCGGTAAACGTCTTTCTCAAACACCGACATACACACACATAAACTTTAGAAACCATATCTGAGCAAGTTTTGTGTATTTTGAATGTCCAAGAACTGATAGTTATTGTCAAGGGTTCATTGAACAAAGGTGAATATCCAAGACTAAGACGTTCGTGTGATTAACGAGATATACAGAGTGATTCCGTGATGAAGTTACAAACTTTCAGAGATGTAATTGTATTAATCTGAGGTAACAGACCCTGATCCGGAAACGCAAAGTCGAAAGTTATAAGCGGAAATCGTGCTGATACCTTTGATAGTGGAATACATATTCCGTTTCCTTTGTCTCTAAGTTTGTAGGGCAGACAACTTTCAGAGGTGCTAGTATGGATGAAAACAAGAAAAAAAAGGCTGGTAAACATAGGCACTTCTATTAAAAAATGCATACCCTAAGAGCATTGAGCACTTGTTCAGCTTCGATACTGTGAAACATAACTCTTGTACTGCAAGCTCTTTGGTTTCCACATTTTTGGAGAATGTCCAGGTAACACGTGCTGCAAAATACGTACCTTCAGAGTTATGGACACTTGTTCAGTAGGCGAGAAGTTTTCACAGTAGCGAAGATTTACCCTTCTCTTTGTGACATCCTCAAGGAATCACTCTGCATAAAAGTATGTTTGGTTAGAGGTACATAAAAGTATATTTGAGATTGCCTACTTCGTGTATTCTGAGAAACGAAAATGTAAAAACGCCAATTTCAAAGTCATGCTCTTTAATCGTCACTGCCACATTAAGTCTGTCTTCTCAAAGCATAAAAAAAACGCCAAAAATGGTGTTTCATGAATTAAAAGTTGGTAGACTGAATTCATACTTTTCATCTCAGATTGACGGTTAAGAATGTGACTCCTCCTGGCTGGAGAAAACTATGTATGTACGAGATATAACTGACTGAAATCAGCCATCTGTCGAAGGATCATCGGTACACACCCCTCATTTTTAGGGCCTGTACGCCATGACATAACATAGCGAGATTGGTTTAACAATAAACTACAGCCGAAGGCTACTTAAACAAGAAACGCTGACTCTGATAGGCTAATTATACAAGACCTCTATCACATACCTTTAATACACCGAGGTGACAAAAGTCATGAGGTACCTCGTAATATTGTGCCGACACCTATTTCCGCGGCGTAGTGTGGCAGCTCGATGTGGCATTGACTCAAGAAGCTGTTGGAAATCCTTTGCAGAAATATTGAGCCATGCTGCCTCTATAGCCGTCTATAATTGTAAATGTGTTGCCGGCGCACGATTTTGCCCACGAATTGACCTCTCGATTACGTCCCATAAATGTTCGATGGGATTCATGTCGGGCTGTCTCGGTGGCCAGATCATTCGCTCAAACTGCCTAGAATTTTCTGACATTGCGCATTGTCATCCATAAAAATTCCATCGTTGTTTGGTAACACGTAGTCAATGAATGGCTGCAAATGGTCTCCGAGTAGCCGAATTTCCAGTCAATCATCGGTTCAATTGGACCAGAGGACCCAGTCCAGTCCATGTAAACCCAGCCCACACCATTATGGAGCCACCATCAGCTTGTACAGTGCCCTGTTGACAACTTGGGTCCATGGCTTCGTAGGCTCTGCGCCACATTCGAACCTAATCATCAGCTCTTACCAACCGAAATCGGGACTCATCTGACCCTGCCTCGGTTTTCCAGCCTTGTAGGGTCCAACCAATATGGTCACGGGCACAGGAGAGGCGCTGAAAACGATGTCGTGCTGTTAGCAAAGGCACATGTCTACATCTACATCTACATTTATACTCCGCAAGCCACCCAACGGTGTGTGGCGGAGGGCACTTTACGTGCCACTGTCATTACCTCGCTTTCCTGTTCCAGTCGCGTATGGTTCGCGGGAAGAACGACTGTCTGAAAGCCTCTGTGTGCGCTCTAATCTCTCTAATTTTACATTCGTGATCTCCTCGGGAGGTATAAGTAGGGGGAAGCAATATATTCGATACCTCATCCAGAAACGCACCCTCTCGAAACCTGGAGAGCAAGCTACACCGCGATGCAGAGCGCCTCTCTTGCAGAGTCTGCCACTTGAGTTTGTTAAACATCTCCGTAACGCTATCGCGGTTACCAAATAACCCTGTGACGAAACGCGCCACTCTTCTTTGGATCTTCTCTATCTCCTCCGTCAAACCGATATGGTACGGATCCCACACTGATGAGCAATACTCAAGTATAGGTCGAACGAGTGTTTTGTAAGCCACCTCCTTTGTTGATGGACTACATTTTCTAAGGACTCTCCCAATGAATCTCAACCTGGTACCCGACTTACCAACAATTAATTTTATATGATCATTCCACTTCAAATCGTTCCGCATGCATACTCTCAGATATTTTACAGAAGTAACTGCTACCAGTGTTTGTTCCGCTATCATATAATCATACAATAAAGGAGCCTTCTTTCTATGTATTCGCAATACATTACATTTGTCTATGTTAAGGGTCAGTTGCCACTCCCTGCACCAAGTGCCTATCCGCTGCAGATCTTCCTGCATTTCGCTACAATTTTCTAATGCTGCAACTTCTCTGTATACTACAGAATCATCCGCGAAAAGCCGCATGGAATTTCCGACACTATCTACTAGGTCATTTATATATATTGTGAAAAGCAATGGTCCCATAACACTCCCCTGTGGCACGCCAGAGGTTACTTTAACGTCTGTAGACGTCTCTCCGTTGATAACAACATGCTGTGTTCTGTTTGCTAAAAACTCTTCAATCCAGCCACACAGCTGGTCTGATATTCCGTAGGCTCTTACTTTGTTTATCAGGCGACAGTGCGGAACTGTATCGAACGCCTTCCGGAAGTCAAGAAAAATAGCATCTACCTGGGAGCCGGTATCTAATATTTTCTGGGCCTCATGAACAAATAAAACGAGTTGGGTCTCACACGATCGCTGTTTCCGGAATCCATGTTGATTCCTACATAGTAGATTCTGAGTTTCCAAAAACGACATGATACTCGAGCAAAAAAACATGTTCTAAAATTCTACAACAGATCGACGTCAGAGATATAGGTCTATAGTTTTGCGCATCTGCTCGACGACCCTTCTTGAAGACTGGGACTACCTGTGCTCTTTTCCAATCATTTGGAACCTTCCGTTCCTCTAGAGACTTGCGGTACACGGCTGTTAGAAGGGGGGCAACACATGCAACAGATGCATCCGTCGTCTGCTGCCATAGCGCTTTAACGCCAAATTTCGCCGCATTGTCCTATCGGACATGTTCATCGATCGTGCCACATTGGTTTCTGCGATTATTTCGCGCAATGTTGTTTGTCTGTCAGCACTGAGAACTCTACGAAGACGCCGCTGCT
This sequence comes from Schistocerca cancellata, assembly GCF_023864275.1. Classification (NCBI taxonomy): domain Eukaryota; kingdom Metazoa; phylum Arthropoda; class Insecta; order Orthoptera; family Acrididae; genus Schistocerca; species Schistocerca cancellata. The sequence continues at coordinate 272,963,361 of NC_064630.1, forward strand.
TTCGTTCGTCAAGTGGAGGCGTCGCCTACTGCGTTGTGCATGGTGAGGGGTAGTGCTGAAATCTGGTATTATCGGCAGACTCTTGACACTGTGGGTCTCGGAATATTGACTTCCTTAACGATTTCCGAAATGGAATGTGCCGTGCGTCTATTTCCAACTACCAAGCTGCATTCAAAGTGTTTTCATTCCCGTCGTTCGGCCATAATAACGTCGCAAAATATTTTCACATGAATCACCTGGGTACAAATGACAGCTCTACCAATGTACTGCCTGTTATACCTCGCGTAGTCGATAATGCCGCCAGCTGTATATACAGGGTGGTCGGAAATTCCCATTACAGACTTCTAGGACTTGTAGAGGGGAGTGAGTACATCGTATTTTGAATAGGAACCCATGTCCGGAAACGTCATCCAACGAGACTACAGAGAGTCAAAGTTATAGGCGCGGGCGTCTGTAAATGTACGTATACACGAGGTGATTCAATGATGATGTTACAGACTTTCTAGGATGACGGAGAACGATAAATGTATTAATTTGAAGTAAGGATCCCTGTACCGGAAACGAACGAGTCGAAAGTTATAAACGGAAACCGTTCTGCTACCTCTGACAGTTGAATACATGTACCGGTTCTTGTGTTGCAAAGAGTGTAGGGCTGGTAACTTTCAGTAGTGGTAGTGTGGACAAAAACGAGAAAAAATATCCAGTAAACGTGGGCTCTAAATTGCATACCTGAGGAGCTATGACCATTCGTTCATCTTCGCTGATATGAAACACATCTCTAGGCGCTTCAGTCTGGAACCGCGTGACCGCTACGGTCGCAGGTTCGAATCCTGCCTCGGGCATGGATGTGTGTGATGTCCTTAGGTTGGTTGGGTTTCAGTAGTTCTAAGTTCTAGGGGACTGATGACCACAGATGTTAAGTCCCACAGTGCTCAGAGCCATTTGAACCATTTTTTGAAACACATCTCCTATACTGAGCAAGTGTTCATAGCTGCTAAGGTACTCACTTTAGAGCCCACGTTTATTGGACATTTCTTCTCGTTATTGTCCACACTACCACCACTGAAAGCTACCAACCCTACACTCTTCACAACACAAGAACCGGTACATGTATTCAACTGTCAGAGGTAGCAGAACGGTTTTCGTTTATAACTTTCGACTCGTTCGTATGCTGTACAGTGATCCTTACTTCAAATTAATACATTTATCGTTCTCCATCATCCTAGAAAGTCTGTAACATCATCACGGAATCACCACGTGTATACGTACGTTTACAGACGCTCGCGCCTATAACTTTGACGCTCTGTAGTCTCGTTGGATGACGTTTCCGGACATGGGTTCCTATCCAAAATACGATGTACTCACTCCCCTCTACAAGTCCTAGAAGTCTGTAACTGGAATTTTCGACCAGCCTGTATACGTCGCTATCCCATGATTTTTGGTCACCTCACTGTTTTACTTTCTAAGTTTATCCTTTCGTTTGTATCGGAATAATTCACAATCGACCTAGATGTTAGAGCTGCTACACCAGAAGCACTGCACTGGCGAGTGTTGCGCACGGCAGCCACTGTGCATTTGCACGAGCAACCGTCTGCCACCTCGCGTAACGTGATTCGCTGCTCCACGTGATCCTCTTCCATTGTTCTATCGTCTGCCAACGACGTGTTTGCTCGCCCGTAATCGGCAGTGTGCGTTCATCATCACCTTCATACGCAGAATAAACGGTACAGTACCTTTAATGAATCCCCATTTGTTTAGCTAACACAACTCTCCGACCGTGGCTTTTAGCGAAACTTATCGATTTAAGTTCACTAATTGATAGAGATGTAAAGGATAAAGGATCTCTATCTGCCAATATAGTTGACTTTCTTAGTCCTTTTTGCGGGGATATAACACACATATTTCAGTTTCACTCAGTACATTCCCTCTTGAACTAGGTAACTGAAATTTACCCTACAGGGTGATTCACTATCTATTGCCACCTAGAATAACTCCGAGAGTAATATAGTAGCTGACACCTTTGTGGAACAACTGTTGCATTGGACAATGGGGGCTATAATATGACGGTTTTTTGTTGCTAGGTGGGGTCGCGTCGGAGATATGAAGGTCAACAATGTTTTTTTAAATGTGATGCTATAGTTTGTTACTAATTTCCTGATAGCGGCTACCGAGACGAATCCAATGATGTGTAACAGTAATGTCTTAAAAAGTCAGCGAAGGTCAAAAAGGTGGCATGAACATCCATTTACAGAAGGTGTTCGAACTGATGAACATCGGTATCAATGCAGTGCTGCAATCTTCTTATCATGGATTGAGTGGTATTCCTCATCGCTTCGACTCTTATTGAACCACATACTCTGACAATTCTCTCCCGTATTTCATGCAAATATTAAATATTCTCCGAATACGGCGTATCCACCTAGCGTGCCATTGGCATGTGAACACCATTCGACGGTTTCGCAATACAATACTAATAGGAATGGTAAGACTAGTATCGTAGAATCAAGCGAATGTGAATGATGTATTCCCTCGAAGAACAAGTCGATATGCTCCTCATTTACGGAGAATACCAACGAAATTCAGTGAGGGCTGGAGACTTATACGCTGAAAGATATCCTCAATGTACTCACCCAACACGTCGTACATTTAAATATGTGTATGATAAATTGAGAACAACTGGACCTTTAACGCATCGGAAACATATCCAGCAAAGGAAAGTTACTAACGAGGAAACGGAAATTGGTACTTTTGCCACTGTGATTCGAGATCCTTGTATTAGTTCGCGTCAGATCGCAAGGGAATCTGGCATGTGGCAGAGTAGTGTTGTTAGTGTTCTGCATCCCCATAAATATCATCCTTACCATGTCAGTCTCCAAAAATTAACTGTTATGGATTGTATGCGTCGTACTTAATTCTGTCGATGGGCTCAACTTCAGATTCAGAGGGGTGACACATTTATTAATTTGGATTTATTTACTGACGAGGTTACATTCATGAACCATGTAAATGTTAATTTGCATAACATGCATTATTGGGTAACTGAAGATCCATGTTGGCTGCGGTAAGTTGCACACAAAAAACAGTGGTCGGTGAATGTATGGTGGGATTCTGGAGGACAGAATTATAGGCCCTTATTTCATAGAAGGAAATCTTAATAGTAGGAAGTACACCACATTCCTGCAAGAAACGTTAGGTCTGTTATTGGAAGATATACCAGTAGGATATAGGAAGACAATGTGGTATCAACACGATGGGCGTCCGGCACATTTTTCGCTCATGGCTAGAAATGAGTAGCAGAGACAATTCCCAAATCGTTGGGTTGGACGCGGAGGAGATGTGTCATGCCCGGCTCGTTCGCCAGACTTGACGCTTCTGGATTTTTTTCTTGTGGGGATTCGTAAAAGACATTGTTTATAAAGACATTTCAACTACGCCTGAAGATATGCGAGAGAGGCTTGTCAGAGCATGTACTTCGATAAGTGCCGATGTGATAAGGAATAACACTCAGTCCATGATAAGAAGTTTGCAGCACTACATTGACACCAATGGTCATCACTTCGAACACCTTCTGTAAATAGACGTTCATGCCACCTTTGTGACGTTCGTTGAACTTCCAAGACATTACTGTTACACATCATTGGATTCGTTTCGATAGCCGCTATCAGAAAATAAGTACCAAACTATAACATCCCATTGGAAAAATAGTTGACCTTCATATCTCTGAAGCGACCCCACCTAGCAACAAAAAGCCAACGTCATATTATGGCCCCTGTTGTCCCACGCAACTTTTGTCCCACAGACCTTTCAGCTCCCATCATACTTTCGGAGTTATTCTTGATGACAATAGTTAGTGACTCACCCTGTGTACCGCAGGGGTGGAAGGTTCGACTCAAAGAAAACCGATAATCTGGTCGTTCACAGCCGCCCTGATTTCTCATCGAGCGTTCATTTCGACCATTCAGTCGCAAATATTTCCAAATAAGCCATAATGTCAATTTGTCTTCCTTTCAGAAGGATAACAGAGATTTTGTTTTAAGTCTGACAAGTCAGTCGTGAAGTAGCAGGCAGTTCTAGCGCAATATAGGAACTTCCAGCGGATATGAACGTAAGGTGAAATTCATAAAAACTATAGTATCTACAGGGTTTAACAGGAAGAATCTTTAATATTCAGAGATATGACTGAAACGATCATTCGAAGCAAAAAAGAAAACGTGGGCATTAAAAATCATGCCTTAAGAGCTATGAGCACTTTTTCATTCTTTATATTGTGAAACAAATCTCTTCTACTGCAAGCTCTTTCTTTTCCGTATTTTGAAAGGTGGTAGTATGGACGAAAACAAGGAAGAATGTCCAGTAAACATGGGCTCCAAAGTGCCTGCCTTAAGAGCCGTGAGTACTTGTTTAGTAGAAGAGATGTGTTTCACATTAGTGAAGATGAACGAGTGCTCATAGCTCGTAGGCACTTTAGAGCTCATGTATACTGGACATTATTCCTTGTTTCGTTCCATACGACCACCTATTAAAATACGTAAAGCTAAGAGCTTGCAATAGAAGAGATTTGTTTCACCGTATCAAAGATGAAGAAGTTCTGATAGCTCTTAAGATATGCATTTTAGAGACCATGTTTACTAGACTTATCTGTTTCGAATCGGTCGTCTCTGTCATATCCCTGAATACTGGCCGTTCCTCCTGGGACACCCTGTATAATCACCTACAGTGAAGGTGAAATTTTGTGTTTTTGTGGGTTAAAGAATCATTTATTTTTCCATGTAGTCCACGTTTAAGTTAAAAATCACTTATTTCTGGAAGTGGTTCTCATTTAAGTCAAGGCAGCTTGTTTAATTTCCTCTGGGTTTTTCCACCCCAGGCGTGCGAGTCTCTGATGTCTGAAAAATACCAATCTGCTGGTGCCATAAGCTCCTTATTGGACTCAAAAAATGTTTGTCACCCACAAATTCCATTCATGTGATATCAGGTAGGAGTCAGAAGGTATCAGTTTGCTGACTACGGTGGCTGTTGCAAAAAGTATTTGATGTCCGTAAGTTTTCAAAAATGGTTCAAATGGCTCTGAGCACTATGGGACACAACATCTTAGGTCATAAGTCCCCTAGGACTTAGAACTACTTAAACCTAACTAACCTAAGGACATCACACACACCCATGCCCGAGGCAGGATTCGAACCTGCGACCGTAGCAGTCCCGCAGTTCCGGACTGCAGCGTCAGAACCGCTAGACCACCGCGGCCGGCTCGTAAGTTTTCCCTATGCTAGCAGTTTTGTGGGTCGAGACAAGGTATTAGAAAGAACAAAAGGAGATTGGTGTTAATACCCTGTTGAGTGAACTGACACTGCGCAGTACATTACAACATTACGCATTTGAAATGTACTGCCGAATTGCTGAATATCATCAATATATACACTCAAAAGCCTCAAAAATAGAAGTTTCAAGATCGTATTTTTTGTTGGAATTAGGAAGTGAAAATTGCACCACATGCATGGTTGGACGTACATTACATTGAATCAAACACATATGATCATATTTAATATCCAAATTACGTTTTGGTCCTCCGATTGCTAAATTTCTAAATCAGACACTTTGTTCCACTTTCTATACACTGAAGCGCCAAAAAACTGGTATAGGTATGTGTATTCCAATACAGAGATATGTAAACAGGCAGAATATGGCGTTGCGGTCGGCAATTCCTAGGGGGGGGGTATAAGATAGCAAGTTTTTGGCGCAGTTATTATGTCGGTTACTGCTGTTACAATGGTAGGTTATCAAGATTTAAGTAAGTTTGAACGTGGCATTATAGTCGGCGCACGAGCGATGGGACACAGCATCTCCGAGGTAGCGATGAAGTGGGCATTTTCCCGTACGACCATTTCATCACAAGTGTACCGTGAATATCCAAAATCGCTGCGTCCGGGAAAAGATCCTGCAAGAACGGGACCAACGATGACTGAAGAGATTCGTTCAACCTGACAGAAGTGCAACCCTTCCGCAAATTGCTGCAGATTTCAGTGCTGAGCCATCAACAGGTGCCAGCGTGCGAACAGTTCAACGAAGCATCATCGGTATGGGCTTTCGGAGCCCAAGGCCCACTCGTGTACCCTTGATGACTGCACGACACAAAGTTTTTCGCCTCGCCTGGGCCCGTCAACACCGACATTGGACTGTTGGCGAGTCGAAACGTGTTGCCTGGTCGGACAGTCTCGTTTCAAATTGTATCGAGAGGATCGATGTGTACGGGTACGGAGACAACCTCATGAATCCATAGACCCTGCATGTCAGCAGGGGAGTGTTCAAGGTGGTGGAGGCTCTGAATGGTGTAGGGAGAGTGCAGTTGGAGTGATATGGGACCCCTGATACATCTAGATACGACACTGAGTGGTGACACGTACGTAAGCAACCTGTGTGATGACGTGCAACCGTTCATGTCCATTGTGCACTCCGATGGACTTCGTCAATTCCAGCAGGACAATGTGACGCTCCTTTAGTCACACGTCCAGAATTACTAGAGCGTGGCTCCAGGAACACTCTTCTGAGTTTAAACACTTCCGCTGGCCACCAAATACCACAGACATGATCATTATTGAGCATATCTGGAATGCTGCCGCGCGTGGTAGCCGCGCGGTGTAGGGTGTCTTGTCACGGATCGCGCGGCTTCCCCCATCGGAGGTTCGAGTCCTCCCTCGTGCATGGATGTGTGTTGTCCTTATCAAGTTAAGTTAGATTAATTAGGGTGTAAGCTAGGGACCGATGACCTCAGTTTAGCAGTTTGGTCCCATAGTCCTTACCACAAATTTCCAATTTTTGGGGGGGATGCTTTGCAACGTGCTCTTCAGAAGAGATTTCTACCTCCTCGTACTCTTATTGATTTATGGACAACCCTCTCTGTTCCCTCCTTTACTACTTCAGACAATAGTCGAGTCCATGCCACGTCGTGTTAAGGCACTTCTGTGTCCTCTCAGGGGCCCTGCACGATATTAGACAGGTGTACCAGTTTCTTTGGCTCTTCAGTGTAGCTTATTATTCAAGCCAACCCTGACAAAAATACAATGACAAAGGCCCTAACACTAAAACTACAACGAAAAGAAAGGAATAACAATGGAGGACTGTCAACTCATCACGTTAAGAGCGCTTAAACCGCTCAAAATGCACAGCACTCATATTGGTTAAACCAGTATTCTCCATTCTCTGTCTGACTATCCAGAGTTCCTCAATCCCTCAAAGTAATTGTGGTGACATGTCGGGTGTAGCCAGGCAAACACTCCAGCATTTTCTTGAAGTGCTTTGAGAACGAGTCACCTTCGTTGATCACAGGCTACAACCATGTCTACTCTGTTCTAGACTACCTTTTCCCCTTCATGCATTTCGACTCATAGCTGCAGTCTGGTTTCTGTTTAAGTTATGTTTTATCCTTACTGCTTACATAACATCAAAGACTGTATTCCAGTCAACAGTGTCAAAAGTTTTTTATGGATCTACAAATGCTATAAACATACGAGGTGTGACAATAAAGTAATGAGACTGATGTGAAAAAAAAATTGCTTACCGTTTTAGTCAAGTTCAGTGTTGTCTCCTTCAAAGTAGTTCCCTTCTGACTGCACACACTTTTTCCAGCGCTTCTGCCATTGATGGTAACATTTCTGGACTCATCTTTTGTAATATCCTCCAAGACTCCCGTCACAGCTTTTTAGACATCTTGTGTTGTTTGAAAATGGTGTCCCTTGACCGCAGTTTTGACTCTTGGAAATAGAAAAAAGTCGCACGGAGCGATATCTGGTGAATAAGGTGGCTGTGGTAGTACTGAAATTTGTTTTGAGGTTAAAAATTGCTGTACTCACAGAGCAGTATAGGATGGCACATTATTGTGATGCAGAATCAAATTATCAGCAATGTTGGCACGGACACGAAGAACTCTTTTACGAAGTCTTTCTAAAATTTCCTTGTAGTAATATTGGTTAACTGTTTGTCCATGAGGCACCCACTCTTTATGAACAATTCCCTTGGAATCAAATAAGCACACAAGCATTATGGTCGTCCACTGTGGTCTTCATCTTCAACATTCGTTCTGCCTTCACTAAACATTTTATGCCAACGAAAAACTTGATCTCTTGACGTAACCTCCTCTCCAAAAGCCTTCTGAAGCTTACCGTAAGTTGTCGTCGCTTTTTCACCCAATTTAACGCAAAAAGAAATGGCATACCGTTGGGCAATATTATGCGGTTGCATTTCCATGACCAGAGACACAAACACGTGTTAGCTTATTGCAGCACAACTCACGACTGAGCAGTTGCATCGATGTGCCGCTTGGAGTAGAAGCAGATCATTGACAAACCTCAAAGATATTGTGCCTACACAAGCCTGCAGGGTTGCCACATCTTGCAAAGAAAATCAGTCTCATTACTTTGTTGTCGCACCTCGTATGTTTCCCTTTCCTTAAGGTGTCATGTAAGATGAGTCATAGGGTTAGTATTGTCCCCGTGTTCTACTTTTTCTGGAAACTAGAATGATCGTGCCGAAGGTCGGCTTCTGCGTTTTCGCTCTTCTGTAAATAATTCGTGTCAATCTTTTGCATCCGTGGCATATTAAACTGATGGTTCGATAATGTTCACACATGTCAACACCTGCGTTCTGTGGAATAGAAATTATTACATTTTATTTGCAGACTGGGAGTATTTTCCCTGTCTCATATATTTCGCAGATCACATTAACCAGTAGATTTACGTGAGTACTGATTAAACAAATGTCTAACACATATCTGGCACTGTAGTAATACATCTGGCAAAAATACATGTATTTTCGTCAGTCCTGTGTTCTTTACAACGCTTTAACGGCTGGCTTCCAAATTACCATAATTCTTCGACGAGATGCTGTTGTGTACATGCTTCTTATACACTTGCCATAAGCCAAATACCAAATTTGCTAGCGTGGAACACGTATCAGAGTCTTGTTGGGCAACATTAAGGATCTCAATCTGTCAGGCACGTCGCTAGTTAGAATCACCGTGCGACATGAACTTCAGCATCATATGTAATCTTCTCTTGCTTTCTACCATGGCAAGAATGTCAACAAAAACATAGTTGGAATTAAATAAAATGGGTTGCACTTTCAATTTCGATAATCACTCCTGGTTTCTGCGAACAAAACCATTTTTCATTGACGACGAGCCTATCGGCGCGGGAGCATACGCACAGTTTGAACTGTTTTTGATCCAAGTAATAACGTACTACAGTTTGTAATGGTCGCCTGGTCGTAGATATTGCTAATTGCTATAATCGCGCTATTTCACTCCCATTTACGGAGCTTGTTAGCACTTGATGTTAGGTTGGCGCCATTAAAATGCATTGTAGTAATCACTGCTGCTTGCTGGATCGCTGCTGTGTCTCGATGTTGATGCTGGCTCTAAATCTGGTTGTCTAGGGTTAAAAACATGAGGTCCCGTGTTTTTTACATGCTTTTGATGATAAAGAACGAGCGAAACCAACAAATATGTAAACTTCAAATATTTATTTCTCTGGTGGCCATCTTAATTCCACTGTCCACCAAAGACCATGACTCAACACAAAGTAGTACTTCTGTTACATGTTCTTTGCATTGTTTATCCACCTCAAACAATAACACACAAACACACTTTACCAAAGTGACATTCCGACTGCCTCCCGACCGTTCTTGCTGCTGGTATTTATAACATTGTCAAAGAACTACTAAAAAGAGATATAGTTTACAAGTCACATGTACATCTGTTATCATAATTTGTGCAGAAAAGTTATTAATTTGCATCGAGTGACATAATTTAACATGTTATTAAAATGACAGACAGATTTGTTGACTTGACAGAATAATTCTTTGTTACAAAAAGGCCGTTTTTTTAGAAGTTTGTCAATTGACTTCTCTAATTTGCATAAATAAGTAATTAACATGAATTATTAAGAATTACATAGGTTTTCGTCTAAAACAGGATTGATTTCGTGAATACTGAGTGAAACCGCTCCTAGTGAACAAATAGGTTTCACTGGGTGATTTTTATTTAAGGAGATCCAAAATACCTAAGTTGGCCACTAATTTTCGTACTTCATATTAATTATTTAAGATGAACTTAGTGTTTTTACATGATGACATTTGCTGTATCAGTGATCAAGTGATATAAACTTTTGTGTGGGTCAGTTACTCAGTATAATTTAATGGGTTGACCGTTTATGCAGACATGTTATGCAATCATTGTTAACATACACAATAACTTTTCTATAATCATAAATACTCGTTAAACTGGTTGAATTTGGAGGGTATCGCATACTTCGGTAAAGTAAAGCCTTTAATATGTTCCGTTACAAGTTGCAGAACCTGCACCACCATGTTCCACGTGCTGAACAAGAGATTAAAACTGTTGTACCTGTCGTACCAATACCCGCCAATGAAACAGCTTGTCTGTGGAACGGAAGTTTTGCTGCTTGAGCCTTGCTGTGAGCGCGCCCTGGCGCCCTCTGCTGCAGTAGGCCGGGGATTCCAGACGCTTCGCTGGCTCCCGTAGCGTTGGTTTTTCACGCAATTCGATTACCCTGGCTGCAAGGGAAATGTCACTGGGTCCGTCGTACTGTGGCTACATTTGGTGTTGTCTTTCACTACCGCACTGTGTTATTGCGTTTCGCATATCGGAAACGTTTGCTCGGCCGTTCTGCTCGCTTTCGTTCGCTTGCATCTACAGCGAGGAAAGTAACACTTCAATTGGTATCTGGATCGTTTTGGCCTCTGTGTAGGCCCTGTCCACATGGAAGTTCCTACATTCTTATTTCTCTCAGTAGTTTTGGCGTGGTTTGGAGTTAAAATATTACAGTCAGTAGCAGACATTTAATAACCGCGAGAAGAGCAATCACATTATGTTGTACTGAAATACAATTAGCTATAATCAGTAAGAATACCACAAAGAATGTATACCTTTTCGAAGTATCGATGTGGTATGTCCGAACACTGGTTTGATGCTGGTCAAAATATTCGGGAAGAAACTACTCCACTACAAGTTTCTAGTAGTGCTCATCCATCTAGCAGCTATATAAATTGCACTTTCGTTCATAATAATCAGAAACTGGCTTTTGTTCTTAATTTCTTCAGAGTTAGTTCCGTGATATTGCAGCAATTTAAACAGAGCAAAAAATGATGAACTGAAAGTAGTTCATTTCTTGAGATTTAAAACTTTCCCGGCGTATAAAATGTTCCATGACACTACTGGATGTCTGCATTTTGCTGCTACGATCTGCATCTATCCACATCTATATCCACTTCTATGCTCCACAAGCCACCTTCAGATGTGGCGGCGGCAGCTTCTGGTACCACTATCTGTTCACCCCTTCTCTGTTCAATAAGGCTTAGCTTAATAATGACAGCTTTAAGTTAGCCAACTAAACGCTGTCGGAAAGAAAAACTAACAGTTTCAAAGAGAATGTGCAGAAAATTTCACAAAATTGTTGAGGTTCTAAACTTGTAATTTTTTCATAATGTGGGGCCACAGTCATAATATATTTCTTTAAAGTCAGTACCGTGATTAGACTTTTTTATTTGCAGCGTTACATTTACACGATCATGATTTCGGCTTTAAAGTGCCATTATCAAGTGTTTTAATGCTATACAGTGCCTAAAATGGCATACTGTCGTATTTAAAATACACTATTAGACACATTGTCTAAGGGTCAATATTTCTGGTAAAAGCCTACTGCTTTGTTTTATCATCGAGTATACCATCTTCTAAGAAGTTCTAAACTTGTGGTGTGGATGGAAAAAAGAGGTGATTACAGTTTAACGTACAGAGATTAACAGAGACGAAGCACTACACGTGTAGCATTAGATTGGGAAAGGAACACGGTATTTACCTCCGCCGCTTTAGGCAATCTACGAACAATCTAAATCATTCGGTCATTGGCATCGAAATCATCCCCAATCCGAGTCATAAATCACACTGGCGAAAAAAAAAATTAGTTCAGCTGGAAATAAAACGTCGATTTCCATCCGTTGACGGCATATGTCATGTGGAAGATAGTAGATGTACTGATAATGGTTTCAACGCCGTACGCCAACAGAGCGCGTTATGGCATAGCTACCAGAAAAAAAGCTGTGTTAATCGCTCAACAATGAGCATGAACAAGCGTCATGAGATGTCCACCCCGAACAAACAGAACGAACGAAAAGGAACAAAATGAGATAAAAAAATAGCTGAGTGGTCAACGCGGCCGAATAAAAAAAAAGTGGCTAGCGTTGCTGCCTCTGGACCACGTGGTCCCAGGTTCGATTCCCGGCCGGGTTGAGGATTTTCTCTGCCCGGGGACTGGGTGTTTGTGTTGTCCTCATCGTTTCATCATCTTCATCATCATTCGTGACAGTTGTTAGATTGGATTGAGTTGAACATTGGACTGTGTAAAAATTGGAACATTGTACGGGCGCTGATGACCGCGGAGATGAGCGCCCCACAACCCGCACATCATCATCATCGTCGTCATCATCTTACAGTCAACTGAACAAGGTTGAAAGAAATCAAATTGTTGCCTGCCGCGTGGCGGAATGGTTCTTTTGGAGAATTGACACATAAGTTGGACGTGCGGCGCCAGCTGTGCAATGTTGTTGGTGTCAGCGGTAGCGTGAACATTCTCACACCTGTAGGCGTAGTTCTGCGCGGCCGCGCAGCACAGACGCCCGCCAGGATCGTCGCCTTGTAAGGGCAGCAGTGGCAGATTGTACAGCTACCACAGCGCAGACAAGAGAGCTTGTGAGTCCAGACGTGGCAACACGAACAGTAGCGAACCGGTTATTAACAGTAGGACTACGGACACACACACCTCTAGCATGTCTTTCACTCAAGCCACAGCATCGACATGCACAGCTGGACTGATGCCGTCAGAAGATCGCTTGGAAGATGGAATGGCGTGCCGCCGTCTTTAGCGAGATACCATGTTTTGAAAAGTTCACACTCCGACACTTGTACAATACAGGTGGTAGGACACGCTAAAGAACAATGCAAGGACATACACTAGTTATGTAGATTAACCAGACGCCGGCCGCTGTGACCGAGAGGTTCTAGGCGCTTCAGTCGGGAACCGCGCTGCTGCTGCGGTCTCAGGTTCGAATCCTGCCTCGGGCATGGATGTGTGTGATGTCCTTAGGATAGTTAGGTTTAAGTAGTTCCAAGTCTAGGGGACTGATGACTCCAGATGTTAAGTCCCATAGTGCTTAGAGCCATTTGAACATTGTAAGTGAGCTGTTTAGATATTTATGTTGGTAACGCCACGTATCTGGTACTGGGAGATGAAGAAGCTTGCACAGGATAGAGCAGCATGGAGAGCTGCATCAAACCAGTCTCAGGACTGAAGACCACAACAACAACAACAACGCCACGTAGCGCTCTGTATGAAAATCACTGGCTGTGCTGTGTGCAGTCTGTGGCTGGTTGGCATTGTTGGAATATTCGCTATTGTAGTGTTGGGCAATTGGATGTGAACAGTGCGTAGCGTTGCGCAGTTGGAGGTGAGCCGCCAGCAGTGGTGGATGTAGGGAAAGAGATGGCAGAGTTTTGAGAAGTTACCAAAGTGGACGATCTGGACATGTGTCCGAAAAAAGAAAAGGAAATTTGTAAAGATGGATATCATGAATCGATATATATATATATATATATATATATATATATATATATATATATATATATATGATGACTTTTGAACATTATTAAGGTAAATACATTGTTTGTTTTCTATCAAAATCTTTCATTTGCTAACTATGCCTATCAGTAGTTAGTGCCTTCAGTAGTTAGAATCTTTTATTTAGCCGGCAGTATTGGCGCTCGCTGTATTGCAGTAGTTCGAGTAACGAAGATTTTTGTGAGGTAAGTGATTCATAAAAGGTACAGGTTATTGTTAGTCAGGTTCACCCTTTTTTAGGGATTTTTGAAAGTCAGATTGCGTTGCGCTAAAAAAATATTGTATGTCAGTTTAGTGATGATCAGAATAAGTGAAGAGAGAACTGTCTGAGCACGTTCAGTTTTGCTCAGCTGCTTGAAAATCAAATAACGTAGAAGTTTACCAGCACAGTCATTGCTTAATTTTTCAAAGAGGACGTTTCAACATTAACGAGACAACTGACCATCACAGGTTGTGTTCAAAATGTCGACCGGCAGCGGCAACTCACGCTTGCAGTCTGGTACGGAACTGCTGCTGGACACCTGCTAACATTTCAGCGGAGATATCCGAGCGGGCAGCAAAAAATACATCGTTGCATACCATAGTGTGTAGTTGGTATGTCCCTGTAGGCAGCGTTGTTGAGCTTGCCCCGCGGAGTAAGGCCTACAGGCGTCAAATCCGGGGAACGGGCCGGTCAAGGTGCAGGTCCTCTGCTCCAATCCAATGCTATGGAAGTAATTCGTGAGGAGATGCTGTAGTACATCGTGCACTGTGGGCTGGACACCTATCATGTTTGTACTATAGGTTTCTCCCAGTCTGCAGAGGAACGTCTTCTATAATCCGTGAAAGATGGTCTGTTAGGAGGCTGCTATGCTTGCGCACGTCCATTGCTCTATGAAAAACGGGCCTATAAGCTGATAGTTTAGTATTCCACATCATACGTTTGAACTCATTGGACACTGACGTTCCACCTGACGAATCCAACGGAGATTATCAACAGACCAATAGTGTATGTTTCGACTATTTACCTCACCATCACTAGTAAATATGGCCTCATCACTAAACAAAGTACATGATATATGTGGAGTATACTGTCTTAATGCCCATGTAAGGAAGTTTACACGATTCTGATAATCGTTTCCACGCAGCTCTTGATGGAGAGAAATGTGATTCGAATGGAAAAAATGGTTCAAATGGCTCTGAGCACTATGGGACCTAACATCTGAGGTCATCAGTCCCCTAGAACTTAGAACTACTTAAACCTAACTACCTAAGGACATCACACACATCCCTGCCCGAGGCAGGATTCGAACCTGCGATAGGAATGGAACCTATGTCGAAGGAGCTGCGTAGGACACTTTCCTTCCTCTGCCACTTTGCCGTGCGATTGCGCGGGAGCGAACGTGCAGATCAACTGCAACAGCAGCAACAACATTAATTTCCCTCTCTTCGTCGTTACTTGTTTCATCATGTTACGTTTTCGATGTGTTACACTACCACTTTTATGTAACTGGTTGAAGAAGCTGATAAATAACTGCAGAGGTGGTTGACGTCTACTGGGATATCTTCCCGCATTCACCGGGAACGAACTGCATTCTTCATACACTCTCCACGCACCATGAACGTGACAGCTTTTTCTGCATTAGTAAATCCCATAGCCCATTCGATCTACTGCTTGGACCGTCACACTGTAAAGGGCTAGTAAATCACAATACACTCAGGGAACACACAAGCACACTGTAAGCAAACATAAAAACATCGTTAACGAGCAACTACTCAGTCTGAATGGCACAAACAAGTATCGACGTGGGAACTTTCCAATATTAACTCACAATGGAATCCTGCAACAAACACCACTGACATTTTAATGTACCCTACTTTTAGTTTGTTAATGTCAGTTGGTGTCCGCCCCGATAGCTGAGTGACGTGTTCAGTCAGAGGGTCAGCTACTCTCTGTAATAAAAAAACTGAGTGAATGGGTCAACGAGGAATCTAAACGTGTGTCATCGGACGTCCGCCTCGAACAAATTCAACGAACAATATAGAACGAAATGAGACCACAAAAAAAAGTGGTCAGCGTGACGGATTGCCGTCCTACGGGCCATGGGTTCGATTCCCTGTTGGGTCGGCGATTTTCTCCGCTCAGGGACTGGGTGTTGTGTTGTCTCCATAATCATTTTATCCCCATCCGGCGCGCAAGTCGCCCAATGTGGCGTCGAATGTAATAAGACCTGCACCAAGGCTGCCGGACCTGCCCCGCCAGGAGCCTCCCGGTCAATGACGCCAAACGCTTATTTCCATTTTTTTTCCATATCAATTTGTATGGTTTCATTGCTTGTGCAAAAATTACCCTTTCCAAGTATTATCACAATCTGTGTAATGCTAACAATACGAGCCCCTGACTACAATTCGTTGCTAAGAAAACCGCACATCGATGGCACTTTCTATTTCCGCAATATCTATGGTGCAATTTTTAGGTGATTCACCATACGTAAACAGTAGAATGCAAATAATTGAATAATTTGTTGTAAACGAACCTACAACTTTAGTACCATTTGACAAGACGATTGCCGTATAACACACATTATGTTCGAATAAAACCATATAACATATATTATGTTCGAATAAACGATTACTTTATCTCTACACCAAATACGAGATTGAAATGTGAGATCGGTACTGGGCGACAGGTTACGTTCAGCAATGCTCGGAAAGAGGGAAGGCCAGATTTCAGCGGCCCAACTATTACCATAAAATCGTGTGAACAAGCCCAGGGGGATTAAAACTGCCGTAGCGTCACTATGAAAGACCATCCTTGCATTCGCCTCGAACTGGCTGCATCTAAATCACTGGGAAACCTCCTTACGACTACCGAACAATGACTGGAATCCTAGCCGGCCGGGGTGGCCGAGCGGTTCCAGGCGACCGCCAAGGTCGCAAGTTCGAATCCTGCCTCGGACATGGATGTGTGTGACGTCCTTAGGTTAGTTAGGTTTAAGTAGTTCTAAGTTCTAGGGGACTGATGACCTCAGAAGTTAAGTCCCATAGTGCTCAGAGCCATTTGACTGGAATCCTAACGACAGTAGCCGTTTGAGCATCGCCTCGAAGGTTTCAGTAGTACTTAGATAGTACTGTGTGTAAAAATTAATACAAGTAGGGACTAAATATGAGGAGTGTTCAGTAACACACTTTTTTCTGAAATCAGTTTAGTTTTATTCAGGACTCCTGTACAACGTATTATTCTCCACTCCTTCAGCTGCAAAACTCTAACGACAGCCTTAAGCCACCTTACAGGGAGGGTCAGTATGCCCGCGTGGTACCGGTCTGCTGGCCGACGTCGTAGCCAACATCTTATTCCGTCGATAACTTTACCATCATTCACGTACTTCTTCGCGCGGAGTGCATCCTTCGCGGGGTCAAACAGATGGAAGTCGGAAGGTGCGAGATCTGGGCTGTCGGATATGTGAGGAAGAACAGTTCAGTGGAGTTGTGCGAGATACTCTCGGGTGCGAAGACTTGTGTTTGGCCTTGCGTTGTCATGGAGGAGAAGTTTGTTTGCATTTCGTGACGACGAAGACGCTGAAGTCGTTTCTTCAGTTTCGTGAGGGTAGTACGATACACTTCAGAGTTGCACCGTGAGGTAGGATATGAAACTGAGTAACCCTTCAGAGTACCAGAAGCTCGCCGTCACAGTCTGAGGGTTCGGCTTTGAACTTTCTCTTCGGAAAAGAAGTGGTGTGGCGTCACTCCATAAACTGCTGTTTTGTTTCTGGTTATAAGTGATGTTTCATCGCCAGTGACGATGTTCGACAAAAAATTGTCACGATCAACTTTGTAACGCGCAAGCAATTCCGCACAAATGGCCCTTCAGTGCTCTTTGTGGGCCTCAGTTACGCGGCGAGGATCACAGCGGGCGCACACCTTTTGTACCCTATCTGGTAGACGAATGTGTCAGCACTACCAACAGAGACCTCATGTTGTGCAGCGAGGTGCTTGATTGTGATCCGTCGATCATCTTGAATGAGAGTGTCCGCACGTTCCAACATGCAGGAATCGCAGCTGTGTGCGGCTGGCCGGTACGCGGAAGATAGAAAGAGACGCCTCGCCCAACGACTCCCCGAGCTTTTGTCCAGTTACAGGTATCCGTAAACATTCTGCAAGCGCCTATAACTGTGTGCGATGCTCTAGTTTTCTGGCAAAAGAAACTTAGTAACAGTTCTCTGGTTAAACGCACAGCCGTTACAGACGCTATTCTGACGGCTACGTATAGCGCTGCCACCTATCGGAACTTCATGAAACTATGCGGTCTGAAGCGGAACTATTCCACGATGTCCCGCAACAAATTCCGCAGTTTGGCCGAAAAAAAAGTGTTGCATTTTTTAGTTCAGCGCCCTCATAGATAGCCGTAGTAAGTCTGCTTTTCAAGGATGGACGTCTGCTTAATAATCTCACAGTTGAAAAAAGTAAAGATTATTGCCGTCTTTAAAAAAAATCTTCTTTGAAAAAATGTGCAGCATGAATCACAGTGTAGATGTTTCGTCAGAGGATTGTTTCGTTACTCTATGTTTTATTTTGTACTTTTTAGTGATTGCATGTCACAGGGTTTTTCACTCTTGTAAAGGTATTTTTACAAGATCAAAGGTAATTGGGTTATCAAATTGAACGAATAATACTTACTTTATTACTCTGAACCACATGAGACCCTGGTTACCTTGTAACCAAATACCCTGAAGAATCTCCGAAATGTTGTCGAAGTTCGGGTCCACGCTATACACTGGTTTAATTGAGATTAATGCCTGGAATTCAACCAGATGTGCACGTAGCACAGATCCTCCTTATTTAACAAAGTACACGTAGTCAGATGTCTCAACTATCTCACACTCGCCTTGTTTCTCATTTTCCAAATGCGCTCCTTGGAGTGGCTGGTTATTAGCTGAAACGCAGGCGGACTGTAATTAGTGGACAGCTATTGTATTGTAGTCAGCGACGCGTTAGCGCCGCGATGGCTGCACCTGCCAGTGGCTTAGCAGCATACGTGCACTCGCGCGTACTTGTCATGCCACTCGCGGTTGGTTTAACGACCTTCAAGGCCGCTCCGCTCCGGCAAAGGTGGTGCCTCAGCGCCCAGTCACGTTGTCTGGCGCGCGTCCCGTTGTTTTGGCCATTGGCTGCGCGGCGCTTTATAAATCCCGATTCCCTCGCTCGTCCCTGTCGCCCGTTACCCCTCGCCCCGTTGCTCAGCGCTTCGTTCCGTCTTTCTCCGCTAGGGAGCGAGTTCACTGAGCTGCGTTCTCACTCGCGCCGTCGAATCGAATTTTTCAGGGCTTCCAGCGCGTGCCGAGAGATGGCAGCACAAGCCAAACGCGTTGCGCGCGCGCTCTTGAAGTGTAACGCGCTCTTGCCGACTTGTAGATAAATTCTACACGTGAAATATTATAAAACCGACTATCGCATAGTAACTGGTGTTTAGAACAACTCTTTCTATGCGTTGCTCGTATTTGCGTCTAAGAAAGCACCTTTTGTTCCTCGATTCCAATGCATTAGAGCACTGAATGTGTGAAATGAGATATGTATATTAAGGCAAAAAATTATAAACAATTTCTTATTCCCGATTGTATGTGAACTTATATGCTGGCAACAATTTATCAACATTTTGTAGTGCTATTACTGACAGTACGTACTACTTTATTTGAATGTGAAGCATTTCTGGATTCAGGTCGGAACTTCCCTTCCTCGAATTCTCTTTCCGCGTGGTTCCCTTTCCTTCTTAGCATGTAGCTTCACGCTTGTGAGAACTGCTTTAAGCTGCTCAGAATATGTCTACAGGGCATGAATTGAAAGCGCACACTTGCTACTAAATAGTATGAAATATTTCTCATGAGGTAATATCCATCGGAAGTGACAGTGACGAATTTAACCCAGCTCTTATGTTGTTAAACACCTTCTCTTCGAAAATGTTGTTTGATTTTTACGAACTCCCAAGAAAAATTATGCAGTTTTGATTCGCCCTTTCGTACAGTAAGGTGTGTCAGCTGTCGAGCGATGCGGTTGGCTGGCTTTAGTTTCCATTAAAACTAGCCGCAACAGTGAATTTGATCTAAAAATTGATAGTAAAATTCGTCTTCTCAATAGCGTTCTTACTATTCTAATGTACATTTCATGCTCACTGCTTCATCATCAGGCCTTCAGTTACCACGTTAGGACTTCCACTGCGATGCCTACACACGAGAAAGTTGCGATTTC
Source organism: Schistocerca cancellata (assembly GCF_023864275.1). Taxonomy (NCBI): domain Eukaryota; kingdom Metazoa; phylum Arthropoda; class Insecta; order Orthoptera; family Acrididae; genus Schistocerca; species Schistocerca cancellata. The sequence goes on from NC_064630.1 coordinate 272,983,265, forward strand.
GAAACATACATTGAAACAGTAAAAACTCTATTCAGAAGACACCAAAAGGATTTGATTACTATTTATCCATTTATACTCTGTTTTGGTTTTAACAACAACAGCCGCTATGGTTACTATGAAAAAGTCAATTAATACTTCTCGAGAGGAGACTGGATGTCGCTTATAAATTTTGATATCTTGTAGAAATTTTCCTGTAGTTGTTAACGCCAAACAGAAATCGTAGACTGCTAGCTTTGGAAGAACGTTATCGATACACCAGTCGATAGTGCTGAATCATACATCTCCACTCGCGTTTCTTGCTGTTTGTGCAACTCTGCCTTTTATATACAGGGTGTCACCCATAAGAGTCGTAGGGCGCATTGTCTCTGGTCTTTAGGCAGATATTAACAACTTTGTTTTTGAATCGTATAGCTGGGGTCAGCCCAAACAAATGCTGCTCATCACGTCTTTCATGGGACGCCCATTACCGCTAGAAAGCCCTGCTTTGTTTACCGTTAAAAACAAAATTATTTTCAAAGTAAATTTATCGCACCCATTCGGCAGAGCGATCCTAAATTAGACTAGTGCAATATTCGTTTTACAAATGTTTATTAACAGGGACAGCAAAAGACGAGGAACAAGCACTCCAGCAATGAGAGCACCAACCTGGCCTGCGCTGGCTGCTACCGACATACGGAAGCGCTATGCAGTCGCTGCTAGAGTACTGATTATTATTCATTTTTTACTGTTCCTGTTCATAAATCATCGTAGTATTAATATGTGAACAGCGAAAATTGAAGTTGCGATTTTCAATATTAATTATGGAAGGAGACCAATGTAACCCACATAACACGAAATGTACTTTACTACAGTTGCGCACAAGAAAAAACAAAACTGAAATGTGTTCCTAGAGCCGTCCGTGGTGGCCGAGCGGTTCTAGGCGCTTCAGTCTGGAACCGCACTGCTGCTACGGTCGCAGGTTCGAATCCTGCCTCGGGCATGGATGTGTGTGATGTCCTTAGGTTAGTTAGTTTTAAGTAGTTCGAAGTCTAGGGGACTGATGACCTCAGATGTTAAGTCCCATAGTGCTTAGAGCCATTTTTTGTGTTCCTAGCCGTTAAGAGAGGCAAAAAGAAGCAGACATACACACAGGAGAAATGTTTTCCTCTGTCTGTCACACTGCTACCAACTTCTACCACGCGTACCAATCAGGTGCTACTGTAGAAATGACACACGAAAGTACCAATGTTTCGTGAAATCGCATTCTAGGAACGTTCATTTTAAATGTTGCATATGGTTCATTTGCAGCAACACATACACACTGGGCAGATACATTCAATGCCACAACTGGTAGGTTGTCAGCAGTGGAAAACAAAACAGCGCTGCAACGAAGCCTTCTTGGGCGACACAAAATGTACACGACATTTTTCATTGGCGTCGTTTTTCAAAATGGTTCAAAAGGCTCTGAGCACTATGGGACTCGACATTTGTGGTCAGAAGTCCCCTAGAACTTAGAACTACTTAAACCTAACTAACCTAAGGACATCACACACATCCATGCCCGAGGCAGGATTAGAACCTGCGATCGTAGCGGTCGCGCGGTTCCAGACTGCAGCGCCTAGAACCGCTTGGCCACCATGGCCGGCGGCGTCGTTTTTCCGTTTACTTTTGCCTAAGAGTAAACGGAACTAACTTTGTGTTCATCCGCCGCTGTTGCTCAAAAATTTGAAGTAAGTTCCTAATTTTCAGTTTCTTCATTTTGAATAGCTACGACTTCCCTCCTTATTATACGGAAACTACTTTGTTTTTTGCTATGTCTCGCAGAACGCTTACGAGTCGGAATAAGAGACGTAAGCCCGCATCTCGTGGTCGTGAGGTAGCGTTCTCGCTTCCCACGCCAGGGTTCCCGGGTTCGATTCCCGGCGGGGTCAGGGATTTTCTCTGTCTCGTGATGGCTGGGTGTTGTGTGCTGTCCTTAGGTTAGTTAGGTTTAAGTAGTTCTAAGTTCTAGGGGACTGTTGACCACAGCAGTTGAGTCCCATAGTGCTCAGAGCCATTTGAGCCATTTGAGAGACGTAAGGCTAGAGAGAGGTAATATTTGCGTAGACAAGGTAATAGAAATAATGTGGGCATTGATTCCGTTAATGACAGTTCTATTGTTATTTTGAAAGACACATTTAAATGTGTACTTAACATAATTCCAAATAATTTCGATGATTATAACTGCAGCTTGAAGAATTTTCAGTGCAGATTTTATAGTGCAAAACATTTCACATCCAATGTCATTTTACGTGATACAACGGCTTTCACGTTGTGTTGTCACAAGGGAAAAGTTAATTTGCCGCCGTTAACATAAAATTAATTGTTCGGCGCATTGTATCAAAGTCTCACTTCAAATGATCGAACAATTAAAGAGAAAGAGTTATTTCAGTAATAATATTCATAGCTACATTGCAGTATTTTCTAGTCAGTCTTGAGGCTAAAATTTCAGACACAATTTTATCGTACTTTAAGATAAACTATGTTTTTTTTTTATTATGGATCAGGTCCAGTGACTTGAACGAATGCTACCTCTTCGTCCTTTGTTACTTCTTTCTTCATAGCGTTCAGGCGAGAACTAAAAATGTCCATAGCGTCCAGTTAACAACCAAGTATCTGCAGTTCTAGGCGCTACAGTCCGGAACCGCGCGACTGCTACGGTCGCAGATTCGAATCCTGCCTCGGGCATGGATGTATGTGATGTCCTTAGGTTAGTTAGGTTTAAGTAGTTCTAAGTTCTAGGGGACTGATGACCTCAGATGTTAAGTTCCATAGTGCTCAGAGCCATTTCAGCCAAGTATCTGCATACGAATAAATTTCGTAATTTATAACGAAATTTGACTTTCATTACCTTATAAACACAATTGGTCGAGTTTCGCCTACAGGCGATAATAGTCTCGATAGAACGAATAATGCGCTATATTGTTTTGGGACCGCTCTATCAAATGGGTACGAAAAATTCCGATTAAAAATCATTTGTTTGTAACGGGAGGGGTATATAATTTGGATGTTCAACAATATAGGCTACGCAAATTTGATAGACACATTTATTTGGTACTTCAGTCGGTTATAAATTGGATCACACTTCGAAATTCTGCGTCTTCGCAATAAGACCGTTACACAAAAGAGTATTTTTTTTTTGTGATAAGCGAAAACTACTCAGCAGCGGAGATACGATTTGCTCATATGAGCGTCACCTCTTTTGGATGACAAATGAAGATGACTCGGTCTCAGAAATAGAATGTGTTCATATGAACACGTAACGATTAGGAAAAATACGAAACGGAAAAAATATGTAGTAATGTTTTTAACTACGGAAAAACCTTGAAAACCAAAAATCAGATGATTCAGTTGTAAAACTCAGAAAATACGAATGATCAAAAAACTGCGGCTCATTTTTGTATAAACCCAAGGCAACTGATTTGAGTCTTTCACTGTGACGTCACAAAGCCATATAATAGCTCCAAACACAAATGGAAACGGTGGAAGAGAACAAAGAATTGTAGGTCTGACGATTATTAGCAAAAATCGGATGAAATAACGGAATAATCCGGAGGAGGAAGAAAAAGTGATCGGGAGTCTCCCGCCTAAATCGGAAGAGTCGGCAGGCTATGTCGCAGCTGGAGGACGCGTGTGATATGACAACCTGTATTGTTGTTGTAATTCTGTATGTTCATAAAGTTTTTGCTTCGGGACGTGTAACGCCTTTGACGAGGTTAACTTTCGAGGCTATGTTCGCTACAAATATACCTACGCTCATTAATTAATAGTGTTACTGTGCTTCCTGAATTAAGCTGGAAGTTGACGGTAACAGTTTCCAATATGCGTGCGTGTACCAGCCCCAAACTCAATTGTGTAAAACGAACAAAAGTTCCCAGATATAATTTTGCTTTTTCTCCTCATAAACCCTTAAGGGTTATTTTTGTCATTTTGCAGGATTTCTCCCCCCCAACCCCGGCGCTCTCATTCGCGCCAGTACGAAACTGCGCGTCGCTTCTCTTCTCGCGTGAGGGGTTGGGGTGGGTGTAGGCGAGGTGGGCCGCTGCCGGCTGTCAGTTTTACCCCGCCCCTCCGCTTTAGCCCCGTTTATTCTCGTTCTCTTTTTGCGCCGCGCTGCGCGGCGCGGCCCGTGCGAGCGCACCGCGCCACGCCACGCCGCAGCGGCTGCCGCTGCTCGACTGTTCTCTCTGCTCTGCGTCCCGTCCCGTCCCGTCCCGGCGCGCACTCGCCCGCCCGCCCTCGCCCTCGCTACTCGTCCTCGTCCTCTCCCGCCCGCTGTTTTTCTGGCGCTGCTGCTCTGTCGGTACTGCTGGGGCCGCTCCGCCGCTCGCTAGTTCGCCGCCATTGATCGCCGCTAGGCTCGTCCCCAGCCGGCCGGGAGTGTGGGGCTGCCTGGCACGGCGCGAGGGAGGGCACCGGCGGCGGGGAAGTGCGGAGGCGGGGGACCCGCCAGCGCCGAGCGCGGCGCAGCGCGCCACGGCACAGCTCGGCCGGCGCGGCTCCGCGTCGCTTCCCCGCGAGTAACGGTGTCTCGCTGTTCGCAGAGATCCTGCTGCCGTCACTCGACACGGCCCGCTCTCATTTCTCTCCACACGCATTTCACCATTCCTGCCAAAATCACAAAATTATAAGCTTCGTTGCTGATTCAAAACACCGTTCGGCGCCGTTATCTCTTCATTGTTTCGTAACAATGTATCCCTCCGCCGTATCTGCTCTCTTTCAGCCAAAGAAACGCGTGACGTCACCAGCGAAAAAGTCGAAAACCAGTCCAGAACCCAGCTGTACCAATTTTCAACATGCATTAGGTTTTATCTGACTTTTTTTACACTGAGCTTAAGCAAAAGTTATGTAGTAGCCAATTCAGCGTTTGTGTGAGTACACGCTGCGCGCTGTCTCAGCGAGAGAGCGCAGCGAGAATCGATTGGAGGGGGGAGAGAAGGGGAGGGCGCGGCGGAGCGCCGGGCGCCGCCGCTGTCGCGCGCGGCTTTATTCCACCGTGGCTGCGCGCCGCCAGCGGCGCCGTTTCACTTTATGCAGCTGCGAGGACGATAACAACGATGGGCTATAGGACGCGGCGGGCGCGCAGCGCTGCGCTGGGGAAAATGCCAAATGGGCTATAGGGAACGGCGGGAAGAGAGATTTTGAAGCGGTCGTCTGCTAACCGGGCTCGCACACCCAAAAAGATGGTCACAAAAAAGAAAAAAGGTCGAGAGAAAACAAATTTTGAACTGAAGCTTCGGAAAAAGCAGGCGTTTTTCTTCTTCAAGAATCAGCGTCGCGTAGAACATGTCAGAAAACTCGACCGTTAATTAACAAGACACAGATACGCTCTCGAGTGTGCTGTCTGTTGAGGATAAATTTGCATCTCTGCTACGTCGAGAGTTCGGATTAATGTAACAACGAAATTTACGTGACCTCGCAACGCACTGCGAGTCAAATTTTATAAAGGAACAAAGGCGCGCAATGAGTTTTAGTCCAATTATCACTGAAAAACTGATATGTGAGGTATTGGCGAAACACGAGCGGAAGATGACGATCCTAACCTCAACCCGCCGTCGCGTGATGTATATCTACGCGGAGCGCACTCGACTTGAGTCTGGCGCCACACAGCCGTCGCCTGTGACGTCATGCGACTTCCGTCGATCCACAGACGTCAGCGCCCGCGATAAACAGCAGCCGACCGCCGCTCGCAGAGATGTTGTTTCCGCTGAAGTGCGAAACGCGCTAGCTTCTTCTTGCCACAGAATTACACGCTCAAGTGAGGTGCTGTTTGCTTGATTACTTGGTCGTAAAGTGGTAACGGCATTATGGCGTTGCGTTGTTCATCATTTATTAGTTGCGTTTCACGAATGAATAGGCAACTCAAAAGTGGTTTTTACGTCACTGCACCGGTTTACATTGTAAAGAACGTTGGCGATCAACCTTCATCGTTTGCTGAGATTTATCTCGATCACTAATTATTTTGTCGAGAGATAATTTTCGCATAAATATATAGAACGCGGAATCTTTTTAAATAATTTCGATATTTTTCCTGAATTTACGATAGTTTCCAAGTTTCAAAGCTAAATTACTCTGTTGTATTCAGTTGTTTTTGAAGCTATACTTTAATCCTAATCGATATGATAAAAAGATTTCTCTTGTTTTTCCTGGCTGTGGAGACACTGCACGTGACAATGTGCAGATAGAGTTTCTATAACAATTTCTACAAAATCTGGATACTTTGTAGCAAAAGGTGACATGATCTATGTCTGTGCCGAGAAGACGCGACAGTAATATCACTGTAATCATGACCACTACCGTTCTCTTATGTGTGTTATGTTGTCTTGTGCATACATACCAATGTTCGTAATGAAGTACATCTGGTGTCAGTAAAAACGGAAAACATTCATTTGGGTTTGCAGCGTTGTGAATCAAAAGAGGTTTAAATGCTGAAGATTCACTAACGTTGCGTACGTACTTGGATGACCTTTCAACACCGTCTGCAGCGCGACTGAGAGCAGAAACGCTTGGAGAACAAACAAATAATAATGCATTAGTTCAGCTGCTTTTTGATTGAGTATATTCCTAAACCAGACGAGAATTTGTGCCTCATATATCTGTAGGTTTCATGTAGCTCTATTTATTACAATTTTGTTTGGTAGTAGACAAATATGTGCTCTTGTTTATATTAATTTATTGAAAATAATGTTCATCAAAAGTATTGTCATGAAAAATATTTCATATTTTAAATGTGCAGTCCACATCACTCTCGTTCATTACTCTCCTTACTGTATATTTATCTGTACATATGAATTATTTTCTGGTAAGGCAGTCGACCGTAGTTCAACTATATAAAATTAAGGATGACTCATGATATAATCTGTATTTTTGACCCAGTTCAAATGAGGATCTTGTCTAGCTCAGGTAAGTACCTCAACGTAGCCGAGTTCTGCATTTGACACAAAAGTTATCATTAACAAAATTAACTGCATTTCGGATCCGTACATTTACCACTCTCTGGCAGTTCCTGTACATTCGACCTATCATTTCACTTCCTTTACAACAGTTCGCTCTGCTTCAGTCATCATTAATTACCAACATACGTGTAGCACGACACGGTATGGCATCATTCCACTATCTTTAGGTGCCTGTAAGTTGTTTTTGGGTAATTAAATAGAAACTAATGTAGTTTTACGGATGTTTCATAATGAACTACCTCAAATTTTGCTCAGAGTTTGTGTGCAAGTTTGCTAAAAGATCAACGACAGGTGCACAGTTTCCTTGTTCATAAATATGGGTAGGAGCCTTGTAAGTGAAGAGTGACAAAGCGACATTTCTAAAACGTTTAGCCAAGTTTAAAGTTCTATATTTTAGCGTATAACGGTGGTAAAACTGCAAACCTGGACAAGACAGCTGAACAGTTTATATGGTGTACCTTTTGTGAGTTTGTGTCATTTGATTCACTAATTTAGGTCCAAAAGGGACTCAAAGCTGCCAATAAAATTTGTCGTGACAAAACTTAAATCAAGTTTAACTTGCCTGATCTCTTCTTATTTGGTTTACTTAGTTCCTTTTGTGAGCATGTTGTCTATTTGCTTTTTTATAAAATTTGCGAGGGTGGTCATTTTTGGGTTTGTAGTTTCTGAGATACATCGCAGTAAAGCTGACCGAAAAAGATTTACTACAAAAATAGGTGCCTTTTAAGCCCTTCTATATTCTAAGGAACGTCTAATCCATAGCTGCATTAACCACCATTTTTTCTACAAAAATTCAAATTTCCACTATTGCTTTTTCCCTGAAGATGTACAATTATACAGGGAAGTTTGCCATGCATTTATTTCGGAGCATAATGAAACAAAGAATTTTTTTCAAAGACCTCTCAGGTACGGTCAAATTAAAAGCTTGAATTTCTTGGTAACTTTTGCCACTACCAGTCAATAAAACACTGGCAAATCCATTGACAAGAGACCACGCTCGGTAGATAGGCAAGCCAAGCCACAGGCAGGGGAGTTTTTCCAGGTTCTCAAGCCTGTTAGCGAGTTTCTTACTTTTAGTACTTTTATGGCTTTAAGTTGGCATTACTGGGATGAGCCTTGATCAGTTGATGTATCAACATTGTTTTGTTTATAACCTCTAAAATACATTTCAAAATGGCGAGTCCGCTTGGAACGTCCACATTAGTTGAACACCGTTCTGTTATTCGTTTTTTACTTGCGGAAGGTAAGAAACCAGTGAATATATACTTTAGAATGTCTAAAGTATATGGCGATAGATGTAAGAATGGTGTAAATTTTTACAAGTGGGTAGAGTAGTTCAAAAATGGTCGTGACTCAGTGACTGACGAACACCGTTCTGGCCGACCAGCTGTAGTTTCAATTCCCTCACTTGACAATCGAATTGATGGCGTTATTCCTGCCGACCGCCGTGTGACTGTGGAAATGATAGTTGATAAGGTTCAAGTTAGTTCTGCTACATTTCATAACATTATCTGTAACAAGCTGACGTACCGCAAAACATGTGCAAGATGGGTTCCAAAGGAGTTGACGTGGCTACACAAGGAAACAAGGTTGAGAGTGTGCACAGAGCTAAAGGAATGTTATGAAAGAGAAGGTGAGCACTTCCTCAAAAAAATTTTAACTTGTGATGAAACTTGCGTTCGTTATTATGCGCTAGAATAAAAAATATAAAGCGTGGAGTGGAACCACACCAACTCACACGTCAAGAAAAAATTCAAAACCCAAACATCAGCAGGAAAAGTCATCGTGACGGTGTTTTGGGATGCCGATGGTCCAGTTTTTTGTCATTTTCTCGAAAAGCAGCGTTCAATGAACAGTCAATACCACTCGGATTTGCTTTTAAACAAAGTGAAGCCAGCCATGAGAGAGAAACGTCGTGGGTCTCAGAGGAGAGGTGTGATTCTCCATCAAGACAACGCACGTCCTCATATTGCAAAACTAACCTGTGCAACCATCGACAAAATGGGCTGGGAAGTACTGCCTCATCCCCCTTACAGCCCTGATTTAGCACCTAGTGTTTTTCATTTGTTTGGTGTACGGAAGGAGGTATTATGTGGGTAGAGATTCCAGGACAACGAGGACGTGAAAAAGTTTTTGGTAAATTGGTTCAAAGATCAATATAAAGAGTTCTTTGCAACCAGAATGAAACAGCTTGTAGCCCGTTGGAACAAGTGCATAAATGTTCAAGGGGATTACGCTGAAAAGTAGTCTCCATTCTGTCAAATAAGTAGTTGTTATCTTCTCCACACACTGTCACTGCTATTATTCCGTACACTCGTACTTCTTTGACAAAAATCCGTACAGTTCTTGTTCTTCCAATGTTATGTTTCATTCCCTCTTGACGATCTTGTGAGTCGACCTTGGCATACGTTCTATCCTCTGTTCTTCTCCTCTTCTTCCCATCAGGCCCTCTTCTCCGCTGTAAACTTAAATATCCCGGTGTTTTGTCCTAAAATTCAGTGACTCTTTATGACAAAGATGTCATCACACATCTCTGGCAAAATCTTCGTGCTGCTCATTGCTTAACATCCAAAAAGTGCTTCCTACTCTCACAATGCTTCAACTTTCCTCCCCAAACTCGCCATCGATTCATTACCACAAAATACAACTCTTTTCTGCACTAACAAACTGCCATGTCCGGTCTGTGCAGCTTTCTGCTACTGTCCCCCGTAGTCAACTGTCTCTTCCTCCTCGACAAAATTACAGGGACAATTTTTAACCTGTAGGACCATAGTACTGCTTTGACATTTATATTACGTAGAATGTCTATTAACTAGACATGAAACACAACAATTTTTTAAAATGTATCATTGAATTCGTTATTATTTATGCTTCTTTTAAATTTTTGCATCAATAAATTTGTTATATTAAATCATGATTTAAACATTGTTCTTAATTGAAGAGATGCTATAATAATTTGCAATGGAGAAAAATCTCCATTACAACTCAGTGTATACATCAAAATATTTCAGATGGTAGACCAGAAAGGTGAAATTCATCAGTCTCTTATACCCGGCTGCAGCCCTATCTCTGAAATATTCTGCGGATTTGATACTTTTTGTTCCAATAAATCCACAAATTTTGCCAAAAAGATGTGAGCTACAACAGCATCATGCCTTAGGTTGTCACTAGTTACGCAAAACCTCTTGCACCACATTTGCTCACTTTCGAGAAAATGGGTAACAATATGATGTTTAGTGATTTGATTGTTTTCCTGCAGAAACCTTAAACGACATCGAGGATAATAAACGAGTAATTCTCATCAAAATCGAGTGGTGTAATCGCTTGAAAATGGGGCAACACAAAACTATATTTTTCTACGGTGCGTCAACGATTAACAATTAACGATTAAACAACCAGTATTACCGTATTTTACAGACGTGTTAACACGCCATGGAGAACTGGAAGCCTATTATAAACCTTTCAAAATTTTTGAAAACGCTGTGTGCACATGTAACGAAGAAGAGTAATGTATTGTCCACCTGCTTTCAGCCTGTAGTAATTTAATGAAAGAGAGGTAAGTCCTCAAGAAGCAGGTAGCTGAAAAAGGAGAACTATGACCAACCAATGAAGCACACTTAGTTCATGAATTCACAAAAGATTTTTACAAATTTTATTATTCAATAAGATTCTAACTTCTACGACAATTCTTTGGTGTGAACTGAAACTTCATACATGCCCTGAAAAACCTGGATATAAGTAAGAAGGCTGACAGATTGGTGATGGTAGCTCATGACAAAGATCTGTAGATGTAGGTATAAGAGTGATATTTAACTAAATTGTCAAGTCTTGATACACTGTAATTTTGTATTTGGAAAGTAGGTACCTGATGTAACCGTGTGATTCCTACTATTTTTGTTAAACTAAAATTCTACGAATAATATTTTAAGCTAACTTTCAAACACGTAATATTACAATGTACTGGAGCGCCGGCCGCGGTGGCCGAGCGGTTCTAGACGCTCAGTCTGGAACCGCGCGACTGCTACGGTCGCAGGTTCGAATCCTGCCTCGGGCATGGATGTGTGTGATGTCCTTAGGTTAGTTAGGTTTAAGTAGTTATAAGTTCTAGGGGACTGATGACCTTAGATGTTAAGTCCCATAGTGCTCAGAGCCATTTTTTTGTACTGGAACATGTCAAATAAATGAATAAAAATAACAGTTTTTTTAAACTGTGTTTAATTTTGCGAAACAAAGTAACAGGTTGTCAGGTGGGAGATTTTTGTCGCCACCGCTGCGAGACAATCATTCATTGGCAGTTGCTCAATTTGAAGTGGTATGCGATTCGTTAGGGTCCACTATACCTCACAGATCAGTGACATAATTCAAGTGCAGGACAGCACTCATATTGATGCAGCGTGCAGACATTTGGTTCAGTACTGCACATTGTAAAACTGATCAAAATTTGTAGTCTTCATCACTGATGCTATCAGCAAGCATCAGTTTGTCATTTTGCTGAATTGCGACAGTCATACTTCGAGTGTACGCCTAAGGAACCAAATGTGACACATAATTTTGGCTTGAGTTCACATTATTTATTTAGCGTATGGCTAATACAAACATATCATGAAATTAAATTACCTATACAAATGTACATATTGGCACACAAGAAACTTAAGTTTGTCTTTACAACTGAATATCCAGTCCTTCAATCCAGCGCATTGCATCTGGAGTTGCTAGCAGGAAGTCCTCTTTGGCGCCGTGATAGGCTCGAATCCTGCATTCACTGACAATGTGGTGAACAGTCTGGTATGGAGCCCCGCAGTCACAAACTGGATCAGGCAGCTTCTTCCACTTAAAAAGAGCATCCCTGCATCGCCCATGGCCGGTACGGACTTTGTTGAGAGTAGACCAGGTCTTGCGTGGTAAGTCGAATCCACTTGGAAGTTTAGCACCTGAGAAGATGTTATGCAGGTGCACATCTGTCACTGCTTCCCACCGACCTTTCCAGTCTTCAAGAGGTTTGAAATTCTTAGCAACCATGTCAGCAGCATCGAACAGAGTTGGATGGCGTGATTTCAGTCTCTTGCGATTTAAAAGTGGTAGGTCGCTATGCACGGGTAGGTTAAAATTCCTGGAGATCTTGTGGAATTCTCTCATAAGGGCAGTACATCTGCGTAGATCAGGAGGCATTTTACCGGTTAACAGTGGAAGCCAATAAACTGGAGTAGATCTGATTGCGCCAGATATTATGTGCACTGTTGTATTCAGCTGGGTATCAACAAGCCTTGTATGATGACTGCTCATCCAAACAGGTGCACAATACTCAGCACTTGAGTACACCAAGCCCAGAGCTGAAGATCGCAGGGTGGTTGCTGAAGATCCCCAGGTAGTTCCGCATAGCTTATGGAGGATGTTGTTTCGAGTCCTCAGCTTTTGAGCTAAGTTAAGAAGGTGTTGTTTGAAGCATAGTGTACGATCCAGGATGACACCAAGATATTTTGGGTTCCAATTATGACGAAGAATTCTGCCTCTGAAACTTACTTCCAGTTTTACGTTCACCAACTGAAACTGTCGAAACTTCTTTATTTAAATGTTTGAAACTGTACTTAAATTGCTGAATGACTGAGAAGATGAAACTTCTACGTTATTTGAGTCTGAAACAGCTGAGTAAAACTGAACGTACTGAGCCTACTTTCTCTTTACTTTTTGTTATGAAGTCAGCACTGACCCACAATATTCTAGCGGAACGCAGTCTGATTACTCAAAAAAAAATTACAACCTGACTTTAAATAATACAAAAGAATGGCCCTGAATAAGAAGCAATCCTGACAATAACATATACATTTCATTAAGCACTTACCTCACAAAAATCTTCATTATGCGACTGCAATACAGCGAGCGTCAGTACTGCCATCTAAATAAAAGTTTCTACTACTAAAGCCACTAACTGCTAATAGGCCTGAGGTTAGCAAAGGAAAGATTTTGTTGCAAACCAAATATATATTTTTTTACTAATAATGTGACATCCAGTTCAAACACGAATATAAATCGTCATTGACATCCAGTACAAAGATGTATAATCATGAATAACTTTCAATCTCCAAGTCGTATACTTCCAGATCGTTAGCCTACGCTAACACTTCAGACCTCTACCCTCCATCAATGCTAACTTCTCACATTTAACATCCATCACTGGTAGCTGTTCACCTCTAACTGCCCAACAGTATTTCCATCACTGCTGGCGATTAACTTCCAACGGCCCAACACTACTGGCAATTAACCACCAAAAACGAGTCCAACCAGCCACAGAGTCTCTTACAGAGAAAGCGCAGTCAGAGATCCAATGCAAAGTTATACAGTGCTGCCAACACAGAAGCAGCCCACTACAACTGTGCTCACATGCCTGACCTCCTGAGTGCCTGGGATCAACACGAATACACACTGGACACCTGCCAGAAATGACCTACATAATTGTTAACAGTCAGTCTTTGTGTCACCTACAATAAATTGGTTCTAAAGGGTAGCAGACCTTTTTCTCACCATATTGACTGTAGTGCGGGTTGATAAGCTGCATATCCTCATAAAGCGATGCATCAAGATTGTTACCTTTTGGATACTAGCATCTGACCAGTAAGAACGTTTGGAGTGAACATAGTGATCCACCCTGGATGATTATTTATTTATGTATTTGTTCTTCACATTACAGCCGATTATCTAGAAAGCTAACATAGGCCGTAGAGCCGCATTTCTGTAGGTAGTATGTGTATAAATTATGAGCCTAAACGCTCGCACCCTATTCTACGACTGGATGATTCTCTGAATTCTTAATAAAATATGTTGATTCTACAAAAATTCTACCACTACAGTTATTCTCCACAACTGCATAACTACAATTTTAAAAAATCCTTAACCCAAATCGCATAACTTTTAATACTACTTTAGTGTTACAGATACTGTTCTCTTTACGTTCATTTATTAGGCTGCATCTACACTGTTTGTATTTGTTTCCTCTGCTGGATCTGCCCTCATACTGCCCCAGTCAACAGCCACCGTCTGCTGGATTTCCTGGGCTTAGGGCAGCACGTCAGCAGCGTTTACACTTTACAAGCTTGTCCACGTTACACTGTAACGTCTTGGAACTCAAACTTTCGTGGTCACTTGCATCAACGCAATGTGGATTATTGAAGAAAAAACATTTCATTCAGTGGTCGCCAACCACCGTCACCTTCTCCATCTGTAGAGTATCTCGTCTAGCCGGGATGGCAGCATATTGCCGTGGAGCTGAGGGCCTTGTGAAGCCTCCCTTGGACTTCGTGTATACTGCAGCTGCAGTACCGTTCAAGATGCACAGGGCTCACTGGTTCTTCAATACTGCTCTGGGATCCAGCGTCCATAATGCCTGACGACCGTTACTCGCTACATCTTTATAGAGCCCCACAATGAGAGCTCTGGAGTGCCCACATTGCTGCAGGCACATCTATCATTAATCTACATCTTGATTTTGTACATATTCGTAGCATACGGCTCAAGGCGTCAGGTAAATGTGTCGGCCCACTCGACGGCTAAAGAAATCTTATTTTCAGTCTCTCTCTGATGTGAGGGAGAAATTCGTATGTCCTCCTTCCCATGTCTGAAGAGTCCCATTAAATTTACCCCACTGCAATATGCGACCTTATACGAGGGCTATTTGGAAAGTAAAGAACGATAGGTCGCGAAATGGAAATCACATTGAAAATCAAAACTGTTTTATTTGCAACAGTTAGCTACAACTTCTCCATAGTAGCCGATCCGGCTTAAACGTTTGTCTTAGTGTTGTACCAACTTTCCAATACCCTCGTTATAGAAGTGCTTTCCGCCAATTCTCTACGCTGGCCAAAATGTTGTCTTCAGAGCCAGCGGTTCATGTGAGAAGATATGAAACGCAGAGGGAGACAATTGCGGGCCGTATTGTGGGTAATCAAACATTTCCAATTGACAGCGATGCAGGAGCATCTTCTTTGCCCCTGCAGAACGCGGCTGAGAATTGTCTTGAAGAAGAAAACGCACGACAGTTATGTAATGTTGGCTGCATAGCTTCAGACGAAATTTCCACCAGGCCTTCGTGCTTGGCTGTTGTTCTAGGTATCTTTATGTGCTCCCTGTACGCTCAGAACTAAAAAGAACGACGTAACGAGATCGACGGGCATACTAGAGACACTGCCCAACACACCTGTGCAAAACGTCATAGGATTTTCACTGTGGTTTCCACTTCGTGACCGATCGTTCCTTACTTTTCGAATAACCCTTGTGTTAACTTTTTTGTGCTGGTCTCATTCAAGTATCCTTCGACTTCCAATTGACTGCCTTTCTTTCATCAATTAAGTGCATCTCTTTTCCTAATTTCTAAATTCAGTGGGCATATTCCCAGAGTTACTAACATGTATCATTCGGGGTAGCGTAAGCGCTCCTCGTTGAACTCTTCTGTCTAATGAAGCTGATTTCACAAGCTGCTATCTATGATCCCAAATGCTCATTAATGCTTCATCTACAGTTATTAGTATAGTGATCCTCAACTTTCGAAACTAAATTGCTCGCCATTAAAACAGTACTATGAAGACGGCATGCAGATAATCAGCATTTCAGTGCAGTCACACAAAGTTGGTATCTGTAACCCCATCTACAATCTGTATAGGGTTTCTTATTCATTAATCGTATTTGTGATAAGATCATTCTATGCCTCGTGTAAGAAGGAGAAACTTCTATCTGCAAGCCTCGGAATTTGACAGCTGCTGGATAGTGCACTACCGAAACTGCAGTTTACCGTTCAATGATATTGCTGCTGGCTTCGTGCGGGATCCCGGGACCACCATGAGAATAGTGAATGACTAGTTTTAGGAAGGCCATGGTATGTTATGTTATGTTATGTTAATCGGGGACCTAGAAACGATGGAGAGGCTGCGCCCCCGCCGCAGCCTTAGTGGTCCACAACCCCACGACGACTACCGTAGTCCACTTCACCCCTCCGCCGCCCCACACCGAACCCAGGGTTATTGTGCGGTTCGGCCCCCGGTGGACCCCGTAGGGAACGTCTCACACCAGAGAAGTGTAACCCCTATGTTTGCATGGTAGAGTAATGGTGGTGTACGCGTACGTGGAGAACTTGTTTGCGCAGCAATCGCCGACACAATGTAGTTGAGGCGGAATGAGGGGAACCAGCCCGCATTCGCCGAGGCAGATGGAAAACCGCCTAAAAACCATCCACAGACTGGCCGGCCCACCGGACCTCGACACAAGTTCGCCGGGCGGATTCGTGCCGGAGACCAGGCGCTCCTTCCCGCCCGGAAAGCCGTGCGTTAGACCGCACGGCCAACCGAGCGAGCTAGGAAGGCCATACTCAACGCTATGCTTGATGTCAACAATTCGCGACCAGCGACCTAAAGGAGAGACAAACAATTCTCTCAGCCGTGCAGCATCGTACAGCCACGTCACGCACCTTGAGTCAGGAAATAGGCTTGTTCGCAACAATACATCCACAGTGTGACGACTTCTGGAACACCACGAACTGTTACCAAAGCGACCATTGTTACGGCTTCCTTTGCTTCGCAGCAGAGAGAGGCACTCCGGCAGTTGTGCGTCCAACGGTGACACTAGAACGGCACCATATCGTCTTCACAGACGACTCGGGTTTCTGCTTACGTCATAACTATGGAAGTATCCACGTGGTACGTCATCACTATGGAAGTATCCACGTGAGCATTCTCCAAGAAGAAACAAAGGTTGCCAGATTACGTTCATTGTCGTCGTACGGGTCCAGTATTGATTCCATCGGATACACAACCTCTCACCTCTCTGGAAATCCATCAGGGACAGTGGGACACCAGCCAGACATGAAGTGCTTGAATACTGAAGACTGAAACCAACAGCTGCATTGTAATTCACGCTTAGTTTATTCAAAACATTCTACAAGTTTCGATGCAAGGAAGCGTCAATCACAACCACTGTCATATATTAACCACTAAAATAAACATTTTTAGACAAGCACCGCAGAACACTCTAAAGACATTAAAACTTGAGAAAACTCTAAGGATCATGTAGATTTCCTTGTGTAATAACTTTACTGACACAGATGATGCTTCTTTGCACTCTTAAACCTTACTTCCATGTCTGTCTCTCTCACTGCATTTTATAGTTGCCCCTATAGCGGTGATTACTACGTTTTCGTTTGTGGCAGCTGGGTGTTTTCCGAGCCGTAGGTGTTGTGTGTGGCACATATGGCCTCCTGGCGCATGCCACTCGTTGTTTTGCGGGCTTTCAAATGTTTCGTCGTTCTGTGTCTTTAAACACGTACGTGTGTTCTCTTATGCATTGCTGTTTCCGGTGTGGGTATGTATTTAGTTGTTAGAGTTTTCTAAAGTTTTTAATATTTTAGAGTATTTGTGGTACTTGTCTAAAATGCTCATTTTGGTGGTTAGTATTCGTACAGCCGTTGTGGATATTTCAAAGGGCTACTGAGGTCATTTGTAGTTTATGGTTATTGGGTGTTACAGATTTCCCAGTGTGTAGTGTTGGAATTGTTGTTTGGACCATTTAGTCTGGATATTTCACAACCACTTCCCGCTTTTAAGGCGTATGAGCATGTTGTTTATTTCCTATATAATTTCGCCCTTTTACTATTTTGTGTGTGGTTTTGCAATGTTCGGTTGTGAATCTGTTGCGTTTGATGTATGCTCTAAAATGAATGACTTCGACTGCCGCTTTTTTTTTTTTTTTTTTTTTTTAAATGTATGGTTTTGCGTCTGGTTATCAGTAACTGGGACTGGGTTCAGTGTTGAGAATTTCTGTACAAAGTGACTTCTGGGTGCACGATTTCGTTTTGCATTGGTGTTCCGCTCTCACAGTGTTGTTTAGGTGTGCAGTGTTTTAATTTTTGAATTATGCATTCCGTCTAATATTACTTCACGTAGATTGCGATTCCATTTGGGAAGGATGGCACCTCCTTTTAGCAAGGACATAAAAATATGTGCTCGGCGTTTGTCTCGCTTGTGAAGTTTATTGTCTTGGTTCCGCGTCCTATTGACTCTTTGAAGTTCGTTGTCTTGCTCTTGTTTCTTAATATGCATGTGTCTCTTGGTTTCATTCCGTTGGATTGATGTTTTTAAGTTCTGGTCCCTTATGCGTACGTTATACGTATGTGTCTATTGGTTTTACTGATTGACTTCTACCAGGTTACATTATAGGCTATTATTACAGATAAATAGAGGATTTGCCACACGAGGTGTTCTTCGGCAACTGTTCGTCGATATGTATTATGTATGGTACTTTTAACGATGTGGGCAGATATTGATGGTGGATGTTACTAATGTTGACAACATTGTTTAATGTCCAGTGCAGTTTCTGGAATTAATAAAAACATTGGTGAATAGTATCGATCTTACTTTGGATATATTGCATGTTTATGGTCCTTTACTTACACAAGTTACACATTTGCTGTGGTAGTGTGCTCGTGGACTTTAGGGATATGACTGGGCTGCTGTACAGTAATATTAGTGGAACATGTGTTTATAGTTTTTTGTGATTTTAGGGCTATTTGTATACTTGGTTCTAGGCCATGATTTACATTATTTATGCATTAGGCGTCATTGGAGTATATGAGATATTATTTCGTTGGGTTTGTATTGTCCAACGAACGTTTGTTCATCAGGTTTTCTTGCATTTGTTAACTCATGTCGTTTGATTTTATGTTATTATGTTGCTTCGTTTTATTACTGTTTCATCCGATATTCGCAGGTGTCCAAGTCAGGGATATGAATGGCTCCGGTTGCTTTGCTGGTATAATTCGTTGTAGGTGCGTTCTCCCTCGGTTACATTACGTCATTGGAATATGTTGTTATTGCATATAAAACATTTAAACTTTATAAATTAAATGCTGAATTTTGTTTTGTGTTGGTATCGATAGTATACCTTTATTATGTAATTTTGTGATGTGTTTAATCCCCGTTTGAATCACAAACTGCGATTTTTGTCGCCAGTACTCACACTGTATTTAACTATCACGTTACGTATGTTTTCATATAGAGGGGCCAGAAGATGACAATTTTGCATGTCTAACCCGGTAACAAGTTTTGAATAAACGACGTTTGAATTACAATACAGCTGTTCGTTTCAATTTTCATTATTCAAGATAATCACCTCTGTTTCGCTCAGTCGATAATGTGAACAACTGCCGTTACACTGATGACTTGTTGAAACCGGTTTTTGTATCATAAAGTCGGCGTGTTGGCGAGTTTTTCCCAAGAATACTTTACTTGGTCAATTTTTTTAAAAGAATCATAATATCGTATATGGATTGTAACTCGCAAAGAGCTTTCTCTACATAAGATTTTGTTGCCTGTACTTTCAACTGGTATTTATACAAATGCCCTTGGGATTTACAGTGGTGCATCATTTCACACACAGTCCCAGTTGCTTATGAAAGTCAGAGCAATGTCACTTCCTGAGGAAGAAGGTTTGAAACTTAAAGGTTAAATAAACTTTACTTGGCAAAATTTGAGCGGAAATGGGAGGTAGCAGTGCAAAGTTTCTTATCAGCATATTGTGGAGCGTAGTCCCACGCTCCTCCACACTGCCTCGCGGGGAGAGCAGATGAGACCTTACTGGCGGTGACCCATCTGTCAGTCGGGGACGTTGAGGTCGGCGTCTCGTGTTGCACTATATGGTGAGTACTCCACGTTTCTTGTGTTTCGTTTGCATCTTCACCCATAACAACACAGACACGACACTTAGTGGCGGCAAAAGCAGTCACAACAGTCATGCACACGACACTGTCTCAGAGATGAGGAAAGAAGAAGGCTTCTGTTTCGGTACCCCACAACACTCTGTTTCGAACTAATGAGGGAGCCTGTATTCTGTCGATCACTATCCAAGTTAAATACTATAGGAGACAAGCTGCGCTCTTGTCGTAGGCATCTAGCAGCAGTTTGTCTTGCAACTTAATTGCAGAGTTATTGTGCAATTATGAGGTCCATTATAATTTGTGTTGGTATTCATTTCTCTTCCAGGACGATCATCGTAACTCCATCAAGTAAGATCTTATAGCCCAGAGCGGTCATACGTTTTCTTTATTGATTTGTCGGTGTTTTAACAAAATTAAAGTTACGTGCCGGATACTGACACGTATATTGTTCGTCCAGCAGCTACATCTGTACACCGCAAGCCAACTCTCGATGTGTGATGGACGGTACTTCTGAGACCACTACGGTTTCCGCAGCTGCCTGTTTCAATCACGAAAGACACATTGGAAGAACGACGATCCATCAGTCTCCGTATGAGCTCTAATCTTTTTGAGTTTTCTGTCATGGTTATTTATCGAGATCTAAGTGAGAGGAAGTAATACACTGCCTGAGTCTGGGACATACGTTATCGAAATTTCGACAGTAAACTGATGCACAGTTCCTTTCTTGTAGCGTATCTGCAACGCTTTCGCGCTGACTAAACTGTCCCACAACGAAATGTGCCGCTCTTCAATTAATTCAACCTGGTAAGCATCCCGGATTGACGAAAAATACTCCATAACCGGTCAAGCATTCTGTGAGTTAAAGTTACTCCGAACATCAAATGCCACATAGTTTACCGTTTTTACTGTTTCCATTGACTGATCTTCAATAATGGACTCGAGCAATAACGGGTTTTCTCATTTATTTATGAGCAACGCAATACAATACAATAACCTGTGTTGCCCCAAGCGCCGATCCTCTGCAGGTTCTCCCGCCTTTCACTACACTTTTCTATCGTTGCAATAGCACATCTACATCTACATCATACTCCGCAAGCCATATAATGGTGTGTCGTGGAGGGTAGTTTCGGTACCACTATCTGATCCCTCCAGCCCTGTTCCACTCGCGAATAGTGCGTGGGAAGCATGATTGTCGGTAAGCCTCTGTACTGGCTCTAATTTCTCGAATTTTCTCCTCGTGGTCAATACGCGAGACGTATGTGGGGGAAGTAATATGTTGTCTGACTCCTCCTGAAAAGTGTTGTCCCGAAATTGCAATAGTAAACCTCTCCGTGATGCACAGCGTCTCTCTTGTAACGTCTGCCAGTGGAGTTAGTTTAGCATATTCGTAACGCTCTCTCGTCAGCTAAACGAACCCCTGACGAAACGCGCCGCTCTTCGTTGGAACTTCTCTATCTCCTCTATCAGTCCTACCTGATTGGGATCCCAGATAGATGAACAATACTCAAGAATCGGGCGAACAAGCGCCTTATAAGCCACTTCTTTCGTGGAAGAGTTACATTTCCTTAAGATTCTTCCGATGAATCTGAGTCTCGTGTCTGCTTTTCCCACTATTGTTTTATATGGTCATTCCACTTAAGAAGATAGTTACGCCTAGATATTTTACGGTAGACGCTGTCCCCAGCTGTTTCTCATCAATAGTGTAGCTGTACAGTAATAGATTTCTTTTCCTATGTGTGCGCAATATGTTAGTTTATTTACGTTTAGAGTCAACTGGCCGAGTTTGCACCATTCATCAGTTCTCTGCAGGTCGTTCCAAATTCTTACTATCTTCTGGCATTGCTACTTTGTTATATACAACTGCATCATCTGCGAATTGCCTTAAAGAGCATCCGATGCTATCTACTAGATCATTTATATATATTGCGAACAGCAACGGTCTTAATACACTTCCCTGTGGTACTTCGGATATTGCCTTAACCTCTGTCGACTTAGTTCCATTTTAAGAGCGACGCGTTGAGTTCTATCTGCAAGAAAGTCTTGAATCCAATCGCAGGTCTGCTCCTATACTCCGTGAGCTCGTATTTTTTTCACTAAACGGCAATGCGGGACGGTGTCAAACGCCTTACTGAAATCAAGGAACAGGCATCAGCCGGAGTGCCGTTGTCCACTGCGCCGTGGATGTCATTGGAGGAACAGAGCGAGCTGAGTTTCGCAGGATCTCCGTTTGCGAAATTCATGTTGATTTTTGTAGAGGAGCTGTTCATTTTCCAAAAACGTCATAATTCTAGAACGTAAAACGTGTTTCATAATTCTGCAACAGACTGACGTCAACGATACAGGTCTATAATTGTGTGGATCTGTTTTACGACCTTTCTTAAAAACGGGAATGACCTGCGCTTTTTTCCAGTCATTAGATACCTTTCGTTGCTCGAGCGATCTACGACAAATTACTGCTAGATAGGGAGCAAGTTCTTTCGCATAATCTTTATAGAGTCTTATACGTATCTCATCTGGTCCGGAAGCCTTTTCACTACTAGGGGATTGTATCTGGTTTTAAATTCCGCGATCGGTTATCTCAGTATCTACCATTTCGACGTTCGTACAGCGATTGAAAGGAGTCACACTGTTACAATCTTCCGCGGTGAAACAACTTCGGAAGACCGAATTCAGTTTTTCGGCCTTCTCTCTGTTATCTTCCGTTTCGGTGCCGGTGTGGTCGCTGAGAGAATGAATAGATGATTTTGACCCACTTACTGAGTTTACATACGACCAAAATCTCTTAGGGTTTTTACACAAGGCAGTTGACAACGTCTTACTTTCAATATCGACCACAAACAGCCTCGCCGATATTATCACGCAATCCACAAATACGATACATATCTAACGAACAGCAACGGTTATACGCCAGTCCCCTGAGGTACTCCCGATTTTGCTTTCATATCCGATGACTTCGACCCGTTAAGAGCAACGCGTTGAGGTCTATCTCCAATGAAGTCCTGAATCCACTCAGAAAGCTGATCCGATATTCCGTAAGCTCGTATTTTGTTCGCAAGGTGACAGCGCCGAAATGTGTCGAATGCGCTCTGGAAGTCAAGGAATATGGCATTAACCTGGGTTCTGCTGTCTACTGCTCAGTGGAACGACAGAACGAGGTGAGTTTCACATATATCAACTTTCAACATTTAACATCCTAAAAGTATTCTCATGAATGCCGAAATCCTTTTCTCACACAGAGGATCTCTTATCCTTATGCGGCACTGAGAAAACCAGTCTCGCGTGTTATAACGGAGCTCAGCAATCGGTACCACGACGACCAGACTGACGAACGCGCTGTACACGGCGAGCCCGAAATCCACTCACAAAATTTCAGAGATTTTTCGTGGAAAGTAAATTGGTAGGAGGGACCTGTGGTCTCCGATACCTCGTTACAGTGTAATAAGGTAATTGTGATTTATTGGATTTGTGCCCCAGTTACCTTTGTTTCTGTGGAAATATGTTCACAACAGTGAAAACCCTGTAACGCAGTGCGAAAATGTGCAACACAGAACACAAACTAATACAACAGTCCCCTGGTGAAATACGTACACTGAGATGTGGTCCAGCTCAGCATGGTGTCATTGTGTCTGTTGCGCACGACTTCGTACACAACGGTAAGGGGAGGTGGGCTACAGAGGAGTAGAAATGATTAGCGAGCAAGTTGACAAAGCGAATAGGAGATTTAGTTCACTTATAATGATCCAAGCGTACGGAGAAACTACAAATAATGCAGCAAAAAATGCAGCTATCAAAGTCAACAAAGAAACGGCTCTCTGTACTGTAGCACGAACGGTGGTATCTGAGTAACGACTAGGCGGCGTCTGTGTAGCTTCACGTAGCGAAGTGCAAGTGGGTTGTCTGGCTGCTGCCGGCCATCCTGGGTAGCGGCTGCACAGAGCGCTCGTGGTACGGAGACGATGGAGGCGCGGGTCAGTGAGCGCACGCCGTTGGGTCCACCAGATGCCACCCATCCACTATCGGCATCTTACGCAAATTTGTAATTCTTTTGCCAACTTTGACGCCAGTCGGGTGCTATCGATATGTAATACCACAGTTTCGTTCTTCTATTGCATTCATTGAACGATTTGAAGTGGAATGATCATATAAAATTAATTGTTGGTAAGGCGGGTACCAGGTTGAGATTCATTGGAAGAGTCCTTAGAAAATGTAGTCCATCAACAAAGGAGGTGGCTTACAAAACACTCGTTCGACCTATACTTGAGTATTGCTCATTAGGGTGGGATCCGTACCAGATCGGGTTGACGGAGGAGATAGAGAAGATCCAAAGAAGAGCGGCGCGTTTCGTCACAGGGTTATTTGGTAAGCGTGATAGCGTTGCGGAGATGTTTAGCAAATTAAAGTGCCAGACTCTGCAAGAGAGGCGCTCTGCATCGCGGTGTAGCTTGCTGTCCAGGTTTCGAGAGAGTGCGTTTCTGGATGAGGTATCGAATACATTGCTTCCCCCCCCCCCCCCCCCCCCCCCACTTATACCTCCCGTGGAGATCACGAATGTAAAATTAGAGAGATTCGAGCGCATAGATCAAACGAAATGCAAGTGCTCTGAAAGGAGCCACCCAATATTACAGCTCTGTTAAATCAAAATACCAAGAAAATATTCTAGTACAATCTCCGAAAGTTTATTGGTTGAGTTCTGTTTCACACTGCTAGAACTGGACGTTTATGACAGTTATGAAATTGGCGTTTGTGCTGAGGAAATGCATAGCCCTATGAATAACAGACGCTGCTGCACAATAGTGTATGTACGTTGGAACCCAAAGACTGTCCGAGATTTCGACAATGGTACCTCAAGAAAAGGGCTGTGTTCCCGTACGTCGTCAGCGCATGCACGCAGAATTTCGTATCAAATGGTGGGGCGTCACTACATCTTTCGCCATAGAAGGGGAGTTGATGCGGCTAGCAGGAGTTTGCGGATCTATTTTACCTATATTGTGGTGAGCTGGAGAACATTGCAGTGACTTTCCGTAACAATAGACGTGAACATCCTAAAACAGTTCATAGTTACAAACTATAAATAGGAAACATTTGTAACGACAATTTCTACATTTAGTATAAGGCATCTGACGATAAATGCATGTTAATGTCATCCAATAAAGAACAGAGAAATATCATGGAATCAGTCAATAAGCCGCTTCAGTAGTAAAAGATTTATTTGTTGAAACACGACCGTTTTCTGGTATAATAAGCCGATCTTCAGGTGAAACAAGAACGATGAGTCCAGAGTGCGGCGGTCACCCGCCTCATCGCTCTTGTTTCACCTGAAGATGAGCTTATTATCACCCGAAACCTGCCGTAATTGAACAAATAAATCTTTTATAGCTGAAGTGGCTTATTATCTGATTCGACAATGTACAGTTGTGGATGTCCTGTCACCAAATTTTGTGGAGACGGGAATAGGGAACAACTGTGTGTTGTTTAGTTTACGTTTCCGACAAAGAGCTTGTTATTTTCGACCGCTCTAGGGTAAAGGGAAAGTGAAATATTCTATCCTGGCATTTAGAATGCAGTCGACATCAAAACTGTTGTTTGTTTACCGAATAAGAGGAGAACCACACACAGATTCATTATCAGAACATTTTTTCTTTGCCTGAAGACATTAACAAACCAATGGACGTATCAAGTCTCGATGATGCTGTGCCCCATGGGTGTGTGTGTTTTTCTTAGCTTAAAGTTACTTTAAGTAGTGTGTAAGTATGGGGCGCTATGAAGTGTTTCCTTTTGGGCAGAGGCCGTGCCGTGTGCTGTGAATAGAGTTGGCAGAGAAGAAGCAATAAATTAAAACGTCATGCCGGTTGCTTAAGTTTTACTGCATGAACAGCGAAAATGTGGTAAGCGATAAATTTTATTCATTTTATCGTTGTGGGCGGCTGTCAGCGAGTAAACGTTGCGTAAAGGTTTGAAATTATTTGTAAAGTTGGTTGTAAGTCAATAAGTGGTCTCATTCTCAAATACTAGATTAATAAAATCCAGGTATTTGCGCGCCACCAGATACGCTGCTTCAAGACAAATGCACAGTACTTGTCTTAGTGTGTTAAGCTGTTAATTTCCATCTTAATGAATAGATTACAACAACTTTTTAAAATCATAAATTTGGTCAACAAGTACGCGAAATCTATATAAATAAAAATCAATTGGCGCATATATGGGCGATCAGCACCTGAAAACGGATTGACCGATGTGATTGATTTTGCTTTTTTATTCTCTGGACAAAGTTTGAATGAAACAAAATTTTCGGAAAATCAATTAGTGCATACATGAAATATCATCAGTTAAGAACGGTTCGACAGATTTGGCTGATTTTTGTCTTTTTTGTGTTCGTACTTGTGAGGACAAGGTTTGCATGAAAGAAAATGTTTGGAAAACACATCGGAATGTGTGTGTGTGTGTGTGTGTGTGTGTGTGTGTGTGTGTGTGTGTGCGCGCGCGCGGGCGCGCAATTGTGGTTCATAATGGTTCACTTGAAATGAAAGAGAAAATAAAAAAAATTACGTTCAGTTTGACAGTAAGGGTGTCATGTTTTCATAAAACATCAGTTCAATATACACTCCTGGAAATTGAAATAAGAACACCGTGAATTCATTGTCCCAGGAAGGGGAAACTTTATTGACACATTCCTGGGGTCAGATACATCACATGATCACACTGACAGAACCACAGGCACATAGACACAGGCAACAGAACATGCACAATGTCGGTACTAGTACAGTGTATATCCACCTTTCGCAGCAATGCAGGCTGCTATTCGCCCATGGAGACGATCGTAGAGATGCTGGATGTAGTCCTGTGGAACGGCTTGCCATGCCATTTCCACATGGCGCCTCAGTTGGACCAGCGTTCGTGCTGGACGTGCACACCGCGTGAGACGACGTTTCATCCAGTCCCAAACATGCTCAATGGGGGACAGATCCGGAGATCTTGCTGGCCAGGACACGTTGGGTGGCACGGGATACATGCGGACGTGCATTGTCCTGTTGGAACAGCAAGTTCCCTTGCCGGTCTAGGAATGGTAGAACGATGGGTTCGATGACGGTTTGGATGTACCGTGCACTATTCAGTGTCCCCTCGACGATCACCAGTGGTGTACGGCCAGTGTAGGAGATCGCTCCCCACACCATGATGCCGGGTGTTGGCCCTGTGTGCCTCGGTCGTATGCAGTCCTGATTGTGGCGCTCACCTGCACGGCGCCAAACACGCATACGACCATCATTGGCACCAAGGCAGAAGCGACTCTCATCGCTGAAGACGACACGTCTCCATTCGTCCCTCCATTCACGCCTGTTGCGACACCGCTGGAGGCGGGCTGCACGATGTTGGGGCGTGAGCGGAAGACGGCCTAACGGTGTGCGGGACCGTAGCCCAGCTTCATGGAGACGGTTGCGAATGGTCCTCGCTGATACCCCAGGAGCAACAGTGTCCCTAATTTGCTGGGAAGTGGCGGTGCGGTCCCCTACGGCACTGCGTAGGATCCTACGGTCTTGGCGTGCATCCGTGCGTCGCTGCGGTCCGGTCCCAGGTCGACGGGCACGTGCACCTTCCGCCGACCACTGGCGACAACATCGATGTACTGTGGAGTCCTCACGCCCCACGTGTTGAGCAATTCGGCGGTACGTCCACCCGCCCTCCCGCATGCCCACTATACGCCCTCGCTCAAAGTCCGTCAGCTGCACATACGGTTCACGTCCACGCTGTCGCGGCATGCTACCAGTGTTAAAGACTGCGATGGAGCTCCGTATGCCACGGCAAACTGGCTGACACTGACGGCGGCGGTGCACAAATGCTGCGCAGATAGCGCCATTCGACGGCCAACACCGCGGTTCCTGGTGTGTCCGCTGTACCGTGCGTGTGATCAATGCTTGTACAGCCCTCTCGCAGTGTCCGGAGCAAGTATGGTGGGTCTGACACACCGGTGTCAATGTGTTCTTTTTTCCATTTCCAGGAGTGTATAAGTACATACCGTATGTAATATATAAAGGGGAAGCGTTGTTACCGAAAATCTCGAAAAGTTCTTGACCCATTTACTAGGAATTTTTTCACGACAATCTAATGAACGTTCGGACTGACATAGGGCATATATTTTTGTAATATATATATATATATATATATATATATATATATATATATATATATATATATATATATATATATGGAGGAAACGTAGTTATCGCATAGATCGAAAACTTCTTGACCAATTTACTTCAGATTTTTACATGATACTCTAACAATCATCCCGAAGGACATAATATATTTTTGTAATATATACACTCCTGGAAATGGAAAAAAGAACACATTGACACCGGTGTGTCAGACCCACCATACTTGCTCCGGACACTGCAAGAGGGCTGTACAAGCAATGATCACACGCACGGCACAGCGGACACACCAGGAACCGCGGTGTTGGCCGTCGAATGGCGCTAGCTGCGCAGCATTTGTGCACCGCCGCCGTCAGTGTCAGCCAGTTTGCCGTGGCATACGGAGCTCCATCGCAGTCTTTAACACTGGTAGCATGCCGCGACAGCGTGGACGTGAACCGTATGTGCAGTTGACGGACTTTGAGCGAGGGCGTATAGTGGGCATGCGGGAGGGCGGGTGGACGTACCGCCGAATTGCTCAACACGTGGGGCGTGAGGTCTCCACAGTACATCGATGTTGTCGCCAGTGGTCGGCGGAAAGTGCACGTGCCCGTCGACATGGGACCGGACCGCAGCGACGCACGGATGCACGCCAAGACCGTAGGATCCTACGCAGTGCCGTAGGGGACCGCACCGCCACTTCTCAGCAAATTAGGGACACTGTTGCTCCTGGGGTATCGGCGAGGACCATTCGCAACCGTCTCCATGAAGCTGGGCTACGGTCCCGCACATCGTTAGGCCGTCTTCCGCTCACGCCCCAACATCGTGCAGCCCGCCTCCAGTGGTGTCGCGACAGGCGTGAATGGAGGGACGAATGGAGACGTGTCGTCTTCAGCGATGAGAGTCGCTTCTGCCTTGGTGCCAATGATGGTCGTATGCGTGTTTGGCGCCGTGCAGGTGAGCGCCACAATCAGGACTGCATACGACCGAGGCACACAGGGCCAACACCCGGCATCATGGTGTGGGGAGCGATCTCCTACACTGGCCGTACACCACTGGTGATCGTCGAGGGGACACTGAATAGTGCACGGTACATCCAAACCGTCATCGAACCCATCGTTCTACCATTCCTAGACCGGCAAGGGAACTTGCTGTTCCAACAGGACAATGCACGTCCGCATGTATCCCGTGCCACCCAACGTGCTCTAGAAGGTGTAAGTCAACTACCCTGGCCAGCAAGATCTCCGGATCTGTCCCCCATTGAGCATGTTTGGGACTGGATCAAGCGTCGTCTCACGCGGTGTGCACGTCCAGCACGAACGCTGGTCCAAGTGAGGCGCCAGGTGGAAATGGCATGGCAAGCCGTTCCACAGGACTACATCCAGCATCTCTACGATCGTCTCCATGGGAGAATAGCAGCCTGCATTGCTGCGAAAGGTGGATATACACTGTACTAGTGCCGACATTGTGCATGCTCTGTTGCCTGTGTCTATGTGCCTGTTGTTCTGTCAGTGTGATCATGTAATGTATCTGACCCCAGGAATGTGTCAATAAAGTTTCCCCTTCCTGGGACAATGAATTCACGGTGTTCTTATTTCAATTTCCAGGAGTGTATAATGTATACCTATAAATGTGATATGTAAGGGGGGAAGTGTTGTTACCACCAATCTCGGAAAGTTCTTGACAGATTTACTTTAAATTTTTGCACGATACCCTAATGAACATTCGGACAGAAACAGGCTATATAGTTTTGTAATATTTTAATTACATTTATAAATACACTACGGGGAAACGCTGCTAACAAAAATCTCGAAATGATCTTGCCGGACATAGAGAGGGGACAGGAGGAGACGGACAGAGAGATGAGGCAGGAGATTACGCACAGAGAGATGGGGAAGGAGGAGAATTACGGATGAAGAGGGGGGGAGGGTGAGGAGACAGGCAGAGAGAGGGGGGAGGGTAAGGAATTTAGGGTGTGCATGCAACTTCCATTAATATTTAGCAAATGCGAAGCATTGGCAGGTTCACTATTGAAAATAATTTTTTTTCTGCCACTGCAAGCCATTAAATAGGCAACCTGCAACTGTACAGGTTTTAGTTTCCCAGCTCCGCGATAGTTGCTTTGTCATACCGATAAATCGTACTTCACCTAGAGAGATCGACATTATATGTACGTCTATGCTATACCTGGTATCCATTGCCATTGGTATCCATTAGGTACGAGCTGCCTTGACTCGCAGCTAGGACAGATGTTAGGGAGTCGGTCAAATGAAAGCGAGACAGATGGGAAAAAAGTAAGTAAACTGTTTATTATTTCAGAAGAAATCGCCATAACTGGTATACATTTATCGCAGTGTGAGACAAGACGGTCAATGCCTTCGCGGCTACCTACGGTACAATGGTTGTACCCGGGCGTGCCCGCTCGGCTAGCCGCGCGGTCTAACGCGCTGCTTCCCGAGCGGGAAGGCGTGCCGGTCCCCAGCACGAATCAACCCGGCGGATAGTGTCGAGGTCCGGTGTGCCGGCCAGCCTGTGGATGGTTTTTAATGCGGGTTTTCCATCTGCCTCGGCGAAAGCGGGCTGATTCCCCTTATTTCGCCTCAGTTACACTATGTCGGCGATTGCTGCTCAAACACTGTCTCCACGTACACGATCACCATAATTACTCTACCACACAAACATCTGGGGTTACGCTTGTCAGGTATGAGACGTTTCGGCGGGGGAGGGGGAGGGGGTTCCACTGGGGGCCGAAACGCACAATAAACCTGGGTTCGGTATGGGGCGGCGGTGGGGTGAGTGGACTGTTGTGGCCTGTTGTGGGGTTGTGAACCACTGAGGGCTACGGCAGGACGAAGCCTCTCCGTCGTTGCTAGGTCCCCAGTCTAATACACAGAACACAACACACCCAGGCGTGCATCTCTTCGTCCGAAGCAAATCGACGGCCACAAATGTCTTTCTTTCTTCAGGGATCCGTAAAATGTGGTAATCATATGGGAAGAGATCGGTATTATATGGAGGATGTGTAACGGCTTTGCAGCGAAACTTCTGCAGCGCAGTCGAAACAACTTGGCAATACGTGGGCGTAAAATCCCTTACACTTGCTCCATACAGTCTCGATCTTTCTCCCATGTGATTTTGAAGCTTTTGGAGCGCTGAAGAAAGACATTAGTGGCCGTCGATTTGATTCGGACGAAGAAGTGCACGCCTGGGCACAATCGTTGATCCGTAGGTAACCGCAAACATTTCTCCGTGAAGGCATTGACCGCCTTGTCTCACCGTGCGATAAATGTATTAACAGTTATGGCGATTACTTTTCGAATAACGAACAGTTTACTTACATTTTTCCATCTGTCTCGTTTTCACCTGACTCCCCCTTGTAATTGTAGCTGTTTGTATCCATGCTGCCGTCGGTTCTGGACTTTCATGCGTAACAAATCTACTGCATGAGAGTGGGCAAACGTTCTGTAGGTGCTGCTGTTCTTCCAACCAGCGACTAAAATCTCATCGAAGGGCATGACTTTTACGTGCGGCAAAAAATATGGTAAGCTGTCTACTGCGGCCAGCACGAGCAGCAGCTCGCACGCTAGCGCGGCGGCTACGTCGTTCATGGGACTCTGGTGCCAGGAAGTCGTAGGCACAGTGTTTTAACCTGGTGGTGTCAACAATTCATACAGGCGGAGGCACCGTGATCTAGACGTGAACGTAATTCTTTAGTTCCATTTTCAGTTGCACGAAACATCGTATCGCGAATCAACTAGGCTTATAGACTTTGAATCCATTTCTATACACTTATATACACAATCTATGAAGCACACCAGACAAAAAATTATTCACCACTAGGAGACATGACGCTAATATCATGTACCACTACGTGTAGTCTTCATAATGGCCTCAGTCTGGCGAGGAAGAAAATCGACAAGTTTCTTCATGTGTGCCGAATCCAACCGAAAAGATTAATTAATGCTTATATGCCGAAGGACTGCCAAATTGCAGGGATGCTGATTGATACTTGTCTATCACTTGCTGTCCATATTCAGCAGCATGTAGAAATTTCTTCCTGTTTGGGCTACTCATATCTTTGGACATGCATTATGGTTCTAACATGTATATTTCTGAGCGACTGCATGGCTTTCTCTTGTTTTTGTTGCTATGGATGGCTTTGTCACTTATTTCGTTACTTGTGCATGTATTGTGTTATGCATGTGCCGGACATCAGTTTTTCGGATGGTGTTTCATGCTTGTTGCCCTTTGTCGGTCTATACATGGATGGTTAACGCCGTTTTCGGAGACGCTGGTGCTGTCGTCCGACGATGTCCCATATCTGCTCAATTGGGGACAGGTCTGGCGGTCAAACAGGCCAAGGCTACATGTCGACACTCTGTAGAGCATCTTATGTTGCAACAGCGGTATGTGGGCGAGCGTTATCCTGTTGGAAAACACCCCCTAGAATGCTATTCATGAATGGCAGCGAAACAGTTAGAATTACAGAACTGACGTACTAATTTGCAGTCAGCGTGCGTGGGGTAACGACGAGAGTGCTCCTGCTTGCATATGAACACACCCCACACCATAACTCCACGAGTAGGTGCAGTGTGTCTGGCACGCATGTAGGTTGGTTGCAACCTCTCAGCTGGCCTCCTTCTAACCAACATACTGACACCATTGGCACCGAGGCAGAACCAGCTTTCCTAAGTGAACACAATAAACCTCCACTTTGCCCTCCTATGAGCCACTCCCTTGACACCACTGAAATCGCAAAGCCGGCCGGTGTGGCCGAGCTGTTCTAGGCGCTACAGTCTGGAACCGCTCGACGGCTACGGTCGCAGGTTCGAATCCTGCCTCGGGCATGGATGTGTGTGATGTCCTTAGTTAGGTTTAACTAGTTCTAAGTTCTAGGGGACTGATGACCTCAGAAGTTAAGTCCCATAGTCCTCAGAGCCATTTATTTGAAATCGCAAACAGCTATGTTTTGGGGTCAGTGGAATGCACAGTAAAGGTCGTCTGACTCGGAGCTGTCCTGAAGTAACCGATCTGTGACAGTTCGTTTTGTCACAGTTGTGCCAATTGCTGCTCAAATTGTTGCTGCAGATGCATTACGATGCACCAGAGCCGTACGCCGAACACGTTGGTGTTCTCTATCACTAGTGTCACATGACTGTCCGGAGCCCGGTCTTCTTTTGACCGTCCATTCTCATCTCTACTGCTGCCAGCAGTCATGCACAGTATCTACATTCCTGCCACGTCTCTTTGTAGTATCACAGAAGGAACACCCACGTTCTCGTAGCCCTATTACACGCCATAGTTCAGGCTCAATGAGATGTTGATAATGGCGTCGTTGTTGCCGTAAAGACATTCTTTACTAACATTAACTCACCACGCCCATTCTCAAAGGTAACTAACGCTCACGATCGTTACAATGTGTATTTAAAGGAAGCTTGATTTGCATCCTCATAGTGGCGCTACTCTGTCAGATGTAGAAATACGCCGACCAACTTTCGCTTATGTCGCACAACTCCTTCTTGGAGTTGCGGTTCTTTTTTCCGTCAGTGTAATACTAACAAGTGAAAAAGCTCGAATATGTCGAGATGTTCTGATTTAAATGTCTTTGAAGCTGCCAGATCTCTTGCTTTATGCCCCAATCTCTGCCTATGGTACATGCGCCTTTTTTCTTTTTTTTTTTTTTTGCTATAATAGGAGCATTTTTCATTCTGCGTACGTTTACATTTGACTGACATATAGTCTATCTACGAGAGTTTGAAATTTAAAAGAGCTGTTTAAGATGTTTGATGCGCTGTACCTCGAAATGAATACTTTTCAGTTTCGTCATTGTTCAAAAGAACGCCACAGTTCTATGTTTAAAAGTTTCATACATATACTGAACATGTATTCTTCATTGTTCAAGAGAACGCCTCAGTCATGTGTTTAGTAGTGTCATAGATATACTGAACATGTATTCGCTTTAATCGTGTGCAAAAGCAATGAAAATCTTATGTTTTAATTTACAACTCATCAGTGTATGTGTGTGTGTGTGTGTGTGTGTGTGTGTGTGTGTGTGTGTGTGAGTGTGTGTGTCGCTAGACGTGATGAGATAGAAGTTTTAGAACATGAGAGTGTACATAGTTAAGACAAAAATGTGTTCTCCCTCTGTTTATCTACATTTTGTATGGCATATGTCTTTAGAAGTGACATCTTTATATTGTACGAAATATTCAGTATTATTATTATTATTAAATTAAAAATAATGTGCAATCCTGTTCAAGTATTGTTCTCCGTCCGTGTAAAGTGTATTAGAAAACCTATGACGACTCTCGACTTACGTGATTCGATGTTTTACCAAGTAAGTGAAACGTCTGAGATTCGACAAAACAATATTTAGTTCGTTTCCCACCCACTCTCATTTCTCGTCGGCTCAACACCTCGCTTACGCAGCTAATGCAACAAATAAATACGGAGCGGCTCAGTGAGTTCGGGGCCGAGCGCGGGCATTCTTTGGAGCTCCGTGTGAAAGTGCAGCGCAGCTTTGTTATCTGGCGCTGAGCTGCGCTGGGCAGGCGTATTGCCTGATAGCCGCTGACCTGCTTACCGCCCCGTGCCTTGCACACGCAACCGCGGCCGCCTTACTCGCTTATGAGCTTCTTTAGCTTTACCCGAAACCACGATCGTATACAATTATAGGCATCAACTAATAATATAAAAGCTTACATTTCTCTCGTACGTGTGATTTTACAAGTGAAAAAATACAACGGAAAATGCCACTAGCTACTTTGCATCAACAATTTATTCACTGGTAGTATGATTCCGTCCACACCATCATGCGTTCTGTGCTATAGCCAGGTCTTTCACTGCAAGCTCAGCGTCTTCCATTCTTTCCTGCAGTGCGCCGTCTTTTCGTCTTATTGTACGACGAATCAGTCTTAATATCAACTGTTAGATTGTATCTTCTGCGTCCTTTTATCTGTCGAGCATTCACATTTTCTCCTGGCGGTTCCTTTAATGTGCAGCGTTTCCAGTTGACGCTTTCTGTCTTCCCCCAAATTCATGAAACAGCTACTGACTATCTTCTCATCGTCAGCTAACATTACCATATCATCAGATAGTCTTATACTCAATACTGCAACTCTTCATCTTTACTGAAGACAAATTTTTGGTATTTTTCTCTGAGTGATTGTTAAACACCATCGGTGACTAACAGTACGCTTGCCTTAAGCCCCTGCCGATTATTTTTTCATCCCATACTTCTTTCACGACTCTTAATTTTATTTGTTGTACCATGTATAAATTGCTTTATAACCTTCTTCTTTTTATTTCACTTCAACCTTTTGCGCGATGTGGAAGACCTTGGATACTTTTAATTTTAATTTATCATCAAAGATGAACGCAGCTGTTATTCAACGCAGCTGCACTGAGGACGAAGCAACACGACGTCCAGCGGTTGGTGACTGTGACGAGCTCGTCGTGACACCAGCAGGGTTGGACCAGGTTGCCAGCTTTCTGGATCTACAACATTGCGTGAACATGGTCACCTGTTTCTCAGCGGTATAAGTTGAACACACTCTTTGAAATTCTGATAGTGGGAGCGAAAACTTATCTACAATTTGTGCTGAAACCAGACTGCAGTAATGACAGTCGAAGAACGTGAAAGAGAAACAATGGTTGAGAAGGGACTAGCCGGCCGGGTTGGCCGAGCGGGTATAGGCGCTACAGTCTGAAACCGCGCTACCGCTACGGTCGCAGGTTCGAATCCTGCCTCGGGCATGGATGTGTGTGATGTCCTTAGGTTAGTTAGGTTTAAGTAGTTGTAAGTTCTAGGGGACTGATGACCTCAGAAGTTAAGTCTCATAGTGCTCAGAGCCATTTGAACCTTTCATTTTGAAAGGATTGCAGACTATCCCTGATGTTATTCATCTAATCATAGGGCAGAAGATGAAGTGATAGAGATGTATATCAGGGTACTGAATGCGTAATTCACCGAATAAAATGAGATGAAAATCGAATAATCAACGGTGAATGGAACGCTGAAGCAGGAGCAGGAATAGTGGACAGAGATACGTGCAAATATAGATTCTGTAGCAGGAATGAGAGAGGAGGACGATTAATAGAGTTCAGCAATAAATTTCAGTAATAGCGAATATACTGCTCGAAGATCACAGGAGCGGGATATATTTGGAGAAGACTGGGAGACACGGGAAGACTCCAGCTGTATTAAGGTCAGACAGGGGTTCCGAATGAGGTACTGGATTGTACGACGCGCTGCCCAGGAGTAGATACAGACTCTAATCACAATTTAGTAATGATGAAGAACTGACTGAAGCTTAAGAGAGTCATTCACGAGACTGGATGTGGGAAGAAATAAGATACTGAAGTAATGATGAATGGTGAGATGCGTTTAAAATTCTCTGGGGTTATTAATACTGCTGTACTGAAGACCACAATAGTCATCTCAGATGAAGAATCTCTAAACTGGGAAGAACCTTCTCTAACAGGAGAAATATTTCAACTGACCGACGAAAGAAGGAAATGTAAAAGAATGTAAAAATGTTCAGGAAGAGACAGGAATATAGCAATATCAGCGGAAAAATGCTCCTATCGCAGCACAAAAAATACGAATATGTTCTCATTTGTTCAAAAGACTGTGTCTGAAAAAAGGGATATCCGCTGTCTCATTCTACCACCTCAGCAACTTTCAAAATTCTCTAAAAAATTTTGACATGCGACTATATTCGTGCTTTTTGTAACACACAATTCATCTCAGACTCCCAGAAGCTTCCCTAACTGTAACTCACACCCACTGCAGTCCGATCCACGAAGGCTGGCTGTTCAGTTTTCAGGCACAGCTCCGCTAAGCGCATACATGTGCTTTGCGCCTGAAATAAGTGTGCGTCCTGCAAATCATGTCTGTCACTTGCTTGTGTAGAATTTTGCACTTACCACCACCATTAACCATGACAAGTGGAATAAAATTCACTAAACAATTCGCTATGATCTTGTTTAATGCTCGAATTGGGTACGGCATTCAGAGCAGAGCGCTTAGAATACTGCTGAACGATCATTGGCTGTCGGAGTATGCCTGGCGTAGGTGTGCAGAAGGAGCCTAAACTCGATCACCATCGACTGTCTCTCTTAATAACTACAGTCTATCGCTCTTAAGTCGCTCATATCTATCCATTCCCAGTTGCTCTTTCTCACTCACTCACTCACTCAGCACAACTCATTGTCACTATCTCTTTGTGTCTCTCTGTCATTGTCTCCTGTGTCACAGTCACAGACCCCTTCGTTCTGTCCTACTACTACAGTCCCCTCTCCCTATCACTGCTTACCTCTTGCTATCTCTGTTAATATCTCATTCCTTATTCCTACTGCTGCTATCTCTTCTCACTGTCACTACCTCTCTCTTCCTCGTTGTCTACATCTACATCTACATCTACACGGATACTCTGCAAATCACATTTAAGTGCCTGGCAGAGGGTTCATCGAACCACCTTCACAATTCTCTATTATTCCAATCTCGTATAGCGCGAGGAAAGAATGAACACCTATATGTTTCCGTAAGAGCTCTGATTTCCCTTATTTTATTGTGGTGATCGTTCCGCCCTATGTAGGTCGGTGTCAACAAAATATTTTCGCATTCGGAGGAGAAAGGTGGTGATTTGAATTTCGTGAGAAGATTCCGTCGCAACGAAAAACGCCTTTCTTTTAATGACGTCCAGCCCAAATCCTGTATCATTTCTGTGTCACTCTCTCCCATATTTCGCGATAATACAAAACGTGCTGCCTTTCTTTAAACTTTTTCGATGTACTCCGTCAGTCCTATCTGGTAAGGACCCCACTCCGCGCAGCAGTATTCTAAAAGAGGGCGGACAAGCGTAGTGTAAGCAGCCTCCTTACTTTGTCTTACATTTTCTAAGTGTCCTGTCAATAAAACGCAGTCTTTGGTCAGCCTTCCCCACAACATTTTCTATGTGTTCCTTCCAATTTAAGTTGTTCTTAATTGTAATACCTAGACATTTAGCTGAATTTACGGCTTTTAGATTAGACAGATTTATCGTGTAACCGATAAATTGTTGTATACTCTGCCTCTCATCCACTTCCACTTTCTCTTTTTTTTTATTCCTGACCCCCTTCCTGGCACTGTTTCCTTCATTCTTTTCCTAGCGCTGTTCTGTCACTGTCTCTGTCAACTGTGTCCGTCTCCTTCTCTCACACTGCCATTGTCTCCTTCACTCTTTCTATAACACAACTGCTGTCTACTATCTTCCAGTATTTACAACTTTCCGTCTCTTTGCCATTGGCACTGCCATCTCCTCTTTCAGCATAAAAAACCACCAATATGTTCGCATGCCAAATCTTCTGGGAAGGTGTGTAAAAGCGCTGAGGAAGGTAAAATGAGGCAGCTGGTACCCCACTTTTCAGTCATATTCTTGCAGATAAACATAGACATTTTCGCATTTCTTGTGCCTCTTTTTTCCTGTTGTATCAGGGCGTGTAACTCCTACGACAAGAAATGTATTTCTTAGTAAAATCTAGATACTTTCCTTATGTTAAATTGAAATAACGCGAAAGTAATTTTACATCTCAGAATGGATTTTATGTGCAAACAATTATTGCATGTGCTTCAGTACGACAACATGTGCTTCCCAGGTGATAACGGGGGCACTTTTATCACATTTCTCCGTGCTGCGTCACTTTATAAGCTACATATTCGCCTCCCACTGGATTTTACGTGAATGTTTTACGTGTACAAGCAGGGTAACTTTGAATTTCTATAACTCGTAAACGGATAAAGATAAGAAGAACATTTTCGACGTTGTTCGACATCGGGATCTTAGGAATACATTATCAAAATTGCAGTCATTTGCTTTGCATAACCGTCTCGGAATCCGCAGCTGGATTTTGGAAGCCAAAAAACAAATTTTTGGGGTGTTTCTCGATAACAGATAAAGATTTTTGAATCAGGATGGTAGTTCTTCTAGATAAACGCCTCGATAATATACCATTAAAAATTGAACAATTTTCTGCGGTTATTTATTGTTTAATTTTCTCCTCATACCGGATTTTACTTGTAGAAATAGGGTAACTCGGAACCTCTACATTTTGGAAACGGACAAACATATGAAGAAAATTTTCAGTTTTTCGAGATCGGGATCTTAAGAATACATCGTGAAAATTTCAGCCATTTGCTATGCATAGCCGCCTTGGAATCCTCGCCCGCGCTTTTGTTCGCTAGTAACGACGAAAATATAGTAAAAATCGCTTTTGTGGGTTTTCTTAGGAACCACCCAAGAACTAATGGTGCCTTCAGAAGTCCAATCAAGCCAATCGTAGAACACATCAAATTCAAAAAGAACCAACCGTTTTGCTTTATTTTCCTAAGCACGAGGAAGTGTGTAATATTCATACTTCGACCAAGTATTGTAGGATAGTGACACTAAGACGATCCTTCTGTTGGGTACACAACTGATTCCTAGCCCAAGGACTATCCAAAACACTTGACCCCACCTTTTTATCACCAAGAGAACTCGAGATACGAGCACCGGAAAACCCGTTTTTATGAGCGGCTGTAATACATACAACAAATACCGAGCGGGGTGGCGCAGTGGTTAGACACTGGACTCGCATTCGGGAGGACGACGGCTCAATCCCGCGTCCGGCCATCCTGATTTAGGTTTTCCGTGATTTCCCTAAATCACTCCAGGCAAATGCCGGGATGGTTCCTCTGAAAGGGCACGGCCGACTTCCTTCCCAATCCTTCCCTAATCCGATGAGACCGATGACCACGCTGTCTGGTCTCCGTCCTCAAACCAACCAACCAACCATACAACAAATAATTGAGGATTTTGGGTGCAATTGCCAGTCCGTGATGAAGAAGTTTCTACAGGGGAGGAATTCGTGTCTGGACGCATTAAGCTAGTCAGAAGACTGCAGATACACAAAAAAAGTATGACTCCTGTATACAAGCACCGCAGGTCCGAGTAGGCCCCTGCCACTTGTGGAGACGTCGCCCGTGATGTGCTGCGGCAGGTGAGTGTCAGTCAGTATTTGTGTGCCGGCAGTTAACGGTCTGCGCGCTGGCCTTAATGACGTCTCCAGACCGTCACTGTCCGCCGGAGGTCTCTCCTATGGAGAAAGCCGAGCCAGCTGGTGGCCGGCGTGGCAGCTTCACCACCTGTACTGACGCCACGGCTAGTACCAAAGACCTAACATCGTTATCTAGCAGAAGGGCCGTGGCAGCAATAGGGGTGTTGGGTCTGATATACTGCCATCTGTCCAACTTTCACTTGGCACGGATAATATTAGTACAAAATGAATAAAACCGAAGTTGCTGCCAGTGGCATCCTTGTGTAGAAAATTCTTGGTTTACTACCTGCGTCAGATGTGGAGAAAATGTCGAGCTATCGACGAAATCCTCCGACGCTTTCCTCAAGAACATCTGACGGTCGTGCCTGCTGGTGTGGTGACCATTTATAGAATATACGGCGGCTTCCTAGGGGAGCGTTGGCGCTGTTAGCGCAATGGTGGACACAATCTCTGACAGTATAACGTAATGGCGATGTGCGCCGACTAGTCACAAGTCGCCTATGGGCTATAAATGGTCACCGCAGCAGCAAGGCACGACGGACAATTGCTCCTCACGAATGCGATGGAGGATTTCGTCGAAAGCTCTAGTCTTTTTTCTCTTCTGACTCGGGAAGTAAACACAATGTAGAGCCACAAATACACAGCATGCGTGGATGTGCATACCTTTTCAACCAATGAGCTCGTTTTTTCGTCTAGAAGTAGAGTCCCACAGCGTCTACCGGTGTTTTGAGAATTTTTGTTATTATGATAACAATGGCTAACATAAAGCAAATATTGCGCTTAATGTTTGTTTATTTTCTTCTTGTAGACCAAAAAAGAAAAACAAGAGAATAGTAACACTGACATGTAAATATGGCTGACATCAGTTTCGCCAACATGTCACACGAATACACTGTTATACAGACA
Source organism: Schistocerca cancellata (assembly GCF_023864275.1). Taxonomy (NCBI): domain Eukaryota; kingdom Metazoa; phylum Arthropoda; class Insecta; order Orthoptera; family Acrididae; genus Schistocerca; species Schistocerca cancellata. The sequence continues at coordinate 273,024,037 of NC_064630.1, forward strand.
AGTGACACGTGGCTTACAACCAATGTCTTTACGGGTAACAGACATACACCGCACACCTTCAATAAGGGCAGCGTCTTTTAACACAGTAGATCGTGGCGTCATTGTAACTGAAGTAACCCTACGCCATAATGACATGTCTCACATTCAAATTATAAATCATATGTTGTTCATTTAAGCGAAAGATCAGATTTCTATACAGTTCAGCGCATCCTAATAGAAATGACAGTTTCTCACAGGCTGGCGATTCTGTATGCATCCATATCACGTTTATGATATATTGACTGAAATGAATTAACATGAGGATTCAAGTGTTAAAAACAAAAATAATACATTATTGCAATAAAAAATGAATGCGACATTATTATTAAATATGAAACGATACCTGTTGTTTTGGGGAATATGGATCTGGATTTACATTTTGTGCAGGCATATCTGTTTGGAAAGTAGTCGATGATTTACTATTGATGTTTAAATTAATTCATGTGAATTAAAATGCTGTAGTGTGTGTCATGGCCGGCCGGAGTGGCCGAGCGGTTCTAGGCGCGACGGTTTGGAACCGCGTGACCGCAACGGTCGCAGGTTCGAATCCTGCCTCGGGCATGGATGTGTGTGATGTCCTTAGGTTAGTTAGGTTTAAGCAGTTCTACGTTCTAGGGGACTGATGACCTCAGAAGTTAAGTCCCATAGTGCTCAGAGCCATTTGAACTATTTTTGTGTGTCATGTTTCTGAATCGAGGTATTTTGACCTACTACTTCGACAAGGTTACCGCAATTATTTTAAAAGGTTGCTTCTGAAAAGGTTCTAAATCCAAGAAGGTTATTGTTTACGTATAAAGCTTAGTGGGCTGACCTCATGATCTCATGGAAGCTATTGTTTCACTGCGATTGAGAGGTAGTTATGACCAGTATCAACTTTTAGCAACATTAGGTGTAGTTACTAAAAAAGAAACAAAAGCGAAAAGTGGATTCACACTAAGACAACTAATGGAGTTGTATGTAGATATCTAAAATTACTGGTATAAAAAGCATGGGATATTTTAAAAAATATATTGTAACAAATTTGAACGGGTACGTTGTAAAGCTTCAGAACTAACTTTGTATATGAGAAACTTTAGGTTAAAGAAACAAAGAGCTTTCAGTCACAAAGGATGGCGATCAGGTATCGGCCGAGTGCTAGTCAGCGACCTTTGAATGAGCGGTGGATTCAAGAGAGTTATGCCAAAATTCTAGCATCCGTATACCACAGCTTCTAGTTTACAAGTTATGGTGTAATTATCAACTGACTTGATAGGGGTAACAAAAGTATTCATTTGGCTTAATTGACTAGCTAAACGTCCCTATTTTTTATCCTTTGCATCTCGATGAAGAAATACACTGGATAAAGTGAAACAATGGAGTATATACTTAAAGTTTCAAATAGATACGATCTTTATTTATGAAGATGAAATAAAGCTTCGTACCAACTGATCTTTGCACAGTGGTGATTAACTATGGATGGCGATGCCGAAGAGTGCTGAGAAAAAATAAGATCGAAAAAGAATATGACCAGAGACTTTTGGCGGACTGGAAATAAATGTTTTTATACATTACAGTCAAACAGACAAATTGTTAACAAGTTTTTATTTTTAATCAAAGATGTAATCACTATCGTTATGAACAACCTTTAATCCATATAGTGTTCCAATGTTCAATACCGATAAAAATCAATTGGCTTTTGAACAAAATATCTGGAGATGGCATTTGGTTCAAATGGTTCAAATGGCTCTGAGCACTATGGGACTTAACATCTGTGGTTATCAGTCCCCTAGAACTTAGAACTACTTAAACCTAACTAATCTAAGGACATCACACACATCCATTTCCGAGGCATGATTAGAACCTGCGACCGTAGCAGTCGCGCGGTTCCGGACTGAGCGCCTAGAACCGCTAGACCACCGCGGCCGGCAATGGCATTTGGGACATCATCCAAAGGTTCACATATTTTACCACTTAGAAGATGTTGTAGCGATCTGAGTAAATGGACGTCCAATGGCGCAATATGGTGGGTCAGGCAATACGAGGTGCGGCTAGAAAAAAACCGGACTGATGCTGGAAAAAACATTTATTTACAATTATTTACAATTTCATGTTATCTCCTTCAATGTACTCTCCTCCTCGGTCTCTACACCGCTCCATACGAATTTTTCAAGTGTTCATAGCAATGCTGCAGATCATTTTCGGTAAGTCCATACATTACTTCCGTCGCTTTTTCTTTTACTGCTTCAACAGTCTCAAATCTAGTTCCTTTCATAGCTGACTTGACTTTAGGGAAAAGAAAAAAGTCACAGGGGGCCAAATCAGGTGAGTAGGGTGGATGATCTAAGATGGGAATGTTGTGTTTTGCCAAAAACGTCTTCACTGACAACGCACTGTGAGCTGGGGCATTGTCTTGGTGAAGGATCCATGACTTTTTTCTCCACAAATCGTTCCGTTTTCTCCGTACTCGCTCACGTAGGGTAGCCAGGACGCTAATGTAGTAATGCTGATTCACTGTTTGTCCCTCTGGTACCCAATCAATGTGCACAATCCCTTTGATGTCAAAAAAAACAATCATCATTGCCTTGAATTTCGATTTTGACATTCGTGCTTTTTTTTGTCGTGGAGAACCAGGAGTTTTCCAATGCATCGATTGGCGTTTAGTTTCGGGATCGTAAGTAAAAAACCACGATTCATCGCAAGTAATAACATTTTGTAAGAAGGTGGGATCACTTTCAATGTTTTCCAGCATGTCAGAACAAATCATTCTTCGGCGTTCCTTCTGTTCAATTGTGAGACACTTTGGAACCATTTTTGAACACACTTTGTTCATGTTGAAACTTTCATGAAGAATCCGCCTAACACTTTCCTTGTCAACTCCTGTTAACTCAGACACTGCTCTGATTGTTAAACGGCGATCTTGTCGAACAAGTTTACCGATTTTTGCAATGTTTGCATCAGTTTTTGCTGACAATGGTCTGCCAGTGCGAGTGTCATCACTGGTGTCTTCGCGGCCATCTTTATATCGTTTAAACCACTCAAACACTTGTGTTCGCGATAAACAATCATCGCCGTACACTTGTTGTAACATTACAAACGTTTCACTTGCAGATTTTCCTAGTTTGAAACAAAATTTGATGTTAACACGCTGTTCTTTCTGTACACTCAACATTTTCCGACGCACAGACAAAACGTCAACTACTTAAAACAGACGCCACGGGCAGACTGCGTGCAGGAGGCAGATGAAACTCGAGCAGTAGGCGGAGCGAGAGTCATGTGACAGGCCACGCGACTTTCAGCCTTATTGCATTCGTTTTATTGTTTCACCAGTACTAGTCCGGTTTTTTTCTAGCCACACCTCGTACTTTCCCCTCCCAATTCATTAAGTTTTTCCAAGGTTCGTCCTGAGTAGCGCCGTCTTGCATTATAGTGTTGTAGAATAACTTATTTCCTGTTGAAAATCGCTGGCCAATTTTCAGTCGGTCACTCTGAAGGTCTGCATTCACAGTTTATTTAAGTTTCAGATCTTCAAAATGAACTACTCCGCAAATACTCCACCAAACACAGAAAAGAGCCTTTTTGGGGTGTAAACATGACTTAGCTATACTTCATGCCGATTTATTCAGAGAGAACAACCGCCTTTTACTTTGTGAATTATCATAGAGGACCCATTTTTCATCTCCTGTGACCAAGCGAGCGATAAGTTGCGGTTTACGGATCTGTTAGCTTTGTTTACGAATCTGCTGCAAATATACTTGGATGGCCGACCAAGGTTTCTTAAGAATGAAGGTTCCTCGTTTGTCTGACACGAATTTGTTTCCATTTCCGCCATTAACACCTCATTATCTACAGTCGTTGGTCGTCCTTATCGATGCTAGTCGGAAAGATTAAAATTTGAAATTAGAAAACCGCCTTTGGATAGAGCACTTGGATAAACATAGCAAATGCTTTTGAACCAACTGTTGCGTTACTGTCCTTGCGAAACTTAAAAAGCATACAATGCCTGATATGCACCTCTTCTGATGTTTGGCTGGTCATTTCACCATAAATTAAAAAAAAATTAATTATTGACTACTAAAAAAGTCACTCTGACCATAAAATGTCTTTGGCAGAACTTGGAACTACAGAATAGGCTGATAAATTAACGAAGATCGACATGCGCAGAAACGTCACTACTTTCTGGTTGCCCGAATACATGGTTTCGATGCTATGGGTTATTTTAACCATACCACAGAATATGTCGCACAACACCAGTCTGTGCGTTAGCCAGAATTCTCATGACGGTCAGGAGAGCCTGTACCGTCGGTACCGATCCACACTAAACGAGTGGGCGAGGACTGTTGTGATTTTTCTTCAAAATCCCTCTGAACGCGTCACATTACGAAACTGAATACAAGAGACGTTTGACGCGTTTCTGAGTTATTGCCTCGGTTCAGATCCGGTGTTTTTTAGTATTAATTACGATGGGACAACTCGTAGTATTCCAGTGACAACCAGCCATACTTCAACAATTGGCGACACCTGTCTGCCCGACAAACATGTAGACAGAGGAAAAAGTTTATACTGCTTTGCTATTAAGAAACGACGGACTTTCTGGACACCGTCTGGTTGTGTATTGTTTCGCTGGAAAGAAGCTCCAGACTCGTCTTTTAACCGCTCACATCTTACCTGAGATAGCACGAAAGCAAGAACAGATTTGTTTTTCTTAGCAGCTGTGATCGCCGACTTGGCTCCTCACCGTTGTTCTAGAGTTATAGATGTCGAGAGCAGTCACTAGAGCAACGTACGTAACGGATTGCCTGTTAGCTTGGTAGCAAAGTATATACCATAAAGTATTCGTGCATCGTGAATGTATTTAATAATGCAGTTCGTGTGAAACACATAAGCAATTAGTAATTGAAAAAAATGCTGTTCGTCAAGCTAATGTTCATTTACTCCATTTAACGCAGAGACATGGTCATTCTCTATTTTCAGAAGTCAATTATGTTGCACATCCACTTAAAAATTTAATACTTAACTATGTACACTGGTAATCACTTTTGCATTACGGAAAGGCACGTTCATTATCATCTTCAAAAAAGTAACGAAACGATCATCCCTTGCAAGAACGATAAAAATTCACCTAGTCTGTCCAACGTACTGCACAGAGTGTGATCCACGAATTCCAGGCTACTCATTCAAATATCATATTAACTGCCTCAGAAAAATTCACACTGTTTAATCTTTTTCGAAGTCATAGACTCAGCTGTTGTTGCATTCCAACCAGTAATTAGCAGTTGGGACTTCAAGGGATATGTCGTGTCAGGTTAAGTCAACGGACATACAAATGCTAAATACGTTTCACAACGTTTCGTTTAGTAAAAAATCGTCGAAGCAACCAAATAAGTGAATTCACATATAAATCTAAACGTTATCGATAATTTATTTGTTGCAAAATGCTGTAGAGTCATCGACGACAAAGCAGGAGTTTTATTAGCAAACAATACGTTAAACTAGGAGTAAAAAGCCTCCAGATGTTGAGACACGCTGTTCTTGCAACTCGGTCCTCTCACGAGGTCAGCACACTTTAGAATGCAAATTATCTTCCTGCCTCTCCGGCGTCCAGCTATCCGTCAATCGTGAAACCACACCGCCAGCACGTCTACATTAGAGCCAAGTTAGCAACCAACAGCCAACAACTACGATCAGCATCCTCTTCGTCCTCGCGTTTGTTACTATGGTTTATCTTGCTTACTCTTAAATGACTGTCACCAGTCCAAACCTTGCGAAATTCTCTTTATTTAAGAGTGCTATAATATTCATAATCTATTGTATTTCATCATAGAATCACAATAATGATATTCGAATGTACGGAAGTTTTTCAAGACATATGAATACAGAATTTACAGCAGAATAGAGCTCATGCAGTTCTAACAAGTCTCGTGACCACACCAGTGTGGCGCTGGTGCTTTATTTTCCCAAGCACGTTCGGTTCATAGTTGTTATATAGCCAAATTTAATTAGGGGCCAAAAACGGTACTATAGTGTGTCTGCACTGTACTTCACAGCGTCCACAGTTGAAGGTCATCATGATCATCATCATCAGATGCACCGATTCGCCAATGAGTACATTTTTTGTCTTCCGGAAACATCATCAACCTTCACGAGATCGCGATTGGCCCAGGGAATCTATGCTGGAACCATACTTTCTTCTGCAGTGGAGGCACATCCTCGCCAAGTCACCAATAGGATGCAGCTGATTGTCAGATTTTCTCGCCCTTTCCTACAGTGCCACATGTCCGATCTTAGACATCGCTCATTGTTGTTTGGAATATTGTGAGCAACCGTAAACACACCGACGGCATGTTGGACGATTTGATGCAGTAGTTACCCAATCTTCTGTGTCGATTTGGCACTTTTTAAAGTGTGACTTCAGAATGTCTTTGTGCGTTTTCAGTTGTTCTCCTTGTTTTCGTTGTCGGTGTTTGAGTTGGAAATACACTATTTGTTTAGGTAAACGTCAGCCTGGCATGAGGCTCATCTAAGTAGGTTTTTGATGTTGCTCTGTAAGTTGGTAGTGTTTCTTTCCTTCAGGGTACTGATACAGCTACGTCGGTTTCGCAATTTCACTTTCAGGATTCTTTCGAGGAGCTTCATATATCTTCGTAGGTGATCCAGGCCTCACACCTATAATTGAGAATTGATATAATAATGGTCTGATAAATAACTTGGTCGTTATTGTCGAAGACCTTGTCCCGCAGACGGTCAAAAGAACTGCTACCACATATTATGCGATACTGGTTTCTAGCGTTAATATTTGCGGCAGCCGAGAGATAACTGCTAGGGTACGGAAAGTGCTCAACATTCTGCAAGATTTCACCGCTCAGTGTCATGGCTGTACCTGTATAGTTGGTATCTCATGAAGGTTTCTCCAAAATTTGAGTTTTCCTGATGTTAACATCTAGGCCGATACTTGTGTATGCCTGTTTGACTATATTCAAAAGTGCCTGAAGGGGTCCTGTTATTGAGCATATCACCTGTGTACTGGAGTTCGATGACGGGGGAATGATCATCACTTTTAATTTACTAAGATCGAAAATTCCACCGTTTTCCGTTGATAGTTTTCCTTCAGCTAGATGTGGTAAAGTTCCAGTATACGAGGGTTGGAACTTAAATAGTGGCAATTATTTATTTACACTCTTTCAAAATAGATACGTTCAAAAATGGCTCTGAGCACTATGGGACTTAATATCTGAGGTCGTCAGTCCCCTAGAACTAAGAAACACTTAAACCTAACTAACCTAACGACATCACACACATCCATGCCCGAGGCAGGATTCGAATCTGCGACCGTAGCGGTCGCGCGGTTCCAGACTGAAGCGCCTAGAACCGCTCGGCCACACCGGCCGGCAAAATAGATACGTGTTTCAAAGTTTTACTGACCTACAAAGTAGTCACCAGCATTGTGTATAACCCGCTGCCAGCGATGTGGAAGTCGTAGGATACTCTTAGCAGTGCCAGTTGTGTTGACAGTTCGAGCGCCGCGGACTATTGCCCGACGAATTTGTAGCAGTTCTGAAGCGAATGCCGTGAAGTGTTTCCTTCAATTTAGAAATCGAGGTGAACTCACAAGGGCTTAAGTCAGGGGGGTGCAGTAGGTGGTATAGCTCTTAGCAGCCCCATCAATCAAACAAATCACAGCTTGCACTGCACGTGCTTGAGCATTGTCCTGCAAAATGATGGTCAGGTCCTGCAGAAAGTGTCATCACTTCTGTCTCTAAGCTGGTCGTGGGTGTATTCCAAAAATCAACAGCATAGAGATAGAAGTGATGACACTTTCTGCAGGACCTGACCATCATTTTGCAGGACAATGATCAAGCACGTGCAGTGCAAGCTGTGATTTGTTTGACTGATGGGGCTGCTAAGTGCTATACCACCTACTGCACTCCCCTGACTTAAGCTCTCGTGAGTTCACCTCGATTTATAAATTGAAGGAAACACTTCACGACATTCGCTTCGGAACTGCTACAAATTCGTCGGGCAATAGTCCGCGGCGCTCGAACTGTCAACACAACTGGCACTGCTAGGAGTATCCTACGACTTCCACATTGCTGGCATCGGGTTATACACAATGCTGAAGGTCAGTAAAAGTTTGAAACACGTATGTATTTTGTGCGAGATGTAAATAAATAGTTGCCGCTATTAAAATTCCAACCCTCGTATAATGAAAATAAGGTAGGGGCAATCACACACCCTTGCTTAATTCCTGTTTTGGTTTAGAAAGCTTTTCCGGGACCACTGTAATTGTTGAGAAGAATGCCGCTCATTTTATCTTGCAGTAGGCGAAGTATTTATATACATTTTGTGGAAAACCCAATTGAGGCTAGGAAACTCCAAAGAGTCTTTCCATTAACGGAGTCAGAAGAAGGAGATTTTGTTTTCTTCACTTCTCCTGTATTTGTCGATTCTATAGATCATATTGGTTGTGTATCTGTTACAGTACCTTCAGCAAGGGGCATCGGGCGGTTAGATAAAATTCCAGCAAGGATTTTCCTGCCAGCCGTAAGTAGGGGTATTCCTGTTCAGGGTTGTACGGAGCTGGCGCGATGTGTTGTTCTGTGAGATGTGTCGTGAAGGATACAGCGAATATTATGTCGGACGCTAGTGAGCTGGTCAAATGCTAAACAGAATGTGTGTAATTTTGGCAGTGCAGTATTACCGTGAAATTTATTAATATTTCCTACTAGTGTAGAACGGACAGTTAGTTAACAAACTAACACGTACTATAAAAGGAACATGATAAATGCGGTTGCTGTTGTTGTTGTTGTTGTTGTTGTGGTCTTCAGTCCTGAGACTGGTTTGATGCAGCTCTCCATGCTACTCTACCCTGTGCAAGCTCCTTCATCTCCCAGTACCTACTGGAACCTACATCCTTCTGAATCTGCTTTGTGTATTCATCTCTTGGTCTCCCTCTACGATTTTTACCCTCCACGCTGCCCTCCAAAGCTAAATTTGTGATCCCTTGATGCCTCAGAACGTGTCCTACCAACCGATCCCTTCTTCTAGTCAAGTTGTGCCACAAACTTCTCTTCTCCCCAATCCTATTCAATACCTCCTCATTAGTTACGTGATCTACCCACCTAATCTTCAACATTCTTCTGCAGCACCACATTTCGAAAGCTTCAATTCTCTTCTTGTCCAAATTATTTATCGTCCATGCTTCACTTCCATACATGGCTACACTCCATACAAATACTTTCAGAAACGGCTTCCTGACACTTCAATCTACATTCGATGTTAACAAATTTCTCTTCTTCAGAAACGCTTTCCTTGCCATTGTCAGTCTACATTTTATATCCTCTCTACTTCGACCATCTTCAGTTATTTTGCTCCCCAAATAGCAAAACTCCTTTACTACTTTAAATGTCTCATTTCCTAATCTAATTCCCTCAGCATCACCCGACTTAATTCGACTACATTCCATTGTCCTCGTTTTCCTTTTGTTGATGTTCATCTTATATCCTCCTTTCAAGACATTGTCCATTCCGTTCAGCTGCTCTTCCAAGTCCTTTGCTGTCTCTGACAGGATTACAATGTCATAGGCGAACCTCAAAGTTTTTATTTCTTCTCCCTGGATTTTAATACCTACTCCGAATTTTTCTTTTGTTTCCATTACTGCTTGCTCAATATACAGATTGAATAACATCGGGGACAGGCTACAACCCTGTCTCACTCCCTTCCCAACCACTGCTTCCCTTTCGTGTCCCTCGACTCTTATAACTGCCATCTGGTTTCTGTACAAATTGTAAATAGCCTTTCGCTCCTTGTATTTTACCCCTGCCACCTTTAAAATTTGAAAGAGAGTATTCTAGTCAACATTGTCAAAAGCTTTCTCTAAGTCTACAAATGCTAGAAAAGTAGGTTTGCCTTTCCTTAATCGTTCTTCTCAGATAAGTCGTAGGGTCAGTATTGCCTCACGTGTTCCAACATTTCTACGGAATCCAAACTGATCTTCCCCGAGGTCGGCTTCTACAAGTTTTTCCAGTCGTCTGTAAAGAATTCGCGTTAGTATTTTCCAGCTATGACTTATTAAACTGATAGTTCGGTAATTTTCACATCTGTCAACACCTGCTTTCTTTGAGATTGGAATTATTATATTCTTCTTGAAGTCTGAGGGTATTTTGCCTGTCTCATATATCTTGCTCACCAGATGGTAGAGTTTTGGCTGGTAGAGTTTTGCCTGGCTCTCCCAAGGCTGTCAGTAGTTCTAATGGAATGATGTCTACTCCCGGGGCCTTGTTTCGACTCAGGTCTTTCAGTGCTCTGTCAAACTCTTCACGCAGTATCGTATCTCCCATTTCATCTTCTTCTACATCCTCTTCCATTTCCATAATATTGTCCTCAAGTACATCGCCCTTGTATAGACCCTCTATATACTCCCCCCACCTTTCTGCTTTCCCTTCTTTGCTTAGAACTGGGTTTCCATCTGAGCTCTTGATATTCATACAAATTGGCTCTCTTTTGTCCAAAGGTCTCTTTAATTTTCCTGTAGGCAGTATCTATCTCCCTAGTGAGATAAGCCTCTACATCCTTACATTTGTCCTCTAGCCATGCCTGCTTAGCCATTTTGCACTTCCTGTCGATCTCATTTTTGAGACGTTTGTATTCCTTTATGCCTTCATCATTTACTGCATTTTTATATTTCCTCTTTCATCAATTACATTCAATATTTCTTCTGTTACCCAAGGATTTCTACTAGCCCTCGTCTTTTTACCTGCTTGATTCTCTGCTGCCTTCACTACTTCATCCTTCAGAGCTACCCATTCTTCTTCTACTGTATTTCTTTGCCCCATTCCTGTCAATTGTTCCCTTATGCTCTCCCTGAAACTCTGTACAACCTCTGGTTTAGTCAGTTTATCCAGGTCCCATCTCCTTAAATTCCCACCTTTTTGCAATTTCTTCAGTTTTAATCTACAGTTCATAACAAATAGATTGTGGTCAGAGTCCACATCTGCCCCTGGAAATGTCTTACAATTTAAAACCTGGTTCCTAAATCTCTGTCTTACCATTATATAATCTATCTGATACCTTTTAGTATCTCCAGGGTTCTTCCATGTATACAACTTTCTTTCATGATTCTTGAACCAAGTGTTAGCTATGATTAAGTTATGCTCTGTGCAAAATTCTACCAGACGGCTTCCTCTTTCATTTCTTACCCCCAATCCGTATTCACCTACTATGTTTCCTTCTGTCCCTTTTCCTACGCTCGAATTCCAGTCATCCATGACTATTAAACTTTCGTCTCACTTCACTACCTGAATAATTTCTTTTATCTCATCATACATTTCTTCAATTTTTTCGTCATCTGCAGAGCTAGTTGGCATATAAACTTGTACTACTGTAGTAGGCGTGGGCTTCGTGTTTATCTTTGTCACAATAATACGTTCACTTTGCTGTTTGTAGTAGCTTACCCGCACTCCTATTTTTTATTCATTATTAAACCTACTTCTGCATTACCCCTATTTGATTTTGTATTTATAACCCTGTATTCACCTGACCAAAAGTCTTGTTCCTCCTGCCACCGAACTTCACTAATTCCCACTATATCTAACTTCAACCTATCCATGTCCCTTTTCAAATTTTCTAACCTACCTGCCCGATTAAGGGATCTGACATTCCACGCTCCGATCCGTAGAACGCCAGTTTTCTTTCTCCTGATAACGACGTCCTCTTGAGTAGTCCCTGCCCGGAGATCCGAATGGGGGACTATTTTACCTCCGGAATATTTTACCCAAGAGGACACCATCATCATTTAACCATACAGTAAAGCTGCATGCCCTCGGGAAAAATTACGGCTGTAGTTTCCCCTTGCCTTCAGCCGTCCGCAGTACCAGCACAGCAAGGCCGTTTTGGTTAGTGTTACAAGGCCAGATCAGTCAATCATCCAGACTGTTGCCCCTGCAACTACTGAAAAGGCTGCTGCCCCTCTTCAGGAACCATACGTTTGTCTGGCCTCCGTTGTGGTTGCACCTACGGTACGGCTATCTGTATCGTTGAGGCAAACAAGCCTCCCCACCAACGGCAAGGTCCATGGTTCATGGGGGGAGGATAAATGCGGTGTTGGACCGATATCTACATGTTCTACACCTGTGGCACGTTACGGATGCATCCAAGTGATTCGTGAATTATTTCTCGGAACGAGCAGCGGTAAATTAAGGGGACTCTAGATGCCATCTTTGTAAGACAACAACATCCATACCAAAGAAAGGGCCTCATCGATCAACGTTCTGACAATTTTTTGCCGGAGCTTGAGAGTAACAATGGAACCAACTCAGTACATGAAACCTCGTGTACGCAGAATCACATCCATTTTGAATGGTAGGAAATAGAAAGTCTGACGCGGTGGCATCCGCCTTTTGTAAAGATGAATTGTATGAGGATGCTGGCTGTTGTGGCGCATCTCGCTGATGAAGCGTAAAGCGTTGTCTACACGAAGATTTCAGACTCCAACGATGCCTTCTGATTGCACCAGAAGAAGATGAGCAGAAACTTGTCGACATGTAACGTCAAGACGACTCTGTCACTCGGCTCCATGATTTCTTGCCTCGATGATGGAAATAAACTAAACAGTGTCTCATCACACCATAGTATTTTTTTTCTAATCACTCGGTATTGTTTGCTATGTAATGTGTTCCTCGTAGTAATGGTAGGTTTCCAGATTGTTTCGTAACCGCTGGAATTTCTTTTTGTACGCGTTGCTTTGGGCTGTGACAGTTTGAAGATGAACTGGTAAGTATGGTACACTTTTACGAAATATAAAGACGTTTTGTTAACAGCGTTGCCTGTTGGTACGCGGTGATCCTTGTAGAGGTTTTATTAAAGCTCTCACACAGAAGCACAGCGCGCTTATTTCTTGCAGTAAGTAATCGGTATCATATATTTCGTAAAATTCAATAAAATTAAAGGATGATAAGACATTTTATTTCAAAATATAGACTGCGATCTAGAGAGAAATTTGTGTGAATAATGTGAAGGAGTCTTGCAAAAAGAGGATATTTGTATTTAAACGAATTTCTTTTCTAAGGAATAGAAAAACTGCAATCTCACTGGACCAGATTCATTGAGTTCAGTGAAGACAGCACTGACAAATTTATTTTTGGTTTTGTAACATGAGAGGAAACTTCATATGCAACATTTACGAATGACGTAAATGACGTTCGGTGCACAGAGGCATTTAAGACGCCTTTTTCCATACGCGAATATAGCGGGCAGAAAACAGCAGGAAAATAGCTCCGTTGGAGCATCGTAAAGAACTGAAGAAACACTCGGGCAAAATTTCAGTTACCCTTAATGAATGCCAGCTCTCTTTAAATGTAAGTAAATTTGTGATAATGCCTATAACTGAAAGAATAAGATTGTGTCCAATAACAGGAAAATGTGGATATCGTCAAATTGTATAAGTATTTCGGAAGAGATCGGGAAAGTGTGGTGTATCTGTGCAGTAAATCGCGTTTAAAACGTTAGTGCGCCCAAATATAGGCCTAATTTGTTACAGTGTTTGGATTCCTTATCTATTGGACATGACAACACACAATGAATGACTGCAGAGATATACAAAAGAGATATTTAGCTATTCACGGAACGTATGTCGAAAAGACAGACGCCATAGGAGGGGAGTATTCACTGTAGTTGTCAAAAATATCGTCTCTATTGAAGTCGAATTTGACTCTGACAGTGAAGTTACCTGGCCGCGTATGACGGGTCTACGTAAAATCAAGTTTATTTTTGGATGTTTATACCTGCCACACGAATCCGCTATGGCATTTCAAGTCATTCAAAGAAAGTCTACAGTCAGCAACACGGTAATACTCGCATCATGTAGTATTAGCTGGAGGAGACTTTAACGTAGCGAGTCTAGACAATTGGACATCTAGGGATTCACTGCAGGGGGTACAGACAGATAGACTTGTGAAGTACTTTTGAACACACTTTCCGAAAACTGTCTTGAGAAGTTAGCTCCACAGACCACACGTAATGGAATGTAATACAAACAGGCCTGATCCCATCGATGGCGACAGTATAGTGAAAGGGATTAGTGGCCATGATACCATCATAGTGATGTGATCATTAAAGTTAATAAATCAGTCATGAGGGCTACGAGAGTGTTTCTGCTACAAAGAGAAAGTAAGCAGTTATTAGCATCCCACCTAAACAATGAATGGAGATCATTTAGTCCAACATGACGGACGTAGAGGAATCATGGGCAAAGTTTAAAAGGTACTATGAATCATGCTCTGCAGAATTTTGTGCCGAGTAACTGGATTCAGGGCGGCTGAAACCCACCGTGATTTAACAACATTCGGAAAATGCTGAAGAAGCAAAAGTTGTTGCACTCTCGATTCAAAAGAGAAAGCGCAAATGGCGACAGGCAAAAGTCTGTAGAGATTCAAATGTTTGTAAAAGGCCGGCCGGTGTGGCCGAGCGGTTCTAGGCGCTTCAGTCTGGAACCGCGCGACCGCTACGGTCGCAGGTTCGAATCCTGCCTCGGGCATGGATGTGTGTGATGTCCTTAGGTTAGTTAGGTTTAAGTAGTTCTAAGTTCTACGGGACTGATGACCTCAGCTGTTAAGTCCCATAGTGCTCAGAGCCATTTGAACCATTTTTTGTTTGTAAAAAGATCGATGAAGGGAGCATATAACAACTACCAGTCATACCTCAGCAACAGATCTTGCCGAGAACTCAAGAAAATTCTGGTCCTACGTAAAATAGCTAAGCGAGTCTAAGACTTCTATCCATTCATTTGTTGATCAGTCTGGTGTGACACTAGAAGACAGCAAAAGTAAAGCCACGTTTTAAATTTCGCCTTTAAGACATCGTTCATGCAGAAGAACCTTTACAAAGCGTCACTTGACCATCGCACGGGCTTCCTATGGAGGAGATAGTAATAAGCGCCCCTGGTGCAGAGAAACAACTGAAAGATATAAAAAACAAATAAATCACTAGGTCCTGATGGAATCCCGGTTCGGTTTTAGAAAGAGTGCTTTACAGCATTGGCCCCTTACTTAGCTTGCATTTATCCCATATCTCTCACCTAGCGCAAAGTCTCAAGTGATTGGAAAAAAGCGCAACTGGCTCCTTTATATAAGAAGAAATGAACGGACCCATGAAATTACAAAAAAAAAAAAAAAAAATGGCTCTGAGCACTATGGGACTTAACATCTATGGTCATCAGTCCCCTAGAACTTAGAACTACTTAAACCTAACTAACCTAAGGACATCACACACAACACCGAGTCATCACGAGGCAGAGAAAATCCCTGACCCCGCCAGGAATCGAACCCGGGCGCGGGAAGCGAGAACGCTACTGCACGACCACGAGCTGCGGACGCGAAATTACAGACAAATATTTTTAACTCGAAAAGTCCACGGGTGTACTGCCGCTCCATAGTGTCTAACGGGCACAATATTTCGGCGATCAGACATGTCGCCACCTGACGATGGCACAGTATTTCGGCGATCAGACATGTCGCCACCTGACGATGGCGACTTGTCTGATCGCCGAAATACTGCGCCCGTTGGACACTATGGACCGACAGTACACCTGTGGACTGTTCGAGCAAGAAATACGCCGGGAGAAGTTGAAGAATCGCAAATATTTTTAACATCATTTAGATGCAGAATCCTTTAACGTATCCTCAGTTCGAACATAATTTCCTTGAGAGGGAAAAGCTTCTGTCCATAAATCAGACCGGTTTTAGAAAGTATCACTCTTGCGAAACTCAGCTTGCTCTTTCTCACATGGGATCCTGCGAACCATGGATGAAAGGCCACTGGCCGGCCGTAGTGGCCGAGCGGTTCTAGGCGCTTCAGTTTGGAACTGCGGGACCGCCACAGTCGCAGGTTCGAATCCTCCCTCGGACATGGATGTGTGTGATGTCCTTAGGTTGGTTAGGTTTAAGTAGTTCTAAGTTCTAGGGGACTGATGACCTCAGATGTTAAGTCCCATAGTGCTCAGAGCCATCTGAATTATTATTGGATAGGCCACTGGCAGATTTCATACTCCTAAATTTCCATAAAGCATTTGACACGGTGCCAAACTGCCTACTGTTAACGAAGGTATGGGGGCTATTCGGAAAGTAAGGTCCAATCGGGTGCGAAATGGAATCCACAGTGAAACTCCGATGAAGCTTTGCACAGATGTGTTGGGCAGAGTCTCTAGTATGCCCGTCGATCGTGCCATGTCGTTCTTTTCAGTTCTGAGCGCACAATGAGCACGTAACGATGCCTAGAAAATGGTGTCTCCCGCCAAATATTAGGGCCTGGTGAGATATTTCGCGTGGTGTCATGCAACAACCCCCATAACATAAGTGTTATGTGTTTCCGTATTCATGACAACTCTCGACCGTACTCTGCAGGAGCAATGAGGTAATTACAGTGGCACGTAAAGTGCCCTCCGCCACACACCGTTCGGTGGCTTCCGGAGTATAAATGTAGATGTAGATGTAGATGTAGATGTAGACGACGAACACGCTGTAACCGGTAGACGCGAAATGGTCACCCGAGCGCCTCCGCTCTCGGCGGAAACGAACCAGAGGGCAGCGCTGGCTCGGTGGGCTTCCCTGATGGAGGCGCCCGCCGGACCCCTGGAACATAACGTGCCCGCCCTCGAGCTCGCACTTTGCGAGTCGAGAATTCGCCAAACGCCGGGAGACGGAGACCGGGCTTTACGAGAGGGCAGGACAGGGAAATTTGCAACCGGGTGGGCGCCGAGCCGCGCCGTTCCGCCTACGCGCCGCGTGGGCAGCCAGCGCGCTGGCGGGCTGGCGCCGCCGCCCGGGTATCGATTGTTGGCGCCGGCGGCAGCGGCGGCGGCGGGGGCGGCGGGGGCGGCGGCCTGGGCGGCGGAGCCGGCACGCGGCATCGCGAGGCTCAGGCGCCGCCCACGGCCACACCATTGTTGCTCCAACACCGCCGTTACCAGAGATAAGCGACCGACCGGCCGCAGTCTGAGCGCCAGGCGCCGGCCACCGGGATGTGGCGGGCGGCGAGGAATGTGTTCCTCCTCTGCCTCAGAATTACTTTAAGAACAGACAGCAGAAAGTCATTCTCCGCAATATTGAGAATGGCTACGATGTGCAATCCCAACGGAGTACAGTTAAGTGGGCGCTGCCACAGGGGTCGGTGCTGGTACCGCTACTGTTTCTTATTTCTGTAAATGAGATGCCTTCGCCGGCCGCAGGGGCCGAGCGGTTCTAGGCGCTTCAGTCGCAGGTTCGAATCCTGCCTCCGGCATGGATGTGTGCGATGTCCTTAGGTTAGTTAGTTTAAGTAGTTCTCAGTTCTAGGGGACTGATGACCACAGCAGTTAAGTCCCATAGTGCTCAGAGCCATTTTTTTGAGATGCTTTCTAGTATTACAGGTGATTCTAAGATACAGGATGAGTCAGAAAGGATTTTACAGTTTTGGAATGATGTTGTTGTTGTTGTGGTCTTCAGTCCTGAGACTGGTTTGATACAGCTCTCCATGCTACTCTATCCTGTGCAAGCTTCTTCATCTCCCAGTACTTACTGCAACCTACATCCTTCTGAATCTGTTTAGCGTATTCATCTCTTGGTCTCCCTCTACGGTTTTTTACCTCCACGCTGCCCTCCAATACTAAATTGGTGATCCCTCGATGCCTCCGGACATGTCCTACCAACCGATCCCTTCTTCTAGTCAAGTTGTGCCACAAACTCCTTCCCAATTCTATTCAATACCTCCTCATTAGTTATGTGATCTAGCCATCTAATCTTCAGCATTCTTCTGTAACACCACATTTCGAAAGCTTCTATTGTCGAGTTCTTTGTTGAGGCGGGTTGTTCACTGCGACAAGATAAATCACTGGTATTGTGTGTCTCGGTACGCTTGAAAACTTTTTAATTCCACAGATCAATGAAGATGACCTCGAACCTCTGTGAGGAAATGAGGTGGTGGATCATCTTGCTGGTAATGAATCATCCCATCTCGGTCACCTTCATTGATCTGTGGAATTAAAAAGTTTTCAAGCGTACCGATACACACAATACCAGTGATTTATCTTTTCGCAGTGAGCAACCCGCCTCAACAAAGATCTTGTGCCAAGAGTAATTTGTAGGCCTGCTTCGAGGTTGTTCGGCGTATTCACTGCGAAAATTAACGCCAAGCGGTTGTCGAGAGTTCGTTTCATGAAACTAAACCAAACAGCAAGTAGCCATTATAATTGTGCACTACGCTGGCTCTCCTGGTGGCGGATTAGCGTACTGATGCACTACGTGAATCAAACTTGAGGTTATTTGCTACAAAATGGCACATCTACCGATTCTGTAAGTTACTCAACAAATTTCTATATCAGTCCAAAGTTGTAAAGTCCTTTTTGACTCACCCTGCACTCCTGTTTGCTGATGACATTAGCTTGGTAGTGAAGCATGTTGTGCACAATATTGACTCAGTACCAAACAACGCAGTTCAAGACATAAGTTAATGGCTTGTAGAAAATAGATTGACTTCGTTTTTACACAATTCAACAAAAACTGGCCTTTTGATTTCACAGAATGGGCATGTGATTAGCGAGACTGAATTTCCTTGGCGCTCTCATAGATAGTAATCTGTTGTGGAAAGCCCTTGTTCAGGATCTTGTTCAAAAACTAAATGCTGCTTTATTCACCATAGAACAGTATCTGAAATAAATGATAGTTCAACACGAAAAGTAGTCTACTTTGATTATTTTCATTCTCTTACTAAGTATGGCATTATTTTTTGGGGTAACTCTTCTAATCCAAGAAGGGCTTTTTTGGTTCAGAAACGGGTGGTTCGATCAATACGCGGTGTAATTTCGCGAGCTATTTGTTGACCCCGCTCAGTAGTTTGGGAGTTTTGCCACTGGCTGCTCAATACATATTTTCTTTAATGTTTTCGCTGTTAATATACTCAGCTTATTCCCAAGAGTTAGCCGATTTCACTCAGTTAATATTATGCAAAAATCCAGTTTGCATTTAGAACGCACCTCCTTGTTCTGTTGCGCAGAAGAGCGTGCAGTATTCCACTGCATCCATTTTCAGTAAGCTGCCACAAGTATCCAAAAAGTCTAAACTGAAGAGATTTCTCATGACTCACTCCTTCTATGCTGTCGAGGAAATTACGAAAAAATAAAAAATTAAGCTGCTTCCTGTGTTACGTTGTTATTGTTTCTGTTTAAACGTATGGCATGTCATCGGCATAGGATTCATATAAGTTTCATTTGATTTGTTGTTACTCTTCTCTTATAATTTCATGTACTGATTAGTTCCATGACCATGAAAACTTGTTCCTTTATTTTGGTCCTACGGAATATGACATATAAAATAAAAATAAAGTAAGTAATTGCCGCAGTTACTACCAACTCACTTTTTGGCAAACATGCGGATACACGGAGGGCTTCCGAATAGCTTTAGATTCAGTTCCCCACCAATGCTAACTAACTAAAACTTATGGGAATTCATATCCACCCATTACACAAACGACTACTATTTTTAATTCTCAAACGTGTTTCGGTACATTTGCGCGATCATCAGTGGGTACTTTTATTCAGATGTCATGCTTTAGCTCTGTAGAACCTTCTTTACATTAGTATATAGCCACGTATTTTAGTGAAAAAGACCTAAATCTGAAACACATTTTAAAATTCTGATGGTAACACGGATAAAATAGCAAGAGCGTAAGATTATGCATAGCCTTGGAAAGGGAGAGAAAAGTTTTATGTAGTATTTACAGACTTTACAAAAGCCCTTGACTTTACAAACAGAAAACAGGTGACAAAAAAAAGAGGAAAACGTAAGCGAAAGCGACATATGGACACGAATCATGAGTGCTGTACACCGATGGAACGATCTCACAAAACATCTCCTTATCAGAGCTGATACTCCAATTAAACGAGGTACTTTAATAATGTTTGTTTTATTTTAAAAAGTTTTAAGAGTTTTCACATAAAAAATTCGGAGGAATTATTTTTCAGCACGCCTTCTATATTACATGAAATGAGATGTTTAATTCCCGGCTATTGACCAGTTTCAACCGACCATACATTTTCAAATGTACCTGCTAAACTGTACTTACAGTGATGCATCTACTATAGGTAGATCATACAGGAGGTGAATAACGCAAAACAATACCAGGGAACGTTCCAAATACATCGTTGATCCAACTGATTATAAATCACGTTACAAAACACAATACCAGATGATTACTCTTACGTGTATTGCACTGTATATTCATTTTTGCGAACAGATATGGTGCTAGTTACTTCATATTACGCACTGCTTTGTAATTTATACTGCTAGCTTTCAAAATTTCATCACCAGGAAGGCAGTATGCAACAAATGGCTGAAGTGCTAGAAACTGCCAATGATTAGCATTGCATGGCAAGCATACAAATTAAGTAAGAGTAGCAACAAGATTATGTAACGTGTTTCTCATTCATAAATAATATTTCAACGTTGCTTATTTGTGAGAATGTCTTGTTGAGTCAGAACTCGAGAGAGGCTGATCGTGACCTCCTAGTCTGCAGTTCATCGATCCACAATGTTGCTACTCAGGTCAGTCGATATCTCACGGCGAAAATGGGGACATGTGATTCGATGGGCACAAGAGGCCCGTATTGAAGGCCCTGCAGGAACTCAACAGTCCCACGTGACTAGTGCCTGAGAGGCCGGACATGTTATTCCCTCGGCCGTACCGTATTGTACAGCTACGAACATACCTCGAGTCGGGAAATCGCCTTGTCTGCAGCACGACAAGTACAGGGCTATTACAAATGATTGAAGCGATTTCATAAATTCACTGTAGCCCCATTCATTGACATATGGTCACGACACACTACAGATACGTAGAAAAACTCATAAAGTTTTGTTCGGCTGAAGCCGCACTTCAGGTTTCTGCCGCCAGAGCGCTCGAGAGCGCAGTGAGACAAAATGGCGACAGGAACCGAGAAAGCGTATGTCGTGCTTGAAATGCACTCACATCAGTCAGTCATAACAGCGCAACGACACTTCAGGACGAAGTTCAACAAAGATCCAGCAACTGCTAACTCCATTCGGCGATGGTATGCGCAGTTTAAAGCTTCTGGATGCCTCTGTAAGGGAAAATCGACGGGTCGGCCTGCAGTGAGCGAAGAAACGGTTGAACGCGTGCAGGCAAGTTTCACGTGTAGCCCGCGGAAGTCGACGAATAAAGCAAGCAGGGAGCTAAACATACCACAGCCGACGGTTTGGAAAATCTTACGGAAAAGGCTAAAGCAGAATGCCAGTTCGGCATTTCTTAAACAGGTGATGGGAAAACCGATGGATCGGTCGTGGTGGAGATCACGATCAGCAATTCATGTCATGGCCTCCAAGCTCTCCCGACTTAACCCCATGCGATTTCTTTCTGTGGGGTTACGTGAAAGATTCAGTGTTTAAACCTCCTTTACCAAGAAACGTGCCAGAACTGCGAGCTCGCATCAACGATGCTTTCGAACTCATCGATGGGGACATGCTGCGCCGAGTGTGGGAGGAACTTGATTATCGGCTTGATGTCTGCCGAATCACTAAAGGGGCACATATCGAACATTTGTGAATGCCTAAAAAAACTTTTTGAGTTTTTGTATGTGTGTGCAAAGCATTGTGAAAATATCTCAAACAATAAAGTTATTGTAGAGCTGTGAAATCGCTTCAATCATTTGTAATAACCCTGTATACACACGGACAGTGTTGGTGCGGCGACAGTGGGCAGCTGTTCAGGTGGACGTCAGAAATGTATCACATAACGTGAATGGTTTCGCTCGTCGTTCCATGATGACACGAGTTACAGGGGCTGTGAGTTACAGAGTGGAGATAATGCAAGTTGTTTCCTTATTGTCTTTCTTCCTGTGAACCTTAGAATACTCAGCATTATGAGTAGCTAGCAAAACACCTAGGCATACATTAAACAATACTCCACGTGCTGAGTCTTAAGCGACTTACAGCTCCGATCTTGGACGAGTTTCTGTCTATGATAATGGGTAAATCACACGTGCGCGGGTGACAGAACAACTACGATGTGATGAAAAGTCCTATTAGCAAAATACGTAGTCTATTAGCTATCGTGGGTGAATTTTTTTTTCTAGGTTGCATGAAACAAAAACACCGATCATCTCAAATGTCATCAAACTTCATTTTTACGAAAATTATGCCCTTAAGAAATAAAACCAATTTGCTACACAATTCTAGAAAGTTTCCAAAAACACTTACTCAGGGATTCTACGTTTTTGTTGGCTTATATTGATTCCAATGTACTCATTTTTATTTTATTATTGACGGCACCTTTATTACAGCGTGCAGTCGTTATCTTGTGCCGAATTTGAAAGTAGGTAAACGAGCTTGGTGTAGAACTGCATATTTCAGTAAATGATAGAATAACAGAAAATTAATTGACCTAACAATATGTTATTGTTGTTGTTGTGGTCTTCAGTCCAGAGACTGTTTTGATGTAGCTCTCCATGCTACTCTATCCTGTGCAAGCTTCTTCATCTCCGTGTAACTGCTGCACACTACGTCCTTGTGAATCTGCTTAGTGTGTTCATCTCTTGGTCTCCCTCTACGATTTTTACCCTCTGCGCTGCCCTCCAATACTAGATTGGTGACCCCTCGATGCCTCAGAACATGTCCTACCAACCGATCCCTTCTTCTAGTCAAGTTGCGCCACAAATTCCTCTTCTCCCCAATTCTGTTCAGTACCTCCTCATTAGTTACGTGATCTACCCATCTAATCTTCAGCATTCTTCTGTGGAACCACATTTCGAAAGCTTCTATTCTCTTCTTGTCCAAACTATTTGTCGTCCATGTTTCACATCCATACATGGCTATACTCTATACAAACACTTTTAGAAAGAAAAATAACCTTACAATATAAAAAGGAAAAACTGAAACAAAAAAGGCAAAACTATAGAAGTAGGGTAACAAGTACTCCGAAGAAAGCGTACAAGTAAGTGAAATGACAAAGTAACAATCTTCGTAATTTGGCCATGAATTACACAGTACTTCAGGAGCACTTTCGAAAACGCAGTTGAAATAAAACCGGTACATAATTCGAGGCCGAGTATGATTTCAATGTTTTTACGTGGTTGTTATATCTCCACGTTTAAAAAAATAGGAAAATGGTTGAAATAAAGACTCCTTATTGTGTTGACTGTAGTACGTCTCAGTTTAAAATAACTCAGGTGCTGCGCTACTTGGCGTTAATGTCACCTACGGAAATGTCTTCACTTGTGGACTGTTTTTCCGAATGAGCGCTGCTTTGCGCTCTCGTTACGAGAGTGATTCTGTAGAAATGTTTATTCTTTGTAATTCTGTTATGTCTGTGAAAGTAATATTATTGAAATGCAGAATAACAGAGCCTGTATTGGTTTCATAAGATGCCAGTTTCGCCTAAACTCCACAATCTGTTGATAAATTAATCAGACCAAATGACTCAATACAGACGCACGCAACGGGGACAGTGCGTCTTTCGCAGAGTTTTAGAACCGCCAGCACACGTGCTTACGAATCATAATTATATTTAATGGTGCATTTGTCCTCTGAATTTCGGAGCTACTCTGATCAAGTGAGACAGCTGTAAATGCTACGCACACCGAAAAAGAAGTTTGTCACTGCCGGCAGACAGACCGCTAATACCGTGTAACGCGCCTTCATAACGGCCTCAGTTCGGTGAGAACAGAGCCCACAAAATTCTTCGTATATGTCATGTATACAGCTGCAGATATCAGTTATGGTCTTCAGCTCGAAGACTTGTTTGATGCAGCTCTCCATGCTACTGTATCCTGTGCAAGCCTGTTCATCTCCGAATAACTACTGCAATCTACATCTTTCTGAGTCTGGTTAGTCTATTCATCTCTTGGTCTCCCTTTAAAATTTTTACACCCAGCCGCTACCCCCTCCCCACAGTTCTCTCCAGTACTATAACGTTGGTGCCTAAGTTCGTAGCGTTTTTCCATCAGAGTATAAACACAACAGAACACATAACAAAGGCTTTAATCATCAATAATATATTACTGGAGTAACTTTTAGATTTTGGGACTTTATAATCACGTGATTTTGAGACAAAGAATTCCTCGAACCATATTCAGGACGCATTTTCATCCGGGAGGTAGTCCTTTGAAAGTTTTTCGATATAGGAAACGTGAAATCTGGGAGCGCATAATCAAGTGAGTAAGGTGGGTGCGCAATGACTTCCCAATCCAACTCCTGTGTAGTGTTTTTTGTCAGTCTAGCAGAATGTGGGCGGGCGTCATCATGGAATAGTATCACTTCACACAGTCTTCCTGGTCGTTCTTCGTAGGTTGCGCCTCCAAGAAGTCTCAGTTACTGACAATAAATGTCAGCAATATTGGTTACACCTCGGGGAAGCAATTCGTATTACATCATACCGTCGCTGTTCCACCAGATGCATAACATTATATTTTGTGGATGCCAGCAGGTCTTTGTCTGGGGAGTTGTTGCTTTGTTTGGGCTCAACCATTCCTTTCTTTTTCTTATGGTAGCATGAAGACACTATTCCTCGTCACCAGTAACGATAAAGGATAGCAGTGGTCGGTGCTGTTCACGAGCCACTGATTTTTGTGATTTTGGCTCAGAGCATGCGGTACCCACACACCCCATTTTTGAACCTTCCCCACTGCGCACAAATGTCGCACCATGGTGAAATGATCACAGTTCGTCACAGTTGACAGTTCTCGAGTACACTATCTTGGACTGCCCACAAATGCCGCACGATGGTGAAATGATCACAGTTCGTCACAGTTGCCATTTCTCGAGTACACTGTCTTGGATCATTGTGGGATTAATGCTTATAACAATCTTCATCAAACCCCGAATGTATTCCTGAACGTGGAGAGCCACTAATGACAAAATGATCCTACTTAAAACCATTTTCTCGCCATGCTCTGTTCAGTGGCATTATCCCCATGCACTGCGCAAATGTTTCTGGCTGCGCCGGTCAGAGTGGCCGAGCGGTTCTAGGCGCTACAGTTTGGAACCGCACGACCGCTACGGTCGCAGGTTCGAATCATGCCTCGGGCATGGATGTGTGTGATGTCCTTAGCTTAGTTAGGTTCAAGTAGTTCTAAGTTCTAGGGGACTGATGACCTCAGAAGTTAAGTCTCATAGTACTCAGAGCCATTTTTTTCTGGCTGCCTACGCTGTTGTCACCCATCTATTCAACCCAAACAGAAGAATACTCGTATATCGGAAATGTTTCGATTTCTGCACTTGACACTCCATTTTCTATCGTCCACAGCTCCACTCACCATCTCCAAACGACAAAATCACAATATGGCAATATGTAAACGCAAAAAGCAACAGTGAACTACAAATAAAAAATGACAGTCAATAAATAAACTCATAGCAACCGTAATAGCAACATGCAAAACAAAAACGCTACGAACTTATGCACCTGCCTAATAAATTAGTGATCCCTTGATGTCTCAGAATGTGTCCCTTGTTTTAGTCACTTTTTGCCACAAATTTCTTCTCTCTTCAATTCTGTTCTGTGTCCTCTCATTAGTTACTAATGTAGCCCACTTATCTTCAGCATTCTTCTATAGCTCCACGTTTCAAAAGATTCTATCCTCTTCTTGTCTAAACTGTTTCTCAGCATTGTATTACTTCCACACAAGGCTACGCTCCAGACAAATACCTTCAGAAAAGATCCTAACACTTAAATCAATTTTCGATGTAAGCAAATTTCTCCTCTTCAGAAATGCTTTTCTTGCCATTGCCAGTCCACCTTTTATATCTTCTCTATTTCGGCCTTATTTTATTTTAAGTCTCCCAAAGCTCTGTTAAATTCTGATTCCAATACCGCATCTTCTATGCCATCCCTAACGATGATACGTCATCAGCTGAGTCCTCTTCCTCAAAGAGGCCTTCTATCTACTCTTTCCACCTCTCAACTCTTTTCTCTGTTTTTAACAATGTAATTCTCATCGCACTCTCAATGATATCATCCTTGCTTTTAATTTCACCAAAGGCTGTTTTAACTTTTTATGTGCTGAATTGATCTTCCTGAAGATCATTTCTTTTTCGAGTTCTGCACATCCTTCCTGCAGCCGTTGGCTGACATGTTTGTAACATTCACCCTTCTCGAGAGTAGTGAAAAATACTTTTTTGTGTGTCAGTTTATTCCGATTCAGTATAACGTGAGCTTGTTCTTTTTCTGAAATCTCAGATCATCATTTTTAATGTTCAGAAATTAGTTCAAAGACTGTAGTTTAAATAATGAATGGTCGGTATAGTAAATAAAAGTTTAAAGCTTTTCTGCCATCAAATGGTTCAAATGGCTCTGAGCACTATGGGACTTAACATCGGAGGTCATCAGTCCCCTATAACTTAGAACTACTTAAAACTAACTAACCTAAGGGCATCTCACACATCCATGTCCGAGGCAGCATTCGAACCTGTGACCATAGCGGTCGCGCGGTTCCAGACTGAAGCGCCTAGAACCTCTCGGCCATTCCGGCCGGCTTTTCTGCCATCACAGAAAAGATATTTGCAGTGACGGGGCGAGGAAAAGAGAACACGTTTCTGATGTGCTACACTCACATCGCATAGGAGTGCACCGTACTGAAGTATTCGGTTAGATACAATTCTTAGTGGTTATCCTGGACGTGCTCATCAAATGATTTAGAGTAAAAATTGAGAAGCGATTGTTAGTCGGCGGTCGTTGACTACGTTATCGATATATCTGCAGAAGATGTCTGCTCCTCATATGATCGACAAAGCGCACAGCCTTTGATGTGGCGAACAACAGTTTTCGGAAAGCAACTTGTCAGCATGTTGGTTCTAAATTGAAGTTACACCAATGGATACATTTCTCTGCACAAGGTCCGCGATATCGACTAAGCACATGCCAGCTTCGCTTTAAAATATTTGTGCTGTGTTATGTGGTCAGTTACAGTAACGGAACACAACTACGTATCGAGTCATTCTGTGGAAAACATTCAAGCGCGCTGTCGTCATCACGAAAACGCGTTATGGGAAAGCACGGTCCGTTTCGTGGGTTCGCCTGGAGGAGAGCTAACCTGGTAAGCAGGTTCGTTGCGCGGCGCTGCATACGCAACAGGCACTAAGTGAACTACGGGCTACAGAACATTCTGTCTTCTGAAATATGTCATGCTTTGGATTCTATCATTGTTAGCCAACGGAATGTCATCAGCGAAAGAAAAGTGGATCACGTAGCAAGAAAATTTTCTTGGAGGGCCTTTCATGTTTGTGGTTGCCTCTTCTCACTGAAGTTACAGATGCCCTACTTAAAAACACGACGTATAAAGAGCAGTCCGTTGCATTTTACAAAGTATTTTGGTCAGTTCTCAGTGTGCATACTCCATATTACTTTACATGAGTGTTTGCGTCACTTCTGCTGGTGCGGTTTCTGTTATAAACAGAGAACAATTTGGCTTGCACGTATCTTTATTCTCACGTACAATCTTCTACGTTCTGGCGCTGCAGTCCGGAACCGCTGGACTGCTACGGTCGCAGGTTCGAATCCTGCCTCGGGCATGGGTGTGTGTGATGTCCTTAGGTTAGTTAGGTTTAAGTAGTTCTAAGTTCTAGAGGACTTATGACCTAAGATGTTGAGTCCCATAGTGCTCAGAGCCATTTGAACCATTTTTGAACAATCTTCTACGAATGAAAAAGTATCATAAAAGACAAAGTTTGCAAAACTTCACCAACCGCAAAAAGAGTTTTCACTATTATAAAATCTTGTAAAAACGGAAGAGACAAATAAACGGAATAACCACTAACTGACAAATAGTAATTACGTAAAATGAAATTTATTGTACATTGCAGAACGAAGTACCTGATGAGGAGTTGATTCATATTACAGAACAAGAACCTGATTCGTTCTGAAGTGTTACACAATTTCGTTATAAACAGACAAACCTTTATGTGGACTCTCCATGACCGCTTTTACATGAAAAATATTTTAATAATGATCTGCCACCTTGAACCATATTTTTAAAATTCAAACTGAACTCATTTCGGAGCTACAAATCCCCGTTCAACAAGTACACCAACGTTTGAGAGGATTGAAGTTGCTTCAGTTTTCCGGTTAGTGGTAAAAGAGTTATTAATTTTATGAAAATAGCGTTTCGCATGAAATTTAAATCATTGTGCCTTGAAATGACAACTGTTTCGTCCCTTTATTGCTGAGTCGGAAATCGAAGCAGATGTAAATCTCGAAAACATCAATTTAGTCCTTGAAAATGGAGTACATCTACATGTACATCTACATCTACGTGATTACTCTGCTGTTCACAATAAAATGGCTGGCAGAGGGTTCAGTGAACCCTACCGTTCCACTCTCGAACGGCGTGCGAAAAAAACGAGCACATAAATTTTTCTGTGCGAGCCCTGATTTCTCTTATTTTATCATGATGATCATTTCTCCTTATGTAGGTGGATGCCAACAAAATGTTTTAGCAATCGGAGGAGAAACTGGTGATTGAAATTTCATGAGAAGTTCCCGTCGCAACGAAAAACGCCTTTGTTTTAATGATTGCCACTCCAATTCACGTATCGTGTGTGTGGCACTATCTCTCCTATTTCACGATAATACAAAACGAGCCGCCCTTCTTTATACTCTTTTCGATGTCATCCGTCAGTCCCACCTGATGCGGGTCCCACACCGCACATACTCCAGAATAGGGCGGACAAGCGTGATGTAAGCAGTCTCTTTAGTAGACCCGTTGCACCTTCTAAGTGCTCTGCCAATGAATCACAGTCTTTGGTTTGCCCTACCCACAACATTCAGAAACGCGTTAGACTTGGATAAGAAAACACACTACCGGAAAAAATTAGTACATCATTTTAGAGGTCTACAATTCACTTAATATTTATTCTTGCAACATTGCGTATGGAGTACATGAGATAATTTCACTTACAGAACAAGCGGTTCTGAGGTAGGAGGTACCGACCCATGGTACAACACATGTTAGTACGTGGTGTAGCCTCTACGGGCGGGAATGCAGGCACTGACCCTGGCATCCAGTCGATAGTACAGATGGCGAATACTGTCCTGATATAGGTTGTGACACGCCTGCTAGACATGTTCACATAGTTCTGTCAGAGTAGTTGGTTGACGAGTCGCACGAGTCCCCTCATATCCAAGCACGTGCTCGACTGGAGACTAGTCCGGAAATCGTGTTGGCCAGGGAAGTCAGGGAAGTTGCTGCACGTTTTGCGAAGCACGTTGAGTTTCATGGGGAGTGTGTGGACGAGCATTGTCCTTTTGAAACAACACACCACCTTCCTGTTGCAAGAACGGCAAGAGAAGGGATGTGACAACGTTCCGCATGTACCGAGCGCCGGCTACCGTCTCCTCCAAAAACACCCAAGGTGAACAAGAGTTGTAGTTTATCAAACCCCAGAACATAAGGCCTGGGGTGCGGCCATTGTATCTTGGACGAATGGACTCTAAGAGACAACACTCAACAAATGTATGCTGTACGCACAAACCATCATCACGTGCAGACAGAATCTGCTTTCGTCGCTGAAGACCATGGCGTGCCATTCCATCTTTCAAGTCATCCTCTGACTGTACCAGTCGAGCTGTGGACGTCGATGCTGTGGCGTGAGTTGTAGATGGGGTAGAGGTGTGCGGGCCTGAAGTCCCACAGCTAATAACAGGTTCGCAACAGTTCCTGTCGACCCGTCTGGGCTCACAAGCCTTCTTTTCTGTGCTGTGGCAGCTGTACAGTCTGCCACTGTTCACCTTACGATACAACGGTCGTGGCGGGCGTCTGTGCTGCATGGACGACCAGAACCTCATCTACCCATATGAGGATGTCCACGTGACCACTGATACCAGCATCGTTGTACAACTGATGTAGCATGTTCTAAAAGCCCTACCACAACAAAGGTCAAAATTTAATTATGATTGTAGTGTTGCTCACGCTGCTAAATATTGCATTTTCGGGCAACAACAAAGTCATATTATGTGGCAGGTGTCATTAGAGCTAAGTTATTAAAGTCATTTCTTGAAATAATGAATAAATTAGGCACTCATCTTTTCGTGTTTCCCATGCTGGTCTCGTTGGGAACTCATGGCTCAATCGACGAAGATCTAGGTAGTGATGATTCCAAGCTCGGTTGCAAAGAGGCCTAGGTGTTATTCTGCGATATTCAAAAGTTTTATAGATGTGTTTCATAAACCATTCTTGAAGATTAAACTTTTGCAAGTTAAGACAATGGTGATGTAAAAAAGTAATCAGCACTCCGAATTTAAGTTACACTTCTTTTTCATTACTTTTGTTTCAACATTACTTCACAACATAAAACATACTTGAAAATATCTTCCTCACTGTTAAAGTTCACATTTCATAAACTGACTACAATTTGCGTCTTTTCAACATGACGACCAAGACTTGACTCTCCAATAACCGCTTAAGCGCCCAAAATTCAGAGTTACAAGTACGTCAAAGATCATAGTGACAAAAGAAAGAATACACATAAGAATAATATCATTGTAATACAAACATATCGATGTATCAAAGTACCTCTACATTAATGAAATCAAATCTGAATGTTGTCACAGAAATATGTTAACTATTTTACAGAAACATAGTAGAATATTGCTGGAATCGAGAGATTGAGGTGAGGTTACGTAATTCAAGTACCACTACAATGTCCAAGTTGTGTAGCAATTCTCCGAAAGGACCATCCCGCCACTCGGAATACCACAATTTGACCCCTTTCAAACCTCCTCATTTGGCTGTAGGAAGCACGAGTGCGTCTCCGTGGCATGTTTGCCTGCTTCTTTGACGCGTTTGCACCACAATGAGCCTTCTGGTCGAGAGTATTCCCTACAGAGGTACAGAAGGTTCTCTGATAGCTAAGCTACTGCGCTACATGTTGGCGAAAGCATTATGAGTTAATATCACGTCCAGGTGGCATATGCCTTCATCGGATCAAAATCGACGTCGTATTTCCTGGCGTACCATTTTTTTCCGGCAATGTATTATTACTGTCACAGGAAACATCATAGTGAATATTTGAGTATTTCTGATCTGGAAATTGGAAATTTGTAGTAAGATCTTATGGGACCAAACTGCTGAGGTCATCGGTCCCTAAGCCTACACACTACGTAATCTAACTTAAACTAACTTACACTATGGACAACAACCACACACACAAACACACGCACACACACACACACACACACACACACACACACACACACACACACACACACACGCACACACAGACACACACACATGCCCGAGGGAGGACTCGAACCTCCGACGGGGGAAGACGCACGTAAATTCTGATCTCTTACAAAATTCTACCGGAACAGGATGCGAATGGCACACTTAGCTCACATTTAAACAGGAAGTTTTAAACACTGGCGCTGTGTTTGAGAAAGAGTAAAGCGCGATAAAAATAATGAAAAAGAAGTTTTTGTAGGGCTACCGTGTTAGGTGCTGTTCAGTAATGCTTTCTTGTTTGTGCAGGTGGTGCCCCACTGCTCGTAAGTAAGTGAACGGCCAACAGCTGCTGATGAACAGATAGTTTTAACTGCTGGTTTCCAACATCTTTACGTATCACAGAACTATTTACAACAGCCTGTATACCAACAATCTTACCATGGCGTCACATAAAACAAAAAGCGGCATTTTTTTCTTGATCTAAGGGTATGCACGTGTTACTTCGAAACACAGGAACTGCTTATTAAATATTCACGCTGTTGGTGCAGCGTACCAAGTTTTATTTCGTCCTTTGACATGCTAGTATGCCATGCAAATCAGAAACTATAGGGTGTCCAGAGAGTCACGCTATCACCTGTAAAAATCGTAATTTGGGCACTGATAGAGATGGAGCATCATGATTTGTTGGAAAACATTTAGCAGCTCTGAACATTTTTTTCCTTTGTCCTTTGTTGCATATTTATTTTGGAGTGCATCAAAATAGCGACAGACCGTCCTCGATGCGCGAATCTCCCTGTGTCTCGACCATTTGCTGTCAGAGAGCAAGCATTTCATCGCTGTCTCCAGAATTCAACTCGTCCTGCCTCATGCGAATTGCAGGAAGCAAGATCAACTGTCCACAATGTGTAACTTAAGCGATTAAATCTTTTCCGTGTCATTTACGCAGTCCAATCTATTTAGATTGCCCAAGGAAGCTGTGTAACGGAATCCAAGGGGTAAGGGCAGGCCGAGACGACCTAGTGTGGAGCATTAGGTGACATGAGAAAACGTGGAACAGCGTGGACGCTTGTGGCTGAAAACCTAATACGTGGAAAACTGAAGTTCAGGCGTTAATCGAGCAGTGGTGTGAAATGGCTAATGGTGATGATGATGACGATAGTCTGAGATCCAAAGGTACGGGCTCTAGTCGACGACATAGGGCACAGTCATATTTTCAAGAACTATGGACCATCACGACTCTTCCCATTAGCCGATTACATATGTTGGGACACGTGAGGCAATACTGACCCTACGACTTGTCTTAGAAGCTAGATTAAGGAAAGGCAAACCTACGTTTCTAGCATTTGTAGACTTAGAGAAAGCTTTTGACAATGTTGACTGAAATACGCTCTTTCAAATTCTGAAGGTGGCAGGGGTAAAATACAGGGAGCGAAAGGCTATTTACAATACGTACAGAAACCAGATCGCAGTTCTAAGAGTCGAGGGACACGAAAGGGAAGCAGTGGTTGTGAAGGGAGTGAGACAGGGTTGTAGTCTCTCCCCGATGTTATTCAATCTGTATATTGAGCAAGCAGTGAAGGAAACAAAAGAAAATTCGGAGTAGGTATTAAAATCCATGGAGAAGAAATAAAAACTTTGTGGTTCGCCGATGACATTGTAATTCCGTCAGAGACAGCAAAGGACTTGGAAGAGCAGTTTAATGGAATGGATAGTGTCTTGAAAGGATGGTATAAGATGAACATCAATAAAAGCAAAACGAGGATAATGGAATGTAGTCGAATTAAGTCGGGTGATGCTGAGGGAATTAGATTAGGAAATGAGACACTTAAAGTAGTAAAGGAATTTTGCTATTTGGGGAGCAAAATAACTGACGATGGTCGAAGTAGAGAGGATATAAAATGCAGACTGGCAATGGCAAGGAAAGCGTTTCTGAAGAAGAGAAATTTGTTAACATCGAGTATAGATTTAAGAGTCAGGAAGTCGTTTCTGAAAGTTTTTGTATGGAGTGTAGCCATGTATGGAAGTGAAAATGGACGATAAATAGTGTGGACAAGAAGAGAATAGAAGCTTTCGAAATGTGGTACTACAGAAGAATGCTGAAGATTAGATGTGTAGATCACATAATTAACGAGGAAGTATTGAATAGGATTGGGGAGAAGAGAAGTTTGTGGCACAACTTGACTAGAAGAAGGGATCGGTTGGTAGGACATGTGTTGAGGCATCAAGGGATCACCAATTTAGTATTGGAGGGCAGCGTGGAGGGTAAAAATCGTAGAGGGAGACCAAGAGATGAATATACTAAGCAGATACAGAAGGATGTAGGTTGCAGTAGGTACTGGGAGATGAAGGAGCTTGCACGGGATAGAGTAGCATGGAGAGCTGCATCAAACCAGTCTCAGGACTGAAGACCACAACAACAACATGGTAAAAATTTATTTCACGGGCGGGATTCGAGTGAGGTACCTTCGGGTGGAGTGGCACCACGGTTGGGCGAAGTCAGCCACGGAGGCGGCTGTTTTAAATCGTGCAAACAACATTCTAAGCAAAGTCACTAAGCTGCGTCGTAGCGTAGACGCTAATGCAATTTTTGCAGCGTTAAAATTAGTTACTGCGCTCTCGTACGCGAGTGGCGCTGCGTGGGAGGACGGTGTCAATGAGGCAGATTCATTGTGCGCGGGGCTCCATTGCTTTTTACAGCGCGCGCGGGTCATTGCGTTTAGCGCTGCGAGTTTAGACGGGCACACAGTTTCTATGCGGCGGCGGCGGAGCTGAATGGTGTGTACAGTACACGCAGACGCTTTTTAATGAATGCGACGCGGTGGCCTGCCGGTGCTTCTGCAGTACGCGGGGCGCTGCCTGCCGCGGGACCTGTGCACAGCCGAGGGCCGGCCACGGCGACGCCGCATTCGCCTTTAATTATTACCGCCGCTGGGCGCTAATTGCAACTCAGAAATGCCTGTGAGGCCGAACGCGCTGCTCTGCAATTGGCGACCGGGATTTCCTGTAGCTCAGAAAACGTTCACTTCTTTTCAAACACTCGCGTTGTACGTCAAACAGTTTCCGCTAGGGCACCGCTAGAATTGCAGTAATGAGGTCGACTGTTGCACCGGCTTAAGAAGCAACTACACAACGAAAATGTTGTAACATACGTAATAAACGCAAGTGAGTCTTGTTATTAATCATCCCAAGTGGACATCGCGCTTTTATAAGAGAAACTTCCTTGTATTTCACTACGTTCCCGGCATGTGTACATCATCTAGTCACACTAATATGTAATCCTCATAGAAGTAGCATCTACAGCACATAGTTCACAAGCATTTTACCTGGTATACAGTGATGAAGACTGCCGGAAGAAAATGTAACACCATCGAAAACAAGAGCATGTCATTGAAAACTGAGGTTACAGGTAATTCATCATTGTAGAGTATGAAACGTCCCCTTAGAAAAATTAATGAATTACTTCAAACAGCTGAGCAGAACTGAACGTACATTTCGCTCTTTACCTATTCTGATCAACACTAAACTGACGCACAATATTTTTAGCGTAACGCAATCTGGCTTTCAATAATCCCTACAAAAGAATGGGCCTGACTAACATTAACCTATACCTTTCCTAAATCACTTACCTCACAAAAATCTTCGTTACTCAAACTACTGCAATACAACGAGCGCCAATACTGCCAACTAAATGAAAGATTCTAACTACTGAAGGCACTAACTACTGATAGGCATAGTTAGCAAATGAAAGATTTTGATAGAAAACAAGCAATGTATTTACCTTAATAGTGTTCAAAAGTCATAATATATATATCAGTTCATGACATCCAGGCCGGCCGGAGTGGCCGTGCGGTTCTAGGCGCTACAGTCTGCAACCGAGCTACCGCTACGGTCGCAGGTTCGAATTCTGCCTCGGGCATGGATGTGTGTGATGTCCTTAGGTTAGTTAGGTTTAATTAGTTCTAAGTTCTAGGCGACCGATGACCTCAGAAGTTAAGTCGCATAGTGCTCAGAGCCATTTGAACCATTTGACATCCACTCTTACAAATTTACTGTCTCTGATGGACACACATCCAGATCATCCGCTCTCATAACTCCGCCATCTCTCTTCCCACATCCACCACTGCTGGCGGCTCACCTCCAACTGCGCAACGCTACGCGCTGTTAACAGCCAACTGCCCAACACTACAATAGCATATACTCCAACAATGCAAACCAACCACAGCCTTCACACAGCACAGTCAGTGATTTTCATATAGAGCGGTACGTGGCGTTACCAACATAAAAACCTAAACAGCATACTTACAAGTATACTGTACAGGGTGTATCAAAACGAATCATTCGATTAAAAAAAATCATAACTATTATATTATTTGAGATATGTGCGTGAACAACGTACTGTCGGAAACAGCAAACTCTCGAGTTTTACATGGTTCCCGCTAGGTAGCAGCAGTGTGCGCCCACTTCAGTTCTATTAAAAATGGTGTCAGGACAACAGAAACCGTTTTGTGTTCTACGTTATGCACAGTGCGGGTCAGTAATAACTGTTTAGCGTGACTTTCGTACTAGGTATGGTGTGGATCCTCCTACAGCACCGAGCATTAGACGATGGCATGAACAATTCCGAGAAACAGGTTGTTTGTGTAAAGCCAAATCGCCTGGCCGTGCCCGAGTGTCTGACACCGACATCGACGCATCGGGCATAGTTTCACAAGCAGTCTACAGAAATCTGTTGCCGTGCAGCTCGACAACTCAACATGCCCCCCATGTCCGTCTTGCGTGTGTTGCGTCGACGTTTAAACATGAAACCATACTAAATTCAGCTACTACAAGCTCTTCGTGAAGGTGAGTGGAGTTCTGTAATTTCGTTCTTGACAAGATGGATGATGTTTAGTGATGAGGCAACATTCCATTTAAATAGAAAGGTGAACTGTCACAATATGAGAATATGGGGTACGGAACAACCACATGAAATAGTACAATATGAGAGGGACTCTCCAAAATTTGTCCAGTTTCAGGGGAAAAGCTGTATCGTCCATTTTTTTTGCCGAGAACACCGTTACAGGAAGCACATATCTCGCTAAGATTCAGAACTTTCTTTTCCCACAGTTTGGGACTGATTCGAACGATTTCATTTACCAACAGGATGGGGCATCGCCACACAGTTAGCTGAAAGTGCGGGAGTTTTTAAATCGAAGGATTACCGAACGATGTATCAGTCGCACTGGACCAAATGATTCAGCCTTACATTACTCGGTTCCAAGGTCACCGGACTTAACTGTATACGATTATTTCTTGTGGGGGCTTATAAAAACTCAGTTTACTTGCCTCTGTTACCAACAACAATGAATGAACTGAGACATCGCATAACAGCAGCTGTGGAAGCTAAAACTCAACCGCATTGACATATGCTGTGCATCGCAAGGGGGGCATAATGAGATTTTCACTCTACAGCAGAGTGTGCACTGATATGAAACTTCCTGGCAGATTAAAACTGCGTACAAGGCCAAGACTCGAACTCGGGACCTTTGCCTTTCGCGGGCAAGTGCTCTACCATCTGAGCTACCCAAGCACGACTCACGGCCAGTCCACACAGCTCCACCCGAGTTCGAGTCTCGCAGCAGTGAGTCTCCAGCAGCGACAGCACCGCCATGACCTGCGCTGACTGTTTGACGCCACGCATGCAACTCTGCTGGTTGGCAGTTTATTCTTAGGTTTTTAGTGTTCCTGCTAATACACATCGATAAAACAAATATCGGACTAGACTAATTTGGCAGCGTCCTATCGAGTGGATATGTAAAATTCCGATTTAAAAATAATTTTGCTTGTATTGGGAAACAAACAGACGCTTTCTGTTGACTCCGGCCGTTGCATGTAAGACGAGACGAGCAGAAATTGTTTGGACTGACTCCGGCTACACGCTGCAAAAATTAAATTACACATATCTGCGGAAACACCAAAGAAAATGCGCCTGACAACTCTTAGGACAGACCCCTTGTATGAAGACAAAACAATTACCAAGAGAATAACCGGAGAGTCTTACAAGGCAGCACGAAATAACTTCATAAGTGAGGCAGAGTACGATTCACATGGGATGCAGCTAACCGGCTATAAACTATTTAAGCACATAAATAAATCATGAAAAATGGTTCAAATGGTTCAAATGGCTCTCACCACTATGGGACTTAGCAGCTGAGGTCATCAGTCCCCTAGAACTTAGAACTACTTAAACCTAACTAACCTAAGGACATCACACACATCCATGTCCAAGGCAGGATTCGAACCTGCGACCGTAGCGGTAAATCAGGAAAAGATACTGCAAGATTAAACCTAATGATTTCCAAAAAACTCTCTCTTGCTCGACAGATGTAGTTAAAAATCGTTTCAAAAGAGGAGGTCTTAAAAACTGTGAAAATTATAGAGGAATTATCATCATGAAAATGGGATATAATAACTATATTGATATTATAAGTACCAGATGAAAAACTATTGCAGACTCCGAAAATAGTGTTCTTCAGTTGACGACGATGAGCGTTGGACATTACAAGAAAAGAAGCGCCTGAGTCGACTAGCGCTCGAACTGGTAGGCAGTCGATGATGACATAGGCGAGATTTCCTGTCCTTTTGCTATCTCCACGGAGGATTTTCACATGAGGCGGCCTCATCTCCATAGATGGTCGCCTAGCTTAGTTTTCAGAAATCCCGCGACTAGGCGAGCAGCTCGTATCCATGTACGGCGACAGGGAAGAGCTACAGCGTGTTACGGATCGACTTCATCCGGGATAGAGCGGTGAGCTCCAGCCCATAGGTCGATAATAATCGTCTGCTGTTCACTAGCGGGAAAGGACAGTTGTGATGGTTGCCTTCAAGAGACGTAATAGTCGTCGAACGCTCGTCAACAGTGACAATCGACCGGACTGCTGTTCTCTGTCCTCCAAACGTTTGATCTTCGGTGGGGAGTTTTACTTGGTAGAGGAGTTGGTTGTACCTGCGTTCGTCGGATGGTGGGTTGTCGTTTGACGGTGGTGGCATAGGCTCGAATTGGTGTTCGATTGGTGGTGAAGATTGACACCAGAGATAGATGCATCTGTTCTCCAACACTATCTATTTCCTCCTGATGTATGGGTCGACATCCATGAATGCTATCTCTTGCGTACTCAGTCCGACATTTCTGGCTGCCATACATTGCTGAGGGCTTCTCTTAGTCTCTTGCGCGTGAGAGAAGCGAGGTCATTCTGGTATTCCGCACCTGCCATAGGTACCACATTTGAGAGTCGATCATACCTCTCATTTGCGACTCTTTTTCTGTTGCATTTCATTGATGTGCTCGCACCCATTTGACGAATACTTCCATTGTTGTCGCATCTCTTACCAGACGTGTATATGTCTTCTGCGACTCCTTTCATCAAATGAGAATTTCGTCGGCTTCTGTCACATTCGGATTCACTATTTTGGAAAGGGCCAAAACATTCTGTATATATGACTGTGTCAGTTCACCGTGACGTTGGGTCCTGTTCTCCAGTTGTCCTTCTGGCAAGCGGATTTGCTGTTGAT
This sequence comes from Schistocerca cancellata, assembly GCF_023864275.1. Classification (NCBI taxonomy): domain Eukaryota; kingdom Metazoa; phylum Arthropoda; class Insecta; order Orthoptera; family Acrididae; genus Schistocerca; species Schistocerca cancellata. The sequence continues at coordinate 273,062,792 of NC_064630.1, forward strand.
CATCACCAAATGTTTTCTCTGTTTCGGCCTGGAATTTGTCCCAGCTGCTGAGCTTCTCTTCGTTTTCTTCAACTATTGCTGGCTTGTCCAAGCAAACACGTCGTGCCATCCCACCTGTTGTATTTGGCGACTCGGTCGAATCCTTTCAGCCATATCGCCTGGTCCTGATCAGCATCTCCGGAAAATAGTGATGGATACCTGATGTGCAGCTGACTTACTGCTGTCTTGGAATACATCTATTTCCTGACTAAACGGATCTTAGGAACAACGTGCTGCTTCTATTCCGGTTCCTGTCCGTATAGGCCAGTGGTCGTCAAACGCATTTGCTCAAGAGCAAATTGTGAGTCGACCCTTCGAGCCGCATGTGTACCAATATTATTAATCGATAGCCTATATAAATCAGTATGTCACGAGTCCCCAGTAGACCAGTTATAGCAAGAGCACGATGAACTGGCCATGGGCACCCAAGTACTGATTGTTAAAACTCGGAACATTATGTCGACTGTTCTCTATTTGACTGCTGCCACCTTAGCGACCTCGAAGTTGTGACTCTGTAACTAATGAGGCAGTAATGTTGTTTTGTATATGCGAGAGGATGATTGATTGATTAATAAGAGTAATTGCACTTATGTTTAAATACGTTACACTATATGAGGCACGATCACAAATCTCTGTAAATCCATCTTTATACAGACAGTTGTGGGACCTCAGTTGCGCAGTATAAAATGTCGAATCAAAACACCTTCTAAATTTTCAGTTCTTATTTTATTGAGCAACCTGTTTCAGCGCTACACTACACCACTTTCAGGCCACCTGACCGACGTGTAGGAAGGACTCCACCTCTGGTCCAGTCAAAATAATGGTCAGCATTTAGTGACTGGTATCCGTAGATTTCTTCTTAACACACCGATCCTTTCGATCATCACTTGTCGACTGTTAGAGAAAGACATGAAGAGACGATCCGCCGTTACACTCAAGTACGACTAAGTGTAGCACCCAGTGATCCAGACAGCCTGTACGAGGGGTAATCATAAAGTTTTAATTACCATCTCGAACAAATCGGGCTGTGCCCAGTGAACTAGGTGCTGGTGTTAGCCTTCTCTACATACTCACCCCTCAATACGACGCATTTTTCCCAATGTTTGATTACTTGACAGGGGGCTCGTAGAAGTCTACATTTTGACTGTTCAGAGAACGTTGCAATTTTAAATCGCTTTGTCATTCTGAAATGCCTGCCGCGCAACCCTTTATTTATCCGAGGAAACAGGAAGAAGTTAGGGGTTGCCATGTCAGAGGAATACGAGAAAGTGGGATGAGGGTTGAGGGAAAAATTCGTAGCCCGAAGATGTGGCACGTATGGACGTGTCTAGTGCAGAATAAACCGTGGTTGGTGATCACTCAGCGGAAGCCAGTAGGCGGCAACCTTTGTCCTTTCCAAAACGTCGGGCAAGACGTTGGAAACCGACCCACGACTGATTTTCACTAATTCCACTGTCGCCTGGATGGTGATAAGCCGGCCTTTGAGCACAAGAGAGTCAACTGCTCTTGTGATTCCAGGCTCTCCACAGAGAGAGATGGTTTGCCACTTAGTCCTTCATCATTCAGACTTGTTTGACCTCTTTGAAAGCATCTGTACCACATAAGCACAGTGTGGTACGATGGTGCGTTGTTACCGTGCACTTTCACTAACTCAGCGTGGAGTGTTGTAGCGTTGTTCTCCTACAAATGCAGAATATGAATCATCGCACGGTGCTCCACTTTATCAATAGCCTGCGCCATCGTCTTTTGAATCATGTAGCGGCGTGCTGCGGTTCTGTGGCAAGGGGAATTATATATTGTGTACCGAAACTGTAGAAATCTACCTGCAAACAAACAAAACATTAATTACCGGTACATAATTTTATTTTTTCCGCGGTGATAGTTAAAATCTTATGACTGCCCTCGTACTATCTGTATCGAATACCTAACGCTGACACTTACATTTACGTCAGTAATTACGCCGAGTGCCGCATGCCATTGGGAGTGCCAACATTGAATAGCAGCTCAGTGACAAAATTCCAGCACTTCGGTTTATTACTGAATTACTGCGGTATGATTTGTTCATTCTTGTGTGACATTTCTGAGTAGACTGAACAGAGAGATACCGAAGAAGAAAGGAGGTACGTTAGAAACTAACGTCCCATCGACGTCGCGCTCTTACTGTTGCTTACATCGCCTAACCACCGAAGATTTTCACGTTAACGAGTAGCAAAACATTATTTACTGTTTTGTTTTCATATTAATTACTTACGTGTTTCTCAGAGGTTTACACATATCCAGACTTTTCCAGAAAAAGAGTTGAGTCAACGACCACACTTGATACTGCTTCATAAACTATTGGTACGGTTTGCAAAATGATGCGACGTACATTTCGAGGCTGTGGCGGTTTTCATGAGATACGCTGGAAAACTTTTCGAAACTGGGGATCAGAGGATAATGTTTTTTCGTACAGGGTAGGAGTCGTACGGAATTCGGGGCGTTATGTAGGAGTAGACGAGTGTAACAGAGGTAAGTACACAAATCAAAAAATGTTTTGCATCACCTCGGTTCCGAGAGTTCCGGAACCTGTTCAGAAAATTGGAATAGAGATCAACATAAACATCATTCAGCACTTTTTATTGCTCATGAAAATCACACATTGCATGTCGTACCACCGACCATACAGCGAGACCTTCAGAGGTGCTGTACACACCGGTACCTCTAATCCCCAGTAGCACGTCCTCTTGCATTGATGCATGCTCGTATTCGTCGTGGCATACTATGCACAAGTTCATCAAGGTTTGTCCAGATTGTCCCACTCCTCAACGGCGATTCGGCGTAGATCCCTGAGTGGTTGGTGGGTCACTTCGTCCATAAACATCCCTTTTCAATCTCTCCCAGTCCTGTACGATAGGATTCATGTCTGGAGAACATGCTGGCCACTCTAGTCGAGCGATGTTGTTATCCTGAAGGAATTCATTCACAAGATGTGCACGATGGGGCCGCGAACTATCGTCCATGAAGACGAATGCCTCGTCAGTATGTTGCCGATATGGCTGCACTATCGATCGGAGGATGTTATTCACGTATCGTACAACCGTTATGGCGTCTTCCATGACCACCAGCGGCGTACGTCTGCCCCACATAATTCCAACCCAAAACATCAGGCGTTCAACCTGACCGGGTTGCCTCCAAACACGTATCCGATGATTGACTGGTTGAAGGCAATGTCAATCCTGAGCGGTCCATTCGGCATGTTGTTGGGCCCATCTGTACCGCGCTGCATCGTGTCGTGGTTGCAAAGATGAACCTCGCCATGCGCATCAGAAGTGAAGTTGCGCATCATGCAGTCTATTGCGAACAGTTTGAGTTGTAACACGACGTCCTGTAGCTGCACGAAAAGGATTATTCAACATGGTGGCGTTGCTGTCAGGGTTCCTCCGAGCCATAATCCGTAGGTAGCGGTCATCCACTGCAGTAGTAGCCCTTAGGCGGCCTGAGCGAGGTATGTCGTCGATAGTTCCTGTCTCTCTGTATCTCCTCCATGTCCGAACCACATCTCTTTGGTTCACTCCGAGACGCCTGGACACTTCCCTTGTTGGGAGCCCTCCCTGGCACGCGATCGAACCGCGGTATTGACCGTCTAGGCATGGTTGAACTACAGACAAAACGAGCCGTGTTCCTCCTTCCTGGTGGAATGACTGGAACTGATCGGCTGTCGGACCCCCTCCGTCTAATAGGCGCTGCTTATGCATGGTTGTTTACATCTTTGAGCGGGTTTAGTGACATCTCTGAACAGTCAAAGGGACTGTGTCTGTGATACAATATCCACAGTCAACGTCTATCTTCAGGAGTTCTGGGAACCCGGTTGACGCAAAACTTTTTTTTAATGTGTGTAGTTCGGCGATGCTCGAGGTGGAAGATGGAGTTCGTAATCAGGCGTTAGAAATTCGCAGAGGCGAATTTGTGCCATATGTAGAGAATGGAATCTGGTAAGGCGCAAACGGAAGACAAAAGGGACAAAAGGAATTATAAGAAAGTTGAAATCATTAGCAGAGAAAAATCGCAAGTTTGCCGTGAGACCATTGCGAAATTTCTGTTGAGGGAACCAACGATAATTAAGGCCATCGGGTCCCTACTTTCATCGTTAAAATCATAATTTGGTAAAGGATACTCATAACAATGAAGTGTCTGTAGGAATTCTGTACGACTCCTTCGCAGCAAAATTCTTCTATAAGCCCAGCTTTCAATAATTTTCCAGGCCTCGAAGTATCTCAGTTACTGAGTCTCGGTGACTCCAGTGGGTTGCAGTGAGCCTGCACGTCCACATGTCAGAGGATCTACACTCCTGGAAATGGAAAAAAGAACACATTGACACCGGTGTGTCAGACCCACCATACTTGCTCCGGACACTGCGAGAGGGCTGTACATGCAATGATCACACGCACGGCACAGCGGACACACCAGGAACCGCGGTGTTGGACGTCGAATGGCGCTAGCTGCGCAGCATTTGTGCACCGCCGCCGTCAGTGTCAGCCAGTTTGCCGTGGCATACGGAGCTCCATCGCAGTCTTTAACACTGGTAGCATGCCGCGACAGCGTGGACGTGAACCGTATGTGCAGTTGACGGACTTTAAGCGAGGGCGTATAGTGGGCATGCGGGAGGCCGGGTGGACGAACCGCCGAATTGCTCAACACGTGGGGCGTGAGGTCTCCACAGTACATCGATGTTGTCGCCAGTGGTCGGCGGAAGGTGCACGTGCTCGTCGACCTGGGACCGGACCGCAACGACGCACGGATGCACGCCAAGACCGTAGGATCCTACGCAGTGCCGTAGGGGACCGCACCGCCACTTCCCAGCAAATTAGGGACACTGTTGCTCCTGGGGTATCGGCGAGGACCATTCGCAACCGTCTCCATGAAGCTGGGCTACGGTCCCGCACACCGTTAGGCCGTCTTCCGCTCACGCCCCAACATCGTGCAGCCCGCCTCCAGTGGTGTCGCGACAGGCGTGAATGGAGGGACGAATGGAGACGTGTCGTCTTCAGCGATGAGAGTCGCTTCTGCCTTGGTGCCAATGATGGTCGTATGCGTGTTTGGCGCCGTGCAGGTGAGCGCCACAATCAGGACTGCATACGACCGAGGCACACAGGGCCAACACCCGGCATCATGGTGTGGGGAGTGATCTCCTACACTGGCCGTACACAACTGGTGATCGTCGAGGGGACACTGAATAGTGCACGGTACATCCAAACCGTCATCGAACCCATCGTTCTACCATTCCTAGACCGGCAAGGGAACTTGCTGTTCCAACAGGACAATGCACGTCCGCATGTATCCCGTGCCACCCAACGTGCTCTAGAAGGTGTAAGTCAACTACCCTGGCCAGCAAGATCTCCGGATCTGTCCCCCATTGAGCATGTTTGGGACTGGATGAATCGTCGTCTCACGCGGTCTGCACGTCCAGCACGAACGCTGGTCCAACTGAGGCGCCAGGTGGAAATGGCATGGCAAGCCGTTCCACAGGACTACATCCAGCATCTCTACGATCGTCTCCATGGGAGAATAGCAGCCTGCATTGCTGCGAAAGGTGGATATACACTGTACTAGTGCCGACATAGTGCATGCTCTGTTGCCTGTGTCTATGTGCCTGTGGTTCTGTCAGTGTGATCATGTGATGTATCTGACCCCAGGAATGTGTCAATAAAGTTTCCCCTTCCTGGGACAATGAATTCACGGTGTTCTTGTTTCAATTTCCAGGAGTGTATTTCCAGTTGTCCCTAGAATTTTTTTCTTTCATTTACCGCTTCTTTCATCTCTGGCAGTGATTTGTATATATGAAAAAGTAGCATTGTGGGTCGGAGTCCACGTTAAACTTTCGGTCCCCTAAAACTGGCTGAGTAAGGATTATGCTAGTTACGCACTGCAGCGTGTTTCAACCAACCTTCAGCATGACGATGGCTATCACAACTTTTAACAGAATTGAGTAGAGTGAGAAGAAATGAGGAGATTCTACGCAGAATCGGCGGGGAAAGGAATATGTGGCAAGAAGAAGGACAGGATAATACGACATGTGTTAAGAAATAAAGGAATAACTTCCATACTACTAGACGGAGCCGCAGAAGGCAAGAGTTGTAGGGAAAGACAGAAATTGGAATATACACTGCAAATAATTGAGTATTTGGTGCTCTGATATAAAGATAATGGCACACGTGAGAACATTTGAAAGGAATAAAAACTGGTCTTTCGAAGAACTACGTACTCTTTTCTTTCCATATCTGCTGACAGCAGTATAATACTGGGATTCGGCATTCGGATTTGGAACGGCATTTGGAGCGGCAGCAACGTTTTCTGTACAATTTTGTCTTTTAAACTTCGTCCAGTGGATGAGTGGAGCACATGCCGTACAAGATTTGTGTTATAAGTGAATAGGAAATTAGAACTGCCATTAAGTTGTAGTGGTTTGCGCCATTACTGACAGTGCCACACTGCCGCAAGGCTCGTTCCTGGCGCAACAGGAATCACTTAGACTGCACGCAACGTCTGAAAGGATAATTTTGCGCGCTATGTACTGCAAAGTATGGGAAAACTAGGCGCACATTATTTTTCCGCAACAGCATTGCTCACAGGGTAAATTTAACAGCTAACTAATTCAAATATTGGACAAATAAACGTACTTGACAAGGTTTGTTAAAATGGAAATAAAATAGTACGAGGGACCCTGATTTTTTTTCCAACTCCCGATCGGTCGCGTAATGAAAACCACAGTGAAAATCGGAAAGAAATATTTTATTTTCATCATTTAGCTACCTCTTCGACCTACTTCTCTACGTGTTCTCCACTTCGACTTAAGCATTTGTCGTAGCGTGGTACCATTTTTCCACTACCCTCGTCATAGAAGGCAGAGGCCTGTACTTTCATCAATTCTCTACGCTGCTCTGCAGTTCGTTGTCTGTGCCAAAATGCTGTCTTCATATCCAGCAATTCATGTGAGAGAAGAAATGAAAATCGGATAGAAGTAAGTCCTGGCTGTATGGTGGATGATCAAAATTTGGTACACTCTACGACAAATATCTAAGCCAAAGTGGCTTAAGTAGAGTGGTGTTAAGTAGAGAAGTAGTTGGGAGGTGTTACTAAATGTTGCAAATAAAACACTGTATATCTTCTCTGCGATTTCCATTTTGCGACCGATCAGACCTAGGAAGAAAATAGCCCTCATAAAAGTCTTGCAGCTAACTACGTTATTTTAGGAAAAATTCCGTGGCTCGATCACTGGACCGGAATATTTCCAAAGCTGACAGTTGATACACCTCATCCGAGTAGCCACGAGCAACTCCCGTCGGTAGTCACGACAACAAGACAGGAATATGGTTCAAAGTCAATAGGGAAAGAGCCACACAAAGATATAATTACCAAATTTGCATGTAAACAGATGAAATTTTTTGGCATGACATTAAGTATAGATAAGTCCGTCCTTTCTATTCAACACCAGTTCCAGCAAACTAATGGCTCCATACTCTTTTTATGGAACAAGTCCGAGTTCACTGATCCTCAACATTCTCCGAGTACACAGGAAAGTGCTCAACTAGAATTCGATACGCAGGAACGCACTTTGAATGCTCTGCAGGCTCGTTGATCACGAAAGATCACGAAGTCGAAACTTACAAAATAATAATCACTTCAATATTCAAACTGCGGTCCAGAGGCCCCAACCCCACAATGGCTGAAGCCCTGATTTCCGAGTTCCTGACCCTTTCCTCGAAATTATTTAACGTGCATGCCATTCGGCCAAAATGAAACAGGAGCAGAAATATAGGTGTTCTCGTTGTCCATTTCCTATTCCTGCTTATCGAGCTCCCATAAGGCTCTGCCTCCTGGCAAGACATAAAGAACTTTTCTTGCAACGGATGTTGGAAACACCGACCATCACTGGTAAAATATTTGCCCTTAAATTCCGTCTTCAACATTCCATTCACAACCCATTCAGGAGGACTAATGGAAAAAGCGGCCCTTCAGCTCAAGGATGAAGCAAACATCTTTCTCTGTCGTAGACAATGGCCAACTGGAGGACACACTGGCATGGCCAGAAAATGAGACGTGACAGATGCATGGGTCACAGCAATAAATGCACCACAAAGACTTCAGCAGCCGACAAGCCACTCGTGTCCAAGAACCTTCCCTTGACTTTTGACAACTCAATGTGATACCTACTGAGCAAAATTTAAAGAAGAAAGTACCTTTCGCATGGTGTATCACTGCCAAGTAACGGAGCTCTATGAAACTTGGTCCATACATAGAAAGAACTGCTACAGTTTATTACAGAAGGTAAGTGACAGAAATACGTCATGAGACGAACAGAAATGATACTTCTATTCAAAGACAGTAATTACTCTGTAGTTACCGAGATACTCGATGGTCCCATAGACTTTAAAAAATGCGAAACATGGATATTAATAGGGCGTGTGATCAGCACGGGCACTAATAAACACTCTGCAACGAGCTACCATGCTTGCCAAAAGGTTGTTAAGGAATTATTGTTACTGCAACAGCCTGGTTGACAACTGCTGAATGGTTCATGTGGACGGCAATATGTCCCCCCTACGGATCCTAGTCGTGCTCGACGGGATTTAAGTAGGGGGAACGGGCAGTTTAGTCCATTCACCAAAGAGTTCCTCCACCTGCGTTGAAGGTGAGGTCGCGCATTGTCATCCATAAAAATAAAGCTAGAACCGAATGCACTCTCCGAGAGAGTACTGTGTCAGTTGCCGTTGACCGGTGATTGTACTGTGTTCAAAGTGGTTCAAATGGCTCTAAGCACTATGGGACTTAACGTCTGAGGTCATCAGTCCCTTAGACTTAGAACTACTTAAACCTAAATAACCTAAGGACAACGCACACATCCATGCCCGGGGCAGGATTCGAACCTGTGACCGTGGCAGCAGCGCGGTTCCAGACTGAATCGCCTAGAACCGCTCGGCCACAACGGCCGACTGTACGGTGTTCAAAGATTTGGTCAGTACGTCCATGCAACTAATTGCTCCCCTTACCAATACACTTGGACCATCAATACGATCATGTTCGAACAGTGCTGCTTGTAAACTCATTTGGCGAGAGATGGGAACACGTAATGCACCCCGAAACATTGTTGTACATGATCCTTTTGGTGGTCCAGATGTTACAGCGTGGGGAGGCATAATGTTGCACGGACATACTGAGCTTCAGGTCTTTGAACACAGTACGCTCACTGGTCAGCGTTATTGTGACTCTGTACTCCTTCCCCACGTGCGCCTTTTACATCACTGGCCATTAAAATTGCTACACCACGAAAATGACGTGGCTACAGACGCGAAATTCAATCGACAGGAAGAAGATGCTGTGATATGCAAATGAGTAGCTTTTCAGAGCATTCACACAAGGTTGGCGCCGGTGGCGACACCTACAACGTGCTGACATGAGAAAAGTTTCCAACCGATTTCTCATACACAAACAGCAGTTGACCGGCGTTGCCTGGTGAAACGTTGTTGCGATGCCTCGTGTAGGGAGGAGAATGCGTATCATCACGTTTCCGACTTTGATAAAGGTCGGATTGCAGCCTATCGCAATTGCGGTTTATCGTATCGCGACAATGCTGTTCGCGTTGGTCGAGATCCAATGACTGTTAGCAGAATATGGAATCGTTGGTTTCAGGAGGGTAATACGGAACGCCGTGCTGGATCCCAACGGCTTCGTATCACAATCAGTCGAGATGACAGACATCTTATCCGCATGACTGTAACGGATCGTGCAGCCACGTCTCGATCTCTGAGTCAACAGATGGGAACGTTTGCAAGACAACAACCATCTGCACGAACAGTTCGACGACGTTTGCAGCAGCATGGACTATCAGCTCGGAGACCATGGCTGCGGTTACCCTTGACGCTGCATCACAGACAGGAGCGCCTGCGATGGTGTACTCAACGACGAACCTGGGTGCACGAATGGCAAAACGTCATTTTTTCGGATGAACCCAGGTTCTGTTTAGAGCATCAAGATGGTCGCATCCGTGTTTGGCGACATCACGGTGAACGCTCATTGGAAGCGTGTATTTGTCGTCGCCATACTGGCGTATCACCCGGCGTGATGGTATGGGGTGCCAATTGTTACACGTCTCGGTCACCTCTTGTTCGCACTGACGGCACTTCGAACAGTGGACGTTACATTTCATGTGTTACGATCCGTGGCTCTACCCTTCATTCGATCCCTGCGAAACCCTACATTTCAGCAGGATAATGCACGACCGCATGCTGCAGGTCCTGTATGGGACTTTCTGGATACAGAAAATGTTCGACTGCTGCCCTGGCCAACACATCCAACAGATTCTGCAGATCTCTCACCAATTGAAAACGTTTGGTCAATGGTGGTCGAGCAGATGGCTCGTCACAATACGCCAGTCACTACTCTTCATGAACTGTGGTATCGTGTTGAAGCTGTATGGGCAGCTGTACCTGTACACGCCATCCAAGCTCTGTCTGACTCAATGCCCAGGCGTATCAAGGCCGTTATTACGGCCAGAGGTGGTTTTTCTGGGTACTAATTTCTCAGGATCTATGCACCAAAATTGCGTGAAAATGTAATCACATGTCAGTTCTAGTATAATATATTTCTCCAATGAATACCCGTTTATCATCTGCATTTCTTCTTGGAGTAGCAATTTTAATGGCCAGTAGTGTAGATGGCATTTGATCCTGATTTCTTTTGTATGGATGGCAGTGCGCGACCGTGTCAAACACTGCAGGTGGAGGACATTCGGTGAATTGGACTGGCCTGCCCGTTACCCGGCCTTACATCGCATAAAGCGCGTATGGGATGCGTTGGGGAGATCTATTCCAGTACGCCCACTTGAAATAACGACCATCCATCAGTTATCAATCGCTCTGGTGGAGGAATGGAACGCCGCCCCACAAGAACTACGTACCTTGTGACCAGTCTTTAAGCACGTTGCAGAGCATGTACTGCCGTCCGTGACTATAAACAGCCTATTAAGAATTATATCCCGCCTTTTGTAATGACCAGGGGACCAGAAAAGTGCAGTTTCTGTTCGTCTCATTGTGTATTTATGACAGTTACCTTCCTTATCATATCGTACAATTTCTTTCTATGTGTGGTTCATGTCCCATAGATCTACGTTAGTTGGCAGTGGACAGATAATGTGAAAGTTACTCTCTTCCTTAAGTTTTGTACACCATAGGATAATTCGGTTTTTCGACAGAGAGTAGTAAATACGATCTCGGTTCTAATCAGACGAAACTGCCGAAGCAGTAAGCGGACAAAGTGTAGAGAGAAGACAAGAGAGATACAAGATGTGCTCTAGTGTTACGAGCGGCTACTTCTGTGGCTCCTACGGGTGTGCCAGACGGCTGACTGCAGCGCCTGGTTGCGGGCACAGCTGGCGCAGAGCGCGGCTCGCCTCCCTGCCGCAGCACAGCCAGCGTGTGTTGAGACGGCCGGCCTACTTACGGAGAGGCGGCTACAGCGCCGCAAACAGTGCTCTCACCTGCCGGCTGGCCAAACAGCGGACGCCGCTGTTGCAAGTCGCAACCAGCCAACTTTAGCTACCCTAGCGAACAGACGCGAAATCTGCAACCGCGAAGACTTACAGGAAGGGTCCACTAATCCTCCCTACTCCGCAACTTGCTCTTCAGGTAGAGGTGCGCCAGAGTGGCATTTTCCGCTAAACAGATCGTCTGGCAACGTAATGGTAGGCCCAGGTAGCTCGTACCTGACGGCAGGCAATAGTAATGCTGAATTCAGTGCCATCGATTCCAAAGACGGTTAGGGCAGATAAGCGCGAAAATTATCGCACCATCAGCTTAACAGTTCACGCATCTAAGCTGCTGGCAAGAATAATGGAAAAGAAAACTAGGTGTTGCGAAAGATAAAGGCACCAGAGAGGCAGTTCTCACGTCGCGCTTGATAATGGAGGCGTGATTCAAGAAAAATCAAGACAGGCTCAAAGCGTTAATCGCTCTGACAAAAGCGTTCGAAAGTGTAAAGTGGGGCAAAATGTTTGAAATTCTGATAAAAGTGTGAGCAAGGTATAGGTCCAAATGGTTCAAATGGCTCTGAACACTATGGGACTTAACATCTGAGGTCATCAATCCCCTAGAACTTAGAACTACTTAAACCTAACTAACCTAAGGACATCACACACATCCATGCCCGAGGCACGATTCGAACCTGCGACCGTAGCGGTCGCGCGGTTCCAGACTGAAGCGCCTAGAACCGCTCGGCCACACCGGTCAGCTAGCAAGGTATAGGAAAGTCGGGTAACATACTATACGTACGCCAACCAAGAGGGAACAATAATATGCGAAGACAAAGAATGAAGAGTTAGTATTAAAAAGGGTATAAGACAGGGATACTGTCTTCCGCCACTACCGTCCAATCTGTACATAGAAGAAACAATGATAGGAATAAAAGTAAGGTTCAGGAGTGGGAGTGCAATTCAGGGTGGAAGGATATCAATGATAAGTTTTGCTGGTGACATTGCTATCCTTAGTACGTGTGGAGAAGAATTACAGAATCTGCTGAATGGAATGAACAGTGTAATGAGTACAAATTATGGGTTGAGAGTAAATCGAAAAAAGACGAAAGCAATGAGAAGTAGTAGAAATGACGACAGCGAGAAACTTAACATCAAAATTGGGGATCACAAAGTAGACGGAGGTAAGGAATTCTTCTACCTTTACGGATGACGGGCGAAGTAAGGACACAAAGAGGAGACTACTATCGGCAAAGAGAGCACTCTTGGCCCAGAGAAGTCTACTGGTATCAAACATATCCTAGTATCCTATTTCTTCACTTTGCGCCCTTCCTGTAAGCACTCAGCTTGTTTTGGTTTAGACCTCGACGAACTCAAGAAGACGGTGATTTTATTACCAAAGAAAGTGAATCAACAGAAAAAGTGAGATACCGAGTAGTCTGCAACATTTGATGTATAAATAGGAAGACCCCTCGTCCTGGAATGATGGCAAATGGCTGGGTTACAACAATAGTGAAAAAAGAAGAGTGCCAGACTTCTTGCCTGCTCTGCAGAAAAGGCAGAATATGATCAGATGAACTCACCGAGAGCCATGAAACATTTTTTGCCCTAACATGTCCTTTATCCACTTAACTTCACAGAATAACGAGGATAGAGAAAATATTTTTTGACTGCGGAGAAATGTTATCATCAAAACGTTAAATACGGAAAGTCTGTCAGACAGAAGAAGGAAAAACTAAAAAACCAAGCTAAAACATTATTTTACCCACCAACAGAGCCTCAAACGATTGTAAGAATAAGATGAGAATTACTATTTGCTGGTCGTTTGTCTACCGAAATAGTGACCTACTACGTAACAAAGTCACTGAGAAAAATTTGTTCAACGACAAAGACAAACTGTCCCCAATAAACAAAAGTAGAGTCCACTTCTTCTTTCTCAAGTTCTTCTTTCTTACTTCTTCTTTCTTTCTTTTGGACAAATAATTTCACAAAACGTTTGACCATATTTTTCTTTCCAATTTAATTATTATCTTCAATGATTGTACAGAGTGATGTTCTTAGAATGTTTTAAATTTAGTACTTAATTAGAAAGAAGCCCTTTTGAAAATCAAATCAGGCCAATACAACATTTTTGTACGAAAGATAGATGCTCCTGGAAGAGATGAACTTTTTGCTTTCATACCGCCTTCTCGAAATGTCCTGAATTTGGTGCTTGGATCGAAGGAAGTCATTTCGACAGTTAAATATCACACCAACGCAACTTTTTATGCGTGAAATGGCTAGACCTTGAAGAGACAAACTTTTTGACGTATCATTTACATAGGCTGAATCAACTGGTCGTTAAATACTTCAATTTTCCCTCAAATCACAATTTAAGTTTTTTACACTTGTCACTTTCGAGCATTTAAACTTTTTTTTCAGAACTAGACCTCACGCTGGTCAATTTGATAACCTAATTGTCCATTTCCCACACTTCGTTTGGCTAAGAAAATTCGGACAAATAATGTCACTTGAATTAGTTATTATTTTTTCTTAATTACCCAGATTACCTTCAAGCATTTAAACCCTTTTTTGCAAGACTAAACCTCACGTTGGTCAGTTTCATAACCTATTTGCCCATTTTCCACTCTTTGTTTGGTTCAAATGGCTCTGAGCACTATGGGACTCAACTGCGGTGGTCATAAGTCCCCTAGAACTTAGAACTACTTAAACCTAACTAACCTAAGGACATCACACACATCCATGCCCGAGGCAGGATTCGAACCTGCGACCGTGGCGGTCGTGCGGTTCCAGACTGTAGCGCCTTTAACCGCTTGGCCACTCTTTGTTTGGCTATGAAAATTAGGACAAGAATACATAGTGGAATTTTCCCTCAAATCACCAATCAGTTACCCGTATTACTTTCAAGCAATTAAATATTTTTTTTTACAAAACTGCATCTCACGATGGTCAGCTTGATACCCCATTTTTCCATTTCTCACTCCTCGTTTGGCAATGAAAACTCAGAGAAAATTTTTTCCTTAAATCATTATGTTTGTCTTCATTATCCTGATTAAAGCAAATAAACTCTTTTTGCAAAACTAGACATCACGCTGATCAATTTGAGACCCATCTCTCCATTTCCCATCTACGTTTGCCGTTCAAAGTTTGGACAAATATCCATTGTAGTCATTACAGAGAATCATGTGTTTGTTACAGTCAAACATTCGACACAAAACTTTTTGCACTAGAGTTGGAGAACACCACAGAAGCTGGAAGCTGCAAGAAACAGTCTCCGACTTTCCCGGTGTTATCTAGAAGTCAGACACACTTATGTAGTACAGGCAGAAATACTGGACACTCCGGGCACATACTGCTGAAACTGTGTCTGTTTTAAATACCGGAGATCAAAAGGCGCTATAAGGATCACCCTATCAGCTGATGAGTGAGCTATCAGACCAAAGTTACTCTCCACTTCTTGATAAGCCAAACCTGACTGAGCGGACAGTATAATTTTGTTTAGCTGTGCCTCACTGTAGATCGATTTGCCAGTCATTTATTGAAGCGTTCTGTGACGATGAATGTATTATTTCGAATATTTACTATCAGCAATTAATTTCTTTGATGACTGTATATTTTTTGCTTTTTATTCTCGTACCGTTACGTACAACATCTTCGTCAGTTATGCTAAACAATGGGCTAATACGCAAAACCTAGGTAGCAAAAATAAATAATTTTTTAAACAAGTAGCAAGAAAGTGTGTTTTTCCATATAATCATGTTTGCTCAATACCTCAAAGAGAAATAATTGTAAATCGTTATTATTATTATTGCTTTTATTTCATTCGTCCATAGCGTGTCAGTATATCGCAAGCGTGCGAGTTAAAGAGAATCTGCTCATTTGTAGAACAAGGAAAAAGTTATTTCTTGCGGCAACAATGAGTAAAAGCGAAGCAGTGTTTAATGTGTTGAATGCCTCGCCTCATTGGCTCTCGTGATAGACAAGCACCAAGGTCGCGTTTTCGAGTCCTCTACAGTACGCAGTTGTTACCATTCGCGAGACTGGATTTACTTTTACGATTATATTAGAATAAAATCCTGCTGCAGCTTTGTAATGAGTGAAGTTAGACTGAATCAGAAGTGATGAGTATGCTGCAAAACTGAGATAGCTCCAGTTTTGTAACGTTTCGGTAAAACAAAAGAAACATCTTTAAAAACCAGAATTCTAAGTTGCATGAACATTTTTTTGTTTGTTGAAGTTCCTTAATGGTTCCTACATGTTATTATTGGTTTTTCACTCACAGATGTATCTTTCAAGTCTTGTGGCACAAGTCACGTGTTGTAGCTACTTCTTACGCCACAGAAAACAAAATGCAAACCAATTATAGTATTTTATCCCGAGGAGTGATGAAAATTCCTTTTTGTATACTCCTTTTTTTATCACCAACTTGAGCAGAACAGACGACTGTGAAAGCCCTGGGCTGACCTTTCCTTATTTTCTCTCTTCTCTGTAGAACTTGACTGATACCAATAAACTAAATACATATATTGTACTTACTTTTCAACCAGTTCATTAAACAAAAGCAGTGCTCGGCAAGTTTATCGAAATATTACTTACAACATAATAATCATAGCCAATAACTCGGCATAATTTGTCTTTTCTACTCGTAGTTTTCTACATCTACATCTACATTTATACTCCGCAAGCCACCCAACGGTGTGTGGCGGAGGGCACTTTACGTGCCACTGTCATTACCTCCCTTTCCTGTTCCACTCGCGTATGGTTCGCGGGAAGAACGACTGCCGGAAAGCCTCCGTGCGCGCTCGAATCTCTCTAATTTTACATTCGCGATCTCCTCGGGTGGTATAAGTAGGGGGAAGCAATATATTCGATACCTCATCCAGAAACGCACCCTCTCGAAACCTGGACAGCAAGCTTCACCGCGATGCAGAGCGCCTCTCTTGCAGAGTCTGCCACTTGAGTTTGCTAAACATCTCCGTAACACTATCACGCTTACCAAATAACCCTGTGACGAAACGCGCCGTTCTTCTTTGGATCTTCTCTATCTCCTCTGTTAACCCGACCTGGTACGGATCCCACACTGATGAGCAATACTCAAGTATAGGCCGAACGAGTGTTTTGTAAGCCACCTCGTTTGTTGATGGACTACATTTTCTAAGGACTCTCCCAATGAATCTCAACCTGGCACCCGCCTTACCAACAATTAATTTTATGTGATCATTCCACTTCAAATCGTTCCGTACGCATACTCCCAGATATTTTACAGATGTAATCACTACCAGTGTTTGTTCCGCTATCATATAATCATACAATAAAGGATCCTCCTTTCTATGTATTCGCAATATATTACGTTGATCTATGTTAAGGGTCAGTTGCCACTCCCTGCACCAAGTGCCTATCCCCTGCAGATCTTCCTGCATTTCGCTGCAATTTTCTAATTTGTAGGTCTTGTTTTCACTCTTTCGCCGTTCCCTTACATTTCGTATAAATTTAATAAATTTTAAATCTTTCTGCTTTTGGCAAACGGAAAGGCGATTGCTGTTTACACCTTCTTCGCTCGAAGTAATTTCTTTCCCATCAGCAGACTCATATAAATCGCTAGACCCAGAATCAAACAGTTCTTCATCTTACGAATCTCTTATTCCCCTTTCAACTATACAGGGTGGTCCATCTCACGAAATAAGCATCAAACGAAAAAACTGCAAAGAACGAAACTTGTCTAGCTCGAAGGGGGAAAGCAGATGGCGCTATGGTTGGCCCGCTAGATGTCGCTGCCATAGGTCAAACGGATATCAACTGCGTTTTTAAAAATAGGAACCCCCATTTTTAATTACATATTCGTGTAGTACTTAAAGAAATATAAATGTTTTAGTTGGACCACTTTTTTCGCTTTTTGATAGATGGCGCTGTAATAGTCACGTAACATTTCGCCAGTGCGGACGGTATTTGCTTCGTGATACATTATCCGTGTTAAAATGAACCGTTTACCAATTGCGGAAAAGGTCGATATCGTGTTGATGTATGGATACTGTGATCAAAATGCCCAACGGGCGTATGCTATGTATGCTGCTCGGTATCCTGAACATCATCCAAGTGTCCGGACCGTTCACCGCATAGTTACGTTATTTAAGGAAACAGGAAGTGTTCAGCCACATGTGAAACGTCAACCACGACCTGAAACAAATGATGATGCCCAAGTAGGTGTTTTAGCTGCTGTCGCGGCTAATCCGTACATCAGTAGCAGACAAATTGCGCGAGAATCGGGAATCTCAAAAACGTCGGTGTTGAGAACGCTACATCAACATCTCTTGCACCCGTACCATATTTCTATGCACCATGAATTGCATGGCGACGACTTTGAACGTCGTGTACAGTTCTGCCACTGGGCACAAGAGAAATTACTGGACGATGACAGATATTTTGCACGCGTTCTATTTAGCGACGAAGCGTCATTCATCAACAGCGGTAACGTAAGCCGGCATAATATGCACTATTGCACAACGGAAAATCCACGATGGCTGCGACAAGTGGAACATCAGCGACCTTGGCGGGTTAATATATGGTGCGGCATAATGAGAGGAAGGATAATTGGCCCCCATTTTATCGATGGCAATCTAAATGGTGCAATGTATGCTGATTTCCTATGTAATGTTCTACCGATGTTACTACAAGATGTTTCACTGCGTGACAGAATAGCAATGTACTTCCAACATGACGGATGTCCGGCTCATAGCTCGCGTGCGGTTGGTTCAAATGGCTCTGAGCACTATGGGACTCAACTGCTGTGGTCATAAGTCCACTAGAACTTAGAACTACTTAAACCTAACTAACCTAAGGACATTACACACATCCATGCCCGAGGCAGGATTCGAACCTGCGACCGTAGCGGTCGTGCGGTTCCAGACTGTAGCGCCTTTAACCGCTCGGCCACTCCGGCCGGCCGCGTGCGGTTGAAGCGGTATTGAATAGCATATTTCATGACAGGTGGACTGGTCGTCGAAGCACCATACCATGGCCCGCACGTTCACCGGATCTGACGTCCCCGGATTTCTTTCTGTGGGGAAAGTTGAAGGATATTTGCTATCGTGATCCACCGACAACGCCTGACAACATGCGTCAGCGCATTGTCAATGCATGTGCGAAGATTACGGAAGGCGAACTACTCGCTGTTGAGAGGAATGTCGTTACACGTATTGCCAAACGCATTGAGGTTGACGGACATAATTTTGAGCATTTATTGCATCACGCTGTAACAGCATGCGTTCTCAGAAATTATAAGTTCACAAAGGTACATGTATCACATTGGAACAACTGAAATCCGAAATAAAATGTTCAAACGTACCTACGTTCCGTATTTTAATTTAAAAAACCTACCTCTTACCAACTGTTCGTCTAAAATTGTGAGCCATACGTTTGTTACTATTATAGCTCCATCTATCACAAAGCAAAAAAAGTGGTCCAACTATAACATTCATATTTCTTTACTTGCTACACGAATATGTAATAAAAATGGGGGTTCCTATTTTAAAAAAATGCGGCTGATATCCGTTTGACCTATGGCAGCGCCATCTAGCGGGCCAACCATAGCGCCATCTGGTTTCCCCCTTCAAGCTAGACAAGTTTCGTTCTTTGTAGTTTTTTCGTTTGACGCTTATTTCGTGAGATATTTGGCCCGGTCACGATCAATGGACCACCCTGTATACACGATTATGTTTATTAGAACCAAAAACACGAGGTACGATGGAAAAATACTACACCCTCTTAATAACGCTGCTGAGTAACAGTCCTGTTAATAGCCAAATCGTTTGACACAATAAAGATGTAACCCAGGAGCCACTTGGCTCTTGGAACAAGCTAACGAGGCAGGAAGCTCCAACTCTTGAGTGACGTTAGGACGTGCGGTGGTTAAGTATTGTGAAGGCAGACCAAAGTTTGAATAGTAGCAGGTTCAGATGGATGTAGGATGCGATAAATTATGGAAAGATGAAGAGACTTGCACAGGATAGACAAGCATGGAGAGTTGCCTCAAACCACTCTTCGCACTCAAGACCACAAGAACGACAGAGTAAGTCAAAATAAATGATGGCAGTGTTTAATCTAGAGGGCTGTGGGAGGCGAGGCCGTTGCCACTGGAAGTTGTAAGACAGAAGCGCGACGCCCGCGGCAGGTGATTCTGGCCGTGGTGGCTGGAATCGCCAACGTTAGCCCCTCAGTTAATGAGTGCGGCCGCGCGGGCACAAACAAACAGAACGGCGAGCGAAGCGGGCGCGCTGCCGTGCGTGGATCGCCTCATTCGGGATCCGGGCATAATTTCTGGCGCCGCTCTCATTGGCTGCGCCCTAAGAGTACAGAGGAGGAACATGGTCATATCGATTTTTAAATTATAATAATCGCGCCTGCGCAGAGCGCGCCGGGCGCAGCGGCGCGGCGCGGCAGCGCAACCCCGCCACCGACGCGGCCTCTGCAGGCGCGACAAAGGAACTCGCTGCACGCTGCTTGCGGGCGTTTCCCTAACTCTCAAAGTGTGAAAAAAGACCCAATTGTTGTTCAGTGAACAGTGCGAATAGCCGCCACATACGAGACACAGTCGTAACGTTTTACATTATTAATGAAAACACGCACAACACTGGTTTATTTCACAAACTGGTTTTCGGCCGTTACGCCGCCATCAAGTACAAAGATTGTTATGTTTTGCAGTGAAATTTGTCCAAAAAAAAAAATGGTTCAAATGGCTCTGAGCACTATGCGACTTAACTTCTGAGGTCATCAGTCGCCTAGAACTTAGAACTAATTAAACCTAACTAACCTAAGGACATCACACACATCCATGCCCGAGGCAGGATTCGAACCTGCGACCGTAGTAGTCGCTCGGCTCCAGACTGTAGCGCCTAGAACCGCACGGCCACTCCGGCCGGCAAAATTTGTCGGCTCAAAGATTTTAAACTAGTGTATTTACAGAGTATCTCCATTTCCAGAGATGAAATTGTTAACGTTGGGTGTAGGAATAAAACAAAAGCGATTATTTCAGTGTAAGTGCTATGTAAGATTATTTTCAACTACAATAAAATATGTGACGCATTAACTAATGAGCTACATAAAAATTACAACAGTTCTCGTAGAAGAAGATAAATTGAACAATAAACTATCGTTACATGTTCCAAAGGTGTGGTAGAACAAAATAATCTTGTATTTAATAGGTCCTAAATTGCAAACAGATAAAAACCATTGAGATTAATCAGGCAAGTGAAGCAGTCGTGATTATACAAAGTAAAACTTTTAACATAACAAGAGAATTACACTGAAATAAGGGAAAGTGGGACATGCGCTTAAGGAAGGTAATTTACAACGTGACCTAGATGGGATTATGAGTAGCATCTGCAGTTAGAAGTGATGGGTAAGGGATCTGTGTCTGGTCATTCAGTATTAAGCTTGGGCTGATAGACATATGTTTATTAATTTCAAGGTAGTTCATCTTCCTTCCTTTATGGACGTGGCGTAATACTTCGTGTTTCACGTTGTAACTATGGCCTTCTGTAGGCAGGTGGTCTGCAAAAGTAGTCTCCTTTTCTAAGTTTCCAACTTCTGTGGTGTACCTCCAAGCCGATGCATATTGCCCTGCCAGACTGACCCATGTGGAATATGTACCATTACTTGTAATTGTGGCGAATTCTACTTAGGTCAGTCTGGCAGGGTCCCTCTTGAAGGGACACCACAGAAGTTGGAAACTTCGAAAAGGGGAATCTGCTTTTGCAGACCATCTGCTTAAGAAGGCTCTAGTTACTAGGTGAAACACGAAGTGTCACATCCTGTCCGCCGCTCGTGGTCTCGCGGTAGCGTTCTCGCTTCCCGAGCACGGGGTCCCGGGTTCGATTCCCGGCGGGGTCAGGGATTTTCCCCTGCCTCGAGATGACTGGGTGTTTGTGTTGTCCTCATCATTTCATCATCATCCAGGAAAGTGGCGAAATTGGACTGAGCAAAGATTGGGTAATTGTACGGGCGCTGATAACCACGCAGTTGAGCGCCCCACAAACCAAAACATCATCATCACAACACATCACATCCTATCCACAAAGGAAGGCAATAACTATATTGAAATAATGGAAAATGATAAACATGTCTGTCAGCCCAAGCTTAGTACTGAATGACCAGACACAGTCCCCTCACTCGCCACTTCTAACTGCAAGTACTACTCATGATTACATCCAAGCCATGTTGTAAATTACCACTCTTTCTCAAATGCACCATTTTCCTTTATTTTAGTTACTGCAATGCTCTTGTTGTGCTAAAAAATTTAGTTTGTATGACCACAGCTGTTTCATCTACCTGCTTAATCTCACTAGTACATCGTATGTTTTTCTAATTTAGGACCCTTTAAGGACAAGATTACTTTGTTCAAGCACACCTTTGCAACATGTCACGAAAGTTTAATGTTCCACTTATTTCTTATATCAACACGTGTTGTGATTTTTGTACAGCTCATTAGTCAATGTATCACATTTTTTATCTCAGTTACATTATTTTACACCGCATTTAGACTGAAATAAACCTAATGTTAACATTTTTCTTCTCTGGAAATCGAGATACTCTGTAGATGCTGTGGTCCAACAAATTTCACTACACAGAAACATACCTATCTTTGTACGTGAGGATGGCGTAACTGCCAAAAACCAATTTGTGAAATAAATAATAAATATTGTAGAATATTACATCAGTGTTGTGTGTGTTTTGATTTACAATGTATACCATATTCTACCAAGAGCCGACAGAACAGTCAGTCAATGAATAACGTTTTAATTATCAACTCGAAAAAATCAATCTGCGACCATGAAACTTGCTGATGGCTCTTCTCCATGATCCACTGTATACTGGGACGCGTTTTCACCAACCGTGGGCGACTTGGTGGAGACCTTGGTCGTAGAAGTTTGTATCCTTGCTGTACAGGAAAGGTTCCACTTTGAAAATCACCCCGTTGTCATTCAAGAAATGTCTGTACACAGTGACTTCATCCGAGGAAACAGGAGAAAGTTACTTGGCCAAGTGCACTAATTTCAGTCAAAAAGCAAGGTAAGCAAGGTCCAGTGAGCACAGTTAAAAGTGAACCGTGTCGAGAATGCCTCTGCGGTGCACCAACGTTAATAGCCGGTTAGCAAACTGTCGCCAGTCGATGATGCACTTGACCTCCGTCAATTCCGTTTTTGTAGTCTTAGCGTATATATGCCTATCTACCTCTACATCTATACTCTAAAGTCACCGGGAAGTGCGTGGCAGAGGGTATGTCCCATTGTACCAGTTATTAGGGTTTCTTCCTGTTCCAAACACATATGGAGCACGGGAAGAATGATTGTTTGAATGCCTCTGTGTGTGCTGTAATTATTCTAATCTTCTCTGTACGATCCCTGTGAGAGCGATACATACGGAGTTGTAGTGTATTCCTAGCCATCATTTAAAGCCGCTTCTTGAAACTTTGTTAGTAGACTTTCCCGAGATAGATTACGTCAATCTTGAAGATTATGTCATTTTAGTTTCTTCAGTACTCTGTGACACTTCCCAATGGATCTAACATACCTGTGACCATTCGTCCTGCCCTTCTGTGTTTATGTTCAATGTCCCAGTTAGTCATATTTGGTAAGGAGCACACAAACTTAAGCAATATTCTAGAACCGGTCACACGAGTGATTTGCAAGCAATCTCCTTTGTAGACTCATTGTACTTCCCCAGTACTCTACTAATAAACCAGAGGCTACCACGACTGAGCATTTGTGATCATTGCATTTCATATCCCTACAAACTGTTGCACCCAGAAATTTTCATGAGTTGATCGATTCCAACAGTAACTCACTGATATTATAGTCACAGTATACTAAGTTTTTTCGCTGTGAAAAGCACAATTTTACATTTTTGAAGATTTAAAGTAAGTCGTCAGTCTTTGCACCACTTTGAAATCTTATCAAGATCTGACTTAATATTTATACAGCTTCTTTCAGATAGTACTTCATTATAGATAACTGCATCATCTGCAGAAAGCCTCTGGTTACAATTAATATTGTCTGGGAGGGCATTGGTATACAACATGAACAGCAAGTTTCCAACACACCTCCCTGGGGCACACCAGAAGTTACGGCTACATCTGACGATGACTCTTTGTCCAAGATAACATGATGCATCCTCAGTACCAAAAAGTCGTCAGTTCACTTACACATTTCACTTTATATTCCATATGATCTTACTTTTGAGAATGAGCATAGTGTGGTACAGAGTCAAATACTTTTCTGAAATCAAGAAATACTGCAGCTACGTAACTGCCTTGATCCAAAGCTTTCAGTATGCCATGTGAGGAAACTGCGAGCTGGGTTTCACATGATCGATGTTCTAGGAATCCACGCTGGTTGGCATGGGGGAGGTCATTCTGTTCGACATACGTCATTATGTTTGCGCTCAGAATATGTTCTAAGATTCTACAATAAATCGACGTCAAGGATACTGAGCGGCAGTTTTGTGGAACATTTCTGCTGCCCTTCTTGTAGGTGGGTGTGACCTGAGCTTTTTTTCCAAGAACTGGACACGGTTTTTTGTTCGAGGGATCTACGGTATATTATGGTTAAATTATAGTTAGAAGAGGGGCTAACTCAGTCGCAAATTCGGTATAGAATCTAATAGGGATTCCATCGGGCCCTGGAGCTTTGTTCAATTTTAACGATTTGAGCTGTTTCTCAACATCACTGACACTAGTACTCATTTCAATCGTCTTTTCAATGATACGAGGATTCTCCTGAGCTTTTCTTTGTAAGAGAACATTTCAGCATTTCAGCTTTTGTTTTGCTATTTCAATTTCAGTTTCTGTCTCATTCGCTAGGGACTGGACACTTATTTTGGTGCCTTTACATATGAGCAGAATTTCTTTGGGTTTTGTGAAAGAGCATTTGACCATATTCCGCTACGGTAGTCATTGAAGGCTTCACGCATTGCTCTCTTGACAGCCAAATGCTTTTTATTCAGCATCCCTCTATGTGTGGCGCTATCCTTTATTTTATTCCTACTAAACAGTAACCTCTGTTTCTTTGGAAATTTCTTTATAGTGACTGTATACCTTTGGGAGAGCGTGGTCTACTGCCCATGTTCCCAACATCAAACCGGGCTACTCACGTGATTTTGAGACGATGCTGCTTGTCTACGATTTCTTTGGGAGAGGTATTTTTGTGTTTTGAACTACACATACCATAAATATAAAAAAATGACAAAAATCTGATTGACGTGCGATCCCTTTGTTAGAGTAAAACAGGCAATGTGGAGGCACAATTTAGTTCTACTCCTGGTAAGTTTGCGTCATAAATTAATAAGGTTTCTGCGTTCATAGTACGTATAGGGTACGGTATACGATGTTTTGACAGTCTCAGAGCTGCAATCTTCCAAAACTACGGTTCGGTAGCTTTGGTACACTATAAAAATGACGTGGTAAATGGTAGGATTAACGATAGTACTGGTAGTAATGGTAGGGAAAGAAACTTAAATGAATGTATAAGAGAGAAACTGGGAGCGGACGACTATTCTTTGTTTTTTGTTTGTTGGGTTGTTTGTTTTCCACATACTTAGAACCGAACATCTTTCAGTGTTAGTCCATTATGTATTTCATATCCTTACAGAATAGGACCAATAAAAATTATTTGATCGCGTGATTTCTGTGCTTTGATGTACCAAAGGAACCACTTTGATGCAAGTACAGTTTACATGCATAAACACAAAAAATCTATATAATTGTTGTTATTCTTTTGTATTCAATGGAACGTTCTTCATCATGATAAAAGGGAAGATAAATGTGAAAGCTGTTTACAAATAACAGAAATATGTTTATATATGTTCAATGAAGTACTGAAGCGATGTTATATTTTTGTTTTGCAGTTTTTTTCTGTTGCCTTTTTGATGACGAAATTGCGTTTTCTAGCACGTTATGATAAATCTGTACTTTTTTCTTTATTTTTACTACACCATCCCTCTGTTTCACGTTGAAAATCAACGATTTTCAAATAAAACCTGAGTAAACATTGACAATTTCAGTTTTGCTGTAAATACTGTTTACTTTTAAGTAACAGACAGAATGGTAACTATACAGAACAAAAATATTTCCTGGTTTACGTGGCTCTTCATATATGCTCACTCAGTTTCTAGATGATTAGACGTTTCCGGTTTTAAGGGGAATCTAATAAGACACTCATCGCATACGTAAAGAAAGCGATCGTTACGAGGTACGCCTGATAGGTCTGCAACACGCATAACGTACAGCTAACGTGGGCATGATCTTAACTGACCAACGTTACCAGGAAAACTGCCGTAATCTACGCTTAGTTATGATAGTCTACCGTAGCCTACAGTAGTTTTACAACTCCAGTCTTAGTATGTCAAAGCGCGCTGCCATCTTACTTCTGCACACTTACAAAACTTGGGTCATCTAAAGAAAACCTGGCGTGAGTTAAGGGCAAATTTAAACGTTTATGTTCGATCGAGGTCGCTGCACCAGAATTTCGCATTGAACAGATTTCGATGCCTACTTTACCGCCGTTAACTTTTAATCGAGGCTGGTGGGCTCAGCCGACTGATTAAGTCTGGAGCATACGACGAAAATGAGAAGGGGATAGCACAAAGAAGCAGCATGCGTGACTGTGTTCGGTGTAGAATGATCTGAGCAACGTCGTTCAGCAAAAAAAAATATCCCTTTGGACGGCGTCCCGCGACGCTTCTTCTTAACAGCCTCTCGTAACGTCGTCTGGAGGCTTCGGTAGTACGCTGCTTTGACAGTTTGTATCACACCACGGCAGTCCAAAAAATTGTCAGCAGCGTCAGCAGGTCTTCGATTTTTTTGGCGGTAGAGACACGAAGTGTTTCTGTTGTTTGCTTTACTCCTTTATCTCAGTATCACAGTGCTACATCCAGCGCTCGACAGTGTGACCAGTCAACTGAAGAAGTCCTCTGGATTGATCTGACACAGCTGTAACATATTCACTGCTGTCTTGGTTCGGGGGGGCGTGGGGCTTTTTGAGTGTGTGTGAGCAGTAGCGGAACCCAGCGCTCGGTGACATTTGTCACGCTAAAAATGTCGTGCAAGATATTGAAAACTGAGTTTCACTTTGTGCGCTATCGCTTCGATTGTGATACACTCGTCTTCGAGCACCAGGGCAACCACTTCTCTTGCGCGACACTCTCCCACTCTTACGAAACATTTTTTTTTCGCAACTGTCAGCAAACTTGGTGGCAAATTATTATCGCTCTTTGGTAAGCTTATTAAATTATTAAAATTCTCTGAGATGTGTTAACAACCGAAACCCGGAGCCACCTCAACGAGGTTTAATCCATATTTCCTCATCTCAAATATCAGCACACGAAGGGACTTTCGATCTACATGAGGATATTTAAGAAGGAATAGTAAATATTTTAGGTGGTAGTGTAGAGTAATATGAATAAACCATTCCATGTAACTTGAGGCCTGTTTTTACTGGTTATTAGTTTTCATTTCACATGTTGGTACTTCTGTTGCTGTCCTGTTATTTGTCGACTTTCATTTTTGGTTCCAACTTGTACTTGAGTTTCAAATCAAATGTTCAAATGTGTGTGAAATCTTATGGGACTTAACTGCTAAGGTCATCAGTCCCTAAGCTTACACACTATTTAACCTAAATTATCCTAAGGTCAAACATACACACCCATGCCCGAGGGAGGACTCGAACCTCCGCCAGGACCAGCCGCACAGTCCATGACTGCAGCGCCAGAGACCGCTCGGCTAATCCCGCGCGGCGTACTTGAGTTTACATAACCGAATTTTTCAAGGGTGCCGTATGTGTTTACAAATGCTGATTACCACCTCCTAAAATTTTTACTGTTCCTCTTGAAACACATTGTATACAGGGCGGTCAGAAGCGATATGAAAAGCTGGTAAGAGTTTTGCAGGATACGTTGTGCTGAGACGTAAATGTTAAGAAAAAATTCCACACGTTGCACTGTGTCTGATTTAATTAGAATTGAAGGTAGCCAGTCAGGTCGCTGCGTGCGCAAATTCAAGCGGCTTGCCAGAGACGGTACTGCCAAACGCGTTTTTCCTTTAGTTTCCTAAAACCGAACAAGAGAGTGATACAAAAATCTGACGTGAGACAGTAGCTAGGATCAGATCGAACTCGAGCCAACGGGTGAGCAGTAAGGTGCGGTATCATAGATGCTAATATTGTACCTGAGAGGCTGCTTGAATTTGTGCGTGCAACCATTTGGCTGACAACGGCCTTGCCGCAGTGGACACACCGGTTCCCGTCAGATCACCGAAGTTAAGCGCTGTCGAGCGTGGCCGGAACTTGGATGGGTCACCATCCGAGCCGCTATACGCTGTTGCCATATTCGGGGTGCAGTCAGCCTCGTGATGCCAATTGAGGAGGTACTCGACCGAATAGTAGCGGCTCCGGCCACAGGAAATCATCATAACGACCGACCGGGAGAGCGGTGTGCTGACCACACGCCCCCCGTATCCGATCCTCATCTGAGGATGACACGGCGGTCGGATGGTCCCGATGGGCTACTTGTGGCCTAAAGACGCACTGCTAACCATTTGGCTGGCTAACTTGAATGCTAATTAAATCGGAAAAGACGTAACGCAACCAATTTTATTTCTTAACAATTACTTCCTACCACTATTTAGCCTGCAACACCCTCACAAGCTTTCCAGATTGTTTCTGTCCACCCCGTGTGCTCTTCAAGTCACTACACTGTACCTGGCGCTGGATACCTCTTATTAAGATTGCTCTTTTTTGCTATTCCATGAGCGAGGGGAAAAAACTGTCTCTGTACACGTCATAATTTCTCTTATGGCATGTACAGAGACAGTTTTTCCCCTCTCTTATGTGCATGGTCCGTACCTGAGATACACTCGTACACTATCTGATCAAAATTGTCTCGACGCCTGTTAGTAGACATTAATATGGGGTGTGTCCTCCCATCGGCTTTATGACATCTTCAGCTCTACTGGACTCAATTTCAGTGAGGTGTCTGAATGTCAGTGGAGGAATAGCAGCCCATTCTTTTTCGGGGTCCAAAACCAGGTCATGTAGTATTGTTGGACGATGGGGTCTGAAGCGAAGTCGACGTTCTAACTCACCCCAAAGATGTTCTATTGGGTTCAGCTCGGGACTGTGGGCTGGCCAGTCCATTTCAGGAGTCTTGTTATCCACAAACCATTGCTTTACACGTGCTCCTTTATGACAGTGTGCAGTGTCATGCTGACAACCAGTCATCGTCTCCAAACTGTTCCTCTATCGTACCCAGTACACTACACTACAAAATGTGTTCGTGCGTACCGCATTTAGCGTTTGATTAAGCACAATAAGGTGACCCATCACGAACAGTTTCCCCGTACCGTAACACCTCATCCTCCGTACTTTGTTGGCACTACACTTGATGGCAGGTAGCGTTTCCTGAGGCGTTCGCCAAATCGAAATCCTTCCATCAAACTCCCATAGAATATAGCGTGTTTCATCGCTACAAATCACTTTTTCCAGTCATCCATTATCCAGTGGTATCGCTGTTTACAACACCTCAAGCTTCGCGTAGCACTGAGTATAGAAATCTGTGGTTTATGATGAGCTGCTCTTTAAACTCCTGAAGCACAGTCATCGTGCTGACACGACTGTTGGCAGCGCGTTTGAACTCACATGTGGTACTTTCCTCTGATTTCACACTATTTTTGCAACCGACCTCCGCAACGGTCGACGGTGCCTCTCCTTCAGTACGTGAGGTCTGCCTGTTCTTCGTTTAGTTGTGGTTGCTCCTTCGGGTTTCCACTTCACAATCACATCGCCAGCAGTCGACTTGAGTAGATTTATAGAGCTTGAAACATCCTTGACGGATTTGTTACTCACAAGGGAACCTCCCCATCGCACCCCCCTCAGATTTAGTTAGAAGTTGGCACAGTGGATAGGCCTTGAAAAACTGAACACAGATCGATCGAGAAAACAGGAAGAAGTTGTGTGGAACTATGAAAAAAATAAGCAAAATATACAAACTGAGTAGTCCATGCCAAAGATAGGCCACAACAAGGATAAGGTAAGCTCAGGAGCGCCGTAGTCCCGTTGTTAGCGTGAGCAGCTACGGAACGGGAGGACCTTGGTTCAAATCTTCCCACCAGTGAAAAGTTAACATTCTTTATTTTCGAAAAGTTATGATCTGTCCGTTTGTTCATTGACGTCTCTGTTCACTGTAATAAGTTTAGTGCTTGTGTTTTGCTACCGCACCGCAAAACCGTGCGATTAGTAGACGAAAGGACGTGCCTCTCCAATGGGAACCGAAAACATTTGATCGCAATGTCATAGGTCAACCGATTCCTCCACGGGAAAACACGTCTAGTATATTCTATACGACACTGGTGACGGCATGTGCGTCACATGACAGAAATATGTTGTCGACCCACCTAACTTGTACACTTGGCGAATGGGTAAGAAGATTCTTCTACCTTGCCCGATTTAGGTTTTCTTGTGGATGTCAGTTACCTCGCATCAGACGGACGGACGGACAGATAATAATTGTCTGAAAATAAAAAAATTAAAATTTTCTCTCGAGGGATGGCTTGAACCATGGACCTCTCCTTTCACAGCTGCTCACGCTAACCACAGGACCACGGCGCTGCTGAGCGCACATTATCCTTTTTGTTGCCTATCTTGCGCATGGACTACCCAGTTTGTATATTTTGCTTATTTTTTTCATAGTTCCACACAACTTCTTCCTGTTTTCTCGATTGATCTGTGTTCAGTTTTTAAAGGCCTGTACACTGCGCCAACGTATAACTAAATCTGAGGGGGGTGCAATGGGGAGGTTCCCTTGTCAGGTTACATTCAGCAACTAGTCCACGTTCTAAGCCATTCAGCTGTCCTGACAGACTCATTTTGCTGTTACTGCTTCTCTACTGACAACACAATACTCACCGGCTCCTTCTGCACTGGCGGCTCCGCCACACGTGACACCGAATGGTCAATTCCGCATTACAAAGAGACTTTCGGATACTTTTGGTCAGATAGTATACGGTGGTGGCAGCGTTATGGTTGAACAGTCGTTTTCAAATACGGGTTCTCTAAATTCGCCGAACAGGGTTCCGTACGAACTTCCGAAGATTCCCATTTAATTTCTCCAAGACTTTTTTCCCCAACTTTCATACACTGAAGGGCCAAAGAAATTGGTACCCCTGACTAATATCGTGTAGGCTCGCCGCGAGCACGCAGAAACATGACGCAGTGTGAACTCGACTAATGTCTGAAGTAGTGTTGGAGGAAATTGACACCACGAATCCTGCAGGGCTGTCCATAAATCCGTAAGAGCACCACGGGGTGGAGATCTCTTCTACATCTACATCTACATTTATACTCCGCAAGTCACCCAACGGTGTCACTGTCATTACCTCCCTTTCCTGTTCCAGTCGCGTATGGTTCGCGGGAAGAACGACTGCCGGAAAGCCTCCGTGCGCGCTCGAATCTCTCTAATTTTACATTCGTGATCTCCTCGGGAGGTGTAAGTAGGGGGAAGCAATATATTCGATACCTCATCCAGAAACACACCCTCTCAAAATCTGGACAGCAAGCTACATCGCGATGCAGAGCGCCTCTCTTGGAGAGTCTGCCACTTGAGTTTGCTAAACATCTCCGTAACACTATCACGCTTACCAAATAACCCTGTGACGAAACGCGCCGCTCTTCTTTGGATCTTCTCTATCTCCTCTGTTAACCCGACCAGGTACGGATCCCACACTGATGAGCAATACTCAAGTATAGGCCGAACGAGTGTTTTGTAAGCCACCTCCTTTGTTGATGGACTACATTTTCTAAGGACTCTCCCAATGAATCTCAACCTGGCACCCGCCTTACCAACAATTAATTTTATCTGATCATTCCACTTCAAATCGTTCCGTAAGGATACTCCCACATATTTTACCGAAGTAACTGCTACCAGTGTTTGTACCGCTATCATATAATTATACAATAAAGGATCCTTCTTTCTGTGTATTCGCAATACATTACATTTGTCTATGTTAAGGGTCAGTTGCCACTCCCTGCACCAAGTGCCTATCCGCTGCAGATCTTCCTGCATTTTGCTGCAATTTTCTAATGCTGCAACTTCTCTGTATACTACAGTATCACCCGCGAAAAGCTGCATGGAACTTCCGACACTATCTACTAAGTCATTTATACGTATTGTGAAAAGCAATGGTCCCATAACACTCCACTGTGGCACGCCAGAGGTTACTTTAACGTCTGTAGACGTCTCTCCATTGAGAACAACATACTGTGTACTGTTTGCTAAAAACTCTTCAATCCAGCCACACAGCCGGTCTTATATTCCGTAGGCTCTTACTTTGTTTATCAGGCGACAGTGCGGAACTGTATCGAACACCTTCCGGAAGTCAAGGAAAATGGCATCTACCTGGGAGCCTGTATCTAATATTTTCTGGGTCCCATGAACAAATAAAGCGAGTTGGGTCTCACACGATCGCTGTTTTCGGAATCCATGTTGATTCCTGACTACCTGTGCTTAGCATGTTGCAAGACATCCCAGATATACTCAATACTGTTCATGTCTGCGGTCTTCGGTGGTCAGCGGTAGTCTTTAAACTCAGAAGAGTGTTCCTGAAGCCATTCAGTAGCAATTCTGGACTTGTGAGGTGTCGCATTGTCCTGCTGGAATTGCCCAAGTTCGTTGGAATGCACAATGGAGATGAGTGGTTGCAGGTGATCAGACAGGATGCTTACGTACGTGTCACCCGTCAGAGTCGTAGCTAGACGTATCAGGGGTCCCCTATCATTCCAACTGCACACGCCCCATACCATTACAGAGCCTCCACCAGCTTGAACAGTACGCTGCTTACATACAGAGTTCATGGATTCATGAGGTTGTCTCCATACCCGCTCAATATGAAACGAGACTCGTCCGACCAGGTAACATGTTTCCAGTCATCAACAGTCCAATGTCGGTGTTGACGGGCCCAGGCGAGGCGTAAAGCTGTGTGTCGTGCGGTCATCAAGGGTACACGAGTGGGCCTTCGGCTCCGGAAGCCCATGTCGATGATGTTTGGTTGAATGGTTCGCACGTTGACACTTGTTACTGGCCCAGCATTGAAATCTGCAGCAATTTGTGGAAGGGTAGCACTTCTGTCAAGTTGAACGATTCTCTTTAATCGTCATTGGTCCCGTTCTTGCAGCAACTTTTTCCGGTTGCAGCGATGTCGGAGATTTGATATTTTACCAGATCCCTGCTATTCACGGTACACTCGTGAAATGTTCGGAGATGCTGTGTTCCATCGCTCGTGCGCCGACTATAATACCACGTTCAGACTCACTTAAATCTTGATAGCCTGCCATTGTAGCAGCAGTAACCGATCTAACAACTGCACCACACACTTGTTGTCTTATATAGGCGATGCCGAACGCAGCGCCATATTCTGCCTGTTTACATATCTCTGTATTTGAATACGCATACCTATACCCGTTTCTTTTGCGCTTCACTGTATGTCCTATACCGACCTGTTACGTTCCTAGCACCGCCTCTCTGCATTTGTTCGGTGTCTGTCGTCATACCTGCTCGATAACGACTCCAAACACTGGAACATTACTCTAAATTGGCTGCACTAACGCCTTGAAAGTGATCTCGTTTACAGATGCATTGCATTTTCGCAGTATCCTTCCACCACAACTATCTTCCACCAGCCTTGCCTAACTCTGATTTTTGTTGTACGTCCTATTTTGTATCGACTGTCAGTAGTAACCGTAAATATAGGTTTTTCTAAAATGATCTTTACAGCTTTCATCACGTATATTTCGGAAAACGAGATAAGTCGCAAGATGAGGTTTGTGGCATGACATTCACACTCATCTAATTTGTAGTAGCTTTTTAACAAAGTTCAGTGTGTGCGCCATCTGTAGCATGCAGTATATCTATGTCATTCCAGTTTCTCCCTTGTCGGGCCTAGCATGTCCTCATTAACGTGAGAAGTTGCTGCTCTGATGCGAGCTCGCAGTTTCTGCAGGTCTCGCACTGGCGTCTGGTAGGCAGCATCCCTCATAGAGCTTCAAAGAAAAAAGCTAAGGGAGATTACGTCCGGGGACTCGTGCTCGGACACCCAGAATTCGTCCTCTTCACGACATTTCCGAATTCCTTGAACCTTTTATAAACATCTTATACCACCGTCTGATGGTCGGAGGCGATGGTGGCGTGTTTCTGTAACGTATCAAGAAGTCCTGCTGGATCTGGGCGCCAGATTTGGTCTCTGTCAGCCATCCCACACATTGTGTCATATGCTGGGGATCACTAATTTCCTCAGTAACTAATTTGTAAAAACAAAACGAAACGAAACTCTAGTTATGCGTAAATATTATGCTACAAACCGCATCTTCATTACGTGTTACCAAAGCTGTGAGTATCATTGTAGAACACTCCGCACTCAATCACTGTAAGTGCATACGTATAGAAGTTGTCATTGTTCAGCATTGTTATTCCAGTTTATAGATACATCTCCAGCGCTATGATTATATTTCAGGTTGCGACTTCTTGTCACTAGTCCGAGAAAAGCCAGAAATGTATCCTTTTGCTTAGAGTACACCACAACAGAGCGATAGTCATCGAAGAGATCCTGAGAATGACTTTCCCAGAGGAAGCGTGAGTCCTGAAATATTTGGATACTAACCACAATCAAGCTTCTACTGCACTGACCCTGATTCTCATGTTAATAATGTGGCATCCAGAAAACGTCTCCTATCACGATAACACACGGGAGAAATGATCTTCATTAGTCCAGCTTAGAAATAACACTGCAAAAAACATTTATTGGGAACGCTACTGATGACTCTATGAACCCAACGCAAGATATCATGAACGACGCTGCTGGCAGAGTCTTCACTGACGTTGAATTTAACAGAAGCAGGGTTATGCTTACGGAGTCGTTGATCGCTGGCTCTTTGACAGCCTTAGTCACGTGTCTCCCGTCGCGTTGTTAGTCTCGACGCTTTGTTTCCCGTTTTAATGCTTCCCAATATTTCACACGGTTTCAGACGAAAGACTCATTTCTTCTCCCCGAAACTTCATACGTGTATCAAGTTCAAGTTTCATACGCACTTACCACAAAAAAAAGAAAACATGCATATCGATGAACTACGTCAATAGTACTGGGACTAGTTTCCTCACACCAAGCCGGCCGCTGTGACCGAGAGGTTCTAGGCGCTTCAGTGTGGAACTGCGCGACCGCTACGGTCGCAGGTTCGAATCCTGCCTCGGGCATGGATGTGTGTGATGTCCTTAGGTTAGTTAGGTTTAAGTAGTTCTACGTTCTAGGGGACTGATGACCTCAGATGTTAAGTCCCGTACTGCTCAGAGCCATTTGAACCTAACATCAAAATTTGTAGATAAACTTGTGTATAGAATCTCTCGTGTTTGAGTTATTAATGAATGAAGATTTCACAACGTACTAAAGTCAGAATCTCGTAATGAGTGTGCAGTCTGACTTCCGCTTGCTTCTACATACGAATTCTTTCGTCGGACATGGCCTGTGACACTTCCGGACAGTGTCGAATTGTTATTGTTGTTCCACGGATGCTATCTGAGCAACGCGCACAAAAAGCAGCAAAGGAATGATTATTAGGTTGTCTTATGCAAGTAGATGCGTTTTGATACCGCCGTGTCGCACTTTGTTTACCATTTTCCTAGAAAACATTCATGCCTGCTGTCTAAATGAAACTCCTACCATGGTCAAACAGAATCCCAATCAGGTAACTCGCCGCTAACGCGCATGAGACGCTCTAACTTGAAATGTCAACTGTAGAGAAGTCCCCGTAGTCGCACATCGTCATTCGAGGAAGCAATGAGTACATCAGCAGGTGTATTTGTATATATTGTAAAAGTATGGATTGTATCTACTGGTTTATTCAATCATGAACAAAATGACCTAACATCTTTTACTTTATTCCCAGGAATAACATTTGTTCAGAGAATCTAAAGATACTGAAGCACATTTTATTGTACAGGTGACGGAAAGAAAATTCTGTCGCATAGTTCAACAGATTCAGAACTGAAAATGATGGGTAGTGAACACTGTCTCTCGAACCGTGAAAGTGCAACATTGTCTTTCTACTAACACTACGACCAGTTCTGTTGTTTCGCATTCATTATGGTTGAGGCAAGCTAGACATCAGATACGAGGCAATCTTTCCACTGCTTACTGAGCACTAGAGTGTAGAATGTAAATCTAGTCCAACGGCGATAAAAAAGGCTGAGCATTTTATTGTTTTTTGGAGTGTAACTCCTATCAGTATCCGCTCCTTTTCTTTTTGAGTGAAAACAGTAGCCTGTACCCTACTATCTCTTATCTCACTATCGCCTTTTCTCCAGCTGAATTTGTTTAGGAATAAAGTAACTTTGCTAAGGCATAGTTTCCCATTTTTACGATCAGCTCTTTATAAAGCTTTCTTGTACTGTTTCCCACTGAGGACTGCTGAGTATTTCCGTAACGCTGTCACGTCCAGCAAAAAACTCTAACGAGAGTAGCAAGCTTCTTGCTGAGTTTTTTTAAACCTACATATCGCAGGTTATTCTGGTTTGGTAAAGGTCACATTTACAAAAGAAAGTTTCGAAGATGGATTATAAAGCGACTGTCTCCGAAGGCAAACTATACCACTCAATTACACCAGTACTCTACATCCAGTTATGCTCATGGTGTCGCATTTGATTAGTTGTAAACTACCATAGCTTCTGTAAGCTCTATCCGAAACTGACCACAATTGTACCGAATGCCGCTCTTTAAAAACAGATGCGGGGTGCAAATTGTATGATGATTCTGATTTCAGGTTTTCCAAAAGTTCAGACAAATGTCAGGATGTGGCTGATTCTTTCTCCCACTCTCCTCCCAACGATATAGAGTTCCTCGGAAAGTCCTTGCATCTGTACTTCGCAAGCCACCTGACGATGTTTGGCGGAGGCTACTACTGTTCCATTCGCGAATGCAGGTAAGATGCCGTACTTAACCAGTCATGTGTGGTAACTGTAAGCCCATCGCTATACAGGACTTCAATCCGACCAAAATGTTCGAGATCTGCAGCAGAAGAGCTTAAATAACTAGGCTTGTTCTTCGTGCGTCGTCATAGTTATTTGTGTGATATGCGATGTAGGCTGCCAGGTAGTGGAATCCTTCGGAGCGGTCAAGTCCTTCTTTGACAGCAAATTTTTCTAGTGCAGGTTAAAGAAGAAACTTAATATCCCGCAGCTCTCTCTCAGCAACTTTCATTTCCAGTGCCTCGCTCATGTTGAGGACAATACATCTAAACAATGTTATGTTGAAAATCCGTCACAGCCATCTGCCTTCACTACGATACGATGTTCAACAGAATAGTAGGTAATCTGCCGTCTACATTTATTTCGTCGAATGGAAGTTCACATAAACGTTCAGTTATGACAATACAGATGAGTAGGTTTCATTAGCTGCAAAACATATGTAAGCGCAGCAGAAAAACGTCCCAAAGAGCGTAATGTCCATCTCTTCAGTGTTTACAATCGTGGAATCGCGAGCCTACCTGATTTCTCAAAAACAAATAACACTTCCTAGATACAGTACGAAATTTAATCGATTGGCAAATGTGCTCTCTTTGCCACTTCGCTCGTTTCTTTTT
This sequence comes from Schistocerca cancellata, assembly GCF_023864275.1. Classification (NCBI taxonomy): domain Eukaryota; kingdom Metazoa; phylum Arthropoda; class Insecta; order Orthoptera; family Acrididae; genus Schistocerca; species Schistocerca cancellata. Next base: position 273,099,995 of record NC_064630.1, read on the forward strand.
ACCCAACAGGCAGATTATCTGCGTTCTGGAAAGTAGTTTCCCTACAATTTCAGTCACTTTCACCTGCACTTGCTTCTTTTGATACTTTTACTGATGCTTTAATTCCTCAACACAAGCTTTCATTTTTACTTCTAGGCATTTTTCACTATATTTCCGGTTTTTTTACAGGTAGTTATCACTCTGTGGCATCTGTATTCATACACTACTGGCCATTAAAATTGCTACAGACGCGAAATTTAACCGACAGGAAGAAGATGCTGTGATATGAAAATGATTAGCTTTTCAGAGCATTCACACAAGGTTGGCGCCGGTGGCGTCACCTACAACGTGCTGACATGAGGAAAGTTTCCAGCCGATTTCTCATACACAAACAGCAGTTGACCGGCGTTGCCTGGTGAAACGTTGTTGTGATGCCTCGTGTAAGGAGGAAAAATGCGTACCATCACGTTTCCGTCTTCGATGGTCGGATGGTAGTCCATCGCGATTGCGGTTTATCTTATCGCGACATTGCTGCTCGCGTTGGTCGAGATCCAATTATTGTTAGCAGAATATGGAATCGGTGGGTTCAGGAGGGTAATACGGAACGCTGTGCTGGATCCCAACGGCCTCGTATCACTAGCAGTCGAGATGACAGGAATCTTGTCCTCATGGCTGTAACGGATCGTGCAGCCACGTCTCGATCCCTAAGACAACAGATGGAGACCTCTGAAAGACAACAACCATCTGAACGAACAGTTCGACGACGTTTGCAGCAGCATGGACTATCAGCTGGGAGACCATGGCTGCGGTTACCCTTGACGCTGCATCACAGACAGGAGCGCCTGCCATTGTGTACTCAACGACGGACCTGGGTGCACGAATGCCAAAACGTCATTTTTGCGGATGAATCCAGGTTCTGTTTACAGCATCATGATGGTCGCATCCGTGTTTGGCGACATCGCGGTGAACGCACATTGGAAGCGTGTATTCGTCTTCGCCATACTGGCGTATCACCCGGCGTGATGGTGTGGGGTGCCATTGGTTACACGTCTCGGTCACCTCTTGTTCGCATTGACGGCACTTTGAACAGTGGACGTTACATTTCATATGTGTTACGACCCGTGACTCTACCGTCATTCGATCCCTTCGGAACCCTACATTTCAGAAGGATAATGTACGACCGCATGTTTCAGGTCCTGTGCGGGCCTTTCTGGACACAGAAAATGTTCGACTGCTGCCCTGGCCAGCACATTCTCCAGATCTCTCACCAACTGAAAACGTCTGGGCAATGGTGGCCGAGCAACTGGCTCGTCACAATACGCCAGTCCACTACTCTTGATGATCTGTGGTATCGTGTTGAAGCTGCATGGGCAGCTGTACCTGTACACGCCATCCAAGCTCTGTTTGACTCAATGCCCAGGCGTATCAAGGTCGTTATTACGGCCAGAGGTGGTTTTTCTGGGTACTGATTTCTCAGTATCTATGCACCCAAATTGCGGGAAAATGTAATCACATGTCAGTTCTAGTATAATATATCGTCTGCATTTCTTATTGGTGTAGCAATTTTAATGGACAGTAGTGTATTCGTCTACGCATTTACGTGGTGTGCGACATAAATGAAAGTTGGTTAGGTGTCTTTCTACATCTGAAAGATGACGTCTATTCAGACATCGCGCCAATTGCGTAAGAGTGGCGCTAGTGAAGATGCAAATCAGATATGCTTTAAATACACGCTGTATCGGTTAGCTGCCTTTGAAATTGGATGTTGTGTATTGATGTTAGTCAAGAGTGCCTTTGAGGCGGCATAGACGCTATTATCAACACCTCACTGAGTTTAATCGTGTAATAGGACTACGAGAAGCTGGATGTTTCTTCTGTGATATTGCAGAAAAACTTGGCAGGAATGTAGCCACTGTACATGATTGCTGGCAGTGGTGGTCACGAAAATGTGTAATCGAAAGAAGGCCAGGCTCTGGACGGCCACGTGGCATTACTGAGAGGGAAAACCATCGTGTTCGGCATATGGCTCTGGAGCATCGTACTGCATCTGCAGCAGCAAGTTGAGCGGCAGTTGGCAACACAACGACACGACGAACTGTTACAAATCGGTTACTTCAAGCACAGCTCCGAGTCAGACGCCCTGTCGTAAAAGAGGCCAGTTGAGGACCTGCAACCAACCTGTCTGTGTGCTACACATACTGGACCTACACCTGGAGTTATGGTCTGAGGTGCGATCTCGCATGACAGCAGAAGCACTCTCGTGATTATCCCACGCACCCTGACTGCGAAACTGAACCTCAGTCTGGTGATACGACCTGTGGTGCAGCCACTCATGAATATCATTCCACGGGGCTTTTTCCAACAGGATAACGCTCGCCCAAATACCGCTCAACCCAACATGTCCGACAGAGTATCGACGTGTTGCCTTGGCCCCCTCGATCCCCAGATCTGTCTCCAATTGAGCACATATGGGGCATCATCGGGTGACAACTCCAGGGTCACCCATAGGCAACATTAACCGTCTGTGTATTGAAACTTCCTGCCAGATTAAAACTGTGTCCCGGACCGAGACTCGAACTCGGGACCTTTGCCTTTCGCGGGCAAGTGCTCTACCGACTGAACTACCCAAGCACGACTCACGCCCCGTCCTCACAGCTTTACTTCTGCCAGTATCTCGTCTCCTACCTTCCAATCTTTACAGAAGCTCTCCTGCGAACCTTGCAGAACTAGCACTCCTGAAAGAAAGGATAGGTAGAGCACTTGCCCGCGAAGGGCAAAGGTCCCGAGTTCGAGTCTCGGTCCGGCACACAGTTTTAATCTGCCAGGAAGTTTCATATCAGCGCACACTCCACTGCAGAGTGAAAATCTCATTCTCGTCCATGTATTGATCTACCAAGTGCAACAGGCTTGGAACTCCGTCCCACCTGTACAACAGCATGCAAGCACGTTTGCTTGCTTGCATTGAAAATTCTGGTGGTTGCACTGGTTATTAACGTATCAGCATTTCACATTTGCAATGGCTTATCTCGCGCTTACGTTAACCTGTGATCTTGCCGTGTTGATCACTTAAATATGTTACCTGGACAAATGTATTCCAGAAATTTCATTATTCTACATTAATTATTTTTTGGTGTTGCGATTTTTTGCCGTCAGTAAATGTTATCTAGTTCCTCCAAGAGTGTACGCTCCCTGAATTTTAACAGCAAATATGTCCGTGATGCACAACGCTTGTATTGTAGCATCTGCCACTAGAGTCTGTTGGGTGCCTCCGACAGGCTCTCGCGCTGGCTAAACGAGCCCTTGACGAAGCGCACAGCACTTTCTTGGCTCTTTTTTATGTCTCCTGTTAACCTTCCTGGGTAAGAATCCCAGACGAACGATCAGTACTCAAGTCGGTTTTCTAAGGTGCTTATTTCATGGATGTATTATATTACCTTAGGATTCTTCCAACGGATCTCAATCTGACATCTGCTTTTCCTACTACTGCTACTACTTTCACGTATCTACATCTACATTTTGTTTGGCTATGTTTATGTTTGCTGTGAAGTTCCCTTTGCTTCCGCAGCAGTTTTCTAACTCGGTTGTTGTACCACGGTGGCTCTTTTCCATCTCTTACGATCTTGCTTGGCACATACTCATCTAACACATATTGTACGATGGTTTTGAACTTTGTTCACTGATCCTCAACACTATCTGTATTTGAGACAAAACTTTTGTGTTGAGCCATCAGGTACTCTAAAATCTGCTTTTTGTCACTTTTTCTAAACAGAAAAATCTTCCTACCCTTTTTAATATTTCTATTTACGTCGGAATCATCGATGCCGTAACCGCTTTATGATCGCTGATTCCCTGTTCTGCGTTAACTTTTTCAAATAGTTCGGGTCTGTTTGTCACCAGAAGGTCTAATATGTTATCGCAACGAGTTGGTTCTCTGTTTAACTGCTCAAGGTAGTTTTCAGATAAAGCGCTTAAAAAAATTTCACTGGATTCTTTGTCCCTGCCACCCGTTATGAACGTTTGAGACTCCCAGTCTATATCCGGCAAATTAAAATCTCCACCCAGAACTATAACATGGTGGGGAAATCTACTCGAAATATTTTCAAAATTATCCTTCAGGTGCACAGCCACAACAGCTGCTGAGCCAGGGGGCCTATACAGACATCCAATTACCATGTCTGAGCCTGCTTTAACCGTGACCTTCACCCAAATTATTTCACATTTCGGATCTTCGTCAATTTCCTTCGATAATATTGCACTTTTTATCGCTTTAAACACGCCTCCCCTTTCACTGTCCAGCCTGTCTCTGCGGTATACATTCCAATCTGAGTTTAGAATTTCATTACTGTTTACATCTGGTTTCAGCCAACTTTCTGTCCCTAGTACTATGTGGGCATTGTGACCGTTTATTAATGAGAGCAGTTCTGGGACCTTTCTATAGACGCTCCTGCAGTTTACTATTAGCAGATTAATATTGTTATTCCCTGTTGCATTTTGCCCACTCCTACCTTGCCGCGTCTCGGGAGGCTTCTTGTCGGACCTAGGGAGGAAATTCTCTAACCTAAAAAATCCACATGTGCACTCCACATGTACTCCGCTACCCTTGTAGCCGCTTCCTGCGTGTAGTGCACACCTGACCTGTTCAGGGGGACCCTACATTTCTCCACCCGATAGCGGAGGTCGAGAAATTTGCACCCGAGATCTCCGCAGAATCGTCTGAGTCTCTGGTTTAAGCCTTCCACTCGGCTCCAAACCAGAGGACCGCGATCGGTTCTGGGAACGATACTACAAATAGTTAGCTCAGATTCCACCCCGCGAGCGAGGCTTTCCGCCTTCACCATCTCCGCCAACCGCCTGTATGAACTAAGGATGACCTCTGAACCCAGACGGCAGGAGTCATTGGTGCCGACATGAGCAACAATTTGCAGTCGGGTGCACCCAGTGCTCTCTATCGCCGCCAGGGTGCGATTTGTGCTTTTACCAGTGGGGGGGGGGGGGCGCAGGGGGGGATGTCTTAGGGGGTTAGTAGAATTATATATGTTACTAGCTTGGACTGTGGCGTGGTTGAACAGCTATTTATAAATAGATGTTAATGCCGAAACTCACTATTCACGCGTATGCACTATCAGAAAAGCCATCCCTTGTTATATCTTTAAAAGTACATTATAGGTAAAGCTTATTCACAAAATCATCTACATACAGGTATACAAGGGGAATTCAAAAAATAGAGGCACATTTGTGAAAAGCTGTACTTATTCTGATGATTGTTGTTGTTGTTGTGGTCTTCAGTCCTGAGACTGGTTTGATGCAGCTCTCCATGCTACTCTATCCTGTGCAAGCTTCTTCATCTTCTGATGATAGAAAACTGAAACAAATTAATAGTATTAATGGTAAGACTTATTAAAACCTTTCAGTGATCGGCTCCATAAATTTAAATATTATGTAAAGTTTTACTACAGTGCGTGGGAAATAAACATCCCGGGTTGGGATGCATGAACTAAAACCAGAGGAGGGGATGGTCTGATGCAGAGGGGGGGAAATCCCCCCCATGCACCCCTGCAAATCGCACACTGATCGCCGCCGGCAGGGCCTCCTCCACATCTCGGATGAGCCCCCCGGCAAACAGACAGAGTGCACACGTAGTCACTCCACTTTGGGTCGCTCCGTACGAATACTCCTAGATAGGTTGTTTACTGGTTCCATTGCTTAATTGCCAATAGAGTAACAGATCAGTAATGGTTCTTTCCATTTACTTCTGTGCTATGTCCTACACTTGTTCATTCTGACGGTCAACTGTCTGTCCCTGCGCCAATATTTCATCGTTTGCAGACTTATCATGGCAGTATTCTGTTGTTGGGACTTTATCATACACAACATTACCAACCGCGAGCCATCTAACAGAGCTTCCAGCGTCATTCACCAGATTATTTATACATAAATCGTGAACATACTTGTATCACATTAACTACTATGAATGGCATACTGACGGGCAGTACAGCTAAAATCTATAAATCAAACTTATACAATTGATAAATACACAAACTCTTCAGTTAAATTTCTTGTGCGTATCTCTTTGCGTTACGTTGCCTGTTCTGTGTCCAACTACTTGCTGCCGACGTCTCGCTAAGTGAGACAAGTGGGAGAGCTACACCCACAGATGACCTCTAGTTAAAATGTACCACAAATGTTGATTAATGCATGTCGACGCGTAAGAAAGATCTTATGTCTCTTAATGTCGACCACCTAGAACTACCCTCGTCAGTATCACGGCCCTGAAAATCCATTACTGTTCTGAGCGAAGGCTACTGCGATCTCTGCAGCACAATACTTTGCCGTAAAATATATGTAAATTGATCTTCCATTGCCATTGAGTTAACTGATTTTGATGAAACCCGTTTCAGCGTAAGGAGACAGTTGAAGGGCGAGAAAACAGTCACGCATTAGGATTAATGCAATAGTTTCTTAGTAGTGCGAGCATACTTATTCCTTTTGTTTCGACCAAATTAAGCGTTAAACGAAGAATAAGGATATGTACTGATGTCGTCATCCAATCAAACATTTTCGATACGGAAACAGTACATACCTTGCCGTGTACACTGAAAGACCTCGTCATCCGTTTCTGTGTCTTTACGCTGAAAAAGATACTTATGTTAATTCCTGTCTTCGTAGGTTTGGTTTTGAAACTCTGAGACTACTTAATACAATTTGGAAAGTAAGCATCAGTCTTTGTAACATAAAACTTGCTACAAATTATATGTAAGAAATATATTCTAATACTTGTTGATAAATTATATGCTATAATTCACTTATGACATTTCGCCTTGAGATGCATGGCACTACCATTATTTCATCCAATAATGCTTGTATTCAGGATTAATTTACGATTGGCAGTAGGTAAAGTTTGAAAGGGACCCACAATCCCTTACTCAGAGATAACTATAATTCGGTCACACAGAACGCGAGCAGGTAAAAGATCGATTGCAGAGTGCCGTCGGTGAGACTGATGTCTCTTAGGCAATTCTTTGGGATGACGTAGCGGGTGGTGGTGTGCTGGAAATATTATCGGCTGAGTGTCCCCCTCATCATCGTCGTTTCGCCCTCAATAAATCGTTATAATTGTATTAACTAGGGACAAAAATTATTTGTTTTTACCCAAAAGTTGATATAAAATCACAGAGTGCCGATTGTACGTTTTCACGTCAACCACACCGTACAGTGGATTGCAGAGTGAATCACGTATCCACATTACTATAATAGCATATGACGAACTTCAGATGTATTGGAGACATGTGTGGAGATTAGACGTGAGTAAATGTGGAAGACAAAATAGTAACTGTCTCCCACTGTGTTTAACAAGATAATATTACATTAAGTAGAGTAAACTTACAATGACCTTGATTATTACAAAACCTGTTTTTCCTGAGTATAATGTTATTATGTAGTCAAAACTCGTTGTAGCATCTCCCGAGCCAAAACCGATCCTCCTTAACCGTTAGGTCACCGTCAAAAGGATCAAAGGTTAGGCTGCTACATTATTCCGAACTTTAACGGTAAAAAAAAAAAAAAAATTAAACGGGAATGTTACAAGTTGAAAACAAGAAGTATTCATCCAACTATCTCTCTCTTCATCCATCTATCTCTCTCTCTCTCTCTCTTATTCCTCTCCCTCTCTGAAAGCCCATCCTGTCTGCCTGCCTCTCTCCCTCTAAAAAACGAAGTATTCATCCAACTATCTCTCTTTTTCTCTCCCTCCCTCTCTCCCGCCCATCCTGTCTGCCTGCCTCTCTCTCTCTCTCTCTCTCTCTCTCTCTCTCTCTTTCTCTCTCCCTCCCTCTTTCTCCTTCACAAGTTGTTAGAAATCGATTTCGATTTCTGGTGTACATCTCAAATTTTTAAGGACTGTGAAAGTCTGAGAACATCTATATCTACATGACTACTCTGCGCCCGCATCTCGTGGTCGTGCGGTAGCGTTCTCGCTTCCCACGCCCGGGTTCCCGGGTTTGATTCCCGGCGGGGTCAGGGATTTTCTCTGCCTCGTGATGGCTGGGTGTTGTGTGTGCTGTCCTTAGGTTAGTTAGGTTTAAGTAGTTCTAAGTTCTAGGGGACTTATGACCACAGCAGTTGAGTCCCATAGTGCTCAGAGCCATTTTTTGACTACTCTGCAAATCACACTTAAGTACCTGACAGAGGGTTTATCGAACCAACTCCCCAATAATTCTCCGTTATTCCACTCTTGAACAGGGCACGGAGAAATCGAACACCTATATATTTCCGTGCGAGCTCTGATTTCCCTTATTTTATTATGATGATCGTTCCTCCCTACGTAGGTCTTGGTCAACAAAGTACTTTCTCATTCGGAGGAGAAAGTTGGTGATTGAAATTTCGTGAGAAGATCCCGCCGCAACGAGAAACGTATTAATTTTAATGATGTCCACCCTAAATTCCATATCATGTCCGTGACACTGACTCCCCTATTTCTCAATAATACAAAACGTGCTGCCCTTCTTCGAACTTTCTCGATATACACCTATCTACTAAGGATCCTACACCGCCAGCAGTGCTCCAAAAGAGGACGGAAAAGCGTAGTGTGCTGTGTGTTCTTTCCAATTTAATTTGTTCGTAATTGTGATTCTTAGGGATTTAGTTGGATGTACGGTCTTTAGATATGATTGATTTATTGCGTAACCGACGTTTAACGCATTCCTTTTAGCGCTCATGTGTGTGACCTCACACTTTTAGTTATTTAGGGTCAACTGCCAATTTTCGCAGCTTACAGATATATTTTCTAAATCGTTTTGAAATTGCATTTGATCTTCTGGTGACTTTACTGGTCGATAAACGACAGCATCATCTGCAAACAACCTAAGACGGCTATTCAGATGGTCTCCTAGATCATTTATACAGATAAGGAACAACAGAGGGCCTATAACGCTATTATTGGGAACGCTAGAAATCACTTCTGTTTTACTCGATGTCTTTCCTTCAATAACTACGAAGTGTAACCTCTCTGACAGGAAATCACGAATGCAGTCGTATAACTGAGACGATATTTCACAAGCACGCAATCTGATCACAAGCCGCCTGTGAGGTACGGTGTCAAAAGCGTTCTGGAAGTCTAAAAATACGGAATCTGTTTGAAATTCTTTGTCGACAGCTCTCAACACCTCGTCTGAGTAAACAGCTAGTTGTGTTTCACAAGAACTGTGTTTTTTATGCATCACTAGACCATTCTCTTCGAGGTAATTCATAACGTTCGAACACAGTATATATTCCAAGATCATACTGCATTTCGAAATTAATAATATGGGTCTATAATTTAGTGGGTTACTCCTACTGCGTTTCATGAGTACTGGTGACCTCTGGAACTTTCCAGTCTTTGGGTACGGATCTTTCGCCGAACGAGAGGTTGTATATGATTGTTAAGTATGGGCTATTGCATCAGTATACTCTGAAAGGAACCTAGTTGGTGAACAGTCTGAACCGGAAGACTTGCTTTTATTAAGTGATTTAAGCTGCTTCACTACTCCGACGATATCTACTTCTAGGTTACTCATGTTTGTAGCTGTTTTTCATACGAATTCTGGATTATTTACTTCCTCTTCTTTGGTGAAGGAATTTCGGAAGACTGTGTTTAGATACCCTACTTTAGCAACATTGTCATCGATAGTATTTCCATTGTTACCGTGCAGAGATGCCATTGATTGTCTCTTGCCGCTAGCATACTTCAGGTACGACCAGAATCTCTTTGGATTTTCTGTCAGGTTTCGAGACAAAGTTTCGTCGTGAAAACTATTATAAGCATCTCGCATTGAATTCCGCGCTAAATTTCGAGCTCCTGTAAAAGACAGCCATTCAGCATGGTGGAGCCAAATGAGTAGCAGTAAGTAACCACATTGACACGTAAAGCGACGAAGTGGCATCAGATGTTTGTATCCGACTGGAAACCACACGACATTAATTCGTTTGCTACTCAATTTATATTCATATCTGAAGGCAAATCTTATTCATGGCAACCTTTAAATCAAGGCTAAATCCCGAAGGACGATGTGTGGCGCTAGTAATTTTCTGATCACTTCTTCTTGGTGATAAGTCAAACAATGGGAAAATAAAAGCGTAGAAGCTCACCCAGAGTTCTGTACGTATGAACTGTTCAACAAACGATGGCCGCGCGGGGTAGCCGCGGGGAGGTTCGACTCCTCCCTCGGGCATGTGTGTGTGTGTGTGTGTGTGTGTTGTCCATAGCGTAATTTAGTTTAAGTTAGATTAAGTAGTGTGTAGGCATAGGGACCGATGACCTCAGCAGTTTGGTCCCAAAAGACCTAACCAAAAATTTCCAACAAAAGATGTTTATTCCTGTCACTGAAAGGTACACTTTGGTTATTGAATTTCGGAGCTCTGTCGGGGAACATTTTTTCCTGACATCCTGTAGGATTTTTTCAGTGTAAGTTAATTTTCCGGTGAATTTTGTCACTAGTAGTAACTAGTAGTTACGAAGTCCCGAGTTTTGAATATCTCTGCAAGCGAGTCGCCAAGATTCGGTTAACGCTCTTTTCCGTTGAGTGTGACGATCGCTTTCACCTGGTAACAGCAATAACTGTTACATCTACATCACAATAAAATGAACGTGGTAGCGCCTGTTGCCATTTTTTCGTGTTTGCCAAATAAATATTGTTTCCAGACTGTTCACTGCAAAAGACCAAATATTTTTCTTTGCTGTTTTAGCCATACTGTTTCAAGACCTATGTAGCACCATTAGTGTCTAACATATGTTCATAATTACATGATTCTTGTAAAGCCTGGCCATACCGAGTCTTCTGCGCCTTTGAAAGTTTCCCGGAGAAAGATAACACGTATTTTCAGGGGAGATCAGCCATCGATACTAGAGTGCTATTGTACTGTGAAACGGTTTCCGTGATGGTTTTACTTCTCATATTGTAGACATTACCGCGTATGACAGTTTTAGTGAGAAGTGGGAGGAAATTTAAACAATGTAGTGCCATCTGCATTTCAGCAGTGGCGGCAAGTGCAAAATTTTACCAGTGTGCTGCAGTATTACAAAAATAGACAGAAAACACATTCACGAAACGAACATTAAAACAGAAAATGTTACTCACTCAGTGACGAAGAATGAAGTCCATACGTAGATTTATCTGCTGCAGAATTTATCTATAACTTTGGAGTTGAAACTTTCAACATTAATTACCATATAATTCTCAACAGACAGCAGTGAAAGGGCAGTAAGCCGTTTCTCTTATGTGGCATCCCGCAGAAAGGTCTTGGTCCTCTTCAGAGAAGAAAACTATCTTTCAGGTGCAGCGTTTCTCATCGGTGTTATCACTACTACACACATCAAAAAAAGTTTTGCGTCACCCCGGTTCCCAGAACTCCTGAAGACAGACGTTGACTGTGGATATTGTATCACCGACACAGTCACTTTGACTGTTCAGAGATGTCACTAAACCTGCCCAAAGATGTAAACAACCATACATTGTTGTTGTTGTGGTCTTCAGTCCTGAGACTGGTTTGATGCAGCTCTCCATGCTACTCTATCCTGTGCAAGCCTCTTCATCTCCCAGTACCTACCGCAACCTACATCCTTCTGAATCTGCTTAGTGTATTGATCTCTTGGTCTCCCTCTACGATTTTTACCCTCCACGCTGCCCTCCAATGCTAAATTTGTGATCCCTTGATGCCTCAAAACATGTCCTACCAACCGATCCCTTCTTCTAGTCAAGTTGTGCCACAAACTTCTCTTCTTTCCAATCCTATTCAATACCTCCTCATTAGTTACGTGATCTACCAACCTTATCTTCAGCATTCTTCTGTAGCACCACATTTCGAAAGCTTCTATTCTCTTCTTGTCCAAACTGGTTATCGTCCATGTTTCACTTCCATACATGGCTACACTCCATACAAATACTTTCAGAAACGACTTCCTGACACTTAAATCTATACTCGATGTTAACAAATTTCTCTTCTTCAGAAACGCTTTCCTTGCCATTGCCAGTCTACATTTTATATCCTCTCTACTTCGACCATCATCAGTTATTTTACTCCCTAAATAGCAAAACTCCTTTACTACTTTAAGTGTCTCATTTCCTAATGTAATCCCTTCAGCATCACCCGATTTAATTTGACTACATTCCATTATCCTCGTTTTGCTTTTGTTGATGTTCATCTTATATCCTCCTTTCAAGACACCATCCATTCCGTTCAACTGCTCTTCCAAGTCCTTTGCTGTCTCTGACAGAATTACAATGTCATCGGCGAACCTCAAAGTTTTTACTTCTTCTCCATGAATTTTAATACCTACTCCGAATTTTTCTTTTGTTTCCTTTACTGCTTGCTCAATATACAGATTGAATAACATCGGGGAGAGGCTACAACCCTGTCTCACTCCCTTCCCAACCACTGCTTCCCTTTCATGTCCCTCGACTCTTATAACTGCCATCTGGTTTCTGTACAAATTGTAAATAGCCTTTCGCTCCCTGTATTTTACCCCTGCCACCTTTAGAATTTGAAAGAGAGTATTCCAGTTAACGTTGTCAAAAGCTTTCTCTAAGTCTACAAATGCTAGAAATGTAGGTTTGCCTTTTCTTAATCTTTCTTCTAAGATAAGTCTTAATGTTAGTATTGCCTCACGTGTTCCAATACTTCTACGGAATCCAAACTGATCTTCCCCGAGGTCCGCTTCTACCAGTTTTTCCATTCGTCTGTAAAGAATTCGCGTTAGTATTTTGCAGCTGTGACTTATTAAACTGATAGTTCGGTAATTTTCACATCTGTCAACACCTGCTTTCTTTGGGATTGGAATTATTATATTCTTCTTGAAGTCTGAGGGTATTTCGCCTGTCTCATACATCTTCCTCACCAGATGGTAGAGTTTTGTCATGACTGGCTCTCCCAAGGCCATCAGTAGTTCTAATGGAATGTTGTCTACTCCCGGGGCCTTGTTTCGACTCAGGTCTTTCAGTGCTCTGTCAAACTCTTCACGCAGTATCTTATCTCCCATTTCATCTTCATGTACATCCTCTTCCATTTCCATAATATTGTCCTCAAGTACATCGCCCTTGTATAAACCCTCTATATACTCCTTCCACCTTTCTGCCTTCCCTTCTTTGCTTAGAACTGGGTTGCCATCTGAGCTCTTGATGTTCATACAAGTGGTTCTCTTCTCTCCAAAGGTCTCTTTAATTTTCCTATAGGCAGTATCTATCTTACCCCTAGTGAGACAAGCCTCTACATCCTTACATTTGTCCTCTAGCCATCCCTGCTTAGCCATTTTGCACTTCCTGTCGATCTCATTTTTGAGACGTTTGTATTCCTTTTTGTCTGCTTCATTTACTGCATTTTTATATTTTCTCCTTTCATCAATTAAATTCAATATTTCTTCTGTTACCCAAGGATTTCTATTAGCCCTCGTCTTTTTACCTACTTGACCTTCTGCTGCCTTCACTACTTCATCCCTCAGAGCTACCCATTCTTCTTCTACTGTATTTCTTTCCCCCATTTCTGTCAATTGTTCCCTTATGCTCTCCCTGAAACTCTCTACAACCTCTGGTTCTTTCAGTTTATCCAGGTCCCATCTCCTTAAATTCCCACCTTTTTGCAGTTTCTTCAGTTTCAATCTGCAATTCATAACCAATAGATTGTGGTCAGAATCCACATCTGCCCCTGGAAATGTCTTACAATTTAAAACCTGGTTCCTAAATCTCTGTCTTACCATTATATAATCTATCTGATACCTTTTAGTATCTCCAGGATTATTCCAGGTATACAACCTTCTTTTATGATTCTTGAACCAAGTGTTAGCTATGATTAAGTTATGCTCTGTGCAAAATTCTACAAGGCGGCTTCCTCTTTCATTTCTTTCCCCCAATCCATATTCACCTACTATGTTTCCTTCTCTCCCTTTTCCTACTGACGAATTCCAGTCACCCATGACTATTAAATTTTCGTCTCTCTTCACTACTTGAATAATTTCTTTTATCTCGTCATACATTTCATCAATTTCTTCATCATCCGCAGAGCTAGTTGGCATATAGACTTGTACTACTGTAGTAGGTGTGGGCTTTGTGTCTATCTTGGCCACAATAATGCGTTCACTATGCTGTTTGTAGTAGCTAACCCGCACTCCTATTTTTTTATTCATTATTAAACCTACTCCTGCATTACCCCTATTTGATTTTGTATTTATAACCCTGTAATCACCTGACCAAAAGTCTTGTTCCTCCTGCCACCGAACTTCACTAATTCCCACTATATCTAACTTTAACCTCTCCATTTCCCTTTTTAAATTTTCTAACCTACCTGCCCGATTAAGGGATCTGACATTCCACGCTCCGATCCGTAGAACGCCAGTTTTCTTTCTCCTGATAACGACGTCCTCCTGAGTAGTCCCCGCCCGGAGATCCGAATGGGGGACTATTTTACCTCCGGAATATTTTACCCAAGAGGACGCCATCATCATTTAATCATACAGTAAAGCTGCATGTCCTCGGGAAAAATTACGGCTGTAGTTTCCCCTTGCTTTCAGCCGTTCGCAGTACCAGCACAGCAAGGCCGTTTTGGTTAATGTTACAAGGCCAGATCAGTCAATCATCCAGACTGTTGCCCCTGCAACTACTGAAAAGGCTGCTGCCCCTCTTCAGGAACCACATGTTTGTCTGGCCTCTCAACAGATACTCCTCCGTTGTGGTTGCACCTACGGTACGGCCATCTGTATCGCTGAGGCACGCAAGCCTCCCCACCAACGGCAAAGTCCATGGTTCATGGGGGAAGACAACCATACATGAGCAGCGCCTATTAGACGGAGGGGGTCCGACAGTCGATCAGTTCCAGTCATTCCACCACGCAGGAGGTACACGGCTCGTGTTGTCTGTAGTTCAACCGTGCCTAGACGGTCAATACCGCGGTTCGATCGCGTCCGCATTGTTACTTTGTGCCAGGAATGGACAGCTGCATCCCTTCTCTGAATGGGTGGTAGTACAGCTGAAATCATTTCAGTACTTGACAATTTGGTTTCTCGTTATCTCGGAGATAGCGATACAAAACATGTTTTCATCTGTTTTGTTTGCATACCAGCATACGTTCGAATAGAAATGGCCTAATTTTAGTGCGATTGCCAGTTCGTATTCGAAGACAAAGGGGACGTTTTTGTGGGATATTTACAGTGCGCTGTAGCACGTTAGGACGTGATCATCAGCTGCCACTGCATTTTAGTTCGATAAATTCGTAGGAATGCAACTGCCCATGCACTTTTTAAGAACTGAAACTTGCCTTGTCTACAGGTCACAATATAATACAAGAACCAAGTGAAGTACAGTACGAAATTTTGATGGACCTAATACGTCTAACGGACATTTCCATACATTTCTTAATCGATTTTGGTCAGGACAGTATGTCTGCGAATGAAACGAAGCAGCAGAAACCAAAGAAAGATTGCACAACGGTGGTGATACTGAAGCGAAAATGTTATAAACGTCTACAGTCAACAATTTCTAGGAAATACTGTATGTTGACGTGCATTTGTTAGTGTGTGAAGAGTCAAGTTTTGCATGTGGCCACGCCGTGGCAGGTTGCAGTCTGGGGAATATGTACAAGTTCATAATATGACGAATTTTTACACAGGCAGAGTATGTCAATATTGTTTGTTTTATACCCCAACTTTTCAAAGCATAAACATTATGTGGGTTGTATTTATGTCATTCACTATGATACTGAAAAGTATTTCAGATCTGCTGCTCCACCACACTTTTTTTACTACTTTCTGGCTGCTGAGGTTAAAAAAGAGACAGCATTTAAAGGGGTATTCTTGAAATAATGCAGGCAACACCAATTTTGTGCAAACACAGCGTATGCAGGCCTGTATAGAACGAATACGAAATGCTCCTTTCTTGCATGTACTCAGTACGACCGTTAGCAAAAGAAGACGAACGATCTTAACTTTTAATTTATAGGGAAGCAACTGAGATTTAATCATTCATCTCAAGTGAGCGCCTAATCGGAAACAAAAGAAAACGAACGAAAAAAATAATTAGGAAAACGCTACATTACAACCGAAACTAGATGGACTGTGTTACGTAGCAAGCGGGGAAGGCGGCATGTTTTAGAACACTTTTCTCAGTTTCCGTCTTTGAAGTGAATTCTTGTTGATACGAGACGTAATTCTCCGCAGGACGCTCAGATATGTTTCACACACACGGACACACATAAATACTAGTGTAGAGGAGATTTAGATCACTGCCGTTTGTCGCTGTCTCCTGATGGTTTTAATTCAGACGGAAGCAAATCTTAGGTACTAACCTGTCAAAAATTCATGCGTGTTATAGCGAAGCGTTAAGCGAAATTTTTATGGTGAACGTTAACGCACGGTGTGGAAGGTGGCGAAACCAAGAAGGAGGATGTTCAGAAACATCGTTTGTCCACATCGTCGAACTTCTAGACACTATAGTTGACGCCTGTCACTTGGCACTACAGGGCTGCCACATAGGCTGCCAGCTACCGTTCGATTACGGGTGACACACAAACAAGGCGTGTCACTGTTCAAATGCTTTTCATCTGTAACGCCGCCGCGAGGTACGACGGACAAAGCGAGATGCTCTGTCGACTGCTGATTTTAAGTGACCAATGACTGAACAGGGGCAGACGACCCGTTTTGTAGCCCCGAATTTAAATTCCTGTTCTAAGCGAACCACCATTTTGTGATGTGCAATATATGCTTTGTTCACGGCGATTAAAAGTAAACTTTATGAGCAATATCAAGACAGAAAAAATTCAGTTTAAAAGCTAAAAGCAAACTGTAATTACTCGCACACATTGGTTACCAGAAACTAACCTCACACCGGCTACACGGGTCGCCGCTGTACCAACCGACGAGCAGTCCTGTTTGGCCATTGGTTGCAGATTAAAGCCGGCACAGACGAAAAGAGAATGATAGGAAGAAAAATAAGACCGAATAAAAAATCAATGCGGTGATGAAAAATGACGCTGCAAATCATTAGAAATAAAAAAATTACATTTAAACCATTTAATTGAGTAAAATAATAATCAAACTCTTTTGGTCAGATTTAGAAATAAAAAATTTCACTACATTTGACGAGATTCGAACCTATGACTTCCTACACATCAGGGTATATACGCTAACCATTGTGCTACGTCACATCACTTGCAGAAAAGCAGGTATATCTACGACTCTGGTCGCCCAGTCCAACGATGAACTGCAGCCTAAAGAATTTCGGCTTCACGCAGTGTCGTGCAAAGTTTATCTAATGTAAGCCGCTCACTGTGATTATAATAACTGTATACGTGACACTGAGTCGAGTCTTGTGAGGAAATATTCAGTAATGTTTGTGTATGAAACGTGTGCGTTTCATTAGTGTGGTTTTTTTTTTGTGTGGTTATCATGTGCGATGAAATACGAAGTAAAATTGCCGGATCCATCATTCAGGATCCAAACACTTCAAGAAAGAACGCCGGACAAGGAACTGTAAGTGAACTGACGAATAGTTGCGGCCCACGATTCGGGATCCAAACACATCGAGTAAGAACGCCGGACAAGGAACTGGAAGTGAACTGACGAATTGTTGCGACAGTTTGGCAACGGCGAACGGTTCGGGCGTGACGCTGACCGCTCTGATTAGAGGAAAGCAGCACCTATGTGTGAAGTGTCAACTATCAAGTAATTTTAATCAGACTATAGAGTCGTTAAATAGTAGGGGAGCACTGTCGATCACATGAGATGGGCCCTAGTAGGACAGCGTCCCTTAGGAGAACTTGGCGGTTGTTCGCTCGCTTCCCAGGACGCGCGGAGCGCTGCACACGTGTCTGGCGACAGAGCGAGCGACTAGGGTGGATGCGTCATAGCGCTGGCTGGCCTGCTCCCCCAGCCGGGCCACCCGTGCAGGGGAGGAAAGCGAGGCAAGGCCGGGCTGGGCTGGCGGCAGATGGCACGCGGGAAGCAGCAGCCGCCAGCCAGCTCTGCCGCTGCTGCTGCTGCTGCTGGCCGCACGTCCACAACGCGCAACGCGGCCCGGCACGCACTACCGGCGT
Organism: Schistocerca cancellata; assembly: GCF_023864275.1. Classification (NCBI taxonomy): domain Eukaryota; kingdom Metazoa; phylum Arthropoda; class Insecta; order Orthoptera; family Acrididae; genus Schistocerca; species Schistocerca cancellata. The sequence goes on from NC_064630.1 coordinate 273,118,022, forward strand.
GCGCCTTTTCGTTCCAAGTGTTTGGGACAAGGGCACGAAATATTTATCGGAAATCTGCTTAGCCATGACGATAGTCGAAGAAAGACAACACTCCCCGAACGATATCCATTCTCTATTCATTATTACGTCTATGTTAATGTTCCACCCAAGCATAAGTAAAATTCTTGACACTCTGCTTTCATCTCAAGCTTTGTCTTAATCGATGGTTTTAGCTAACTCATCAACTGACCGCACCAGATTGGTCTCGGTTTCCCTCTCTCTCTGTCATTGGTCCAGACGTGGTGTACCATGTGCTAAGGGCGCCGCTGCGAATGGTGCCATACTTGTAACGATTATATTCGCGGCACCACGGTGATCAAGGTGCGCCAAAATAAAAAGTGGGTGTCACACTTGTGACCAAAATCTGCCTCTTTTTGTAGCTGTGTAGCAACCAGCCAACGAGCCATACCTTGCAAGATGAGATTTCACTCGTCGTCGTGAAAGTCATCACCTCCAATGGACACGGAGGGTTATCCAATTATCATGGCTTTTGGGAATTATCCGGAGATTAAGGGACGCGCGGTTGGAGGCACCATGTCACGGATTGCGCGGCTCCTCCTGTCGAAGGTTCGAGTCCTCCCTCGGGCGCGTGTGTGTGTGTGTGTGTGTGTGTGTGTGTGTGTGTGTGTGTGTGTGTGTGTTCAAATGGCTCTGAGCACTATGGGACTTAACATCTGTGGTCATCAGTCCCCTAGAACTTAGAACTACTTAAACCTAACTAACCTAGGGACATCACACACATCCATGCCCGAGGCAGGATTCGAACTTGCGACCGTAGCGGTCACGCGGTTCCAGACTGAAGCGCCTTTAACCGCACGGCCACACCGGCCGGCTGTGTGTGTGTGTGTGTGTGTGTGTGTGTGTGTGTGTTGTTCTGAGCATAAGTTTCAAGTTAGTTTAAGTAGTGTGTAAGTCTAGGGACCGATGACCTCAGCAGTTTGGTACTTTAGAAATTCACACACACACAAGAAGGAATCCATGGTTATGTCATGGTTTTGGTGGTGAAGAACACCGCCCAATTATTGGATTGGTGCATAAGTTCGTAGAGTTTTTCCATATGTTTAAGAAACACAACAGGTACGCATAACAGAGACCTTAGTCATATGATGATGATGATGATGATGTTTGGTTTATGGGGCGCTCAACTGCGCGGTTATCAGCGCCCGTACAAATTCCCAACCTTTGCTCAGCCCAGTCTCGCCACTTTCATGAATGATGATGAAATGATGAGGACAACACAAACACCTAGTCATCTCTAGGCAGGTGAAAATCTCTGACCCCGCCGGGATAGTCATCAATAGTACATTCTCCTTCATTATTTACAACAGTCTGCCACAGCTCTTTTCGATTCCGCGACAGTAGAAATCACGTGTTTTTGAGGCGAAGATCTCGTTGAGCCATGTTCGGAGCGCATTTTCATCCGGGAAGGAAGTTCCTTGAAGGTTGTTCGATAGAGAGCGGAAAAGTTGAAAATCTGAGGGTGCAAGAAAAGGTGAATAAAGCGGGTGCGCAATGACTTCGCAAACCAACTCCTGCATAGTGTTTTTTTGTCAATCTAGCGGAACGCGGGCCGTCGTTTTCGTGGAGTAGCACCACTTCACGCAGTCTTCCTGGTCGTTGTTCTTGGACTTCGTGTGCAAGACGTTTCAATTGTTGGCAATAAATGCCAGCAGTAACGGCTACACCTCGGGGAAGCAATTCGTAGTACACTGCACCGTCGCTGTTTCACCAGATGCATAACATTATCTTTGTGGATGCGCACAAATCTTTGTACGGGGAGTTGCTGCTTTGCTTGAACTCAACCATTTCTTTCTTTTCCTTATGTTAGCACACAAATAACCATTTCTCCTCACCAGTAGCGATACAGCGTAGGAATGGTCGGTGTTGTTCACGGTGAGGATGTTGTTGATGAGGAGCAAGCAGAGGAGCACAAAACGACCCTCTTTAAAAACGAGAAAACCATTTTCTTGCTGTGCTCTGTCTAATGGCAGTATTCTCATACACGGCACAGATGTTTCCGGCTGTCTCCGCTGCTGTAACACCTCTACTGAACTCAAACCAACAAATATGTCGGAATGTTCCGATTTTCCCACTTGACACTCCATTTTCTAGCGTCCACAGCTACACACTCTGTTTCCAAATGACAAAATGTAAAGTGAAATAGCAACAGTGAATTACAGATAAAAAAGACAATCGATAAATAAAACCATAGCAACTGTAATACCAACACGCAAAACCAAAGTGCTACGACCTTACGCAGCAACTTAATATTATTAGTTCACTGTCCAAATGATCCCTTTGGACAACGTTTACTACACAGTTTTCAACAGTTGCACAGACTTACAAAACAAAGTATAAAGTAAATCTCATGACTGCTGTGCGACTGCCAATAAAAACAGCCTAGTTTATCAGGAATGCCAACTAGAAACTATGCGAAAAAAGTTGGCCTTAACACATTCCATAGCGATAGTGCGGAAGGAAACCTTACGTAGCGACAAGTACAGTCCAGTGTGGTACCCTACGTTTTGATCAGTCAGTTCTATTTCTGACGCGACAAAAAAGTTTAACTTCACCGGAGAAAATCGCCCAGTGTGCCATTAGCCTCAGTGACGCCGCACCCGCACGACAAAAGTATTCGGGAGAAAAATTAACAGCAATTTAGAATTGAAAATAATAATATAGTTCACGGTTATGTCCGCATGATTGCGCAGTACTTTCAGATTACTATGAACATAGATCATACACATTACAGTTTGAACGTTTGAAGACTACACTCATTGTGTTTCTAATTTATTAAATCAGACTTGACGTATTACGAACAGGCACAAGAGTTTTGTTATCTAAGCTTGACTGAAAACAATTTGTTGATGTACGCTCGCACCAAACGATGTCAGCTGCTGAGCGAAACAGTCGAACGACCAGAATACTGCCAAGTCTAACAGATAATCGCTTAAATTAAGGTTACTAATAATGTAGGTCATTTGATGCTGTATTTGCGATCCTATTTTACCGTCCTTTCGCTGACTTCAGCCTCAGCGCAACTTTACATTCAGTTTGGCTAACATGTGTAGGCACATTCCTGCAAGGTTTTCATGTATACTTTAATGTGCAACGCATTCAGATACGCCACTGTGATCATTATCTGCTGTCGAATGTAGATATGATAGGTTTCCAGCTCCCGCTGCATGGCATTACATAGATCAGACTTTTCTAAGCGATGTATCGCTACTTTTTACTATGTAATATACTTCTTTGAAATGTACCATGGAATTTTGTTTCAAATAGAGATCTACACTTTATACGGATGGGCTAACTCCTTATGAGAGCCCTGACAAACACGACACAGATTGTAGAGATGCATAATCCAGTGGATTTCGCTCTTTTTCTGTATGAGTGCCTTCCGGTGCGTGACAGAATGACTAACGGATAAATCTGTAAGTATATCTATGACCGTTGAAATGAATTTCCTTATTACCGTTCTAATGTAGATGTGGTTTTTTCCTATGGTCTTCCTGCTTTGTTTGTATACAGAGCAAATTAGACGTAAAGCTTATTTAGTTCACCACTGCCCAGATGAGCATTGCTAGCCGTCTGAAATCCACAGGAAGGCGGGGCAACAGAAGAGACTCGGAATGACCTGGGTTTGAATCGATGCAGTACTTACCTCCACGATCTGACAGTCATGGCACACCACTGAATAGCCCTCGGCGGGTTAACAATTTTCCTATGGCAAAGGTGCAGAAGACAAAGGCTGACATCTACTTACTTGTCTAAACAGTGGTTTCTTCATACTAAGTGACTGACGCTTATAAAAGTTAACAGTGGTCTCACGACTCTTTCTTGACTAATATTTATGGTCAGATAAGGATTCAAAAATTAAAGTGCATAGCATCTGTTAGTTCTTCGATTAGTGAAATAAAATTTTGTTAGATTAATTTCACAGACATCGAAATCAAATTAAACGTTTGAAAATATGAGTACATATTGCTAAATAGGAGCCCTTAGTTCATCAGTGTTACGAGCCCTGCGCAATCTTAAACCTGCCCTGCACTGAGTTGCTCATCTCTAGCAAATTTCTTCATCTATAAAAGGCGATGCTTTTCGTACCACATATCATGACTTGTTATCATTGACGGGAGGTCGAACCGGCCCTCGTCTAAGGAAATGAATAGAGGCGACAAGCACTTCAATTTGAAACCACAGACAGAGCTCAACACGTGCACGTTTGTCGGGAATCTTTAGGTCTAAGTCAAGCACAACGGAATATCTTTTAATAAATACGCAGGCCCTTCTCAAAAATTTTAGCTACGACGATCTTTCCAATTCTTGCTTCCGCAGATACCTGCCATTGCAATTTTGTCTGCATTTTCTGTAAACTATCTTTCGCTTTAGCAACGTTTTTGTAGTTAGGAGTTGCTTCTTTACCTTTTGTTGGTTGGTTTATGTTATTACAAAATGCCGAAGGGGTTTTCCGGTCCAGTTGTAGTTTGCCTACCTCGCATTATCATTCCGAGTTTTCTAATCAGTTTCACGCGAGGTGTACGGAGTCTTTCTCCTACAAGCTAAAATTTCTCAATATTTTTATTATACTCTCTTGACATTTAAAGAATCAGTGGCCATTTGTAACACTCTTCTTTGTATACGATCGCTTCCCTTATATGCGTCCTAGATACTTAAGCACGATTTGAGTGTTCTGTATGTAACCTCTTTCGTAGGTAATAAACTGCATTTTCGCAGTATCCTCCGAATGAACCGAAGCCTGCCATTTGATTTACCTGCAACAGAGCCTGCTGCGGTAATTCTACTTCGTATCAGGGAACGGCACGAAAAGGCACTTGCCTCCAGCCCCCCACCCTCCCCCACCGGCTGGAATAGTGTTTTTTTTTCCATTACTCAGTTCTCATGCACTGGATGACATTTTGTTGAGATCTAACCGAATATAGCGACAATTTTTACCGAACAGAATTGCCTTACAAATAACTGCATCCTCTGCAAAAAGCCTGACGTTATAACTAATGCTATACGCTAAGTCATTAAAAAATAGCATTAGTTGTAACGTCAGGGTTTTCGCAGAGGATGCAGTTATTTGTGAGGCAATTCTATCCAGTAAAAATTGTCGCTATCCAGCCATCCCGATTTAGGTGTTCCGTGATTTCCCTAAATCGCTCCAGGAAAATGCCGGGATGGTTCCTATGAAAGGGCACGGCCGACTTCCTTTCCCGTCCTTCCCATTCCGATGACCTCGCCGTTTGGCCCCCTCTCCCAAATCAACAACCACTCACCCATTAACATATAACATAGACAAAAACGGTACTATTACATTTCCTTAAGGCAAACAACACATTATTTTGGTGTCAGAAGATGAATTTTTTCTGTCCTGGATAAAGCGCCTGGTTAGGCCACTTAGGAAATTTTTGAAAGAATCGAAAGAACTAGGTTTCTACAGAGTTTAGAAACGCGAGGAAACAATCGAACAAACACGTTGTGTTCGTGTTGATAGGATGACATTTATTATTGAGTAGAAAACGTTAGTCTAATATTTTTGAGTCATCGTTTGTTACTCTAATCCTTTCCAAGGACTTAAGATCCAGTGATGAGGGACGTAGTCGGTAACTGAGGCCCTTCTCGCGTTTAAATCCGCGTTCAGACATGCAACTATGGAGACTGCAGTTGCACAAGTGAACGTCCAGTTTTCGGTGGCGTCACTGCGGCGGTGTGCCATACCACTAAAAATCCATTATATTTTAGTGATGTCACTAACCTTCAACCCCCCCCCCCCTCCGTCCCTCATTAAATAGTACCATTCGACTGCTACCTGACGATTGAATTTGAAAACACAAACATTCTGTCCGTTTGTGTTGAATAATTTCTTTTGCGGCCCGTTCTGCTTCAGTTTGACCCTATTCATGGAACCAAAAAATCTAGTTGTATGATCAAGGTTCGAGTGACCAAGCATTGATAGAAGCTGTGAATTATGTGCAGGATTTCGCCATCTAATGTGTGGTGACAGTTGCGAACGCGAAATTGAGCTTTCGAAATGCCTACATTGATAAATACAATAAAATTCTTAAATATCGGAAGGGTGGTTCGTCTGCAGATGGTATCTGCAAGCCAACTGTTGGCCTTAGCAAAAGGTTCCTGAAACATGTAGTTGGAACACTAGCAGCTTTACTTGAGTCATGAGTATCTGATTTTTGAATGGAGTTCAATACATGTTTCGAAGTATTTACTCGAAAAATTTGTTTTCGTCATTCGAAATGGTTTATGAATGAATCTTAATGTATGTGTGGTTCCCTTCTTATTTTTGAGCGAAATCCATTTTGAGATCCGATATGTGAGTTTTCCTTGCCTTGTATTTAATTCTTGGCTCAGTTCTAGTGTCATAACATTAATACTAGCCCATATGACAACTGCTGACGCAACATATAAAAACTTTCTTTTTTCCTTAAAGAACAGTATTCGCCGTTAATTTGAGAAGTTATTTATTTTGCAATTTCGGCCTTTGAGCCGTTTTCAAGTGGTACTGCAAAAGATTTTGCTTCAGCGCAAGTCAAACTCTAAAATCTTCCGACTTGTATAAATCTCACCGTAAAAAATAAGCGTTTTCACTGTAGAAATAAAGTAAAATCAGTTAAGTATTTTTACAGTGAAAATGCTTATTTTTTACTGTGACGTATATACATGTTGGAGGATTTTAAAGTCTGACATGTGCAGAAGCAAAAACATTTGCAGTATCACTTGAGAAAGACCCAAAAGCCGAAACTGCAACTGTGAAATAAATGACTTCTACGATCAGCCGCGAATGTGTTATTGTGAACCCTGACCGTGAGAAGGTATTCATATTGAAAACTGTGCGACTACGTACAATTTAATTTGTGCGCCCTGTGTGAACGGTACTTCACGGTGATACTGCAGTTTTCCACGAGCTATGGTGACACTAAAAATAGTTCGTGTGTGATTTTGGCATAACAGCAACCGAGAGTTGTGAGCTTCTTTAGGGAATTAATCAGATATCCGTCTGCCGTATTTCAGGAATTCCAAAGTTAAACGGGGTTGGCAGACGGAGATTCGAATAACTGCTCTTCTCAAAAGGAATATTTTTTATCTTGGGTCATATTACTTCGCGCAGTAAACGTTGTGCAAGAAATAGTAGTGGGAACCTGAAGAGAGGGGAGGGAGGCCGTAGTGTATGGTGGCAGAAAAAACACAGGCAACGCGAGAAATACACCTGGAGGAGTGCGAGGCGCGCGCTGGAGGGATCTCGGCGCGCGGTGCGCATTGCCGCCGTCAGCCGTGCCTGTAGTATGCAAGGTGAACCACTACCCACGCGGGAACCGGTTCCCAGCCACTGCCGGACGCACGGCCGGCCGCCTTCCTCGCGCTAGCCGACAACTCCTGCCGCGGGGCAACTCTAATACGAAACTCGGACGTCTGTTTCCACATGTCCTCTCATATCGATTCTCTACAAAATCTGACCCTAAACATGCCGAGGATCCTTGTATTTTATCTAACACACAGGTAACTAAAATTAAACGTAGTATACGCACTCTTCGGCAGCTCCTCTATGTTTAATGTAAACTGTTTGGCGACGCCAGTTGTATGAATGAAATTCATATTAACATGATTCATGCCACGATTAATTCGAGGGTGTCTTTCCTTCTCTCAAGTCGCAGATATCGACGAAACATTACTCAACAGTCACACGATGAACTGACTCACGCCAACAGCAGAACTAAACAAACGCTACCTCTAATCCAGGCTGGATGTCGAGTGTCCTGTCGACATCGAGATCATTAGAGATGGCGCGATACATCCGACTGAGCAATGTTGAGGGAAGAAATCAGCTATGGCCTCGTTCGAGGGAGCTTAACTGAGTTGGGGTGGTCAACCATGGAACTAAACTCCGCTCCTTTTAAATATGAGCCCAGTGTCTTAAAAAGCCTACACCAACCTCTCAATCTCCGATAAAACAACAGGTCTGGAAGCGATATAATGTTGTCTTTACTTTTATACCAGATCATCTAGGCTAATAGCCATCTCAAATGACGTAAAATAAATCCCATCCTCAAATTTGTCAATAAACAAGAGAATAAGGGCTCATTTCTGTAAATGTGTCGAGCACTGGCAGTCAGTAGGTCACCTTCATGGAATGGCAAAGAACGTATCTGTATGAGACTTCTGGCAACACATGTAAGAGAAGCATTGCTCTTTGCTGGTAAAAAGGCATTTGGTACCTGTGATTACTAGTAAACTACTGCTAAGTGAGAATAAATGGACATCACAGACTGCCATGTTGCGGTGTGCAGAAACCTTTGATTACAGTAAGCATATCCTACTTCCTGTCGTTCTAACATTGCTTAATGTGGTGGTACCTTTTTATCTGATCCTACATCCTGAGGTGCAAAATTGCACAGATGCTATGCTGTATAATCTCTGCACATTTTATGTACCACAGACAAACCAGAACATCATTTGTTGCTCACAATGGTTATTAAATATCATCCAGTCGATTCGACACATGACTGGCTATGAGGCTGAATTCTACATGTGCAAAATACAGAAGATGGTCCAAAATACTTAGCAATTTTCTGGCTAAAGTACACTACTGGCCATTAAAATTGCTACACCAAGAAGAAATGCAGATGATAAACAGGTATTCGTTGGAGAAATATATTATACTAGAACTGACATATGATTACATTTTCACGCAGTTTGTGTGCATAGGTCCTGAAAAATCAGCATCCAGAACAACCACCTCTGGCCGTAATAACGGCCTCGATACGCTTGGGCATTGAGTCAAACAGAGCTTGGATGGCGTGTACAGGTACAGCTGCCCATGCAGCTTCAACACGATACCACAGTTCGTCAAGAGTAGTGGACTGGCGTATTGTGACGAGCCAGTTGCTCGGCCACCATTGCCCAGACGTTTTCAATTGGTGAGAGATCTGGAGAATGTGCTGGCCAGGGCAGCAGTCGAACATTTTCTGTATCCAGAAAGGCCTGTACAGGACCTGCAACATGCGGTCGTGCATTGTCCTGCTGACATGTAGGGTTTCGCAGGGATCGAATTAAGGGTAGAGCCACAGGTCGTAAAACATTTGAAATGTAACGTGCACTGTTCAAAGTGACATCAGTGCGAAGAAGAGGTGACCGAGACGTGTAACCAATGGCACCCTATACCATCACACCAGGTGATACGCCAGTATGGCGATGATGAATACACGTTTCCAATGTGCGTTCAACGCGATGTCGCCAAACACGGATGCAACCATCATGATGCTGTAAACAGAACCTGGATTCATCCGAAAAAATTACGTTTTACCATTGGTACACCCAGGTTCGTTGTTGATTACACCATCGCAGGCACCCCTGTCTGTGATGCACCGTCAAGGGTAACTGCAGCCACTGTCTCCGAGCTGATAGTCCATGCTGCTGCAAACGTCGTCAAACTGTTCATGCAGATGGTTGTTGTCTTGCAACCATCCCTATCTGTTGACTCAGGAATCGAGACATAGCTGCACGAACCGTTACAGCCATACGGATAAGATGCCTGTCATCTCGACTGCTAGTGATACGAGGCCGTTGGGATCCATCACGGCGTTCCATATTACCCTCCTGAACCCACCGATTCCATATTCTGCTAACAGTCATTGGATCTCGACCAACGCGAGCAGCAATGTCGCGATACGATAAACCGCAATTGCGATAGGCTACAATTCGGCCTTTATCAAAGTTGGAAACGTGATGATACGCATTTATCCTCCTTACACGAGGCATCACAACAACGTTTCACCAGTCAATGCCGGTCAACTGCTGTTTGTGTATGAGAAATCGGTTGGAAACTTTCCTCATGTCAGCACGTTGTAGGTGTAGCCACCGGCGCCAACCTTGTGTGAATGCTCTGAAAAGCTAATCATTTGCATATCACAGCATCTTCTTCCTGTCAGTTAAATTTCGTGTCTGTAGCATGTCATCTGCATGGTGTAGCAATTTTAATGGCCAGTAGTGTAATATGGAAGAAGGGTAAAATTTTTTTGCTGTCTTAAGATGTCTAACTTATTGTTCATGTTCATAATGGTATAAAGGGCAGGGATGAGGGAGACAGGTACGGAGAAGGCCAACACTTATTCCTATTTGAATATTTGATAAAACCAAGCTTGAAGAATTCACTGTAAATGGATTCAGGAGGTAAAGAACTAGAGCTACATCAAAGGAGGAGATGTTTTGAGTGCCACATCAACCTGTCTTTGCTTAAACCTGTCTTAACTAGGTGAAACTTTGCAACTTCTTGTTTTGTTTGCGAGGTACTGCCCCAATTTCCAATAATGTGTCTGTAGGCACATAAAAAAAAACACAACACAAGTACTGTACAACACAAGAAATAAAAATCTATAAATCCGATTTATTTAGTTTATCCATTGGAATTTTCTGTGATATCCCTTCATTTGCTAGTGATACAATTGTTAAAGGCATAGTCACATAGATAGTAGGCATGTAGCTAAGAGTTTCAGCCAATAATTTGGACTTGTTTAGAAAATGCAAACTACTATTAAGTCTAAAATATTACATGTAGGGCATTAAAATTAATCATTCAAAATTCTGAAAATACAATGTTACTGTAATAGTCACTTTTTTAGGTTTGTATGAGATGCATCTGTAGGTCATCATCTGTTATCCATTCTGATAGTCTACAGTTTTTCACGGAACGGACATGATGTGCTGGAAGCTGTGACATTAACCACAGTGTGAGGATATGAAGTTATCTCCCCTATATTTATGGTGGATAGGAAACATATTATCAGAATATTCCACCATGTTCTTGCAAAGTAGTTATCTCTTCTTTCCTGATTATAAAAATGGGAGAACATGAAAAGCAGATTCACTTTGTTGACTTATAACCCTAGTCCAATGTTCCGAAAGTGTCACTAATTGTCTGAACTATTAAACCTAATGAATGAACCCTTCATTTTGATTTGAAATGCAGCGTCTCAAATGTTCTGACATGGAGTAATTCCCAAATGGAACTGAGTTCCCAGGATTCACCACCACTTCCATTAATGAGAACCTTTCATTCTCCTTTCAATGCTCTCTAATTTACAAGTATATAGTACACTACACTTTTTTGTTCTACTCCTTATGATAGCTATTCCCACAGATGGAATACTTTCATGTCTCTTTGCTATTAACCACCTTAAGGCACTTTCAAATCCCTTTGCCTTGCAAAATGTAGCCTGTACTCTGTGATGGATATTGTAGGACTTGCTCAAAGAGGTTGTAACTGTTGTAATACATCATGTTTGCAACTGGGGTTTGCAGCTATTATAAAATAAAGAATTTTTGCATAGGTTGCACTCCTGAGTGCAATAACAATAAGAGAACAAAGCTAGTTAGTTAACTAATGGCTGTTATTTAGTAGCTGTTAATTCCTCAACAACAAAGTAAATGGTTTGCTGCAGAAAAAAGGTAACTTCATTCTGGGAGAGTTGGAGTTACACATACTATATGATGTGCATGTGTGTTTTCTCCAAGAAAGAAGCAAATTCAATCATTAGTTCTCTTGTTACATGAGAGATGGAGTTGATTGTAAAACACTTATAGCAAAGGTGCTTTAACTGTGATCAAATTTCCACTCATAAATAATGGAAAGTTTTGAAAGCTAGTTGATGAAAATGAAATATAAGGCAACAGAGAATGACTGAAGGCACGATGTATGAAACTGTAATTGGAAAAAGATAAATTATACCGGTTTACTCACTGGGATTGTAAGTGTTAGTTACTACTGCAATGTTCGGTCTGCAACATTTTTCTATTTGTAATATAAACTTGGGAGTATTACTGTAGCCAGTTACCAAAGGCAATCTTACTGAAGATACTAAAGGCAATCTTGGTCATACTTCATTCAGTTACGCCCTATGGCTTCTGTCTCAACAACTAACATTTGAGAACATATCTAATATTCACTATACCCCAAATATGTCATTCACAAATATGCAGCATACAATGAAACCTAAAGAACTGATGTGTGTGTATGTAAACAACAGTGAGTGACAGACATCTATGTAGTACCATAAGAAAATGAACTTCAAAATAATGCTGCAGTGGATAATAACTGCTGAGAGAAATTAGGCATTCTATTCTGTGGAAATGTCTACAGACTTGCTTGCTTTACTGAACTTCTGCATTACCATTTCATTTGACCACTATTCGCTCAATATAGTCTGTACTATGCCAGGAGGCACCTCTGCATAAGAGAGAGAGAGAGAGAGAGAGAGAGAGAGAGAGAGAGAGAGAGAGAGAGAGGGGGGGGGGGTGAAAGAGGGGTAAGAAAGTGTGGGGGGATAAGGCTTGTTTACATGTGTCAGCAGCAAGGTGCTGAACACCTTCCATGCTGCCAGGCCTAACAACACAAAAATGATGAATCTGTTGAAGGGTTAAAAGGTGAGGGGCTATTGAACATGAAGTTGCCAAACTGACATTAAATCTCATACTATCTTAAAGATAATTTCTTGTATTCCATGTACACAGGGAAAGAGCAGAATATAAATTATCCAGGATCTTGGGGTGGTAGAAACACTAAGAGAAGGAAAATGAAGTTCAAAACCCTTGCTGCAAACAGCATTAGCTCTGTATGTAAACCTGGAAGTGGTGGGTTCGTTTTTGCCCTAATACGGGCATATGTGTTGTAGAGGAGATACGCAGTATATGCTGACTGTTGTTGTTGGTGCTACTAAGCTCACTTATGAATCTGAAACTTACCGATGATGATGGTTATTTTTCCAGTGCTACTTCAGCTGGAAATAAACTCGTAAGAAGTCATGGCAGGAAGCAGCATGTATCAGAGGAGTAGGAGAAAGGATGACCAATAAGAACGTCCGCATTCTGCTCTTAAGGTCGATTGGCTGAGACACCCCAATTTTATGACAGTTACTGGTAGTTTTTGAAATTGAGGAGTTGGCCAGAAGCCTCCCTGACATAGGAGGCAAGTCACAGATTTCCTGGGGCATAGGTACTTTTGTCCATTGTTCCTGGATTTTGTCTTCTGAAGTTAGTGGTACATTGTAGTCAACAAAATAAAAAAAAAACTTTGGAAAATTTACAAATGTGTTTTTGTATGCAGGTTTGCTGTGCTAGTCAGTCACTCCCAATTTTGAAGGTGAAAAATTAATGATGTGCATGAGATAGTGGGGAATAAGTTTTGTATTAAACAGTGGAGCTATTAGCTAGCCGGAGGTGGCATTTGCTCACATAGAAAGATTTGGTGAAGGTTCATTAAAGCTAATAAACTGTACAGAGTTCTGTAGAAACTTAGATTTTCTTATGGCTTTGAACCTGCATAGCTTTGAACTATTACACTGTTTTGCCTTGGTACAGATTTCTGCAAAGTTGCAAGGAACCTGCGAGGGCAGTGTATGTTGTCCATTTCAGTGGTTGGGTTTTGGAATCTTTCTGAATATAGTTAGACTCGTTCAGGGCACTCACAATTGATGTTAAAGAAGTGACAATTTTAATTCTGTTCTGTAGGTCAAAGCCAGGATGCCGACCCTTATTCAGACAGTTTTGTAAGTGCAGCAGTGCTGAGGTTGATTTGCGTCCAACGATAAACGGTTCCTGGTTAACTGGTGTCACAACAAATCACATAATTTAACTTTACGTACCACACATTTCTCTCTCTCTCTCTCTCTCTCTCTCTGTGTGTGTGTGTGTGTGTGTGTGTGTGTGTGTTGTGTGTGTGTGTGATTTCAATTGAAGCTACAGCATCTCATATTAATGATGAATCTCTTGCCCCTTAATTTAAATCCAGTTCCTCAGAGCATAAACAATTTTTGCTGGAGGACTGTGAAGAATAAGTTATTGACCAGTCACATCCAGATAGATTCAAAAGATGATGTATCAGGTGCAAGTTGTGGTATATGTTCAGCTTTAAAGTATCGTAGCAACCTGTGGTGTGTGGGGCTGCTATGGTGTAAAGGTGGTGGAGTGACAGGGTAGTTGATTGGTGGTACCATCCAGCGGTGCCTAGGAAAACTCAGCTGCATGGTAAAACATCTTTATTTAGTCTTACACTATAATGATTGAAGTGCTGCTCTGATGACACAGACCTGCAGGTGTGTAGTCTGCCGGCTGTGCTGTCAGTTGCTGAAGACCATGGCAGCCTGCTGATGTGTGATGTCCACATCCTGTTTTGGTGGCACAGTTTGCTTCACTCAACAGCACATCGCCCTGTTAGCATTGTGCGGCCATGAGTGAGAAATGCTGGTGAAGTGAATGCCTACCTGGATTCTCATAGAGGAGACTACTACCAGAAACTTGCTCTGGTGCTAGTGGATGGCAGTGGTACTGCCATGACCACCAAATGTTTCCCTGCAAGGCAGAAATTCAGCTGCAGCCTGAAGATGGCTCAGCCGTTGAACTGCTCCAACTCCATGGGTGTGGACTTAACCCTGTCAGGTGGTCTGGGGGAGATAGCTGCCCAGACTGGCATTAGCTGCTTGTTGGTCCATAAAATGGTGGAGACTTGCGTGGCACTAGTGTTGTGGAGAGTGCTGCCAGACTGTCCATAATTATGCTTGAATCAGAGAGTATTTATACTTGTAAATGGCATATTTGTTGTGTTGATACATTGCTTACAGGCACACACAGAACAGCACCTTCATGCCCCAGTGGTGTGGAAACTCCTCTCAGGCCAATTTGTAATTGCACTGCTTTACTACGTTGTCACCAAGATTGCACATCTTGTCCGGGCTCTCTGGTGGTAGGTAAACAGCCCCATTTATGAAATGCCTGCCTGCTTGCCTCACCTACTGCTGCAATGGAGTTGCTTTCCTCACAGTAATGTATGAAATTAGCGACAGTGTTAAAGTTTACTTTCAAATTCCTTGCCAAATTTTTCTGAGAACTGTCCTCCTGAAATATGCCCAGTCGAATTACCTGAAAAATGGACAGTAAATTAGGCTCTAAAACTTCCTGATGTAGCAGTTACTGCACAGAAATCCTTCAATACAATCAATATCACACACTGAATCCAATAGTGCCCCAAACCCATTGTGTTTGGAATTTGTCATGGCACCTCTCAGTTGTGTAGACTGCAGTCTGGATCACTACAGTAGTGTCCAACATGTATGAAACCCCCACTGTCGAAGTGAAACTTTTTGAAAGAAACTATACTTTTGCCACTCAGCACATCAGCGATGGTGTTCACTTTCCTACTGTGATCCAGACAATGGAAACTGACACAATTGCATAGACAAAAGCAAATAAACCCACAACAGACAAGTTTGTACTCATTGCATTGACTTAATGTTGAGCCAACACTGTGGATGGGAACACACTGCATGGCACAGCACCACTCATTATTGTGCATGGTCATTTTTTAAATATTGATTTCACATAGATGCTACAGTCTTAGCAGCACACCCGGTATAGGTCTAAAGTTGGTTGAACATTTTCATATTCCATGGATCATTCACACCATGAATTTGTGCCTACTCTAAACTCGCCACTCCTACAATGCATTCGAGCTGCTGCACATGCCTCTGCCGCCAGTGCTGCTGTGGTCAGTGCAACTGTGGTGCCTCCTAAACGAAGCAGCCTGCTGCAGAGTGACACCATCTGTGCTCTTCTGCCATGAGCTTGGAATGGAACATGCAGAAACCATAGACAAAATCTGCTCCACTGGAGTCATGGCTATACATATTTGTGTTGCTAGAACTGTACCATCAATGGCAGTGTCTATCTTCGGTTGATCCAGTGTGCTAAAAGTCACCTGTTTGGGGTTGTGAACCCTGTTTTAACTAGCTGCATGCACAGGAGCGATGGGTGGCTTATTTTCTATCCAGAAAGTCTCTGATCATGATTCAAAAAACAACTGGTTTGGCTAGCCTAAGGCAAGTTGGCTGTCTTAAGTTTGTGACTGCCGTGGCTTCAGTCTTGTTGGTTGCCGTATTTAATCAGAGCTCAGTTTTGAAGAAAGTTATATTAAGTGTTATTAACTGTTTTCATAAATGTTGACAGTTGTTATACCTTACTGTGGTTTAATATCATTCATAAATTATTGTAGTTATATTTTGTAGCTGCTGAGAAAGTTACGGAGGTATATCCATTTCACTGTTTAAAATTGTTCTGAATATTGTTCTTTTTAATCTTTTTTTTTTTAAAATGGGAGTTTTTAAAATAAACCTGTAATGAGTTTTGAAGAAAGTATCAATCTGACCTCAATCTAGCATCATTTATTTATTTTGAATCATGATCATAATGATGTGGAACGAGCCATTTGCCATTTTACGAAACCTTTTTCTTCCCCCCCCCCAGCTTCAATCAGTCATGAAATTAAAACAACAATGAAAAATCTGTGAAGCTCTGTGCAGATGTGCTGTGCAGTGTCTCTAGTATGTCCATTTATCATGTCATGTCGCACTTTTCAGTTCTGGGAGCACAGTGAGTACATATGGATGCCTGCAACAATAATGTCTTCCTCCCAGTTGAAGAGCCTGCTGAGGGGTTTCTCCTGATTTCATGTAGCCTACATAACATAAATGCCATGCATTTCCTTTTTCATGGCAATTTTCAGTCCCACACTGTAGGAGCAACAAAGATGCTTCTGCAACGTTTTTGCTGGGGAGCATTTGATCACCCAACATAAGGCCTGGATTTGGGTCCCTCCAGTTTTCATCTCTTCACTCATATGAACTGCTAGCTATGAGGACAGGATTTTGGCACAGACAATGAGCTGCAGAGCAATGTAGTGAACTGGCAGAAATCACAGGAGGATATTGGTAAGCTGGTACCATGCTACGAAAAATGTCAAGTCTGAGCAGCGTATAAGTAAAGAAGTAGCTGGAAGGTGCAGCTAAATGTTGCAAATAAAACATTTTTGGTTTTCACAAGGGTTTCCATTTTGCGGCCGGTTGGATGTTGAAAAAAAAAATTGCCCTCGTACATACACACTACACATTCATATGTAAATATGGCTACATGCTAACAAATTGCAAGCTTTCTTTTGATTTTTTACTTTTTTAAATACACTAGTGAGTTAGTAATTCCCACCAACCACCTCTTACACACTATAAAAATAGAAATTCTTCTACACAGCAGAAAGCACTGTCAAGAAAGAACTTTTTCAGTTTGTTTCCAAATTTAGCTTTGCTGGGTCTGACATTTTACATCACTGGGTAGGCGAACAAAAATTTTGGCGGCGGCATTGAGCACCCCTATTTGTGAACTGCAAACAACACATTTCATGAGGGAATAAATAAACTGTGAACCTTAAATAGGTGTCTACAGGACAATTGTGGATTAACACCAAACATTATTCTTAAAGCATGTTTTTGAGAAATGAAGACTTTCTTTCTTAAAGATAGTTACCACAGAACATTATTTCATATGATATTACTGAATGCAAATAAACAAAATATGACAACTTACTGATTTGTTCCGCTCCAAGATTTACAATGTTCAAAGTGCAAATGTGGCTGAACTAAAGTGTGGCATTATAAATTCATATTCCACAAACTGATAATTCTGCCCTCTTTCACATATTGATACTGTGTCCTTTGACAATGAGAAGGGACACTATCACTTGGTTTCACATTAACATTTCATCTGACCAATGTACAGTCAGTACATCAGGAGGCACCTCAGTGTGCAGAGAGAGAGAGAGAGAGAGAGAGAGAGAGAGAGAGAGAGAGAGAGAGAGGGTGGGGGGGGATGGGGGGGGGCATGAGGGTAGGGGGCGGGGGGCAGCAGAGGGGTGTCAAAGACTTTCCTTGATGTCAATCCTGACACTGTTGCTGCAAAGAACAATGACTGAAACTGCATTGCTGCTGCTAAAGTATGGCCATGCTGCAGTCTTTGCGAGAGAACTTTTTTTGCCCTATTATGCTAGTCATGGTGAGGAGTCCTGATGCAGACTAAACCTTACTGGCTTCCGAATGATTCAAAACTTGGCTGCCTTCCAACAGGTCATGTATTTATTGCTGAGTCTCTTCTCACATTTTTCAAGTTCGAGTTTGTTTGGGACATTCTTTTTGCATGTTAAAATTTTTCATGCTATTCCATGCAGCATCTACATCAAGTAACGCCACAACAGTTATTCAGACACATTAAACTCTTGACAAGAATTACTGGAAATGTTATTTAGGATGTAGAAAAAGCCATATTGCTACTTACCATCAATAAGACGTGTCAAGTTGCAGACAGGCACAATTAAAAGGCACTTACATAAAGCTTTCAGCCACAAACTTCATCAGTAAAAGACACACACACACCATTCACACACACAAGCAAGCACACCTCATGCACACGACTGCCAACACCAGCATCTCAGGCCGAGATGCTGGAGTTGACGGTCTTGTATGCATAATGTGTGCTTGCTTAAATGTGTGAATGGTGTGTGAAGTCTTTTATTGATGAATGTTGTGGCTGAAAGCTTTATGTAACTGTCTTTTAATTGTGCCTGTCTGCAACTTAATGTGTCTCCTTTAGAGTATGTAGCAATCTGTTTTTTCCTGCATTATTGACATTCCTACCTCGAGTTTCTATTGTTTGATCTAGCAATGTTATTCGATGCAGGACTTGCATCAGTGACACTAAAAATGCCTGATAATGATGTAGCTAAGTCAAAACTGATAATGAATAATGAAGGGATGTGATATGAATATCTTTTAATAAATGGTTTTGTTTACAGCTCTAATTCTTCCAGCAAATGTGGTACATATTTTTTTTCAAAATAAAATCAGTTGTCACCTACACTATTGAAATACTTCAATAGTGCAGCTGATAACTGATCTAATTTTAAAAAAATTAATAAACGGGGTTTTTAGGAACATTTCATGCTTGTTTCAACAGGCACTGTTTAAAAGTCCAAAAATGTATCAGGTTTGACTCCAATATGTTTGCAGTACAGGGCACAAAACTACATTACACATGCTATTTTTGATTTTCCTCAAGTTTCTCCAGAGATAGTCCACCTATAAACACAGTCCTGTCAATCCTATCTGATAAGTAATTTGTAGAGATGGTGGATTTTGGTGTTCTAATTACGTCTCTCTGTGAAAAAAAATATTTTTTAAAATGAAGATTCACTATCTAAGAGAACTTACCCAGTTCTGCCAACCAAAGAATCTTTGGTCAAGCACGAATCCTAGAGGATATTGCTTATGAGAATACCACCACAGTAAATATGCAGTGAAGAAACAGACTAATTTTTAGAAATTTAAAGAACAGCAAGTTCTCTTTGCACATAACACAACACATGTATGATTTTCTTGAATATTTCATGTGACTGAGATTTCAACATATGATTCACATTTCACAGAGCAATTTTACTTCTCAAGAAGATAATTCTATAGTGTAGTCAATATTCAGTTACATATTATTCCATAAGGTAACAGTACTTTATTGCTTCCCAAACATGCATATTTTTTGCCAACAATTTTAGCTGCTTCTCAGTACATTCTGTGCTGAATTGTTTTTGACTCTGTTCTGTTTATGTGGCATCTGAGTCAGGGATGTATATTACAAGTATTACATTAGTCTTGATTCCTTGTCGTCTTATTCTTCCTGTTGTGGGAATTCAAGTATGAAGGTAACTCCAAAAGAAATGCACACTATTTTTTTAATATCCATCTTTTATTCTACATGTTTGAAAGCTTTACAGAGTGTAGATACATCCTTTAGGAACGATTTTTCATTTCTCCACATAATTTCCATCCCTCTCAACTGCCTTACACCATCTTGGAACGAGTGCCTGTATGTTGTTGTTGTTGTGGTCTTCAGTCCTGAGACTGGTTTGATGCAGCTCTCCATGCCACTCTATCCTGTGCAAGCTTCTTCATCTCCCAGTACCTACTGTGACCTACATCCTTCTGAATCTGCTTAGTGTATTCATCTCTTGGTCTCCCCCTACGATTTTTACCCTCCACGCTGCCCTCCAATACTAAATTGGTGATCCCTTGATGCCTCAGAACATGTCCTACCAACCGATCCCTTCTTCTGGTCAAGTTGTGCCACAAACTTCTCTTCTCCCCAATCTATTCAATACCTCCTCATTAGTTACGTGATCTACCCATCTAATCTACAGCATTCTTCTGTAGCACCACATTTCAAAAGCTTCTATTCTCTTCTTGTCCAAACTATTTACCGTCCATGTTTCACTTCCATACATGGCTACACTCCATACAAATACTTTCAGAAATGACTTCCTGACACTTAAATCTATACTCGATGTTAACAAATTTCTCTTCCTCAGAAACGCTTTCCTTGCCATTGCCAGTCTACATTTTGTATCCTCTCTACTTCGACCATCATCAGTTATTTTGCTCCCCAAATAGCAAAACTCCTTTACTACTTTAAGTGTCTCATTTCCTAATCTAATACCCTCAACATCACCCGACTTAATTCGACTACATTCCATTATCCTCATTTTGCTTCTGTTGATGTTCGTCTTATATCCTCCCTTTAAGATACCATCCATTCCGTTCAACTGCTCTTCCAAGTCCTTTGCTGTCTCTGACAGAATTACAATGTCATCGGCGAACCTCAAAGTTTTTATTTCTTCTCCATGGATTTTAATTCCTACTCCAAATTTTTCTTTTGTTTCCTTCACTGCTTGCTCAATATACAGATTGAATAACATCGGGGATAGGCAACAACCCTGTCTCACTCCCTTCCCAACCACTGCTTCCTTTTCATGCCCCTCGACTCTTATAACTGCCATTTGGTTTCTGTACAAATTGTAAATAGCCTTTCGCTCCCTGTATTTTACCCCTGCCACCTTTAGTGCCTGTATACCCGCACGGTAAAATTCTGGACCAACCTGTTGGAGCCACTGTTTGGCAGCATGCACAAGGGAGTCATCATCTTCAAACCTTGTTCCACGAAGAGAGTCTTTCAGTTTCCTAAAGAGATGATAGTCACATGGAGCCAGGTCAGGACTGTAAGGCGGGTGCTTCAGTGTTGCCCATCCGAGTTTTGTGATCGTTTCCATGGTTTTTCGACTGACATGTGGCCATGCAGTGTCATGCAACAGCAAAACATCCTGCTTTTGCCAATGTGGTCAAACACAATTCAGTCGAGCTTGAAGTTTCTTCAGTGGCGTCACATATGCATCAGAATTTATGGTGGTTCCACTTGGCACGATGTCCACAATCAAGAGTCCTACGGAATCGAAAAACACCATAGCCATAACTTTTCCATCAGAAGGTGTGGATTTGAATTTTTTTTTTTTTTCATGGGTGAATTTGTATGATGCCACTCCACTGATTGCCTCGTCGTCTCTGGTGAAAAATGATGGAGCCATATTTCATCACCTGTGACAATTCTTCCAAGAAATTCATCTCCACCATTCTCTTACTGTTCCAAAAGTTCGCTACATACCGTTTTTCTTGTTTCTTTGTGAGCCATTGCCAACATCCTGGGAACCTACCTGGCACATACCTTTTTTAACGCCAACTCTTTCAGTATCCTGCAAACCCTTCCTTCCCCTACCACAACGTAGCGTGACAATTCGTTCACTGTGATGCATCTGTCAGCAGTCACCAATTCGTTAACTCTCTGCACTTTGACTGGAGTGTGTGCAGTAGGAGGCCTGCTGCTGCGAGGACAATCCTAAATATTGCTGTGCCCGCTTTCATCATGTAACCTGCTTGCCCATCGACTAACTGTACTGCAATCAACAGCATCTCCATACACCTTTTTCAACCTCTTGTGGATGTTTCCCACTGTCTCGTTTTCACAGCACAGGAATTCTATGACAGCACATTGCTTCTGACAAACGTCAAGTGTAGAAGCCATCTTGAAGACATGCTGCGACGGCGCCGCTCATGGAAACAGGTTGAACTAAGTTTGAAAACAAGCGCGAGAGATGTATCTACACACTGTAAAACTTTCACACATGCAGAATGAAAACTGTATTTTTACAAAAATAGTGTGCATTTCTTTTGGAGTGACCCTCGTAATTTTGCAAGCATTTGGTTATGAATTTATTTGACAATTATAGAAAGACGTAGACAGTGTGACATATGGAAGTTTGGGTTGATCCTGGGAAATGCATGGATAGCCGAAGTGGTTAAGGTGACTGCTTGTGGTAAGTGGAAAACCTGCGTTGCAGTCCTGGTCTGCACAAATCATCATAGGCCACCACATAGCATAGATCTATACATAATATGACTGATGTCAATGAACTCACAGTCAGCGAATTTATTTTGAAAGTATTTCGTGGATCATTACCTGTGTCTGTTCTTCAGATATGCATGGAAGTGCAGCATAAGAGGTTGTATGTATTTCTGTGGTTATATATTGAAAACTGTATGTATGATCCATTAGACTGTAGAAATCATTAGTGTGTCCGATACAATTAACAGCTACAATCACTACTGTTACAAAGCCAGGGACAAAATAATTACCAATTTATATAAAAACTTCTGTGCTAATTTGTACATCCATTATGATTATGCAGAAGAGTACAGATTATTTAGACACAAAACTTTCCAAGCTAGGCTTATTTCTAAATGAGAAAACTTGTAATAGAATGTTAATATTTATATGTATAATTATAATGTTAGTATATATATTACTCTGATGTGGGCAAATTCATTATTTCAATATCTGAGATAATTTCCACTTGCTGCTGGGTGTGAATAGCTCATTGATTAATGAGTTCACGTTACTTAGGACAAATGGTATTGTGACATCATTTCAGGGTTGTAATATTTTAAATTGGGACTGGGGTCATAGATGTTGGTAGCATATCATTTGTGGAAGAGAGTAGGCTTTTTATGATATAGTCATTGATATGACTGCCCTTTAAAAAACTAGTCACCCGGCATCCTCATATCTGGTGGGTCTCTCTCATTCTGCGGTCTGAGTGACCTGCTCTTCCTTTTTAACATTCCTCAAACTATCCCTCTCTGTTTCCCAAAGATAGAAATATTATTTCGGGAAGAGATGAAACTACTTGTACTTTTGTATGAACTGAAATTTCATCTCTTGACAGTAAGGAGCCATCAATTCTGTTGCAAAATGTAATTTTTTTAACTGGTGGTAATTCCAGCGAAAGGATGCAGTATGGACTCAGTCAGATTGGATAGTGTACCAACATATATCCACAAACTGGGATGAGCTACATGCTAAATCTAGCAATCAGGTACTCACAACTAGGTTCCTAGATAAATAACAAAAGTTGTTCTCCTCCTACAAGAGAAATACTACATAATAATTTTAGTGCATTTAGAATAACTTAGTGAACATATCACATGTAGAAGAAAGCCATTCAGAGAATGAGTTATTAGAAATGTGCACTCTTTTTGTGACACTTGTGTTGCATTGGATATAAAACAATAGTAGCGGAGAGGATATAAAAACTGTAGCAATAAGCCACAGTGGGGCAATTCACATGGTGAACACACTCCTCATAACACAATGAAAGCACTGTTTAATCAGCTGTTTAATACAGGTAAGTTAGATCTAAAACATGAATACCAGCAGCAGCACATTTGATAATAGCAGGCATGGGTTATTATGGTGTTCCAAAGTGATGTCATGGAAAAACTAGTCATTGCAAAATTGTATTATTGTTATTTGTGGCCACTGACAAAAATAATTCATTTTTATTTAATTCTATTTTAGGAACAACAACTTAAGTTTCTACATTCAGTTAAAATATTAGGCGAATATGTCCATGATACAGCACTCCACACTAGTCTATTCTGTGTAAGCCTCTTCAGATCTATATAACTACTGCAACCTCCATTTGGTTGAACCCGCTTACTGTACTCAAGCTTTGAGCTTTGGTCTCCACCTACAAATCCCCCCCCCCAACTAGATTCCATTAGCAAACTGCCGATTTCTTAAAGCCCAGGATGAATCCTATCACCCAATCCTTTTTTTTTTTTTTTTTTTTTTATTTTTTTAGTCAGATTGAGCCACCAATTTATATTTTCCCAGTTAGATTCAGTATCTCTCCATTACTTATCCAATCAATGCATACAAGCTTCACTATTCTTCTATAGTGCCAAATTTCAAAAGAGCCTATTTTCTTCTTGTCTGAATAGTTTATTGTCCATACTTCACTTCCATACAAGGCTGCACTCCAGACAAATATTTCAGAAAAGACTTTATAACATTGAAGTATATATTCAGTTTTAACACATTTCTCTTCATCAGAAAGGCTTTTCTTGCTATTGCCAGTGTGCATTTTACATCTTCACCATTTTAGCTATTCTGCTGCTTGAACAGCAAAACTCCTTGAATACTTTTTGTTTCTCATCTCCTAAACTACTTCCATCAATTAGCTTCATCTGATTCAATTCTACTACATTCTGCATTCCAGTAACCTTGTTTTGCTATTGTTGGTGTTCCTAGTATGACCTCTTTTCAGCAACTTATTCATCCCGTTCAACTTATCGTCCAAATCCTTTGACAAGAAATTACATTACAAGGTATAACCAATTCTCAGAGTTTCTATTTCTTCTTCCTGAACCAAATTTCTTGTTGATTTCCTTAGCTGCTTGCGCAATGCACAGATTGAAGAACACTGGGGATAGGCTACAGCCCTATCCCATTCCCCTCTCAACTTCTGCTATACTTTCATGTCCTTCAACTCTTATAATTGTAATCGGATTTCTATACAATTTTAGGATAACCTTTCACTCCCTGCATATATCCCTGCAACCTCCATAATTTCAAAGAGTGTGTTCCAACCAACATTGTCAAAAGATTTATGTAGCCTAATCTACAAATGCTATAAACAGTGGTTTACCTTTCTTCAGCCTAACTTCTAATATATTTTGCAGGTGCAATATTACTGTGTGTGTGACTATATTTGAAACAAAAACTGATCCTGCCAACAGAATGACTTCCAGCAGTTTTTCCATTCTTCTGTAAATAACTCATGTCAGTATTTGCAACAAGACTTTTAAAATGTTGTTTCTGTCATATTCACACCTGTCAGCACCTGCCTTCTTTGGAATAGGAACTATTATACTCATCAAGAAATTTTCTTTCAAATAGCATGCTCAATTTGAAAAAAAAAAAACAGTTGGCTCAAAAAAAATGTAATTACGATTTTTAGTTCATTGGTATGCTATCATATGCAGTCCAGTCATTTTTGCTGATACATATTTTTTCCCTCCGTATTACATTCTGCTCTATGGAACTAATTCAGAAGTCTAATTACTTTTGTGATAACCTTGTCAATTCAAGAAAACAATTAATAATAATTTATGACTAAGGAAAAAGAAAGATGTCTGCATGGCATCATGGAACTCATTCGGTCATCTTTGGCCAGCATGGCAGGTGCAACAATGGCCAGTTTATATTACGTAGTGGAGAAAACCCAGTTGTCTGTGGTGCTCCTTTACCTCACATGAGAAGAATTCTTGTGAAACGAAATATTAAATATGTTACATAGTTGTACATTAAACGAAGTGTAGTCAAATTAGACATTACCTGTGATTGCACCAGTAGTTGGAGTTCCATTACTAGTATCAAAAATGTTGTGACATTACTTTAGCTACAATAATTTGTCCACTATGGTGTTCATAGTAGTTTACCCTCATTCCTGTTTCTTGTTAATTATTAGACCCATTTCTTTGTTACCTCTATATGATTTTGTGTTGATACCCTGTACTCAGCTGCCAGAAACCTGTTCTTCCTATCACTGCACTTCACAAATTCTTATTATATGTAACTTCAATCGACCCATCTATCTTTTTAAATTCTCCAAACCATCTCTCCAGTTAAGGTATCTAACAATCCACACTCTGACTTGTAAAGCACCAGTTTCATTTCTCCTGATATCACTCCCTCCTAAGTTGTCCACATACCGAGATACCAATTTGGGGACTATTTTACCTCTGAAATGTTTTACCCGAGGGGATACCATCATCATTAAACCACAGTAGAGCTACATGTCTCAGGAAATATAACATCTGAAGTTTCCTCTCACTTTCAGCCATTTGCTGTACCAATATAGCTGTGCAGAGTGGCCACGTGGTTTGAGGCTCCATGTCACGGATTGCGGGGACCCTCTCGCCAAAGGTTCGAGTCCTCCCTCAGACACGGGTGTGTGTGTTGTTCTTAGCATAACATAGTTTAAAAGTTTCAGTGGTGTGTAAGTCTAGGAAATGACGACCTCAGCAGTTTGGTCCCTTAGGAATTCACACACATTTGAACATTTGTAACAACATAGCATGGCCATGTTGGCTAACATTACCTAGCCAAAACAGTTTACCATCCAGACTGTTGCCCCTGCAACTACTTTCAGGTATCACATTTTTGTGGTATCTCCACTGACACCCCTCTGATATGGTTGCACCTATGGTACAGTTATCTGTATCTTAGAGGCAAGAAAGCCACTCAAGGTCCATGGTTCTTACAATAATCATTGTTCAGTGTTGAAAACAAAACAATCTGTGAGGAAGATGTTTTAAATTGCCGGCAACAGCAGCCAAACCTCCACATTTTGAAAGAAATACTCTACATTGGCCATAGAATACTTTTTTTAAAAAATTAAAAGTCATGACCAATTACACGCCACTAGAGTATCCATCCTCAGGTTATAAAGATTCTTTTTAATAGGTCATTGCCGAAAGGTAACTGCCTCAGAGCCTCCCCACATTTGCGTAATAATGTAAACAAACAGAATGCTAAAAGCAAATGATGGGGAGTGGCTCTAAGATGGTTACCTTTCGCCCATGATCTATTAAAAAGAACCTTTATCATCTGAGGATGTATCTTCCAATGCTGTGAAACCAGTTGTGACTTTTGAAAAAAAAGTATTCTGTGGCCAATGTGGAGTATTTCTTGAAAAAATGTGTGCCTGGTACTTCCTTTATTTCTGGTTATTCAAAACAATGTGAAGCAGAAACAGGATACAGCCCCAGAATTTGCTTTATTGTGTGCAGGTAATTGCTTGAAATCTTCAGACATACTGGTCAGTGTATCCATACAATCTCTAAGCTGAGTCCAGCCTATCTACCAAATCTAACAACTAAGTGCAAAACTCTTGGACACTCAGAAAACTCAACAAAAGCCCTGCAAAGGAAATACTGTGTAATTCCTGCTGCATATGTGATAACAGAACAGCACCTAGTTTCTTATTCAGCTGTGGGTTACATGAAAGCATACAAAAACTATGAAATGAATCATCACTTTTATGGATTTATTTATTTATTTATTACTGTTAGAAAGCCACTATTACCAACCCTCATGTTATCCTGAAAAGTATTCTTTATATTTTCCTTACAGGTGCACCTTCAGCTCCACCACCATTATCTCTCTCTCTCTCTCTCTCTCTCTCCCCTCCCCCCCCCCCCCCCCCCCTGTGTGTGTGTGTGTGTGTGTGTGTGTGTTTTATACACCCAACCTCTTCATGATTGTACCACTTGTCCTTACAACCTGAAAATTGTTAAGATTTAATAATCTTATCAAACAAATATCTGGAATTCAATTTTTTCTTGATTACTGCATTATAATTTATTGTTTTATTCATTTTGTATTTCCATCAGTATTCTCAGCTACTCATACATTTCAAAAGAAAGGAGTGTTGTTATTTTCCATAAAAACTGACCACACCATTTCTTTAATGGTTCCAAGCTGTAATTACAGATGTGATATTTTTATTTTAAAAATCACAAAATCTTGTTGCAATTATTTATGCAGTACAATAGTAAGTAGTAAAAAACCTCACTTGGATAACAGAGTAGGGTGCAGTACTATGAAAATATGCATAAATCACTTTGTAAACATACTGCAAATATGGTTTCAATAATTTAGATATTATAAAATGTCAGTGCTGTCATACATAGAAGCAAGGCTCAGGAATGATAGCTTCTAAATCAACATTTACTATGATACAGACAAACATAAATACTACATCCAACAGTTGTAGCTTATCACAAAATACTGTCTAAAGTTTTTACACTTCACACAAACACTTAGAGCACGATGAGAGTTGTGGGAGTTCACTTTTCAGGTATTTGTGAATGCTGCAACAAGTTCAGTGATTCAGAAAATCAAAAACTATTCTGCATAAGAATTCCACATCTAACTTGAAAGACACTAACAATCATCATGATGGTTCAGCTGGAGTATGTATTGATCTATGTTTTCTCATGTCACTACGCTGTCGGAAACCTTTTCCACATATATCACATATATTAGGTTTTTCACCAGTGTGTATCCTTTTGTGAACAACGAGGGTATGGGAACGTTTAAAGGCTTTTCCGCAGATATCACAAGGAAATCGACGTTCTCCTGTGTGAATCATGCGATGCTGATAGTACACTTGCCCAGTCCGAAACTGTTTGTTGCAGAATTCACATTTGTATGGTTTTTCTCCCGTGTGGGTACGACGGTGATTATCACGATCTGCCTTTATACGAAAAGCTTTACCACATAAGTCACACTGATGTGGTTTCTCACCTGTGTGGAGCAGAGCATGTGTGTATAGGGCAGATGTCTGTGTAAACCTCTTGTTGCACACAGTACATGCATAAGGTTTTTCTCCTGTGTGAAGTCTCATATGAACTGTGAGTCTCTGATTATCTGCAAATTGCTTTCCACAAACTTTGCAATTATAAGATGCATGGGGCTTGTGTTCCCTGAGGTGTTTTGTAAAAGTTCGTTTGTCAACAAAAATATTGCCACAGGCTTCACATACAAACATAACAGAATTATCTGAAGTTTCTTTGGTTTTCAGTTTCAATTCACTATCTGTATGTATTTTTCTATGAACTCGAGCTTCATAAAGTGTATGAGATGCTTCCTTGCAGACACTGCATACATAAGGTTTTTCATCGGGATGTTCTCGTTTTCGATGCCTTCCTAATGCACGAAGTACTGAAAAAGACTTTCCACAGTATTCACAAGCATGCTCCTGTGCACTTTCAGAAGTAGATTTTGTACCCCAGTGAGATGAACGATGATTCAGGACATCAGACGAACTAGTGAAAGTTTTGTTACAAGTCTTACAATGATAATGTATAAGAGAGGGTAAACGTTTGGATGTGCTACAGTCAGAATGATGTGCTTGAATGTGCTGTTTTAATATACTTAAGCGTCCACAACACATACCACAGTAGTCACACTGATACGGTTTTACAGACATGTGTGTCACATAGTGGCCTTTTAGAGTTTCCCTGTCATAAAATTTGCGCCCACAAAATTCACATGCAAAAGGTCTTTCACCAGTGTGAACTCTCATATGTGCTGCTAATCTTGAGTTGGAGTACAATCTTTTATGACAAACTGGACATGCAAATGGTCTCTCACCATTATGAACCATACGAGTGTGATAGTATAAAGCACATTCATTATCAAATTCCCTTGCACACTTTTCACAAAAGTTAGCTCTGGCACCCTCATGGAATTTCATATGAAATGCTAGCCTTTCCTCTGAATTATACGACTTTGTACATTGCTTGCAATGAAATTGTTTTGTTTCAGGAGTAATACATGAATGTTGGAGGTATGTTTTTTCCCCATTAAATCTCCTATTGCATGTAGGGCAGACCAAACGCTTACCTCTTGATTTCAGTTTAACTTCCTCTATCTGGTGATCCTTAAAATGGTTGACAAGGTCAGCTTCAGTTTTAAAAGATGTACTGCACAAGCTACATGGATGCTTGTCAGTCTCACTGTGCTCCTTTGCATGGTTCAAGCAAAGATCAACACTTGGAAATGTATTATTGCAGATTATACAAGTGTAGTTAACCTCTGTGTCTACATCCTTTACATTATCAAAGTTTTTTATAAGAGTTTCTTGGTTGTTGTCATGAGATTCGAAGCTATGATACACTTCACCTGCTTGTGGGTTTAACGTATCCACAATAATATCAGCATCCTCTAAAGCATTTTCCATATTCCACCAATCAGAATAATTTTCATCTGTTGTGTTACTATCATCATCAATTTTAGATAAAGCAAAGTTATCAAGTGAAGGATATACAAGATTTGATTCATCACTTATGTCATCTATTATATGTACATCTATATAATCAACATCATCTTCTTCTTCTTCTTCATCATCGTCGTCTTCATCTTCCATATCAGAATAGGTTGAACTTTCCATAGGAGTACAGGTTTCAAGGTCTTTGACAATATTCTGAGCACTGACACTTCCTTGACAACAAAGAGGACAGCAATAAGAAATTTCTGTTGCATCTAAATCTTTTACAAAATCAGTATCCAACTCAACTTGAGGATTGGCTTCCTGTGTATTATTTTTCTCCAACTGACTTTTGTGTTCAGTAGCTTCTATTTTTACCAGTACATCATTCACTGCTTGCGGTGCACAATTTTTGTTTGAGTCATCTATGAGATCACCATTGACTTTAACACTCACATGAGATGCACTTGCAGCATATAAATTAAATTCATTTTCATCTGTTCTCTTGTCGTCCAGATTCTTAGTTACTGATGAACATGAAGAATTTCTCTCTGTACTGTCTGCCATCATATGCTTATTCTTTAGTCCA
The DNA here is from genome assembly GCF_023864275.1 of Schistocerca cancellata. Lineage (NCBI taxonomy): Eukaryota > Metazoa > Arthropoda > Insecta > Orthoptera > Acrididae > Schistocerca > Schistocerca cancellata. The sequence goes on from NC_064630.1 coordinate 273,148,534, forward strand.
CACTTCTGTGTTCTTGAATGTGACCTAAAACAAAATTGTTTACTGGAATCACCTGGTTTTTAAACTGATAGGTGTACAACATGCAGAAGATAACCACCACTTACAACAGTAGCTTGAAAGTTGATAACTATATTTGTGAGGTTGTTACTATCTGTGTATCAAACAGCTTTTCGGCAACTGGTGGCTTCCTTCTATATGTCACCAATTACTTTCAGTACAAAAAATAAGTGTTAATGTGTAAATTACAAGCTATCACATATTTTTAGAGAGATACAAAAGGTTAAAGTTAGCAATTGTGAAATATGTAGCTGTTTGAGGATTGTAAGGTGATACAATTCTAGGTCTTTTACCTCTTAACTTAAGAAGAAAGGAAACAGCAAAAGTAAAAATCTATACAACAATAGCAGAGGCAGAAATTGAAAAGAAGAGAGTAAACCACTCACATCTTTGGCTAATGGAAGATTTATTATGCATCACAGCAAGCGCAAACCCACACACACACCCACACACACACACACACACACACACACACACACACACACAAAGGTAATAGCTGAGATTCACTCTCCTTAATTAACCTTGTGATGGGAGCCACTGCTCAAAGATTAGTATTGATAAATTTATCCATGAAATAAGCAAACCACAGTGATACATAAATATAAACACCACACACAACTAAAAATTAAAACATGAAACACATTTTTAAAAAGTTTTGGGAGAGGTCAGGAAGATAGGATGGATACGGAGGGAAATCTTAAGATTATCTCATCAATATTTACAATCTGACAACTGTGAACTGACTCAGTTTTAGTACTTTCTTGTTTAAAATCTAAACACCAAGTAATCACTGCATTAAAGTGAATTGCATTTTTGAATCATGGCACCAATCTTGTTGATTCATTCGTATACAGTTAGCACACAAACTAAAATCTGGCAGAATTGATTCCAACCATAAGGCCTGCAAACAAGACAAAATACTTGCAAACCATGTAATACTGTAGTACAATTACATTAAGTGGTATTTCACTAAAGACAGAAAGTTTCCTGTACTGGGGATATCATATAGCTCTGCAATTTATTTGGTCCATCTCTAATGAATTACCCGGAAACCTACAATCTCTCTTATTTAATGCAGTGTGCTCTTCAGCAGGAGGTAAAAAATATCATGCTGCCATAAAATGCCTAATATTACTGTTCAAGGTAGTGACAGAAAAATTCATTTGTAAACTGCTTTCTTGAAAACAAAGTCAACATGTGTACATGTTGCGTAGTAACTGAGAAGTGAAATGTTTAATATGGACACTGTTGCTTTATTTGCCTCATAATTCTTGCTAGTAGCTGGGCAAATGTTGAAATCAACATGACGCGAGATCTAGCAGAAAGCATTTCTGCAGAACATCTTCCTTAAATCCCTGGAATCTCTATTCCTTTCAATGCAGCCATTTCTTCACTATCCTGTAATGTTTTATTGCCATTCTTGGGAACTAAGTCATATGTATATCAGCAGATTATCTTCTCTACGGAATTTGCCAAATGATGTACCCCTTCCTGTACCTTTATCTCTGAGTTTCTGTACATTTCTTTGTATTACATTTTCAAGAAGGAACTATTATTTTCTAAGAAAGAAAAAGGGAAATAATTCTATTTCCTGAAAATCTTACAACTATCGTCGCCATTTCTAAGCAGCACAAAAAAAGACAGTTCTCAAATATTTTTATGACCACAAGGGCTTACTTCTTATATTAGTTAGGCTGTAACATGTTGTAGTTATGTTGCAACAAGCTCTGCATAACTGGTTTTAGCGAAGTATGAATGTCAGATGTGGGCAGTGCAAATCACTATGAGATAGGGAATTTGTAATTGTGTTATACGACCATTACTGGTATTTGATGACTTGAAAAACATGTCAAATATATTTACAACAGCTACAAACCTTAATGATTATACAATAATATGTCATGGGCTTTGAAAGCCCATTTAAAATTGAAGGATAAGAAAATACAAAGACCTATGGTTTTAAAGATCATAAAGAGAATGCATACTGTATAGATATCTTAACAGCCTGAAAATGGTGAGACAAAAGACAGAAACCCATATTTACTGCAAGCAAGAAGCAAACCTAAACTAGGTAATGTCATGAAGCATGTGGTGGCTTAATCACCACTCTTCACCAGATTGCTTCTGCATAAAAGCACTTTACACAATATTATGAAAATTTCATACACAGCAAATAATTAATCACTACCTGGAATATATTATTTCACACAAATTCTGTACTGGTCATTTTCCCTCTGCTACCAACTCTTCCAATGCTCTTCACACTGTGACTGTTCTGGAAATCATTAACAACATTTCAACATTTTACATGTCTATATCAGAGGATTCGCTCAATTAAAAAACAATGCTGAAATAGATTAACATTGTTTTTTGCATGTTCATAGTATTCACCTTTCTCTCTTGTAAACAGATATACACGAGACAGGAACATAGTCTTTGAAAGCGGAAACTTAATGGCAGCATCAACCAACAGGATCGAAGGACAGCTTACGGTAATATTATCATCTTCATTCGTGTCACAGATAGATAAAATGAAAAAGACATGATGTGTTAGCATACTTTACATGTTTTAAAAAAATCTCATACTACTGAACAAAGCAAACTACAGACCCAGCAGCCATGGGAACTAACTCTGATTATGTGGCTAGATACCGCCATGCTCCAGTTAAAGTGCAAGCTTGCCGTTACAAAACTGAATTTATTGGCAAGGAGAAGGAGAAAGCAATGACAATACAGGTGGAAAAGGAGAGAGAACACACTAGCAAAACATTACAGTTGAGCAAGTCAATGGTGTGCAAATTATGACAGGAGGGATACGATGTTGGGATCAGTCGAACTGAATTATTTACTCCAAAGAAAAAGCAGCAAAATGAAGACAATAAATACCACTATGCTATTACATGGATGAATGCATAATTTGGCAGCAATTTCTGCAATATTATGAACAAAAGAAAGAGACACCAACTTGGTGAGAAATTCTTGGTTAAGTCATTTAGAACTGAGCTTCAAAGCTAGCAACAAAATTCTAACTAGGAGAGACTTTGGAGTCAGCAATGGGGTTGGAGAACAGACTGAATGCTGATGTGGTTTAAAGTGCACAGTATTTCACCTTAAAACCAATCATACTGGTGATTCTTCATTCAAGAGATGTTGGCGACATGAATTTACTTACCAAGCATTAAAACGGTCACAGTCTCTATAACAATGGGATAGTGTAGTGTGTAACATCACAAGCTAATATACTCAGCAGCATGAATTCAATTTTACTATAAAATGAATTTTGTTATTCTTCTCTCTTTCTTTACTCTTGCTTTTCTTTTACTTTTGATAACAGCTGATAATTTCCTTCATTATGTTAGTTACAAAATAAAAATTAAACAGATAAAATGTAATTAATTTACATTTAATATGCAGCAAGCACACACAAAAAATTTATACAGGGTGGTCCATTGATAGTGACCGGGCCAAATATCTCACGAAATAAGCATCAAATGAAAAAACTACAAAGAACGAAACTCATCTACCTTGAAGGGGGAAACCAGATGGTGCTAAGGTTGGCCTGCTAGATGGCACTGCCATAGGTCAAACGGATACAAACTGCATTTTTTAAAAATAGGAACCCCCATTTTTTATTACTTATTCATGTAGTACATAAAGAAATATGAATGTTGTAGTTGGCCCACTTTTTTCACTTTGGGGTAGATGGTGCTGTAATAGTGACGAACGTATAAGTATGTGGTATCACGTAACATTCCGCCAGTCCGGACGGTATTTGCTTCGTGATACGTTACCCGTGTTAAAATGGACCATTTAACAATTGTGGAAAAGGTCAATATCGTGTTGATGTATGGCTATTGTGATCAAAATGCCCAACAGGTGTGTGCTATGTATGCTGCTTGGTATCCTGGATGACATCATCCAAGGGAACAGGAAGTGTTCAGCCACATGTGAAATGTCAACCACGAACTGAAACAAATGATGATGCCCAAGTAGGTGTTTTAGCTGCTGTTGCGGCTAATCCGCACATCAGTAGTAGACAAATTGTGCTAGAATCGGGAATTTCAAAAATGATGTCAGTGTTGAGAATGCTACATCAACATCGATTGCGCCCGTACCATATTTCTATGCACCAGGAATTGCATGGCGACGACTTTGAATGTCATGCACAGTTATGCCACTGGGCACACGAGAAATTACAGGACGATGACAAATTTTTTGCACGTGTTCTATTTAGCGACAAAGCATCATTCACCAACAGCGGTAACATAAACCAGCATAATATGCACTACTGGACAACGAAAAATCAACGATGGCTGCGACAAGTGGAACATCAGCAACCTTGGCAGGTTAATGTATGGTGCGGCATTATGGGAGGAAGGATAACTGGCTCCCATTTTATCAATGGCAATCTAAATGGTGCAATGTATGTTGATTTCCTACATAATGTTCTACCAATGTTATTACAAGATGTTTCACTGCATGACAGAATGGTGAAGTACTTCCAACATGATGGATGTCCAGCATATAGCTCACGTGCGGTTGAAGCGGTATTGAATGGCATGACAGGTGGATTGGTCGTCAAAGCACCATACCATGGCCCGCACGTTCACCGGATCTAATGCCCTGGATTTCTTTCTGTGGGAAAAGTTGAAGGATATTTGCTATCGTGATCCACTGACAATGCCTGACAACATGCGTCAGTGCATTGTCAATGCATGTGCAAATATTACAGAAGTCGAACTACCCACTGTTGAGAGAAATACCGTTACATATATTGCCAAATGCATTAAGGTTGACGGACATCATTTTGAGCATTTATTGCATTAATGTGGTATTTACAGGTAATCATGCTGTAACAGCATGCATTCTCAGAAATTATAAGTTCACAAAGGTACATGTATCACATTAGAACAACTGAAATAAAATGTTCAAATGTACCTACATTCTGTCTTTTAATTTAAAAAAACTACCTGTTACTAACTGTTTGTCTAAAACTGTGAGCCATATGTTTGTGACTATTACAGCGCCATCTTTCACAAAGCGAAAAAGTGGTCCAACTAAAAAATTCATATTTCTTTACGTATTACACGAATATGTAATAAAAAATGGGGGTTCCTATTTAAAAAAACGCAGTTGATATCCGTTTGACCTATGGCAGCGCCATTTAGCGAGCCAACCATAGCGCCATCTGGTTTCCTCCTTCAAGCTAGACAAGTTTCATTCTTTGTAGTTTTTTTTCATTTGACGCTTATTTCGTGAGATATTTGGCCCGGTCATGATCAATGGACCACCCTGTATACCATGTTATGATTCATAATTTTCAAACTAACTGTTTTCATAACAACATTGGTAACATAAATTGTTCTCATGCCACAAATGTTATATGAAGGACACCTTGACACCACGGTATATGATTGTCAATAAACTTAATTGGAATTTATGTCATTAATGTTCTGTAATATAGTGTTTAAATTCAGTGGCCTTCTTCCTTACTTTAGATCACCAACACATTTTGACTCCAATGACAATATCATATGACTGGCATCGAACCTAAAATCTACAGTGTCAATAAAGCATTATATACACACAGCTCCATCACCATTTATTATGCAGACACCATTTTAATGGATCGAAGGTAAATTGATCTCAGCCAGTTATCGAGTATGATATCTCCCAGTTGAAGACCCATAAGTGTAAACAGCTTTACTGTGACCTACGTGGCACCTTAAGCTATAGTATCATTCAGTTTGTTTTCTGTTCTAAAATACTCATCCTGAATCTCATCCTACATAGGGGAGAAAAATTGTTCTCTCTACGATTTTTTTTGTTTTTAAATTGCCATAATAAATCATGTATGAACAGGATGTTATGCACACTAATGTATAAACAGGAGATGCTGTGGAAACGTTGTTTCCAAAAATCTCAAAAAATTCTTCACCGATTTATTTCAGATTTTCAAACGATAGAGAGAGGGAGGAGAAGGAGATCTGCGCAACTGCACATTGTGTACACACACACACACACACACACACACACACACGTGCTCCGCAGAAATGATTACCATTTGAATAATGTTGGCCTGCGGCTTCAAGGTCAACACCACCTACCGATAAAATCTGCCTAAGGGTCTCATTTTTGCTATAAACCAAAGGTAATGGATCAGTGTGACTTGAGCAGACATGCAGGGGGCTTCGCAGACATATGCGTGAACCATACCGTCATATCAGTGAGTTATTGGCATTAATGGCATGAAAAAATGTGATGCATCAACCCAGGAAATTGCTGCTCATGTGAGACAAAGTGTTTCGGCAGTGTAACGGGTGTGTGCAGAATCGTTCACAGAAGACTGTAGAACATGATGAGATGGGTCAGGTTGCACCACCCAGACTACTCCCTGAGAAGATCAACACCTCACCCAAATTGCATTGCAGGAGAGATCTGCATCCTCCTTGGCTCTGGCACAACAGTGGAACAGTGTAACACATTGTACACTATCAGCGGTGACAGTCTGTCACCGTTTATTATGGCATAGTGTATGAGCACATTGTCCACTTTTCCTCCTACCTCCGATGAATGTGAAAAAGCATGCTAGATGGCAATGGTGTACGGAACAATGTCACTGGGGACAGGAATGGCATCAGATGGTGTTTTTGGACAAATCCAGGTTCTGTTTGTTTGAATTTGTTAGAAAATGATGGTCACATTTGGGTTCACTGCAGACGGGGAGTGGCATCACAGTGAGTGCATTCGCACAAGATATACAGCACCAACTCAAGGCCTTATGGTGCAGGGTTCTATTGGATAGAATCACAAACCAGTTAGCTACATCTACGTATCTGTGTATTACACTAGTAATATACTAGAACAATTTTCTAATATTTTTTTCATTATTACTGTACTTACAAGCAGTGACTGGTAGGCTTCTCATAAAGAGAGACATTACTCATGAATATTATGGGTGAGGACTTTCTATTATGACAGTGATTATCAATGATGATACGGATACTGAAACAATGGAGATTGTCAAGCAGAAGATGGCATTGCTGCACTGTACATGCCATGTGGCAAAGCCCCTGATGGTGACCTGCCCATAAAACATGCAACACAAACTGTATTCTATTCTATGGTGTGCTTCCTGCAAATCCCATGTTGTGTTACAATGGCCCCAGCCCAAATTTACTACAACTGTAAGCACTTTTAGAAGCACATATATAAGTGCCTTTAACAACCATCTGCCTTACCACAGGACTGAAATGGATTTTGCATTGACAGATTCATTTCACTGCACTACCACCATTATTTATATCTTACAATACTAGTTGCACACTACTAATAAACAACTCTTATAAACTTACAAAATGGCAGACAAGAATATCAGAATCTTGTATGGAATGCAAAGTGATAGCAATTAGGAGCTGCAAAAGCAGCAGTTATTAGAACACCAGCTCCACAACCTGTCTGAAATTTGGATCCCATTATATACCACAGTACTGTATAATATTTTTTTTTATTTTTGTCATACCATGGTATAATAAAAACTGAACTGTCACAAAAGGTGACTGGTTGCAGTTACTTCTGAAAACCTTTATTTTTGAACATGCTGATCTCTTAATGTAAAAGCAGCAAAACAATGTGGAACACAGGACTTCCAGTTCTCAGTAGAGTCATTTCTGAAAACTTTTATTTGTCACTGCTGGTGTTCCACATCCATTATAGATTGTTGTTTGTTGTGGTCTTCAGTCTGAAGGGTGGTTTGATGCAGCTCTCCATGCTACTCTATCCAGAGCAAGCCTCTTCATCTCCAGATAACTACTGTAATTGACATCCTTCTGAACCTGCTTACTGTATTCAGCTCTTGGTCTCCCTCTACAATTTTCACTTCCCACAATACCCTCCAATATGAAATTTGTGATTCATTGATATCTCAGAATGTGACGTCTCTATCAATCCTTTCTTCTCGTCAGATTGTGCCACAAATTTCTTTTCTCCCCAATGCTACTCAGTACCTCCTCCTTTGTTATGTGATCTACCCATCTAATGTTCAACATCCTTCTGTAGCACCATATTTCAAAAGCTTCCATTCTCGTCTTGTCTAAATTGGTTATTGTCCATGTTTCACTTCCATACATGGCTACACTCCATACAAACACTTTCAGAAAAGACTTCCTAACACTTAAATCTGTATTCGATGTTAACAAATTTCTTTTTTTCAGAAAAGCTTTTCTTGCCATTACCAGTCTACATTTTATATCCTCTCCACTTCAGCCATCATCAGTTATTTTGCTGCCCAAAAGCAAAACCTTTTTTTCTACTTTAAGTGTCTCATTTCCTAATCTAATTCCCTAAGCATCACATGATTTAATTCAACTACAATCCATTATCCTTGCTTTACTTTTGTTGTCTTCAAGAGACTGTTCACTCTGTTCAACTGCTCTTGCAAGTCCTTTGCTACCTCTGACAGAATTACAATATCATGGGCAAACCTCAAAGTTTTAATTTCTTCTCCTTGAACTTTAACTCCTACTCCTAATTTTTCTTTGGTTTTCTTTACTGCTTGCTCAGTGTACAGATTGAATAACATCAGGGATAGGCTAGAACCCTGTCTCAGTCTCTTCTCTATCACAGCTTTCATTTCATGCCCCTTGACTCTTGTAACAGCAATCTGGTTTCTGTACAAGTTGTAAATAGCCTTCCACTCACTGTATTTTACTCCTGTTACTTTCAAACTTCAAAGAGGATATTCCAGTCAACATTGTCAAAAGCTTTCTCTAAGTCTACAAATGCTATAAACATACCAACAGATTTGCTTTTCCTTAACCCATCTTTTTCTACCTTGACCATAGCCACAATGTTCCCCTATAATAGTTAAGATTATTTTTCAGTTTCAATATTGAGGTCCCCATTCTCGCTTCCAAGATGTTTGTACCAGCACAGAAAGCAACATGATGAACAAAATTTATATGTACAGCAAAGGAAAGAGAAAAGATTACTTGTTAACTCAGAATTAGATAGAAATCAGATAGATATATAGTAATGCACATCATATTTTTCACTGGGGGGTGGGGGTAAGGGGAACCATGCAATGGGTCTACAAATGTAAACTTCACGAATGACGAAGATGAAGCACAACATTAAAAAAAAAAAATTATTTGGTCTTGCTTTAGAGAATTTAGATACTGCATTGTAATTTGGCACTTTGCACTGTACAAACTACAAAGATACAGTGTATTAAAGAGAAAATACATTATTCTGAATCTGAGTCTGCATTAAAGAAATCAGATAATTTGGCTCGTTTCACTTTTCACGCACTACGTATATACACTTCATTTTGCAAACTTATTAATGTATTCAGAGCTTTTTCACTACAACTTTTCACACTGATGTCATGCCTGCACACATCGACTGCACTTAACACTTCACTCAATTTAGGTACTTCAAGATTCAATTTGCCGTCTCTGTCCCCATCACAGTCACTTGCAACTGGTCCACTTTCTTGGTCATCAGCACCAATAATCTCTATCCCGTAGTTCCACACACATAGCAAGATTATCATCCAAAAGTACAAAATCGTCAAAATCTGCACCCTCCAGTAGAGATAGGCCATCACCATCATCATCATCAGTGGCAGTCTCTTCCAGTAAGGCACCAGCTTAACAGAAACATTTGTTCATTGTGGAGGATGCTACCAGCTGCCAGGCAGCTGAAATAAATTCAATCGCTTGTAATAAGTTAATGGAGAGATTTTCAATTCCTGCATCAGTCAGTGCTATCAAATGTTGAATCAATTTTTTTCTATAATGCACTTTGAAATTTGCAATGCTGCCAAATTAAGCAGATGTAGAACATTAGTGCAATTTGGAGGAAAAAATTCCACTCGAACATTTTCCACAACTACTTGAGGTGGATGTGCTGCACGTCGATTGATAAGAAGCAGGATACTCTTTTTTTCTTTTTCATTATAATGTCCAGTTTTTTAATCACTGTTCTATTAAAATCATACTCATCCAATAATTTTGATTGGATTCATATTCTGTAGGTTTTGTCTTTTACACCTTTGAAACATCTTGGTTCCTTATATTTTCCTATCACAATTGAGGGAAGTTTGTCAGATTCATCTGCATTTGTGGCAACAAGGACTGTCATGCTAATTTTACTTTTATTCCCTTGATAATATTTTACTGGGAAAAAAACTATAGACCTGACTGGTCTAATCAAAGTTGTAGATGTTCTGAGATTGATAATCTCTTAAGATATCTGGCAGAATCTCATCAATCCAGTGTTGCACTGTGACACCATCCACAGCTTTCAATTCACTGGAAACTGTTCTCCCTGTGATTCTGTGTTGATCTTTAAATCCATGTAATCATCCTGATGAAGCCTTGAAATCAGCAACATTGCTCACACTGCTAGCTAAATCTATTACCTTTGCTTTCAGCATGTTGTTACTGATTGGTAGATCTACAGCCTATTTTTACTGGAACCATGTAAAAAGTGCCTTTTCCTAATCTACGTACTATATCTCCCTTTTCACTGATGGTTGCATTTTGTTGATTTTGCACCTAATTTTAAAAACTTGTTCAAAATACTGTTTCTTTTGCTGATAACTGTACATTGAGAGATATATGCAATTCGTAAGTCTGATGCAATTTCAGATTTTTTTTTTGTGTGGATCAGCATCCACATCTTGTATGGATTTTACTTTCTGATCTATTGTTTAACTTTGCCATTTTCTGCTCTCCATGACTGATCAAAAGTGACTGAATGATAGAACCACTGTTCACAATAAATGTCAACTGGCAGCTTTTAACTTCTCAATTGTTACCACAAAAGAAATTCTCATATTGGAAACAACAGTGACAGGAGTGTCTTTGTTCCTATTCCACCCATTCTGGTTAATTGTGTCTTTGTTCCTTGTCTTTGTGGCACTGTCCACTTGCTGTTCTTGCAAATGTCAAAAAAGTTATGTGAATTATAACAGGGCTTCTTTTCAAACAACAATGCTCATGTATTTATGCAAAATTCAATTTACTTCATTGGAATTTTTTATGTGTAACAGTGAATTACATAAAAAAGCATTACATATATATAAAGTTTAATTAACACTTTTTAAATTATATTTTGCTGTGACCAACAAAACTTTAAATGTAAGTAAGAATTACACAGAACAGATTTATGTATAAAACAGGTTAAACTGTATCACTAATTTTACTGAAACTTCATACAAGATCTCTGACAATTAAGCAAATTTGTCTGTTGTAAGTATGAAGAATTGTATACAGATGAATTAATTTGTAATTCTGTACTCCACCTTCCTATATTTAAGGAGATAAAAAAGAGGAATTATAATTATATGAATAATCCTTAAGATGTATCATAAATTTCTATCTAAATACATCTGCAAAAACAAATGAAACATTGAGTCTGTTTTGGCAAGCTACTTGTAACAAACATGGTGGTGAAATATGTGTGTGTCAAAGCAAAACCCAAGTTCAAGTTCAAACTCCTGACTCCTTACATGTGAATAGGGGTACAGTGACAATCAAATATTTCCAGGCTCTCAAACCCAGGATGTAAAATATTTATTCATTTACACATTTTGGTATGGAAATCACATTTCACAATGATACAAACTTAAGCAATAAACAGAGGCATATTCAATTATAAGCTACAGATTCATTCAGCAACCAAAAGATTCTAATCAAGAGTTAACTCATAGCTGACACACAGTCAAAAGCATATGTCAGGATTATGGCACATTATTTGCACTGGAGTTTGGTTCTGCTCAAAGTTTAAAGCTATCACCACCCAATCTATTTCTACTACAAATTTCTTTTAACATGATTCATAATGTTTGTGATCAGAGAAAACTGCAAGAAAGAACTTGATTAGCTAAATAGCATGGGGGCCACCAAAGCCAGTGAATGGGCCATACTTACTGACACATATACACAAACCAACAGTTCCTTATGTAGCTATGATGATGTCAAAAAAGTAAAAGAAATGTGTACTCCACTAGCGATGCATATTCCAAACTCCGTCACTGCCAGTTCCAAGCCCAGGGCCCCATCTCGCAAGTCACAGGGAAGGAGGAGGGGGAGGAGTAACAACCTGGTAAAAAAACCTGGGTTCATCTGGCTCCAGATGGTAGCACCCAGTAAGGGCCCCTACCTGGGTTACTGGGGAAACCTGGCAAACTGTCTCAAAGGCTGAAGAGGAATGTCAAGAGCAGAGAGAGTGGAAGAGCCACTGAAACATATCAGGTAGTGGCTGTACTCCATGTTTGGGGCAGCTACCAAAGGCATCTGTGTCCCCATGTCAGGGGCGGCCTGAACTCATTTTCTGGGGCTAACAACTTCAGTCGTATAACTGGACGGACACGAGCCATCGCAACAAAAAATATTTTAAGCTCATGTAATGGATTGCACTATGGAATCAAGATTACCCCAGGGGGACAATCCCCCATTGACCGAGGCTGACGCATTCGGATTCTGGAGGACCTGCCAAAAAGTGCATAAGGGAAGAGTCGGAGCTCACAAAAACCTCAAAGAAGATTAAAACTAAAAAGACTTTCAGAATTGGAACCATAAATGTACAGATAATGATTAAGATTGGTAAACTTAAACAGGTAACAGATGAGATGAAAGAGAGAAGCATTGGAATATTAGCGATGCAAGAAACAAGATACACTGACGAAGATACAGTGGAGTCAGAAGGCTTCATAATACTGAAAGGGAAACCAGGTGTTAGAGTGAGAAAGGAAAGACATGCACCTAGATGCTTTGGTACAGGGTTTCTAGTAGACAAGAGATATGAGGATGGCGTAACTGAAATGAAGAGCAGGTCAGAGAGGAGATCAACACTGACATTTCAAGCAGGGAACAAAAATTATACAGTAGTAAATGGACATGCACGTAGAAATGACAACAACAGGAAAGACCAGAAAGTTGCAGACAGCTTCTGGGAGGAGCTAGATCATACACTGAAAAACATTCCATATAGACATGTAAAGATACTCGTACGAGATTATAATGCACAGATTAGAAGAGAGAAGCAACATAAAGGAGTAGTGGGCGAGTACCCTGCACACCAGTGGACAAACAAAAATGGAGAAAGAGTAATTGAACTGTGTCGGGAACTCAAAATGAGATTGATGACAACACACTTCAGGGCCAAACTGAGAAAGAAAAAAGACATGGGGAAACCCATGCACGCGCCTTGGGGAATTCCAAATTGACTACATAGCAATCAGCTGGACAAACACTAAAGATATCATAAACACAAAAGTCAGGAAGAACACAAGAACAGAATCGGATCATTATCTTACAGAAGTTAAATGCCTTTGGATTCCAAACAGGGACAGACTGCCACAGATGAATAGAAGAATCGAAAACATAAAGGTAGACAAAGATAAATTAAGACAGAATAGATCCAGATATGAGGAAGGAATTGAATAATTCAATGAATGGGATGACATGAAGCAAAATATGGCAAAACAGGCTGAATTATGGGGAAAGGAAGAAAGGAAATTGAAGCACTGGTGGTGGAAGAAGGAAGGTGAGGAAACGGTAGAGACTCACAGGAAAGCTTGGAAAGACTGGAGCAGCAAGAAGGACCCAAAAAAATGGTAAGTTTTCTTAGGAGCAAGAAAGGAAGCAACCCGAACAATAAGATGGACCAGAAGACAGAAGATGAAGCAGGAACTGGACGAGATTGAGACCAACTTCAGGAAAAACAACAGCAGACACGTTTTTGGGAAATTAAAAGAGCATCTGATTGGATACAAGGGTAGAGAACTGTTTATAAGAGATAAGAAAGTGGAGCTGGCTGTTAGTGTGAAGGAGAACTGTAGGATTTCTGCAGAGTACTTTCACAACCTGCTGAACTGTGAACCAACTGAAGACGAGCTAGAACTGGGGGGCAGACAAGGAAGAGAGAGAGCCATGCCATCCAACCAGGGATGAAGTCACACATGCCATAAGCGACCTAAAGAATAATAAGGCAACTGGAGAAGATGGTATAGCAGCCGAGATGAGAAAGTGGGGAGTCAACAACACAATAGACAACATGACCAACATAATCCACCAGATCTGGAGAACAAAGAAGTTACCAGAAGGATGGAAGTATGCAACTGTAGTACCAATACATAAAAAGGGGGACAACAGAGATGCAAACAACGACAGAAGAATATTGCTACTAGAGGTCGGATACAAGGTGCTGTTAAAACTATTGCTCTAGAGAGTAGAACAGGTAGAAAGTACAGATGGCGACTGGCAAGCAGGAAAGAAATAGGATGTATAGAACAGTTATTTATCCTGAAGCAACTGATAGAACATAGGGCCTTAAAAGACAAAAAAGAAAATAGTAACCTTCATGGACTTCATGAAGGCATATGACTCCACTGACAGACAGACTCTTGCTAGGATCCTGAAGAACACAGGACTTGATGCAACTACACAAGAACTCATAAAAGAAATTCTGACAGACACAAATACAAGGGTGAGATTCAGAGGAGCTCTGTCAGAAGAATTTGAGATCAAGATTGGTGTTAAACAAAGAAATGGATTGTCACCATTGTTGTTCAGTAAAGTACTGGACAAAGTGATCAGGCAGTGGAGAGCGATAAATGAGGAAACAGGAATACCAAAGACCCATGTGGGGGACAAAAAGGACAACAGGGCTCAAGGGGACTGCCTAGCCCTTGCAGACGACATAGCAATAGTAAGTGAGATGGAAGAAGATGCAAAGACACAACTCGATAACTTAAGTAAGGTAGACAGGAAGGTGGGACTGAGGATCGCCTATAACACTGCAGCATTATACGCTGCTGAGACGATGACACTAGGAAGAAATGTGGCAGAACAACTAGAGAAAGAAAAGAGAAAAATACTGAGAAAAATACTACGTCCCAAAAGAGGTGGAGTCAGATGGACGCGAAGACCAAGGGAAGAACTGTACTGGAACATAAGAACAATATCCAGGGAAAACAGACTCAAAAGGGCAAAGTTTGCTGGGCATGTAATTAGGATGAGTATGGACAGAATGACGAAGAGAGTGTGGGACACAACAGGGAAGACAAGGGGAAACACAGGAACCAAGTGGGTTGTTTAACTTTGGAAGGACTGGTTGGAATTCGGGATCAAGTTCGAAGGAAAGGAAAATTGGAGGAACAAATATACACTGACCAATATGCCAGAGATCAATGACAGAGAAGAATACAGGAAAAGATTAGAGTGTCACCAGCGGAGCCAACAGGAGAAAAGGGCACTGAAGATCTTGGAAGAAGAGCGGGAGAGAAGAAGAGACAGAATGAAGAGGTTCTGGGAGAAGAGGAGGAAAATGCAGTCCACGGAGGGGCTACCTGTGGTCCTCCAGAGGCCGTAACGCAAGAAGAAGAAGAAGAAGATGCATATTGCATTCTATACTGTGATGAGCTACTTTAAAAACTGGCGTGTGGGAAGCTCTTCTTTTAAACTGATATTGCAGGCACATACCTGCAAGTGCTACTAGTTGCAGAGTCACAGTGAATTAATGTGTTAAATATGTCTTTTGCGGCCTTCGAACACAACAGTTAGTACATCTGCCATGTATCAGCAGTTAATGCAATAATTATGTGTTAACTAGATAAAATCATTGTTATCAGTGCAAAGTAAGATGATCATCTGAACCAAAGTGGATCTCAGGTGCAGCTGAAGTAAACAGTTTTTTTCAAGAGCAAATTGATTACTCGGATCTTGTTCTAAAAATAAAAACTGAAACAATGACTATGCGCAACGTACTTCACTCTTTTCATTCATGAGACTGAAAGGTAGTAAACAGTATGACGCAAGTGGATGTCATGTTTTTTGACTTCTGTAAAGCCTTTGACATGGTTCTGCACTGCAAATGGAATGTGTCAAGATTGAAGACTTCATATCAAACAGATTTCAACATGTCATTTTTAATGAGAAGCCACTGTCAGAAGCAAAACTGCATTACTTTAAAGGCACTGCATCCTCATCCCTATACATTTAATGAAATGCAAGCTGAAATATTACTTGTTGTTATTGTTGTGGTCTTCAGTCCAGAGACTGGTTTGATGCAGCTCTCCATGCTACTCTATCCTGTGCAAGCTTCATCATCTCCCAGTACCTACTGGAACTTACATCCTTCTGAATCTGTTTAGTGTATACATCTCTTGGTCTCTCTCTATGATTTTTACCCTCCGGGCTGCCCTCCAATACTAAATTGGTGATTCCTTGATGCTTCAGATTATGTCCTACCAACCGATCCCTTCTTCTTGTCAAGTTGTGTTACAAATTTCTATTCTCCCCAATTCTACTCAGAACATCTTCATTAACTATGTTCCCTCATTAGTTATGTGATCTAACCATCTGATCTTCAGCATTCTTCTGCAGCACCACATTTTGAAAGCTTCTATTCTCTTCTTGTCTGAACTATTTACTGTCGATGTTGCACTTCCATACAAATACTTTCAGCAATGACTTCCTGACACTTAAATCTATACTCGATGTTAACAAATTTTTCTTCTTCGGAAATGCTTTCCTTGCCATTGCCAGTCTACATTTTAATTCCTCTCTACTTCAACCATCATCAATTATTTTGCTCCTCAATTAGCAAAACTCCTTTACTACTTTAAGCGTCTCATTTCCCAATCTAATTCCCTCAGCATCACCCAATTTAGATGGACTACATTCCATTATCCTTGTTTGCTTTTGTCGATGTTCATCTCCGCCCCCCCCCCCCCCCCGCCGCCGCCAATGAACCATGGACCTTGCCATTGGTGGGGAGGCTTGCATGCCTCAGCATTACAGATAGTCGTACCGTAGGTGCAACCACAACGGAGGGTTATCTGTTGAGAGGCCAGACAAACGCGTGGTTCCTGAAGAGGGGCAGCAGCCTATTCAGTAGTTGCAGGGGCAACAGTCTGGATGACTGACTGATCTGGCCTTCTAACACTAACCAAAACGGCCTTGCTGTGCCGGAACTGCGAACGGTTGAAAGCAAGGGGAAACTACAGCCGTAATTTTTCCTGAGGGCATGGAGCTTTACTGTATGGTTAATGATGATGGTGTCCTCTTGGGAAAAATATTCCGGAGGTAAAACAGTCCCCCATTCGGATCTCCGGGCAGGGACTACTCAAGAGGACGTCGTTATCAGGAGAAAGAAAACTGGCATTCTACGGATCGGAGCGTGGAATGTCAGATCCCTTAATCGGGCAGGTAGGTTAGAAAATTCTAAAAGGGAAATGGATAGGTTAAAGTTAGATATAGTGGGAATTAGTGAAGTTTGGTGGCAGGAGGAACAAGACTTTTGGTCAGGCGAATACAGGGTTATAAATACAAAGTCAAATAGGGGTAATGCAGGAGTAGGTTTAATAATGAATAAAAAATAGGAGTGTGGGTAAGCTACTACAAACAGCATAGTGAACGCATTATTGTGGCCAAGATAGACATGAAGCCCACGCCTACTACAGTAGTACAAGTTTATATGCCAACTAGCTCTGCAGATGATGAAGAACTTGAAGAAATGTATGATGAAATAAAAGAAATTATTCAGATAGTGAAGGGAGATGAAAATTTAATAGTCATGGGTGACTGGAATCGGTAGTAGGAAAAGGGAGAGAACGAAACGTAGTAGGTGAATATGGATTGGGGGTAAGAAATGAAAGAGGAAGCCGCCTGGTAGAATTTTGCACAGAGCACAACTTAATCATAGCTAACACTTGGTTCAAGAATCATAAAAGAAGGTTGTATACATGGAAGAAGCCTGGAGATACTGATAGATTATATAATGGTAAGACAGAGATTTAGGAACCAGGTTTTAAATTGTAAGACATTTCCAGGGGCAGATGTGGACTCTGACCACAATCTATTGGTTATGAACTGTAGATTAAAACTGAAGAAACTGCAAAAAGGTGGGAATTTAAGGAGATGGGACCTGGATAAACTGAAAGAACCAGAGGTTGTACAGAGTTTCAGGGAGAGCGTAAGAGAACAAATGACAGGACTAGGGAAAAAAATACAGTAGAAGAAGAATGGGTAGTGTTGAGGGATGAAGTAGTGAAGGCAGCAGAGGATCAAGCAGAAAAAAAGACGAGGGCTAGTAGAAATCATTGGGTAACAGAAGAAATATTGAATTTAATTAATGAAAGGAGACAATATAAAAATGCAGCAAATGAAGCAGACAAAAAGGAATACAAACGTCTCAAAAATGAGATCGACAGGAAGTGCAAAATGGCTAAGCAGGGATGGCTAGAGGATAAATGTAAAGATGTAGAGGTGTATCTCACTAGGAGTAAGATAGATACTGCCTACAGGAAAATTAAAGAGACCTTTGGAGAAAGGAGAACCACTTGTATGAATATCAAGAGCTCAGATGGAAACCCAGTTCTAAGCATAGAAGGAAAAGCAGAAAGATGGAAGGAGTATATAGAGAGTCTATACAAGGGCGATGTAATTGAGGACAATATTACGGAAATGGAAGAGGATGTAGATGAAGATGAAATGGGAGATGTGATACTGCATGAAGAGTTTGACAGAGCACTGAAAGACCTAAGTCGAAACAAGGCCCTGGGAGTAGACAACATTCCATTAGAACTACTGATGGCCTTGGGAAAGCCAGTCCTGACAAAACTCTACCATCTGGTGAGCAAGATGTATGAGACAGGCGAAATACCCTCAGACTTCAAGAAGAATATAATAATTCCAATCCCAAAGAAAGCAGGTGTTGGAATATGTGAAAATTACTGAACTATCAGTTTAATAAGTCATGTCTCCAAAATACTGACGCGAATTCTTTACAGACGAATGGAAAAACTAGTAGAAGCCAACCTTGGGGAAGATCAGTTTGGATTCAGTAGAAATATTGGAACACGTGAGGCAATACTGATCCTACGACTTATCTTAGAAGCTAGATTAAGGAAGGCAAACCTACGTTTCTAGCATTTGTAGACTTAGAGAAAGCTTTTGACAATTTTAACTGGAATACTCTCTTTCAAATTCTGAAGGTGGCAGGGGTAAAATACAGGGAGCGAAATGCTATTTACAATTTGTACAGAAAGATGAACATCAACAAAAGCAAAACGAGGATAATGGAATGTAGTCGAATTAAGTCGGGTGATGCTGAGGGTATTAGATTAGGAAATAAGACACTTAAAGTAGTAAAGGAGTTTTGCTATTTGGGGAGCAAAATAATTGATGAGGGTCGAAGTAGAGAGGATATAAAATGAAGACTGGCAATGACAAGGAAAGCGTTTCTGAAGAAGAGAAATTTGTTAACATTGAGTACAGATTTAAGTGTCAGGAAGTCATTTCCGAAAGTATTTGTATGGCGTGCAGCCATGTATGGAAGTGAAACATGGACGATAACTAGTTTGGACAAGAAGAGAACAGAAGCTTTCGAAATGTGGTGCTGCAGAAGAATGCTGAAGATTAGATGGGTAGATCACATAGCTAATGAGGAGGTATTGAATAGAATTAGAGAGAAGGGAAGTTTGTGGCACAACTTGACTAGAAGAAGGGATCGGTTGGTAGGACATGTTCTGAGGCATCAAGGGATCACCAATTTAGTACTGGAGGGCAGCGTGGAGGGTAAAAACCGTAAAGGGAGACCAAGAGATGAATACACCAAGCAGATTCAGAAGGATGTAGGTCACAGTAGGTACTGGGAGATGAAGAAGCTTGCACAGGATAGAGTAGCATGGAGAGCTGCATCAAACCAGTCTCAGGACTGAAGACCACAACAACAACAACAACGATGTTCATCTTATATCCTCCTTTCAAGAAACTGTTCATTTCGTTCAGCTACCTTTTCAGGTCCTTTGCTGTCTCTGACAGAATTACAATGTCATTGGCGAATCTTGAAGTTTTTATTTCTTCTCCATGGATTTTAATTCCTACTCTGAATTCTTCTTTTGTTTCCTTTACTGCTTGCTCAATATACAGATTGAATAACATTGGGGAGAGGCTACAACCCTGCCTCACTCCCTTCCCAACAACTGCTTCCCTTTCATGCCCCTCGACTCTTATAACTGCCATCTGGTTTCTGTGCAAATTGTAAATAGCCTTTCGCTCTCTTTATTTTACCCCTGCCACCTTCAGAATTTGAAAGAGAGTATTCCAGTTAAAATTGTCAAAAGCTTTCTCTAAGTCTACAAATGCTAGAAATGTAGGCTTGCCTTTCCTTAATCTATTTTCTGAGGTAAGTCGTAGGGTCAGTATTGCCTCATGTGTTTCAACATTTCTACAGAATCCAAACTGATCTTCCCCATGGTCAGCTTCTACCAGTTTTTCCATTGATCTGTAAAGAATTCGTGTTAGTATTTTGCAGCCGTGGATTATTAAACTGACAGTTTGGTAATTTTCACATATTTCAACACCTGCTTTCTTTGGGATTGGAATTATTATATTCTTCTTGAAGTCTGAGGGTATTTCATCTGTCTCATACATTTTGCTCACCAGATGGTAGAGTTTTGTCAGGACTGGCTCTCCAAAGGCTGTCAGTAGTTCTAATGGAATGATGTCTACTCCCGGGGCCTTGTTTCGACTCAGGTCTTTCAGTGCTCTGTCAAACTCTTCACGCAGTATCATATCTCCCATTTCATTTTCATCTACATCCTCTTCCATTTCCATAATATTGTCCTCAAGAACTTCGCCCTTGTATAGACCCTCTATATACTCCTTCCACCTTTCTGCTTTCCCTTCTTTACTTAGAACTAGGTTTCCATCTGAGCTCTTGATATTCATACAAGTTGCTCTCTTTTCTCCAAAGGTCTCTTTAATTTTCCTGTAGGCAGTATCTATCTTACCCCTAGTGATATACACCTCTACAGCCTTACATTTGTCCTCCAGCCATCCCTGCTTCGCCATTTTGCACTTTCTGTCGATCTCATTTTTGAGACGTTTGTATTTCTTTTTGTCTGCTCCATTTACTGCATTTTTGTATTTTCTTCTTTCATCAATTAAATTCAGTTTCTCTTCTGTTACCCAAGAATTTCTATTAGCCCTCATCTTTTTACCTACTTGATCCTCTCTTGCCTTCACTATTTCATCTCTCAAAACTACCCATTCTCCTTCTACTGTATTTCTTTCTCCCATTCTTGTCAATCATTCCCTAATGGGCACCTCTGGTTCTGTCAGTTTATCCAGGTCCCATCTCCTTAAATTCCCACCTTTTTGCAGTTTCTTCAGTTTTAATCTACAGTTCATTACCAACAGACTGTGGTCAGAGTCCACATCTGCCCCTGGAAATGCCTTACAATTTAAAACCTGGTTCCTAAATCTCTGTCTTACCATCATATAATCTATCTGAAACATTCCAGTATCTCCAGGCTTCTTCCATGTATACAATCTTCGTTCATGATTCTTGAACCAAGTGTTAGCTATGATTAAGTTATGCTCTGTGCAAAATTCTACCAGGCGGCTTCCTCTTTCATTCGTTACTACCATTCCATATTCACCTACTATGTTTCCTTCTCTTCCTTTTCCTACTATCAAATTCCAGTCACTCATGACTATTAAATTTTCATCTTCCTTCACTCTCTGAATAATTTCTTTTATCTCATCATACATTTCATCAATCTCTTCATCATCTGCAGAGATAATTGGCATATAAACTTGTACTTCAGTGGTAGGCGTGGGCTTCGTATCTATCTTGGCCACAATAATGTGTTTACTATGCTGTTTGTAGTAACTGACCTGCATTCCTATTTTTTTATTCATTATTAAACCTGCTCCTGTATTACCCCAATTTGATTTTGTATTTATAACCCTGTATTCACCTGATCAGAAGTCTTGTTCCTCCTGCCACCGAACTTCACTAATCCCCACTATATCTAACTGTAACCTATCCATTTCCCTTGTTAAATTTTCTAACCTACCTGCCTGATTAAGGGATCTGACAATTCCACGCTCCGACCCGTAGAATGCCAGTTTTCTTTCTCCTGATAATAATGTCCTCCTGAGTAGTCCCCGTCCAGGGATCAGAATGGGGGACTATTTTACCTCAGGAATATTTTACCCACGAGGACGCCATCATAATTTAACCATACAGTAAAGCTGTATGCCCTCAGGAAAAATTATGGCTGTAGTTTCCCCTTGCTTTCAGCCATTCGCAGTTCCAGCACAGCAAGGCCGTTTTGGTTAGTGTTAGAAGGCCAGATCATTCAATCATCCAGACTGTTGCCCCTGCAACTACTGATAAGGCTGCTGCTCCTCTTCAAGAACCACACATTTGTCTGACCTCTCAACAGATACCCCTCCATTGTGGTTGTAACTATGCTACAGCTATCTGCATTACTGAGGCATGCAGGCCTCCCCACCAACGGCTAGGTCCATGGTTCATGAGGCAGGGGGGGGGGGGGACATTACTTAACAATGATAAAAAAAGTTTATGTGGACAGTAACAAATAAGGCCAGAAAACAAACATTTAAAATAACAGATTCAACTAACCACAATAAAAAGCATGCACCTTATGTATACAATTACAATTAACAGCTTTGGATATATGCTATTCCCAAGTTGCTAAAGTGAAACAATTTTACCTGAAATGCATTAGTTTCATCATTGTTATTAACTTCCCTTCTGCTTCCACACATGTTTCAGCAAAATCATCAAACATGTTGACTTTATTGACACAATCCATGCACAGTTGTTTTGGAAGTGGATCTGTGATCTTAACCTGAAACAGTTTTCTATGAGAACAGTTTTAGTAATTCCATCAAAATAATTATTTATTTTACTCATATTTGTTTACAAATCTTACAATATTCCTTTTTTACTGGTTAATGCAATACAAATTATATGGTACACTAATTACGGCCAAGGCATCAAATAACCTGTCTGAGAAGCACATACATTTTAGCTGTCATACAATTAAGAATGTCCTCAACCTGCTGAAGAAACAATTATCTACGAGTACCCTTGTTGCTGGTACAGCAAAAGCACATGTGTCCAGTGTATACTCATGTGAAACAACAAAAAATGAAATAATTTCCATAAGCATTTGAAGATAAATGCAAACACCACAAGATATATTACAAATACACATCATTACTATAAAAAATAATTTAAAAAAGAAAACTCTATAAAATGTGTACCGGCACATGATTCAACTACAAATCTTTAGATTACGTCATCCTAACAGCTAGCTGAAGGTGTTTGTTCAACCTTACATCACTCCAGATTAATACCCAGATATTTCATGGTTATGGTTGATTTTGGTGCTTGACTAGGAGAGATGTGATCAAACAATATTAGGTCTTTCAATTTATTTACACACAATATTTTCAGTTAATAATGTTATGGGGCATGATCACCTGATATTTCTGTGGTACTTTACGTGGTATAACATAAGCTGATGCACTGAACTTCGTGAATGTTACATTATCTTTGAGTATTTTGTAATTATTCAGCCTTCAGCTTCACTGTTGCAAATACATTCGTTTGTGTTTCTACCCATAACTAACCTTCACCTTCAATGAGGTCTCTCCTTATGAAGCAGCCTTGCCCATGACTGAAATCAATATCATTAAGGCCACAGGATATCCAGTCTAGCATGCTACACACACTTCTAAACATAAAATATGCTTAAAATGTATCTGCTTCATCAATATTATTCTTCATACATATTTAGTGTGCAACCACAGTGAAGGTACACACAGCTAATGTTTCGTTTATATCTTGCAGTGGTCTTTTTAAGATTGTTAATGGTGCACAAATACTCGGGCTAAAGAAAATCACTGTGTTGAGTAATTATTTATAAGACATACAGCTTCAAGATAAAATATTTAGTGGTGGTTAGGCAAAAGAAAAGTAATTATGAAGTCTAGGCATATAATTCTGAGTAACACTGATTACTAAAACCTCACCATTTACAATATAGCCACCCTGTCATCTCCTCATAGATTTTAGGAGATAAATTTTCAACTCATTGACTGAAGATAACCAACACTATCTTCAATTAGGACTTAAGCAATGACTCCTACAAAAATTTCAGTTCTTTCTATGAATCACACATTCTGTTCCACGAGAGAGAGAGAAAGAGAGAGAGAGAGAGAGAGAGAGAGAGAGAGAGGAGACCATTCATCACTGTTTTGATCACAGTAGATGGAACTAAACTATCATGGAGCACAGATGAATTAGTGGCCCTGGAGGCAGTTTTCTGAACAGACTGGAGTTAGTGTAAGGAGCACAGCAGCACCTTCATAGCCCACAAATCATCAGTGGCCTTTGTGTGTGTGCGGTGATGAAGAGCAAGACTATCTTTTAGAACATAAGTTATCAGTAGCAAATTGTGTGTAAATCAAAGAATATTGTATAATAGGGACCAACCAAATAAGGCAGTGCTGCTCTTAAGAAACCAACCTAATATTTGAGAGGTGGGTATGGTCTGTCCAGCCATCTTGATCTGGGTTTTCTGTGGCTTTCGTAAATCACTTCAGGCAAATTCCAGGATGGTTCCTTCATGAATATCATGGTTAACCATCTGTCCTACCCTTATAGAGCACACTTGTGTATTCTATGTATCTCTTATATTTTGAGCTATTGATTTTTATTGTATTACCATGACAATTCCTATATCACTATGAGATAATTATTATATAAATAAAAATATATATTATATGTGGTGTCTGTTCTGTCAGACATATCCAAAAGAACACCATTTTGAACTTGCAGTCACTATGAATGAAGACACAAAGGAATTAAAGAAATTAGCTGCCAATGGACACTGCAGGAACATTCAGTGATATATGTAGATACTGTCTGCAAAGAGTGTTGTGAATAAAACTAGTTTTAAAGAAATAGTGAATCAAAACACACATCTGATGCTGCAATTTTACTGGATGCCATTCTTAGCAGAAGCTAGTTTTACATGCATCTAAATGTCTATGACATATATCTCCTGAATTATGTGTCAGACAATGATAATGTTTTGCAAGTACATTCAGTGGTATATGTGGATCACCATAATCATCATCAGTTTTCTGCATGTCCTTTGCCTCTCCATTTTCTGTGATCCATTGCTTCCTTCTTAAGGCTGCTGTACGTTGTGCTGTCCATCACGTCATCCAGTATCTGAAATCTCTTCCTTCACCACTTCCTTTTCCCTTCTACATAACCTTCTCAAACTGTTTTTATCAGTCCATCATTCTTTCTTAATATATGCCCAGTCCAATTTCTTTTTCTCCTTTTTATTGCATCTAGTAACTGTCTTTTCTCTCCCACTCTTCTCAGTACCTCTTAATTTGTTACTCTGCCCATCCAACTTATTCTTTCCATCCTCCGCCATGTCCACACCTCAAAAGCCTCTAGCCTTTCTCTGTCTTTCTTCCTCGAAGTCCATGTTTCAGCGCCATACAGAAGAACACTCCATAAAAGACATTTATTTTATGAGTCTCTTCCTGAGTTCTCTGTCCAGACTGCTGCAGAAAATTCTCTCTCTCTTTTTTTTTTTTTTTATATAAAATGCCTCTTTTGCCATTGCTACCCTTGTTTTAATTTCTGTGGTGCACTTCCAGTTGATGTCTATCCTGCTTCCAAGATACTTAAAATTTTGCACCTGTTATAATATTTCTCCATTCAGTATAATTTTTAGTTCTTTATTTCCTAGTGCCAATACTTTTGTTTTCTTCCTGGTAATTTTCATTCTATAATTTTTTCTGTTAGCTTCAATGGTGTCCACTAAATCCTGTAATTCTTTTTCCCCTGTGGCTAGAAGCACCATGTCACCAGCAAACCTCAAACACCCTATTCTTCTTCCTCCGATTTCTACTCCTTTGTCATCTAATGAGCATTGGTCAATCATATTTTCCAAGTAGAGGTTGAAAAGGTTAGGTGATAGACAGCATCCTTGTCTTACTCCTTTTCCTACTCTGAACCAGTTTGTACTTTCTCCTCTCATTTAACTGAGGCTTTTTGATTAAGATATAGTGAGTTTACGAGCCTTCTGGTTTTCCAGACCACTCTCTTTTTCCCTCATTATAGTCGCCAGCTTGTCCCAAACCACATTGTCAAATGCCTTTTCTAGATCGATGAAACACATATATAGGTCCCTTCCTTCTTTAATAAACGTTTCTCCAAAGATTCGTAGGAGCCCTATTGCACCTCTGGCGCCCGTATTCCATCTAAAGCCAAACTGCTCCTCACCAAGATTCTCTTCCATTACTTTTTCAAGTCTCTTATTAATTATTCTTAACATCACTTTTGGCTGCATGTGAAATGAGGCTGATTGTCCTGTGCCCACTGTATTTCTTGATTCCTTGTTTTTTTGTTAATGGTATCACTCCTACTATTAGAAAGTCCTCAGGCCATTCATCACTGTCATATGTTTTATTACATAACCTCAATATTTCTCTTATTCCATCTTGGTTCAAGCATTTTAATATTTCTCCTGGTATCGTATCTGTACCTACCGCTTTGCCATTTTCATTGCAGCTATGGCAGACTTTACTTCTTCCATTACTATGGTTGGTCCCTTCTCGTCATCATTTACACTCTTGAGTGATTCAAGTTCCAGAGTTTCTGGTTTGCGATCTGTGTCATATAGCTCTTTTACATATTCTTCCCCTCTCTGGAGGACACCATCATGATCATTGTACACTACTTCTTTGTCTTTAATCAAAATTTCCATAATAGCACTTCCTGCTCTGTTTTGATCCCATCTCATAATCTTTACTCTGTTGTATAGTAAGTCATATCTTCCCTTCCTGTCCAGTTCTTCAATTGCATCACATTCCTCTTTTAGCCATTTTTTTCCTAGCCTGCTCTGTTTCTCTTCGCAGTTCATTATTTAATCTTCAGTACATCTTTCTTGCATCTTCAGTGTTCATGTTTTTAAATTTTCTTCTCTCCTCCATCTTGGCAAATCCTTTCTTGTGTGGATACTGTCTGTGAACTGTGTTACAAATAGAGTTGGTAGTAAGGAAGTAATAAACTAGAACATCATGTCTAATACTGAAATTTTACTGCATGGACAGCGAAAATGTAGTAAGTATTAAATCTTTTTCCTTTCATCACGTTATGGTGGGTGTCAGAGAGAGAAAGTTTTGTAAAAGTTTGAAATTATGTGTAAAGTTCGCTGGACATCACTAAGTGCTCTCATTCTCATATACAAGATGAATAAAGGCCGGGTATTTGTGTGCTGTCTCTTATGCCACCTTAAGACAAACACACAATTCCTAATTCCTGACTGCAATACTTGACATACTGTGTTAAACTGTAAACATAAGGTTATAACCTCCGAACAAGTAGATTATTATGGCATTGTAAATATTTATATTCAGCCAATAATTATGCAAATATTCAAAATCAAATTTCTGTTGCCCTTGGAAGCTATTAATAGGCAACCTGCGACTGATACTGGGTTTCAGATTTTGTTCCAGGTTTCGGGTTAGTTGCTTAGTATTATAGATGTGGTAGACATGTTTCAGTGTCAAGTACACATTTACACTCCATGAAGTTGCAGGATGATGTTGACATCTTGCCATGATATTTTGGCTAACAGCTATTCACTTATCTTCAAGTGAAGTGGAGTTGCTGGTGCACATCACTAAGTTTATACCAAAAATAGGTGTGGGGGTGCGTGCGCTGAAGTTACTGTGTTATAAGTGCCCTCATTGGATTTAGCACATTCTTCAAATATTGCTTCATTTGTGATTCACATCTGCATGCGTAATGGTGATATTGCTTACACTTTCTCTGTCAGAATGTGGGCTCATGGAGCTAAAATTTAGATGTTAAATTAATGCAATTAATTGTCACTAGACATTTCATTAGGTGCAAAATATTAAAGAAATCACTGGGTCTCCATGCTTTATCCAGTTGAAAACAGCCATCATGATTAGTACGATCTTGTGCCAAAGGTATTTCCACAGTGTCCTTATTAACTGAATCCCACAAGGATCTCATTGCAGTCATTTCTTTTCCGTGATACAATACTCCATACAATGTCTAGTGGAGATACAATTCTTGGCTATGTATGACTTACTGGGCTGCGAAGGTGAGCATGGAGATGGTTTTCAACATACCCTTCATGTTCTGTGTCTATGGTCGGATCGATGCAGTCTTTGCATAGGGGCTTGACATTCTGTAGACTCCAGCCTCTGGCAATCCCAGATACCCTTAAACGAACCAAGAACAGCACAGGTCCTCATAAGTGCCTGGAAGATTACTGTAACATAATATTTTTTCCTCTAGCAATGCACTGGTGATACTTTTTGGATTGTGGCTCCATAGTACATAAGAGTTGTCATGATTTTTGCAGCATCTGAATTCAGTCCACAAGAATACACAACTTATGATGGAAGTGGAGAAGGGCAGCTGTCTGCTGTGTCTATGTCTCATCTAAATCTAAATGATTGATCTGCAATTCACAATTAAGTGCCTGGCAGAGGGTTCATCAAACCACCTTCAAACAATTTTTTAACATTGTATTCTTCAACAGAGCACAGGAAAACTGAACACTTAAATCTTTCTGTGTGAGCTCTGACTTCTCTTATTTTATTATCCTGATCATTTCTTCCTATGTAGATGGGCACCAACAGAATATTTATGAATTCGGAGAAGAAAGCTAGTGATTAAAATTTCATGAGGAGATCCTGTTGCAATGAAAAATGCCCTGGTTTTAATGATTGCCACCCCAATTCATGTATCATATCTGTGTCACTGCCCCCCCCCCCTCCACTTCATAATAATACAAAACAAGCTGCCCTTCTTTGAATTTTTTCGATCTCCTCCATAATCACCCTTCTTTGAACTTTTTCGATGTCCTCTGTCAATCCCATCTGATGCACATCGCACACTGCACAGCAATACTGCAGAAGAGGATGGATAAGTGAAGCATAGGCAGTCTTTTCTAGGTGTTCTGCCAATAAATCACAGTATTTGTTCCCTTTCTCACAACATTATCTATGTGATTGTTCCAATTTAATATACTTGTAAGTACTTAGCTGAATTCACAGACTTTAGATTTGTTCCTTTTAGTACTCATATGGATTACTTTACACTTTTCATTATTTGGAGTCAATTGCCACTTTCACACACACACACACACACACACACACACACACACACACACAGGTATCTTGCCTAAATCATTTAGCTATTGGTTTTAATCATCTGATGACTTTACTAGATGGCAGATGACAGCATCACCTAGAAACAATCTAAGACGGCTGTTCAGATTGTCTCCTAAACAGTTTATGTTGATTAGGAACAGCAGAGAGCCTGTAACACTTTCCTGAGGAACAATGTCAGATATTACTTCTGTTTTACTTGATGACTTTCTATGAATTGTGACCTTTCCAGCAAGAAATCATGAATCAGGTCACACAACTGAGACAATGCTCTGTAGGCACGCAATCTGATTAGAAGTTGCTTGTGAGGAATGGTGTCAAAAGCCATCTGGAAATCTAAAAATATGGAATCAATTTGATATCCCCTGTCAATAGCACTCATTACTTCATGATAATAAAGAGCTACTCATGTTCCGCAAGAACACTATTTTCTGAATCTGTGTTATTTGTCAATAAACTGTTTTATTTGATGTAATTCATAATCTTTGAACACATTACAGTATTTATAACACTCATTGGGGTCTGTAATTGTACGGATTACTATTTCCTTTCTTGAGTACCGATGTGACTTATGCAACTTTCCAGTCTTTAGATATGGATTTTTCAACTAGCAAGCTGTTGTATATGACTGATAAGTATGGAGCTGCTGGACATCTTGATCAGCAGGAAAGCAGACCAATCACTTTAGCTTTCTGTTAGTCCACTCAACTCATACAGACCTTTTTTTGAAAGCATCTGGCTGCCACCACCCTCCATAACCTAATGGGGACTCCTTGAACATTGGTGCACCAAGTACATGTTGTCTGATGGAGGCAGCCTTGCAAAGCAGCTGGAACACTCACAATCTGGGTTTGAAAATAATGGATTTTCTCCACATCACATCAGTGGAACTTTAAAGTGGAAACGTGACCACTCGAAAGATCAAGAGGGGAAATAGCTGTTCAAGTCCAGAATGTTCCTTTGACATGTTGGCAATACTTTGTTGAAATTAGACAGAACCATAAAGAAACATCATGTTAAAGTAATTTCCTGGCCACTTACAAAGACCTGTGTTATTCTTAGTTCAGTGAGGTGGAAGGCCAGAGTCTACAGAATACCATGCCAGGGTGGCAAAGCCTACTTTGTCAGACCACATGCATCATACATGAAAGATGCCGTGAACATGATCATCACACCTACCTTTCACAGCCCAATAAGTCAGCCAAAGTCGAGCACTGTATCTACACAGGAACATTGTATGGATTATTCTGCCACAGAAATCTGGGCCCAGACAAGATCCTTCTGGAATACAATTATTAAAGAATCTGTGGAAATGTGTGTGGCACAATATTTTATGATGGCTTTCAAATTGATGAGGTGTGGCACCCAGTGATTTCTTTAATATCATCAGAAAGAAAACATTTTGCCTAATGGCAGGTCTAGTGACAATTAATTACATTAATATGACATCTGAATTTCAGCTTTTCAAGCCTGTACTCCAAATGTGGGCTTATATGCACTATCACTACTATGCATGTATCTGCGCACCACAGATGGAGTAATATTTAAAGAGTGTGCTAAACGTGACAGAGGGAATTCATCCAGTTCAATTCAATTCAATTTATTGCTCATAACACGTAATTTTACATGCATTTCCATTTTCAACTAAGAATAAAGTTTTTACAATTAAAATTTTTTTGTTTACACTATTTCTTATTACATGTTAATTCACGATAAATTCAAGTTATAAGGGCATTTTTGGATAAGACATTGCTTGACTCGCTTTTTAAAAGTATCTCCTGTCACTATCTTAACTTCATTTGGTAACAAGTTATTAAAAACAGCTCCTTTGACGTAGGTGCTTTTCGCTGTTAATGTTAATCTTCTGTTAACCATATGAAAACCTTTTCTATTCCTTGTTTCAGGGTTGTGAATATCCATGTTTCTTTTTGTGATCTTAGTGTTTTCTTTCACTAGCATTATAATTTCTAGTATATACATGGCATAAACTGTGAGAGTATTGCATCTAATGAATAGGGGTTTGCAAGAAGTTCCTGGTTTTACTTTTGCTATGATCCTCAAGGCTCACTTCTGCAGTATGAAAACTCTTTTCCTATTAGTTTGGCATGTCCCACCCCACAGTACTATTCCATAAGACAAGAAAGGATGCATTAATCCATAATATACAGTCCTTAGGGTTCCAGAATTAAGATATGGTGATAATATTCTTAATACATATAGACTGTTTTTTTTTTCCCCCCCCCCGTAGTCAGCTTGCTGCTTCCATGAAAGTCGATCATAATTGCATAAACCCAAGAATTTACGAACTGTACAGGTTTTTGGTAGAATTTCATCAATCACAGTACTTTGTCTATTGGGACCACTTGGTTTGAAATGAGTAATATTAGTTTTTTCTATGTTTATTTTTCGGTTCTCTCTTTCAAAGTGAGCTCTTGCCCTTTCAATAAAGTTATGTATCTCTTCAAATAGGTTGGGCTCATTGTCTGCATAGCAGACACCATGTATCATCTGCATACATAGTGATCAACTGCTTATTGTCAAGAGAACTTGGGAAATCATTTACATAGCATATGAATAGGACTGGACCCATAATAGAGCCCTGAGGAACACCAAAATGTATATTTCTTATACTTGACCTTCTCCTCTCCAGTATTTCTCCATTAGAGTACATAATCTCTGTGCACTGTTGTCTACCCTTTAAATATTTTTCTACTAATTGCACGAGTTTTCCAGTGACATCACTCTTTGCAGTTTTTGATAAGAGCACATCACGATGTACTCTATCAAAAGCCCTTGAGAGGTTCAGGAATACTCCTGCTGTTTGGGATTTTTCATTTTTTTTCAAGTACATTATGGACAAATAGTACTGCTGCTGACATGGTACTTTGACCTCTTCCGAAGCCATGCTGGAAATCACTTAATATGTTAGCATTGTTGTATGTTCCAAGATTTTTAAAAAATACATTATTTTCTCTATAAGTCTGCTGAAAGTTGAGATTAGGGCAATGGGTCTGTAGTTCTGTACATGCTTTATTTACCCCTTTTTGTGTATTGGTTTCACTACAGATAGTTGCAACTTGTCAGGGAACACACCGTCTTCGAGAACACAGTTTATTAGATGAACTAGTGATTTCATTAGTTCATGTTTACATTTCTTCAGCAGATATGGAGAAATTTCATCAAATACTGCAGATTTTTTTGTTTCCGAGGTTATCAGTGAGCTGCAGAATGTCACATGTGCTTACTGTGGGTAGTGTACTGCAGTTCTGTTTGTTACAGGTCTCAAATGAGTGCTGTATATCCTGTTTCATAGAAACATCATCTTTGACAGTATCTATGAAGTAATTATAAAAATATTGCTGACTAGAAGAGGATCAGAGATATCTTCATTATTCACAGTTAATTGTACATTATTAATTTTAGTTTCTGTTTCATTCTTTCTGATTTTATTTACAACTGACCAGCAAATCTTTGAAACGTTATCTGAACCTTGTATCTGTTGGCTGATTCTTTCTGCTATTAATCTCATGACTTCTTTGTGGTACTGCTTGTAGAGATCTTTAGGTAACTCTGAGTTAGTCAGTTCGTGTAAAATATACATGTTTTCCATTTTTTCTTTCAGATCTTTTTTTTTTTTTTTTTAAAAAGTCTAATGGCACAGGTTTTGATTTTGAAGGATGATTTTTCTGGATACTCAATTTTTTTTAATGGCATGGCCCTATTTAGTTGCTCAATCATAATTTCTGTGAACATGTTCCATTTATTGTTGATCCCAATGGTAGTCATAACTGATTCCCATGATTCCTGGCTTAAAATGTGTCTTAGTGTAACAATGTTGTTTGCAGATAATATTAGCCTGTGCTCATACATTTTTTCTTGGTTTGAATTTGTTATTACATTTTAACATGAGTGCCTGACCTAAAAAATCTGAGAAGTGACCATTTATTATATCTGAGATGATGGGGTTATAATTTGTGATAACATGATCAATTGAACTAGTATGTGTGTTAGCTAGTCTGGTGGGTACTGGTCCAAGAAGATCTTTAGCCCCCATAAGACAGGATACAATCTGTGAAACATTTGCTTTCCTGACCATCATATAAAGTGCTGATGTTCAGATCTCCCTGTACGACAAGATTTACACTTCTACAGCCTGACATTAATTTACTTAAACTCCATCAAGTGCTTCCAGAAAAACATCGAAGTTTACACAGGGGGATCTATACACACCTATGACATAGAAAGGAACAGGGCAAAATGTGATTTTAAGAATTGCAAGTTCAAAATCTTTGTCAACACAGAAATTGTTCCCCCATAGCACTTTTTCCGTGATGGTTATTTTCTTTAGTAGATCACAACATCACCACCTTTATTGTGTGTTCTGCAGTAGAACGTAGCTAGGTTGTAGCCTTCTAATTTGCAATAATGAATGTAGTTCACTGTTTTCTGGTGTTCTGTAACTATTACTACATGTGGAGATAGACTTGTGATAAATGATTCAAAAGCATCTATTTTGTATCCTAAACCCTGTACATTATAATGCAAAAGTGTCCACATTCTCATGTGGACTGATGTCTGCTTGGGGCACATATGAAACACATACACTTGCATCTGGTGCTGCGCTGGCGGAAGGTTTTATTGTCCTAAAAAAACATCGCTCTTGTCCTGTCAATGTATTGTTTTACTAACCTGGCATTTCATGGTTGATTCTCCCAAGTATTCATTATTTTTGTCTTTGAGAGGGATGGTCTCTGTAGCACAACACTGCACATTCAATTTGCTGGTCACTATTTCTTGGATTAATTTTATAACTAAGTCCTTCCCTAGTCTGTTGAGATGTAAGCCACAGGATGTGTGGAATCTTCTCCCTACACAGCTTATGTCCACAAGTGCAACATTTTTCAATCTCGTGCATACATTTAGGATTTGTTTGTTTGCGCTTTGTACTTCTTTATTAAAACACGACCAGACTGGCGAGTCATGTCGATGTGGAACAGAGAAGACGATCACGTTTGAACTTCTCAGCTCATGTAGCCTTCTTTTAAGTGAGATCACTAGCTCTTTCATTTCATTTTTTGCTACATCATTTTTTCCCACTAAAAACATTAAACAGTCATTATTTGTTGTTGCTGTTTTAATGTCATGGTTCACGGAAGTCACTGCCTGAAATTTTGCACCTGATTTCTAGTTATTTTGTAGCTGCTTCTAAACTGAAACTCAGCTGCTATGTTCCGTCCTTGACTATCTGCAAATAGGTTTACTTTACACTTTTTTGCTGGTTGATGATAACTGTTTTTAGGCCTACTGGTACTTGGATGTTGCGTGGTGCCACTGTTTGTTTTGTCTTTTTGTTCATATTAGTCGACAATCCAACTTGAGGGACACTTGATTTTGATTGTGGTTGAAAGTGACTCTGTCGTTCGTGACTTTGTTTCTGATGTCCTTTCTCTTTCCATGTGGTTCAATGTAGCTTGTTGAGATATCACAGTCTACAGTTGAGAGCACTTCAAAAAGGTTCTCATGCACAAAGATTGTGTCACTGGTACTTTCACCGTTTACATGATTTTGCAGTTTTTGCATACTGTTTTTGTAAGTGACTTTAATCCACTTTTCGCTAGCAGGCATGATACTTTGCGGAACTTGTCGAGTACTCGGCTCACTTTTTCCAAGCTGAAAATTCGAGATATCCACTTTCAGAGCACTTATTATAAATTGTAAGCTGGACACACATTTATTTAACTTCATAATTTCGTCTTTATAATTTGCATAAGCCTCCTTTTTAACGGCAAAATTAACTCTTTTCCGCAGAGAAACATGTTGCACTTTGACACTGGCAGCCATATTGAATACAGTAGCAATATATGTGCATGTGCCTCCATTCCAATACCTGTTATGAACTTAGCAACATGCACCAGCAATCTCCAGTATAAAACACTCACCGAAGATGGGAAGCTGCAAACCCAAAACTTCATGGAATATTCATTGTGCCTGGAAAACTTCATGAATCACAAACATTTACATTGTTAGCCACCGTGCAATACAGGAGCAAATGTTTTGTCATGGACTACATAGTGATACGACTACAAACATTAGCCTTGCTCTAATTTTGTTTGGCACTTGCCATGTAACACATGGTGTTCAACAAACAGAAATGCACAGAAGCACCAGTTTTTGGGTACCAATATCTTTTTACCAATTGGACTGCAATAATAAAAAACAGTAGGACGGCTTTAATTAACACTGTTATTATTATATTTGAAATGTTACAATTAACTGTTAAATGAAGTTTAAATTTACATTTCAGATTGTGTGCATGTCCAAAAGACAAATATGTAGGCTTCAGCATCTCAGATGGGAGATACAACACCTGGAATGCGTTATGAGGAGGAATGGATACTCCATCAATTGCGTAAGAAGTGTCATGAACCTAACACAGGGTGAAGTGACACATTGGAAGATGAAACGTCAGGTATAGCCTCAGTACCATACATCCCCATATCAGCCATATATTGCACAAACATGGCATAAAAGCTAATTACAAACTGACCAAGAAGCTCAAACAGTGTCTCAGATTGGCAAAGGACGAGTGAGATCCTCTACCAATGTTGGGAATGTCCCACACACCATGTACATGTGGTAAAGTCTATGTTAGAATGAGTGGATGACCCATAAATACCAGGATTAATGAACATATATGATATTGCAAGTTGGTTCACGTGGAGAAATTCGCATGGAGGAGCACCAGGTAATTGTGGGGATGGAAAATGTCAGTATAAATGGGTATAATTTAGCAGCTTACACTTGTAGATCTAGTATGGATAAAGGAGGAGTTGCCATTTTCATAAAACAAAGGTATAAATACAGAACTGTTGAAGTAAGCAAATTTTGTGTTGATCAGCACTTTGAGGTTTGTGCATGTGAACTTCAGCTAGATAATGTTGTGCTGATATTAGCAACAGTGTACAGGTCTCCACTAGGAGATTGGGAGCTATTCATAAAAAAAAGTTTGTCTCCCTATTACGCTGTCTGTCAGACAAAAAGAAGAAGTTATTAATCTGTGGTGATTTCAGTGTCAATTTTCTAAGCACTTCTGATAGGAAAAGTGAACTAGAATTGTTGTTAACAACATATAACTTAGAATCAGTGCTCAATTTCCCTACACGTATTGCTCAGGACAGTAGTACTCTAATAGATAATGTATTTGTACAGCAAGAGGATGTAGAACAAACACATGCTATCCCTGTGGCAAATGGATTATCTGACAATGACGCACAACTGATTAACTCACAAAACCTAACAGAGTGTACACTTCAGAAACCATTAAGTAAAAGTGTGAGGGAGCTCAACCCGGTATCTATAGATCACTTCAGAGAAAGTTTAGGAAATGTAAACTGGGAAGATGTATATAATAAGTCAAACGCTAATGATAAATGCAGCATATTTCTTGATAAATTTATATCCATTTTTGAACATTGTTTTCCAAAGAAAATTACTAAATGTAACACCACAAACTTTTCAAAGAAATCTTGGATTACTACAGGTATTAAAGTGTCTCCAGAAAGAAAAAGAATACTGTATGAGACAGCAGACCGCAAGAACTAGTAAAGATACAGTAGTAGTTTTACACTATACAAATTATTGTAACATACTAATAAAAGTTTTAAGGAAATCAAGAAATATTTATGTCAGAGAAGAAATTAACAACTCCAGCAATAAAATCAAATCAATATGGAATGTTGTTAGAAGGGAGACAGGAAAAGTAACCACCAAGGTAGGTAGTATTACTGTTAAAGAGAATGAGACCATCTTAACCAACAGGACACAGTTAGCCAATGTATTTAACAATCACTTCTTAAGTGTAGGAGAAAAAACTGGTGAGAATAGTACGAAAGAAAAAGCCAGGCAGCACATGGAAGAGTCAGTTTTGATAATTTTTAGTAAGATTAAGATTCATCTAACAACCTCTTGTGAAATAAGGAAAATAATTAAATTTTTGAAAAAGAAATGTTCTGTTGGAGTAGATGACATCTCTAACAAGTTATTAAAACAATGTGGAGCAATTACAGCTGATGTTTTGAGTCACATATGTAATGCATCACTGGCTCAGGGTATTTTTCCAGACAGGTTAAAATATGCCATTGTCAGGCCTCTCTACAAAATGGGGGAAACGACGGATGTCAATAATTACTGCCCAGTACCCTTGATTACAGCATTTTCAAAAATCTTTGAGAAAGTAATGTACTCAAGATCAGTTAGCCATCTCAACAGTAATGGGATATTTAGTAAATCACAGTTCGGATTTCAGAAATGCTGTTCCACTAAGACAGCAATATACAATTTCACTGTCTACATAATAGTCCTTTAAATAGTAAAACGTCACCAGTAGGAATATTCTGTGACTTATCCAAAGCATTTGATTGTGTGAACCATGACATTATGTTAGAGAAATTACAATTCTATGGTATAAATGGAACAGCATATGAGTGGTTTAAGTCATATCTACAGAACAGGAAGCAAAAAGTCTCTTTATATGCTTCAAGTGATTCAAAGGAGTTTGCCACTTCATTGAACTGGGGTGAAATTACATTAGGTGTTCCACAAGGTTTGATCATGGATCCCCTCCTGTTCTTGATATATGTGAATGACCTCCCTTCTTATGTGAAACAAGATGCTGAACTGACACTGTTTCCTGATGATACAAGTATAACAGTAAAAGAAAGTCCGATAGAAAATGATACAAATAAGGTCTTTAGAAAAGTTATTCATTGGTTTTCTGCTAATGGGCTTGCTCTGAACTTTGAAAAAACACAGCACATCCAATTTTCTGCTGCAAAAAGTATAATTCCTTCAATAAACATACCACATCAAAAGAAGTAGCCAGGGTAGAGCATACTAAGCTTTTGGGTATACATATAGATGAGAATCTTAATTGGAAAAGTCATATTGTGGATCTCCTAAAGTGACTAGGTTCAGCAACTTTTACAATCAGAATAATTGCCAATTTTGAGAATGTAGAAATTAGTAAGCTAACATACTTTGCATACTTCCACTCTCTGATGTCGCACAGATTAATATTCTGGGGCAACTCTACACTTAGGCAAAAGGTATTTACTGCTCAAAAGAAAGTAGTTAGAATAAAGTGTGGGGTTCATAGTTGCACATCTCGTAGGCGTCTGTTTAAAAGGTTAGGAATTCTTACAACTGCTTCACAGTACATTTACTCAGTAATGAAATTTTTTCTCAACAACATGAACCAATTTAAAATCAACAGCAATATTCATGATTACAATACCAGAAAAAAGAAAGACCCACACTATCCTTTACTTAACCTATCTGTGGCACAGAAAGGGGTAAAATATGCTGCTATAAAACTTTTTGATAAATTACCACATGAAATAAAATGTCTGACAGACAGCAGTAATAGTTTCAAAAACAAATTGAAATCATACCTCCTTGACAACTCCTTCTATACCATAGATGAATTCTTGAATGTGAGTAAATAAATCTGGAGATATAATATATGCATTTTGTGCCATTTAAGGGAATGGGGTTGATAATAGAAATATTTAGGTATAACACTACAATGGAAAAAAAAAGAAAAAAAAAAAAACACCACCTTGTTTCCTGCGCGCATTTCTTGTGCATTTGATATGCTCCACATCATAACGGTTTTTCCGAGCTATCGATCAATGGAATACAGAGCTAACTAACTGTCCAGACAAGTCATAGCAATTCACAACTATTGTAATAGCTTCAACAAGAAGTAAGAAAGCTTCAAGGTGAATGGATCTTGGATTCCTGCATTGCAGTGGATGACCACTGCAGGTAGCAAGAAGACAACCACAGCAGTAATGAGCAACAAAAAGCCCTCAAATGTTGGTGCACATATACTCTTCATCCGCTGGCGTCCTCCAGTTTATCTCCAGCAATGGAGGGTGAACCCCGACAATGCCAACCATTCATGCTGGTGAAATGTCAAGAAAAATCACTGAATAAATGTTGGCCAAAGATCTCTAGACAGAAGTAAATAGACAATAAACCACTTGCTAATGAAATGTAGGGTTTTATACTGTTAAGATATTACTCCATTCATGTGAAGGGAAAACCTTTAATGCCATACTGTTTTAGTTTCTCTAATAGGTGTTTATGATACACCCAATAAAGATCTTGTCAGGATCACAGAATATGCCAACAAGGTGACTGTCCCTGTTTAATTCTACTAGGATTGAGTTTGTGAGATCATACATTGTTTTTCAGTAGAGAAAGCAATACAGAAGCTGAACTGAGTCATTGTTAAAATGTAATTTCCAAAAAAGCAATTCAATGTTGCATTGTATGCTATCTTCCCTCGCACCTCTGCTCCCCCCCCCCCCCCCCCCAAAAAAAGGGGGGGAGGGGCTGCAGATAAGCCTGTAATTAAAGGTTAGTCGCTGATTACTGCATTTATAAATTTATGTCAGTGTTGCACATTTTTGTCTTTCAGGAAATATGCTTGATTTATTTACTTGTTACAAAGGCAATTCAAGCATTGGCACTATCACGTTAACACAAGGTTTCTTTGCCTTCTCTAACAGATGATACAACAGAACTAATGTCTGCTGAGGGGGTAACACTGGCCATCTAAGGAAGTCTAATGTATCTGCATCTATGAGACCTATTCGTCCATGAGTTTCAACAACTGTTGCAAAGGATGAAATAAATTTAGAAGCCAATGATTTTCATGTCAAATCATTCATCTATTTTTCTGCAATTTGTGTGTGTGTGTGTGTGTGTGTGTGTGTGTGTGTGTTTTATAATGATAAATTAAGGACAACATAGTAACAAAGTTGTATGACACAATAGCAAATAAAAACTGATTAAACTGACACAGTTTGCAAAATGTGCTCATTCACAACAAAAGTCAGCAAGTGTGTTTGTATGTCTACAGCACTTGTTAAAACTTAGCAACAATTTATTAATTTACCATAGCCTACAATGTTTCTGTCTCCAACAGTTATAGCTATCTGAATCGGAAAGCACTTACAACAGAGCATATTAGTGTATCTTTTTCATTGAGAATACACCATATTATTACATCTTAACATATGTACGTTACCTCCACATATTGTACAAAATGACTGGCATCACATGTTGGAATAAAAAGTAATTATCACAAAATTTGTTCACAAATGTTTCTGTAAGGGTTAAGAGAAAAGGTCATCTTCACAGGGGTGTAATGAATAGAACAACAGTAGGGAGTGAGAATCATATAAGGATGGGCCTGGATAAAGGAGTATCATTTATCGATACCACCACGTGGGCATCAAAGTTGACAATGGAATTACAAGTTTCTGTCAGATGCTGATAATGTCCGTGAGGGACCCGGCACACCCAACAGTGCATGTCTACTGAGCCACACCTCTAGTGGCTCTGGACTATGAGTGCCCTCTGCTGACACAATGTAGGACGGCCAGCAGCAGCCACGCAGTCCACTCACACTTGGAGTCTCTTCACTA
Organism: Schistocerca cancellata; assembly: GCF_023864275.1. NCBI lineage: Eukaryota > Metazoa > Arthropoda > Insecta > Orthoptera > Acrididae > Schistocerca > Schistocerca cancellata. Next base: position 273,189,158 of record NC_064630.1, read on the forward strand.
TGTGATGTTACGCTGACACCACCTAGTCACGGCTCTGATGCCACTGTTCGTGATTAGTTCAAAGAGCCTCATCCTTGTTGACACTGATAGTTGGATTCTACTTTTTGCTGTATTCTTTGTAATGATTCTTCATACACTTGGATAAATACAAGTTAAGTAAATCTTCTATTTGCTATGTTAACTTGTTCGCTAATCATTTCTCCTTTGGTCCAGCTTTGCTATGACGACAGTTTGCCACACCACTCTGTAACCAATCTCTCCTTTCTGTTATGTCAATTCTTCAAACTGACTTCCTTCTGTTCTGTCATCTTTTTGTTTTTTCCCCCCAATTTGTTGTCTTTTGTGACCTCAACATTTGTCTTGCTTGTGTTCTTTATGTTCTAGGTTCTGAGTCTGCTGCTTTTGCAGCTTCCTTTTTCCCTCTATGCTATTTTTGATATTTGCTGTTTGTATTTGTGCATTTCTTAATTAATATGGCTACTAAGCCGCAATTGCCTACTGCACCACCTGCAGTTGATCTAACTTAGTCTATTCAGTTTCAAAGTCAATGAATGGCACACTACTTGAAGTGATGAATCGCTTCATGACAACGCAGGTGACTTCACACAAGATGCTGGACTCAACAGTGGCAGCACCGCCTGCAGTACCTGCATATATGTCACCATTTCATATGTTTGATGAGGTAAAGGAAGACCAAACAGAGTACGCTACACAGTTCAATGGACACACCACAGCACATCACATACATAGTACTGACAATATTCTTATCACTTGGCCACTGCAGGAGTGGCTATTTATAGGCTATGCACCAAGTTATTTCCCACCGTCCTGCCCTGGACTAGTACTATATGAGTCCCTACTGCAGGTGCTTAGAGTATTATGAGGGCAGGGTTCAAGTGGCAGCTGCCCCTTACGAATTCCTTAGGTCGAATAAGCTAGAAGGACAGACATACTGTCAGTGGTAACTGACTTGCAAAGCCTTACTAGACAGTGTAGGAACAAATACGACTGTGTCAAATACTAAAGTGATGTGATGTTTCATGATGCCATCACGCATGATGTAGCTGACTCTCGAATTTGGGAACAGATTCTTAAATGCTCAGACCCTTCCTTGCACAGGTTCTGCAGGTTACTGACTATAAAGATTCCTGCAAAAGCGCAGCAGACAGTTTTGAAGTAGAGCCTGTTTATTCTCTAGACAGCTGCAACAAACAGGCCTTGCAGTCTGTTCGCAAACAGCAGCCCGGCCGGCCACAGACCCTGCACTCATGTAAACATGTGTTGTGACTTGCACAAAGTGTGATGTCATGTCCTTGCAGTTACACAGCACATGATCTTGCTCCTTGTGTGAAGTGATTTGCTTTCTTTTGTGGCAAACAGGGACATGTTCAGTCTGTGTGCTTACAGAAGCAAAAGGCACTCCACTCCACTAATCCTTCACACAAGTCTAAGTCACAAACAGTGTGTAGTGTGTTGTCCATGCCCCATGGGGCCTTTAGTACGAAACAACAGTGACATAGCCATTCAGGAATGGCTTCCAATTCATCTGCAATGCTACATAAAGACAACAAGCTTTTTACGTCTCTAATTATTGCTGGACTTTCAGCCCACTTGCAACATGACACTGGAGTTTCAGTGACTTTTCTCACTGTAGCACTTATGAATTGTTTGGCGAACCTAAGTTGTGCACAAAGTGCCATACTCTGATAGTGTATAACTCAAGATTTTAAACATGGCTGAAACAGCAACTGTTGAAATTCTTCACGGTAAGTGATAACAGCCAAACAGTTGCAGGATAAAGATTTATTAAAATCCTTGACCATGGTTTCGGTATATCTAAATATACCTTCATCAGAAGTAAAATACATTAAAATCACATCCTGCAGTGGAGATACATAAAACAATTGCGCCAAAGGCGTCGTCAGTAGTTAAAACATCATCTCCATTTACACAACATAATTATGGACAGAGGATCGATGTGAACACAGCCTAGCATCAGTACTTTACCTGTGAACTAGCGTGAAGAGGGTAAAGTAAAATACGCTAAAATCACATCCTGCAGTGGAGATACATAAAACAATTGCGCCAAAGGTGTCGTCAGTAGTTAAAACATCATCTCCATTTACACAACATAATTATGGACAGAGGATCGATGCGAACACAGCCTAGCATCAGTACTTCGCCTGTGAACTAGCGTGAAGAGGGTGTGAAAGCCCTGTGCCTTTGGCACAATTGTTTTATGTATCTCCACTGCAGGATGTGATTTTAGTGTATTTTACTTCTGATGAAGGTATATTTAGATATACCGAAACCGTGGTCAAGGATTTTAATAAACCTTTAACCTGCAACTGCTTGGCTGTTATCATTTACCGTGTAGTGTATAGCTGCCAAGACATTCCTGCCTTAGGCACTTGTAGCTTTCCTGCAACTTTCTTAAATTTGACACCAGCAGTGACATTTGCACTGCTTTCCTTCCAAGACAGACTCTTCTGATTTGTTTGGGTTAAGCATTCAGGACAATGTAGTTTCTGTTTCTTCTTTTGAACCTTGGGAGGGCGTTGCTAAATTATGTACAGAATTTCAGGATTTGTTTTTGGTGGGTTTAGACAAAGCCAATAATTTTGTTGCCCATGTGACAATGAAAAACACTGCACTGCCGTGTTTTGTTAGAGCTCATTATGCCCCTCACGCTCTTTGAGAACAGGTGGTTCAGGAACTTACAGCTTTGCATGAAAGTGGAGTTGTAGCACCCATTACCGAAAGTCAATGGGTGTTCCCTCTTGTTATTCTAAATAAGCCATCCAGCAGACTACTGTTCCACACTGATTGTAAATAAATTCTGAATCCTCGAACAGTCACTGACAGTTATCCCTTGACACACCAGGATGAATTGGTGGATAAATTGGGAGCCAGTCATTACTTTTCCACAATTGATTTGTGCAACACTTACTTGCAAATATCTTCAGATGAGCAGTTGCAACAGGTCTTTGTCATTGACACTCATCTGGGACTGCCATTTGGCAGTGCTTCCACACCTGTCATTCTTCAGCATTTTTGGAGCAGATGACTGGAAAAGTTCCTTTATGGTTGAATTATTTATTGTCATCTCAGGTTGCCCTCCTAATGAACACATTAGCAATCTTCACACTGTTTCAGTTGTTGCCCACAACTGGGTCTTAAGTGTAGAAGAGACAGATGTGTGTTTTTTTTTCCAGACAGAACTTGAGTACTTAGGACATGTCATTAATAGCTAGGGTGTTCACCCATTGCAATCACATTTGCTTGCTATCCGTGACCTCCTATCCCCATGCAGTGTGCAAGAATTATAGTCTGTGTCACGGAAGCTCACATATTACATCTGTTTTATTCCTAACTTCGCTCAAATAGTGGTTTCCTTGCATCTTTTGCACAGGAAGAATGTTCCTTTTGTTTGGTCACAAGAGTGTCCGCCTGCTTTCGAGAAGTTGAAAGATGCTTTGCTTAGTGATCAATGCCTTGTTCCTTTTATCCAGCCAAAACTGAGTCCATGGCTGTGGGTGCTTCCTCTCAGGACATCGGTGCAGTTTTGTCACATAAATTTGGTGCTGCTAACATGCCAGTTGGCTTTTTTTCCCCAAAGTTGTTGAATAAACAAAAAATACATCTATTAAAAAAAAATCAGATAAAAATTTGTGCAAGGCCTTCCTAAGAGACAGTCTCCACACCTTCCAGTCTCAATATGTCAGCATAAACCAGATGTGGTTTCACTTCAAAGAATTATGTAAAGTACACCGGTGGAAAGATATGATCGATACCTTCATTGCACAATAACAATGGTGATATTACTGATGAAAGTCCCACTAACGCAGAGATTCAGAGTTTTCTGAAATTCCAAGGAAGACAAAGTAAATATTTCAGAATTTGATCCAAGAATAACTGCCAACATGAATAACTTAGAAATAAATATCCTTGGTGTAACAAAGCAGCTTAAATTGGCTAATAAAGGCAGGGCCTTTGGTCCTAACTACATACCTGTCAGGTTCCTTTCAGACTGCGTTGGTACAATAGCTCCATGCTTAGCAGTCATATACAACTGATTGGTTTTTGAATAATCCATACCTTACAATTGGAAAGTTGAACGAGTCACACCAGTACACAAGAATGGAAATAGGACTAATCCACTGAATTACAGATCCATGATGTGAATGTCAAATTCTAGTAGGATTGTGGAACATGTACTGTGCTTGAACATCGTGAGTTATCTCCAAAGAAAACAATTTATTGAGAAGCAGCCAACATGGATTCAGAAAATATGGTTCTTGTGAAACACAACTACCTCTTTGTTCTCACAAAGTAAAAAGTGCTATTGACAGGGGATGACAAATTGATTCCACATTTTTAGATTTCCAGAAGGCTTTTGACATTGTACCTCATAAGCAGCTCCTAATCAAACTGCATGCCTCTGGGCGTCTCAGTTGTGAGACTGGATTTGTGATTTTCTGTCAGAAAGGTCACAGTTCATAGTAAACTATGAAAAGTCATCGACGAAAACAGAATTAATGTCTGGTGTTCCCCAAGGAGGTTTCACAGGCCCTCTGCCATTCCTGATCTTCATAGACAATTTAGGAGACAATCTGAGCAGCCCTCTTAGATAGTTTGAAGATGATTCTGTCATTTACTGCCTTAGGAGATCATAAGATGATCAAAACAAATTGCAAAATGATTCAGACAAGATATCTATTTGGCACAAAAAGTGGCAAATTAACTCCAAATAATGAAATGTGTGAAGTCATCCACACGAGTACCAAAAGGAATCTGATAAATTGCTGTTACAGTCTTAAACATACAGGTCTACTAAAGAAAATGTTTACACTATGCTTTTACATCCTCTTCCGGAGTACTGCAGTGTGTGATGATGATGTGATGATGATGATGAGGAGGAGGAGGAGGAGGAGGAGGTTGGGGGGGGGGGGGGAGAGCAGATGTGGTATCACATATGAATTATCACATATGAATACCACCCACGGGGATCAATGTTGACAATGGAATTGCACATTTCTTCACTACTGAGTCCCTTGACTTCATTTTTCTGGGACTCAGTCATGAAGGAAGCAATTTAAATTTGGTTGGCGATGAATTTAATTAATAGAGATGGCGGCTTCAGCTTGGACAAATCATGGAATCTGGCAATTTCTGTAATAAAATCACAAAGACATCATATCGATGCTGCTCACAGTGATACATCGATATCACTGTGTGGATCAACTGCGCAGCCATAGATCTATTTCCATGCGAATGCCATACCTCTTTGCCACCGATTAACGTCTCTGGCGCCTTGTGTAACTGCGGCCGCATGCGCCGTGGTGCGGTCCACGGGTTTAAAAGGACGGAGCAAGTACTGGAGCATCAGTCACCTCGGCTCATTCTGAAGATGGCTGGATGGCATTCAGCCAAAATATTATGAGAAGAAGTCGAATTTATGTGGCTGCACTCATGAAATTTTATGGATAATTTCTGCTCCTGTCCAGCTTTCCTATGACGACAGCTGCCGCACCGCTCTGCAGCCCACCTCTCCTTACTACTGTGAGTGAAGTCATACATGGTGGATGTCACACAGGTTTTGAAGCAATGAAATATTATGTTTTTGAGTTTGGAATGGATCTACAGACTCAAAACGGTGAAGAAAAGCCTTACTCAGTTTTACAGCAAGCTAGAATCTTCCAACTAACTCCATTTTGCTCAAAAAGAAAACACCTCAACAACCAACCAACATCGAAACTATAGTGGTGTGCACATAAGAATGCAGGTGATGGCGCTATATGCAATGGCAAGATACAATGTACCGCATGGTGTGCCAGCCAATAGCGCCATTCTGCTCCACCTGCCTGTAGCAAGTGCATCAGGGTGTGCAGAACATTTAGCATTGATTTTGATGTTAGTTTAGGTTTGGTGTGCCCACTGGGCATTCTAGCGTGACACTACTAGTATTACTTAGCGTCATGCACACTAAAAATCTGAGGATGGAAGTTGATAAGCGGGCTGATAACTGGCAGCTAAATAAGTGACGTTTCTGATAAGACGGCGTCAGTCATCGAGCAACCGCAAGTGCAGCAGCATCGACACAGACCAGTTATGCCACATTATTTTAGGAAGAGAAGGCGTTCGCGCCTTACAGTGTAACAGCTATTGATAATATAGGTATTACTATGAAGAGCGGAGTAGGTGCGCAAGTTATTCTGAATGGTCCTTCAATGTTTTGTGGATGTGTACTGAATTTTACACTTACTAATGCTGATGCTAGTGCACATGGTAATGGTTGGGTTACTGTTGCTCTAGTACATGGTGGTAAAGTGGAGACTGTATCAGGGCTGGAGACTTTTAACAGCTGAGAAGTTATTGTTTATTGTACATTTCAGATATGTTAGGTGTATAACAGGGATCATGGTACATCTTACTATACGTCTACAATGCCATTGGTTTTTAGGACAAGGAATCGTCGTAAAGTAAATGAATCAGAGTTTGTGTCTGTATGGGTTAAAGGTGCACTGAACTGTGCAATGATTAAAGTTGTTGGTTGGTTGGTTGGTTGGTTTGGGGATTGAAGGGACCAGACTGCTACGGTCATCGGTCCCTTTTTCCAAATACTAAAAACACCCACAGAGAATAAAAACGATCAACAGACGAGAAGACAGACAACACAGAACAAGAGAAACTTAGACAAAGACCAGACAGGATGAACTAAAATCACACAGAGTGTGACGGTGGTTGGCTGACCATAGAAACAAAAAAGGAAAAGCCAACCCCTGAGAAACACATTAAAAAATCAGACTAAAATCATAGGCCATAGGCCAGAATCAACACAAAAACACACACACTTACATTAAGCGATAAAACCCCCTGCCCGAATAAAACGCAAAACTAAGTCCGCTATGGCAGAGTCGTCAGTTAAAAGTGCAGGGAGCGTATCAGGCAGCGCAAAAGTCTGCCTGAGCACAGTTAAAAGGGCGCACTCCAACAGAATATGGGCCACCGTCAAGGACGCCCCACAACGACAAAGAGGTGGATCCACACGACACAGTAAATAACTGTGCGTCAGTCGGGTGTGGCCAATGCGGAGCCGACAAAGGACGACTGAGTCCCTTCGGTTGGCTCGCATGGATGACCGCCACACAGTCGTAGTCTCCTTGAAACGACGGAGTTTGTTGGGAATGGGCAGGTTGCGCCAATCAGTGTCCCATAAATCGAAAACCTTGCGGCGTAATAGTGCCCGCAAATCAGTCGCCAGGAGGCCAATCTCCAGAGATGGTTTACTGGTGACCTCTTTCGCCAGGCGGTCAACATGTTCATTGCCTGGGATACCAACATGACCGGGGGTCCACACAAAGACCACAGAGCGGCCGCAACGGGCAAGAGTATGCAGGGACTCATGGATAGCCATCACCAGACGAGAACAAGGGAAACACTGGTCGAGAGCTCGTAAACCGCTCAGGGAATAGCTACAGATAATGAAGGACTCACCTGAGCAGGAGCGGACATACTCTAGGCCACGAAAGATGGCGACCAGCTCAGCAGTGTAAACGCTGCAGCCATCCGGCAAGGAACGTTGTTCGGAATGGTCCCCTAGAGTTAGCGCATAACCGACACGACCAGCAACCATCGAACCGTCAGTGTATACAACGCCAGAGCCCTGATACGTGGCCAGGATGGAATAAAAGCGGCGGCGGAAGGCCTCTGGAGGGACTGAGTCCTTCGGGCCCTGTGCCAACTCCAGCTGAAGGCGAGGGTGAGGCACACACCACAGGGGTGTACGCAGAGGTGCCCGGAAAGGAGGTGGAAGAGGCAAAGTCCCAAACCCGGAGAGAAGCTCTCTGACGCGGACCGCGATCGTACAACCTGACCGGGGCCGACGTTCTGGCAGTTGGACGACCGATTGCGGGTACAGGAGACGGTAGTGCGGATGCCCGGGCGTGCTAAAAACATGGGCAGCATAAGCGGCCAGTAGATTTTGGCGCCTCAACCGCAATGGAGGGACACCTGCCTCCGCAAGTATGCTGTCCACTGGGCTGGTCCGGAAAGCACCAGTGGCAAGGCGTATTCTGCTGTGTAGGATTGGGTCCAGTACCCGCAGTGCAGATGGGGATGCCGAGCCATAAGCCAGGCTCCCATAATCCAGATGAGACTGGATTAACGCCTGGTAGAGCCGTAACAGGGTAGATCGGTCGGCGCCCCAGCGGGTGTGGCTCAAGCATCTCAGAGCATTGAGATGCCGCCAACACGCCTGTTTAAGATGCTGGATATGAGGCAGCCAAGTCAACCGGGCATCGAAAACCACCTCCAAAAACCTGTGTGATTCCACCACTGAAAGAAGTTCGCCGTCAAGTTAAAGCCGCGGCTCCGGGTGGACAGTACGTCGCTGGCAGAAATGCATAATGCAGGTCTTGGCTGTCGAAAACTGGAACCCATGAGCTACAGCCCAAGACTGCGCCTTGCGGATAGCGCCCTGTAGCTGACGTTCAACCACTGCAATGCCAGTGGAGCTGTAGTAAAGGCAAAAGTTGTCAGCATACAGGGAAGCGGAGACAGAATTTCCCACCGCTGCAGCGAGCCCGTTTATTGCGATTAAAAACAGGCAGACACTGAGGACAGTTCCCTGCGGTACCCCGTTCTCCTGGACTCGGGAGGAACTATGAGAGGCCGCAACTTGCACGCGGAAGGTATGATACGACAGAAAATTTCTGATAAAGATCGGCAGAGGGCCCTGAATGCCCCATCCATGTAGTGTAGAAAGGATGTGATGTCACCATGTCGTATTGTACGCCTTCCGCATGTCGAAAAAGACAGCGACCAGGTGCTGATGGCGGGCAAAGGCAGTACGGATGGCCGACTCCAGGCTCGCCAGATTGTCGGCGGCGGAGCGGCCTTTACGGAACCCACCTTGAGATGGAGCCAGAAGGCCGCGAGACTCCAGTACCCAATTCAAGCGCCGGCTCACCATCCGTTCGAGAAGCTTGCAAGGAACGTTGGTGAGGCTAATGGGGCGGTAGCTGTCCACCTCCAAAGGACTCTTGCCCGGTTTCAAAACGGGGATGACAATGCTTTCCCGCCATTGCGACGGAAACTGACACTCAACCCAAATGCAGTTGTAAAGGTCGAGGAGCCGTCGCAGGCAGTCCACTGAAATGTGTTTCAGCATCTGACAGTGGATGCTATCTGGCCCAGGAGCGGTATCAGGACAAGTGGCGAGGGCACTGTGAAATTCCCACTCACTGAATGGAGCATTGTAGGATTCAGAATGGTGGGTGCGAAAAGAAAGGCTCTGACATTCCATCCGCTCTTTAATGGAGTGGAAGGCCAGTGGGTAATTGGAAGAAGCGGAACTCAGAGCAAAATGCTCTGCCAAGCTGTTGGCAATTTCGTCGGAGTCTGTACAAACTGCTCCATTAAGTGAGAGCGCAGGGACGCTGACAGGGGTCCGATACCCATAGAGGCGTCGGATCTTGGCCCACACCTGCGATGGAGAGACATGAGGCCAATGGTGGACACATACCGCTCCCAGCACTCCTGCTTGCTTTGGCGGATAAGGCGGCGGGCCCACGCACGCAGCCGTTTGAAGGTCATGAGGACGCTGTAGCGCCCGCTGGTGATTTTTAATCACCTCTGCGATCTCAGGGGACCACCAAGGCACAGTCCTCCTCCGAGGGGACCCAGAAGAATGGGGAATGGAAGATTCTGTGGCAGTAACGATGACGGTGGTGACGGAGTGAACCACTGCATCAATGCCGGCATTAGAGAGAGGCTCAATAGCGGCAGTGGAGGAAAACAAGTCCCAGTCAGCCTTATTCATAGCCCATCTGCTGGGGCGCCCAGAAGATTGATGCTGTGGCAGTGACAGAAAGATCGGGAAGTGGTCACTACCACACAGGTCGTCATGCACTCTCCATTGGACAGACGGTAAGAGGCTAGGGCTGCAGATCGAAAGGTCGATGGCGGAGTACGTGCCATGCGCCACGCTGAAGTGTGTGAAGGAACCATCATTTAAAAGCAAAAGATCAAGCTGTGCCAAGAAATGCTCAATGGTGGCACCTCGACCTGTCGCCACCGACCCACTCCACAGACGGTTATGAGCGTTGAAATCGCCCAGTAACAAGAAAGGTGGCGGCAATTGGGCTATCAGCGCAGCCAGGACATGCTGTGTGACATCGCCATCCGGTGGAAGGTAAAGACTGCAGACGGTAACAGCCTGTGGCGTCCACACCCGAACAGCGACAGCCTCCAAAGCTGTTTGGAGAGGGACATACTCGCTGTGAAGAGAGTTAAGGACATAGATGCAGACGCCACCAGACACACTTTCATAAGCTGCCCGGTTGTTATAATAACCTTGATAGCCACGGAGGGCGGGGGTTCGCATTGCTGGAAACCAAGTTTCCTGAAGAGCAATGCAGAAGAAAGGGTGAAGGCTGATAAGTTGGCGGAGCTCAGCTAGATGGTGGAAGAAACCGGTGCAGTTCCACTGGAGGATGGTATTGTCCATGGCTGAGAAAGGCGTGACGGGACTGGGAAGGCAGATTACGCCACTGGGTCACCTGCTGCCTCCGATTGAGCACCTGTGCTAGTGCTATCCATGGTGTCTGAGGGACCGGCGAGATCGAGGTCCTCAGCGGACGCCAGAATCTCCACCTCGTCCTCAGACGCAGAGCTGGAAGGTTGAGGTGGGGTGGCTGCCACCGCGAGGTCCTTGGGCTTAGAGCTCTTCTTCTTGGATTTCTAACGCTGCTCCTTGGGTTTAACTGGCTGGGAGGGCTTCACCGATTCGGTCTCCGGGACTGAGGAGGATCGTGAAGCCCTTCGACCAACTGATTGTGGGCACTTATGCCACTGTCGGTCATCAGTCTTCTCGCTGGTGGAAACCTGGGAAAGGAGGGACCCAAGGGACCCCTTGCGAGCGTGAGAAGCCGAAGAAGTTGGACACTTCTCCGGCTTAGAAGCGGGGACAGATGTCCCCGATGGGTGGGATGGTGTTGCTCCTGAGGGAGGTGGTGCGCAGGAGCAACCCGGTGGGTAGAGCCCCCCACTGGCAAGGAGGGAGGAGGAGTTGTACCACTCGTCGATCCGGCCGGAAGTCGTGAAACTGATGGGGCAAGCACAGGTGTTGTAGCAGAGGCGTAGGAAGATGTCATTCTCACAGGATGTAATCGGTCGTATTTTCTTTTGGCCTCAGTATAGGTCAGTCGGTCCAGGATCTTATATTCCATGATTTTGCGCTCTTTCTGGAAGATTCTCCAGTCTGGCGAGCAAGGTGAATGGTGCTCCCCGCAGTTGACACAGATGGGAGGCGGGGCACATGGAGTATCGGGATGAGATGGGCGTCCGCAATCTCGACATGTGAGGCTGGAAGTGCAGCGGGAAGACATATGGCAGAACTTCCAGCGCTTGAAGCACCGCATTGGGGGAGGGATATAGAGCTTGACGTCACATCGGTAGACCATCACCTTGACGTTTTCCGGTAACGTATCACCCTCGAAGTCCAAGATAAAGGCACCGGTAGCTATCTGATTTTCCTTCGGACCCCGATGAACGCGCCAGACGAAATGTACACCTCTGCACTCTAAGTTGGCGCGCAGCTCGTCATCAGACTGCAAAAGAAGGTCCTTATGGTAAATAACTCCCTGGACCATATTTAAACTCTTATGCGGTGTGATTGTAACAGCAACATCCCCCAACTTGTCACAAGCAAGTAACCGTCGTGACTGGGCAGAGGATGCCGTTTGTATCAGGACCGATCCAGAGCGCATTTTGGACAAGCCCTCCAACTCCCCAAACTTGTCCTCTAAATGCTCGACGAAGAACTAAGGCTTTGTGGAGAGAAAAGACTCCCCATCAGCTCTCGTACAAACTAAGAATCGGGGCGAATAACCGCTGCCATCCTGAGATTTACGTTCCTCCCACGGTGAGGCCAGTGAGTGGAACGTTTTCGGATCGTACTTCTGAGCGTTAAATTGAGCCCGAGAACGCTTAGAGACTGCTGGCGGCTGGCCACCAGTGAGAGACGATGTACCATGCTTCATTGCGGGTCATCCGCCCTGATGCCACCTACTCCGACCAAGGGCTCTCCCCACGGGCGCCACCCAGCCACAGCAAAGGCCACCTGGCAGGATGGCCGTTGCTGGGAGTCCCGATACCCCAGGAGGATAGGCATCTACTCCTTGGCATACGTGGGGAGTTAACGGCGCAGGCATCAGTAGAGCAATCCCTGTGTTGTCAGGGTGCTACAACCAACAGGGTACATGGCGGCCCCACCACAACGGACTGGCTACCGTGCTGGATCTTAGGTAACATGTGGTCCATGGTTGCCGTCAGTGCAGAAAGAGGCACTGCACAGTGCAAGGTGTAATCTGCACACAGGAACGTAGTCATGCCCAAGAGATGGAGAGCAGGCAAGACTGCAATTCAACAGCGAATAAGCTGGCGAAAGGTCTGATCGCAAGATGGACACAATGCACCAAGTAAGGCGCCCTTCCCCAATCGGCTCGCTCTTCGGAAAATTTTGAGAGATGGAGGTCAAACCCAACAGGGGACCATCACAGAAGGCCGAAAAGTTTGAGACTCCTTTTAGTCGCCTCTTACGACAGGCAGGAATACCGCGGGCCTATTCTAACCCCCAAACCCGCAGGGGGTAAAGTTGTTGGTCATGTCATGCATTATTATAGAACTAGTACTGGGTTACTATAATTTCTGCTAGGCAGAGACAAGCAGGGTGTAGGCTTCGTCTCTGCATTACCAGTTGCCAGTGTAGGCAACGGCTGGGTTGTGAGGCATGGGGTAGAGACAGCACACAATCTGGCGATTCCACAAACTGTTCTCTGTCCCTCTCTGTGCAGAACACATCATGCTTCCACCTTCTTACATGCACCCCACTATAAAAGGCATTATGGAAGAGTACACTACTGATACTAAAACTGATACTGCACAACCCGCAAATGGAAGGGATCTGGTTTCCAATTATGGCCTGACATACAATTCTAACTTGCACACACACTCAACATTACTGATGTTAAATCATTCAAATGAACAGATGAGACAAAGCATATCCTGGGTTTCGGAAGTTGCAACTGTAGTTGTGTTGTGGAAGAGTGAAAAACTCTTGCCATAAAAGGATTAAATCGAGAAAGAATGTGTGATCCAGAGGGAAGCTGGCAGTTCTGTGTCAGTGTCAGAAACAGGTTTGAATTCCTTACAAAAGGGAAAGAGAAAGGGAACAGGAACATAAATGGCAAATTGGTAGAAATATGGACAACCACAATAGTGATAACTGAATAAAAGATGAAACCCATGAAAAAATGGTTCAATGAGTAATGTGAAGAAGACATGAAAGCTAGAAGGTAAGCAATGGAACTTTAAGATGGTTAACTGGAGAGTAGAAGTGAAGCATTCAAAAAAAAGACATACCGCTAGAATTTTATGCACTACAAGTGGAATTGAAGTACAGACAACAAATAAGAAGAATGGCAGAATGTTTCAAAACACAGGGCTGATAAATGAGTAAGTCATTAATTATTATAAACTGTCAATATTTACAGTATTTCACACACATGGAGAAGACTCAGGCACATGGGGTGAATATATTGAGGAAATGCTGCACACATCCGCAAAAAAGTTTCCCATATTAGGAACATGGAAATAAGTTGAAGTATGAGGTTGAAGTCACAAGAGTATGTGAGGATAGCTGTTGGAAAGCCAAAAATTTGAAAGGTCCCAGGTGAGGATGCAGTAAGACCAGAGAGGGATGCTGAAGGTTGAACAACAAAGATTGCACAGACCTGAGTAATCTTTTTATACAATTCCAAAAGAATGGAAATATATAATTCACCTTATACACAAGAAGAAACAATGTTTGCATATGCAGATGACATCCCAGCCCAAGAACAATTAGAAGTTGAAGTGGTGGACACGGTAAATGACCTAGTCTATAATGCAAGCAAAACTGGTCTTAAAATCATTACTGAGAAGGCAGAGGTGGTGATGTTTCCCACATGAGTGTGCAATGAGTGACCTATTTCAAGAACTTTAGATACCTGGACTCATGGTTTAATAAGTACAACAGCTTAATATATGGCTCTTGTGTCCACCATTGGATCACACGTCCTACAAAATTTCCTTGAGGCAACTACTTGATATTGTTAGGTAATGCTGCTTGTTATTGCCGACAAGTAGAAACTGCCAGTGTATGCACTTCTTATGCATGCTTCACCTGAAATCACGCATGCAGAATCAAGTTGCTTGCAGATGAGATGGATGATATTAGTGTGTTAAGATGCTCCTACTAAAGCTGGTTGTGGCCTTTTGCAAAGGTGCCAGGTAATCAGTGCTGCTGCTGTGGCTGAGAGCCACGCCAAAATTGATACATGGACCCTTCACTATAATTTGGTATAAACATAATCACAATTTCTTGTTGCTACCAAGCAACTACCAACTATTGGGGTCAAGAAGTTTCCTCAAGGAAATAATGTGGTGAATTGTTACATGCTGTTTAATCAAATGACATTTCACACTCCTTGTGCAGTACAAGGAAAGATGATCATGACAGAATAATATTAAATAGGGAGCATGTCGCAGAATAAATATGTGCATGGTTGCTTGTTTGGGTATGTGCAGACATTAAACAGGAGGTGTGGAGTACAAGAAAACAACAAGATATGATGACAAATGAACAGGTTCGCCTGATGTGGACAGGGCCTTTTACATTTTGGTGTCACAGCTTGGTGGTGACTTGACCGTCAAAGAGCAATCACAGTTTCCACAAACAAAAACAAAAGACAAGATTTTGTGACAAATGAGATATATTGTAATTGGGTCTGTCATGTTGAGCCTTCAAGGCGAATGTAGCCTAGTGTGAAAAGTTGTATTCTACTCAAATTCATGAGACACAATAATGATCTGTACATCCATTCAAGGAAATACATCTTTGTAAAAGCAAGTGTTTCCTTGCTATACACAGTATTTCAGAGGCACTGATTAGCAGGACATCTACATCATGAAAATCAATTGCAGTGACCACGGAAAGAGGTAAACACATCAGATATTACAGCGGGTAACAGATTTCATAAAGCGTTCTGACTCAGCTTCAACTACAAGGAGAGAGCCAGCAGCTACATAAAACATTACATCAAGAAGAAAAACACTTTATTTGGCTCCAGTTGTACAGTACATGGAGTATTGGAGCTAAAAGGAGAAAATTAAGAATTATAAATTAGCAAAATCTTGAAATTCAATGAGTGATAAGTTCCAGCATTTCTAAGAGCAAAAAGGATCAAAGAAAAGGAGAAACTAGCAGTGAACAGATGTAATTATATTGTCTAAACTCAGTAGGAATTGGTTAACAAAAAAGTGAAAGGAAATACTGGAGCAATTCATGAAATCTGAAGACAAATCATACTTATAAAAATTGTGGTACTAGTATGGGGGAAGTTTCAATTAAATTTGTGTGTAAAAACAATGTCGAGACACGAATAAAAGAATATTTTAACTGCCATCATCACATACATGTGGTTGCAATGGTTACATGATGAGAGAGTGCAGTTCATGGGAAAGGGTATTCAGAAAATACAGAAATCAACTTTGAAAATTTTTTGTTTTTGTTTAGAGAGTGACACAGGGTTTCAATGTTATCATGTTTAAGAAAACTGTGCAGTAATAGAAGGTACATAATAGGGAATATTTGTGTTGTCAGCCAGTCATTACTAGCAGAGTGGCTGCAGAGGCCCCAGAGTGATTTAAAGATTTATGGCAACAAATGTCTGATGAAATGAATTCTAATTTTAAAAAAATTATCTGACAACGTAGATTCAACAAATAAGAAACTGCCTGACACTAGGAACGAATTCTCTGACACTACGAAGGAATTATCTGACAACACAGACACTAATATTACAGAACTATCTGACACAATAGTTTCTAATATTAAGGAATTATCTGACAAAGATTGTAATATTACAGAATTACCTGACAAAGTAGATTCTAATATTAAGGAACTATCTAACAAAGTAGAGTCTAAAACAGTAATAACTGTCTGTCAAGGTAGAAAATATGAAAGAAGAACAACAATTACAGATACGAGATTTGTTGGTCAGTTTATAAGGCTCTGCAGTAGAATGTAAAACGTAGTCATGCAGGATACTGTAATTAACTTACAATAGTAAAGTATAAAACTAATTCATAGCAAAAACATTATCTGACGTGTGCGTAATAAGAGTTTGATTCTATACGTCTCGCGCATGCGCGCCGCCCTCTGTGAGGCAGACCACGAAGCCCTCGCGGTCCACAGTCTCTAGTCACACGACGAGGCCCATACAATGGGCTTAAAGTGAACTTGCTACAGCTTGTTTAATAGAAGTGACAAAACCTTATGGTTATGCATCAAGTTTTATAAATTTGACTTAGGACATGGCCTGTTTTAGGCAAACATTTAAATAATATTTTATGTAAGTACTACACGTTGCATCCTGTAGGATGACCATATCTAATATAATTTACTAGCACATTATAACATTAACTTTTTTCAGGTTCTGAAGAAGACGTAATTACTAACGTTGAAACCTAGGTAAACGATAATGTTAACCTGCATCTGTAGGCTGTAAATTCTTATATAAACTATATCAGTTGCTGTTGCTGCATAAATATGTTAAAAATTAATTACAGATAACAGAACACATCAAACAGGAAACAGGAGCCACATTAACTAGCACTGTAAGTACTTTGACCCAGCTGCCTCAGGAGCAGAAGAATGAGATAAATAACCAATGTGATTTAGTTCGCCAGAGCCAGATGAAATTTGTCCCACCTAGGGAAGGGGGGCCTTTACAGGTGTGGTGAAGCCAACCCTCCTATGGGAGTAAACCCTGATATCAAATACTGATCCTCCAAGTTTGGGGTTGTGTCAGTGGGCCAGCACCCCATTATCCACAAAAAACTTCTACAAGCTTGAGAATATAAAGCGGAGCCTCGGAAATCAAATAGAAACTCTTTACGACAATTATTGGTAAGGGAAAGGACACCGAGAGTTGGTACATGGAACATTCAAAGCCTGACAAATAAACACATTGAAACAGAGAATGAAATTAGTCAATTGAAGGTGCACATAATGATTCTATCAGAAACAAAAAAGAAGGGACAAGGGAATGAGAAATTTGGAAATTGCATCCATTTTTGGTCTGGAGTTGTTAAACAAACAAGCAAAGGCAGGCGTTTCCATTCTAATTAACAAAGCTCTGTGCACTTACATCAAGGACTATGCATTTATATGTGAAAGAATTGTTACTATGACCATCAAGTTATATGGCACTAAAACAGTTATAATGGGGGTATATGCATCAAACAATGATGCAGCACAGCAAACCAAAGACCATTTCTACTAGAAATTAGACCATCTACTCAACCAAACCAAAAAGCACCAAGAAGTAATAATAGCAGGAGATTGTAATGCGAGAGTTGGCTCAGTAGGAAGTAGGAAAATATGGAGAAAAAGTCATTAATAGTTCTGGAGAAAATCTCGTAGAATTCTGTAACATATGACTTGAAAATTCTGAACACACACAATTCACATAAAGATCATCGGTGACCTAAGAAGGTTTAAGAATGGAAACCACCTGGCAGACATAAGCACAGAAGACAACTACGTTCTTGGACAGACCACATAAATGGAGGAATGGAACCTTGCAGAACCAACAAGGAAGCTGCACTGGATAAAGAGGCTTGGCGGACGATAACAGGAATACAACAAGAAGATGTTATTAATTAATCTTTGTATTTATTAACCCTGTAATAATAATAATAATAATAATAATAATATTGGAGTAATAGTTACCATACCTGAATTGCTATCTAATTTGGAGGAACGATTAAATGAATTTGTAAATTCTACTTTACAAGAGAAAGCAAAATCACTTAATACTAACACTCTTTCCAAGTTTAAACTTTATTCCATTAAACATGCAAATACCAATAGCGAAATGGATTGTCCACATGGGTATTTTCAAACCCAAGTAAACCTGACGTCTATTAACTGATAATGACCCACAATTTATTAGCCATAATTTTACAGAATTCTTGGCTTGGGAAGGGCTAACACACGTAACTATATCCACGTAAAGTCAACAAACTAATCCAATTGAAAGTGTAATGAAGAAATTGGGACGACTGTGTAAAACGTACTGTTCTACAAGACACACTACCTGGGCACAACTAGCATTGGAATTTCAAGTAATCTTTAATGAATTATTACATATGTCAACAGGTTTTGCTTCTGTAGAAATTATGACTGAAACCTTTGTAGGAGAGCCCTTCTTAACATTGTTTACATGGCCAAATTCACAGGTGACTGACTTGGAAAATTTGCTATAGAAGATACAAGAAAACATGATTACACAAAAAAAATCAGAACTTTTAATGATAAGATTATAGTACCAAACTTTCAAATAAATGATTTGGTATTAGGACGAAATTTTCATAATAGCTAGAGTTTAAAGAAGGAAATGAGCAAATTTTTTTCAGCATTACAGTGGTCTTTTTAAAGGTCAGAATCTATGACATCCGAAAGCAGTACATCTAATACACCCTGATACAGGGCAAGATAAAGGGTTATACAATGTAAACGTGCATAAAATATTTATGGCCCCAGGAGAATTCACACCCTTTGTGAATTTGGTGGACTGACAACCATCAGCTATCCGAGTTAAATTGTTTCCGTATTTCTAGCTTAGTTTTCTCGGGGACAAATTCTAATGTGACCCCAACACTTGTACACTTAGCATCTAGTATATATTCAATAATATTTGCATTGGTGTATTTATGACAACAGCCATGAACTTAGTTAATAAACTTAACCATAAATTAGCATTTCAAGGAAATGACACTGTAGTCGTGCCACATGTAGGGGAGAAGTGTCCAGGTAGGAGATGGAAGGCAAGACAAAGTGATGGTGCACTAACATACGAAGCCAAATAAGAAGCAAGTTCGTATGAGTTAATAAGAGAACGAGAAGGTCTGATTACTAGAAACCTTTTTTATTGTCTGAATCTAGTAATTATAAGAAAGTAAAGGATAAGCTATATGTATCAATAAGTAGAAGCAAGATAAGCAAGATACATATGTGTGAGAGATGTGTATACATAGTGAGGTTATATATGTTATAAACAAGAGTAAAAAAAGGTTAGATCAATGGATTTAAGATATTTAGATACAGAGCAATTTGGTAATGTCAGCAGAAAGCAATTGTAGGAGAAAATTATTGTTTGGAGTGAGAAAAGATAGAAAAGGGGGGCTTGTAACTGTGTTTACTGATGAAGTTAAAATGGGGCATAGCCAAATAGTGGATGAGGTGTAGGAGAGGAAGAGGATAGGTGGACCCATAAGAGGAATGGCCTATACCTTGGTCAGGTGAATCCATAGGAGGAATAACCAGTACCATTTAATGTAGGCAGGAGAGATGTAAGGTTAGATGGACCCACAGAAGGTATGGTCTATTGGTCTATACTTTGTTCAGGTGAATCCATTGAAATATTCGACCCCCCCCCCTTTTTTTAAAAGGAAAATAAGGATACGCCCACATCTCCAATGGTAAAGAGGTTTGGCACAGTAACTGCCTTAACAAGGAGTGTAAGTGCAGTGAATACCGAAGTATAAAGCTGTATAATGACTGGTGGTCATGATATGAAAGTTTTCTCCATAAACAAGAAACTCTTGAATATACTGACTTGAAGGAATGCACTGTTGAATAAATAAATAAATAAATAAATATAAAAACCATAAGTAAGTTGACACGATACACATATATGTCTTGCTATATGGAAAGACTGGTCATTACACGACAATTTCTTGCATCAGACAGGACTAACACTGTTTGGCACAATTTATAGGAAAAAACATAAATAAAAAAATTGAAAAGACTTTTTTACTGAAAATGAAGTTGTATTTCTTTTTAAAGAAGGAAATAATATCAAATGTTTTTAAGTTTATAGTTGTATGTTAATGAGAAACCAAACTTTTTTTTTTTGAGATTGTGTGAGGTCCCAACATCTTTTCTGTAAGTGGGAGAGTATGAAGTGTTACATGCCATTCAGACAAAACGACATTTCACACTCCTTGTGAGTACAAGGAAAGATGATCATGACAGAATAATATTAAGTAGGGAATAATTTGCAGAACATAGACTGTACACTGATGCTTGTTTTTGTATGTGTAGACATTGAATGGAAGGTGTGGAATATGAGAGAAGGACAAGATGTGATGACAAATAAATGGCTTCACCTGCTGTGGGCAGAGCCTTTTATGTTTTGGCACTGTAGCTTGGTGGTGGCAAAGAGCAACCACACTCTCCAAAAATGAAAACAAAAGATAAGATGGTTTTGTGAGAAATGAAATATATTGTAATTGGGACTGTCATGTTCAGCCTTCAAGGTGTATGTAGTATGAAAAGTTGTGTTCTACTCAAATTCAGAGACACACTAATGATCTGTACACCCATTCAAGGAAATATATGTTTATAAAATGAAAGTAGTGGGCATGCTTTTCTTGTGATATGAGTACAAGTTATCTTCTTTTGCTCCAATAACTCCTAGTGAAGAAGGCAAGCCTTTCCTTGGCTTTACACGGGATTTCACAGACACTGTTTAGCATGATCTCTACTTCAAGAGAGTCAGTTACAGTGACCAGATTAAAAGAAAAGGGTAAATACATCAGATATTACATCAGGTGACAAATCTCATGAATGTTCTGATTCAGCTTACACTAAAATGAGCAAGCCAGCAGCTACAAGAAGGAAAACACTTTGGTGGGATACACAAAATGTGATCTGGTAGCATAACCGAGAGTCATTTATTGAAGATATACACCAGAAAAGTCTAAAGAGTCAATACAAAAGCTTAATATGGAGATACAACAACAGCATGAAACTAATTATGCTTTTACACACCATTCCAAAATTAATTCCAACAGTGCTAGTGGAACTAAGATCTACAGTTTCTCAAAGGCAGATGACTACAACTATTAATTTTTGAGAGGAAAATCTTAAGAAAGATGTTTGGCCACAAGCAAGATGGCTGGAGAAGATTAGAGCTGCAAGAAGTATTGGGAATGATACAACAATTTAACATGGTCCTGAAAATGAAAGCACAGAGACACGAATAAGTTGGACATGTGGCTTGCACACCTGAAGACCTTTGAGCCAAAGCTGTGATGGTGGAAGGGTTCAAGATAAGATGTTCACTTAGCACACATTGGAAATGGTGGATAGGTCAAACTTTAAAAGACCTGGCAGCTTGAGCCTGGAGATAAATAGCTGGAAAGATTGTGAAGCTGATGCAAGATCTTTGTGGTCAATAAATGCTTTTAAGAACTAATAGTGGAGTTCGAAAAGAATAGTACTCATTTTAACATCAAGACAAAAATTTGTGAAAAACCTGGGGAAGGATGTTGTTGGACAGTAATGAACAGAGTTGTATTGCACTTCTTGCTAAACAGGTAGCTGCATTCATCTTCTGTACCTCATGACTACCAGACTTTTGTGATAGCTTCGGAAGATTGTAGTGTTGGGTAGTTTTGCAGTTGTTTGATGAATTTGTCTTGAAGTGGGTAGAAGAATATTTTGTGAATGTGGCCTGCAGAACAGGTCTGTACAGCATGGTCTGGAAGCTATGAAGGATTGACAGGAAGTTGTGGATGCCTTGTCAATCAATCATATTCTGAAATGGTTTTTCTCTTTCCTACAAATCTTCCTCAACTTTACTGTATAAAACTGCCCCTCCTTTTGTCCATTTCTGATAGCTGTTCCTTTATCCTGTTCTCATCCCTCTCCTTGTTCTGTGCAATCTCCTGCAGTTACCTCTCTTCAAACACTCCTCCTCAGACTCCCCATGTGTAGATCTACACCTATGTAACTTAAGACAGTTCTGTCAGAAGTGTGAGTACATCTAATATTCATGCTCTGTATAAGAATAAAAGTAGAAAAGCTCTATGTGGCCAGCCACTTTCTGAATCGGTCACATACTCAAATGCACATACATAGAACACAATGCAATTTAGACCATTCTAAGAAACAACTTACCATTCACTAAGACTGAACTTAGGACACAGCAGTTATTTGCTGTGTAATGAGTAAAATTTAGTTCATATTTCAGGAATTCAGTTTAAAAATTGTTATCGGTTTACTATGATGCCATTTTCTGTGTTTAGTGTACTCATGGACATGGAAGTTACACTTATTGTTAAAGTACTTTATAAAATTACAATCAGTAAACTGAGTAGGGGGCAGTAGTCAAATAAGCAAAGCCAGAACACAGTTTTACACCATTTGCACAATAGCACACAGCTTTGTTTTACACAGAAAAATCTTTGATAAAAGTCTTATTGTTATTAGGTCAATGAAAGCTCAAATCATGAAATAAAGTTAGTAATGAACACAGGGAAGAGGAGGCAGGGGGTATGAAAATCAATCAAGAGGTGGGACAAAAGTATGCTCTCTCTCACTCACTCTTCTTCATATCCATTGTGAAGATACCATCAAAAATTGGAAACCAGAGAACTGATGAAGAATTAAATCAGATAAATGCACTAATCCAAATTCATTACTAATTGTAGATGATAGAGTAATAATATAAGAAATTGAAAATGTTCTCCAGCTAGAAATACGTTGGATAAACCACGAATATATAGAACACAATCTTAAAATTTCATTATACAGGGTGATTCAAAAAGAATACCACAACTTTAAAAATGTGTATTTAATGAAAGAAACATAATATAACCTTCTGTTATACATCATTACAAAGAGTATTTAAAAAGGTTTTTTTTCACTCAAAAACAAGTTCAGAGATGTTCAATATGGCCCCCTCCAGACACTCGAGCAATATCAACCCGATATTCCAACTCGTTCCACACTCTCTGTAGCATATCAGGCGTATCAGTTTGGATAGCTGCTGTTATTTCTCGTTTCAAATCATCAATGGTGGCTGGGAGAGGTGGCCGAAACACCATATCCATAACATACCCCCATAAGAAAAAATCGCAGGGGGTAAGATCAGGGCTTCTTGGAGGCCAGTGATGAAGTGCACTGTCACGGGCTGCCTGGCGGCCGATCCATCACCTCGGGTAGTTGACGTTCAGGTTTCATAACTAACCTTTTTCGTAGGACTCTCCATACAATTGATTGTGGAATTTGCAGCTCTCTGCTAGCTCTGCGAGTCGATTTTCCTGGGCTGCGAACAAATGCTTGCTGGATGCGTGCTACATTTTCATCACTCGTTCTCGGCCGTCCAGAACTTTTCCCTTTGCACAAACACCCATTCTCTGTAAACTGTTTATACCAACGTTTAATACACCACCTATCAGGAGGTTTAACACCATACTTCGTTCGAAATGCACGCTGAACAACTGTCGTCGATTCACTTCTGCCGTACTCAATAACACAAAAAGCTTTCTGTTGAGCGGTCGCCATCTTAGCATCAACTGACGCTGACGCCTAGTCAACAGCGCCTCAAGCGAACAAATGTACAACTAAATGACACTTTATAGCTCCCTTAATTCGCCGACAGATAGTGCTTAGCTCTGCCTTTTGTCGCTGCAGAGTTTTAAATTCCTAAAGTTGTGGTATTCTTTTTGAATCACCCTGTATATGTTGAAATTTATGGTCTTCCAGGGTAAACACTCAAAATAGTCAACTATAGAAATTGACACTGAAATAATTAAACATGTGTTCCAGTTTAAATATCTGAACTGCAATATGAATTATGATTATGATAATGATATATACAAAAGCTGAACAAATTTTGATTAATATGAATAATAAACAGAACACTTAACTATAAAACCAGAAAATTTATAAAAAATTAATTTATAAAACAATCATTATATATTACCACTACCACAGACGCAAGAGCAAGATAAATAAACTGAAATGTGACAGCAAAATACAGATAGCAAAGATGAGAGTATTGAGATGACTGAATGATTTTACAATATGAGATATAATTACAACTGAAAATATTTGCAATGAGATGAAAGTACATATGATTCATGAGGAAATAACTGAATAAAGATATAGTAGGAAACAATATGAGAATAAATGAGTGATGAGAGACTATTGAAGAAAATACTGAACTGTAATCTGAAAGGAAGGAAACACACAGGTCAACAAAGGAAGTGGTGGTGTATACATAAACTTTGTGAATACAGAACAGACAGATGCCTAATCCCTATAAGAAAGATGATGATGATGATGATGATGATGATGATGACGATGATGATAGTATAATAATATACACAGAGGTGACAAAAGTCATGGGATAGCAATATGCACATATACAGATGGCAGTAGTATCATGTACACAAGGCATAAACAGGGCAGTGCTTTGGCGGAGCTGTCATTTGTACTGAGGTGATTCATGTGAAAAGGTTTCCGATGTGAATACCGCCACATGATGGGAATTAACAGACCTTGCACGTGGAATAGTAGTTGGAGCTAGACACAAGACATTCTATTTTGGAAATTGTTAGAGAATTCAATATTCTGAGATCTGCAGTGTCAAGAGGGTGCCGAGAATACCAAATTTCAGGCATTACCTCCCTCCACAAACAGAGCAGAGGCCAACTGCATTCACTTAGCGACCAAGAGCAGCGATGGTTGCATAGAGTTACTGGTGCTAACACACAAGCAACACTGCATAAATAACAGCCGAAATCAATGTGGAATTTACAACGAATGTATCCGTTATGACAGTGCAGTGAAATCTGGCATTAATGGGCTATAACAGCAGACAACTAAAGTGAGTGCCTTTGCTAACAGCATGGCATTGCCTGAAGCACCTCTCCTGGGCTCATGACCTTATCGGTTGGATCCTACATGACTGGAAAACCATGGCCTGGTCGGATGAGTCCAGATTTCAGTTGGTAAGAACTGGTGGTAGGGTTTGAAAGATCCCACAGAGCAATGCCCCAAGTTGTCAACAAGGCACTGTGCAAGCTGGTAGCTGCTTCATAAATGTGTGGGCTATGTTTACATGTTTTTGGGTCCTCCGGTCCAAGTGAACTGATCACTGATTGCAAATGGTTACATTCGGCTAGTTGAAGACCATTTGCAACCATTTAGGGACTTCATGCTCCCAAACAATAATGGAATTTTTATGGATGGCAGTGTACCATGTCACTGAACCACAGTTGTTTGTGATTGGTTTGAAGAACATTCTGGACAATTTGAGTGGATGATATGACCACCCAGATCGCCAGACATGAATTGCATCGAACTTTTGTAGGACATAACTGAGAGGTCAAGTCATGCACACAATTTTCCACCGGAATGCTTTTGCAATTATGGGCAGCTTAGAGGCAACATGGCTCAATATTTCTGCCGGGGGCTTCCAATGACTTGTTGAGTCCATGACACATTGAGTTGCTGCAGTATTCTAGGCAAAAGGTGGTCTGACACAATATTAGGATGCATTCCATGACTTTTGTCACCTCGCTGTAGTCATAATAATAATAATAATAATAATAATAATAATAATAATAATATAGTCATAGTTATGTTCCTATGCATCCCATTAGTCATCTCGTAAATGTGGAACTTCCCATGCAATCTGCAATATCCAGTTTATTGAAGGTAGTTTTTAAAAGTTTATTTAAAGAAGTAAGGGAACTCATAAATTGACGAAAACATACCCTGCATTAAGGGGAGCCGGAGGTGGTCAAATCCAAAAAATTACGATTTTCTTTTTTGCTACCGAAAATTAATTGGAACATTCCTCTTTAATGTAAACTTTGAATTATTGTTCTACTCGCCCTAGAAGTGGAGTTATTACCATTTTCCCCCACGACTGCAGAAGAAATGCGCGGCCACTGAATGCATCTAACACTCTCTCGTGACTTCCTGCCGAACTGCTTGGGATTTTCTCGGCCTGTTACGCTTACAGCGCCTTATGTTACGCATACAGCGAGTGTGCAAGGGTTGGCTACATTGTTTTCTGTGACAAATATTACCCGTATTTCCTTACAGCTTACTCCTATTTTCCCCAGAATTTCGAACATCTTGCTCCATTTACTATTGTTGTACACTTTTGTTCTGGTTACGATGCCACGTTTTAGTAACCGTGTATATAAGAAGAGGAAGAACGTAGGGAAAGAAAATTAACAATAATACCAAGTTGCGATACTACAATGAATAAGAGCGCGGAACATCGTCTCTTTGCTGTTTACCGTTTCGAATTAGTTCAATGTTGCGCCTGTTGTTGGTAGTATTATACTTCTTGTGTAAAGCGGGTAATATGCAGTATGTACAAGAATCAGGAGGGAACAATAAAACCAATTTTTCATGACTTAGCACAGCCAAAATTGTTACACAAATGTCTACACGGAAAGATGCAGAATCCTAATGAGAGCGTAAACAATTTGATTTGGAAAGTGATTCCTAAAAAGGTGTTTGTAAGCATAAAAACACTGCACTTTGGCATTTATGATGCAATAGCAACCTACAACCAAGGGAACAGTGTGAAGTGTGAAGTTCTGAAGGCATTAGGATTTACAGCTGGGGTGAACACTGTACGAGCACTAAGAAATATTGACAGAGAAAGGATAAGAGGAGCAGAAAGAAGAGAGAGGCATATGAAGTGTGATGGAACAACAGGCCAGAAAAGAAGACAGAAGAGGAAGCTTTTGGAGGATGAAGAAGAAGACCCTGATAATCCATCCTATAGTGCAGGAATGTATTGAAAAACTTTGATAGCCATTTCCCGTAAATTAGAATTTTTCGAATTGTTGTTGTTGTTGTTGTTGTTGTTGTTGTTGTCTTCAGTCCTGAGACTGGTTTGATGCAGCTCTCCATGCTACTCTATCCTGTGCAAGCTTCTTCATCTCCCAGTACCTACTGCAACCTACATCCTTCTGAATCTGCTTAGTGTATTCATCTCTTGGTCTCCCTCTACGATTTTTACCCTCCACGCTGCCTTCCAATACTAAATTGGTGATCCCTTGATGCCTCAGAACATGTCCTACCAACCGATCCCTTCTTCTGGTCAAGTTGTGCCACAAACATCTCTTCTCCACAATCCTATTCAATACTTCCTCATTAGTTATGTGATCTACCCATCTAATCTTCAGCATTCTTCTGTAGCACCACATTTCAAAAGCTTCTATTCTCTTCTTGTCCAAACTATTTACCGTCCATGTTTCACTTCCATACATGGCTACACTCCATACAAATACTTTCAGAAATGACTTCCTGACACTTAAATCTATACTCGATGTTAACAAGTTTCTCTTCTTCAGAAACGCTTTCCTTGCCATTGCCAGTCTTCATTTTATATCCTCTCTACTACGACCATCATCAGTTATTTTGCTCCCCAAATAGCAAAACTCCTTTACTACTTTAAGTGTCTCATTTCCTAATCTAATACCCTCAGCATCACCCGACTTAATTCGACTACATTCCATTATCCTCGTTTTGCTTTGGTTGATGTTCATCTTATATCCTCCCTTCAAGACACCATCCATTCTGTTCAACTGCTCTTACAAGTCCTTTGCTGTCTCTGACAGAATTACAATGTCATCGGCGAACCTCAAAGTTTTTATTTCTTCTCCATAGATTTTAATACCTACTCCGAATTTTTCTTTTGTTTCCTTTACTGCTTGCTCAATATACAGATTGAATAACATTGGGGAGTGGCTACAACCCTGCCTCACTCCCTTCCCAACCGCTGCTTCCCTCTCATGCCTCTCGACTCTTATAACTGCCATCTGGTTTCTGTACAAATTGTAAATAGCCTTTCGCTCCCTGTATTTTACCCCTGCCACCTTCAGAATTTGAAAGAGAGTATTCCAGTCAACATTGTCAAAAGCTTTCTCTAAGTCTACAAATGCTAGAAACGTAGGTTTGCCTTTCCTTAATCTTTCTTCTAAGATAAGTCGTAAGGTCAGTATTGCCTCACGTGTTCCAGTATTTCTACGGAATCCAAACTGATCTTCCCCGAGGTCGGCTTCTACTAGTTTTTCCATTCGTCTGTAAAGAATTCGTGTTAGTATTTTGCAGCTGTGGCTTATTACACTGATTGTTCGGTAATTTTCACATCTGTCAACACCTGCTTTCTTTGGGATTGGAATTATTACATTCTTATTGAAGTCTGAGGGTATTTCGCCTGTTTCATACATCTTGCTCACCAGATGGTAGAGTTTTGTCAGGACTGGCTCTCCCAAGGCCATCAGTAGTTCTACTGGAATGTTGTCTACTCCAGGGGCCTTGTTTCGACCCAGGTCTTTCAGTGCTCTGCTAAACTCTTCACGCAGTATCGTATCTCCCATTTCATCTTCATCTACATCCTCCTCCATTACCATAATATTGTCCTCAAGTACATCGCCCTTGTATAGACCCTCTATATACTCCTTCCACCTTTCTGCTTTCCCTTCTTTGCTTAGTACTGGGTTTCCATCTGAGCTCTTGTTATTCTAGCAAGTAGTTCTCTTTTCTCCAAAGGTTTTTTTTTTATTTTCCTGTAGGCAGTATCTATCTTACCCCTAGTGAGATAAGCCTCTACATCCTTACATTTATTCTCTAGCCATCCCTGCTTAGCCATTCTGCACTTCCTGTCGATCTCATTTTTGAGACGTTTGTATTCCTTTTTGCCTGCTTCATTTACTGCATTTTTATATTTTCTCCATTCATCAATTAAATTCAGTATTTCTTCTGTTACCCAAGGATTTCTACTAGCCCTCGTCTTTTTACCTACTTGATCCTCTGCTGCCTTCACTACTTCATCCCTCAAAGCTACCCATTCTTCTTCTACTGTATTTCTTTCCCCCATTCCTGTCAATTGTTCCCTTATGCTCTCCCTGAAACTCTGTACAACCTCTGGTTCTTTCAGTTTATCCAGGTCCCATCTCCTTAAATTCCCACCTTTTTGCAGTTTCTTCAGTTTTAATCTACAGGTCATAACCAATAGATTGTGGTCAGAGTCCACATCTGCCCCTGGAAATGTCTTACAATTTAAAACCCGGTTCCTAAATCTCTGTCTTACCATTATATAATCTATCTGATACCTTTTAGTGTCTCCAGGGTTCTTCCATGTATACAACCTTCTATCATGATTCTTAAACCAAGTGTTAGCTATGATTAAGTTGTGCTCTGTGCAAAATTCTACCAGGCGGCTTCCTCTTTCATTTCTTAGCCCCAATCCATATTCACCTACTACGTTTCCTTCTCTCCCTTTTCCTACACTCGAATTCCAGTCACCCATGACTATTAAATTTTCGTCTCCCTTCACTATCTGAATAATTTCTTTTATTTCATCATACATTTCTTCAATTTCTTCGTCATCTGCAGAGCTAGTTGGCATATAAACTTGTACTACTGTAGTAGGTGTGGGCTTCATATCTATCTTGGCCACAATAATGCATTCACTATTTTTCGAATATAAGGAACATTTTCTCAAAATCCACTCAAGCTAGAGAGATGAAATTTTTATACAGCACTCCTAGTGGTCAAACTTACATTGTAACACAGCCATTTGGCAATATGTTCAGTAGTTTCATTTCAGTTTAATTATAAAGCAATTATTTGTAAAAAAATTTGGGTCATTAATAAAAAAAATAATTGGAAGGAAACTAGAAAAGATACTCCAAAATCCGTGTCATAACTGCAATACTAAACCACTCTATATGTAAAAAAAAAATTCAAATTTTTCTATGTGGTAGTTTATTCATAAATGTTCCTCAAACTTAGTGATTTTAACATGGGCAGCATAGGCACCTCCGGCTCCCCTTAAAAGAAAGTTCGGAGATGCTGGGCCACAGGAGTGATATACTACTCCCAATTCAGACATTTATCATCTCTCATGTGAAATAAATAGTATAACTCACCTTGACAGGTAAATTCCTGTTGATTTTTTCAGGGAGATTTAAACTGTGTCCATCTGAGCTGAATATATATACAACATCATCATCCACACTAGCAGCACACAGCCTACAGAGCTGGACTGGATGGACATTGACTGCGACACAGGCAGGGTTATCTGCTTCAAGCTCACAGCTCATTTCATTCATTTCACCGTTCTCTGCTAAGGAAGTAAGAAAGAGACAAAAATTAATCCAATGTGGAATTTGGTCTAATTTTGAAAATAATAATAATAATCATAACAGAGTTACTTGGGTGATGTGTGCAATAGAGTAAGTACTGAGCAGTGCCATATTCACAGCAAGGGATAAAAGCTGAGTTGCTGTTCAACCCTGAGATGACAAGTTAAATAAGAGCATAAACTGCCAAGTTCATTCATAATTTCAACTTATTGTTTGTGCTAATTTGTACTTTTATATTGTTCACAAGCAGTCTGTTTGTTTATTTATTAAAAATTCTACATGTCATGAAATATGAAAATATAACCAAAGCTGAACATATTTCATTTATGGACTTCTTGCCTCTCATTCAGTTTGTTTTGCATATTTGTAGTGGGTTACCCATAGGCGTCAAACCATTTTTCTAAAACAGAGAAAGGTACATAAACAGGTATTTGAAGTCAAGTAGTATGAGATGACAGAGGGTAAAAACATGTGAGACTATGTGACTAACATATTGGCCACTTTGGACAGTGCCATCTTGGATGCAACTCATAATTTCCTACCTTACCGGTGGCGCAAAAGCTAATGGTGTCCACACAATCCAAAAGCACTGAGATAATCCTGATTTCAGCAGAGAGAAATACTAATGATATCGCACATAACTGCAACCAATGCCACTCCAGCCACAAACTACCCACAGTTTGGTGGAGAAATTCCTTGCATAGTTCCATGAATGTGGCTCTGTTGCAGACAAATTAAAAGATGGATGATCAAAAACACCTATGGATGAAGCAACATCAGATGCATCTCTCAC
Organism: Schistocerca cancellata; assembly: GCF_023864275.1. NCBI lineage: Eukaryota > Metazoa > Arthropoda > Insecta > Orthoptera > Acrididae > Schistocerca > Schistocerca cancellata. The sequence continues at coordinate 273,220,035 of NC_064630.1, forward strand.
ATCATTCAGTAAGAGCCCACAGCACAGTATTTGTCGCTTCTTGCAGGAAAGTGGAGTCAACACTACACCAACAATAAGAATTTTGATCACACCTTCAAAATGCAAATGTTACCTGGCTGAAGCTGGTACAGATTATTGGGTTCAGTTTGCAGAATGAGTGACACACAAGCTGGATGAGTACTGTTTACGGATGTAGCTAATTTCTATGTGAATGGAGATGCAATTAAACAGAATCACAGATACTAATCAGATGTCACACTGGTACATTGAAAGTGATGGTCTGGCATGGAATGTGGGATTTTTTCAGATTATACAAACAGCTGCCCATCATCTGCAGCTGTTAGATGGTGGTGTTCTGCCATTGCTGCTGTCCGAAGACAGTTTTCTTGCAGAAAGGTGTACCTGGACATCCAATTTTCTGCAACATGGATAGGTCACACAGATCCTGTGATGTGGCTGCCACGTTCCCTGGATTTAGGTCCATTAGATTTTTATCTGTGGGGACACATGATAGCAACTGCATTTGTGGTGAAGATCAGAAACCTTGCACCCCTCAGGTAGTGGATTGTTGTGCTTATGCCTGCATTCCAGAATGTGTTGGTTGAAGTCAATGAAAATGTGTGAAACATATAACAATCACCTTACAAAGTGCTAGACAATCATGTCAAGCACATCTTGTAATCTTTATGTGTCATCACCAGCTATTGCCTTGTTCTGCACAAACTCAAGAATGAATAAAGCTATGTTGAACAATAATAAGAAAAGGATAGATTGCTATTTGTCACAAAGATCACACATTCTGTTGCAGACAGGCACAACAAAAAGACTATTACACACTAAGTGTTCAGCCAAAGCCTTCTTCAGCAAGGAAAACACACAGAAGAAAGCACAGCTCACACACATATAACTGTTATCTCTGGCAATTTTCAAATGAAAAATGCCATTTTGATTCTCACTTACTTATCTATCTGTTTTATATGTCACATGATCTTGTTTCCTTGTGAAAATTATGATTTGCATTAAATATGATAGCTTCTAAAATGGCCACCACATTTGTAACATTTCCTTATCCGTTTTCCCCTCTCACCTCTAAAACTACTGAACTTTACATTTCTATTTATCCACTTGTTTTTGTCTTAGAATAATGGTTCCACACCAATGGACCACCTTGTACATTTAGTTCATTGTTCACTGAAATTATCAGTTTCTCATCTCAGAGGTGAGGTAGTGAATGCTTGCTGCAGTTTTGGAGTATCCATTTTGATATTGTAGGCTTAGAATTTCAGCATTTTTTGTATGTTTTGGAATACATATTGTTCAATCACTAAAATAGACACTGATCTGTTATTTTCCATTCAAATAGCACAAAAATATGGCCAAGAATATTGTTTTAATAACAGAAACAATTCAGTTTTCCTGTGAAAGACAGAATTCCTCTTACTTCCAGGGGTGGAGAATCATGCATTTATATCAGAAAAGGAACACGGTTCAAATCAAGAAATGACCTCAGTACAGTAAGTGAAGACAAACACTCTGAAATATCAGCTATTGAATTAACAGGGCTTGATATCACCAAGAAATTAAACATTTTGTGTGTGTATAGATCTTCCAGTGGTAGTGTGGACACATTTTTCAATAAGTTGGCAGAAGTTCTAGATAAAGTCTCAAGTAGAAGGGTCAACATAATTCAGTGTCGGGACGTTAACATCAACATTAATATCATAAATGAATCCAGCAGCACCTTCATAAACATCCTTCAAAGTTTTGGCATGTCCCTATTGGTCAATAGTGCAACAAGGGTTACTACAATGACTGCATCAGTAATTGACCATGTGGCCACATATATGGACAGGGGAAAATGTGATGTAGCTGTAAAAAGACCTCGGACTGTCAGACCATCACTGTCAAATAACAAAAGTAAAATCAGGCATTGAATCATGCCCTAAACTACAAGCCTACAAACTACATCTGTCAGAAATCAAAATAAAAGATTTTTCAAAAGAACTAGAAAAACAAAACTGGGATGAAGTGTATAAGGAAACCAGTGATAATACGAAATTCTCTAAATTCTCCACATTGTTTAAATTGAACTTTGAAAAGGCATTTCCAAAAGTATGCATGCCTGTATCAACATATCACAAAAACAGATGGATAACAGCAGGAATTAAGAAGTCCTCCCAAACACTTTCACAATGATCCATAATTCTTAAATTTCTATCACAGATACAAAAATATCTACAGGTAGGTGCTGATTGCTGCAAAAAAGTCATTTAATGACAAAATAATATATAATGCAGAGAATAAAAGCAAAGCAGTCTGGGATGTTATAAAAAAGGAAACGGGGAGAGGCAAACAATAGCAGAATAACATACTGTTAAGGGAGGGGAATAAGGTAATAAATGATCCACAACACTTAGCAAACCATGTACGAGGTGTGGCTAGAAAAAAACCGGACTAGTACTGGTGAAACAATAAAACGAATGCAATAAGGCTGAAAGTCGCGTGGCCTGTCAAGTGACTCTCGCTCCACCTACTGCTCGAGTTTCATCTGCCTCCTGCACTAAGTCTGCCCGTGGCGTCTGTTTTAAGTAGTTGACGTTTTGTCTGTGCGTCGGAAAATGTTGAGTGTACAGAAAGAACAGCGTGTTAACATCAAATTTTGTTTCAAACTAGGAAAATCTGCAAGTCAAACGTTTGTAATGTTACAACAAGTGTACGGCGATGATTGTTTATCGCAAACACAAGTGTTTGAGTGGTTTAAACGATTTAAAGATGGCCGCGAAGACACCAGTGATGACACTCGCACTGGCAGACCATTGTCATTCCTCTTTCATTTCTTACCCCCAATCCATATTCACCTACTACGTTTCCTTCTCTCCATTTTCCTACTCTTGAATTCCAGTCACCCATGAGTATTAAATTTTCGTCTCCCTTCACTATCTGAAAAATTTCTTTTATCTCATCATACATTTCTTCAATTTCTTCGTCATCTGCAGAGCTAGTTGGCATACAGACTTGTACTACTGTCGTAGGTGTGGGCTTCGTGTCTGTCTTGGCCACAACAATGCGTTCGCTGTGCTATTTGTAGTAGCTTACCCGCATTCCTATTGTTTTATTCATTATTAAACCTACTCCTGCATTACCCCTATTTGATTTTGTATTTATAACCCTGTATTCACCTGACCAAAAGTCTTGTTCCTCCTGCCACCGAACTTCACTAATTCCCACTATATCTAACTTTAACCTATCCATTTCCCTTTTTAAATTTTCTAACCTATCTGCCCGATTAAGGGATCTGACATTCCACGTTCCAATCCGTAGGACGCCAGTTTTCTTTCTCCTGATAACGACGTCCTCCTGAGTAGTCCCTGCCCGGAGATCCGAATGGGGGACTATTTTACCTCCGGAATATTTTACCCAAGAGGACGCCATCATCATTTATCCATACAGTAAAGCTGCATGCCCTCAGGAAAAATTACGGCCGTAGTTTCCCCTTGCTTTCAGCCGTTCACAGTACCAGCACAGCAAGGTCACTTTGGTTAGTGTTACAAGGCCAGATCAGTCAATCATCCAGAATGTTGCCCCTGCAACTACTGAAAAGGCTGCTGCCCCTCTTCAGGAACCATACGTTTGTCTGGCCTCTCAACAGATACCCGTCCGTTGTGGTTGCACCTATGGTACGGCTGTCTGTATCGCTGAGGCACGCAAGTCTCCCCACCAACGGCAAGGCCTATGGTTCATGGCTTTCATAGACCTCAGGAATGCATTAGACACTGTCAACTGGAACAAGCTAATTGAAATTCTAAAAATGATTTAACTGAACTATAGACACAAAAAGAATTGTTAAAGAATTAGACAAAGAACAAAGAGTGATGGTAAAGTTAAGAAACACACAAAAGAAGCTATAGTCCTTAAAGGTATTAAGCTGCAAGAAGCAAATAAGATGTAAAACAAGGACTCAGAGAAGCAAAGAATGTAAAAAAAAAAATGCAGATGTCATATGACATTGCAATGGTGAGCTGAGCCACCTAGTGGGAAAGGGTGCTCTTCCTCTCAGAACGTTGGTTCCTTTCCTTGAGGATATGTAAGGTTGTGCTGCATGTGTATCTGTGGGGTATGATTGATGTGTGTGTAGTGTAGTGTTACTTTTGTGTTGGATGATAATGATGATGATGATGATGATGATGATAAAAGGGAGAGGAATGAACCTGGTGTTGGCATGTGGCCTACTCCTCCTGAATAGGTCCAGGGTTGCCTAGCTTCATTCATCAATAAAAGAAAGATACCTTGTTCAAACAACATAAATATTAAAACAAGAAACAAAGTAGTTAAGAGCTTCATTTGGAGTGTAAGGTTGTATTGCTGTGAAAATGACACTTGGCAAAAATTAGTGGACAAATAAAACAACCTACCACAAAACAATTGGCAAACAAAGATCATTGAGAAGAAGAGTACAGCAAAGAAGATATGAGTGGGTGGTCACATAATATGACATGACCAGTTCCTTGTAACATCCTAGAAGTATCTTTATAAAGAAATATAGACTGATGAAGACCACGACTAGCATTCTTAAAACAAGTTATACATAATATGCAGAAATGAAGAAATTAGCTTCTAATAATTCAGGCAGAAAGATGCCAACTAATTGAAAGATTAATGAAGAAGAAGAAGACTGATTTCTGGCTGATCCATAATAATATATTTGTATTCACGTCAGGACCAAACAAAGTATTGATAAAATGGGAGCAGAAAAGGACTGTTTGCTCCCCAAGCCCTACGAATAACACATTTTAAAATATTTAAGCCTTCAAGTCAAATGCCTCCAATAAACGTTTTCAGAAGGGTCAGATTACTGATGGTCAATCAGTATCTCCTGAACCCATACAGAAAATGACTAAGGAGCTGCCTGTACTCTAAAATTCAGACATGATAATGGAACCCTGGAACACACTGCGTGCATTGAAATCTTGAGGAATGAGAGGGAAGAGCAGTCTCATGAGGTCGGGGAGATCCTCATATTTACACCTTTTTAGTAACAGGTTACATTTTGAAACTTCCTGGCCCAGCCAAAGGTTGAGTGGAAATTCGTTCGCATTGTATTTTGGTCATCTTTTGCTACACTTGGTCATATTTAGGCCAACCTTTATCAAAAATGCATGTATCTTCATATCTTTAATGACAAAAGAATAAAAACATGAAAATGATGCTCATATGACAATTTTCCAGGTGATATTGTCACAAATAAACACAACAATTGCTGCAAAGCTTTATCTGTAAGGACTATAGTAGACAACCAGTATAACAAACTTGCCAGTTCACTGACGTACAACATTGTTGTGCAGGATTAACAAAATGTTCTCAAAGTCAGCAGAGTAGGCCTTCAATATAAAAAATATTGCATACGTGGTCCACATACGGGGTCTGTTCAGAAAATTCCGGAACTTTGCCCACAAAATTTTTCTATGCTCACTTTTTACTTAGTGTGGATGGTCTCCTGGCTGATAAACTGCTCCAAATGTCATTTCCACTTCCACAAGAAGTCTTGGTCACCTGTTGCTAGATTGGGCGAAGCACTGTATGCGAATTTTCATCTATCTTATCTATTGTTGCAAATCTTCATCCTTCCAACAGGGTTTTCAACTTTGGAAATAAAAAATGTCTGTGGGGGACCAGGTTCTCATGTGTATGAGCTCTTCACAGATTGTGAGTTGGAGTCTTTTGGTCTTGTCTTATGAGCCGTGGGATGAACTGTGCAGCAACATGATACATTCCAAGAAGCTGTGTCAGGATTTCATGACATCATCCAACTGAAATGTTAAATTCTTCTGCAATCTCTCGGAAAGTCAGGCTTCAATTGGCACACACAATTTTGTTGATGTTCCTGACATGAGTGTCATTGGTATGTGTCAAATGGCATCCTGAACAAGGGTCATCTTTAACTTCTGTTCAGTTATTTTTAAACCATGTGAACCGTTCGTAACATTGAGTATGGCTTAAGCACTCATAAATGTAGGCTTCCTGCATTATTTGGTGTGTCTCTGTAAAGGTTTTCTTGAGTCCAAGCAAAATTTAATGCAGACATGTTGCTCCTCTAAGTCTGCCATCTCGGAATTCGCAAACACTACAACACAATGTTCTACTCAGTATACACTGAAGAATAACTAACAGACATACAACACAGAAATTTCCGGTGGTTACACACTGAAAACAGAGGTGTGCAGTGATGCCAAATGAATTTGCTCTGACACACCAACAACACAAAATTACCAATGTTCCGGAATTTTCTGACCAGATCTTATACTCAGTGTGGTTCAACATGCCAAATGTAAAGTGCTCCAACAGCATGAAATTGTGGGGTTTTGTTCGCAGTTTTTGGGAGAAGTTCTTCATGACTGATAGAGAAATATTATTTTGTAAACTATGATAATTAAAGGTTAGTGCAGAAAAGTGCTTTAATGTACAACAATACTGAGATTCTACTAAACACAGCAGCTGTGTCAAGGGAAGTGCTGAAAATGACAGTATACAATTGATGTTATTTGAGCAGGCAGATCCATCTTCAACCACGCACTTATTCTTCAAGGACTTTTGTGAAATGGAAGTGTCCTGCAACACCCCATTGGAGGATCTGAAGAATCCACACTTCAGACAGTTCTTGGAGAAGTACACAACAAATCCAGTTCCAGATGAATCTACACTGAAAGGAGCTGTTTACCCACGTGTTACGACGCGTGGTCAACAAAACATGAATTAGTGTTGCTGTCCAAAAGATCTACTTGTTCACAGATGAAACCACAGATGTGGATGGGTGTTATGTTGGAAATGTTGATGTTAGTTTTAGAAAAGTTAACAGGCCTGGTGAAATGTTCCTCCTAATGTGCGAAGCTCTTGAGAGAGTAAACAACATGACAACTGCCATTTTTTTTGACAACTCTTTGAAGCTACTGTGATGATGATGATGATGATGATGTTTGGCTTGTGGGGCGCTCAACTGCGTGGTTATCAGCGCCCGTACAATTACCCAATCTTTGCTCAGTCCAATTTCGCTACTTTCCTGGATGATGATGAAATGATGAGGACAACACAAACACCAAGTCATCTCGAGGCAGGTGAAAATCCCTGACCCCGCCGGGAATCGAACCCGGGACCCCGTGCTCGGGAAGCGAGAACGCTACCGCGAGACCACGAGCGGCGGACTTGAAGCTACTGTGGCTGGATGGTGTAACAGAAACTGTTTTGCTGCTATTAACAGACGGTGCTTCATACAAGGTTAAAGCAGCCAAAGGGCTTCAGACTATCTACCCCAGCACCGAGTACAATAGTTACCTTGCACATGTGTTACACAGAGTTGCAATCAAATTACCCTGATGTGGACAAATTAATTTCCTGTGGCAAGAAAATCTACATGAAAGATGCACTATGACTGCAGAAATTCAAGGAACAAGCATCTTCACTGCCCCTACCGTTTCAGCCTCTTATATGTGGGGTTCTTGACTTCTACTGAGTATTACTGCTTCTAACTACGACAAAATACAGACAATCTTTTGTGAGCTTAACAGAGATAAATCAGGTGCTACCAAAACTGTTAAACAGGTATTTACAGATACCATATCTGAAACCCCCCCATGAACCATGGACCTTGCCATTGGAGGGGAGGCTTGTGTGCCTCAACGACACAGATAGGCGTACCGTAGGTGCAACCACAACGGAGGGGTATCTGTTGAGAGGCCAGACAAACGTGTGGTTCCTGAAGAGAAGTAGTTGCAGGGGCTACAGTCTGGATGATTTGACTGATCTGGCCCTGTAACACTAACCAAAAGGGCCTTGCTGTCGTGGTACTGCGAACGGCTGAAAGCAAGGGGAAACTACAGCCGTAATTTATCCTGAGGGCATGCAGCTTTACTGTATGATTAAATAATGATGGCGTCCTCTTGGGTAAAATATTCCGGAGGTAAAATAGTCCCCCATTCGGATCTCCGGGCGGGGACTACTCAGGAGGACGTCGTTATCAGGAGAAAGAAAACTGGCGTCCTACGGATTGGAACGTGGAATGTCAGATCCCTTAATCGGGCAGATAGGTTAGAAAATTTAAAAAGGGAAATGGATAGGTTAAAGTTAGATACAGTGGGAATTAGTGAAGTTCGGTGGCAGGAGAAACAAGACTTCTGGTCAGGTGAATACAGGGTTATAAATACAAACTCAAATAGGGGAAATGCAGGAGTAGGTTTAATAATGAATAAAAAAACAGGAGTGTGGGTTAGCTACTACAAACAGCATAGTGAACGCATTATTGTGGCCAAGATAGACACGAAGCCCATGCCTACTACAGTAGTACAAGTTTATATGACAACTAGCTCGGCAGATGATGAAATGTATGATGAGATAAAAGAAATTATGCAGGTAGTAAAGGGAGACGAAAATTTAATACTCATGGGTGACTGGAATTCAAGAGTAGGAAAAGGGAGAGAAGGAAATATAGTAGGTGAATATGGATTGGGGCTAAGAAATGAAAGAGGAAGCCGCCTGGTAGAATTTTGCACAGAGCACAACTTAATCATAGCTAACACTTGGTTCAAGAATCATGAAAGAAGGTTGTATACATGGAAGAACCCTGGAGATACTAGAAGGTTTCAGATTGATTATATAATGGTAAGACAGAGATTTAGGAACCAGGTTTTAAATTTCCAGGGGCAGATGTGGACTCTGACCACAATCTATTGGTAATGAACTGTAGATTAAAACTGAAGAAACTGCAAAAAGGTGGGAATTTAAGGAGATGGGACCTGGATAAACTGAAAGAACCAGAGGTTGTACAGAGTTTCAGGGAGAGCATAAGGGTACAATTGACAGGAATGGGGGAAAGAAATACAGTAGAAGAAGAACGGGTAGCTTTGAGGAATGAAATAGTGAAGGCAGCAGATGATCAAGTAGGTAAAAAGACGAGGGCTAGTAGAAATCCTTGGGTAACAGAAGAGATACTGAATTTAATTGATGAAAGGAGAAAATACAAAAATGCAGTAAGTGAAGCAGGCAAAAAGCAATACAAACGTCTCAAAAATGAGATCGACAGGAAGTGCAAAATAGCTAAGCAGGGATGGCTAGAGGACAAATGTAAAGATGTAGAGGTGTATCTCACTAGGGGTAAGATAGATACTACCTACAGGAAAATTAAAAAAAACCTTTGGAGAAAAGAGAACCACTTGCTAGAATAACAAGAGCTCAAGCAAAGAAGGGAAAGCAGAAAGGTGGAAGGAGTATATAGAGGGTCTATACAGGGGCGATGTTCTTGAGGACAATATTATGGAAATGGAAGAGGATGTAGATGAAATGGGAGATACGATACTGCGTGAAGAGTTCAACAGAACACTGAAAGACCTAAGTTGAAACAAGGGCCCGGGAGTAGACAACATTCCATTAGAACTACTGACAGCCTTGGGAGAGCCAGTACTGACAATACTCTACCATCTGGTGAGCAAAATGTATGAGAAAAGCGAAATACCCTCAGCTTCAAGAAGAGTATAATAATTCCAATCCCAAAGAAAGCAGGCGTTGACAGATGTGAAAATTACCGAACTATCAGTTTAATAAGTCACAGCTGCAAAATACTAATGCGAATTCTTTACAGACGAATGGAAAAACTGGTAGAAGCCGACCTTGGGTAAGATCAGTTTGGATTCCGTAGAAATGTTGGAACACGTGAGGCAATACTGACCTTACGACTTATCTTAGAAGAAAGATTAAGGAAAGCAAACCTACATTTCTAGCATTTGTAGACTTGGTGAAAGCTTTTGAGAATGTTAACTGGAATACTCTCTTTCAAATTCTGAAGGTGGCAGGGGTAAAATACAGGGAGCAAAAGGCTATTTACAATTTGTACAGAAACCAGATGGCAGTTATAAAAGTCGAGGGACATGAAAGGGAATCAGTGATTGGGAAGGGAGTGAGACAGGGTTGTAGTCTCTCCCCGATGCTATTCAATCTGTATATTGAGCAAACAGTAAATGAAACAAAAGAAAAGTTTGGAATAGGTATTAAAATCCATGGAGAAGAAATAAAAACTTTGAGGTTCGCCGATGACATTGTAATTCTGTCAGAGACAGCAAAGGACTTGCAAGAGCAGTTGAATGGAATGGACAGTGTCTTGAAAGGAGGATATAAGATGAACATCAACAAAAGCAAAACGAGGATAATGGAATGTAGTTCAATTAAGTCGGGTGATGCTGAGGGAATTAGATTAGGGCATGAGACACTTAAAATAGTAAAGTAGTTTTGCTATTTAGGGAGCAAAATAACTGATGATGGTCGAAGTAGAGAGGATATAAAATGTAGACTGGCAATGGCAAGGAAAGCGTTTCTGAAGAAGAGAAATTTTTTAAAATCGAGTATTGATTTAAGTGTCAGAAAGTCCTTTCTGAAAGTATTTGTATGGAGTGTAGCCATGTATGGAAGTGACACATGGACGATAAATAGTTTAGACAAGAAGAGAATAGAAGCTTTCGAAATGTGGTGCTACAGAAGAATGCTGAAGATTAGATGGGTAGATCATGTAACTAATGAGAAGGTATTGAATAGAATTGGGGAGAAGAGGAGTTTGTGGCACAACTTGACTAGAAGAAGGGATCGGTTGGTAGGACATGTTCTGAGGCATCAAGGGATCACCAATTTAGTACTGGAGGGCAGTGAGGAGGGTAAAAATCGTAGATGGAGACCAAGAGATGAATACACTAAGCTGATTCAGGAGGATGTAGGCTGCAGTAGGTACTGGGAGATGAAGAAGCTTGCACAGGATAGAGTAGCATGGAGAGCTGCATCAAACCAGTCCCAGGACTGAAGACCACAACAACAACATATTAAAGATCAAGATGAATGTTTTTAAATAAACTTACATAAAACAAAATTTTTTTAGTCATATTTATGTAAGTTTTAGGTCATAAATTCATGCACATTTCGCTGTTTTTGGGTGATTAAAATCTGGGCCCTACTGATGAGGGGGTAGTTAAAGGGTACAGATAAGGGCCTTATGTAGCAGTTATACTGCGACAGCAACTGCGTGCTGTTTGTGATAAGAATAAGAATGATATGTACCATCTAAAAAGATGGCCACCACACCTTTAGCTCTCTCCTCACTGGAACCATCCTTTCTATGGAGACCATATCCACTTAGCACGGAGGTGTCAGAAGGCTTAACATGTGTCTCTTGTGGACACAAATACAATGGTCTTCACTGTACCAAAAGTTTTCAGTTCTTTTGCGTGATCCTTGAACCTATTAATGTTCCACTGTAATATGGGAGCCATTTTATTAGTGAGGTTTTTCTTTCCCTCTCTCTTTCCACTAGGGTGGGGATACTGTTCTGACTGAGGTCATTAGACCCATCACACAGAATTAGAATTTCATGGCCTGACAGTTTATAGTCTGTTTTCTTATATGTTGGACATTTTGCTCTGGGTTTTACTTTTGGAGGAGACTTTGGAAGAATATGTGCGGCATTGGCAGTACTCGCCTCTGGTTTACTGGAGTCTGCTTGTTGCAGTGCACGAAACTCTATAATGATGACAGCTGTGGCCATTTCTGTTTGGACGGAGATAATAGCAGATGTTCAATCACAATTACGAATTGCAAGTGGTTGCGCTGGCCCTGTTTACCTGTGTTTGCATAGTGGGGTCAGAGTTCTTGATTGGCTTTTTGAGAGCCAAAGCAAATAAAGTAGTTGAACTAGGGGCGATCGCATAGCTTTATAAATATTTTGTGTTTGGAATTTGATTTATCATTCTGACCTCCTGTATCTTCTTTTCTTGCTGATACTCAGTTAAGTCTCACCTCCATATAGGGTGGTCTTCATTCTTCAGAGCAATTAATACAACTCAGAGGAGATGAACAAATAACTCCATCATGAGCAACCTTACCACATTTGCAGCAGGTGGCTTCTCCTTTGCATACTAAAGTGGTGTGCAAAGTGCTGGCATTTAAAACAGTGCAACAGACAGGGCTTACAAGGAAGCACTGTAAATTATTCAAATGCTGTCTTGCGGTTTTCTGGGAGTGTTGCATTGTGTAAGAATAAAATTATCCATTTTTACTAGTTCATTGTCTAATCTTTTCATCACATTCTGCACATCAATCACACTTTCTTAGGCCCACTACCACCAGCAATATGTGCATCCTTCTTATTTTCAATGGTTCCATCTCAGTCCCACAAGAAGCTACAGAACTAAGGGTCCACCCAAAAGGAGAGCCTTGCTTACTTTCTTAAATTTACACCACAATGCCCTATGACACACATGTTCCACAACCACACAGTATGGTGATGGCTAAAGTGTACCCAGAGATTACGGTAACAGAGAACTGGTGACACTCACTAGTCCCCAGCTCAGGAAACTTGGATTCGCCAAGCCTTTACCCATTTACCCATTCACTGGAAACTAAACTCATCATTTGGCATGAGCCAAGAGGTATGTGTGCCCCACACCCCCAAAGAAGAGTTAAATTCTGATGCAGTGGGAAGTGTTGGTACACATCTCCAGACCAGACAAGTAGCCGACTGATTGACTGCTGGTACACAAAAGATGCATCCGACTACAGTATGTTTAGTTGCTAGTAACAGTCTGGAAAGAAACAAAGTTCTCTGGAAATGTAATACTGTGATATTGTAGATAATGCAGGGTATCAAACTACATCATTATAGGCAACTAAAAGCAAGGCAAAACACAATGTTTCAATTAATGATAAACTGATTGATATATTCACATTAAAATACTAATTTCTTTGTGAAAACTGATTCACCACAGTAAAATTTTAATGTCAGAAACAACCTTTACACAATGAGTGCAAGTACCATAGACGATGTGATTCAACAATTATTTTGACAATTTTCAATTTTTTGAGAAATTTACTTGTTTTTATTTTTTAGTGTGACCCATCTGTCCTCATATTGCAATTGCTACTAAAGTAACTAATAATGAATAGTCATTCTCTAGCGAAGTAACTCTGTGAGGGACACTATTAAAAATTTTGGTGTAGTTATTAATGTCTGAATTTGGGCTTCGGGCAGAAAAAAATTCACTGAAAATATCTTTTGATTTGTGATTATGACGAAGTTAGTGGTATTTTCAAGAAGAGCTCCTTCAGACAAATGGGAGTTGGCAGATATGAAACAGGTATGGCTCTGTTATCATCTTCTGTTATAAAACTGTTCAGCAGTTTTAGGCAGGTAACACATTAGTCATGTTGGTTCAGCTGCAATGTAAGCAGAAGTGACGTGTATATTTTTGTTTATAAAAGAAACATAGTATTTAACTGTATTTCTTTTAATCAAAGAGTTGCCAGTCATCAGGTTGAACCAGAATTTTTACCAAACAGGGCATCAGTGGATCAGAAATCCTGGAGTACACAAACAGGTATCAACAAAGATAAATACTTACAACTAATGCCGCAGCTGATCACATTTATGCTGACACATGTTCCAAAATTGTCAGAACTGCTCAAGAATGTAATAATAGCCAGTTAACCTATTTGATGTTGTTGGTACAAAAGCTCTGATCGTAATGTCTTACAGAAATGATGAAAAACTGGAACCTGCCTTACAGAGAAGATGATTGAAGACAAATACTTGAACACTATTATTATGTTTTTGAGCTGTCTAAAGATACTCTGCTTCAGTGCAATAGCTAATGGTCACACATGAAAGAAAGTCTCCTTGCATCTTTCCATAAATTTATGCACTTGATGGAAAATTAAGCAAGTTCAGAAACACTTGTAATAAGCACCTCTCACACCTCCTCTTCCTAATTGTATTTCACACATTTTCTTGTGACTCAAAACTGTGAGATTTTCTGCAGAGCGTCAGAATTTGAATCTTCACAAAGATGCAGAGTGGCATTCAGTCCATTATAGGAATGCCTGTCTATAACACTAATTTGAGAACTTTGGGATAGATACTTAAGTGTTACAGTATCATGCTTCTTATGTGAATTGCCAAGTTCTAGATGCTGTTCCAGAGATGAAAACAGCCCTTTAGTTAAATAAGTGTCCAGTTTATTCTGCTGAGTATTTATGTCAATAGCTTTCTTTCAGAAACTGCCCTGTCTCAAAGATGGCTGCTGATAAGGAAGTAGTCACTAGACAGAAAGTCATCAACCACATGCTTCTAAGCAGTGTCACTGGCAGTATGAGAACAGATACAGAACTCAATGTTGAAAATTAATTTCATTGTAGTATGTTGAAGTGTGTATTATCGTCTATATTTTGAAGATACAGACACTTGGACTTTGTGAGACTGGGGGCATTGTGAAAAGAGCATAGCGAGAGCCTCTTTGTCATGGGGATTCAAGAGGTCGCAAAAAAAGTTTCTCTAAAGGGAATGTGAACAGTTATGTACTAATCCAGAACGGTCAGACAATTCTGGTCCACCTTTTCTAGAACTATAATTTTTTTCTCAGGATGTTTCTCATTTGTGGATACAAGTACAAAACATTTCAGCACAGTATTTACTTTTATTGTGTTTCTGTCTGCAAGGATGTCATGGTAAGCTTCAAAATAACATTATTTCCTGCATTTTCTGGTGGGCTGGAAGAGATGACAGATTTTACAAAAGTGTTTCTGCAACTGTTTCTTCACTCTAGCAATTGCAGGGTACATGTTGAGCAATTTTTGAAAGCACTACTTTTTTATCATGTCTGTGAATGACAATGTGAATCCTGTCTGCTTGGTACAGCTGGTAGTACGCTTTTCTGGCTTCAGTATCATTCTTATAATTTATGAGGTCTTCTGGCTTCTTCCTCTCTTCAATGAATACTCGACAGTTACAAAACAACACTGTATGTTTCCCTCAGAATAGTTTAGCGCCTACCCGTTATTGTCGATGACAATGGGATTATGGATGTTTGACACTGTGGTCTTTAGGGCCCACACTAAAATAATTGGAGATGAGTGTTGTTAAAAACTGGTAAAACACTAAAAATTTCCCCAAACACAGTAATAAAATATGTTCATCAGTTTTTAAGACTTATGATACATTAAAACAGTGGACAAGATGACATGTAAAATATTGACAGGGACACATGTCACTGATTGACAAGTAACTTAAAAATAAGCAAGCTGGTTACTCTACACAAGACTAAGATCTCCAATCTTAAGTTTACACTGGAGTTCAAACAAAACACAATATTGTGTCAACTGAAAGGAGGAAAAGCCTTCACTTAATTTTACTGCTGCCCATTCAACATAACACAAATCAATTTGTTAAAAAATGACACACTAATATGATGTATGCATCAAATGCCACTGAAGCTATTAAGGGCTGCTTTCAGTGTAAAGAGGCAAGATGAGATTGGGAAAAGAAATGTCAAGGCTATATCGTTGCTTTCAGAATTTGCAGTTAATGGAGCCATGCAGCCATCACCTTCAAGCATAGCCAGTTTATTGTTGTTGTTGTTGTTGTTGTTGGGATGTTTAAGGGGGACTAAACAGCGAAGGTCATCAGTCCCCCCAGTTTATTGTTACACAGAATGTTAGCCTAACTGATGAGTAGTCACCTGGGAAATCTTCTTTGGGCACTGTCCTTTATGGTACATAGCTATCTGATCACCTGGATGCATAATGAAAGACCAACTGCACAGAGAGATCCCACACACATGGTGAAGTGGCTGCCCTATCCCATGTTCAGATACAGATCTTCTTATAATAAAGGGCTCAAATAACTCGATTTCTTGGGTAAGTTGTGGCTGAGCCTTACACTACATTGTGTACACTAATGTATGATTGACATAGGTTCAGACTTTTGGCCTTTAGTTTGCAGGAGGTACATTACGCCACTGTTCAAGTACCTCTAATGGCAAGCCAACTTCCTCTTCCACACCTCACTTACCACTAAAAGGTCTTACATAGTTAACCACACTATAAAATCCCCAAGCAGCATGAATAGTTGGGGAAGTGAGAGCCTTGTGGTACATAAAAATCTCATTAGGAGGTAGACACAGGTTACATGCAGTAAGTGAGAGCCTTGGGTACACACTTGTGGTCCAAGTGTAATAAAGAACAAGGTGGAACAGCAATGGCGTCATGGGGAAGTGGTCATGGTGTTGGAGTGCCATGTGGGCAAGTTGTGTTCAAAACTCACACCATTGACCTTTTTTCTCACAACATTATGAACTTTCCATTTGGTCATTGAAATGTTTGTTCTCTTTCTGTAGTCTTGGAAGTTGCCATACTATACATTGGTTACAGAACATGGGTCATGTGGTAAGAACACATTACCGTCACAAATAAATGTGATGAATAGTGAAAGCAGATGAGATACCACATACACATCTCACAGATACATAAACAACAAACAGGTGTGAACTACATTACAACAAAGAAATTCAAGAGTCAAGACTTCCAAAAGAGAACACAATTTCAAAAACGTTAAAAACATAGGTTTTGACAGAGCACAGAGAAACTGTGTGATAGTGAAACTGTTGTGTTTATTTGTTGCAGCTTATGTGACAAACTATTATGTTTTCATCATTTCCTTGGTAGTGATCACATTCACGTTCATATGAACACCTATATACACCTATAGCAGGCAGAGGCATATCTCACTCACTAACCAGTCGTACAAATTAAGTGCACTGATAAAAGATTCCTATCATATGATACACATACTGCCACTAATGCTGTGTATGACAAACCATACGTGTTTTCCAGTAGAGGACTCAGCTGACTTGTTGCCTTGTCATCAAACGTTTGTGGTTACTTCAGCTGCTAATAGAGTAGTTGTGCAGAATTGACTGTGGTTATAGGCCCCTACCTTACACCTTGCTGTTGCATACAGATGTTATTCCAGGACACAGAAACACAAATTTGAATAAAGCGAACAGCAGGGAGGGGAAAAAAAAAATTAGCACGAAGGAGGTTTGAGTACGACTCACTCACCTGGTAGTCCAACACTGTAACCACTTAACCATGACGCCATTTGTCCTTATGGCTGCTCTATACTGCACTTGTTCTGGGATCATTTACTGTTTCTTTTTTTTCCCTCAGTCCAGTACACCTCTTTCCTGTTTTCATGTTTGATCTATGTTCAGTTTCTGATGGGCTTTCCACTGGGCCCTCTTTTAACACTAAATCTCTAAATCTGAGAGGGCGGGGGGGGGGGATGGGGAGTTTCCCTTGTAAGTAAGTATACATAGTCACAGTAACAAATGTATTTCATATATTTTGCCTTTTCTTAAAGTTTTAAAATGTTGGTTGTTTTGAGCAACTGTGGTTTCATATCCTCCAGCTGTGACTACCAGATAAGCTTGCAACCAAAAGTGAGACCCAGAGATAAAATAGTATCTTTTGTTCAAAAATTGTGAAGATTAAAAATGCAAAAAATTAAAATTACCACAGCATTAATTATTCAGTCACAAATTTATGGCAAGTGTTTCCCCCCTTACTCCTCCAGCCTCTACATTGCAAGGCTCAAATTATCATGAGATTGCATTACTTTAAGATGAAAACTTCTGCTGTTATATGTATGGGCATTGATGGAGAACTGACTGTCAAAATGAAAGCTGTCATTTTCTTGAACTTGCCATTCACTCTTGTCATAATATTGTTTATATCTGTTACTCCTTCAGTTCCCACTCATCTTTTAGCTCTTGCTACTTTATTCTCATTTAATCTCTTCAAGTAACTGTATCCTTGCCCAAATTGAGTTTGTTTTGATTTTCTGTTAGTACTAGGAATTCTCCAATTAGTTTAGTGTTACAGACCTGTCTAGCTCAACTGGGTGTAGCTATTTTCACCAAGAAGCAACACATTTCTCAACCATTTAACATACAGGATGGTTATAAATAAACTTTGGCTACTTCAGCCACTGTAGGCAGAAAACTAATTAGTGAATGGGTGCCCAACTTTATATGAATTATGTACAGACTGTGAGCTGCAGGATTTGCATTGTTAGTGGCTACAGTGTCATGACTCATGGTGACAATGTCATGACTTGCACTGGTACGCTGACATAGGGACGAAACATACGCATCAGTGTGCATAACAGTTTCAGACAGTCAGCATGAATCTGAACAAGGTGAGCAGATCTTAACTCATAAAGCTGTTTAGTCAAAATAACAGCAATAGTTCTGCTGCTCTTCGCTAGCATCGATGCATTAAAGGAATACGGAGAGTTCTTTCTACACCACAGTTGAAGAACATGACTTGAAAGTTTGAATTAACTGGCAATATGGGAATTACTCCAGTTGGTCAATGGGCAATTGCGTCAAAAACTGGTGAAGCAGTCACTGTTACTGCGCCTGAGAATGCTGGACACAATGTGTGACCTAAAAGCAGTGGATGAGCTGTGTCATGGCACCTGAACATTTTCCAATGGTGGATTCCATGGTCCACCATTGGAAAAGTGCTGTGAACAATTGTGAAACTGTATTTATATAAATTTTGCATTACTCACCAGCTTTTGCCATATGTTGCAGACATTGAAGTAGACTTTGCTCTTACATTTCTTCCAAGGGTTGAAGTTAACATAATGTGTCCTAGAAACATTTTGGTGAGTGACAAAGCACACTTTATTTGTTATTTCTCTGCCATATTCCTTAAAAATGTTTCCATAAAGTCTCATTGTCATGGGAGCACTTGTTTTTCATGGGACGCCTCTCAAGTAACAAAAGTTTAATTATAGCCATCCTGTATTTCAATGTCATTTTATTTATGCTGGATCCTGTGGAATTCTGTGGCTGTTATTCATTTACAGACTGTTGAGAGAGAGAGAATGCAGCCTACTACAGTGGCTTGTTGTGTTCTCTATCGACAATCTGTACCATATTTCAGTGATCTGGGAATGCCCTGTAGCCCTCTTTGTTGAGTAGGTACTATTATTTCTCGACACTTCACGCTTCCTACTGGGAGGATAAGTGAATTAACTACCTTGTTTTTCCATTTAACAGCTTGGGAAATGCAAGTGGTCTCTGACAGAGCCCCATTAATCTAAGCAAACCCAATACATTTTAAGTGTGGCAGAAGTCCGAGTGGTTTCCCACTAATGACTGTTTTGCTGCAACAGCCATACACCCCACTGACACATAGCACATCAGGTTAGATATTCTTGTTTAAAGTTTTGTACCATTCTCATGCTATAGATGGTTAATATAACATCAACCCTCTCTTGGACATACAACATTTTGCTATCATTCTGAATAGTTGTTGCCAAAACAGATCAAGAGTTTACAGAAATTGGGGCTTGCCACCTCTGACAAGTTCCCAGGTTTAAAACACCAGGATTACCAAACCAATAGCAAACCAAGAATGTCTTGCAACCTGAGGAGCTTGTCATTTGACATAACAAGAGATACATGCAGTTTATAGAATTTCATGGATGGATTGAGCATTAACATCTCCTCCCTCAGAAGAAACTGTATTTTTGCTAAAATGTAGGATATTGTGAGGCTCCATTTCTATGATGTCACCGCTAAACATATGTTGACGGTTAGCAGACAAGTAACCGTTTCTACAAGTAGGAAATCTGAGCTGCTTAACAGATTTAAAGTTTCTATCAACACATTGCCAAGTATCACAAATAGGAAGTGATGACACCTTTTGAAAGTAAAAATATTCTTTTTTCAACATATCACATACTTTCTGTGACACGGTTAACATGTTTTTATTGTTCATTGCTTTTTAAAGTGTTGCTGTTCCTGGGGGCCAAATGTCTGCTTGTGTCTGTGTATGTGCGGTTGGATATGGGTGTGTGTGCGAGGGTATACCTGTCCTTTTTTCCCCCTAAGGTAAGTCTTTCGGCTCCCGGGGTTGGAATGACTCCTTACCCTCTCCCTTAAAACCCACATCCTTTCGTCTTTCCCTCTCCTTCCCTCTTTCCTGATGAAGCAACCGTTGGTTGCAAAAGCTTGAATTTTGTGTTTGTGTGTCTATCGACCTGCCAGCGCTTTCATTTGGTAATTCACATCATCTTTGTTTTTAGATATATTTTTCCCACGTGGAATGTTTCCCTCTATTATATACATACATACATACATACACACACTAGGAACTGGTCCTCTCCCACATCCTTCAACTCTCCTGGCCTTAATCTACACAAGGCTCTGCATTCTGAGTACGTCTGTCCCCTAGCTTCATCACTTTCTTAATTATATTCTACTGTTCTCCCTCCCATTGTTTTCATACATTTCTTTACTTCTCACATTAGTTACACCAGTATGATCACGTAGCCTACAACCACATTGTTTTCTCAGTGTTTCTCCGCCTATCCAACAGTCCCCCCCCCCCCCCCCCCCCCCACACACACACACACAAACATCTGTATCACCAGACAGAAATATAGCTACACCTCAGTGAGCAATTACATATTTTAGTAATCAACCTTGATACCAAGTAATTCTTTAGTTATTAGCTGTCAATTCTACAGATAATTACTATTAACTTTTACTGTTTTATCAGTTTATCTCTGTTCACAGACAATGACAAGAAGACTGAAAGAAAAAAGTTTATAATAATCATCTGTAAATTTGAGGCTAGCTAAAGACTTGATCTCTCAAATGTGGTTCTAAAATAGCCGACTGCTGATGTGAGATCATAGCATCTCCTGGAGGGGATTGCTTCTTTCTTCAATGAGTTCTGAACAACGAGCCTCTCCTTCACACTACCATACTCCATGTTCATTCTTATTATTTTACCATTAATTCTCAAGCAGAAAAGTTTCAATTCTCAAACTGACACTCAGTGTTTACTGTTATTTCCTTCATAAGTCATTTTCCTCCTTTTTTTTTATGTATCAGTGTTTTGCCATCTCTTTGATTCACTGTTAAGGCTATGATATGATCTTTTCATTTACAACATTGAATAATGTTCACTCTATCACAATGACTAACAAAAACATCCTCCTTTCTGTTTTGTTAATTTTAAAATATATGAGAAAATTTACAAACAGTAATAAAAAATGTATGGTTATAAACATAATGATTACGTACATAACTGCATGTTTGATTTGTCACATCAAAGACTGGGCAAAAGTTCTTCAAAGACTAAACAAAAGTCTCCTCAGTTCATTCTGAAGTGAAGCTGCACTTTCTATTGTACCACTACTTCTTCAATTATTTTAACACACAGTGCAGTCATGTAGCTAGTGACAGCATAAACCTGAAAGACAAAAAAAAAAAAAAGAAAAAAAGATGACACAAAAAAAAACTGGTTTCTCCTTCTTTCTTTGAAGTACAAGGAAAGTTCTGACACAGTGTAAATAATTTAGGAGTAAAGGAGACCACTTCTGTATAGCAGAGGCATCAACAATGCAACACTTCTTTGGTATAGTGTTAGTCACCCTATCTGTGAACAATGGTGCACTTTCATTTCAAAATATACTTTTGAAAGTCTAAAACTGTAGCACAAATGCACAGAACTTCTCAAAATCTATATCTCCATACATTACCTGTCTTCACTGAAACACCACAATCTGATGAAAGAGAAAGCAAAGAAAATAAAATTCTTATTGAATACTGATAAAAAACCAACAGTGTGCATCTAAAACAAGAGCACTCTTATGCATACTTGAGCAACACTGATATACTTACTCAGAATCTAGAAACAATCAGAGTCTATACACGTAAGTGAGCATGTAAACACAGGTAGTATTACATGACAAAATGTGACCATGCAGGCATGAACAATTGACAGTAGTGGAACATTTCAGAGAAGAGTATTTCTTATCATACACTGGAGATGAAAAGAAATAAATATAAAAAGTTGCAAAAAATGATTTATGCAATGCGACCAGTAAAGACAAAGGTACAGTATACCTAGAAGAATTTAAGTTAAAGATAAAAGCAAAGTTTTTATGCTGTCAGTAAAGAATGCTGAGTGATGGCAGCCAAGCATGTGTCGAAGACATTTCCCTTTGCTGAATTTAGAAGCAATGAAACAGAGAAAAAAAAAATAGTCAAATACCAAAGTGATGAACTAAACTTCAAATTCCTACACACCACATTTTACACAATGAAACAGTTTTTTAAAGGCCACCAATCTGAATTCTTTTTGGGGGAAATTTGGGACGTACAAGACAAGGCTGAATAAGAAATGGGATACCATAGGAGAAACCTACGATATTTGCTGTGACTCTTAGAACTGAAAATTAAAATAACAAGCTCTCAAATACCAACCATGTTTATGGAAGAAGCAATTCAGGACAGTCATGACAAATGTGAATGACAGGCTAAATTGATTGTGTCTAATCCACGAGGAGAATTATGATCTTGAAATTGTGCTGGAAACAATATATTTCACCCTTTGAAAGAACGTTGTCATCAACCTGTGTACAAGAACAAAACAATGTGACAACCCACAGGCTAACGATACACTAATACTATCATTTTAGAATTTTCTGTGTTTTCATACAAGTACATTTCTTAAATTTTGTGCATGTTTTTTCTGTTCAATAGGTTTAATGTAGCATTTTTAATTGTAAGTGTAAATTCAGGTAATCTGTTTTCATTTCTTCTGAATAGCCAGCTACGCAGCTCATTGAGGCATCAGCATTCAATGGTGACACATGAGGAGTGTAGCAAATTGCATATCTAGGTTTTTGTCTGCTTTTACAGTTTATTTTTTCAGTGAGTCTTGCTAGGACGGATAGGGTGTGTGCAAGCCATGTGGGGACACAGCAGGTGCTGGCCACAGTTCACAAACAGCTGAATGTGTTATTGGCTTCTATCCGCCACTTTCAGGCTGTTGCCTCAGGGTGTAGGAATGGCAGTGAATCTTTCATGTCACATAGGACATCTCAGGTGTCACTTATTTTGCCTACAGGCTCTGCTGCCAAGGCACCTCATAGTGTACCCAACACAATGGATCTGCCCTTACAGCAGGGTGAGTGGTGGATGGTAACACTCTTGTATCACTCAAGGTGGGGCCACTATCTGTCTGTCTGGCCATGCCTATTCACCCTGGGAGTGAGCAGATGGCTGTTCCTACAGCAGGGTCCGAGCAGGCAGATGTGGGTGGGGGTTTGCTAGTTATAGGGGGTTTGCTAGTTATAGGAGCTCTCATGTTACAACACATTACGGAGCTCCTTAGGAAGACAGTGTTTAGAGCTGGAAAGAGAGCCAAAGTGCACTCTATATGTCAGCTGGGAGGGGGGGCAGGGGGTCTCATCCGAAATGTGGATGTGGTCTTACCTGCGGCTATTGAGCCTGCATGGTGCAGTCATCTCCAAGTTGTGATCACATCAGACCAACAACACCTCTCACAGGTGTAGAGCCCATACCAGGGGGCTGGTGGACGTGGTGAAGGCTGCTGGCCAAGTGTGCTGGATGCAAGCAGAGCTCACAATTTACAGCATTGTTTTTAGAGCAGATCAGCGCCCTTTTGTTTAGAGCCAAGTGGAGGATCTCAATCAAAGGCTTAGCCGATTCTGGGATGGTCTTGGCTGCAGATTTCCAGAACTGCATTATCAGGTATGGAATAGGACTCCACTTGACAGGTCAGGAGTGCATTACACAAAGGAAGCAGCTACTTGGGTAGCAGAGTACTTTTGGAGTGCACATGGGGCCTTTTTAGTCTAGGTGGTAGTTTGAGGTACACTGACGAATACTTGGCAGTCAATACACAGATAGTGAAATCAGAGGACATTCAGAGGGTAAAGAAAATTTTACTGTCAAAATTTCATCAGTAAATTGTTGAAGTATTTGTAACAAGTTCCTGAATTTACTGCCCTCTAGCAAACTTCTTATGCTCAAATTAGTCTTGGGATTGAGAGCCAGCTGAAACACAAAGTGGGAAGCCCTGAGATATTTAAAAAGTTATGGAATTATATTGGAAAGACAGATTAGATGCCATATGATAGGGTGTTTTAGCTGCAGTTGACAAAAATATTGTTTCTATTCAAGTCAAAATTGACTGTGACAGTGAAGTTATCTGTCACATACAACAGGTCTAGGTGAAACCAATTTAATTGTTGGATATTTTTACTGGTCATCCAATTCTGCTGAGACAGTTCTAGAGTCATTCTACCACAGTCTACTGGCTGTGGTGCATAAATACCCAGAGCTTGAAATACTAGCTGGATGCAACTTTAACCTACCAAGTCTAGTTTGGGAAGTCTGTTGATTCATTGCAGGGCGTACTGTCAGACATTCCAAAAAGTGTCTTGAGCAGCTAGTTTGGAAGCCCACCTGCAGTTGAGTACACCTAGTAGCCACAAACAGGCTAGATCTTATTGGTGGCATCAGTATAGATACTGGGATTAGTGATCACGGTGTCATCATAGCGACTATTGTTACCAGTTAGTGAATCATTCAAGAAGGCTAGGAGAGTGTTTCTGCTAGAAAGAGCAGATAAGCAGTTGTTAGCATCTCACTTAGACAATGAATTGACATCTTTTAGTTCTGGAATGATGGACGGGTAGAGGAATTATGGATGAAGTTAAAACAGGTTGTAAATTGTGCTCTGGAGAAGTATGTGCCAAGCAAGTGGGTTAAGGATGGAGAGGGCCCACTGTGTTTAATGACGAAATATGGAAAATGCTGAGGAAGCGCAGGCTAGTGCATGCTTGGTTCAATAGAGAACACACAAATGAGAACAGGCAAAGGCTAGTAGAGATTTGTGGTCTGTGGGAAGATCTATGCACAGAGCATACAACAACTACCAGCATCATACCTTAGCAAAAGATCTAACTGAAAACCCAATAAATTCTGGTCCTATGCAAAATCTCTAAACTGCTCTAAGGCTTCCATCTAGTCACTTGATGACAAGCGTGGAGGGCAGTAGAAGATAGCTAAATTAAAAACAAAGTTTTAAATTTCACATTTAAGAAATCATTCATGCAGAAGAATCATACAAACACACCACCATTTGACCATCCCACTGAGTCTCATATGGATGACATAGTAATAAGCATCCCTGCCATAAAGAAAAAACTGAAAGAATTGAAAATAAATAAGTCACTAGGTCTGTATGGAACCCAAAATTTGGTTTTACAAAGAGTACTCTATGACCCTGGCCCTTTACTTAGTTTGCCTTTACCACACTTTGTATTGTCAGGAATGCTCCACAGAAGTGCGATAAGACTGTCATTATTTTCCGTATACATAATTGATCTGACAGATAGAATAGGCAGCAATCTACAGTTGTTTGCTCATGATGCTGTGGTATATGATATGGTAAGGTGTCGATGTTGGTTGACTCTAGGGAGATACAAGATGAGTTAAGACAAAATTTCTAGTTGGTGTGATGAATGGCAGCTAGCTATAAATATAGAAAAATGAAAGTTAATTTGGATGAGTAGGAAAAACAAACCCGTAACATTTGAATACAGCATTAGTTGCATACTGCCTGACACAGTCAAATCGTTTAAATGTCTGGGTGCAATGTTGTAAGAGTGTGAGGATTGTGGTAGGGAATGCGACAGGTCAGATTAAAAGAAGACATCAAAGCAATTCAGTGCCTGCCTGTAAGATTTGTTACCAGTAGGTTCGAACAACAAGCAAGTATTATGGATACTTTAGGAACTCAAATGAGAATCACTGGAGGGAAAGCTACATTCTTTTTGTGGAAAATTTAGACAACTGACTTTTGAAGCTGACTGCAGAACTATTGTCACCAACATACATTTCATGTAGGGACCGTGGTGGTACGATACAAGAAATCTGGGCTTGTATGGAGGCATATATGAGGGTGAGTCAAATGAAAAACTCAAATATTTGTTTAAATATTATTTATTGTGCAGAAGTGGTACAAAGCTGTATCACTTTTCAACATAATCTCTCCCGTACTCAATGCAAGTCCTCCAGTGCTTACCAAGTGCATAAATTCCTTTAGAAAAAATTCTTTTGGTAGTCCGTGCAACCACTCATGCACCGCGTGGCATACCTCTTCATCAGAACAGAACTTCTTTCCTCCCATTGCGTCTTTGAGTGGTCCAAATATATGGAAATCACTTGGTGATGAGGAATGGCGCCATTCCTTGCTCGCTCTCTTCGTTTCCGGTTGGTGGAAGTGAACCCAGGTTCCGTCCCCATTAACGATTCTTGCAAGGAAGCCACCGCCTTCTAGTTCAAAGCGCCGTAGAAGTTCTTCACAAGCATCAACACGTTGTTCTCTCATTTCAGGAGTCAGCTGCCGTGGCACTCATCTTCCAGACACTTTGTGAAACTGGAGCACATCATGCACAATGTGGTGTGCTGAACCATGACTAATCTGTAAACATGCTGCAATGTCATTCAGTGTCACTCAGTGGTTTTCCTTCACTTTGGCTTCAACTGCTGCAATGTTCTGTGGAGTCACAACTTGCTGTGTCTGACCTGGGCGAGGAGCATCTTCCACTGAAGTCACATCATTTGCGAACTTCCTACTCTATTCGTAGACTTGCTGCTGTGACAAACATGCATCATCGTACTGAACCGTCATTCGTCGATGAATTTCAATAGGTTTCACACATTCACTATGCAAAAACCGAATAACAGAACGATGTTCTTCCCTGTAGCAAGTTGCAAGTGGGGTGGGCATCTTTATACTGATACTGCGACGGTATGTGTGATTCTGCACTATGCTGCCACCTACAGGCCATTCTACATGCTGTTTGTAGCACGCTTACCAACTTACAGGATAACGGTGCGAATTTTCGATTTGTTATTACAAATTTAGGTTTTCATTTGACTCACCCTCATAGACAAGGTACTAGAAAGGTGGGAGAGTTGGTAATGGATTTATGCTTGGAGATTATCTGTTGCAAATCTTCCAACAGTTCTGACAATAAGCATTATCCATAAAAAGCTAATACTTAGTCATATTAGACTCATGGTGTGGGCTGCGAGAGTACATCATGAAATCTCCCCCCACCCCACCCCAAATGAAAACATTTTAATAGAAATGTTTTTACGTTTACATAGATCAGTTTTCAAATTTCAAAACTAAATTTCAGAGAATAAAACACCAACAATAAAGTGTCTCAGAAATACCACAAAATTCTATATATCTGCGACACTCTCTTCCCTTTTTTTCCAAAATACAAAACAAGCTGCTCTTCTTTGAACTTTCTGTATGTCCTCCTCAATTCTATCTGCTATCCTCCAGAAGAGGACAGACATGCATAATGTAGATAGTCTCTTTCATAGATCTGTGGCATCTTGTATGTATTCTGCCAATAAAACGCAGTAATTGGTTTGCATTTCCCATAACATTTTCTACATGACTGTAACAGTTAAAAGTTGTTCATAGCTGTAATTCTTAGGTTATTTAGCTGAATTCATTGCCTTTTAATTTAAGTGGTTTACAGTGTAACCAAAAATTTAACCAATTCCTTTTAGTATTCATGTGAATGACCCCACACTTTTTATCATTTAGGGTCAACAGCCACTTTTCAAACCATACATTTCACATCATTTTTTCAAATTGGTTGTGATCTTCTGATTACTTCACTGGCTGATAAATGACAGTATCATCTGCAAAAAATCTGAGAGGGCTACTCAGATTGTCTCCCATATCTTTTCTGTAGATGAAAAACAGCAGAGGTCTTATAACACTTAGTTGGGGAATGCCAGATACCCCTTGATGGCTTTCCATCAGTTACGATGAACTTTGACCTTTCTGACAACTGCAACAGTACTTCATAGGCATGCAATGTGGTTACAAGCCACTTGTGAGAAACAGTGTCAAAAGCCGTCTTGAAATCTAGTAATATCGAATCAATTTGAGATACCCTATGGATAGGACTCTTTTTGTAGTCTTATCTAATGCGTACTATGTTTAAGACACCTGCAAGTTTGATTCTTTTGGGGTTTATGTATAGAAATCTGTGGAGTCAAAGATGACTGGTTCCACTTAGAAACAGATAGAGAGATGGAATCATGGAGGACCTGCAGAACGTGGGCTGTAGGGGATGGAAAGTTCAAGCATTGAACTGATGGAGAATTGCTGATGAGCCCAAGATTCACAATAAACTATAGAGCCACTGAAGAAGAAATATTGATTTTGTTTATTATTTACTATGGTTTTCCAACAAATTGTTTGATCTTCAAACATTTCCTCCAAAACTGTGATTTGTATGCAAAATTTTTCTGAATAACTGACAACCTTCAAGAAAAAGCAATCATTGAAATTTGGTATTTTCTGAAGAAAAAGAATGCTATGAAACTTCCTGGCAGATTAAAACTGTGTGCCCGACCGAGACTCGAACTCGGGACCTTTGCCTTTCGCGGGCAAGTGCTCTACCAACTGAGCTACCGAAGCACGACTCACGCCCGGTACTCACAGCTTTACTTCTGCCAGTACCTCGTCTCCTACCCTCCAAACTTTACAGAAGCTCTCCTGCGAACCTTGCAGAACTAGCACTCCTGAAAGAAAGGATATTGCGGAGACATGGCTTAGCCACAGCCTGGGGGATGTTTCCAGAATGAGATTTTCACTCTGCAGCGGAGTGTGCGCTGATATGAAACTTCCTGGCAGATTAAAACTGTGTGCCCGACCGAGACTCGAACTTGGGACCTTTGCCTTTCGCGGGCAAGTGCTCTACCAACTGAGCTACCGAAGCACGACTCACGCCCGGTACTCACAGCTTTACTTCTGCCAGTACCTCGTCTCCTACCCTCCAAACTTTACAGAAGCTCTCCTGCGAACCTTGCAGAACTAGCACTCCTGAAAGAAAGGATATTGCGGAGACATGGCTTAGCCACAGCCTGGGGGATGTTTCCAGAATGAGATTTTCACTCTGCAGCGGAGTGTGCGCTGATATGAAACTTCCTGGCAGATTAAAACTGTGTGCCCGACCGAGACTCGAACTTGGGACCTTTGCCTTTCGCGGGCAAGTGCTCTACCAACTGAGCTACCGAAGCACGACTCACGCGCAGTACTCACAGCTTTACTTCTGCCAGTACCTTGTCTCCTACCCTCCAAACTTTACAGAAGCTCTCCTGCGAACCTTGCAGAACTAGCACTCCTGAAAGAAAGGATATTGCGGAGACATGGCTTAGCCACAGCCTGGGGGATGTTTCCAGAAGCCATTTCCCTTCTTATCACTAACTATATGGGTTTCTGAATGTACGAGGGTGAGTCCAATGAACCCTTAAATATTTTTTTAAACAGTATTTATTGTGCAGAAGTGGTACTAAGCTGTATCACTTTTCAACATAATCTCCCCCGCGTTCAATGCAAGTCCTCCAGTGTTTACAAAGTGCATAAATTCCTTTAGGAAAAAAATTCTTTTGGTAGTCCGCACAACCACTCATGCAACATGTGGCGTACCTCTTCATCAAAACGGAACTTCTTTCCTCCCATTGTGTCTGAGTGTTCCAAACATATGGAAATCACTTGGGGCAAGGTCTGGTGAGTATGATGGATGAGGAAGACACTCAAAATACAGGTCTGTGATTGTTGCAACTGTTGTACAGGCAGTGTGGGGCCTTGCATTGCCATGTTGCAAAAGGACACCTGCTAACAGCAATCCACATCACTTTGATTTGATTGCAGGCCACAGATGATTTTTTAGGAGATCTGTGTATGATACACTGGTGACAGTGATCCCTCTAGGCATGTAATGTTCCAAAATGATGCCTTTTTCATCCCAAAAGAGAGTCAGCATACCCTTTTCTGCTGATGGTTCTGTTAGAAACTTCTTTGGTTTTGGTGATGAGGAATGGCGCCATTGCTTACTCGCTCTCTTCATTTCCGGTTGGTGGAAGTGAACCCAGGTTTTGTCCCCAGTAACGATTCTTGCAAGGAAGCCATCGACTTCTCGTTCAAAGAGCCGAAGCAGTTCTTCACAAGCATCAACACGTTGTTCTCTCATTTCAGGAGTCAGCTGCCATGGCACCCATCTTGCAGACACTTTGTGAAACTGGAGCACATCATGCACAATGTGGTGTGCTGACCCATGACTAATCTGTAAACATGCTGCAATGTCATTCAGTGTCACTCAGCGGTTTTCCTTCACTTTGGCTTCAACTGCTGCAATGTTCTGTGGAGTCACAATTAGGTGTGCCTGACCTAGACGAGGAGCATCTTCCACTGAAGTCACACCATTTGTGAACTTCCTACTCCATTTGTAGACTTGCTGCTTTGACAGACATGCATCACCGTACTGAACCTTCATTCGTCGATGAATTTCAATAGGTTTCACACATTCACTACGCAAAAACCGAATAACATAAGGATGTTCTTCCCTAGTGCAAGTCGCTAGTGGGGCGGCCATCTTTATACTGATACTGCAAGGGTATGTGTGCATCTGCACTATGCTGCCACCTACAGGCCATTCTGCACACTGTTTGTAGCACGCTTTCAAACTTACAGGATAACGGTGCGAAATTTCGATTTATTACAAATTTAAGATTTTCATTTGACTCACCCTTGTATTAAGCTCAAAATACAACAATATCCCTAATTCAAACAGTAAGCATTACTTGCCAAATATGAATGGCCTATCAGCAATGACAATTCAAGTTTGGTGAAGACCTCGGCAGATACTGGTCTCTAAAAAGATCCCTCATGTGATATCAATCTATATTTCCAATACTTCAATCACATCCAAAAACAAACTACAAACCATCAGTGACCCCCTCGCTCTATCTACTTGACTCCCTTAGGATTTTTTCAATAACCCTCAGCTGCCATAATTCCCCCAACAGCAAGATTTATACACACATTCAATCTCAATTTGCTCCAGGCAGATAATACTAAATAATTGATAGCTGTGACTGATACAAGTGATTGATTCTGATTGTGTAATGAAATCATATTGGGTTTCTCATCTATTCAAGCTAATTTAATTACACTGTGCCTAATTTATGTTGAGGATCAACTGTCAGTATTTGCAGGAAGTACTGATTATCTGCCACTCTTTCTTCATTTCATAACCATTTTCCAACACTGTCACAAGTGCTAAAGCTGTGTTCAGCTTGAGAAAGCTATAAACATTATGTGCAAGATAGTTTAAAGATACTGTGAACAATAACTATCTACCAATACCACCCTGGGGTACAATGGACACTACTTCCACCTCATTAGTCCTTGCCTGATACCTATGTTCACCCCTATTATTACATAATTTCCTTCAATCTCCTATACTCTATCAGCTTTTCATCTCTCTCAGTTCCTACATTTACATGTACATGGGTGAATTGGTGAGTCCAGTAAATTTCCATGAAAGATTGGAACATTATTGTTGACCCCCATGATTGATAAGCTGATTATTTCACAGATCATATAAAGAATTTCAACAACATACAGTGTGAAGCTGCCTGAATCTGTTAAGTGTGTTTACTGCAACTGAAAATGGAGAAAATAGAGCATTGTGTTGTTATTAAACATTTCCATTTGAAGATTTGGACTGCCATAGAAATCAAAACAAAACTGGATGAAGTTGATGTGGACTCTGCACCATCACTGAAGATCATCTACTTTTGGATTAATGAATTTAAATGTGGGCAGAAAAGCACTGAAGACGAAGTGTGCTCTTGCCATCCAACTGAGATCACAACAAAGGAAACCAGTGATAAGATCCACGATATGGTAGTGCAAGAACGACGAATAAAAATTCGTGAGAGCGCTGTGACTACAGGCAGTTCAACTCAGTAAGTGCAATATCCTGCAAGGAGAGTTGGCTATGAGAAAGCTGTGTGTGAGGTGGGTGTCATGACTGCTCACAGTCAATCAAAAGCATATGTGGCACAACAATTCAGCACAATGTTTAGTGATGCTCAATCACAATCCACAAGCCTTTTTGCACTGATCTGTGACTATTGGTGAATCCTGGACTGATCATTACACACTACAGTCAAAACTGCAGTCACAACAATGGACAAAGGCTGGTGAAAGTGCAATTAAAAAAGGCAAAGACTATTTTGTCAGCTGATAATGTGATGACCACTGTTTTTGGGATTCCCAAGTAACAATCCTCATAGATTACTTGGAAAAAGGCAGAACAATGACTGGACCCTATTATGCTTCATTGTTGGATCATTTGGAACTTAGGTTGGCTGAAGAAAGACCAAGGTGGGTACCAAAGATAAAGCATTATCCCACACATCATCGATAACAATGGCGAAAGGGCAATGAATTGGGCACTAAATTAATTCCTTATCCACCCTAGACACCCTAACTTGAAACTTTAGCTTGCTTGGAAGAAATTTTCATGAAATGAAGAAATGATAGTTGCAGTCCATGAGTATTTTGCACAGTTTGACAGAACTGATTTTTCCACTGGGAGAAGTAAAGTGAGTTGTTTATTAAACAAACATTTTTTCTTGCCTTTTTACCAGACTTATCATGCCACCCTCATACATATACACTCAGCAAACCACTGTGAAGTACATAGTAGAGTGTATGTCAGATTATACCAGTTGTTAGGGTTTTTCCCATTCCATTTACATATGGAATGAGGGAAGAATGACTGTTAACCCTCCCACTACCAAGAGTTTTTCTGTTTCAGTACCTTGTACAAGGTGTATTGGTCACATTTTAATGAACTAACATAAAAATGTACATTACAGCTGTCCAATGTAAGAGCCATAATTTTTATATTTCTGATCATTTACAGCAAGTTGCCAACCTTTGCACCAATCTGAAATCTTATCAAGGTATGATTGAATATTTATGCAGCTTCTTTCAGACAAAACTTCATTACAGATAACTACATCTTCTGCAAAAAGTTTGAGGTTACTATTAATATTGTCTAAAAGGTCACTGATATACAACACAAACAGCAAGGGTCCCAACACACTTACCTGGGGGACACCTGAAGTTACTTCTACATCTGACAATGACTCTCCAACCAAGATAACATGCTGCATCCTCCTTACCAAAATAATTCTCCGTCTAGTCACAAATTTCACTTGGTACCCCATATAATTGTACTTTTGATAATAAGCATAAATGTGGTACTGTATCAAATGCTTTTTGGAATTCATGAAATACTGCATCCTCCTGATGGCCTTGATCCAAAGCTTCCAGGATGTCAAGTGAGTGTGTGCGAGTTGGGTTTCACATTATCCGTATTTTCAGAATCCGTATTGGGTGGCACAGAGGATGTCATTCTGTCTGAGATATTTCATTATGTTTGAGCTCAGAATATATTCTAAGATTCTACAACAAATCAATGTCAAGAACATTGGACAGTTGTTTTGTGGATCAGTTCTACCACCCTTCCTGTAAACAAGTGTGACATCTAAATTTTCCCAACTAATGGGCATGGTTTTTTGTTCGAGGGATTTATGATTGTAGTTAAAAGAGGTGCTTGCTCAGCCATATATAGAATCCGACAGCTATTCCAATGGGCCCTGCGACATTGTTGTATTTCAACAATTCCAGCACTGACACTCATATCTAATTCACTAATCTTTTCAGTGGTATAAAAATAAATTAGGATAGGTTTCCTGAGTTTTCCTTTGTAAAGGAACATTTGAAAATGGAGTTAAGTATTTCTGCTTTTGTTGTTCTACCCTCAATTTCAATTCTTATATCATCCATGAGTGACTGAACAGTACTTAAGTGCGACTAACAGCCTTTACGTATGGCCAGAATTTCTTTGCTTTTGTAAAAGATTATTAGACAAAATTCAAATACCATGATAGTCACTGAATGTTTCACACACTGTTCCCTTGATGGTCAAATGCGTTTCATTCAGCATCTCTCTAGCTACAGTCCTATGTTTTGTTTTACACGTGTTATGCAGCTGTCTCAATTTCTTTACAGTGACAGTATAGCGTGGAGAGTCCCTCTCATGATGAACTGTTCTACTGGGTACATATCTAACCAGTGCATGATCAACTATTCTTTTCAACTTGAGCCATAGCTCCTCTACATGCACCTGGCCTGTGCTAAAAGTTTCAAATTCCTCACTAAGATAGTACATTACTGGTCTTTTTTATCCACATTATAGAACATATATATCTTTCTACTTGTTTTAGTTGCCCTATGTATTTTGGTAATCATTGTTGCTACAATCGTAGCATGGTCACTGATACTAATTTCAATGTGTACACCCTTGAGGAAGTCATGTATATTTGTTTCCTTTAGACCTACAATCTTTCCGTCATGAGTGGTGTTCCAAACCATATGTTCTAGTTAGTTTTCTATGTAGGGACTTAGTAATTTGAATAAATTACTTGTGTTTCACAGGATGTCATGTCACATCCCTCACTTGGATCAGCCTAATTCACCCTTCTGCATTTTATAAATTCAAATGCCTTTTTCCTGCTGCAACATAACATTTATCTACATTCCAGCTGTATTCTGCTGTTTATACTAAGGGCATTTTCCGTGTACTTTCCTGAAAAGTCAATACCTATTTTATTGGAAAAAATTAAATTTATAAAGTGCTAGGGAAAATGGCTCCAGCAACAAACATTTTATTCATCAATATCCACTATTTTCTCAGATGTTTCTCCTTTGGGTTCCTTTTATAACATTTGTCTGAGTAACAAACAAATACTCCTGCCTTTCAGATGGCATAAGTCAATGCTTCTGCAAGGCTCTCATTTAGTCAGGCCGCAGTGTTAGGAAAATAATAAAATGAATTGTGTGTGTGTGTGTGTGTGTGTGTGTGTGTGTGTGTGTGTGTGTGTCTTTCTGTCAAAACCATTACAATTTCATTTCAAAATCAAATGAAAACACACCACACAGATGCATTACAAGTTATATTGCAATTGCTTCAAGGGGGCACACCAAATATCAATTCCGAAAACATATTCCTACCTGGGAATAGAACACACTGATTGCTGGTATTTTATACGCAATAATAGAACACAACATGTACACAGGGTGTTCCATTAATCTTCACCACCCTAAATAACTGTTTGTCCAGACGGAAATTACAAAATGTTTCAAGCAAATGTTCTTTAGCTGTCAGGGGGACATGAATCAGCATGATTGCCTTCATTGTAGCTTTGTTTTTTACAAAGATGTGAACAGCGGTATGACTTTTTAAAATGGTACCCTGTATTTTTTATTTGGTAATTCATTTCCTCTCCCAAAGACCTATTCAAAAATGTATCACAGTGTACCATTCACCAAAACACAACATTATTAATTATATAACACAACATTGACTTTGAGCCCAGGATCACAAACTTGTACACTTGCTGGAGTTGTCAGAAAACAAATAAAAACATAACGCAAAACTGACTAACTCTCCTGTACCATTGCCCAGGAGCAGAACATTCAAAGGTGTTCAAAGTGGTGACCCTGGACATCGATACACTGGTGCACTCGTTGAA
Source organism: Schistocerca cancellata (assembly GCF_023864275.1). Taxonomy (NCBI): domain Eukaryota; kingdom Metazoa; phylum Arthropoda; class Insecta; order Orthoptera; family Acrididae; genus Schistocerca; species Schistocerca cancellata. Next base: position 273,255,221 of record NC_064630.1, read on the forward strand.
TGAAAGAAGTGTTGCCTGCTGAAGAGAATTACAAGCAAGCATGATAAATTTCTCCATGACCTCTGGAGTTGTTGGAATACTGCGATAGACAACATCTTTAATGCATCCCCAAAGAAAAAAGTCCAGAGGATTTAAATCAGCAGACCTAGCAGGCCAAGTAACTGTTCCTCCTCGACTAATACATCTGGCAGGATACCTTCAGTTCAGAAAATTTTGTGCACACAAGGCATTATGTGCTGGACATCCATCATGTTGATACCACATAAGCATTCTGGTTCTTAGGGGCACTTCATTCAGAAGAGAAGGAAGAATTCATCTCTGGAAGTTGGTAAATGCTGTGCCGTTTAGACTACCATTGATGAAATAAGGGCCAATAATTGTAGTATCAAGCATCCCACACCAGATGTTAACTCTTCATTGACACTGATGTTCCACCTGTCTTAGCCATTGTGTGTTGTCACTGGACCAATAATGCATGTTCCTTGTATTTACCCGTCCTCTGTTTGAGAAGGAACATTCATTGGTAAATAGAACATTGGAGAAGTAGTTCAGGTTGGCGAGGATTTGCTGCTGTGCCCAATGACAGGACTGTATGCGATTCTGGAAACAATTACCATGCAATTCTTGATGTAGGTGTACATGGTAAGGATGGAGCCGGTGAAGTGTAAGAATATGATGTACACTGGTTTTAGGAATGCCTATCTCATGTTTAAGCTGTCGTGTACTCACACGTGGATTCATAGCAACGCAAACGAGAACAGTAACTTCAGCAGCTTCGTCTGCGCGAGTGCTATGACGAATGTGTTGTCGTGGGTTGAAACTTCCCGTTTCCTGAAGCCTCGAAACAAGACGAGAAAACATCTGTCGGTAAGATGGGTTCTTGCCAGGATATCACTCTCTCTACAGTTCTGCTGCCTGTGTAGCATTTCGTCTACCTTCAACAACAGCAATAACAATAAAAGAAACGTTATGTCGATGCAGTTTGTAGGAAGGACAGCCTACTCCAAACAACAGTATTTGAAAGGACTAAACTAGTGTACTAAATGTCCCCATACATAAGAAAACTGTATTGCAATTACTGTTCTGCTAACTTACATTCCCCATAGATGAGTAGCATTTCTACCTTCTCTTCGTTGGTGAACACTGTACTCACACAACTATTCAACTGACAATGGTTGATGGAATTATGGGTGTGCATTCTACTTATGTTTACATTTGTCCTCTGTCAACGTCAGCACATGGATGTGTTCCATTACCCCAAGTAGCTGCACTAAGTGCTGGGAGCGTCAACGTCAATGTTGTGTTATGTAATTAGTAACTTTGTGTTTCAGTGAATGGCACACTGTGATACATTATTGAATAGGTCTTTAGGAGAAGAAATGAATTACCGAATAAAAAATACAGGGTGCCATTTAAAAAAAGTCATACCGCTGTTCATATCTTTGTAAAAAACAAAGCTACAATGAAGGCAATCATGCAGATGGATGTTCTCCTGATGGCTCAATAACATTTGCTTGAAACATTTTGTAATTTGCATCTGGACAAGCAGTTATTTAGGGTGGTCAAGATAAATGGGACACCCTGTATATGGTACATGAATTTAAGGAACAATGATATTTACAATACCCCACAACGATGCATGTCAACAGTTTTAGAATTGTGTAAAGTAACAAAATTGTATTCAGTATTTGAGAAATGAATGCTTACAGCCTTCCTGCACTTGTTATAGTCAAAAATATGTGTGCTTAAATTGACTAAAGTTACATAGGCTATTGGACCCACCCCCCATCCCCCTGAAATCTTGGTTGTGATGACAGACTGAACAGCCCTAAATCTAGGTTAGGTTGGAAAGTGACAATTTGGTTGCAAGTTGACTAAGCCAACGAATGTGTAAACAGAAAATCTGATTGTACTAACACGTAGACCAATAGAAAAGCCTATGTTTATGTCTGCGCCATATTGAAAAACACAATGGAGGGGGGGGGGGGGGGGGTGATATACACAACTTTTATCGCTTAAGTTTGTCACTCAAACATGAATATATACAAACAACAAATTATATACAGATCTTTTGGAACTGAAATTGTAGATTCAAAATGCCAGCAAACTGATGCAAACACTGTCTGATAAGCATCACATCCATACATGTTGTATAACACTAATATCACTTACACTAAAAGTTCAAAGAAGATACATTTAACACAGACTGAGCTATCTATATAGCCCAATATAAATTATAAATATTTTGCAAAAAATGGGGTTATCTGAGCAAGTTATGTAAAAACCTGATCTAATGACCAGCAAATTTATTAACTGAACTTCCCATATGCATACAACCTGTGATAGCTCTCCCCTATGTGGTCAGCTATTAGTAAGTAAGACAATATTGAATTTTTATAATTGTTTGCAATTGACATGCTGCACGAAAGCATTAAATTAAAAATTTAAAGCTTTGCAATCCCATGTTTCAGCTGTCCACATGTAGTGCACTAGACACAAAAAAAAACTTAAATTTCATAAAAAAATACATACAGGGTTTTGCCACTGTTCACAATATTAGTAAAGCACAAAAATTAACAATAAAGCTAGAGGGGAACACATATTTATCTTTGGTACCAGACAGTTATTGGTTTCCAATTGTAATTTCATCTCTAGATTGAGAATAGTTGTCCAGTATAATGGCTTTCAGTTTAGATATACAATTTGTTTATTATCTGTTATACATTTTATGGTATTGGCGAAAAGATAAAACACACCTGTGGCTTCATATTTTACGGCTTTCTGGCCCAGTATCAGCTGTATGATTCTCTCATCCAGTGTTGTAGCTGACTGCATTAGTATTCTTTCCAAATTATGATGGATTAGTTATAACTCGCAATCAGAATGCCCACTTCTTGGATGAGTGCTTACAAGATGACTGAAGGTGATCATCATATACTGTTTCCAATGCTCTTATTTGTCCAATAAATACTGCCTAATAGATGTTTTTTGCCAGAATATTAGGCGATAACACTTCAATGAGCGAAAGTATGCAAGGTATTTTATGATGGAGATTTGTTTGTTTTCAGTACTTTTATTTATTTGAAATACAAATGTGTACCCAAGTACGCTGTTTGAGAAGTGGAGAAAACTTTTCACGTGAATATTTTCTTTTTATTACTGAAGCATGTGGAATTCCTCACTATTTTTTCCACAGCAGTGAATAAAGTATAGAAAAATAAGCCATAGTGGCAATATATGGGTGCATTGATAATTGAGACTTTCAGGTCGCTGGTGAACACAACCTACAGTAGTTTGTGCGTTTATTTTCTAGAAAGAAAATGTGCAGGAAATTAGTGACTAACAGTCCAAAAGTACGCACATAACACTGGTTCTACCGTGAGTATTGACCAATATGTTAAGTTTACTGTGCGTGTACTTTGAGGATACTTTAGGATCCCAGTAACTGCGCTACTGTGAGGCTTTCGTGTAAATGACATCGCAACTGCGCACATCTAACAGGCAGGCCGACGTAAACACCAAATACAATGACATTGGTTGTCGCAAGAATCATTTGAGGCCTAACAAATTGCGAATATTATTTGCTGTTAAGACGCACCTTGCAGGAAAAGTATTCCTAGGTTCAAATCGGACGTTTTCCTTTTCTTCTGAATTCAACAGAGCCACTGATCTTGGATTTGTAAATATTATGCGTACGAAATGAAACAAGTAATCAGGATTCTCACTGCTCTTCATTCTAACGATTTTGAACTGTATTAAAAACTCTCTTGGTTTGTTGACTGAATGAAGTTGCCATTCACCAAAAAGGAAACTGGCTACCTGGAAATACGTATTTCTCAAAAAATTAAAAGAAAGTAACATATTTCCGATTAATTTGGTCCTTGACACTGCACAAAGGCATTATGATATAACCAAATACATTACGTAGAGCTTTAACGAGCTTTTAAACACTACTGTAATACAATTTCGCTATTTAAGTCTACAGTTTGGAGCTAACTACCTGTCATTGTTCATACAAACACCATCCACTCAAAATTTTTATATTATACTATGGTCTGTCACAAATTTCAGTTCAAAGAAAGATCGCAAATCGACACTATGGTAGCATTAATGTAGGATGTCTTTACAGCTTTTATTCTTTGATTTAGGAAAGTTGATGTTTATCTGTTTGTAAATGTTTTGGTGCCGATGACCGTCAGTTTATATCAATGAAGGAAGCTTATGATTACATGAATGTTAATAACGTGACTTGTTATTCAATGTTTTGCGTCGTCGAGTAATTACTTACGGGCACCTGCTTATTGTAAGTATAAAATTTCGCTTTAGCTACGTAATTGCTGTTAACTTCCTTAGCTCATTGTTTTTTCTTTTACTTCGCAGAAAGCAGTGTAGATTATCAGGAAATGTAAGGAAAACTTTGTTCTCTGTGTCTCTGAAATGTGTTGTAATCGCTGCATTTATAATGTCGGGTTCAAGTCCATGGACACGGTGTTTCACAACAATTCTTTCTTAGGGGGCGGGCGGGAATATTCATCTGATCGCATGAAGCAATAGCCAGAAAACCACTTCTTTGAAATAATTCGGCAGAATTTCGTGTACGTCACAAAATCCGATGTTTACATGAGCAGTAAGAACAACTCCATCATGAGGTTAGAGTTCCTATTATAGGATCCAAAGTAGGATTCCCGTATGTAAATGACGCCAAGAATAAAAGTAATTTCATTTCAGTCTAAATATCATATATCTGCTGTAGCATCAAAATATTATTTGAACTTAACGTGTAATTGTAAACAAGTAAGTCTGAAATTCCAATGCAATCTAGCTTTTAAGTTCCTGTTTTGATCAGGTATTGATTGAAAATACTAAATTTAATAGAATTTACCGAGGAATCTGTAATAATAGGAATATTTAGTTTTAGGTAGACCTAATTGATCTTTACTATAAAAGAATAACGGATTTTGCTGCCTAAATTTGAGTAGAATTTGTCTCCGTTTTCTCCAAGCCCTAAAGTATAATTACCAGTTATTGAAAAGTAGGAATGTATCTGAGTTCTTACATCCCTCTTCATTTGTCACATGGCAAGTGAAACTAGCTAGTATAAATCTCATGTCATTAGCTGAGAAGTGGATGAAAATGTTACTACGAAAATATTCGATCATTTATTTAATGGCAAAGTATGTGGCAGGCAAAACTCTAATAATTTCTCCTTTGTTTTATATGAAAAAAGGAGGATTATGGCCGGAAATAATTGTGAATTACTGCCGTGTTTGTAGAGTTTTATTACAAACATATAAAAGCTGTTCCATTACAGTCCACAAAAAATGAATCGTCTACAACTTTTGAAGACTTAATGGGGCATTAAAGTTTCGTAGTTTTATTTTAAGTGCATTTTTGCAATTCTGGTTTGTACAATATTTACTAACTGTTCCAATTGATTGATCATTTGTCACTAGTTATTTGTCTGTTTTCCATTGTCTGACAATGGCAGTGATGAATGTGATTAGTCTTTGACTTAATTTCTCCAGTAGCTGGTTACTGTTTGGTGCATTGCTCAACACTACATTGACATTGATTCACTCCACTACATTGATTCATTTAGTGATAGTGTCTATGTAACATTCACTTCATGTTCTCTGCAAGGTGATACTTGCTTTATATGAACATCTGTGTAGTGCATGCTACCAGTTTGTCATAACTTTCCTATTCATCCCATTGTAAGATAGTGTGGTTCCCCTCCCTCCCCCCCCCCCCCTGCAAATTCTCCACTTCTTTGGTAGTTTTTTGTTTTCAACATTTGTGTTATTTCAGTTGTAATATTATTGGCAAATATGAGGTAGCAATAGCCTGTAAAAGTGTTATGGGCTGGCTGTTATGGGGGGGGGGGGAGGATAATAAAGCACATGATGAGACTCTCTCATGGAGCTGTAGATTATATTTGCAAAGAATTTAGGGAGACGAAAGAAAGAATTGTTCACTTTGTGTGGAATTAGAAGTGGTGCTTATTTAATTAAATTCAGGTAGGTTAGAACAGTGAGGTGGTGGAGAGATGTTGGTAACTGAGAAACAGTAACAAGTAAAAACCTAAGAAGAAAAATACAGAGAAGATATTTGAAATTCCAGTTAGCAACAAGTTTGACTTGGTACCAGAAGTAGAAGGAGGTGGAGGAGGAGACACTTAGCAAGATTTAAGGCAATGTGGAGATGTTGCTAAGATCATTCCATGTGAAATCAACCAATAAAAAAATAGGTTTGAACTTTGGTGATTTTGAATTTTGTAATTTGCTGTCTCTTTATTTGGTATGTCAAGTACTATTATGGTCACATTTTGAAACCATAATTAATGATGTAGAAAAAACCATTTGATCAAGAGAACCTGAAATTTATACAATTTTATTCAGTTAGGTATGAGCATTAAACTATATATTAGTTGAACATATTCATTAAAATGCTAAATTTTACCATACCAAACTTTTTTAAATTCTTAAAATTTCATAATTGAAACTTTTCTCGTATGTAACTCGTACACTATTTGTTGATGTGTATGCCAAATTTCGTGATGGTATTTCAATGGGAACATATTGAAATAAATTTTATTTCACTGCAATTTGCATTGAAGAATTATTCGATTCCACCTGCCTGGTTTGACCTATGATGTCATTAAGATGACAGACACCTTTACATCCAGAATATATAATATGGTGACCATAACATCACTGCATATGCATGTGAACAAAAATAAAAGTGACACAAGTATATCTCCCTCCACTAATAAAATGAAATTAATGTAAAAGAACAACTGTGACAATTAGGGGGGGTTCAAGGTAGGGCAAGCTAAATATGCAGCATGAAAAACATCACCATTCGAAAACAAATGTGATCCACAAAATCAAACACAAAAAATTTTCTACTTGTGGTATTCCCACAGGAATCGTACATTACATTGAATTATAATTTATAATTCAAACGATGATGGGTTCCATTTAGATATGTGTATATCCAAAAGCCAACACATGAAAATCCAAAATGCAGTATTGCAAATTTCAGTTGATCTGTACAGCTCAAATGAAGCCATTGATGCTTAAAACCTGAACATAAGTTAAAAAAAAAAAAAAAAAAAAAAAAAAAAAAATGGTTTTGCAAATTTAACTTAACCTACATAGCTCAAACAAAGCCAACAATACAAAAATCCCACACACACATCCAAAACCCTCAGTTTTCCTCCTCCTCCTCCTCCTCCTTCTTCTTCTTCTTCTTCTTCTTCTTCTTCTTCTTCTTCAACACTTCAGCACTTGATAGGTCTTGACCACCTCACCAATCTTCCTCCATTCGCCTCTCATCTCTGCTTTTCTCTTCCATCCTCGACTCTCCATCTCGGTATGGTCAGCCAACACATTATCCAGCCATCTAGCTGTTGGACCTTCCTTCTGGTGTAATACAATCTGTCTCATTATTTCTTTGGACATCCTGTTATCTTTCATTCTCTCAGTGTGTCCTAACAAGTGTATTCTTTGAAATTTAACAAAGCTGTTGTATTCCATGGCTGTACCTTATTCAAAAACCCTCTGCTTCTCTCAAAGACCCATACATTTTTTGCTGGATTTTGTATTCAAAAGCCCTTAGGTTGTTCATATCTGCTTTTGTTGTCATCTACATTTCTGACCCATAGGTAACAACTGGCTGCACAAAGGGATAGTATACTCTTAACTTGATTGATTGTGTAATTAGAGACTTCTTGAATACCTGTAAGTTTGCATAATAGACTGTGTTTCCTGTGTGTATCCTTTCTCCAATACACGGTCTCATATTATTGTATCTGGTTAAGAAAACACCTAAATAATGGAACCAGTTGACAGCTTTAAAACATTTGTTATAGACCTTGAGGTCTCGTGCTGTTCTTGCCTTAGAATTGGATGTTACCATGTATTGGTTGCATTTTTGTTTACTGTAAGTTTAATTTTTGCTCCTTCTGCTTCCATTATTTCTTACATTTATTTAATATCAGACTGTGTAGGGCTAAGTTGAACAGGATGCAGAGAGACCATCACCCTGTTTCACTTCATCTGTTAAGTTAAAGCTCTTGGTCATTTTCTTGTTTGCTTTTACTTTTGCCTTTGTGTCCTTCATTGTTAACTCCCTAGCTTGTTACAGATGCCCAATTCTTTTTGTACATTATGCAGTGGTGACCTCTTAACACTATCAAAAACTTGTTCAAAATCAGCAAACAGGAAGTGGAGATCTATGTCTTATTCTTAATATTTCTCCATTATTTGTCTAATAACAAACAACTGGCCAGATGTACTGCCTCTATTTGGCTACATCTTGTGTGGAACTCAGGGCTAAGAGACATGTGGAGAAATATTCATCACAACACATAATTTTCTTGACAAGTGGTGGGGATTCCATTATGGCCACCAGCACCTAGAGGATTGGTTTGGGAAAGTAGCAGTTATTTCAGAAATGAAAAATGGTTCATCCCCTGCTCAGTCATGTGTGCTGCTCGCCTGTGACAAGATGTGTGACATTGTTGTAACCATTATCCCCATAACAGTCTTAATTTGGTACAGGATATCATCTTCCACCGCAACCTCCTTTTACAGACTGATGACGAATTATGTGTTGATTTGGGGTGACAGGGTGTGCATTTTGTTTTTTGTGTCCAGTGGGGACCAAAGGACACTAGGGCTGATACTGAGGACTTCATCTTGGCTGTAGAAGGCAGCTTACTGTCTGAAAAGGTCAAGTTAATTGTACATCATTGTGATGTGAAACTGTATGTTTCCCCTCCCAAGTGGTACTTCAAATACATGAGATTCAGGCACACGTCATTGCATTGTACTGCCAGCCCTGTCTGTAGGGATTGTAGACATCACTTGCTCTTGAGCACTCTTCGAACTTCTTTGTGTCAGCTGTGGGGATCACCATTCCCCCTGTTCACCATACTGCATCATCTTCCAAAGAGAAAAGAAAATTAGAAAAATACAGGAACCTTTGCTGACTCATGTATAAGGAGACCAAGAAGAAATATGATTGTTTGCATGCTGTACATATGACAATGTTTGCTATAGCTACAATGACATCATCCACTCTAGCAGTACCCTCGCCCTTCATGCCTCTGTGCTCGACCTCCAGGATAGGAGATTCCAGTGGTCCCCACACCACTGGTTCCCACACATTCCAACTCTGTGACTGAGGCGCAGTTTCTGGTAGTCCCTATGGCACCAGGATCTCCACACGACCTGCTTCAGAACCGATGTGTGATGGTGCTGTATCCTCACAATCACTGACAACAGGTGACCCTGAGGCATGACATGCCTCCTTGATCCCTTCAAGCCCCCACAGGATACCAATACCATGATCCTCTATTGTAACTGGAGTGTTTTTATTTTCCCACTATCTGCATTTATCATGCTTTCTACATTGTTCTCCAGAAAACTTGGTTACCATCATTGCAAATGCCTACCCTCTGCTGCTGTCAGGTCTCTTTTAAGAATTGAGCTTATGCGTCAATGTCTGATGGAGTTTGCATGCACGATCTGGACTCTGTCTACAGCAAACACTTGCAGCTCAATATGACCTCATAGGCTGTGGCTGATCGTGTGAGGTCATCCTTAACTACATTGTTTGCACTGGTTACATCAATGCACAGGAGCCTTTATGGGGTGGAATTATAGCAATTGCCCACAGTAGGTCTGATGAAAGTTTGCTTGCAGAGTTCGCTCTTTGTCTCTTGAATACCAGTGCTCCCACACATTTAATTGTGGCTGATGGTATGAGGGTTATCCTACCCAAGATCCTTCACACTCCTCCTAAAGTTATGCTTGGTCAGCCACTCAACCTACACAACATTCTATTCCATCCCTGTGCCACTCTCATTCCCAACCCCTTGCCATAGGGTTCACAGGACCTGCCCAATTTACCCGCCATACACCAGTCCTGTCACAGGCTTATCCTACCACATCAGAGTCCCGGCCACCTGTGAAAGCAGCCATGTCATATACCAACTCTGCTGCAGATGGTGCACAACGTTTTACGTTGGTATGACTACCAACCTGCTGTCCCACAGGATGAATAGCCATCACCAAACATGTCAGGAACAAAGTTGACCACCCATATCATAACATGCAGCTGAGTACAATATTCTCTACTTCAAACCTTAGCCATCTGGATCAGTCAATCCACCTCCAGCTTCTCTGAACTATGCACATGGGTGTTGTTCTTACAAACACCCTCCGCTTCCATAATCGTCATGGCCTCAGTCTCAGGAAACCTACTGTCCCTGCACAGTCCAGCCAGCAGTTTCCCCTTCCTCTTTCCTGTCACCCCTCCTAGTTCACCTCCACAAATTACCTTCAGCTTTTGGTGCTTCCCAATGACCACACTATCATACCAGCCCATATACCTGCCACCCCTCCCTCCTGCATTCCTAGCCAGCAAACTGGTCGCTTCCCTCCAAGCTGCTAGCCACCCATTTCCACTCCCTCTCTCTGCCTCCTGCCTCCTCCCTCTACCTCTACCTCTAGATCTCTTTCTCTCTATCTCTGCCCCCCCCCCCCCCCCCCCTCACCCAACACTACCCTAACCACAAACAGTCCACCTGCCAAAAAGTAGCATTGGCACTGTTACTCTAGCTGGCACCATGTAAAGACATAGATATGTGTGTGTGTGTGTGTGTGTGTGTGTGTGTGTGTGTGTTTTCCTCTAGCTCATCAAAGGATAACTCCAAAAGCTAGCAGGTTTTCTTTCTTTTGTGTGTACCTGTCGACAACTCAGTGCTTCTGCTTTTTGGTGAGTGGTCTCCTTTAATCCAGAAAACTTTACATTCAACAATAACTTTCATAAAACATTTATACTGCTTAATCAGTTAGAAAGATAAGGTTGGTAAACTGCAGTACACCTCTTTTCCTCAAGACATGTAGACACTGTCATGTAATCCTTATGGAATGTGGAACTGTTGCCCACACATGTGATTAAGACTTTGTTTTTCTCCATTTGCTAGTTAATTGTTATTTATGTTATTTCAGAACTTAAGAGATGAAGAAACCAACTCTTGCAGATAGATGTCTTCAGTTTACTGATGTATAAAGATTCAATGAGCACAGCTGCCAAACAGAGAAAGAAAAAGGACCCTGCAACACATGTGTTGACAAAGGAACTAGTTATTTCAGTAAACAAGGTATGTAATAATGTTTAATGATTTGAATGAATTATACATTTATTTTTAATGTAAAAGCTGTGCTTTAAGAATAACATCTTAAGTTAATCAAAAATTTAACACGTGTGAAGGTGACCTTCATCAAGATAGATATTCACCAAACAAATGAATCATTAAACACTTTTATGTATATATATTCATTTTACCCCCCTCACGAACCACGGACCTTACCGTTGGTGGGGAGGCTTGCGTGCCTCAGCGATACAGATAACCGTACCGCAGGTGCAGCCACAAAGGAGGGGTATCTGTTGAGAGGGCCAGGCAAATGTGTGGTTCCTGAAGAGGGGCAGCAGCCTTTTCAGGAGTTGGAGGGGCAGCAGTCTGGATGATTGACTGATCTGGCCTTGTAACATTAACCAAAACAGCCTTGCTGTGCTGGTACTGCGAACGGCTGAAAGCAAGGGGAAACTACAGCTGTAATTTTTCCTGAGGGCACGCAGCTTTACTGTATGGTTAAATGATGATAGCGTCCTCTTGGGTAAAATATTCCGGAAGTAAAATAGTCCCCCATTCGGATCTCCAGGCAGGGACTACTCGGGAGGATGTCCTTATCAGGAGAAAGAAAACTGGTGTTCTACAAGTTGGAGTATGGAATGTCAGACCCCTTAATCGGGCAAGCAGGTTAGAGAATTTAAAAAGGGGAAATGGGTAGGTTAAAGCTAGATATGGTGGGAATTAGTGAAGTTCAGTGGCAGGAGGAACAAGACTTCTGGTTAGGTGACTACAGGGTTGTAAATACAAAATCAAATAGGGGTAAAAGCAGGAGTAGGTTTAATAATGAATAAAACAGTTGGAGCATGGGTAAGCTACTACAAACGGCATAGTGAACACATTATTGTAGCAAAGATAGACATGAAGCCCACGCCCACCACAGCAGTACAGGATTATATGCCAACTAGCTCTGCAGATGATGGAGAGATTGATGAAATGTATGATGAGATAAAAGAAATTATTCAGATAGTGAAGAGAGACGAAAATTTAATAGTCATGGGTGACCGGAATTCAATAGGAGGAAAAGTAGGAGGTGAATATGGAATGGGGGTAAGGAATGAAAGAGGAAGCCGCCTGGTAGAATTTTGCACAGAGCATAACTTAATCATAAATAACACTTGGTTCAAGAATCATGAAAGAACGTTGTATACATGGAAGAGGCCTGGAGACACTGGAAGGTTTCATATAGATTATATAAAGGTAAGACAGAGATTTAGGAACCAGGTTTTAAATTGTAAAACATTTCTAGGGGCAGATGTGGTCTCTGATCCAAATCTATTGGTTATGAACTGTAGATTAAAACTGAAGAAACTGCAAAAAGGTGTGAATTTAAGGAGATGGGGCCTGGATAAACTGAAACAACCAGAGGTTGTAGACAATTTTAGGGAGAGCATTAGGGAACGACTGACGAGAATGGGGGAAAGAAATACAGTAGACGAAGAATGCATAGCTTTGAGGGATGAAATAGTGAAGGCAGCAGAGGATCGTGTAGGTAAAAAGATGAGGGCTAGTAAAAATCCTTGGGTAACAGAAGAAATATTGAATTTAATTGATGAAAGGAGAAATAAAGTGCAGTAAATGAAACAGGCAAAAAGGAATACAAATGTCTCAAAAATGAGATTGACAGGAAGTGCAAAATGGCTAAGCAGGGGTGGCTAGAGGACAAGTGTAAGGATGTAAAGGCATATATCAGTAGGAGTAATATAGATACTGCCTTCAGGAAAATTAAAGAGACCTTTGGAGATAAGAGAACCACTTGTATGAACATCAAGAGCTCAGATGGAAACCCAGTTCTAAGCAAAGAACGGAAAGCAGAAAGGTGGAAGGAGTATATAGAGGGTCTATACAAGGGCGATGTACTTGAGGTCAATGTTATAAAAATGGAAGAGGACGTAGATTAAGATGAAATGGGAGATATGATACTGCATGAAGAGTTTGACAGAGCACTGGAAGACCTAAGTCAAAACAAGGCCATGGGGGCAGACAACATTCCATTAGATCTACTGATAGCCTTGGGAGAGCCAGTCCTGACAAAACTCTACCACCTGGTGAGCAAGATGTATGAGACAGGTGAAATACCCTCAGACTTCAAGAAGAATATAATAATTCCAATCCCAAAGAAAGCAATTGTTGACAGATGGCTGCAAAATACAGGGTGTTCATAAATGAATATTGGGGTTTTAACGCTTTATAATATTTATTATATTAAACTTACAGTTATAAATGATATGTCAAATGAAAGAGCAACTCAAACAGTTTTACCGAGAACCTTACAAATGTTCAATGTGAGCACCATTTGTCACATGGAACACATCAAGTCTATAGCCGAATTCTTCCTGAACGTTGATAAGTGTGTCTTCAGTGATTGTAGCAACAGCTGCTTCAATCTGGTTTCTTAATTCAGGGAGGTCTACTGGTAGCAGAGTCAAGTACACATGATCCTTGATGAAGACTCAAAGGAAAAAATCGCATGGCGTTAGGTTGGGTGAATGTAGACGCCGTACAAAGCGAGCCCTATCATGGGGCCCCTTGAGGCCTATCCAGCGCTTGGGTACAGTGAAGTTCAATCAGTCGCGTACTTCGCTATGCCAGTGAGGTGGCACACAATCTTGTTGGAAAATGAGGTTCTCCGGCTCATGTTCTTCCAACTGAGGAAAGAGCCATTGCTGTAGTGTATTAAGGTAAAAAGTGCCAGTTACAATAGGTTTACCAAAAAAGAAAAGCCCATAAACTTTCTGCCGGGATACGGCACAAGAAATAGTCACTTTAGGGGAATCTCGTTGCATTTGTACCGTCTCGTGAGGATTTTCTGACCACCAGATGCGCACATTGTGAGTGTTAACATGTACACTAAGGTGAAAGCTCGATTCATCACTGAATACAACATGATCCAGAAAATCTTCATCGTCATGAAACAACATTTCGTTTGGGAAGTTGGCACATAATCCATGGTCTACCGGCTTTAGAGCCTGTAATAACTGTAAACGGTAAGGACGTAGTTTTTCACGTTTTCTTAAAACTTTCCAAACAGACCACATGGGAACTTGTAATTCACGACTACGGTAGCCTTCTGGACTGATTTCATTGGGCTACGAGTGAACGACTCTCTCACTCGCTCAACAGTCTCTTCATTAACTCTTGGTCATCTTGTGCTCTTCCCTTTACAAATGCAGCTGGTATCTTCAAATTGATGATACAATCTACGAATGTTATCATCACTTGGAGGATCACAACCAAACTTCAGCCGGAGTGCACATTGCACAGTAACTACAGATTCGGTCTTTGGCATCTGCAAAACACGAAACACTAGTTGCCATATTCGGTACTACCACTGTCCAGCAGATTGCGGCAGAAACATTGCGTGTTGCGCATGTGCACTGGTGCAAAACACAACTGTTTGAGTTGCTCTTTCATTTGACATATCATTCATGAATTAGTTTAATGTAATAAATACTATAAAGCTTTAAAACCCTGATATTCATTTATAAATGCCCTGTACTAACATGAATTCTTTACAGATGAATGGAAAAACTGGTAGAAGCCGACCTCGGGGAAGATCAGTTTGGATTCCGTAGAAATGTTGGAACACATGAGGCAATACTGACCCTACAACTTATCTTAGAAGATAGATTAAGGAAAGGCAAACCTGGGTTTCTAGCTTTTGTAGACTTGAGAAAGCTTCTGACAATGTTGACTGGAATACTCTCTTCCAAATTCTGAAGGTGGCAAGGGTCAATTACAGGGAGCAAAAGGCTATATACAATTTGTACCGATACTAGATGGCAGTTATAAGAGTCATGGGGCATGAAAGGGAAGCAGTGGCTGGGAAGAGAGCAAGACAGGGCTGTAGCCGATCCCTGATGTTATTCAATCTGTATATCGAGCAAGCAGTAAATGAAACAAAAGAAAAATTCAGAGCAGTTATTAAAATCCATGGAGAAGAAATAAGAACTCTGAGGTTTGCTGATGACATTCTAATTCTGTCAGATGACATTGTAATTCTGTCAGAGGCAGCAAAGGACCTGGAAGAGCAGTTGAATGGAATGGACAGTGTCTTGAAAGGAGAATATAAGATGAAAATCAACAAAAGCAAAACGAGGATAATGGAATGTAGTTGAATTAAATCGGGTGATGCTGAGGGAATTAGATTAGGATATGAGACACACTACAGTAGTAGATGAGTTTTGCTATTTGGGAGCAAAATAACTGATTATGTAATATTGTAGAACAAAAGCAAACTGGTGCTTTTCATTTATTAACTGATGATGGTCAAAGTAGAGAGGATATAAAATGTAGACTGGCAATGACAAGGAAAGTGTTTCTAATGAAGAGAAATTTTTTAACATTGAGTAAAGATTTAAGTGTTAGGAAGTCGTTTCTGAAAGTATTTGTATGGAGTGTAGCCATGTATGGAAGTGAAACATGGATGATAAATAGTTTAGACAAGAAGAGAATGGAAGCTTTCAAAATTTGCTGCTACAGAAGAATGCTGAAGATTATGGGTAGATCAGGTAACTAATGAGGAGGTACTGAATAGAATTGAGGAGAAGAGAAATTTGTGGCACATCGTGACTAGTAGAAGGGATCGGTTGGTAGGACAATTTCTGAGGCATCAAGGGATCGCCAATTTAGTAATGGAGGGCAGCATGGAGGGTAAAAATTGTAGAGGGACACCAAGAGATGAACACATTAAGCAGAATCAGAAAGATGTAGGTTGCAGTAGGTACTGGGAGATGAAGAATCTTGCACAGGATAGAGTAGCATGGAGAGCTGCATCAAACCAGTCTCTGGACTGAAGACTACAACAACAACATTCATTTTATAATATTTGTGGTATGATCTTTTAGAAATCAACAATCTAAGGGATGTTAAGTACAAACGCGAAATTCTTGGAGAAATGCGCATTTAAACTACAGTACAATAACATCTTATCAGTTTGATGACAAATCATTTTAGATTGTGCAATGTCTGATCTACTGGGAAGCCATATTTGACATTGCTAATCGGCAGAAGTAAACAAACATTACTCTGCCAACATTTTGTGTTATCATTGTAAGTCCTTTTATTGTGCCATTTATAAGGTTTTAAAGGAAAGTGGAGCAATCAAAATACTACTTCACAGAATGAAATTGTTGCATAGCCTCCACAACTGATAGAAAATTTTCACATTCATAGTCATACTTATTCATAGTCATCCTTAAGGGATATAACACAGAATGGGAAAGTATCATTTATTGTTTCCCTCAAAAGTTGGTAAGCCTACTTGATGCATTGCTATTCTACATCCAAATAACGTAAAAAGACTTATCAGAAAGTATATTTACCGCTGGCATAAGCTCAAGACTTAACGGTATTTGAATGGGCTTTTAACTGTCCACTGTGACAACTCAGATCTGAATTGTAGAAGGAAAAGGAAATTGACCCCCCCCCCCCCAGGTATAGTTTACCAGCTATGGTATGACTGATGTAAAACTAATGTAAAAATAGAAAGGATGTAGTAGGGAAAAATTGTATTGTCAATCACATGACATGAGTCATTGACCAGAACATCAATACATTGTAAAGGAGAATCTTCCAACATAAAATAAAAACCTAATGCTGGTCAGTATATATGATGTGTTGTAAAGTAAAAGGTAAAATATAATTGTAGGCGACAACTTCAGAGAGAAAGGTGTACATATTACATTTTATTTTTGTATATGCATTCCTTAAGACAATGCAGTATTAACAAATACAGCTGATTTGCAGTATTTGAGTCTTCTGTCTCTAAAACACAATTTTAAAAACGTGTCTTTATTAAAGAAATAAAAGATACTGAGGACTGTTAAAAAAATGGGGAATAGAATTGTGTTACAAAACAACTATAGCTTTTAGCAAACAACATTACTACATATTTACAAAGATATTCCATGATAGTGGTGTGGGACAATAGAGTGCTATCCAGAGTGCACCAGCTACCATAGCAGAATGGGTGATGTGCTACTGTACTTGTATATGTAACAGGCAAAGTCTGTGTTGCCCACCTTCCATCTACAACCATCTAACAGTATAAACACATCTGTGTCAGCAGACTGAAGGAAAACATCAGACATTGTACATTTATTGGAGAACATCATTGTAAATATTAAGGGGCCTTGTTTCGACTCAGGTCTTTCAGTGCTCTGTCAAACTCTTCACACAGTATCGTATCTCCCATTTCATCTTCATCTACATCCTCTTCCATTTCCATAATATTGTCCTCAAGTACATCGCCCTTGTATAGACCCTCTATATACTCCTTCCACATTTCTGCTTTCCCTTCTTTGCTTAAAACTGGGTTTCCATCTGAGCTCTTGATGTTCATACAAGTGGTTCTCTTATCTCCAAAGGTCTCTTTAATTTTCCTGTAGGCAGTATCTATCTTACCCCTAGTGAGATAAGCCTCTACATCCTTACATTTGTCCTCTAGCCGTCCCTGCTTAGCCATTTTGCACTTCCTGTTGATCTCATTTTTGAGACGTTAGTATTCCTTTTTGCCTGCTTCATTTACTGCATTTTTATATTTTCTCCTTTCATCAATTAAATTCAATATTTTTTCTGTTACCCAAGGATTTCTACTAGCCCTCGTCTTTTTACCTACTTGATCCTCTGCTGCCTTCACTACTTCATCCCTCAAAGCTACCCATTCTTCTTCTACTATATTTCTTTCCCCCATTCCTGTCAATTGTTCCCTGATGCTCTCCCTGAAACTCTGTACAACCTCTGGTTCTTTTAGTTTATCCACGTCCCATCTCCTTAAATTCCCACCTTTTTGCAGTTTCTTCAGTTTTAATCTACACGTCATAACCAATAGATTGTGATCAGAGTCCACATCTGCCCCTGGAAATGTCTTACAATTTAAAACCTGGTTCCTAAATCTCTGTCTTACCATTATATAATCTATCTGATACCTTTTAGTATCTCCGGGGTTCTTCCATGTATACAACCTTCTATCATGATTCTTAAACCAAGTGTTAGCTATGATTAAGTTGTGCTCTGTCCAAAATTCTACCAGGTGGCTTCCTCTTTCATTTCTTAGCCCCAATCCATATTCACCTACTACGTTTCCTTCTCTCCCTTTTCCTACACTCGAATTCCAGTCACCCATGACTATTAAATTTTCGTCTCCCTTCACTATCTGAATAATTTCTTTTATTTCATCATACATTTCTTCAATTTCTTCGTCATCTGCAGAGCTAGTTGGCATATAAACTTGTACTACTGTAGTAGGTGTGGGCTTCGTATCTATCTTGGCCACAATAATGCGTTCACTATGCTGTTTGTAGTAGCTTACCCGCTTTCCTATTTTCCTATTCATTATTAAACCTACCCCTATTTGACTGTGTTTATAACCCTGTAGTCACCTGACCAGAAGTCTTGTTCCTCCTGCCACCGAACTTCACTAATTCCCACTATATCCAACTTTAACCTATCCATTTCCCTTTTTAAATTTTCTAACCTACCTGCCCGATTAAGGGATCTGACATTCCACGCTCCGATCCGTAGAACGCCAGTTTTCTTTCTGCTGATAACGACATCCTCTTGAGTAGTCCCCGCCAGGAGATCCGAATGGGGGACTATTTTACCTCCGGAATATTTTACCCAAGAGGATGCAATCATCATTTAATCATACAGTAAAGCTGCATGCCCTCGGGAAAAATTACGGCCGTAGTTTCCCCTTGCTTTCAGCCGTTCGCAGTACCAGCACAGCAAGGCCATTTTGGTTATTGTTACAAGGCCAGATCAGTCAATCATCCAGACTTTTGCCCTTGCAACTACTGAAAAGGCTGCCGCCCCTCTTCAGGAACCACACGTTTGTCTGGCGTCTCAACAGATACCCCTCCGTTGTGGTTGTACCTACGGTACGGCTATCTGTATCGCTGAGGCACGCAAGCCTTCCCACCAACGGCAAGGTCCATGGTTCATGTTTAGTATAACAACAAAAACGGTCAGTTTCTGACAAAATAATTTAATTGGATACATAAAAATCTACTCACCAAGCGGCAGCAGAACACACCCATAAAACAAAGTTATAATTAGACAAGGTTTTGGAACCAGTGCCTCCTCCTTGAGGCAGAAGGGTTGCAGGGGAAGGAAGAGGGGTGAAGGAAAAGGACTGGAGAGGTCTAGGGAAAGGGGTCACCCAGAACTGTGGGTCGAGGAGACTTACACTTTTCCTAGACCTCTTCAGTCATTTTCCTTCGCCCCTCTTCCTTCCCCTTCAATCCTTCTGTCTGAAGAAGGAGCCACTGGTTCAAAATCTTGCCCAGTTGCAACCTTCTATCCAAATGATTTTTTTTGACAAAATATTGTTTGGTTTATTTGTTAGTAGTAAGTGCAAACACAGTGGGCAATATCTTTCTCTGTAAAGTGTAAACATTTTTCAACATTCTGCATATTTCACATTGCTGAATTTCTGGTTAAAATATGCATTTCCAGTGCTCTTCTGTTCATAACAAACGAGTGAGAACTTCCACATAAACCATGCTGCATTGGGGTTTGTCTTTGGTTTGAACTTGTTGTTAGATACACTGTCAGTGAACAGATACAGTAGTGAAAGAGTGAGGTTTGTGGACTGTGAAAAATGGTACAAGAAAATGATGTTTAAGAAAAGTAAAAAACACGTAACAGTTATCGTAAATCTGTCAAAAGTATTGCAGAAATATCTTGGTGCTCACGTAATGGTATTAGCATCACATCCATTGTGTAGGAATTGCTATACTCACTACAAGAAGAAATTTAGTAACAACCCACCTAAACAATCACCATCACCCAAATGTGACAGTGAAGAAGACAGTTCAGATGTTTATATTCCTGGATGTGAAGTTGTTGATGCATTGAATGTTAGCATTTCTGTTGTAGCCCCTACTATATACCCTTTTAAATGTCCAGGAAAGTTAAGAAGCACAAGAAGAAAACAGTATGTAAAAAGAAAAGTGGAAGAAATTGAAACAAGTTTTATACAAGCAATATCTTCAAAACTTTGTGAAGTTTATATTATAGATGCACTTGGTGCAGAACCTGAAGGTAGTGATATGTGCATGATATGTGATGTGTGGTTTCAAAACCTAAATGCTGCTATCTCAGCAGCCACCTGTAGTGAGAAGGTACACTTACTGACACTGATATCAGGTAGCTACTCTAAGCAGCAGATACAGAAATGCATACCCACTTCCTCACATTATTTGATTTCAGAAGCTCTTAAAGAACGAGAAAAGTATTTGGGTATTTTGGCATGTCCAGATTCTGACTGTGGGTATCCATTGCAAGGTGATAAGCTTACTTTTGCTCTGGAACATTACTTAAGTGATGACAAAGATTGCAGCAGGCAGAGTCCTAACCAGGCTAATGTTATCTATGTTAGTTGAAATTGTAAAAAGATATATGACAGGATCAGTAAGGGAAGCATATCTCCTAATGAAAAAGGTGAACCCAAATTTAAAAATTGGTTTAACAAAATTCTACTCCTTATGACCAAAATGGGTAAAATGCCAGCCAGTGAAGGGAGTGTGGGAAATAATTTGAAATGTGCTTGTTTTGCTGTAAGTTGTGTCACAGGAAAGAAGTATGCAAAGAAGGACCTGATGCTTTTGTGTATATGTCAAGAGCTGCAAGATAAATGTTGGTTGCAAGAGTGTGCAATGTGTCCTGGTGCTGAAGTGATGACTGTTGAAGCATTACACCTTCAGGATACTGACAATGACATAACCTATGCATTGTGGGAGGACCCCTTGTGGGTTCGGGGGTTAGAATAGGCCCGCGGTATTCCTGCCTGTCGTAAGAGGTGACTAAAAGGAGTCTCAAATGTTTCGGCCTATAAGTGATGGTCCCCTCTTGGCTTTGACCTCTGTATTTCCAAATTCTTCCGAAGAGTGAGCCAATTGGGGAAGGGCGCCTTACATGGTGCATTGTGTCCATCGTGCATTGAGACTTTTAGCCAGCTTTCTTGTCATCGCATTGCCGTCCTGGTCGTCCTCAATCTCTTGGGTGAGGATACATTCCTGGGTGTGATTTCCACCATGCACTGTGCAGTGTTGCTTTTTGCGGAGATGACGACTATGGACTTCCTTGCACCGAATATCCAGCCCATTGTGCAGTGTTGCTTTTTGCGGAGATGACGGCCATGGACTTCCTTGCACCGAATATCCAGCCCATTGTGCAGTGTTGCTTTTTGCGGAGATGACGATTATGGATTTCCTTGCACTGAATATCAAGCACGGTAGCCAGTCCGTTGTGGTGGGGCTACCATGTACACTGTTGGTCTGTAGCCCCCTGCCAACACAGGGATCGCTCTGCTGATGCCTGCGCCGTTAACTCCCCACATATGCCAAGGAGTAGATGCCTATCTCCCTGGGGCATCAGAACTCCCGGCAATGGCCATCCTGCCAGGTGGCCCTTGCTGAGCTGGGTGGCGCCCGTGGGGAGGGCCCTTGGTCAAAGTAGGTGGTATCAGGGCGGATGGCCCGCAATGAAGCGTGGTACATCATCTCTTGCTGGAGGCCAGCCACCGGCAGTCTCTAAGTGTTCTCGGGCTCAATTCAGTGCTCAGAAATATGATCCCAAATCGTTCCCCTCCCTGGCTACACCGTGGGAGGAGCGTAAAGCTCAGGATGGCAGTGAAACTTATTCGCCCAGGTACCTAGTTTGTACAAGAGCTGATGGGGAGTCTTTCATCTCAACAAAGCCTCAATTCTTTGTAGAGCATTTAGAGGACAAGTTTGGGGAGGTGGAGGGCTTGTCCAAAATGCGCTCTGGGTCAGTGTTGATAAGAACAGCATCCTCTGCCCAGTCACGAAGGTTACTTGCTTGTGCCAAGTTGGGGGATGTTTCAGTTACCACCACACGCCATAAGAGTTTAAATGTGGTCCACGGTATTATTTTCCATAGGGACCTTCTTTTGCAGTCTGATGATGAGCTGCGCGCCAATTTAGAGCGTCAAGCTGTTCCGTCTGGCGCGTTCATTGGGGTCCGAAGGATAATGAGATTGCAACTGGTGCCTTCATCTTGGCCTTTGAGGGTGGTACATTACCAGAGAAAGTCAGGGTGATGGTCTACCGCTGTAATGTCAAGCCCTATATTCCTCCCCCAATGCTGTGCTTTAAGTGCTGAAAGTTCGCCCATATGTCTTCCCGCTGTACTTCCAGCCTCACATGTTGAGATTGCGGGAGCCCATCACATCCCAATACACCATATGCCCCGCCTCCCATCTGTGTCAACTGCGGAGAGCATCATTCATCTTGCTCACCAAACTGCAGGTTCTTACAGATAGAGCAGAAAATCGTGGAATAAAATACCCTGGACCGACTGACCTATACTGAGGCTAAGAGGAAATATGAACGACTCCATCCTGTGTGTGTCCGTCCCCGATTCTAAGCCAGAGAAGTGTTCAACTCCTTCAGCCCCTCTTGCTCGCAAGGGGTCCCTTGGGTCCCTCCTTTCTCAGGTTTCCACAGGTGGGGAAGGATGACGCCCAGCAGTGGCATAAGTGCCCACATGCAGCTGGTCATAGGGCTTCGCAATCCTCCTCCGTCCTCGAGACTGAATCAGTGAAGCCCTCCCAGCCAGTGAAACTCAAGGAGCAGCGAGAAAAGTCCAAGAAGAAGACCTCTAAGACGAAGGAACTTGCCGTGGCACCCAGCCCACTGCAACCTAAAAGCTCTGTGTCTGAGGGCGAGGTAGAGATTCTGGCGTCCACTGAGGACCTAGATCTTACTGGACTCTCAGACACAATGGATGTCACTCGCACATGTACTCAATTGATGGCAGCAGGTGACCCAGCAGCGTAATCTGCCTCCTCAGTCCCTTCACGCCTTTCTTGGCCATGGACAATGTCATCCTTCAGTGGAACTGCAGCAGTTTTTTCCACCACCTTGCTGAGCTCCAACAACTACTCAGCCTTCACCCTTTCCTCTGCATTGCTCTTCAGGAAACTTGGTTTCCGGCGATGCGAACCTCCGCTCTCCGTGGCTATCGGGGTTATTATAAGAATCGGGCAGCTTATGAGAGGGTATCTGGTGGCGTCTGCATCTACGTCCTTCACTCCCTGTTCCTCTACAAACACCTTTAGATGCTGTCTCTGTTCGGGTGTGGATGCCTCAGGCTGTTACTGTCTGCAGTCTCTACCTTCCACCGGATGGTGATGTCCCGCAGCATGTCCTGGCTGCACTGATAGCCCAATTGCCGCCATCTTTTCTGTTACTGAGCGACTTCAACGTGCATAACCCTCTGTGGGGTGGATCAGTGGCAACAGGCCGAGGCAGCATCGTTGAGCAAGTATTGACACAGCTCGACCTTTCTCTTTTAAATAATGGTGCCTTCACACATTTCAGTGTGGAGCATGGCACGTGGCACATACTCAGCCATCGACCTTTTGATCTGCAGCATTAGCCTATTACCATCTGTCCAATGGAGCATGCATGACGACTTGTGCGGTAGTGACTACTTTCTGTCACTGCCACAGCGTCACTCTTCTGGGTGCCCCTGCAGATGGGCTATGAATAAGGCTGACTGGGACTTCTTCACCTCAGTTGCCACTATTGAGTCTCTTTCCAATGACTCCATTGATGCGGTGGTTCACTGCCACAGAATGTGCCATTCCCTGTTCTTCTGGGTTCCCTCGGTGGAGGACTGTGCCTTGGTGGTCGCCCGAGATCGCAGGCGGGCACTCCAGCGTCATAAGTGGCATCACTCACTGAAACACCTCATCGCCTTTAAATGGCTCCATGCGCGAGCCCGCTGCCTCATTTGCCAACGCAAGCAAGAGTGCTGGGAAAGGTATGTCTCACCATTGGCCTCCGTACCTCACCATTGCAGGTTTGGGCCAAGGTTAGGCGACTCTATGGCTATCGGATCCCCGTCAACATACCTGCGCTTTCACTGAATGGAGCAGTCTGTACTGACTCCGACACAGTTGCAAACCGCTTAGCGGAGCATTTTGCTCAGAGTTCCACTTCTGCAAATTACCCACTGGCCTTCCGCTCCCTGAAAGAGCTGTTGGAACGTCGGAGCCTTTCATTTCACATGCACCATCCTGAACCATACAATGCTCCGTTCAGTGAGTGGAAATTCCAAAGTGCCCTAACCGTTTGCCTTGATACGGCTCCCAGGCCAGATTGCATCCACTGTCAGATGCTCAAATACCTCTTGATGGACTTCCAGCGACGCCTCCTAGACCTTTTCTACCGTATCTGGGTCTAGGGTGAGTTTCTGTTGCAATGGCGGGAAAGCGTCGTAATCCCCGTGTTGAAACCTGGCAAGAACCCACTGGAGGTGGACAGCTACCGCCCCATTAGCCTCACCAATGTTCTTTGCAAGTTGCTCGAGCGCGTGGTGAGCCGGAGGTTGAGTTGGCTACTTGAGTCTCGGGGCCTTCTGGCTCCGTCTCAGGGTGGGTTCCGTAAGGGCCGCTCTGCCGCCAATAATCTGGTGTGCCTGGAGTCTGCCATCATATAGCCTTTGCCCACCATCAGCATCTGGTTGCGCTCTTTTTTGACATGCGGAAGGCATACAATACGACATGGCGACATAACCTCCTCTCTATGCTTCATGGTTGGGGTCTTCGGGGTACGCTCCCAATTTTCGTACAAAATTTTCTGTCGTTTCTTTCCTTCCATGTGCAAGTTGCGGCTTCCCCTAGTCCCGAGTCCAGAAGAATGGGGTACTGCAAGGATCTGTCTTAAGTGTCAGCCTCTTTTTGATTGCAATTAATGGGCTTGCTGTGGCGGTGGAAACGTCTGTCTCAGCTTCCTTGTATGCTGACAACTTCTGCCTATATTATAGCTCCACTGGCATTGCAGCTGCTGAACGGCAGCTGCAGGGCGCTATCCGAAAGGCACAGTCTTGGGCAGTAGCGCATGGCTTCCAGTTTTCGGCTGCCAAGACCTGCATTATGCATTTCTGTCGGTGACGCACTGTTCACCCTGAGCCACTGCTTTATCTTGATGGCGAATCTCTTCCTGTGGTGGAGACGCATCAGTTTTTGGGATTGGTTTTCGATACCCAGTTGACTTGGCTGCCTCATATTCGGCAGCTTAAACAAACGTGCTGGCAGCATCTTAATGATCTTTGTTGCTCGAGTCACATCAGTTGGGGTGCCGATCGGTCTACCCGTCTGCAGCTGTATCAGGCGTTAATTCAGTCTCGTCTAGATTATGGGAGCCTGGCTTATGGTTCGGCATCCCCTTCCTCATTGCGGTTGCTGGACCCCTTCCTTCACAGTGGGATCCGACTCACCACTGGAGCTTTCCGGACAAGTCCTGTCAACAGCATACTTGTGGAGGCAGGTGTCCCTCCATTGCTGTTCTGGCACCAGTGATTACTGGCCACTTATGCTACACACATTTGTAGATTGCCTGGGCATCCCAGTTATTGTCTCCTGTTTCCTCAGTCGGTCGTTCATCTTCTGGAACGGCAGTCCCGGTCAGGATGTACAATCGCGGTTCGCATCAGAGCTCTTCTCTCTAGGCCTGAGGTTTTCCCTCTTCCACCTCTTTTTCTTTTTCCGGGTCCCTCTGTGTGTACCCCCTTGGTGTGTGCCCCGTCCATGCCTTTGGCTCAATTTGGCACAGGGCCCGAAGGACTCAGTCCCTCCTGAGGCCCTCTGCCACCACTTTCTTTCAATCCTTGCTGCGTTTCAAGGCTCTGACATTGTCTATATTGATGGTTCGATGGTGGCTGGTCGTGTCGGTTATGCTCTTACTCTAGGGGATCATTATGAACAACCCTCATTGCCGGCTGGCTGCAGTGTTTTCATTGTCGAGCTGGTCGCCATCTCTCGCACTCTAGAGTATATCCGCTCCTGCTTAGGTGAGTCCTTTGTTATCTGTAGTGACTCCCTGAGAAGAGTTTACGAGCTATCGGCCAGTGATTCCCTCACTCTTGTCTGATGATGGCTATCCAGGTGTCCCTCCATACTCTTGCCCGTTGCAGCCACTCTGTGGTCTTTGTGTGGACCCCGGGTCGTGTAGGCATCCTGGGAAATGAACGTGTTGACACGCTGGCCATAAAGGCTGTCGGTGCACCAGACTTGGAGATTGGTCTTTCGGAGAGCGACCTCAGGTCAGTTTTGCGGCAGAAGATACTTTGCACGTGGGGTGAAGAATGGCGCCCTTCCTTCATCCAACAAACTTCAGGCCATCAAGGAGGCTACCGGTGCGTGGCGCTTCTCCTTGCGGGTCTCTCGCAAGGACTCTGTTCTCCTCTGCCGGCCGTGCATTGGCCACACCTGGATGACGCACAGCTATTTATTGCGACACGAGGATGCACCTTTATGTCGCTGTAGGTCAGCTTTGACTGTGGTCCATATCTTGTTGGACTGCCCGCTTTTAACTCCCCTCAGGCAGACGTTTGTGCTGCCTCATACGCTTCCTACACTTTTATTAGATGATGTTGCGATGGCAGATTTAGTTTTGAGGTTTATTCATGCAGGGGGTTTTTATCGCTTGATCTAAGTGTTTGTCCTTTTTCTTTTTGTGTTGAGTCCGGCCTTTGAACTACGATTTTAGACTACGGCTTTTAGTGCATTTCTTGGTGGTTGGCTGTTCCTTTTTTCCCTATGGTCACCCAACCACTGTCACACTTGGTGTGATTTTAATTCCTTTTGTCTGGTCTCTGTCTGTGTCTTGTCCTGTGTCGTCTCTTGTCATCTCCATTGTTTGTTTTTATTCCTTGTGGGTATTCAAGATAATGGAAAAGGGACCAGTGGCCCTAGAAGTCTGGTCCCTTCAATCCCACAAACCAAACCAAACCATTGTGGGAGGGAGGAGAGTTGGTGAAGAAGACAGTAGAGCCAGAGAAGTTTGCTATAGAGGTTAGGCATTGGGTCATGAAAGGAATAGCTCACTATTATATCCGGAGGATTCAGAGAGAGGCCATAGCAGAAGTAAAATCAGCCATATCCCAGAATACTGACACATTAGTTCTTTATTTTGACTTTGCAGAGAACTGGTCTGTTGCTTTGCAGAATGAAATTCAAAGTTACCTCTGGCACTTATCAGTTATCAATATTTACAAGTGTTGCTCACATCCTTGGAACATCACATTGTTTTGCTATTGTCAGTGATGATCTCATTCATGACGGTACACATGCATGCAATGCTGTCAGCATGATAATTGATGAAATAATATACAGAGACCATGCATTCCCAAAACATGTGTATGTGACTCATGGTGCAGCATCTCATTTTAAAAACAACTTTCAGCTTTATGAGCTTGGTCAACATAGTAGTACAGGAATTAAGACAAAAAAATTGGTCATTTTCAGCAACAGGTCATGGAAAAAATGCATGTGATGGGCAAGGAGGCCTCTGCAAAAATTTTGCAACAAGATTTGATCTCCAGCATGAAGCTGTTGATACTATAAGAGATGCTAATGGATTTGTGCACACCATATCAACATTAATAGCAAACATTAAACTCTTAATTCTAAAAGAAAGTAGATTAAGGGAATTCTGTTTACAGAAGAGAGAAGACTGGTCTGCTATGAAGCCTGTGGTATTCAATCAAGTCACTGCTGGGTTGCATCCCACAGTGGCACATACATTGCTAGAATGGTTCTCCATGAAATGCAGCCTGTTACTGCATGTAAAATTCAGAGATCATAGTATACATTAGAAGACTTTGTAGTGAGACACATCATTTCTTGTGTGTATGACAATCAGTGGTGGAAGGGACAGGTAATAAGTGTCTTTTATGAGCTGCAAGATATAACCATCTCCTTTATGGACCTCATGGTCCTGCTGAGCTTTCAAATGGCCATCATTAAAAGATCAGTGTGCAGTTCCCATTTCCCAAGTACTGCACTTGTTGGATCAACCTTGTCTGTTTGCAAATTCAGCTCGGGTATATAAGTTCAATGAAAGAAAAAAAAAAAAACACTTTTCAAAAGTGCAGTGTTGACTGTTACATTGTAGACAAATTTATCTCATGGAAAGTCATGAAGAAGTAAAATCATGATAGAAGACAATAATAATTTGTGAATAATATCATAAAAAGAAAAATGTGTATAAACATTGTATATTTCATTTTTGTTACAAAATCCTTTTGAACAAAATTATGAATTATTTTCCTACTCACTCATAATGTTGTAAAGTAATTATCTTGATTCAGAAATACCAGTTTTGCATGACATTTACTTAAAATCAGCGATTAGTTTAAATATTTAAGTGCCCATGATTTTTTTTTTTTTTTTTTACCTTGAGAGTAGAGCTAGGTCTACCTAAAAAATTTCTCACATTTTGTACAGATAAGTATTGCCCACTCTGATTGTACATTCCCTAAGTACCAACAAACATACCATGAAATTGTTAGAATATTTAGGATTGGGGTTTTGGAGAAAATAATTTCTAAATAACTAAAAATTTTGAGATTCCTTCATCATTAAGTACAAATCTTTTGACAGTGTGAGAATTTCATTCATTAATGTCACAGCTGACAGCAGACCTTCCACTTTATGATTTGTCAAGACAGCACCCTGTGACTATTCATATTTTGAAAATATAATTTTTAAATTCACAAAAAGTTACAAATTTTCATAGTTTATTTTTCCAAAAAAAGAAGAAAAGCTCAGAAGTGTGTGTGTGTGTGTGTGTGTGTGTGTGTGTGTGTGTTAATCATGTCTCATAGTGTTGGGGACAAAGTATTTATTGAAAAGAAATTCAGCTCTCTGTCACTTTTGGTTTCTGTATTACAATTTGTCAGTTTTCCCTTTCGTTACGACAGTTTCACAAATACTTTCATCTGTAGAATTTTAATAAATCATCAGAACATCAAAATATTGTAGTTTTGGAGAGGTATCATGTAGAACTTCAACATATTTTTTTTTTCAGCAAAATTTGAAATAGTGATGTGACACATTCACTCTTGACCTGTATGATTTGAGATGAAATCACCCTAAGGTATTAAGAGAAGTCCACCTGTGTGGACCCCTGGTCTCACTTATCATGAAAGTAAAGTACCCTTTGCTTTGTATTTTCTCTTCCTATGACAGTAAAATATTTATTTTGTTTAAAACAGTAACTGATGTACAAAAAAATAGGTTTCTTTATCTTAACATTTTCAAGATATGCAACGTGGGTTCACTTTGTTCAGTGTGTGCGGAAGGGTCACAGAGACAACTGCACCGATACCAGTGCCTTTATTCTGCCTTTCAAGGGGGTTACCCTCCCAAAGAAGATCAAGCTCATGTGTCACCGATGCGACTTGTAGTCGTACATTCCGCCACCCATTAGGTGCCTTTGGTGCTTGTGTTTTGGGCATATGTGTTCCTGTTGTATGGCGGCCCCTCTGTGTGGCGACTGTGGACACCCACTCCATAAGGCAAGCCCCTGTGTTGCACCACCTATGTGTGTAAAGTGTCATGACCGCCACTCTCCACTCTCGCCAGATTGTCCAACTTACAAGAGAGAAAAGAAGATCCAGGAATACAAGTCCGTGGATCGCTTATCTTATGCTGAAGCTCCTCAAAAATATGACTGACTCATCCAGTGTCACTTTCGTCAACTTTTGCCTCTTTTGCATCCTTTCCCCTCCTTCCTCGTCCTTAGCCCAGCTCCCACTCTCCGTCCGAAGAAGTGCCACCCCTCCCCCCCCCCCCCGCCCTTCCTTGGATACCCACCAGTGATGGGGCTCCCCCTTGGGACCACTCCCCCCCCCACCCACCCACCCACCCACACACACACACACACACACACACACACACACACAAACCCCCGATGTGTCTCAGTCTGGAAGCCTGCTTAAACAACTCAGGCATGAGACGCACTGTTTGTACGCTCCCTTTTGGTCCCAGATCATGCAGAAGCCTGCTCTCCCTCCGTGCCCAGCCCTCTTCATCCTCCGAAAGAGACAGCCACCCATACTGGGCATTCTGCAGAGCCAGTTGGCCTTTATACACATCTGCCATGCATTTCAACACATATCCCTTGGATTGCTTTGATGCAGTCATGCAAGATGCCTCTGACACCGTTCTTCATGCAACTGGCACTACTGTCCCCTATCCACAGGTCTCCCTCATTGTTAACCAGTACCGTGGTGGTCCAAGGATGTCGCAGTTACTATCCAGGACTACTGGCGGGGCTGCAGCGATTTAAATGACACCATTCACTATCAACCTTATCACTTGTAAGCATCTCTGTGCTGAGGCCCACTACCTTATTAAGCAAAGTGAAATGGAATGCTGGGAGTGCTATGTTTCCTCCCTGGGGACGTATACCTCTTCATTGCAGGTTTGATCCAAGCTCCATAGTCTTTTGGGCCGCCAGCAACAATCAGCCAGAATGGGAATTCACGCAGGATCTCACCTCTTCACATGACACTTTCCCTGGCCATGATTCCTTCTGCAACCAGTTGATCTAACGCTTGGACATTACCCAGAAGCAACTCAGCATCTTCAACCACATTTGACTCACAGGTGCTTTTCCCTTGCACTGGCGAGACAGCATAGTTATCTCAGTCTTTAAACCCAGGAAGAACCCAACATTTCTCTACAGCTACCGACCAGTTAGCCTGACCAACATACTTTGTAAGCTGCTCATAAGGGTGGTTAGCTTCCGGTTATGTTGGGTACTCAGATCTTGGGGCCTTTTTGTCCCCACATCAGTGTGGCTTCTGGGAAGGATGAGCTGCAAATGACCAATTACTCAGATTGAAAACAGCAATCAGACAGACTTTTACTAACCATCGACACATTGTCGTGGTCTTTGACCTATATAAGGCATACAACGTGAAGGGTGTATACAACCCGAGACAACTGGGAGATCCAGGAAAAACCCAGGAATTTTTTCATCCGGGAGAAAACCGGGAAAAACCCGGAAAGTTTTTACAATTCCGGGAATTTTTTGTTTTAGTTTTCAGTTAAATTTCTGTAAGTTTGACTGGAAGGAAACAATACTTTAACAAAGGATATTACTGTATCCCCTCACTACAGAATAATACTGCAGCAATAAAACATGAACGAGAGCAAAAAAAAAAAAAAAAAAAACGATAATAAAACTTAAGTTGCAAATGAAATACGTCATATACAATAACAAAACACAATGCTCTTACAAATGTCTGCCAACAGCAAAATGTGTCAAAGGATTAAGATGATTATGCAATGCTTCATAACAACAAATAGCCTCCGATGAGTGTGAATCACAACTGTCTACATTAGATGCATTTGAGCAGTTGCAAGTGGGCTCATGGGCATGCGCAGTTGAGTCGCGCATGTGTAGTACCCCAGATCTGGGGTAGTACCTCCTCCCGCTTCTGGCTACAGAAGTGTGGCTGTTAGCTGTATAAGCAATAGCGGCAAGCAGCAAATTCATATTCTTGAGGAAAAAAACCTTGTATCACAAAGCACCTAGTATCTAGTGGACGTTGGCCTGTCGATTATTCATATGATTTTGAAACGCATCCCTGTTGGTTTTTGAACATATTCTAAGTTGATATCTGAATGAATCATAAGCTGATTTTTGAATGTGTGCACCATGTATGTGATGTCTCTGCCAGGGGAATCCCCATTGCATCTAGAAATAAACTTTCCTGCAGACAGAAGGGGACACGGCTATAGGAGCTGAGCAGAATAAAGCCAAATGGGTGAATGCCAATCGGTTTGCGAATGATCAGTTTTGTTATAACTACCAGTGAAATCCATAGATTCAGACTACTAGAATGGAAATAAAGGACTAACAGGAATAACAAGTCAGAAAGGTTACATATTATCTTCTCCTTGTATCCAAGAGAATGAAATTTTGAGAGAAAATTTTTGGCCAGACCGCTACACTAGTTAGGGCCAGTTGTACAGTCCCCAGTAGCAGCCGCCTAAGTTCTATTCTGGGAGTATCACGGAAAACGCGTTGTATGAACACGTAATAACACCTAACTGGAAAATAAATGCGGGATAACTGCACCGTTGATTAGTGAAGTTAATTGGAGAAAAAGTTTTGACATTGGCTGGAATAGTTATTGAATTAGGGATGACAAAATTGTTTGTTAGAAAGAGGAAGGAGGAGAAAAGGGGACATCATACCAATTACGAAAGAATATGACGATTCCAAATTTATATAAATATTTTGTACTACTACTTTTTGATCTCGTGCTTGAGAACCTGGAACGTATGAATGAAATGTAAAACTATTTCTGAATCTAAAGCTTTTTGCGTGTAGTATGCCTAATAAGCATTTGATATTGGCACTTTGTGAATTATATTCTGTCGTGTTATAAAAATGAACATTTGTGCCAAAACAGTCTCGTTTATTTGGTGTGTGTAACAATTGCTGCAACATTAGACAGACCTATTTCGTTTTATCTAGCAGACAGTGACAAAATACACGAGTCAGAGCGTTTGACAAACTTTGATGCTGCAATAGATTCTTTCCCAGAAAGGAAAGTATGCCATATGAAGCTGTAACAAGGTTAGAGAGGAAAAATTTTAGGACTTAAGGATTGAAGAAATGTGTACTGTTTTGTTAGTCTTTTGCCTTTACTGGTTTTATGTATCCTATATTTAATCCTATATTTAATGTTATGTCATACAAAAAGCGAGTTATTAGCTAATAGGCAATAAAGAGTGAAAATTTTCTGAAGAATTCTTGTTCTCCCGGTCACAAATAATCTCGCCCACTATTAATTGTGATTTTTTACATGACAGGCTGGATGTCAAACTGGCCGGCTGGGAGCAGGAGAGGCACCACAAGACATTTTAATTTCCACTGTCCTGAATATAGTTTAATGGCATTGATTACAAAATATACACATTTGACTTCCACAGAGTGAAATACAATAATGTTTGATAAAAGAATGCTGCATGAAGAGGCATGGCACTGCATTTCGGCACCCGTAAGACCAAAAAACATGCCTTACATTTCCTCGACATATATGTTGCGTATATCAGACTCTTCAGAAGGATGTTTGCCACATAATGAACATATTTTTGAAACATCGTTCTCCCCCCCCCCCCACCTTAAATGCTTGTGGGGGTCGGGGGGGGGGGGGGGGGGGGGGACCACTATGTAGTATTGCCGCAGTTCGGATATATCGTTGATCCAGGCCTGACGCACAGAGCAGCCTGAGATGTGGGGAGGTGGACAATCTCCAAGTGCCCTGTGTTTACGTTTAGTGATTTTGCTGTTTCCTCTTCGTTTATTGCTCTCATGTCAAACAGAAACAAAACTGATTTCTGTGGTCACGAGCTATCAAATACATTCACATAATTCCGGTAGGCTAAAATACGTTACTAGTTTTAGATTTTATTTTATTTCCACTTTTCTGACAGTGAAGCATTAATCGCCTTGCAGAGCAGTGAAGTTATTTTTGTCGGTTTCCTTAAGAAATTTGACTTTTATTAACTTTTTCCATTGAGGCAGTCAGTTTATTTGAAACAGGCTAGTTTCAACCGTTCGCTGCATTTCAAAAGTGCACATTTTCATCTTCTAACACATATGGAATTATGCCATAATAAAGAACCAAACATGAGAAAACAATACTGCTACTCCAAGAAAATTGACATCTGAATCTGAAAATACGAGTCTGCACTTTAAGCCGAATTACGCATTTTAGTATGGTTCACGAAATTCCGATGCTCTTGGAGTATCCTCTGATGTCTTGTTTCTTTTATGACATAATGTGAGATCTTTTAATGTTTTACATGTCTGAACATACGGGCTTCCTGCGTCATCGTAACTGCGCAAGTGTGAGGATTGCTGGTTGGGATGTATCTCACTTCCTTCTGTTGGGATCTCCAGTCGTGTGCCCTGTGTATTTCCTCATCCAGCAACCCCCTCCCTCTCTGCTACCATTCTATCTAAAACGATAGATAAGGTGGGATACGCATTTACGTCTCCTACTGCTGGGATCATGTAGTGTGTTCACAGCAGAGCTGCTACTCATTAACAGGGCTCTCTACTTCGTTACTCAGGCCTCCCTCCACAGTGTTTTAATTATACCGACTCAGTGTGCAGTCTGCAGGCTACAGACTCATGCTACTCTCATCATCCTTTGGTCACTGCTATCCTCCACCTTCTCTCTGCCCTTGGCCATGCCGCCTGCTCAGTTGTTTTTCTCTTCGTCCCAAGTCATGTGGGCATCCCAGGGAATAATGGAATAACTGACTGACCGTTTGGCTAAAGAAGCAGAGATATATCCCCCATTCTCTTTCATGATTCCAGGTGCAGATATGCGGATCCACATCAAATCTCTTTTCACCCAAAAGTGGTAGGACATCTGGTGTGCTACTGCTCTCAGTAATAAACTCTGCACAATCAAGGAGACTACTGCAGTTTTGTGATCTTCTTTCTGCTCCTCTTGGAAGGAGTCCACTGTCTTATGCTGTCTACACATCAGTCATACTACACTCACGCATTGTTTTCTCTTGCGTAATGAACTACTCCCACAGTGTGGCTGTGGAGCCAGACTGATGGTATCCCACATATTGGAGGAATGTCCCCTGAGGAAAGTCCCCTTCTTTTGGCCCTTCATACTAAGTATGGTGTTCTAAATTCGTTGTTGTTAATATTAGTGTAATATTAGCGGACAATTCATGTATGGCTGAACAGGTCCTCAGTTTCCTTCATAAAAGTGGTTGTCATTTGCAGCTTTAAGATTTTGCTTTCCTCCTTGAACTGGGGCAGGGTGGTTGTGGCAGGGGCCTCTCTTCATGTTTTCTGTGTTTGGGACCCATGACCACTCCCCCGTGCAAAGACTGCCCTTTTATCTCTCTGTTTTTCCACTTTTTAGACTTGACCTACCCTTTTATGCCTTCTACTGTGTGTGTTTTTAGCTTCCTTGCTTTATAGTTTGACTCCTCTGACTTGTATCTGCTCACTTTTCACGGTGCCTCTTAAGCATGTTCCTTTTGAATTGTGAGATTGACAGCCTCACTGTTTAGTCCCATAACCCCCCTCAATCAATGAATGAATCAATCAATCAATCAATCAGGGCGGCAATGTTTTGGAGGTAGCAAAATCTTAAATTTTAATATGGTTCCAAAAAGGATGAGGTAAACAAGACAATGAAACATCTGTATGAAAGTAGTAGTGTAAGAAGTTTGAAATAGAAATAATTCATAAAAGCTAGTGCCTTGGAAATAATCTACGGTATTGCGAAACATATGATAATGAAGCACTGAAGATATTCACCTTGGGTGCATCTTTCAAAGTAACAAAACTTATTAAAGTCTGCTTCTACCTTGCACCTACTCATCACTTGAAAACTACTTATGTAAGCTTGAAAGCCCTATAGAAGTGAAAACATGTTTTATAAAGAAATAAAGATAAATGTCAGCATATGATGGCCTAACTGTTCCTCCACACTGACCTTCAACACGTACAGCAGCATCACTGGGAAAAACACTTTATGATAAACAAGTAAAGATTAAATGAAATAAGCACTGCCCATTACATACCATAGGCTTTTGAATCCAGACATTTTGATTATGTGGCATTTACACATGGAAAAACACATGACATCCTTCCCTCATCCCTCCCTCTCCTTTGGATCTACCATTAATACCATTTACATTCCCCTACTTTATGGCATGCTCCTCGAAATTAATTTTTCTACTCATTGTGACTTCGTGTAAGTTTTCCTCATTCCATTTTCTTTCTCAGTGCTGAAGCTACATGCAATAGATATCAATATTACAACAACAAAAATAATCAGTTACTGATTATATAACATAAATGGATAGATAAAAAAATCTACTCACTGAGCAGTGGCAGGGGAACACACACAGACACAAAAGGATATTAAGTTTTACAAGCTTTTGGAGCCAGTGGCTTCTTCTTCTAGTAGAAGAGTTGAAGGGGAAGGCAGAGGGGTGAAGGAAAAGGACTGGATTGGTTCAGGGAAAGGGATACAATTCAGGAAAGTCACCCAGAACCTCGGGTCAGGGGAGACTTACCAGATGGGATGAGAAGGAAAGACAGACTGTTGGGGATTGAGATTTGAAAACCTGAGAGCTTAACGGTACGATGCAAGATAGAGATTACTCCTAAGACATCGTGCATGAGTTAATAAGAGTGAAAAGCTAAATGCATTGTATGTAACGAAGGAGGGAGGGAGGAAGGTGAAAAATAGACAGGTCAGAAAATAAAAGTTGTAGAAAACTAAAATTGAGTGTAGAAAGGAGTAGTTACTGTGAAGAAATGCTGGGACAGAAGGAATTAACATAAATTAAGGCCAGGTGGGTAGCAAGAATAAAGGACATGTTGTAGTGCTAGTTCCCACCTGCGGAGTTCTGAGAAATTGGTGTCAGGAGGAAGAATCCGGATGGCATGTGTGGTGAAACAGTCACAGAGATAATGACTGTCATGTTGTATAGCATGCTCTGCAACAACATATTGTCTGTTGCCTGTATAAACCCTCTGCCTATGCCCATTCATCGTGACTGATAACTGGGTGGCAGCCATGGCAATGTAAAAGGCTGAACAGTGTTTTTACATAACAGCTGATACATGACGTGTTGTTTCACAGGTTGCTCTCCCTTTGATAGTATATGTTTTGCCAGTTGCAGGGCTGGAGTCGGATGCCTAGAATAGCTTTTCGTCATCCTCCCAATCTCCACAATATCCTTGTCAGACCCTATGTTCCTTCTACACCCATCCCCCCACCCTATGGCTCCTACCTTGTGATCACCCCCACTGCAAGACTTGTCCTATGCACCCTTCTAACACCACCTATTCCAGCCCTGTAACTGGCAAAACATCTACTATCAAAGAGAGAGCCACATGTGAAACAGCACGCTTGATATACCAGCAGTTATTTAAACACTGTTCGGCCTTTTACATAAGCATGGCTACCACCCAGTTATCAGTCAGGATGCAGTGGGCATAGGCAGAGGGTGTATACTGGCAACACACAATATCCTGTTGCAGAGCATGCTGTACCACATGACAGTCACTATCTTGGTGCCTGTTTCACCACATGTGC
This sequence comes from Schistocerca cancellata, assembly GCF_023864275.1. Classification (NCBI taxonomy): domain Eukaryota; kingdom Metazoa; phylum Arthropoda; class Insecta; order Orthoptera; family Acrididae; genus Schistocerca; species Schistocerca cancellata. The sequence goes on from NC_064630.1 coordinate 273,292,347, forward strand.
CATCTGGATTATTCCCCCAGACACCAGTTTCTCAGAACTCTGCAGGTGGGATCTAGCACTACAACACATTCTTGGTTCTTATCATCCATCTGGCCTTAATTTACATTAATTCCTTCCATCTCAGCATTTCTTCACTCCATTTTAGCTTTCCCGCCATCCCCACACCCTCATGTGTTACATACAGTGCATTTAGCTTTTCACTCTTATTAGCCCATGCACGATGTAGTAATCTTTGTCTTGTGTATTACCCTGTCTTCCACCTTCAAGCTCTCAGGTTTTCAAATCTCGTCTGGTGCAGTTCCGAACAATCAGTCTTCCCTTCTCATTCTGTCTGGTAAGTCTCCCCTGACCCGGGGTTCTGAGTGACTTTCCTTAACTGTACCCCTTTCCCTAAACTGATTCAGTCCTTTTCCTTCAGCCATCTTGCTTCACCTTCAGCTCTTCTACCAGAAGATGCCACTGACTCCGAAAGTTTGTAAAAGATAAGTCCTTATGTGTGCGTGTTCCCCTGCCACCACTTGGTGAGTAGGTTTTTTATCTATCCATTTACAAGATATTAATATTAAGATCACACGGGAAAAAAAAACTGTTCAAACTTTGTTTTGGAGCTGAAGCAATTAAACTCCAATGCGTGAACTGTTTCTGCAGTTTCATTGTATTTCACTTTGCCTGCATTTCAACAACTTTATTTAGGATTTAACAATTACTTTTCAGTGTAATAATTGAATGGCTTGAAAATTCCTTGTTTTGAGCCATAAATCGTGATCGTGGCATGTCGGAAAGTGTGCCTTTTCGATATCCGACCATAGCCATTTTTCTGATGAGTACTATGTACATGCTAAACAGGTGATGGCGATCTGTACATTTATTTTTTTCAACAAATGAATCATTTATATTTGACTCACTCGCTGTTCTATGACTTGCAACATTGTGCAGCGGAATCTCCGAGGCTACAGGACTCACGCCACATGCTCCACTCAGTGAATGAGAAAAATTGAATAGATTTTAGTTATGTACTCTGCGAGCAACATAATTTAACTTTGGTTGACACTCATAATTAATTCTGGAATTCTAATTCAAAATGTATTACACTGTAACATTATTTGGCTCTGAGCTTAAAGACTTGTACACATCAAACACACATATGAATAAGTGAAATTTATGAAAAAAATGTATCATGGATGAATAACAGTGTGAAAAAGGTTGAATGTGTCTGAAAAATGCTGCATGGAGGCATTTGAAATTTGCACACAAAGCAGCAAAATCTCAGAAACCGGTAACAAAGATCAACATCTCCCGTGCTTTGGTATAGAGTTTCACATCATCTAACTTCTTTTCCTTGTATCTCATTATGTGAATGGGGACGCTCAAAAAGTGTGTTATTTCTTAGTAATGAAACAAATTTATTCAAATTGGACTAATGTTTGCCATATGATAAAAACTGGAGATTCTAGTGTAATATATAGACATAACAGTTATTTATAAGTCTTTCTGGTTTGTAGAAGCGGCCATTTTTGGCGTACTACCAGCTTTAAACTAACACATGAATCATTCTTTGCTGGATTCTGTGTTCTAGTGTTAAAACTAAGAACTAGAAGGTGCACACTCATGGACCATCATTATATAAGTGGAAAAATCTGCATCTTTGTGGAGGAAAAATATAATGAACTAAGGTCCACATTTGTAGACCGAGAGAATGAAGAGGTTGAAGAAATCTTTTGTATGTGGTTCTTCTTGTATTTATGATTTACAGTGTTAGGTGACAAATCTTTTGTTACTCAGAACAACATATCAGAAGTGAATCTCAGAACAGAACATAAGAGAGTGACATTTCTCCTCAGATTCTTTCAATGATTTTTTCCAATTTTTACATTGTCAGCTGAGATACGTGCTCTGTGCCTTCCAGAACACAGCCAAGTCATGATACCAAAGTATAAATGCCACTTCCATAGCAGGTGGAGACTTGACAGCATCACACTTTGCCAATGTCCTTTGCTCCCTTTTCTCCTGTCGTTTCTGCACAAACCAGAATTAAAGCGCGCACAATGGAAATTCTCTATATGCTAACTTCCTAAACAATGTTTTCACACAAATACCTTTCATCTGATTGAGAGGAAAATGAAATATGTCTTGTAAAATAATTTGCTTAACTGATCATAGTTTTTTTATAACTTTCAGCTATGATAAATTATTAATATTTCATGAGACTGAACTCGGTTTGATTTCTTCACACAGTGGAGCATGTATGATCTTATGTCATAAGTCAATTACTTTGCATTTTGACTTTTTAAGCATAACAACAATTTCATCTCCCTGTTGGTTGTGTCTTTATCACTTATTTATGCTTACTTACTTAAAGGATAAAGTGACTTTTTTCTAAGTGTGTTTCCCTATCTTCTCTCTCTTTTTTTTAAACTACCGTAGCCATACAACTACTGTGTGCTTACATAGTTAGCTTTTTATAATAGAAAGTAAATGCAGAGGAGATTTGTTCTATTTGATCAGACCCGATCATTAGTTCATTAATTTTGCTCAAAGACAGTTAGCTTGACACTGTTTCTCAATCAATACATACCACATCACCAGGTCCTCTAGTTTATTAAGATGGACAAGGTTTAATTCTTTATTTCCCATAAGGAGATACATACTGACATTTCACTCTGCACTATTTTCCTCAATTTCAAATCTCACATTTTTCATAAGTCAGCATGTGAGGAACTGAAAATTCAAAGACTCACTCATTGTCAAGGTAAATCTATATGCTTTTGACTACTTTGGAAAATACTTCATCAGCATGACTAACAGTCACGTTACAGCTTCTTATAGTCGAGACAGTCAAAGAAGATCCCTCACAACTTGCAGCGCTGTTGCCAGCTTTCAGCTGCAAAGCACTAACAGCTGCTGATGAAAACAGTAGTTGTCTGTAGAGCTCTGACAACACTGAGATGTTTCCATAGAGACATTTATAAAATTGTGTTACATTATTAGTTGAAGTAGTCCTGCTGCGAAGCTGCCACACCCAGTCCATTGCAACTGCCAGGGAGCAACTTCACGCACACCTTATCATTCTACATAAACAAAACAGTACAGGTCATTCCATCCATGTACTCCCCTGACCAAGAATTAGGCCATCCCTTCTCAGTGTTCATCGATCCCTTTTCTTTCCAATACATACGTAAAATTGAGTCAACCTATCTTAAAAAAATTTAAAATTATATGCTCAGTTTATAACCCTTACTTCTATAACTTGCAATGATGAAGTTTCCCCATATCCTAATGATTTTACCCCGTTATTTTAAATTGTTGTTTGTAGATTCTTTCATAATATTCTTATGTACATTGGCAAAGGCTATTTACCCCTAGTTTATTGATTGTTATTAAAATGTTATGTTTATATTTTTGAATCATCGAATCAGTCACGTTCCGCCAACACTAAAAATCTTTACCAAATGACAGGTCTCCGTGAGTGACAACATCCTCTATTCTCCAGTCTTTTAAACCAGTACCCCCATCCCTCCCCTTCCCCACCCCCGCCCCCGCCCTCATATATGTAATAAGGTTGCTTCTCACTGTCGAGAATATTTCTACATTTGCTGGTGACCTCTGCTTTACCTTTTTTATTATTACAGTATATTAAATATCTAGTTAATAACTCAGTTTTTCCTTCTTACATTAAAAGATGTAATTAATCCATAATTGCTGTTTTTTATACTCACATTAATGCTTCATACACCAGTGCACTCTGTCTGCCAGGAGATAATTGTTGTTGTTGTTGTTGTTGTTGTTGTGGTCTTCATCCTGAGACTGGTTTGATGCAGCTCTCCATGCTACTCTATCCTGTGCAAGCTTCTTCATCTCCCAGTACCTACTGCAACCTACATCCTTCTGAATCTGCTTAGTGTATTTATCTCTTGGTCTCCCCCTACGATTTTTACCCTCCACGCTGCCCTCCAATACTAAATTGGTGATCCCTTGATGCCTCAGAACATATCCTACCAACCGATCCCTTCTTCTGGTCAAGTTGTGCCACAAACTTCTCTTCTCCCCAATCCTATTCAATACTTCCTCATTAGTTATGTGATCTACCCATCTAATCTTTAGCATTCTTCTGTAGCACCACATTTCGAAAGCTTCTATTCTCTTCTTGTCCAAACTATTTACCGTCCATGTTTCACTTCCATACATGGCTACACTCCATACAAATACTTTCAGAAATGACTTCCTGACACTTAAATCTATACTCGATGTTAACAAATTTCTCTTCTTCAGAAACGCTTTCCTTGCCATTGCCACTGTACATTTTATATCCTCTCTACTTCGAGCATCATCAGTTATTTTGCTTCCCAAATAGCAAAACTCCTTTACTACTTTAAGTGTCTCATTTCCTAATCTAATACCCTCAACAACACCCGACTTAATTCGACTACATTCCATTATTCTCGTTTTGTTTTTGTTGATGTTCATCTTATATCCTCCCTTCAAGACACCATCCATTCCGTTCAACTGCTCTTCCAAGTCCTTTGGTGTCTCTGACAGAATTACAATGTCATCGGCGAACCTAAAAGTTTTTATTTCTTCTCCATGGATTTTAATACCTACCCTGAATTTTTCTTTTGTTCCCTTTTCTGCTTGCTCAATATACAGATTGAATAACATCGGGGAGAGGCTACAACCCTGTCTTACTCCCTTCCCAACCACTGCTTCCCTTTCATGTCCCTCGACTCTTATAACTGCCATCTGGTTTCTGTACAAATTGTAAATAGCCTTTCGCTCCCTGTATTTTACCCCTGCCACCTTTAGAATTTGAAAGAGAGTATTCCAGTCAACATTGTCAAAAGCTTTCTCTAAGTCTACAAATGCTAGAAACATAGGTTTGCCTTTCCTTAATCTTTCTTCTAAGATAAGTCGTAAGGTCAGTATTGCCTCACGTGTTCCAGTATTTCTACGGAATCCAAACTGATCTTCCCCGAGGTTGACTTCTACAAGTTTTTCCATTCGTCTGTAAAGAATTCGTGTTAGTATTTTGCAGCTGTGGCTTATTAAACTGATTGTTCGGTAATTTTCACATCTGTCAACACCTGCTTTCTTTGGGATTGGAATTATTATATTCTTCTTGAAGTCTGGAGGGTATTTCGCCTGTTTCATACATCTTGCTCACCAGATGGTAGAATTTTGTCAGGACTGGCTCTCCCAAGGCCGTCAGTAGTTCCAATGGAATGTTGTCTACTCCGGGGGCCTTGTTTCGACTCAGGGCTTTCAGTGCTCTGTCAAACTCTTCACGCAGAATCGTATCTCCCATTTCATCTTCATCTACATCCTCTTCATTTCCATAATATTGTCCTCAAGTGCATCGCCCTTGTATAGACCCTCTATATACTCCTTCCACCTTTCTGCTTTCCCTTCTTTGCTTAGAACTGGGTTTCCATCTGAGCTCTTGATGTTCATACAAGTGGTTCTCTTATCTCCAAAAGTCTCTTTAATTTTCCTGTAGGCAGTATCTATCTTAGCCCTAGTGAGATACGCCTCTACATCCTTACATTTGTCCTCTAGCCATCCCTGCTTAGCCATTTTGCACTTCCTGTCGATCTCATTTTTGAGACATTTGTATTCCTTTTTGCCTGCTTCATTTACTGCATTTTTATATTTTCTCCTTTCATCAATTAAATTCAATATTTTTTCTGTTACCCAAGGATTTCTACTAGCCCTCGTCTTTTTACCTACTTGATCCTCTGCTGCCTTCACTACTTCATCCCTCAAAGCTACCCATTCTTCTTCTACTGTATTTCTTTCCCCCATTCCTGTCAGTTGTTCCCTTATGCTCTCTCTGAAACTCTGTACAACCTCTGGTTCTTTCAGTTTATCCAGGTCCCATCTCCTTAAATTCCCACCTTTTTGCAGTTTCTTCAGTTTTAATCTACAGGTCATAACCAATAGACTGTGGTCAGAGTCCACATCTGCCCCTGGAAATGTCTTACAATTTAAAACCTGGTTCCTAAATCTCTGTCTTACCATTATATAATCTATCTGATACCTTTTAGTGTCTCCAGGGTTCTTCCATGTATACAACCTTCTATCATGATTCTTAAACCAAGTGTTAGCTATGATAAGTTGTGCTCTGTGCAAAATTCTACCAGGTGGCTTCCTCTTTCATTTCTTAGCACCAATCCACATTCACCTAATACGTTTCCTTCTCTCCCTTTTCCTACACTCGAATTCCAGTCACCAATGACTATTAAATTTTCGTCTCCCTTCACTGTCTGAATAATTTCTTTTATTTCATCATATATTTCTTCAATTTCTTCGTCACCTGCAGAGCTAGTTGGCATATAAACTTGTACTACTGTAGTAGGTGTGGGCTTCGTATCTATCTTGGCCACAATAATGCGTTCACTATGCTGTTTGTAGTAGCTTACCCGCATTCCTATTTTCCTATTCATTATTAAACCTACCCCTATTTGACTGTGTTTATAACCCTGTAGTCACCTGACCAGAAGTCTTGTTCCTCCTGCCACCGAACTTCACTAATTCCCACTATATCTAACTTTAACCTATCCATTTCCCTTTTTAAATTTTCTAACCTACCTGCCCGATTAAAGGATCTGACATTCCACGCTCCGATCCGTAGAACGCCAGTTTTCTTTCTGCTGATAACGTCATCCTCTTAAATAGTCCCCGCCCGTAGATCCGAATGGGGGACTATTTTACCTCCGGAATATTTTACCCAAGAGGACGCCATCATCATTTAATCATACAGTAAAGCTGCATGCCCTCGGGAAAAATTACGGCCGTAGTTTCCCCTTGCTTTCAGCCGTTCGCAGTACCAGCAGAGCAAGGCCGTTTTGGTTATTGTTACAAGGCCAGATCAGTCAATCATCCAGACTGTTGCTCTTGCAACTACTGAAAAGGCTGCTGCCCCTCTTCAGGAACCACACATTTGTCTGGCCTCTCAACAGATACCCCTCCATTGTGGTTGTACCTACGGTACGGCTATCTGTATCGCTGAGGCACGCAAGCCTCCCCACCAAAGGCAAGGTCCATGGTTCATTGGGAGGGAGAGGAGATAATTAGAATTAACAAATCACTGACTCTCTCCATCACACCCAACGTGAATCCTGCCTACTGCGGACTTGCAGAAAAGTTTGTGTTCCATGCTGTTTTATTTTTGTTTCTATGTTAGTATGTCACCTTCTTCTGTAAGGACTAGTGTGAGCACCCTGTTTTACTCGTGATTCAGTTGACATTACTAACATACATACATAATCCAAATACAAGTGATTTTCTCATTTTCTCTCTGCCACAAAGAAATATTGTCTTTGTCAATATGTCTTGTGTATATTACCTTGTATCCGTTGGCTCCACCAGTGAAAATGGATTCTGGTTACCACTAACTGGCCCGTATAAAAGAAGCCAGTAGTTGCTCGCAATATTTCATCACTATGAAATGTGTGTACACTTGGTGCCTTCAAATACTTCTGTGTTTAATAATTATAGTATATACGTAATGTATTATATTACCTAACCTTCCTATGAAACAGCTATAAGAAAAATGAGGAGGTAGAAAATCACTTGTACAAAACATGCATTTCTTTTCATGTAATCAAGTAGAGCTTATAATCATTAGTGAATAATATATATTCTTTATGTTCAAATAACTAGCTTTTATAATTTAAGATAGGATAGTAAGATAGAGTTGTAAGTGATAGACAATAGGATAGTGGAAGAGGAAACTTGGAACCTGGCTTGTGTAAATCCATCTAATCTGTGAAGGTGGCAGATTCTCCTGAGGGTTTAAATTTCTTTGTTGTATTGATGTTATAAGGTCCTTTTTCTTGGCCAAACAAAAAGTAAATGATTATATGATGTACTTTTGCATGTGTTTACTTAAATAAAAGTAGTATTTGTATTCCACTATCTGCTAACATCATTCAGTTCAATGTAAAACCTCTTAACATTTCTATTTCTAATAATGCTGCAGACCCATGTGAAGGATGCCTTGAAAATATCTAAATAAATTGTCTAATATTAATTTAATATTTAACTCAAATAAAGTGAATACTCTGCAGCACCTTAGTGCCTGAAAAAATTATTGCCCCCCCCCCCCCCCCTTCCTCCTCCTTCTCCTCCTCCTCCAACAACACCACCACCACCACCACCACCACCACCAGAGTTTAAGCTCTGTCACTGTACACCTAATAACATTCTTGAAATTATGTTAACATGTAAACTTTTGTTGACTAAATTCTTTTCATTTACAAATCAATAAATTTATGGCTCATCTCACCTCTGTGAAGTAATTAAAACAACTGACATTGTATAAGTTTTTGTAAACAATTCTGAAGTAAATAAACGTCCATTTGCCAACTCTGTGACTGGTAACATGAAGTATACTATATCCATAATGATTCATAATGTCCTCTAAATTAACTGTTGTAACCTCCTCCCAAACTGAGAGAGTAAATGCACTATAAATCATTCCCATCTATCTTTCCATTAACTAGTACGATTCTTCCTAGAATGTACCATGCATCTACATAACTTAGGATGACTGATTCACACTACATGGTTCACCACTAATAAACTCTCCTTCAGTCAGTGATAAACAATATGACAACGTGCTTAACTATGTAATTATAACACAATGCTTCTTTCAAGCAATCTCTAATGTACACACAATTATTATTGTCAAAATCAAAACACAGACACAAATTATTGTTACTGTATGTACTTATACAATTTTCAGATTCACTGCTTTCATAGCTCAGATTGTCAGTATCATAAATATTTTTCAAAGATAGGTTTCCTTTCATCACAAACTTTAGTAGCATCACTAGGACACAAAAGTTCTCTTTTAAACAATATTTCAAATTGACACAAAGCTTTAAACGAATACTGGTATTTAGAACTCCAGTCTACTGCTTCCTTTTGTAAATGTTTAACATTAAAGTTAATTTTATTGGTAACAGCCCAGCCTTAGGTAACATTTCCTTAAACTACTTCAAAAAGACTGGGATGTGCAGCACCATCTGGTTTGAATTGTAAAAATTTCTTCTGGTGTGCTACAATATCACCCAAAGAATTGGTGAAAGCAGCAGTAGACCCACATTCTTTCGTACTTTTGGTTGAGCTAATTTTTGTAGTTGCTCCGTCAAACTAGTCAAAGTATTTGGGGCACTGCTTTTTTTCGTCATGATCTTTAATTTGTTCTAATGCCTCTATTTGATTGTGCATCTCTCAGTTTTGGTTATTTACCCTTTCAAATTTACTACATGAGGATTTATGTAGCTCAGTATGTAACAGCTTAGGCAAATTTAATATTAATGTTTCTACATTAGAAAATTTACCATTTAAAGGCTCTACTTTTCTTAGATATCTCCTCCATTTGTGTTACTAACTCTCTTATACTATTTGGTAATTCCTATTGGATTGCTTCCCTTTGAGTTTGAAGTGTAGTAATACTACTTTTTAATGTCTCCATTTGAGTTTTATAACTATTTTTTAATTACTCTATTTGGGTATTAGTACTGTTTGACACTTCTTCTATTTTAGCAAATAAGGCCTTTACATTTCCCTCCAATTTACGTATACAGTAATAACAACAGAATGCCCATTAAATAGCACTGAAATATTGTTGCACAGTTTTTAACACACTGCACAACATTAGGAAAAGGTATATCTACACTTCCACACAAGAAATCACTAAAAATATCTCTGCTTGAGGCTTTTTACAGATAACATAATGGGTGCACAGCAAGCAGCACTGCTCTGCTGATGTGTCATGCATGGGCGAAGTGATGTCTCGATGAGGCGTTGTGTAGCAGTTGCCCTAGCCAGTTGATCGGCTGTCACCCTGCTAAGTGAAAGCACATTGCTGTTTTGTTGCTCAGTTGCCGCAGAGTTGCTCTTAGAGATTGCTGCTTCCCTCTTAGCCTCGCAACTAGCATGTCAAAATCTTCCTTTTCCTGGATGTAATGTTTCTTGACTAATGTGTCTATAATTACACTGACAGAAAAAAATTCCAACAAAAACAAAATTAATGTCGAGTATTGAAATTTCGAAAATAAATTTGTCTAGGTGACATATTTGACTGTTAAATGTTGCAAGACCACAGGTTAATGTAAGCGTGAGATAAATTAACCATTGCAAATGTGAAATGCCGGTACATTAATAACTGTTGTAACAAACAGAATGTTGAATGCAAGCATGCAAAAGTGCATGTATTGGGTTTTATGGGTGCTGGATGTCAGTTGTGGGATGGAGATTAATGCCTGTTGCACTCGGTTGGTCAATACAGGCCAGTTAATGGTGGTTGTGTGTGATGCCGAAGTTCTCGTCTGATGATGACCCGTATGTCCTTGATTGGATACAGATCTGGTGATCAAGCAGGCCAAGGCAACATGTCGACACACTGTAGAGCATGTTGGGTTACAAAAGTGGTATGTGGGTGAGCGTTACCCTATTGTAAAACATCCTCTGTTCTGCTGTTCATGAATGGCAGCACAACAAGTTGAATGACCAGATTGATGTACAAAATTTTCTGCCTGGGTTTGCGGGATAACCAAGAGTGTGCTCCTGCTGTCATACAAAATTGCACCCCACACCCTAACCCAGATGTAGGTCCAGTGTATTTAGGTTGGTTGCAGGCCCTCAACTGGCCTCCTCCGTGTCAATGCACAGCCAGCACTGGCACCAAGGCAGAACCAGCTTTCATCAGGAAACACAGCAGACCTCTGCCCTGCCCTCCAGTGAGGTCTCACTTGACGCCACTGAAGTTGCAGATAGCTGTGCTTTGGGGTCAGTGGAATGCACACTACTGGGTATCCAGCACAGAACTATCCTTGAAGTAACAGATTTGTAAAAGTTCTTCGTGTCACTGTGATGCCAACTGCTGGTCAAATTGCTGCTGCAGATGCAGTATGGTGTGCCAGAGCCATACTCCAAACACAATGTTCTTCCTTCTTAGTCATGCCATGTGACTGTCCAGAGTCTGATCTTCTTGTCACCGTACATTGTCATAACCACTGCAGCCAGCACTCATGTACAATGGCTACATTCCTGCCAAGTATTTCTGCAAAATCGCAGAAGAAAAACCAGCATCTTGTATATGACCTCGTTCAAACTCAATGAAGTGTCGATAATGGCGTCTTTGTCACCTTAATGACATTCTTGACTGCCATCGACTCACTACATCCAATCTCAGAGAACGTTACAGCATAGCAATCATGATTTTCTTCCTCATAGTGGTACTACTGGTGCTACTGTTATGCAACTGGCATGAAATTTGAATAGACATCATCTTGCAAGAAACGTGCCTACCAACATTCGTTTATGTTGCACAACTCCTCCTTGGTGTTGCAGTTTTTCTTTTTTTTTTCTTTAGTCTATTGAAACACACAAACATTTCTTGTTGTTGACCTGGTTACCATGGTCAACTAATTTTGTTTGCTTCTTCTGCTGTGATAATTGACACTTATTTCGTTTTTGCAAAATCGCGGAATTACTTCTTCTTAAATATTGTAACTACAGCGTGTGCTCGCCTCTGTCTACCTAACTTTTACCATAATTAGTTTCTTATGGTTGCCTTCTCTTAGTCCCTGGAAACTGTTTACTGCTATGAAGTGCCACTGTGTGTACCTTATGACTTTATTTGCATATGCACAGAATTGAGGGCTGTAAAAGGGCTCACATCTACAACAACTCACTGTGAAATGACATAATTGCCTTCTAATGAACTGTTCTGTATTTTGCTGCTTTATTATTTAACCTTGCAACATCATGTGACAAATCTTTTGTTACTCAGAACAATGTGTCAGAAGTGAATCTCAGAATAGAACATTTTCTCCACAGCTTCTTTCAACTGTTCCCCCCTCCTGCAGAGGTGCTTGCTTACATTGTCAGCAGAGGTGCTTGCTCTGTACTTCGTAAAACACCACCAAGTCGCAACACCAAAGTAGAGACGCCACCTTCATGTCAAGTGGAGAATCTTGACAGCATTGTGCCTTGCCAATGTCCTGTGCTCACACTTCTCCCGTCATCTCTGCACAAACCAAAACAGAAGTGTGCACAGTGAAAATTTCTTTATTTATTGTATTTTATTTTGTAGATGCTAACTATCTTGACGAAGCTTTTATGTGAACAACTTTCATCTGATAGCAAGGAAAAGATGGAAAAAACTTGTTACACAACAATTTAAAAAAATGAAAGAAAGTGTCAGCTCCAGAAACTCAACTAGCTCTATAATTTCTCTTAAACCAGTTTTTTATATTTGAATAAGTTATTTTTAATTATCACAAAGGTTTCTGTAATTGGTATTCCAAACAGAAAACTTCAAATGAATATGTGCCCTTTTCTTAACCTTATCTGACATAGAGCTGTTTGAAAATCATGGATGTCATTGGCATTTCCTTCTTCACCAGCACTTATATCCAAATGCAATGAAAGCAACATTAGGCTGTGTAGTGTTGTCTTTACTGACCATTTCAGTGCACCAGTGATGCAATACGTCATTGAAATGTATCATGAGTTTTGGATCGGTCACTGTGGAGTCATTTCTTGGCCAATGGGGTCATCTAATCTTACTCCATTAGATTACTGTTTGTGAGGTTAACTTAAGAGTGAAGTCTACAAGGAGAAAGTAGTCAGAAAGAAGGAACCTCTCGCTCATATTTTACATGAATGTGCTCAAGTAAAGGACTGTAGTAATGAGCTCGGATCAGCAGTACAGCTGCTGTCTACAAGAGCTGCAAAATGCAGTGTGGTCATCAGTGGACTTTTTGAATATCTTTTGTGAGGAAATGTATGCAATTAAATACATTAGATCACAGTGTTTCATTTGTCCTGTTCCCCATTGTTATCCTTAGTTTCCTCAGAAACTGTTAATAACAAGTCTTATGTTGGTGTGACATTTTTTTTTTTTGTGTGTGTTCAGAATCAGTAATATCAAAGTATGTACCTTTTCTCCTTATTCACCCTGTTTACAAATTTTTAACATGTTGTAAAGCCAATATCATGTCATGAGGTACTTCAAGTCCTTTAATTTGATACAGCTGATATTATTCATGATAGTATGAATACTGTTATCCTTTTTATGCAACTTAATTTGAGCTCATAATTTTGGGATGGGTGGATTCATAATTTTAAATAGTTCTTTGCTACATCTGAGAAGAGAAACACATCTATGTTAAAAAATGATGAAATTCCTCCAGCTGTATTAAGATGTTGGTTTTATTGGCGACTAGTTTCGATGTTGTTACATCATCATCTTCAGGCCCATACTTGTTGACAGCAACTGCATGTGTCTAACACTAGTAGTCAGTGGTGAGATTGTGGTGTTCCATGCATGGAAAATTTTGTCATTTTTTAACATATATTATACTAGCTGACGTCCCAAATCGTCCATTTCAATTATGGATATACGAAGACTGAGTCATCTGTTTGCGTTCTTATTACAGCTTGAAACTTTCTTGGCAGGTGTTTGGTTACCTTCTTTACACCATTTTCTGTGAAGTACTTTTTATTTGAAGATGCTCTTTCAAGCTCCAAAAAATTCTTAATTTTTGTATCCACATTGTGCTATTCAAATCTATTAAGTTTATCAATGTCACATGAAGCTTTTACTTGAACAATTGTTTCTTTTTCCACTTTACTGAAAAACATGTTGTATTCAATCCATTATTCAATAATGATTCTTCCTTAGTTAAATGCAAATAAAAAAAAGAAGTAAGCAATTTTATAAAACTTAAATGGCAGACTTAAAAAAGAACAAGCTATTATTATTGAAGCTGATAAGGAAAGCATCATAAAATCCAATTTACTTCAGAAATAGATCGTGATAACATCCTCAATTGCCACTCCAAAAGCTAATGGTAAGCACACACTAGGAAACTGAATTGCACCAATATTATAATCCATGCATAATCATGCCATCCCAACAAGTACAAGGAAGCCTGTTTTCATTCAGCATTGTGAAGACTTTTCTGATTGCATTTAGTGCAGTACTAGATCAATAAGGAAATTGAAATATTGAAGCAGGTTGTAGGAACAAATGGATGCAATAGCTCTACAGTTGCATGTATGTACAACAAGTTAAAATGTAGGCAACACGAACTCAAATTGAGAAAGAAACTACTTATTGTCAGTTTGACATACTGTATCAAAACTTTGATAAAACTGAAAGGTCCCTACACAAATCAATTTTAAATGTTGCCTTTAAAACAGAAAATGTGTTCAGGCGCAGGGTTTGTCGTAGGACCTCATAGGGAAAGAATAAGTATTTACACTACAGTGTGTATAAGATAACATGTGCGACTGTCACACCATGTATATTGGAGAGACGGTTTGAACATTTAAAACTTGCTTCAGTTAACATACTCCTACACAAAGTAAAACTGTAGTAGCAGCACAATTGGCAATGTATAACAATAAAATCACTAGCATTGACAATAACATTGATGTATTGCACAGAGCAAATATGGGGCAGCGTCTTGACGTACTCGAAGAGCCATAAATTTATACCACCAAAAAAAAAAAGAACCAGACAATCCTAAGTTACAGAATTGATTTTGTTATAATGCTTATTTTAATATTTATGATGTGATTCTCCAGTAAATGTATCGTGGCTGATGTTCTCTGTCATTCAGCCAACATTACATTTGTTGGCCCTAGATAAAAGGTGGTTTGGCACAGACTGTAGCCTGTGGCATGTATGAACACAGCAGTTCATTTCTCGTCACTGAACCTTCTATGGTAGATGTCACATTCTCATAGCTATTCTATTTCTCCACACGAATCTCATGCAATGCCTTTGTTAATATGTAGTAATATTGTGATTCTTCAGGTTTTCCGGGCAATATGTTGACATGTTTAATATTTGTATCTTCTGCTGGTTGTTTGCATCAACAGCGTATCTCACTGTCTTATTTAGCTGCTCCCTGAGACTGGTCCTTGGGTGGATCGAGACCAGTATTTAAGCATGGGTGGTGCTAGGTGCTGTGTTTTTTATTTGCGCCATGTCCAGCACTCTATCTCCACTCTGTGCCATCTGTGTTCCATCTGCTTCATGGGAAGTGTCAGGTGTTCAGTTGTGTGTCTGCTCGTATTGGGCCTGTGTGGTGATGTGTCAAATCTGGTCTGTAGTGTTGATATGTCACATCAGGTCTGTAGTGCTGGGGTGCTCTGTCTAAGGACTATTTTCATGGCTTCCACTTGCACTTCTATGGTCCCAACAATCATAAAATAATGCTACAGACGAAGTTCACCATCTGGCCCACCTAAAGGAGACTGGCTTTGCCTCTAATCTGACAGTGCATAATGTCATCCAAAAATTTTGTCTCTACCATCCTGCTTCCCAAAAAATTGAATACTGTGTGCTAAACACACAAACAACACACAGTATGAACCACTAAACTTTAGGCCAATGCTACGTATCACTCTTGTTGGAATTCTGAGGACAAGATGAGATTAAATACAGCTCTAACAGAGGCATTTAAACAATCTTTCTTACCACACTTCATACATGAATGGGAAAAAAACAGTAATAACTGGTGCAGTCCCCCTATACGTGAATGGAACAGGGAAAAAGCCCTAATAAATGGTGCAGTGGGACATACATTTTTTCATGTACTTCTCAGTGGTTTGCAGAATATATTAGGTCTACAACTTTGTTTCCGCCGTTTTGCAATAGATGGCAGTAGTGGCAAGTGGGGTTCTGGTGGTTGGTCATAGGTGTAATACAATAAGCTTAGGCATCTGTAAACATAATGCCACAAAAATATTAGTCGATTTGTGATTGCATCATAAGGTTATTCTCGATTAAGTACATCAACTTACGTACCCATTTCTCGCCATTTGCGGGAAGTTTTAATTTTCTGCTTTAACATGAAGAAATCTATGGCTGTGGCTCTTAAAATGCTGGGTGAGACCAATGGTGAGGGAACTGTTAGTGGAAGAAGGTGCAGAGAATGTTTTCAGTGTCTCAAGAATGGTGATTTTGATGTTGAAGACCGGCATGGCGGGGGAAGACAGAACATTTTCATAGCTACTGAAACAGACGAAGACAGCCACAGGGCATCATTATCAAAAGCAGTTGATGCGTTCGAGCCCAGCACTGAAACACAAATGGCCACAATAAAGCAATAGACATGTAAAGGTAATTTTGCAGCAGGTCAGTGCTCGACCCCATGTCACAAAACCTGTCAAAATATACGTGGAAACATTGAAATGAGAAGTCCTATCCCTCCCGCCTTATTCTCCATACGTTGCTCTCTCTGACTACTACCTTTTTTGATCAATGGCATACAGTCTGGCTGACCAGTACTTCTGATCATATGAACAAGAGCAAAATTGAATTGATTCATGGATCCCCACAAAAGACACCCAGTTCTTCTGCCATATGATTCGTATGATTTCCAAAAGATGGGAGAATGTAGTGGCCAGCGATGGGTAATACTATGAATCATAATTTTTTTGTAAGTTTTTCACAATAAAGCCCCGAACTTTGAGAAAAAACAGCGGAAGCAAAGTTGTAGACCTAGTAGCTGTAGATGAATAGTCATTTGTGGATATTATTTTGATTTGTCTTCCTTTTGCTTTTTTACGAAATCTTTTGAAAATGGTTACTCAAGAAAGTAAACAATGGGATTCAGAACTTTTTCTCTTCTTTTGTTATATTATTAGTGTTATAACATCAAGTTAAACACATATATTTCAAAACGACACGACACGTGTGAGTCACTGAGCAAGTTGACCAAGCAAAACATGTGAACACGGTAACATTCAAATTAGCACTGAGTCCAAGTCTAGCGGCCGCTGGCTGGCTGGTGCTTAGGTGGCGTGGCTGCTGCAGATCTGGCAGACAGCGCCGCATGTAGAGGACGCACGTAATTGTGCGGCGGCACTTTGAATGATCGGCGAGTCACAACACTTTTCCCCCCTTTGAAATTTTTGCACTGGTCTTCATGGATGTGGTCTGTAGATTGCTAACGTCCATAGGCGTTGTTTGACTGGGCATAAAGTCTCGAGGAGGAGGCTTCCCATACAGACGGAAGTGTCCCCGATGATAACAGGCCGAGATGACAGGAGATGGAGGGGTCGAATCAGCTGGGGCCCCATGCACCAATCTGCCTGTTGCGGCAAGTCCAGTTGATATAACAGGAGACATGGGCGATGTGTCAGCATCTGTAGGAGAAGGAGGTGAGTAGAGTTGCTCCGACATATGATGGTCATCTGGTTCCTGCATGGGCACGTCTCCTGGTGGTGTCCGTTCTTGTGCTGGCACCGAGATGACGGTGAGAGGGCTGCGTTGTGAGTAATGACAGATGCCAAGATCCCGAGCATCAGGTAGAGCCAAAGGTGGTGGAGTGGCATTCGGAACAGGTGTTGCTGGCACACGAGGCCGAAGGTGGTCCGAATGACGCACTGCAACACACGTGTCCGTCTGGATTTCATACAGGTGTCGGCCACGGTGTTGTAAGATGCGGCCAGGTCCCCATTTTGGCCGCCTGCCATATCCCCGTACCCATACAATGTCGTTGGCGATGAACCGGCCAAGCGAATGAACCCGCGGCCGGTCGGTGGAAGGCCGCAGAAGATGAAGTAGCGTGCGGGGCTGTCAGCCATGTAAGAGCTCAGCTGGGCTGTTGTCGCCCATGGGGGTGAAACGGTAAGAAGCCAGAAATTGGAGAAGCGCATCCTCAGCAGCAGAAGAAGTCAGGAGTTTCTGCGTCTGAGCCTTAAATGTGCGGACCAGTCGTTCAGCCTCACCGTTGGATTGTGATCAGAACGGAGGGGCTGTGACATGCATAACGCCGTGACGAGCACAAAAATCCGCAAATTCGGAAGAGGCAAATTGCGGACCATTATCAGTAACAAGAGTAGAGGGAAGGCCTTCCAAGGAAAAAATGCGGGCGAGAGCACTTGTGGTTGCCACGGTGGTAGGCTACATGCAACGGACAATGAAAGGAAAGTTAGAGTAGGCATCAATTATGAGTAGCCAATAAGTACCTAAAAAGGGTCCCGCGAAGTCAGCATGAATGTGCTCCCAGGACGTCTCAGGCGAATGCCACAGTGACAAAGATGACTTCGGGGCGGCGGCCTGTGACGCGCAAGGGCCGCAGGTAGCGACCATGTGTGCTATTTCAGAGTCGATGCCAGGCCAGTACACATGACGGCGAGAGACACCCCCAGTGCCCTTGGTGAAGGAGGCGCAAGACCGAAGCACGCAAAGACACATGTACCACAACACGCGGTGAAGCATTGTCAGTGGAAAGGAGGATAACACCATCCCTAGCTGTGAGGCGGTAGCGCAAAGTGTAGTAGTTCCACAACGGACCAGAAGTCTTAGTGGACGGACGATCTGGCCAACCCTTCTGAGTACAGCGTAAAACCTGGGAGAGGGTAGGGTCAGAACCCATAGCAGCCGCCAACTGGTCCCCGGTGATGGGGAACCCGTCCACAACCCGCTGCTCAGCAACAGCTTCCCGTTTGTCGGGAAGTGACTTTGATGGATGAAACAAGAAAACAAGTGGTTTGTGATCCATAACAAGATGAAATTTGGATCCATAGAGAAAAACACCAAACTTATGAAGAGCATAAATAATGGCCAAAACTTCTTTTTCAATTTGAGAATACTTTTGTTGGGCATCCGTGAGCGTTTTGGAGGCTTAGGCAATGGGTTGTTCAGAACCGTCAGAAAAACGGTGCGCAAGGACTGCACCGACCCCGTATTGAGAGGTGTCCGTGGCAAGAACAAGATGTCGGCCAGGTCGATAAGTAGCCAGGCACGGGACCTGTTTCAGCATAGTCTTCAATTTTTGGAAAGCTGCATCGCATGACACGGACCAGTGAAAAGGCACATTTTTATGCAACAGGCGATGCAACGGCTGAGCCACCGAAGCAGCAGACGGTAAAAACTTGTGACAGTATGCTGTTTTCCCCAAGAAGGCCGGCAGTTCCTTAACAGACATAGGGTGAGGAAGGGCATCGAACGCAGCTACAGTTTGCTGAAGTGGACGAATACCATCCTGAGATAGTTGAAACCCCAAGTACGTGAGAGATGCCTAAAAACATTGTGATTTCTGAAGATTACACTTAAGACCGGCAGTCTGTAAGACATGAAAAAGTGTGCGGAGGTTCTGAAGATGTTCTTCAGTGGTGGAGCCAGTGACAACAATGTCGTCCATGTAATTGATACACCCAGGGACAGGGAGCAATAATTGTTCCAAGAATCGCTGAAAGAGAGCAGGGGTGCTGGCAACCCCGAATGGCAATCGTTGGTACTGATAGAGGCCGAAAAGCGTGTTAAGGACCAGAAACTGCCGGGAAGCAGCATCGAGAGGAAGATGATAAGCTTCTGACAGGTCAATTTTAGAAAAATACTGGCCACCCACAAGTTTAGTGAACAATTCTTCAGGTCGGGGCATAGGATAAGTCTTGATGAGGCATTGTGCATTTACAGTGGCTTTAAAATAGCCACAGAGACGAATATCACCATTGGGCTTAGCAACAACAACGACAGGAGAGGACCACTCACTGTAAGTGACAGGAAGCAAGACCGCTGAAGTAGTGAGACGATCCAGCTCCTGTTTTACCCGATCATGAAGGGCCACAGGAATGGGCCGAGCCTGAAAAAACTTAGGCTGAGCAGTGGGTTTGAGCATGATATGAGCTTCAAAGCCATTTGCACGGCCTAACCCAGGAGAAAAAAGGGACAAAAATGTCGTCGACAAGGAATCCAATTGAGCATAAGGAATAGCATCAGAGACGATATTGACAGAGTCATCTATGGAGAACCCAAAAACGCGAAAGGCATCAAAACCAAAAAGATTTTCTGCATTACTCTAGTCAACCACAAATATGGGAACAGTGCGAACGACGGATTTGTAAGATACCTCAGCATTAAATTGTCCCAAGAGAGAAATCTTCTGTTTATTGTACGTCCGTAATTGCCGAGTGACAGGTGATAGGAGTGGAGAACCCAACTGAAGATATGCCTGAGAATTAATGGTATTGGCAGCAGAACCAGTATCCACCTGCATGCGAACATTCTGACCAAGAATTTGGACTGTGAGGAATAACTTAATAACTTCCCTGAAAGTGCAATTGACAGACAACACAGAAGCGGAATCAGCATCACGGTCATGAACATCATGTATGCGGTCGGATTTGCAAACAGAAGACACATGACCCTTCTTTTTGCAATTATGACACACGGCCCAACGTTGGGAACAATCCTCGCGTGAATGTTTCGTAAAACACCGTGGACATGAAGGAAGTTGCCGGGGGCTTTGCTGCAGTTTCTGAGAAGGTTGTTTACGGTTAGGCCGAGACTGCGCGTGGGAGCGTACTGGGGCCACGTCGGCCGGCAGGGACACGCCGCACGCGTCGTCAACAGCGTACAGAGATTGTATGTCCCCAACGTCGCCCCATGCCCCTAGTTGCACTCCAGCGGTGTGAGAAATTTCAAAAGACAGCGCGATGGATAGGACTTTCTCTAGAGTCAGATTTGCCAACTGAAGGGCACATTGCCTCACTTCTTTGTCGGGCGCCGACCACGTAATAGCAACCCGTACCATGGAATCCGCGTAGGATTCTTTGTGAAAATCAGTAACAAATTGACACTTTCAACTGAGGCCGTGAAGCTCAGCAGCCCAAGTGCGATAGGATTGATTCGGTTGTTTTTGACAACGATAAAAGGCAACACGAGAGGCTACCACATGCGTTTGCTTATGAAAATATACTGACAGAGGTGAGCACATTTCAGCAAAAGACAAAGACGCAGGATCTTTCAAAGGAGCCAACTGTGACAACAATTGATACATTTGAGGTGAAATCCATGAAAGGAACAGAGACTTATATGTTTGTTCGTCCGTGACATGAAATGCCAGGAAGTGCTGTCGAAGACATTTTTCGTAATCAAACCAGTCTTCCGCCGTCTCATCATATGGAGGAAAAGGAGGTATAGACGATGACGAGAAGTGGCCCTCATGGGATGCCGCGACGAAATCGTGAACCGCCGATGTGAGAAGTGTTTGCTGTTCAATGAGACCTTGCAATAGTTGCTCTAAAGTAGCCATGGAAACCTGTGGGTCAACGATGAAAAGGAAAAATCCACTACCTCGTTGCCAATTGTTATAACGTCAAGTTAAACACATATATTTCAAAACAACATGACACATGTAAGTCATAGAGCAAGTTGACCAAGCAAACCATGTGAACACGGTAACATTCAAATTAACACTGGGTCCAAGTCTAGCGGCCGCTGGCTGGCTGGCCGCTTAGGTGGCGCGGCTGCTGCATATTTGGCAGACAGCGCTGCATGTAGAGGACGCGCGTAATTGTGCGGCGGCACTTTGAATGATTGATCGGCGAGTCACAACACTTAGCTCTCTCTCTCTCTCTCTCTCTCTCTCTGTGTGTGTGTGTGTGTGTGTGTGTGTGTGTGTGTGTGTGTGTGTGTGTGTGAATAAATAAATATTCATAATAGACAGAAGAATATATTCAAGAGGTGAATTCCTGGTACTGCTGATTAAAACATTTAGAAGAAGAAAATATATTAGTCTTGCTCTTGGAACTTGTATGTTTCATCAGAAGGAAGGAAAAAGCTAAGTTTTGAGATGCATCCTCTCAACAGGTGGGACCATCTCAACCGAGGGTCTGATTTACCTGCCCACACTTATCTATCTACCCAGACTAAGACAGGGTACCCCAAATACTGGTTGCCCCAGGAGGAATGGTCAGTATTCATTCACATGACAGAAACAACCATTTGAACCAAAAAAGATGAGTAAATATGGGCTCTGAAATGCATACCTTAAGAATTATGAGCACTTGTTCGATAGAAGGGGGTGTTTCACAGTAGTGAAGAATGCTCATAGCTCTTAAGGTACGTACTTAAGAGCTCATGTGTGCTAGACATTTCTGTTTTGTTTTGGTCCACATTACCTCCTTCCAAAATATGGAAAGCAAAGAGCTAGCAGTAGAAGAGATTTATTTCACAGCATCGAAGATGATGTCCTTGTAACTCTTAAGGTATGCTTTTTAGAGCCGATGTCTGTGAGACTTTCCTGTTTCAAGTGATCATTCCTGTCATATCCCTAAATTTTGAACATTCCTTTTGGACAGAAAGAGTAAATATATCACACTGCAGTTTTTGTTAAATTATAATAGAAAATATAATTATTTTTCTGACATGTGACCGTAATTCTTAATATATACTGCTGTTGAAGTATGACGCCACCTCCTCCTGGATACATTTGCCATGACACACCGTCACTGTCACTTACAGCAACATTTTGCTTGATAATTCTTAAAGTGTGTACTTCCAGAATTTTAACAGTAATCCTTTCTGTGAAGCACTGTGTTTGTCTTGTAACATTTTCCATTGGAATGGGAAAAGCACCTCCAAGTGACTGTTTGATTCACTGACTAAGTGAATCTCTGTTTACAAATTGCAGCACTTCTGTTAATCTGTTCTGTGTTGTGTTTAAATAGCTGCAGTGTTACAGGGCACTGTTATTATTACTTGGGACACTTTAAACTGTACAAACAGAAGTTTTCAGGTAAATATATTCCTTTTGGCACAATATTTTTACTCTACACAAGAGTTGTTCACTAAAGTGACCACTGTGCCATATTTTTATTGTATATTCTATTGCAATCATTTCAAGATCAAGTTGCTTTGACATTTACCGTCCAAAGGAACCTGCTGAATTAAATTAAATCAGATTGCAAAATTCAGATTATTGCAGTATATAATTTTGAGGTTTATATGACTGGAAAAGAAGAATGATAGACTGCTTCCTTTCCAGATGAAGGTAACAGAACTGAACAAATGGACTCCGGTGTTACGGTCTGAACAAACACCAACACTCTGCTTTGAAGGCTATGTGAGCAGGTGAGTTTTAATCTTCACTTTAGATGGGTGTTTCGCATGATCATAACTACTGCTGCTATTACTAGTACTACTATTATGTGTCTGATATTTTTATATAATTTATTACTATATTGTTTCAGAATAAAAACAGTCTTGACTGGGAAATTATTTAATGTCAATGACATGTTTCTCCCTTTTGGAACATCATCAGATTGTCTATAAAAACAAGAAACCAATCAGTTAGTAACAAAGGAAGGGGTGTGGTACTATCTTGGACGAATACACTGGTAAAATGAACTGAAAGTGATAGAAACTTATGTAAAAGTAGCTGGATATGAAACCCATTCATTGTGTAGCCGTATAAAATGAAAAATGGATGCAACAGTACCTGGATATGTAATCCATCTGTCGTAAAAGCATATAAAATGCAAGGTGGGCTTAGTTAAAAGAAAAGAAAAAAGCCTGTATACCACCGATAAGGTGCAGGTTTCATCAACTATTGCAGGTTACCTTGAACACACTAGCTGACACTACCATAGTAGTACAAAATAGGGTCACTCATGCAAAACTAAATACGCTATGAGCCACACGGAGCACATAGTCCTTTTGGCGCACACACAAATACTATTGTGACAGAACAAGATACAAAAAACGCGACCAAGTGAGGTGGCGCAGTGGCTAGCACACTGGTCTCGCATTTGGGAAGATGATGATTCAAACCCACATTCGGTCATCCTGATTTATGGTTTCCACGATTTCCCTGAATTCCTCTAGGCAAATGCCGGGATGGTTTCTTTGAAAGGGCACAGCCGACTTCCTTCCCCTTTCTTACCTAATCCGAAGGGATCGATGACCTCGCCATTTGGTCCCGTCCCCCAAATAAGCCAACCAAACACCACATTTAGTGTGGCATGACTTGACCAGGTGGTGAGCATGATCAGCGTAAGTCCTATTTTTGAAATATGAAAACTATGGGAACCTAATAACTTAAGATACATATAAGAAAACCAGTGCAACTACATTAAACTGAAAGCACATTAACGTATAAAGAATAATTTGATAAATTGATGATTTAAAATAGCAAATCCAAATATCTCATTAAAGATGTCATACAGAGCTAAACTTAGAGTGCTTGCACAGCATATGCTTGCAATGAAATTTTCCCACCACCTTTCTGTACCTTTTTCATGATATATTGGTGTTTTCTTTTAACTAGGTCCACCTTGCAATTTTTTGGACTGATTACATATCCAGTTACTGTTCCACCCATTTCCCATTTTATATGGCTATATGAAGTATGGGTTTCATATCCAGCTACTTTTACTTAAGTTTCTATTACTTTCAGTTCATTTTGCCCTCATAGTCATGCAAGATAGGACCATGCCCATTCCTCTGTTACTAATTGCTTGGTTTCTTATTTTTATAGACAATATGATGCTGCTTAAAAAGGGTGAAACACATCATTGACATTGGATAATTTCGCAACCAAGACGCTTCTTATTCTGAAATAATTCAAAACTGGTTGCTGTAGCACCCTGCCACAATGGAATAGGAATAATTTTTAATATATTTTTATAGTTTTATGTCCTTCATGGTGCAGGCACAATAAAAAGAATGCATGAGGATGAGTTAATAAATGAAACAGAATATTATGATAAAAGTTATTGAATAAAAACACTCTAGATTAACATAGAAGTTTTTAAAATTTAAAGTTTATTAATTGGGTGACTGGTTTCGATTATAGTACGATCATCACCAGAGTGTTAAAACTCCAAGGTGACAGCTGGAGAGAGTGGTGAGGAGCAGCTCGCCATCTAGTATCGATAACAACTGCTCTAGAGTACTGTTGGTGATCGTACTATGGTTGAAACCAATCACCTGATTAAGTTGTAAATTTTAACAGCTTACATATGATCCTACACTGATTTTATTTAAAAACTTTTATTCTAATTTATATCAGTTTGCCAGGAACAATGTTTTAGAAGATACAGAATATTCTAAATTTTTAGTTGTTAATGTTGATAAGAACCTGAACTGGAAATTACATGGCAGATCTTCTTAAATGTCTTAGCCTTGCAACTTTTGTTTATGCATAGTATTAGATTTTGAAGATTAAAATTTTAAAAAAGAATTCACCGACTTTTTCTATTTTAATTCAGTAATGTCTTATGGCATCATATTTTGGGTAACTTGTCGAGGAAAAAAGTGTTGTTGCACGGAAGCATGTAAGGGTAATGGCTCTTTAAACAATTGAAGATACTGACAAAAACTCCATAGTACATTTATATCCTTATGAAGTTTTTGTCCGGAATAAAAACAGTTTGAAACCAATAGTAACAGTCGGACTTATAATACTAGAAGCTGATAAGATTTACAGTATCAGTCATTGAGTCTTAGTGTGGCACAGAAAGGAGGGAGGTATTCAGCAATAAAAACTGTAGCCACCGATCCAGTAATATAAAGATTTTAGTGACTAATAAAATTGACTGCAAACACAAACTGAAATCTGTCTGTTTGACAACTCCTTATACTCCATAAAATAATTTCAGAATATTTGTGTGCACGTGTTGCGGCGGCACAGTTCCTTTCGTCCCTTTTACAAGCACCTACCTGTGAATTCGTCGCAGCAGATCACCAGTAGGAATGCTGAGCAGAAACAGACCGTACTGTATCTCACACCAGGCTGCATACAGCATAACTATTCTAGAAATCAGGAAAAGGCCTTAATTTTGAATGGAAGGTGGAAATACTGCAAGTTGAGAAATACAAGTTCACTGCCAAGCCCGTGCTAATCCTAACACAGTCATGCATAAATCATTTCATTCACATTAGCAAGTTTATAGTAACGTATTTCCCGAAATGTAAACAGCTACTAAACACGGATTGTTCTTAAATGAAAATGCTCACCACACTATTAAGTTTATTGGTGTCTAATGCACACAAGTTTTTGGTCACTGATATGCACAATATGCCATGCAGAATTACTGTCTTTTCTCATACATAAAATAATAAACCGGCAAATTATACCTTCCTTCGGAGCTCACATTACACATGACTGTACCGTTGAAAGGCTAAGCTCCAATTACTTAGACTGCTTTAAGCATTCTCTATCTCCAAGAAAAAAGATGTGCAAAGAATACTCCATTCTGATTGCTCAGTTTTTGTTAAGGCCAATAGAAAAACATTGTTCTTCCTTGTTAGTCCATCCTTTTCATGACTACCGTATTTACTCGAGTCTAAGCCGCACTCGAATCTAAGCCGCAGCTGAAAAATGAGACTTGAAATCAAGGGAAAAAAAATTTCCCGAATCTAAGCCGCACCTGAAATTTGAGACTCGAAATTCAAGGGGAGAGAAAAGTTTTAGACCGCATCTCCAAGTCGAAACAAAGTTGGTCCACTGTAATATGAGACAATTTAGGTCGAATGAATGACGATACAGCTACAGTAGTTTGGTTCGAGTCGTAAGCTTAGAAGTTAAGCTTTACCAGGTAGCCATTGCTATGCGTCAGGCGCTCCGTCCATATTTATACGGGTACCCTTCTTTTTTCACGTGCTTCGTCTGGTTTGAATTGATTGTTTATTTTTCTTTGATCTGATAAGCGCAGTTTTCTTTGTTATAGGTGTTTACGTCACTCTGCGCTGAATATGCATTACTGTACTGTGTCATGCATTGTTTGTCGTACTCTGATGCTGCGTGTTTACGACCTGTCGCCGATCGTGGCATGGCTTGCTGTGCGCGCTACCACCGCTTACACACACACACACACACACACACACACACACACAAACACACACACACACGCAAAAGAGAGAGAGAGAGAGAGAGGAATTGTCTCATTAGCAAAACAATGGCAAGAGACTGCTACTTATTGTTACTTACACTGCTGCTTTCTTTGATAATGATTCCGGCCGTGGTGGCCGAGCGGTTCTAGGCGCTTCAGTCCGGAACCGCGCGACTGCTACGGCCGCAGGTTCGAATCCTGCCTCGGGCATTGATGTGTGTGGTGTCCTTAGGTTAGTTAGGTTTAAGTAGTTCTAAGTTCTAGGGGACTGATGACCTCAGATGTTAAGTCCCATAGTGCTCAGAGCCATTTGAACCATATTTTTTGATAATGATCAACAAGAACCAAATAATAGACTGCGTATGATAGAAGATGTTCTGAACGAGAGTTTAGCGAAAATTTTTCTCCGTTTGAAAATCTTTGCAGGCGCCTCTTTAGTACATTACATTCCGCACAGAAATTAGAGTCATCTTAGATTTAAAAATCTAGTCAATTGCCTCGCTTCATTTCTGACTGTATCACTGTTTACCATAAGATTAATACGAATATAAACATGACATGATATGTATATTCTTCCGCGTTTGCTGTTGTCTCACTCTAGTTTTGTGGTTTATTCCGCAGACAGGATTTAAATGAGATAGCAGCAAACACGAAACAATACATGACAAAATGTTTATATTCGTATTATTCTTATGGTGACGAGAATACTGCATGTGATTCACAATTTATAAAAGTTCCTATTAGCAACCATCTCTTCTCACAGATAGGAAAAAATTCAGAACGTAGAGTTGGCTATATTGACAAACATCCTAAACATTCTTGCCAGTCGGGTTTTCATAGTACATTGAAATGCTGCTACATTCGAAGATGAACAATGCGGAATTTGTATTTACTTCATTGGATAATGTATGAAAATGCAGTGGTTGAAACTCGGCGCGGAGAAAAAAAGCTTGTCTTCCACCTTTTTTTTTTTTTTTTTAATTTATTTACTGACGCAGAGGTTTTGGCGCCAGTATTTATCTTTGTGCCTACAAAGCATGTCTGTGTAGCGCTACATATATTCGATGGCAGAACTAAGTTGTGGCGGCACCCGCCGACATTTTTAAGAACTTCCGCTTGCTTTGCACTCGATTCTAAGCTGCAGGCGGTTTTTTGGATTACAAAAAACGAAAAAAAAGTGCGGCTTAGATTCGAGTAAATACGGTAACCAATCAACAAAAAACATGCATTTGTATTAGCTTTCCTTTTACCACAAACGTACTTAACATATTATGATACAAAATTCCCCATGATCTGCATTCACATTGTCTTAAAACTTTCTCAAAGTACAGCGTTCATTAGTAGAAGAATGATTTACATATTTATTTTAGACCATGTTCACGCATCATTCACACTACTAAAAGCATATACAAAACTGTACTAACGTAAATAAACAAAAAATCTTCAATAAATAAACAGAGCAATTCACAAAATTGTTCTCTTGACTTGTTTCTTGAATGTCTCTTTCCACTACTGTACTTTGGTGGATGAAACTTAGAACTACGTACTCGACTGAACCCACTTCAGACAGTCAGTCACTGTGCGTGCATGATTCATTCTCCCGATGCACGGGCTCTAACCAGGAGTGAGGTATGGCTCAGTGTGTGAACATAAATTACTGCAGGCAAGTTTATATATTTACATATTTTAAAAAGTGTATAATAAATAATGTTAATTGTCAGCATATTGCCATATTTATTGCTGACCAGACATATTGTAATTGTATAATTAACTCGTCCCATATCATACCAACAGGTTGCAATTATGATCCATGAAACATGCAGATAACTAACCAAATAACAGTTAGTTCCAAGCTTTTCATCTGTGCTCAAGATTATGATTCTGTCCCCACATTTGTGATGTTCTTACTTATTGCTCAGTGTCATTCAAAGAGAAAGTAAGCATTAGCTGTTGAATCTGAAATGTACATAAAACTTAGTTAATACGGCACATGTTGAAAGTGTTCAGAACTATAATTAAACATTTTGTTTTTCACTTTACGAAGCCAATGTCAAGGTGGTCTAATTGTTGAGAACATACAGAACCACACTCAAAAATTGAGTGCACTGTTATACAATACAATCTTTATTCCTTTCAAAATACTCCTTGCACCTGCTGATACTAAATGTGATGGTGGTGACCATTTCTGTTTATCGTTGTACAACCATTAAGCTTATTTTGTATGCAATGAGGAGGAGTGGTGGGTAGGGAAGTATACCCATGGCTCATCTTGCAGTGTGCCAACTTACAGTGCAATGGCCACAAATTGTAAAGGACTGGCTTACCGGAGGGCGGGGCTGCAGTGGTTAGCAGACTATACTCGCATTCAGGAGGAGGACGGTTCAGATCCCATCTGGCCATCCAAATTTAGGTTTTCCATGATTTCCCTAAATTGCTCCAGGCAAATGCTGAAATGGTTCCTTTGAAAATGGCATGGCCAGTTTCCTTCACCATCTTTCCATACTCCGATCTTCTGATCTCTCTCTAATGACCTAGCTGTTGACAAGACATTAAACTATTAATCTCCTCCTCCTCATATAAGGGACTTCTAGCCAGAAGCCATAATGTATACCAAATACTGTAATGTTTTGTCAAATGGAAATTTCCACTATGATACACAAGCTTAACAGTGGTGTTGTGCAGTGTAATTACTGCCAACAGTAGGATGTAGAAGGGGTCATGTAATAATTTTATGTCAGCAGAAATGCCAAAATATGTACCTCCCTTGAGGAAGACTCCATGGAATCTTCAGCAGCCCAGATTGTTGATACACCTATGATGATTAAGAGGTGTACTCATACCAATTACCCAAAACCATGTGACATTAATTTTTATACCGTTGGAAATATTAGCACTATTTAGTCTCTAGTTGAGGATTTTAGTAACTTTATGCACGGAGAGCTTGTGAACAAGGATATAAAAAGTTAGAAAAGATCCTTTGTCAGTTTTTTACTTCAGTTCAGTTCCAAGATGATGATCACAATAGCAGGCATATCATATTTGAGATCTGTAGCTGACAATAGCTTTCTTCTATGAGAACGTAGAAGGTACCCAAATACTTTCTGACACTCGTATAACAGTACATCAACATAATCTGTACCTTTGCGCCTAATACAATGCTGAACTCCAGAATTTTACACGTGAAACTAATTCAGTCGTTTTCTAAACATTATCTCAGTTTCAATAGTATATCAACTCTGACAGTTTAATACTTCAATGTAAAGAATTTTCCCTCCACAGCTTGGGATTAGTGAAAAATGATCTGTTACAATGTTGACCTGCTACATGGATACAGACCTAAAGGAATTACTGTGTTCAATTTTTAAATTTTTACCCCCTTAGCGTGGTCCACACTACATTTCCAAGGCTCCTTCAGCCAGCTGCAGACTTAGTAAAAGCAACTGTAATGGTAACCCCCCTCCCCCCCCCCCCCCCCACCAGCCAAGAGCCAAATTCTGTATTCAGGGCATGAGCCGTAACCAGCCAACACAGCATTTCCATACTGTCAGCTTCCTTAATAGCAACCCCAGTTCTCCAGGCAATGACCAACTTTCAGGAAGTTTCAATAACAATGAAGCACGCAGTAGTACTTGTCTTCCACATTAACAAGTCTCTTTTCTACCATATACACTGAAGCACCAAAGAAACTGGTATAGGCATGTGTATTCAAATACAGAGATATGTAAACAGGCCAAATATGGCATTGTGGTTGGCAATGCCTCTATAAGACAACAAATGTCTGGAGCAGTTGTTAGTTCAGCTACTGCTGCTGCAGTGGCAGGTTATCAAGGTTTAAGTGAGTTTGAATGTGATGTTATAGTTGATGCACAAGTGATAGGACACAGCATCTCCGAGGTAGCGATGAAGTGGTGATTTTCCTGTACAACCATTTCACGAGTGTACCGTGAATATCAGGAATCTGATAAAGCATCAGATCTCCGACATCACTGTGGCCAGAAAAAGATACTGCAAGAATGGGACCAACAACAACTGAAGAGAATCAGAATAATTCAGTATGACAGAAGTGCAGCCTTTCTGCAGATTCCTGCAGATTTCAATGCTGGACCATCAACAAGTGTCAGCATGTGAACCATTCAATGAACTACCGTCAATATGGGCTTTCAGAGGTGAAGGCCCACTTGTATATCTTTGATGACTGCACAACACAAAGCTTTACACCTCACCTGGGCCCGTCAACTCTGACATCAAACTCTTGATGACTGGAAATATGTTGCCTGATCGGACGAGTCTCTCTTCAAATTGTATCAAGTGAATGGACATGTATGGGTATGGAGACAAGCTCACGAATCCATGCACCCTGAATGTCAGCAGGGGACTGTTCAAGCAGTTGGAGGCTCTGTTGCGGTGTGTGGCAGGTGCAGTTGGAGTGATATGGGACCTCTGATATGTATAGATACGACTCTGACAGGTGACACATATGTAAGCAGCCTGTCTGATCACCAGCATCCATTCATGTCCATTGTGAATTCCGATGGACTTGGGCAATTCAAGCAGGACAATGCAACAGGCTTGTGGCTCCAGGAACACTCTTTTGAGTTCAAACACTCCATTGTCCACCAACCTCCCCAGAAACTAATGTTATTGGGCATATCTGGGATGCCTTGCAACGTACTGTTCAGAACCACCCTC
Source organism: Schistocerca cancellata (assembly GCF_023864275.1). Taxonomy (NCBI): domain Eukaryota; kingdom Metazoa; phylum Arthropoda; class Insecta; order Orthoptera; family Acrididae; genus Schistocerca; species Schistocerca cancellata. Next base: position 273,323,685 of record NC_064630.1, read on the forward strand.
TCATACTCTTATGAATTTACAGACAGCCCTGCAGGATTGATGGCGCCAATACCGTCCAATAGGACTTCATAAATTAGTTGAATCCGTATCAAGTCATGTTGTGGCACTTATGCATGCTAGTGGGTGCCCTACACGATATTACGCAGGTGTACTAGTTTCTTTGGGTCTTAAGTGCTTATACCCAGGCCAGCCGAGTAGGTCATTGGTACTGTTGGGCTACGCATTGACGCCTGTCGTATGTCAGCCTCTGCCATGGGATTGCTGACACTCTTCGAACACAGCTATCATCACAGCATCCTTGCAAACCTCCATTGTCCACCAAACTCCCCAGACACTAACATTATTGAGCATATCTGGGATGCCTTGCAACGTACTGTTCAGAACCACCTTCTCATACTCGTACAAATTTACATACAGCCCTGCAGGATTGACAGCGTCAGTACCCTCCAACAGTACTTCATAAATTAGTTGAATCCATACCAAGTTGTGTTGTGGCACTTCTGCATGCTAACAGGTGCCCTACATGATATTAGGCAGGTGTACTAGTTTCTTTGGGTCTTCAGTGTATATACTCAGGCCAGCCGAGTAGGTCATTGGCACTGTTGGGCTACGCATTGAAGCCTGTTGCATGTCAGCCTCTGCCATGGGATTGCTGACACTCTTCGGACCCAGCTATCATCATGGCATCCAGATTGCGAACCAATGACTGCTGCCAGCCGTCCTGTCTTACTCTTCTGTCTGTCCCATCACTCTGTCCCTTCACTCTGTCCCATCTCCACAAGACCACCTGCCAGGGGTTTCTACCACCACCTCAAGGTAAAGGTATGAACTGAGATCCTCCCATCTCTGCAACACTGAGGCCCAGCACCACCGACACTGCAACTAATGACTGTTGGAGTGTGCTGAGTCAGGGCCGCTTGCTGCTGGACTGCCTCTTCGAGAAGCATTTATAGTAGTGCAACCACACTAATGCCTGTGTCCATGTTTCAACGACAGTCACCTCTCATCTACTTATTGTAGGCACTCTGCACTATGTTCGTTTATGGTTAACAATAAAGTACATCGACAACATATGAATGCCTCCTTTGTCTACACCTCCAGCAGAGAATCACTCATCTGTCCATTCTCCCCAACATAATTACACAATATTATCTTGACCTGAAGAGTCAACTAACTTCCTAACAAGAATTAGTCACACTCTGAAGTGAGTGTTCTACATCATCCCCCCCCCCCCCCCCCCCCTCTCCCTGAGACACCCTGTTTCTCTAAGTGAAATATACCTCCTGATATATGTTTGAAAAAATTTGGAGGATTAGGTAGAATAACTGCTATGGATTCAGGTGTGAGTCCTGGGTAGAGGCCAGAGGTTTCTAGAAGCTCTTGCAAGTCTGTATAAATTGTTATGGCAAACCAAGAGAACAAATTTAATAAGTGGAAGCATCAGAGTGCCATCATACACATTTCCCCATCATCCTCGTCTATCCATTAGCCTAGGTGTGGATGCACAGTCTAGTGGCAGAATAATGAAGAAGTTGTAAGTAAACTTTGAGTGAACAAGAAACCTATGATTCACCAGTGGATAAAATGAGACCATCCAAGAGAGATTCATGGTTCTCTACTGCTGGTGTCTTCTACAGGTGTTTACAGTTTCATATCCCACTGTGGTCCCGGTGGTTAGAATAGGCCCGAGGTATTCGTGCCTGTCATAAGAGTTGACTAAAAGGAGTCTCATACCTTTCGCCCTTTATGTGATGATCCCCTGTAGGGTTTGACCTCGATTTTTCAAAATTCCCCCGAAGAGTGAGCCAATTGGGAAAGGGTGCCTTACATGATGCATCGTGTCCATGGTGCATTCAGATCTTTAGCCCACTTTCTCGTCAAGGCATTGCAGTACTGCTCATCCTGCACCTCTTGGATGAGGACACCTTCCTGGGTGCATTTTCCTCCACCCACTATGCAGTGTCGTTTTCTCCGCCGTCGATGACCATGGAATTTTTGGACCTCATATCCAGCACAGTAGCCAATTCGTTGTGGTGGGGCCACCATGTACCCTGTTGGTTGTAGCTAGAGATGGGCAAAACTGTTCTTTTCAGAGATTGGATCAGAACTGTTCACTCCCTGAAATGAATTAGCTCTTTTTCATGACTCATCACTCATTTACAATAGAAAATAAATGGAAGGCACATTGCCCTTTAAACTTGGTTTATTCCAGTACTATACCTGTATTTTGATCTTATTTGATCCTATTTTGAAGTAACACAGATAATGAGTAAGAATTTTGTATTGTTTATTGAAATTTCCACGATATGACAAAGTTTTTGATTATTGATTTATTTTGCACTATCGTGGTTTTTTGGGTGATCGGAAAATGTTGTATTTGAGATTTACATTAACAATATATTTGGCTATAATGTATTAAAATTTCATTAACCTCATACAAATACATCGCAAGCCATATATTTTTAAAGTGAACGTTTCCTTTCGAAGACGCCTAAAATCGCAAAATCCGTACCAGAATAAGAAAAAAAAAATATAAATTTGACTGTAAAACGAAAGTGCTGCATATAGCCTTACGCAGAATAAAACAAGGAAAATATTGGTGTATCACATTTTGCGATACGTTTATCGGTTCGCTCGTAATTAAAGCGTAAATTCGAGTGTCCATAATAAAAATCCTATAGTAAGAGGAGTCATCAGGAACCTAATCTAATCAGTTTAAACAAATAAAAATAAAATAAAAACAATTGATGTATACATAACATAATAATGTAATATACATAGCGGTATTACTACGAAGAACAATATCCAGTGGGGACGAACTCCGATGCAGAGGCGCTGAGTCGAGCAGGTCGAGCCGCGAGCTGTATTACTGCGTGAGCTGAGACCGCAGAGACCAGAGTGACACCTGAGTCGCTTTGCTCGACGCTCTGCCTAGAGTCGAGACGGTGGGGTGAGCGTTGAGCGGGCGAGTTCCGAGGGTGGGGGGGAGCGGTGAACTCACCCGCTCCGAGACAAATCGTCCGTTCCCTTGCGAGCAGGTTTTTGCAAGTAGTTCCTATGTTATCCGCTAGGTGGCTCTCTGTCCTGTTGCTCGCATCAACTGCCCAGAGGGCAGGACGTGTGACTGAAACGATCGCCGACAGAGTGCGATGCGAAGTTAAGCTGCGCCAGACACTGCACAGTGCACACGGCAGACGACGCACAGAGACGGCACGGCATATGTGAAACACAAAATCCAATGGGGCACTGCACAATGCAGGCAGCCAAGGTAGAAGCAGGGCAGAGGCCGGCGCTGGCTGTGTTGTGTGGCGTGCCCTGTGCTCTGACCAGCAGAGGCGCTGCTGATATGCTCCGTCTCTCTCTCTCTCTCTCTCTCTCTCTCTCTCTCACTCTCTCTCTCTCTCTGCCGTGGGAAACGTTTGGAGCTACTGTTCTTTTTTTCTGAATCACTGATTGTTCACTCCTTTGAAAGATTGAACTCTATGAATTAGTTCAAGAGCGGATCCCCCATCTCTAGTTGTAGCCCCCTGACAACACAGGGATCACTCTGCTGATGCCTGCACCATTAACTCCTCAGTTTTTTGCAAGGGCAAGGTCAGTGTCAGTCTTGATAAAAATGGCATCCTCTGCTCAGTCACAGGCATCACTTGCTTGTGACAAGCTGGGGGATGTTTCCATTGCCATCATGCCTCTTAAGAGCTTAAATATGATCCAGAATATTATATTCTACAGGGACCTTCTTTTTCAGTGCGACGACAAGCTGCATATCAACTTAGATCAACGAGAAGTTCATTTCGTCCGGCATGTCCATTGGGGGTCCGAGTGATAATCAGGTTGCCACTGGTGCCTTCATCTTCGAGGGTGACACATTACCCGAGAAAGTCAAGGTGGTGGTCTGCTGCTGTGATGTTAAGCCATATATCCCTCCCCCAATGTGGTGCTTTAAGTGCTGGAAGTTCAGCCATATGTCTTCCCGCTGTACTTCCAGAATCACGTTTCGAGATTGTGGACGTCCATCCCATCCCAATACTCCATGTGCCCCTCCTCCCATCTGTGTCAACTGCGGAGAGCATCATTCCCCTTGCTCACCAGATTGTAGGATTTTACAGTGAGAAAGGAAATAAGGGAATACAAGACCCTGGACCAACTGACCCACACTGAGGCTAAGAATAAATTTGAACACCTACATCCTGTGGCTATGACCACCTCTTACGCTGCTGCTACGAGAACAGTTGTAGCCCCATCAGTTCCGTGAGTTCCAGTCGGCTCTCAGAGCCGGAAGACTACACCTGCCCCCTTGATGGTGGGGGGATGGGCACTTCCCTCCCTGTTGCTCCCGCACCACCTACCTCGGGAGCAATGTCTCCCCAACCATTGGGGACACCAGTCCCCACTTCTCAGCCAGAGAAGTGTAAGTCTTATTCGGCTGCTCTCGCTAGCAAGGGGTTGCTTGGGTAACTCCCTTCCCAGGTTTCTGCTAGTGGGAAAGATGACACCCGCCAGTCGCTGAAGTGCTCTAAAGCAGATGGTCGTAGGGCTTCATGGCGTCCCAAAGATGGAATCAGTGATGCCCTCCCAGCCAGAGAAACCCAAGGATCAGCGAGCGAAATCCAGAAAGAAGACCCCCAAAACCAAGGGAATTGTGGTGGCACCCACACCACTGCTGCAAACAAGCTCTGCGTCTGAGGATGAGGTGAAGATTCTGGCGTCCGCTGAGGACCTAGATCTTGCCAGACCCTCAGACACAATGGATGTAGCCTGTTCAGGAAATAAGTCGGTGGCAGCAGGTGACCCTGAGGCATAGGCTGCCTCATTGAGTGTTTTATGCCTTCCCTGTCTCACAATCACGTCATCATCCAGTGGAATTGCGACGGTTTTTTCCATCACCTGGCTGAGCTATGGCAACTGTTAAGCTTTACACCTGCTTTCTGCATAGCCCTCCAGGAAATCTCTCTCCCAGCAATTCAGACCCCTGCCCTTCACGGCTACAGGATATATTACAAGAACCGCAGTGAATATAATAGAGTGTCAGGTGGAATTTGCATTTTTGTCCTGAACTTGATATGTAGTGAACCTGTGCCCCTTCAAACTCCTCTTTGAAGCTGTGGCTGTCAGGATACGGACAACACAGGAAATAACTGCCTAAATGTATATCTCCCTCCAGATGGTGCAGTACCCCTAAAGCTATTGGCTGCACTGATAGATCATCTCCCTAAACCTTTCCTAGTTTTGGGAGATTTTAACGCTCATAACCCTGTGTGGGGTAGTACCATGCTTACTGGCTGTGGCAGATATTTTGAAAATTTACTGTCCCATCTCGACCTATGCCTCTTAAATACTGGGGCCACCACGCATTTCCATGTGGCTCATGGTAGTTACTCGGCCATTGACTTATCAATTTGCAGCCCACGACTTCTCCCATCTATCCAATGGAGAGCACATGACTACTTGGGTGGTAGTGACCACTTCCCCATCTTCCTGTCAGTCCCCGTGCATCATGCACATGACTGGGTAGCCTTCACCTCTACTGTCACTGTTGATCTCCTCCACATGGTGCCATCGATGTTGTGATTGAGCAGGTCACTACAACAATCGCCTTACAACAATCACTTCTACAGCAAAAAACACGATCCCTCATTCTCTAGAGTGCCCCCGGCAAAAGACAGTCCCTTCGTAGTCACCGGAAGTCGCTGAGGCAATTTAGGACTGTTGGTGAGCTCTACAGTGACATAAGCGGCACCCATCTGTAGAGCACCTAGTAGCCTTTAAGCAGCTCCGTGCTCTCATTTGCATGGTTATAAGACGACGGAAACAGGAGTGTTGGAAGAGGTAAGTGTTGACCCTTCGGTGCCATACGTCACCTTCCCAAGTCTGGATGAAGGTCAGACGTCTTTTTGGGTACCATACCCCAACAGTGTCCCTGGCGTTAACATAATGGTGTGCTCTCTATCGACGCAAACACAAATGCTGAGCACTATGCTCGAGCCTCTGCAATGGAGAACTATCCCCCCAGCCTTTCGCAACCTCAAACAGCAAATGGAAAGGAAAGTCCTCTCATTCACTACATGCCACAGTGACCTCTAAAGTGGCCATTAACAGCCTAGCAGCAGCTGTAGGGCCGTTGCTCTCCCCTTCTCTGTGTGGGGATGACTTCTGCATTTTGTATTGCCCTACCAGTATTGGTAGGACCCATTCACAAGGCGCAGCCATTGGCTCTAGCCCACGGCTTCCAGTTTCCAACTGCGAAATCGTGAGTCATGCACTTCCGTCGGCATCATATCGGCATCGTACTGTTCATCCGGAACCAGAACTTTATCTTAATAATGATCCATTCACTCTGGTGGGGACATATTGATTCGTACAACTGGTTTGCGATGCCTGATTGACTTGTCTACCTCACCTTCGTCAGCTTAAGTGGAAGTGCTGGCTGCACCTCAATGCCCCCCACTGCCTGAGCGACACCAACTAGGATGCAGATCACTCTACGCTGCTGCGGCTCTACAGAGCCCTTGTTCAATCCCACCTTGACTGTGGGAGTTTAGTTTACAGTTCAACGGTGCCCGCAGCATTGCATTTACTTGACCCAGTGCACCACTGTGACGTTCGCCCAGCGACAGGAGCTTTTAGAATGAGTCCAGTGCTCAGTGTCCTGGTGGAGGCTGGAGTCTCTCCATTGAGGATCCGACGTGCGCAATTGCTCACCAGTTATGTTGCACACATTCATAGTTCACCTGAGGATCCGAATTACTGTCTCCTCCTCCCACCCACAGCAGTTCATCTCCTGCATTGGTGGCCCAGGTCAGGTCTCACGATTATGGTTCGCATGCGATCCCTTCTCTCCGAACTGGAGTCCTTCCCTTTACCACCTCTACTTGAGGTCCATTCACATACACCTCCTTGGTGTACACCATGGCTGAAGCTTCATTTGGACCTTTTGCATGGCCCTAAGGACTCTGTTAACCCCGCCACTCTTTACTGTCACTTTCTCTCAATTCTTGACATTTTCCTGGGCTCTGAAGTTGTTTACCCCCGACAGCTCAATGGCTGATGGTAATGTTGATTTCACCTATGTCCACAGAGACCATTCCTTGCCCGCTTGCTGCAGTGTATTCACTGCAGAGCTTGTGGTCATATCTCATGCACTTCAGTACATCTGTTCCTGTTCTGGTGGGTCGTTTCTTCTTTGTTCTGACTCCCTGAGCAGCTGACAAGCTATCGACCAGTGCTACCCTCACCATCCTATGGTAGCAAACATCCAGGACTCCGTCTCTGCCCTGGAATGGTCCAGTCACTCAATGGTGTTTGTGTGGACCCTGGGACACGTCAAAATCCCAGGCAACAAACTTGCTGACAGTCTGGCCAAACAGGCTACGCGGAAACTGTTCCTGGGGGTGGGCATCTCTGAAACTGACCTGCGTTCTGTCTTACGCTGCAAGGTTTTTTGGCTTTGGGAGACAGAGTGGCATAACAGTAAGCGTAACAAACTGTCTGTCATTAAGGAGACTGCGAGCTTCTCGCAGGGAATCAGTTGTTCTTTGTCGGCTTTGCATTGGCCATACGTGACTCACACATGGTTACCCCCTCTGTCACGAGGACCCACCTCAGTGTCATTGTGGCTCCCAAATGGCAGTCGTCCGCCTCTTGCTGGACTGTCCACTTTTAGCCACTTTGCAGTGGACTTTTAACTTTCCCAGCACCGTACCTTTGATTTTGGGCAACAGCGCCTCAACAACAGCTTTAGTTTTACGTTTTATTCGTGAGGGTGGGTTTTATCATTTGATCTGAGTTTTAGCACGTGTCCTTTGTCCCTCTGTCTCTTCCACCCTAGGACTTAAAGGCTGGAGGTCTTAATGAGTGCAGAGTGTCTGGCTTCTCCTTTTTTATTCTCATGGTCAGCCAGCCATGGTAATCTGCTTTCTTGTTTTTAATCTCTTCTCCCTGTTTCTTGAGTCTCTCTGTAGTTTTCTTGTCCCGTTTTGTCCATTGTAGTATTTGTTGTCCTCTTGTTGTTCTTCTGGTTCTTCCTTTCTCCTGTTATTGTGCCATATATCTTCTGTGTTTTCTTCTTTCCCTTGGGTAATTATTCTACTGCGAACAAGGGACTGATGATCTCGCAATTTGGTCCCTCCCCCCTCCCTTTTAAACCAACCAACAGTTTCACACCTGGGAGACAGGGATTGTAAATATACATATGAAAGAGATTTATGGCAGAAAGGGGCTATCATGTTTGGGCATGCTCGTAACCACACTGTGACTGGAGTCGCCCAAATTGTTGACGTATGCACATAGGTTGTCCTACATATCTACAAGAAATGGAGTGCTACTTGCAGCCATGTAATGTGGTGCAAGAATAGTGCCCATAAAAAGATCTTGACCAACATGTCTTGGAGGTAAGTATCAGACCATGTTAATGGCAGTTTTAAACATGACAGGTATTGCTGCTTTCAGTGAATGCAGGTCCATCTCAACTAGTTTTCAAACAAACATTGTGAAGAGAAATGTATGTGATCGACATTTTGGATAGTGTTATCTTTCAAAAGGCCATTGACCACAGCAGTGCATATAGCTGCATGTCTTCGAGTAGCTGATTGTAGGCATGCAGTGTATTCTGATGAGCTGCAGTTTTGCTTCTTTTCAAATGATGCAAGTCATCTAGTGTATCATCAGCTGAAAGAGGCAAATATTGCTCAGTGTTTGAAGCCATGCATGTGGACTAACATGTAACAATCAACATTCCTGTAATTTGCTAGCTCCTTTTGCTATAATAATCAATGAGAGACTTTAGCTGGACGTATTATTGTTGAAGAAACTTGCGGACTCTCTTCCTTGCTGAACTGAAGCCATTATCAAGGTTAGAGATGGTGTTACACAGTGTTAGAATTATGAGAGTGCCCAAGGTATCACAATGAAATGACAAGAAGTTCCAGATAAACATGACAGGAGTCCTTAGCTTTATTGTTTTTAGGTACTCTGGTTCATTTTTGTCTGAAGGCTATCACCCTCATCTGAAGGATGATCTTAGTGGTAATAGTATGAAGGGTGAAGTAACCATACTTCATAGTGTACATGAACACACTACATCTTCTGCCTTCAGGATTTATCTGAATTCAGGGTGTCCATGTAAGACTGAATCATGTATGATATACATGTTCTGATATGATAGCATTGGAAACACAGATATTGCACGGTCCTGACATTACCTCTTTTTAGTTGATTCCAGCATGTGCATTCTACTTTGGATATTTATTGCCCCCTTCTTCCGAATCATCAGTTTGTTGTATCAGAATACCGCATTTATATTTTCTTCTCATAAATTTCGCTTCTTTCTTCCCAACCAATAAGTTATCATCCACTGTTGGATTCTGTGCATCTTTAATCACGGCCTTACTAGAACCGTCATTGTGGCCAATGAGGCATATTCTTACTATTAACTACAGGTTATACTTCATTTAATGTTACTACATTGAGTATCAAGTGTGATGGCTTGTTGATCTTGTTCCTTGCATATTATGCAAATTGATCTTGTATACTTCCTGAAACAACGAGGCTTTGTGTGTCTACATCTACATGATTACTCTGCAATTCACATTTAAGTGCTTGGCAGAGGGTTCATCAAACCACAATCATACTATCTCTCTACCATTCCACTCCCGAACAGCGCGCGGGAAAAACGAACACCTAAGCCTTTCTGTTCGAGCTCTGATTTCTCTTATTTTATTTTGATGATCATTCCTACCTATGTAGGTTGGGCTCAACAAAATATTTTTGCATTCGGAAGAGAAAGTTGGTGACTGAAATTTCGTAAATAGATCTCGCCGCGACGAAAAACGTTTTTGCTTTAATGACTTCCATCCCAACTTGTGTATCATATCTGCCACACTCTCTTCCCTATTACGTGATAATACAAAACGAGCTGCCCTTTTTTGCACCCTTTCGATGTCCTCCATCAATCCCACCTGGTAAGGATCCCACACCGCGGAGCAATATTCTAACAGAGGATGAACGAGTGTAGTGTAAGCTGTCTCTTTAGTGGACTTGTTGCATCTTCTAAGTGCCCTGCCAATGAAACGCAACCTTTGGCTCACCTTCCCCACAATATTATCTATGTGGTCTTTCCAACTGAAGTTGTTCGTAATTTTAACACCCAGGTACTTAGTTGAATTGACAGCCTTGAGAATTGTACTATTTATTGAGTAATCGAATTTCAGCGGTACACCCCTCACAATGTGTGTGTGTGTGTGTGTGTGTGTGTGTGTGTGTGTGTGTGTGTGTGTGTGTATGGGTGGGTGGGTAGGTAGGTAGGTAGGTAGGTAGGTAGGTAGGAACATACAGTTTTTTACATGGTATATTCCTTAGTAACCAGGTTAAAGTTGGCCAATAGCAATACATTTTTTTTAAGAAAGTGAGATCTTTAAGCTGAATTTAACAGTCTCAGAACTGCTGGTAATTTGATTTAATTTAGCACTACGTAGAGGGTGCACAGACTTTTCAAATTACTGTCTAGCTGTTTTGAGCACGACCGGCCGCGGTGGTCTCGCGGTTCTAGGCGCTCAGTCAGGAACCGTGCGACAGCTACGGTCGCAGGTTCGAATCCTGCCTCGGGCATGGATGTGTGTGATGTCCTTAGGTTAGTTTGGTTTAAGTAGTTCTAAGTTCTAGGGGACTGATGACCTAAGATGTTAAGTCCCATAGTGCTCAGAACCATTTGAACCATTTTTTTGTTTTGTTTTGAGCACATGTGGTATAATGCCATGATATCTTGTTGTGAGTTCTACATATCTAACTTCAGTAATATTTAAAGCACTGGAATATGGTAAATAAAATTAACAACATTTACTTTAGCAAATATTAACATTGATGGATGATGGGGTTTCACAAACTATAAACTGCTCTGCATTGATATATGAAATTCATAAAGAGTCTGCATGTTATTTTACAGTGTCAATAGCAGCAACTATTGCTATATCGCATGCTATCAATGCAAGCACGGTATGTTCTAACTTCATCCTTAAACAGGCTATCTGGTGGTTCCATTCATTTGATTGTCTCTTATATCATTTTATAAAAATCATTGATTAATGATATGTATGTATAATTAAATGGCAATTTTACCTAACTAAATTAACGAGCCAAAACCATACGACCATTGCCCACCATGAGATTGAATGCTGCTTGGTTACTGTACTCACAAGTGATATGGTAAGGGAAGTCAAGTGCATCAAGGGAATTATTTCTAAGATGATACGGGTTACAAATGAGGAGCTCCACTTGCTTATTAAACTTGACAAAGGGCAGATTGTTATGGACTAGTGTCTGGAAACATGCATCTCAGAAATGGTAATGTTGGTTGGTTGGCTGTTCGCATGCTATTGTCATGAACATCTATGCAAAGTGGTTGAAGGACAGTGAAGCCATAAGTAGGTGACGAGGTGTTATATGCCCTTGCATATCGAACATGTAGGGTGGAGGATTGTGCGCTCTGTTAAGCAGGATAGGGATCAATCTGTGGTTAGTCCGATGACAGAATACAATACTGGTGTAGGCACAAGTGTTTCAGAACACATAATTGAACATGGGACTCCACAGCACAAGACCCCTACGTATTCTCATATTGACCCAATGGCATCGTCAGTTGTGATTGCAGTGGGCATAGAATCATTGACGCTGGACTGCAGATTAATGGAAGCACATCACCTGGTCAGATGAATAACATTTTTTTACACCAAATTAATGGTTGTGTCCAGATATGTCGTCATCCAGGCCAATGACAGCTCAGAACGTCATGGAAACAGGCTGCTACAGGCAACATAATGCTATGGTGGAAAATTCACTTGGGCTCTCCATGAGGCTTGTGGTAGCTTTCAAAGGCACCATAACAGCTGTGGGCTATGTGCGTGTTATTACAGACCATCTGCAACCCTTCAAACTTTGTTTTCACCAACTGCGATGGCATCACAATGATGTGTTGGCCACCAAATTCAACCGTTCAGAACCTTATGGAACACATCTGAAATGCTATCATGTGCAGCTTTGCACCCATAAAGCATCAGCCCGTAACATATGAGAACTGCACAACCTGTGTTAAGTCATCTGGTGTCACATACCTCCAGAAATCTTCCAAGGACTTGACTTGTTAAATCCATGCCATGAATAATAGCTGCTGTATTGCATTCCAGAGGTAGAACAACATGGGTTTGAGCAGGTGGTCATATTGTTCTGGCTTACAAGTGCATACTACGTGTACCTTTCAATTTGCTGATTCTATGGACTGAGTTGTACTGGTTGCCTTGCTGACTGTTGGTTACCTATTACTGTGGGAGGAAAACCCACAAGTAACACAGTTCCTTACTATTTTCTGAAATTTTATGACTGCTTACTCTATCAGCTAGGTGTGACGTCACTTGCCCACTTGGAGGAGCATGGCTTTCAAACGTAACCTTACCAGATGTGCTTTTTGTACCAACATTTCTGAATGCAGCACTTCTGAGACTTTGGGTAACATTGCAGTGACTGGATTCACTTGCTTTTGTGAACATTTCAAGAAAAGTCATCAAGCTAGGTGCACAAACACACTCAACTGAGCTCTACAGCATATACTCTGTTAATTATATCTTGTCATCAGTGTTAAGCTGGAGCTGGTGGATCTCTTCCGTAGAATAAGTCACTGAGTCTGTATCACTCATTACAAAGTTTTTTGATCTTTATAAGAGCATAAGAGGCTGTACAAATGGTAGCAGATTGTTTATGTACTGGCAGCTGTCAAGAGTTTCACACATTCACTTGCAAATAATTAGAAATTATCATTTGTCTTTAAGTACTACTTTCGTTAAGAAAATGATTTTTGCTTTTCCTCCTGGATGTTAGACAATGCCTTCTCTCAGCAAATTTTCTATCATTGGTTCATTTGACATGATTTTGTTTTTAACTGATATTTTCTCATGATCTTGTACATTAGAGTTTCTTACTAAAAGTGAAGCAGCAGCCAGTTGAATTTGTACACATTTAATAACTGATGCCGTACACCATTAAAAGCTTGAAATTGTAAGTTAGTTGTTGTAATGTGTAATGAGTGAAGAAACATTTAAATGGTCATAGTTATCGCTTCATTTTAATAATCCTTGGTTTTGCATGTTGGTAGATTTATTTAACTCGTTGTCCTCTGCCTTTAGGATTAATGGACAGAAGAGAAGGTACACAGCCTATAAGACACAACCTTTGGACGTTCGACTGGGGAGCTATTTGTTTCGTCAAACGAATGGTGAAACCTGTTCTTTAGTAGGAGAGCTGTATGATCCATCAAATAGTATGTAATTTTTAAATTTACTCTAGATTGTTTATTTTATGTGTGGTGTGAAGTTTACTCAATTTGCTCACATACTTTAAAGAATATGTGAAAAGATTATGGATGTTATCTCAGTACACTGGTATGTGGACTGGTTAAGGAAAATGAGGCTGGCTTTGATCCTCCTCTAGTTTCGTTGATAGTTACTTGTCTGTATTTAGCAACTGTAAAAATAGTAGGCTTTGTGTATATTATCCAAAGACAATAAGCTACTATGCATTTGGTTGCCAGTCATGCTGTATGTTGTGCATGTTCCTTTCATTGGAATAAAAAAATATAGAAGCAGGACAAGTGAATAACTGTAGGGTGATAAAATTCTGTTTTATTTGAAGCATATTATGTCAGAAATATACGAAAGCTGCGGCAAGTGTTCATTTAAGATTCACTACATTATGTGGCAGTATTTACATTCTCAGCTCTTTTAAAGAAGGGTAGGTTTTGTGGTTATCATGAAAGCTAACTTTAACACTGTTGCTGTTACAATCCCCAGTGATAAGCAAGTGACATCGCCCAGAATCAGTAAGTTGTCACTTGTACATGACATCCGTATGGCCCATGTCAAAATTTGATACAATGCTTGTGACACATATATTCCCCCTGTCAGAGGTGAAATTCACAGGGTTTATACGCTCTGGGACAACAGGGAAATCCGGGAAAAACCTGGGAATTTTTCAGAATTCCAGGAATTTTTCATTGTTTTAATCTTCAGTTAAATTTTTGTAATTTTGACTGGGAAGAACTGATAAAACAGCAAAATGTGTCAAATGCTTAAGGATGAAAACTATGGATTACTTCATGAGAATAAACTGCTGCCAACGAGCGTGACCTCACAACGGTTTAACTGTTTACATTAAGTTTGTTTGAGTAAGTGCGTGGACTCACTTGCATGTACAGTTGAGTTGCATATAGCCAGTACCTTCTCCCACATTGGCTAACTGAAGTGTGACTGTTAGCTGTATCAGCAGTAGCAACAAGCAGTCAGATGCTATCCTGAAGAATTTTTCTGGCGCGCTGAAGCTGCCAGATTGGTGCATGCGCATAGCAGTCTGGGTTGTAGTGGTGAGGGGGCTGGTCTCCACGTAAGCCATATTTACATTTAGCGATTTTGCTGTTTCCTCTTCCTTTACACTACTCACGTCAAATGAAAACAAAACGGATTTCTGTGGTTGAAAACTATCAAGTGAATTAAAATGCATTCACATGATCACAGAAGGCTAACATATGTTATTAGTTTCAGTTTTTTTATTTTATTTTATTTCAATGTTTTTGGCAATCAATCAACTTGCAGAACAGTGAAGTTTTTTTTTGTCAGTGTGCTCAATAAATGTGGCTTTTAATAATCTTTATCCCCAGAGGCAGTCAGTTTATTAGAAACGAAGTGTTTCATTCCACACTATTGGCTAGTTTCAACTTTTCACTGAATTTCCGGTGCGTATTTTTATCTTCTGGCATGTATGGCATTATGCCATAATAAAGAACCAAACATGAGGCAAGAGGTAATGCAGTACTGATACACCAAGAAAATTTGCATCCCGAAAACCACACTAAAACGCTTAATATCAGGTTGGGGACTACTTTATTGTAAATCTGGAACTGTGAATGTGCACTTTAAGCCGAATTTTAATATGGTGTACAAAATTTCATTGCTCTCGGAGTATCTTATTTCTTTTATGACCTCATGTAAGATCTCTTAATACTATATAGGTATGAACATATGGGCTTCCTGCGCCATCATAGCTGCCCATGCACAGTAACACCTGTTTTCTGGCGGTCTCTGGCAACTGCTGAAACGAAACTATTTCTAACAGGTCACAGGAATATTGCAAATGGTGCTTTGGAAAGTGTTAGTTTCAAAATAAATTTTCTTTTTCACAAAATGAATTATGTTATGTGTGTGAGTGTGCAATGAATTCCTTAAATCACAGAGTGTTTGACACTGATTTAAAACTCAACACATCGAAGACTAGCCACTTAAAAGAATTTTGAGCCGAGAAGACCAGACATTGTCATTATTTTAAATTTTACCGACACATTTGTGTGATGTACCTGAAAGAGTAACACTCATAAAAAAGACCAGTATTGTTTGTGAAAGCTTAACCTTTCTTGTAGCTACACTATGTACATTAATTTAAACTATTAACTTTTCCTATTTGTGTGTTCGTACTGCTTAAGAGTGATGTTGCTATTGGCTGACTACGTCACGTGTCCTATGCTCTAAATATCTGTTGTCATTGCCTTTTGAGATCACGTGATAAGAGCTAAGATTGGCTTACAGAAGCACATTTCAAACTCGATTTCAATGCTTCGGAAACTAATGTGCTGTTTGAAATCTATGCTTTTGTAATACAAATACAAAAATATGCAGTGTATTGTAATATGAAAATATACAGCATAAATGGTGGTGCAATCACAGATCTTACCAAATTTTTTTTTTTTTCACGAGTTTTTTTCATTCTCTGAAGTTCCACGCTGGTGTCTAAGCTTCTACCATTCAAAGAATTGATATTTTTACAGCTCCAAGGGAAACTATATTGTCACTTATCATGGAAAAAGTGTGTTTTTCACCTTGGAAGAAGTGTATTTTCACGTGGGAAAAAGTTGCGTTTTTAACTGGAAATCCGGGAATTTTCTTGTCTGCATATACACCCTGGATTCAGATGCACTTTGTTTAAGAGCTTAAAAGTCAAATTCAATAAAGGGATGGTGATTGTAAATAAATGTGATAAAGATAATTTGTTTGATGACTGGCGCAAACATTGTAATTCCAACAGAGGAGAGCTCTTGTGGGGAAGATTGTGCAAACATTGAAGCAGGGGAAGATCGTGGAAACATTGAAGCACAGTAATAAAAGCTGTAAAAATAAAATAAAAAAGTCTGTTTCAGTATTTGTGGATAAGCCGTATATAAATTGTGTGTGCCCTATTAGATGACGCAGGAGAGAATTATATACCAACTCTTTGTTGTCAAAAGTAAACATAACGTGTCAAAAGACAAATGTGTCCAATATGCCACCAAGCACTTCCGCCTGCATTGTCTGTATGGAAACCATACTCCTTTGAAAATTATTTAAATAATGAAATTTCTCTTTGTAAAATTTGTTTTTTATATGGCACCGGACAAAATTCAAAATGTAGTACTGATTATTTTCATGTTGGGTCACCACAGGTCCTACCATGCCAAAATCTTGTACAAGTTACTGTCAAGCATGTTCGTGTTTGCAAGCAGGAATGCTGTGTTGTGATATCTGTTGCAGGGCATGTTCTGTGTTCAGCTTTTGCACAGCACGGCTTCTAGTGTGAAATGAAGGCCACAGCACAACAGCATTGACTTTTTTTTTTTAGAGTTGGCTAGCTTAGCAGATTCAAATATAAATGCATTAGTAAAGTGAGTACTTAACCGTAATGGTCAAATATTGACAATAAAAGATATCAACTAGCTAGAATGAAATAATTAAAGTAAAGTACTGTGTAACAGAATTGTAATAAATGGCTCAGTCACTGTGTTTAGAGATAACTTATAGGAGGAACACACTGCGCAGACTTTTACAAAGCAAGAATGGAGGGATTCTGGGTATAAAATATCTTGTGCCAGAAGAGTGAAATCTACCCGATTCCATGTAGTAAGCAAGAGTGAAAACTCCATTAACATAATCATTGCTTGGTACTTTAATTATAAGTAAAACACTTGAACACTACAGTAAGTCAGTAAGAAATAAATTTACTCAGATAATACACCAAAACATTATGAAATATTATTAAACAAGAGACACAAATAAAAATAGCAAGACTTGTGAATCTGTGTTACCAGACAACAGCTGTATCAAAATAGGTAACACATTGAACTCATTGGTTATCAAATTCATTGAGCAGTACCGTACCATGCAGCAAACATTGTGCCTGCTAACAGCAACTGTTACCAAATGTAACATCTTGAAGTGTTGGGTATTCTGCTAGATATTAGCATTGTTCTTGCATATTTTGACAGCATGACTTGTTATCTTCATTAGGTGGTACCTGAGACTGCTAATTGAGTGGATTGGGTCCAGTATTTATACCTAAGCTCTTCCCTTCTCCTTCAACAGTTTCAGGCATTCCGTCTGTAGTCTGCTCCCCCTAGCAGCGTTTTTGGGCGTTCCCTCTTGAGCCCGATGTGCCAGGCCGAGTACTGGCGTTTTTTCTTTGGTTCCATGCACCTGTCTGCACGCAGGCATTCCATTTTTGGTCCATTACAGTTCTCGGTGTTTGCTTTACAATCCACTCCGGCTGGAAGTACCCTGTGGTATTCCATCTTCAGTCCGGTGCACCTGGTGCTGTATCTGGGTCTCATTTTGCATATCCATACCCTCACTTCCTCATTTGAGGAGTTCTGCTGCCACCCCTATTGCATTTTCAGCAACTCCAGTGCAGGATCCCAAGCTCTACTGAGTTGGTTTCCAGCATCCCGATTCATGAGGTTTTCTGTCATCCCTGTCTCTGTAGACTCTCTTAGAACACTACCGCAGTATGTGGGAGTCTGTGCTAAGACCCTTGTTTCATTATAGTTTGTGGAATGATTGAGTTCCAGAAAGTGTTCAGCAATGGCTGATTTAGTTGCCTGTCTTAGTCGGGTGTGCCTCTGATATTTTTTGCTTCTGATGTCCACTGTCCTAGTTGTTTGACCAGTGTACAAAATGTCACATTGGCAATCTATGTTATAAATTCCTGGTTTTGTAGTCTCAGGTCATCTTTCACATTTCCCAGTAGCCCTCTTATGTTGGTAGGTGGACTGAACATACGTTAATGTCATGCTTCCTTAGAATCCTGCTGATTTTGGCAGAAATAGATCCCGCATAGGGCAATTACACCACAGTGTTTGCCTCACCTTGCCCTTCTTCTAGATCATGTGGCAGAGTGGCTGACTGAAGGGCCTTCTGAATCTGTTTGACTGTGTACCCATTCTTGCAGAACACGATGGTAGATGTTCTATTTCTACTACCAGACTATCTGGATCTGACAAGTTGTATCCCTGTGGACTATTGACTTCAGAATTCCGTTCTTCTGAACTAGGTGATGACAGCTGCTGGTTTGCAGGTAGAAATTGTTTCCGTAAGTTTGCAATACGCTCTTGCCAAACAATCCACGTGCTCTTGTTTTGAGCAGTATAAGTACACCCAGAAATAGCAGATGACCATCGTTTTCCAGTTCCATGGTGAATTTAATATTTGAGTGGCGTGATTTAAAATGTTCCAGAAACTCACTGAGCCTATCACTCCTTATGAGGTCAGATCACAATGGTAACATCCACATATTTGAAGAAGCACGTCAGTACATCTTCTCCCTGTAGAGCTGCTTGATGGTGGCTAAAACACTATCAGGAGCAGACTGCAGACAGAGCACCTGGAACCTGACAGTGGAGAGGGAAGAGTGTAGATGTAAATACTGGACCTGTTTCACTTGACGAGAAGTCTCAGGTAGCACCTGACGAACATAACAATCCACATTGTCAAAATATCATACAAGAACTGTGCTGATATCTGGCAGAATACCTGACACCTCAAGATGTCAACAGATTGGCTGGGTAGTCTGTTCTGGATTGTTGTTTGTTTCTATATTAACTTTGTTATTAAAAAAGCCTTCAGCCTTTTATCATACATCGTTACCTGTTTGTTAAATCTTTTTTACTGCTTTGAGCTCTTTGTTGCTAAAATCACACTAGTATCCAGTAGTCAGGAAAAGTGAACAGTGGACTGGGAGAGGTGAACAATATTCCTTAGTGAAGTAGTATAGTGCCAGCTATTTAGAGATCAAAGAGTAGCTGTTTCGAGACTTTGGTGGTGGTTCTAAGACACAGAAACTGTTCATCAAAGTGCAATACAAGGTTGATAAAAGAATACCCCATCACAGCATCGTTAATGTCTTACCTTAAATGCTTCTCAAAACCTCTAGTGATGACTGCAGTACAGTTTTCTGCAGAGCTTTAGCTACACACTGAAGTTTGTGAGATTACAGTATGATTTTTTTGTGACCATGTGTTAGGTGCTGCAAGACATCAGCTCTTCTTCATATTCAGAAGGCACTTAAACTCTTGAGGAAACCAGTTACTGTCCATATTCTTTGCATAAATTAACTTCAAGGTTCTATCAAAATGTTTTGCTATTTTCATGTAGTATCACACCATAGTGCATGACAGCTTTTGGTACACAAGTTACACTTCGGAAGTGTTTCCAATTTATCCAAGATACTGCAGCACAGTTACAGTGACAGTGTGAGATTACAAAATGTATACCAATGTGTAGTTTGTAACAAAAAAATTTGTGCAAAAGTACAAATCCTGAATTTAAACAAGGGGTCAGTTGTTCTTATCTCACATTGTGACCATATGTTCTTGTTGGGAATAACCCAAACATGGGCCACATGTGATTATGATAGTATTAAAATCAGTTTTAACATCTCATCTAATGATGATTCGCTTCTTTGTTCCACAAAATCAACAAAATACATCCTCCAGTTGATCAATAAAATTTCAAATAATTGCTATTGTTGACTTTTACACTTTCAGAACCACCATTCATTAGTGTAGTCTAGTGTTCCAAGAGATTTCATTGTAATAATTCTTTTGTGCATATAATTATTCTACATTTTTATTATTACTTCTAATATATATTCTATTCAACAGAGATTACAAAATAAAGTTGTTGACTGTAAGTTCACAACAAAGATTTAGTATGCATCCCACTAAAATAATTGTTCAGTGCTGATGTATCTTGTTGGTGTGCTGTTCTTTTTATATTGGGCTCTTGCATTTTGTAGCCTTTCTCTTTAATTTAGTAATTTCTCACAAAAATATGGAATGAAACCAATGAGAAAATATTACAATAATGTTTTTCCAATCTACATAAATTCTTGTTTAGATCTTGCAGTCCACATCTTTGAAAAACTTTTATTCTAGTTGTTTCTATTCTCAGTGATACCTGCAAATTCTAATATCTGCCCTGCACAGCTGACGTTTCAAAAATGGATTCATCTGTTCAGTTGGGTATCTTTGTATCGCCTACTTTACTGTTATCACATTTGTTTCTAGTACAGCTGTCACAAGCAACACTTGGTTGACAGAGTGTGCAGCCATGACATTTAGTGCTATTGTTCAGCAGCTAGTTTGCTCATAGGTGTTCTTTCGTACCAGAGTCTTATCGTATCTTACACTGATCAGCCAGAACATTATGACCACCTACCAATGGCCAGTATGTCCACCTTTGGCACAGATAATAGTGGTAACGCATCATGGCATGGAAGCAGTGAGGCCTTGGTAGGTCACTGTAGGGAGTTGGCACCACATCTGCACACACGTTTCACCTAATTCCTGTAAATTGCAGGGAGGAAGATTGATGAGCTCTTAAGCCATGTTCAGTCATATCACAGATGTGCAGATCTGGCAAGTGGGGGGGCCAGCACATGATTTGGAACTTGCCACTGTGTTCCTCGAATCACTTCATCACACTCCTGGCCTTGTGACATGGTGCATTATCTTGTTGAAAAACGCCATTGTGGTCAGGAAACATGATCGCCTTGAAGTGGTGTACATGGTCTGAAACCAGTGCACAATACTCCTTGGATATCATGGTGCCTGGCACGGGCTTCACTGGACCCATGGCTGCCCACATGAATGTTCCCTAGAGCATAATGGAGCCGCTGTCAGATTGCGTCTTCCCCAAGCACAGATGTCAAGCAGCTGTTTCCCTGGAAGACAATGAATTCCCACCCTTCCTTTGTCATTATGAAGAAGATATCAGGATTCATCAGACAGTGCAACACTGTGCCACTGCACCAATGTCCAGTGCCAATGGTCACATACCAATTTCAGTCGTAGTTACTGATGTCGTGGTGTTAACATTGGCAAGGGTCGTCGGCTGCGGACACCCATTGTTAAGAGTGTTAGGTGGGCTGTGTGTTCAGGCACACATGCACTCTCCCCAGCATTAAAGTCTAATGGTAGTTCTGCCACACTTCACTCACTGCCTATCCTGTTTTACCAACCTACCCAGTCTACAGTGTCAGACATCTGTAATGGGGTGGGGGGGGGGGGGCGCCCAACCCCATAATGCCTGGATATGGTTTCATCACATGTTGAAGACACTCACCACAGCACTCCTTGAACACCCAACAAATCATGCTGTTTCTGAAATGCTTGTGCAGAGCTTCCGGGCCATCAGAATCTGCCCTTGGCCAAACTCGGATAGATGGCACACCTTCCCCATTCTACACATGGACAGCACACTTACTGATACTACATGCACCATGAGTGTGTCTAACTAGCAGTCATTTCTTGCCAGGTGATGCTATTGCCTGGATGGGTTTATATCATTAGAAGGTTGGTGATCATAATGTTCTGGCTGATCACTGTACATATCGCAAACAGGGTTTATGCTAATGCTTGTGTACTCATTCTGTATGTTCTATTTTTTTCTCTTGTTATCAAAATTATCATCCTTTTGCAGATGGAAATATTTCCTCATACTCCGGTCGTTAAAAACCTTCTTTGTGAGATTGTTCCCTCCCACCTGCTAGTTCACTCCAGTTTAATTCAGTATCATTCATATAACCACATTTTTGTTGTTTGACTCAACTTTGTCTCCTTAACTCTCGTCTTGTTGTGGACAACTTCCAATTTGTGTTCTTTTTCCTGCAGGATTACCGCTAACAGTATAGCAAGAGAGGTAATTCTTACTCCTGCCTCTCATATTGCCATGTTGAGAATACATAAGCTACTTCAGTGGATAATGTTATAATGATGCAAAGAATGGTGGTATGGTTTCAAATTTTAAATGTCGTTATTGGGGGATACAGCGTAAAATGCCCAAGGGAATGGTCTTGTCAAAACTTGCTCTAGTGGTTTCACCTTGTACTTTACATCATGTTAAAGGAGGTCACTTCTTAAATGTAGGAAAATATAAGTAGCAGTCTATCTTAATGATAACACACTAAATTGCAGACAGGTATAATTAAGACACTTGCACATAAACTTTTGGTCTCAGCCTTCATCATAAAAAGAGAAAACCACTCATTCACACAAGCAAATGCACCTCACGCACACATGACCAACAACTCCAGTACCTCAGGCCAGAGCTGGCACAAGCTGCTTATGTGCAAGTGTGTTTTAATTGTGCCTGTCTGCAGCGTAGCATTTTTTTTTTTTTTTTTACTGTAAGTACCAATCTATCTTTTCCCACACTGGAATTTCCAGTGTTTGAAAGTCACTTCTTGGATTGATCTGTGCAACAAAGCAATGGACGTCTTAGGATATCACTAGGTATTATTATTTTGTCAAATATAATATTGTTGATTAGCAGCAATGTTGTTGCAGCACAGGGCTGTTTGAAGACGAATATCACTTCAAGGCTTAATTTTACATCCTACCTGACCATAACTTGTTTACCTTTATTTGTGTTTTGTGATGGGGGAAAACATAACTTACTTTGCAAATGTTAGAGTCAAATATAAATACAATTGAAGGGCATAGTGGAATAATGAAGTGTCTTTCAGTTTAGTGAAAATTGAACTAGTTATATATTACGTGAGCTGGGACCATGTGACATCAGTTTTTTGAACTATCAGTGTGTAGGATAGTTCCATATCAATGCTAAATTGGTGGGATAACAGCCTCAAACTTCTCTCTGATGCCTGAGTTCTGATGGCTAATTGATTACCTAATCAACCAATGGATGAGCAGCCTTATACTTTGGTTTTATAATCGACATGACTGATAAAGAAAGAGATAATTTGTTATACGTGATGAAAATACAGGGTGTGCATAAAGTCTGGGAACTTTCAATTATTTATTGCACAAGAACTAAACATTGTACAGATGTCACACATATTGCACTTTGAAGAGAAACTCTGAAAGTTTTTTTATAAACATACAATATGCGAACCATGAGCAAGCCGGCAGACGTCAATATGGTAATTGAATTCTTACGATACTCACACTGAGACGTCTGCTTCTCTTTGCCTGGCACAAGCAACCCGTCATGACAAATTTGTTGTGCCAGTGGTAAATTGTCTTCCTTGTGGGTGGCTTCATACCGTACTTGGTTCTAAACATCCCTTGAACAGCTGTAGCACACTTGTTTTTGTTGAACTCCAACACACAAAAAGCTCGCCCCGCACCTGATCTCGCCATGTTTGCGACTATCTCTGACTACTGGCAAATTACCAAACTACGCTGTAACGGTATACATGAAAAAAAACTTTCAAGGTTTCTCTACAAAATGGCATATGTATGATATCTCTACAATGTTTGGTTCTTGTTCAATAAATAATTGAAAGTGTTCCTGGACTTTATGTACACCCTGTATAGACATTAAAGGCAAAAAGAGAAAGGGAAATCCAGAAAGGTGGAAAGATAATAGGAGGAAGAATTCAAATAATTGTGGAAACACCTTGTTTATAGTGATTCTTGTGTGGGGGAATGTAGAATGTATATTTTTGGTACCAACCATACCTATTTGCCTTGTTATGCAAATTTGGCATCACTGAAAAGTTGAAGCAACATACATGATACATTTACATCCCACAAGAAGGGGCAAATGGGATCTGAAATGCAAGGAAAAACAAACTATTCTTTATAGTGAAAATGTAAAAATAGAATTTTGTTAGTTTAACACCGTTTAAAAAAAACTAACAAAAATAAATACAAATCCTTCTGCCATAAATGTAGGCTTCCAAAAAGCATGTGTTCTAAGGTTCTGGCATGTGCAGTTCACATATAGTGATACAGCCCACTATACTGCCACAAGTCTGCAAAGGACAAACATAAGGCACAGAAACTAAATGACACAGTTCTGGAACCTAAATCTCCTAATAGTTGGTCCATCAAGGCTGCTAAACTGAGCGATATAAAGTCATTGTTGAAGTTTGTACTTCCCAAACAATAATAGTAATAACAATAATAATAATAATAATAATAATAATAACCAATGCATTCTGCCTGACGTTTGCAGGAAGTTAATACAGTACCTACATAGCCTAACCTGTTAAGCAGTTTCTTATTCTTATTGTTCTGATAAAGTTACAGATAATCTAATAAAATGCTAAATATCTCAAAAGTATACTTTTGAGGGATACTCTCCTTATTCAGAAACCAAAACTGTGAAAATGTAGTGATTCCTTAGTTGAGTGAACGGGTTGAAAATCACCTGTGTGTATAGAAATATGGGAATAGATAGCAGGGGAATTGCATTGTACAAATTTTATTAGCAATTAGTGTATTTATTTATTTATTTAATGTGGATCTTCATAATAAACTTTGAATATATGGACATGATTTGTTAATCACTTTTAACATTGGCTTCTTTATAAAGCTACTAGCTGCTGCTGAACAGAACATGAACACTTCTCGATTTTCCCCTGGTAAGAAAATCTTCAGTTGTGTCTCTACAGCTGCATTGAGCAGTCAAGGGAAACTGTCTAGTAATCAGTGGTCACACATCCTCCTTATTGAGATTGCTTGATGTAATGTTTTGACCTCAAATAATAATGCAATACACATTCCATATTCAGTCCTCAACTTACACTCAAAGCATGTGACTCATTATACCAAATACATGTTCCCCTGCTAGACAAACAGAGGAAAGCCTCTACTTAAAACAATATTTTTCTTGTTACCAGTGACTTCATATTTAGCATAGCATACTGCATAAAGGTTTTTAACAACATAAACACCGCATCACATATGAAACATTAGGAGCTCCTTTCTATTGTGCAGGAAATCATTAACCTTGTGGGGTATTTAGAGTCCCATCAATTGTATTTTTTACCGGTTTTGAATTGGAAAAAAGGTTTGAATCAGTTAATCTCCATATTGAGCCCACATATACAGAAGTGAATGTATAATGAGTATTGACTCTAGCCGTTAAGATGCAGAGCAGTTCTGTTTATAACTGATACGAGAGGTATCAGATAACAGAAGTTTTCTCACTGTAATATATTTCCCGTCAACAGTTCCAAGACAATTGTAAAATTACCATTTCCTTTCAAACTCTGAGTGTTGTGCTGCACAAGTGTGATGCGTGGAACTGTATGGCAGTGCTGCTCTGCCTTAACTCTACTCTGCCTTTGTTGTGTGCAGTGTGCACTGCCCTGCAGAGGCCCTATTGCTCTGTTGTATCTCTGGTGTGTACAGTGTGCGTTGAGCCTAAATTAAGTGCAGTTACCACTCAGTAAGCAACTGGCACTTATTGCCACTTAGTGAGCAATTGCCACTGCCACTTATAGTCTAACCAGTGTCATATGATCCCTGAGAACTGGCTGTGCTGTTGCCTTCTTTCAGCTGCAAAGCACAAACGTCTGCAAGCAGAAACAATAACCATTTGCAGAGTGCAAACACCTTTAGGAAAACAATAGCTATCTGCAGAGTTCTGGCAGCACTGAGGTGTTGTCATAGACATGTTTACAAAATCGTGCCAGTGTGTTTGGTTGATGTAGGTGCATGAAGCAGCCGTGTCATGCCCACTGCAAGTGCTGGATATAAGTACACTTATTTTGTAACAACTGTTATATATCCAGAAACTAAGAAAAAATAAAATATTAATTGTGGCATATTTTAATTATTCAGCTGTCCACAGTAAAAGAAATTAACACCCCACAATGTAAGAAAACCAAAAAATGCAGAACTAGATAAGTGGATGAACTAATGTTACCAGGCTGTTGTACGTGCTGTACTTGCTTATTTCATCAACAAATATGCACTTCATTTGTCTGAGTAATTTCCACCATGAAGTGACTTATAAATTATACATCTTACATTGTAGAGCATAGACTAATGCCAGTAAACATGAGTAAATACGGTGTTGACGATATACCGAATCTGTTCAAAAAATTCCGGAACATTTGTAATTTCTTGCCAGTGGTGTTTGGAGTTAATTGTGGTTGGCATCCCTGCAGACGCCTGTGTTTAATGTGTAACTGCTGTGTGTTTCACTGTTGTATATCTGTTAGTTATTGTTCAGTGCTGTATTGAGTAGAACACTGTGTTGCACAGCTTACGAAATTTGAGGTGGCAGAGTTAGAGGTGCTATGCATCTGCATTAAATTTTGCATGAAATTCAAGACAACATTTACAGAGACACAGCAGACGGTCTACGGTGATGAGTGCTCAAGCCATACTCAGTGTTATGAATGGTTCACACGGTTTAAAAATGGCTACATGGAAGCTAAAGATGATGCCCTTCGACGTCTACCGATGATGCTCATGTCAGGAATGACAATGAAATAGTGCATGCCAATCAAAGACTGACTGTCAGAGAGATTGCAGAAGAATGTAACATTTCTGTTTGGTCATGTCAGGATTTCCTGACACAGCATCTTGGAATGCATCGTGTTGCTACTAAGTTCATCCCACGGCTCATGAGTCCAGACCAGAAAGACTTTTGCCTCACAATCTGTGGAGAGCTTTCGGATTGAGCAAATGGGAATGAGATGGTCCTTAAGAGAATCATAACTGGTGGTGAGATGTGGGTCTACAGTTATGATGTTGAGACCAAAGACCAAAAAACGCTTAGCAGGTCAGAGATGATGATAGTTTTCTTTGACAGTGAAGGATTAGTTCATCATGAATTTGTGCCACATGGACAAACTGTTAATTGATGGTGTTGTGACGCCTGCAAGAAAATGTGAGAAGGAAATGGTGTGAAATGTGGCGAGACAATTCATGGCTCTTGCATCATGATAACAAACCTGCGCATTCATCCCTGTTGGTGTGCGACTGTTGCACAAAACACGAAATCACTGTGCTACCTCATCCTCTGCATTCTGCAGACCTGGCCCCTGTGGACTTTTTTATTTCCAAAGTTGAAAACCCTGTAGAAAGGATCAAGATTTCCAACAATAGGTGACATGAATGAAAATTCGCAGACAGCACTTTGTGCGATACAGCAAGATGTTTACCAAGGCTGCTTCCAGAAGTGGAAACAGCATTAGGAGCAGTGTATCAATTGTGGAGGAGAGTATTTTGAAGGAGACCATGCACAACAAGTAAAATGTAAGTGTAGAAAAATTTTGTGGGCGAAGTTCCAGAATTTTTCGAACAGGCCTCATATACTACAGAGGCATTCTAATGTTACTCTCTGCACTGGTTTTTTGTCTGCTCCCTAGCTCTCAGTATCCCCCACAGAATGTCAAATTATACTGTGCATGTGATACTGTAACCAAACAGAAAACATCAGGGAGAACCAAAGCAAAAATGGCTATTTTGTAATATCTCCACAAAAATATTTGAAGCACAAATGTGAAAGAATGCGTACCCTAAAATATTATTCAAAATGTTTATTGTAGAATTAAGTAATGCTTTTTGTATGTGAATACAAAATCTAATAACTGTTTGTCATTTATTTCATAATCCGTAATTTTCAAACTACATTTCAGATCTCCCACTCTCAGTGAAATCAAAGTTCAAGAATGGTATTCCTAAAAAGTGGCAAACCATTGCAAAATTTTGGGATAATATGCAGAAACACTCCTTTTATAGTAAGTACTGAAACTATATGTTAGTGTGATGATGTAACTCTGCTGGTCTCTGTAATCTTAAGTTGGGTATTGCTCCACCAGATTTAATAATTGTTTACTAACTGTCTGGACAGTAGTTTTAGACTAAACTATGCATTTTTAACAGGCAATATACTGTTAAATATGCTGTATATAACAAACTTGATGTCCAAATACCAGCTTTTGAATGTTCAGGACTTGAGTGCTCCACATTCTCATTCCATCAATCATGTTATTTGCAAAATATGCCCATAATTGCCTTAACATGAAAGTTTACTGTACAAATAGAGCCTCACATGTCTGCAGTAGACATTCTAAATTGCTGCTCTTGATGCAATTGCTGTACATGAATAATTTCTAACTATTAGTCGAAAGCAGTAGTATAATATCTATGCAATATATGCACCAATATTTACAAAGGGCACAGTTATAAATGATGCAGTAGTTTTGAAAGTGGGAGAGTATAAAGTCAGATTTTAAGAAATAATTTCGAGTGATAGAGAACAGAATTAATGCCCTGATGATGTACATATTGCTTAAAGGAAAACTAAAATAACTTAAGTATCTTAAGACATCTGTATATGGTTATAAAGTATGAGTACAATTATTTGTGTTGTAAAAGTATGGGTGCTGCTGAAATCTTACTTTCAGTGCGAACAAAAACTATAGATATTAACATAATAGCTGTAGGTGAAAACAAAGTTTAGTAGCTAAATTTTGTGATAGTTAGCTTCATGTTGCACAGATCAGGTGCATGATTTTCATCAGAATTATGTGGAACAAGTCAGTATACATGCTACATATACATTATTTGTTTCCAAATATGCTGACAATTTATAGGTTATTAACTAGTACTCTTAAGAGATATCTACAATAGAATTGTTGGTAAACACTACATATTTTTCCCATTCCTCACAATTCTGCAATCATAATTTTTGTATAAATGATTACTTACCCCCAGAAAATTACGCCAAAATACCTTAATGACTGAAAAATGTTGATCTGTTACTTGATTTGTTTCCAAAACCGACAATTATACACAGAACAAAAGAATTCAAACTAGTTGTTTGAACAGATCAGGAATATGTTTCTTCCAGTTCAAATTTTCATCAGTATGTATACCTATAAATTTGGACTATACCTTCCCTATTTACTAACTCCTGTTCATGTTGTTCTTGTTATGGTCTACAATCAAAAATTGTTTGATGCAGCTCTCCATGCAAGTCCATATCGCAGGATGTGTCATGTCGGCTGATCCATTCTTTTAGTCATGTTTTACCTGACAATTTTTTTTTCTTTTGCCAATTCAGACAAGAAGACAATAGAATACACTGAATAACTAATGAGGAGGTACCTCCTCATTAGTTATTTAGTGTATTCTATTCTCTTCTTGTCTGAATTGCTTATTATCCACATTTCACGTTCATTCTAAGCTACACTCTCTACAAATACCTTCTTAAGAATGGTCCCTAGTGCATAAATTTATAGGCAATGTCAGTAAATTTCTCTTTTTCAGAAACATTTTTCTTGCGATTGCTAGTCAGCATTTTATGTACTCTGCACTTCACTCATCATCAGTTAGGTTGCTGCCCAAATAGCACTACACACAGACTACTTTTAGCGTCTCCTTTCCTAATCTGTTTCCCTCAGCATCATCTGATTTAATTTGACTGAATTTCATTACTTTTATTTTACTTTTGTAACATGTTTGAAGAAACTATTCCGTTCAGCTGCCCTGGCAGGTCTACTGTCGTCTCTGACACCGTTACAATGTCATCGGCAAACAAAAAGTTTTTATATTTTGATGAGTTGCCTGTTGGATTCTGTCTCTGGACCTTTGACAGACATTTGTTTAATGATTTTGCTGACATTTTGCCAGCCTAAGTGGCTGGTGTTGTAAATGGTTCACCATTCATTGCTGGTAGTGGAGGGTGAGCATTTGACAGTGACAGCCACTTGTGCTGCCCTTACATCAGGAAAATTATTGAATAAATGTCAGTTGAAGTTCTTGGGACAGACGCCAACAGACCGAACATCAACAAACGCCCACAAAAATTTTTCATGTCTTCTCCCAGAACTACAACTCCTTTTCAGAATTTCTCCTTTGTTTGCTTTACTGCTTACTGAATGTACATGGAAGAGGTTACAACCCTTTCTCACTCCCTTCTGAATTACTGCTTCTCTTTCATGCCCTTTGACTCCTATAATTGATGTGTTTTCTGTCAAGCTGTAGATAATGTTTTACTCTCTGATTTTATGCCTGCTCCAGTCGACATTGTTAAAAGCTTTCTATAAATGTACAGATGCCATAAATGTCCTCTAAGATAAGTTGTGGTCAGTGCTACATTAATTGCTGGTGTTATTTTATTTATTGAAATGCTGCATATACTCTGCTTTTTTTTTTTTTTTTTTTTTTTTCAAAATTAGGAGAGAGTGCATTATTGAAAAAAACGTTAAAAAATTCTTCTGCATCTCTGTGTCAGTTGTAATCCTCGTGTCAGCTCTAAAAGGTAGAACTCTACTTGATTTATGTTATGTAGAAAATCATTCACATGTTTACCAAAATTGAACAATGTGGGACTACTTTAGTGATTTATTCCCAGCTGCTAATATTATCTGACCTCCCATCATTATTTGAATTGGTTGGTTGGTTGGTTATTGGGGAAGGAGACAAGACAGCGAGGTCATCGGTGTCATCGGATTAGGGAAGGACGGGGAAGGAAGTCGGCCGTGCCCTTTGAAAGGAACCATCCCGGCATTTGCCTGGAGTGATTTAGGGAAATCACGGAAAACCTAAATCAGGATGGCCGGACGCAGGATTGAACCGTCGTCCTCCCAAATGTGAGTCCAGTGTCTAACCACTGCGCCACCTCGCTCGGTATTATTTGAATTAACCAGAACTATTCTTTCTGTTCTTTGTTAATTATAAAACAAATAATTTTGTAAAAGTTGTGCTCTTCTGAGATATTAGTATGATTCGTAAAATCAAACATAGTCACAAAAGTACTAAATGACAACAAAGTATAAATAACATTCTTAGTGAAAAACCCTTGAATCCAAACTGATGTGCTAAGTAAGTGGTTCCTACTAGACTCTGTTCTTGTGTATGTTACTTTCTTTTAATATTTTGGGAGAAGATATCAGTAAGGAAATTTGGTGATAACTGTTTAGACCTTTGTGGCACCTTTCTTTAAAAAGATTTAAAATGATATATTGTACACTGCCAGAGAAAAAATTCCTGTGCTAGTGATAAATTACAAATTCGTGGGGGGGGGGGGGCAGGGGAGAGAAAAACCCTTCATAATTCTGTTAGAAAAACTGTCAACGCCTTGTGAGCTCTTATTTTTGTTTTCCTTTATAATTTGTAGCAAGGGATCATCTGTTTACCAGGCAATGTAAAAATGAAAATAAATACACTATGTGATCAGAAGTATCCGGACACCTGGCTGAAAATTACTTAAGAGTTCATGGCACCCTCCATCAGTAATGCTGGAATTCAGTATGATGTTGGCTCTTCCTCAACCTTGATGACAGCTTCCACTCTCACAGGCATATGTTCAATCAGGTGCTGGAAGGTTTCTTAGGGAATGGCAGCCCATTCTTCATGGAGTGCTGCACTGAGGAGAGGTATCGATGTCAGTCGGTGAGGCCTGGCATGAAGTCGGCATTCCAGAACATCCCAAAGGTATTTTGTAGGGTTCAGGTCAGGACTCTGCGCAGGCCAGTCCATTACAGGGATGTTATTGTCGTGTAACCACTCCGCTGCAGGTCGTGCATTATGAACAGGTGCTTGATCTTGTTGAAAGATGGAATCGCCATACCTGAATTGCTTTTCAACAGTGGGAAGCAAGAAGGTGCTTAAAACATCAAAGTAGGCCTGTGCTGTGATAGTGCCTTGCAAAACAACAAATGGTTAAAGCCCCCTCCATGAAAAACATGACCACACCGTAACACCACTGCCTCCGAATTTTACTTTTGGCGCTATACACGCTGGCAGATGATCGTTCACTAGGCATTTGCCACACCCACACCCCGCCATCGGATCACCACATCATGTACCGTGATTTGTCACTCCACACAACGTTTTTCCACTGTTCAATCATCCAATATTTACGCTCCTTACACCAAGTGAGGTGTCATTTGGCATTTACTGGTGTGATGTGTTGCTTATGAGCAGCCGCTGAACCACGAAATCCAAGTTTTCTCGCCTCCCACCTGTCATAGTATGTGCAGTGGATCCTGATGCAATTTGGAATTTCTGTGTGACGGTCTGGATAGATGTCTGCCTCTTACACATTATGACCCTCTTCAACTGTCGGCAGTCTGTGTCAGCCAGCAGACGAGGTCAGCCTGTATGCTTTTATGCTGTATGTGTCCCTTCACATTTCTACTTCACTATCACATTGGAAACAGTAGACCTATGGATGTTTAGGAATGTGGAAATTTCAGGTACAGACATGTTACACCCAATCACCTGACCATGCTCAAAGTCCACGAGTTCCACGGAGCGTCCCATTCTGCTCTCTCACAATGTCTAATGACTACTGAGGTCGCTGATGGAGTACCTGGCAGCACAGTGCCCCTAATATGAAAAATGTATGTTTTTGGGGGTGTCCGGATACTTTTGATCACATAGTGTGGCTCATACTTTACGGATAAACGAGAGACCGAAAACATCCAAGTCTGCATGCTTTCGTAACCATTGCCATTGCCATTGCCATTGAAGGTAAAATCTTTTTGATTGTTAGGACACACCATGTTCCTCTTCAAGTCTTCCCTTGACCAATGTTTTGACTACTCTGCTGGTGTCTTCTTCAAGGTCTTCTGCTGCTCAATTAGCTGAAGACTATCAAAGATCAGCGTCACTTTGACATATAAAAGGGAGTTTTCTTGTATTTATTTGGAAGAAGTTTAGTTACTAGATGAAGTTCTTCTGGCTGCTAATAGTGGACCATCAAAGGAAGAGATGGGATAGTGGGCCATCAAAGGAAGAGATGGGGAATGTTTATCAAAATATTATTGTTGTTCCACAGAGATGGCTTCCTGTTCACGAATTGACGTACCATGGCTGCGTATTTACTTCCTTAATGGCAGGAAACCGAGGCCGTATTATCTATTGAAGTTGCATTCGTTCTTTAAAATCTCAGCCACTTCTAGGAAAATGTTGCCAGTTCTGCTCCTGAAGATTTCGCACATTGGTGTAACAGTGTGTAATGTTTGTGCTCCTTAATATATTCTTTTACTGTCCTTCCCATTTCTTCTATAAATTTTTCTGCAGCTATGTGTCACTTCATAGACTCCCACAGTGTTTGAAGATAGTCAATGTTGGGAAAAGTGTTTTATTTTGCTTTGACTGAAAAATTGGTATTCATACCATTTTTTTCATAGAATTCGATTGATATGGTCAGAAGTTGTAGAAACGAATGGTAACCTGTCGGAGGGAGAAGGCAATTGATTGGCCTTTTTATTAGCGTACTTAATAATATTTTGTTTTGAAAGACCTCTTTATGGGCAAAGCAATGTAGCCATTGACTTTCATTGCCTTCTTTAAGAAACTTGACACCGGTTCCACACTAGTATTGTCTGGATGCTGAAGGCACATGAAGACAGTGGGTTGAGCACTGCTTGCTTCTGGAGTGGGTGGTGTTGCAAAGTGGTATCTAAATACCTACTTGTGGTTGTAGGATTTCTGTACATTCATTGTCCTACAGTGTCGTTAGCTCTTCTATAGACCGACACGTCGAGGAACCAGTGATTGATAATTATGTCTATGACTGAGCTAATTGTGAAGCAAGAAGATCCTGAAGAAGACCGCAGCAGAGGAGATGAAACATTGAGTGCATGGCAGAAATTGAAAAGGAATGTGACGCGGCCTAACACCCTGGATTATTTCATCTTCTTACACATAGTAGAATGTCATCTCATTTTAGTAGAATTGTCACATTTTATTTGTCACAAATGCTACAAAGGAAGATTTCATCTCCACCACCACTACCAACACCAACACCACCACCACCACCACCACCACCACCACCACATCATTTTAGGTGTCGGCTCATCCTCTGGATACACATTTGTGCATTGTGTAGTTTCTTTTGCTTTGTGCGGCCTTATGCTATTGGTCATTTGGGCTAGTACATCTTTAGTGAAAGTTTCCATCCCGAGAGAAAGATTACTCTGAATCTCCTACCGGTTGCATTGCTATCCTTCAATACAGAACAATGCTGCTAATGCATGATTTGCTGTTTTTCATTAGTAATGAATGAAATAATTCTGTGTAAGGCACTGAAATGTTTGTTGTCATATGTTATTTGATGAGTTAGGCACAAAACATTCATATTACAATTATTCATTATTTCTCTCAGATATGTTGTGAACCATATGTGAATAATCACCTGAATCATATACATAATATGGTTATATGGTGAATGCAAAATGGTATTTTAACATCTGTTGCTCCTAATTTTTTTCAGACTTCAATACTTTGTGTGTCATCAGCAACTACACAATTTTATTATTGTAATGTTACATACACTTACATTTTTAGGGAAGCAGCTGAGGAGTTTCAGTTCCAGGTTTGCATGGCTAGAATCACTGAAATCCTCAGGACTGTTAAGAGTGAGTTCCAGAGGCCGTATTATAATACCTTCTCCGAAATATCTTAAAGGTGGGTGTGTGCTTACATAATAAACTTATTTTCTAATTAAAAAGTGATAATTTTGTATGGATGAGTTTCATGCTGTTTCTGATCTTAGCTAACATTTTTGAAACTAAAATATTTTTATGTAATATGATAAGAAGGATAATACATTCTTGGTATGTGTGGAATTAAAATTCCAAGAGCTTAACATCTGTATTATTATCTTTCACACATCAGAACATTATGTTGGCCTCATCTGTTTTCAGTGTTCTTTACCAAATTCGTTGCGTGGGGGGGGGGGGGGGTATACTTTACTATGTGTTATGTCCATTGGCTCTGTAGAAAAACTTACGTGGTTCGGCTCTTCAATATAAATGCCACTGTAGGTCATTGTTAACCCTTTGACTGCTGGAGGCGCGCCATCTGATGGCGCGCTGAGGTGGTGAGGCCTGCGGCAAAATTTGGCTACCTGTTCTGCGAGCTTGTCCCTCAAAGCCGCTGCCAGAACCGGATCTGCCCGCGCTGCTCAACCAGCCCCGTGCTGAATATTTCTTGGCTGATTACGACTCACACAGAGCCAGCATGATTTTTTGGTGACTTAGAGCTATAATATCTGGGCAATATTTTTTGTATTTAAATAAAATTTGTCCATCTTGTACAACTATATGTGTTCTCTTAAGAATTATAATGAAAATAATTCTATGAGTCATATTGAGCCAGAAAATTGTAGGTAAATCGGCCAAAAAAATAGGAGCCCAAAAATATTTCGAAGTTTAGCTTCTTGTCTCTCCTGAACTAATGCTATGATGAATGTAAAACTTGGCATGAAGTTTCATTTCCATAGCACTTTTCAGTGCTGAATGAATTAAGGGCAAAATGAAGATTTTGTAAAAACGTCAAAAATTCGGTATTTTCAATCTGAATTTGCTAAAAAACTATGCTCTGTAAAACATACCAAGCTGTATAACTGGAATGAAAGTTGGGCGTGCAAATCAGTCCCTAAAACAATGTTAACTTTGGATTCGCATTCCTAGTAGAGCGAACGCATTATGAAAATGAAATTTAGAGTGCAACAGATTGACAGTGCAATGATAAGGAATAAAATTTTTTATTCACCTACTATTTTCCAATAATCTACAAATTCCATGAACCATGGACCTTGCCTTTGGTGGGGAGGCTTGCGTGCCTCAGCATTACAGATAGCCATACCGTAGGTGCAACCACAATGGAGGGGTATCTGTTGAGAGGCCAGACAAATGTGTGGTTCCTGAAGAGGGGCAGCAGCCTTTTCAGTAGCTACAGGGGCAACAGTCTGGATGATTGACTGATCTGGCCTTGTAATGGTGTGATTCCAAACACGGCGACAGCGACCGATCGCAGCTGCAGAAGACAGATGGCAACACTGCCGCCTGCAGTCGGTACGTTGCGGAATGCAGCGACAGACAAGCTATGCAGTTGCCGGGAACAACTGCGCGAGGCGAGATGTCTGTTAACACCACCGCTGTTATTGCGCTGTTGTTGGAAGAGAAAGACGACATTTTATTGTTGCATTCCACGAAAAGATGAAAGCTGGTAATGCCTTTATATAAAAGTAAAACTGCAGAAGGTAGTTATACAGCGCTGATAAAAAGACATTTGTGAGCTGATAAAAATATCTTCAGGAGCCACTGTCGTTTAAATGAAAGACAGTTTAATTTCATGCTCAGTTTTATTAAAGATGACATAATGCCACAGTGCCTAAGAAACGCAATAAGTGCAGAAGAAAAATTATATTTGACGCTGAGGTAAGTCCACAAAATGTTATACATTATTAGATTGTGCTGCAGTTCCAAGACTTTTTGAGGTTGAAGGGCTGCTGTTATCACTTGGCTGATGTGTGTTGCACCGTGCAGCCATTATTTCACAATCAGAAACGATCATACTAATTTTTATTTTGGCTTCTGCCTTATAAACTGGAGGTAAACTCCGTACAACTGTGCTGATGTGATGGAAAAATAAGTCAATATCATCATCTTTGTGTTCCATAAACGTTTTTAGTAAATTTTGCCTAATTTTGTTCCTTTCTTTCCACATTTTTAATATTGTATCATCATTACTACAAACTTGACTGCATTTTCTTTTCTGTGTAGGCACATAACATTCATCGTTTGTTACCACAGATGTTTCACCACTATTTCCTATTGTATGTGTTTCTGCTGTTTCTTCTTTCTGTGATGCCGAAAGGTTCAGTTGACAAGTTCGATCTCCACTGTCTTCTTGGCTTTCTTGTATTGTTGTCTGTGATGATGTCAATGTAATATTTGTTCCTCCAGGTCTGTGCAGTGCAACACTGTCAAGGAACGATAGCTGTTCATGTCTTTTTGTTTTTGAATTTTTTGAGGCAGCAGAGCCCGTTCCTAATTTGCTTTTCTTCTTGAACCTCTGGTAACCGTCCTTTAAAAATTTCCACTTCTTCTTACAGTCATCACCTGTAAATGGAAATTATATTAGCTGTATGTTTGCGTATGTTTCAGATTCTTGGCCACAGGCGAAAGTTATTGGTCTTTATCATTTGCCTGTCGTATATCACCATCTTACATATCAAGAATTGTTAAAAATGTTTTGAAGATATTAAGAATAAGGTTGCTGCCCATGTTGATGCCACCTTCTACTGAATCAGATTTCAGATGTATTGAAGAAGAATTTTGGCTTAAACGCAATATACCTAATTGTGTAGGCACTATAGATGGGAAACATGTTCGCATAAGGGCACCAGAGAAAAGTGGATCTCTGTTTTTTAATTACAAAGATTTTTTTTCAGTTGTTCTGATGTCTATTGTGGATGCAAATTGTAAATTCATTAGCGTTGATGTCAGTGCTTATGGAAAAAGAGTCTGATAACGGTACATTTCAGAAATCAACTCTGCGCAAGAAAATAGCCACAAAGGAGTTTAATATGCCTCCACCAAAATGTTTGCCAGCCATAAATGTGATATTACCACATTTCCTGATAGGAGACGAAGCATTTGCTCTCAGTGATTGTATGATGAAACCTTATTCCAGAAGAGTTGCTGCATCACATCGAGACAAACAGATGTATAATTATAGATTATGCCGTGCTCGTAGAGTGTCAGAAAATGCCTTTGGGCTATTAAGCCAAGTATTTAGGGTATTTTATAGTCCTATTACTGTGGCGCCTGAAGTGGCTGACGACCTCGTTTTGGTGGCATGTTGTTTACACAATTTGCTACGAGACAGTTATCTTGAAGAAAATGGTATTCCATTTTATAGCTGTAGTTTTAATGAAGCAACCAGCCAAAACAAAATGCATAGCTTTTCTCGTTTTGGAGGATTTCTAAGCAGTAGTGGTTTTGAAATTAGAGACAAACTTTAAGATTTTTTTCTCCAGTGAATGCGGTTCTGTGGCGTGGCAAGAGGCAGCAGTTAACAAAAATCGGTTGTGAATAACAATGGATTGTAAATAATGATTTATGTAAGACAAAACATATATACTGTTGCCTTTTTAACATCTTCATATAATAATTGTTAGTGCACATATGGATCTGTTTGTTAGTAAATAATTGGTTGAATTTATGTACTTGTTTTATTTAACTCTTGTGCTATAGCTTTCCAGATGTTATCTTTCACTAGAACATTTCTGTATTCTTCATGCCCAACATCACAAATTACAGAATATTTCGCCACTCTGTTAATTAACTTTTCTTCATTGGAGTCCAAGAAACTCATTTTCACTGAATTCGGTATGTTCGGCCAGTAAAAGCAGTCTCCGGTCGCTATGCGGTTCGGTGTCAGCGGCACTACTGGTTCCTGTCCGGATGTGCAGTACGTCGCCAAAGCAGGTATACGGCGGCAGACGACGCTGCCGCCGTGTTCAGCACGCCTCACATTGCAAACAATGGCAACCAGTGGTGCCGCCTGCAGCCGGTCGGTGCAGTCTGAGGTCGTGTTCGGAATCATACATTTACACTAACCAAAACGGACTTGCTGTGCTGGTACTACGAACGGCTGAAAGCAAGGGGAAACTACAGCCGTAATTTTTCCCGAGGGCATGCAGCTTTACTGTATGGTTAAATGATGATGGTGTCCTCTTGGGTAAAATATTCCGGAGGTAAAATAGTGCCCCATTTGGATCTCCAGGCGTGGACTACTCAAGAGGACGTCATTATCAGGAGAAAGAAAACTGGCGTTGTACGGATCGGAGCATGGAATGTCAGATCCCTTAATCAGGCAGGTAGGCTAGAAAATTTAACTGGTGGCTAATCCAATCTGTAATGTCTAATTACGTGAATGATAAAGAGTTCATGTACCAGTAACAAGTAGTTCAGCATTAGCAAACAACAGAAAGTACTGCAACCACTGTCTTTACACATACTGAGATTTGCTAAGTAAGAAATAACATGTCACAAAACTGGCAAATGATACCAAATATGTGGAATAATGTGGATGGGGCATTATAACTAAATGTATATGCTTTTGGTCCTGTTTACTCAGCTCACTTTTAAAATTGTTCAACTAAAATTTTTGATAACAGCCAGTCTCCATTTCTTCTTTTTCTAAATAATAATTGTAGTAGACTCTTGTGATTGTTATATTGCTGGCAGAACAATTTTTGCTTCTTTGACACACTTTCGCTATACAGCTATTGTGACTACCCTTTTGCCTCTGAAGTGCAATGATGGAATGATGGTTTGTCTGCAGTAACATTACATTGCCAATAGTCCTTTGATTATTTCGAAACCAAACCATACACAAGACAGAAACTTCTGACAACATACAGAAAGTTCTGGCTGAGAATTATGAATTATTTCCGAATAAAGCTGATGACTCTCCGAAAGCAGAAGCACTGCATTGTTGATAGATACAGAAACAAAAGGTAGATAGCATGGCTAGCTTTTGGAATGTGCTTTCTTTCCACACACACACACACACACACACACACACACACAGTCGACTACACACACATAGTGCTCAGTCGACTGCCGGCTCTTTCCTGGCCCAGAATGAATGTACTGGGGTGGGGCAGGTTGAGGGATGGAGAAAGATAGTAAGCAGGCAGAGGAGGAGGGGGGGGGGGGGGGAGCGTATAGTTGCTCGTGGCTTGTGGCTTGTGGGAGAGTGGAGAGCTGTCTGTAGGCTAGCTATGGGTGCAGGTAGAGGGAACAGCTGGCAGATCGCCTGGCACACGATTTCATAGACTAGGGCATAAGATAATGGTACACAACTAGCTGATGTGGGGACACAAATTCGTGCAGCTCAGAAAAGCTGGTGGTTGTGGGGAGAGGATCCTGATGGCACAGGTTGTGAAGCAGCCATTGAAATCTCGCATGTTGTGCTCTGCTGGACGTTGTGCCACTGTGTGATCCACCTTGCTTTTGACAAAATTTCAGCAGTGGCCATTCAGTGTAGCTGACAGCTGGTTGATTGTCATACCAACACAAAACACCGTGCAATGGTTGCAACAGACCTGGTACATAACATGGTCGCTTACACATCCTTTGTGAGTAGGCCCCATGGTTCATCGCCATAGTATACATCTTCATGTATACTATCACTAAATATTATCCGGTAAAATTAAAAATCTACTTCAATCTCCAATATTGCTCCTTAATACTTCATTTCAAATCCTAGAGTCCTCCTTTACTTTTCAACCACTCTACCATACCTCTGTATACCATTCATTACTTATCATATATATTTAGGTTATCAAGAGTGTATTATCTTTACTTAGGTTATCAGAGAGTTCCACTATTCAACAAGTTGTCAAGTCATTCTTATTTATATACATATATATTTTTAGAATTAACCAATGTAGAACCATCACCTATAATACCATGTGCTCATGCTTTCCGATGTGCACGTACTTCCCCCTACAACCCTTGATGGTTCTTACAAGCTCTCAAACTGTACTTTTCCTGTTTGTGTCTTTGTGTTTCTTTGTGTGTATGCATATGGGTAGTTATGTAGCCTGATTCTTCAGCCTACTTATGTAAAATAAGTTGAAGGTTATAGAAAACCTTGGAAATTGAGAAGGACTTCAGTGTTAGAAGTGCATGCATATGGAAAGAGGGAAAGCCCCAGGATCCCTACTTCACCTGTCCTTGAGTGAGAAGCCAGAGAAGGCAGGATGTTAAACGTCTCCTGCAGAATGGACATTCTCACCTTTACCCTTGAAGCTCCCGAAGAAAATCTTAGCAGCATCTATGGAATGGCAAATGGTGAAGAATCAGTTACACTTGTCTGCAAGGGTTGTCTGAAAGGTGGGGTGTGTGATTACCGTATTTACTCGAATCTAAGCCGCACTCGAATCTAAGCCGCACCTGAAAAATGAGACTCGAAATAAAGGAAAAAAAAATTTCCCAAATGTAAGCCGCAACTGAAATCTGAGACTCTAAATTCAAGGGGAGAGAAAAGTTTTAGGCCGCACCTCCAAATCGAAATAAAGTTGGTCCATTGTAATATGAGAGACAATTTAGGTCGAATGAATGACGATACAGCTACAGTAGTTTGGTTCGAGCCGTAAGCTTAGCAGTTAAGCTTTACCAGGTAGCCATTGCTATGCGTCAGGCGCTCCATCCGTATTTATACGGGTACCCTTTGATTTTCACGTGCTTCATCTGGTTTGAATTGATTGCTTATTTTTCTTTGATCTGATAAGTTCCGTTCTCTTTGTTATAGGTGTTTACATCACTCTATGCTGAAAATGCATTACTGTACTGTGTCATGCATTGCTTGTCACATTCTGATAATGAGTGTTTACGACCTGTCGCCGCTCGTGGCTTGGTTTGCTTTTGAGCGTGCTATGACCGCTTAACAATAAAAAAAAGAGAGGAATTGTCTCAGTAGCGAAACAATGGCAAGAGACTGCTATTTGTTGTTATTTACACTGCTGCTTTCTTTGATAATGATCAACAAGAACCAAATAATAAACTGCGTATGATAGAAGATGTTCTGAACGAGAGTTTAGCTAAAATTTTTCTCTGTTTGAAAAATCTTTGCAGGCGCCGCTTTAATACATTACTTTCTGCACAGAAATTAGAGTCATCTTAGATTTAAAAATCTAGTCAATTGCCGTGCTTCATTTCTGACTGTATCACTATTAGGCATAAGAATAATACGAATATAAACATGACATGATATGTGTATACTCCCGCGTTTGCTGTTGTCTCACTCTAGTTTCGTAGTTTATCAGGCAGACAGGATTTAAATGAGATAGCAGCAAACACGAAAGAATACATGGCAAAATGTTTATATTTGTATTATTCTTATGGTGAAGAGAATACTGCATGTGATTCACAATTTATAAAAGTTCCCATTAGCAACCATCTCTTCTCACATGTAGGAAAAAATTCAGAACGTAGAATTAGCCATATTGACAAACATCGCAAACAGTCTTGCCAGTCGGATTTTCATAGTACATTGAAAAGCTGCTACATTCGAAGATGAACAATACGGAATTTGTATTTACTTCATTGGATAATGTATGAAAATGCAGTGGTTGAAACTCGGGGCGGAGAAAAAAGCTCGTCTTCGACTTTTTTTAAAATTTATTTACGGATGCAGAGGTTTTGGCGCCAGTATTTATCTTTGTGCCTGCAAAGCATGCCTGTGTAGCGCTACGTTTATTCGATGTCAGAAGTTAGTTGTGACAGCACCTACCAACATATTTCAGAACTTCCGCTTACTTTGCACTCAATTCTAAGCCGCAGGCGGTTTTTTGGATTACAAAAACCAAAAAAAAGTGCGGCTTGGATTCGAGTAAATACGGTAGTGTTAGTTATGCTTGTACTTACACTACCCACTCCTTCCAAAATCAATATAAACTCTCCCCGTCTACATCACATCTCATCAAAAGGTATAAAAGATTCTATAAAATTAGAAAATTATACACTATTGTATAAAATAGTCATCTAGTTAGTCACTTCATATTACCTTTATTCCCGTATAAAATACTATGTTCATTCCATTTCGTCTCGATATCATTCTGCTTCCCTAGTACCATCATACTGATATTCCACCAAATTATTATTCTGTTTGTTCCATTTTATGATTAGAGATCACTGTTTATTCGTAATTCTCTTAAATTATTCACAATCTTGTAGTCATATTTGGTCACTTAAATACTAACATGATAGGATAGTTTAAGAATTCAAGAATAAACCACAGAATAGTTGAAGAATTGACGGGAATTCGGTGTAGGAAAGCTAATGTGGAAGTAACACCGAAAACATCTCAGGAACCGATGGTCGTCACTCCGTCCGTTAACATAGAATGTCAACGTCCCTGGGGAATATACCACTTTATATCATTAACATCATATTTCCCTTTTTCTTCTCCTGTTGTAGGATCCACTAAATATAAGGTTTTAGAGCAGATTACCGATTGTACTCGGTAAGGCCTCACATAATTTTCAAAAAAATTATGTGTTTCTTTCTTCAGGGCAGAGCTCTGAAGATGCTGTTTTACTAGAACTATGTCATCAACCTTATACTGAGGTTCAATAGCCTTCTTGGTACCGTATTTACTCGAATCTAAGCCGCACCTGAAAAATAAGACTCAAAATCAAGGAAAAAAATTTTTCCCGAATCTAAGCCGCACCTGAAATTTGAGACTCGAAATTCAAGGGGCGAGAAAAGCTTTAGGCCGCACCTCTGAATAGAAGCAAAGTTGGTCCATTGTAATATGAGACACAATTTAGGTCAAATGAATGACGATACAGCTACAGTAGTTTGGTTCGAGTCGTAAACTTAGCAGTTAAGCTTTACTAGGTAGCCATTGCTATGCGTCAGGCGCTCCGTCCGTATTTATACGGGTACCCTTCCCTTTTGACATGCTTCGTCTGGTTTGAAGTGGTTGCTTATTTTTCTTTGATCTGATAAGTGCCGTTCTCTTTGTTATAGGTGTTTACGTCACTCTAAGCTGAAAATGCATTACTGTACTGTGTCATGCATTGTTTGTCACATTCTGATAATGAGCGTTTACGGCCTGTCGCCGCTCACGGCATGGCTTGCTTTAGTGCGTGCTACCGCCACCTTTTTTAAAAAAGGAATCGTTTCATTAATGAAACAATGGCAAGAGACTGCTATTTGTTGTTACTTACACTGCTGCTTTCTTAGATAATGATCAACAAGAACCAAATAATAGACTGTGTATGATAGAAGATGTTCTGAACGAGAATTAAGCAAAACTTTTTCTCCGTTTGAAAATCTTTGCAGGCGCCTCTTTATTACATTAATTCTGCACAGAAATTAGAGCCATCTTAGATTTAAAAATCAAGTCAATTGCCGTGCTTCATTTCTGACTGTGTCACTATTAGGCATAAGAATAATACGAATATAAACGTGACATGATATGTATATTCTTCCGCGTTTGCTCTTGTCTCACTCTAGTTTCGTAGTTTATTAGGCAGACAGGATTTAATGAGATAGCAACAAACACGAAACAATACATGTCAAAATGTTTAAATTCATATTATTCTTATGGTCAAGAGAATACTGCATGTGATTCACAATTCCTAAAAGCTTCTTTTAGCAACAATCTCTTCTAACAGTTAGGAAAAAATTCAGAACGTAGAGTTGGCCACATTGACAAACATCCCAAACAGTCTTGCCAGTCGGATTTTCGTAGTACATTGAAATGCTGCTACAGTCGACGATGAACAATACGGAATTTGTATTTACTTCGTTGGATAATATATGAAAATGCAGTGGTCGAAACTCGGGGCGGGGAAAAAAGCTCGTCTTCCACTTTTTTTTAAATTTACTTACTGACGCAGAGGTTTTGTCACCAGTATTTATCTTTGTGCCTGCAAAGCATGCCTGTGTAGCACTGCATATATTCGACGGCAGCAGTTAGTTGTGGCGCGGCACCTACCAACATTTTTCAGAACTTCCACTTGCTTTGCACTCGATTCTAAGCCGCAGACGGTTTTTTGGATTACAAAAACCGGAAAAAAGTGCGGCTTAGATTCGAGTAAATACGGTACGTTTACTTACTCATTTTTTTGCTCTCTTAACTAAGTTCTTAGCAACTATCATTTGATTCAGTTGGTAATCAATAGTAGGTTGTTCTGGCCAAGTAAAGCATCTAATAAGAGGTTCACCTACAAAGGGTTTACCTATTACTTCCAAAGTTGTTAGTCCACTTGATAAATGTGGTAATTCATGTAAAATAATCTCAAAGTCTCTAATTTTCATTGCCCATGAAATATGTTCTTTATGGCAGTATGTGCAGCATAATTTCCCAATTTCTTTCATAACCCTTTCATACGGGTTAGAAGATGGGTTATAGTTGGAGATGAGTATTTGACGAATATTTTCCCAAACTAGAAATTCTTTAAACTCGTTACTAGTGAACTATGGTCCATTGTCGGAAAGGAACTGCTTCAGTTTTCCTACC
Source organism: Schistocerca cancellata (assembly GCF_023864275.1). Classification (NCBI taxonomy): domain Eukaryota; kingdom Metazoa; phylum Arthropoda; class Insecta; order Orthoptera; family Acrididae; genus Schistocerca; species Schistocerca cancellata. Next base: position 273,368,578 of record NC_064630.1, read on the forward strand.
TCAAGGAAGTATTGTTGCAGACAGTGTATGACCATTGGTGTGTTTGCTTTCTTAATAGGGTACAACTTAACATACTTCGACCAACATTCTATGAGAACAAAAATGTAAGACACTCCTCCCTTCCCTTTTAGAATTGATCCGAAGAAATCTGCAGCAGTTAGGAATAATTGGATACATTTTATGTTTAACGTGAGTGTTATCCTCTTTTATCTTCTGACAAATTTCACAAATTTTAATGACCAATGCTATTTTATGTCCTAGCTTTTTAAAGTAATAGAACTTATTCATATGTGCAATACATTTCTTTATACCGAAATGTCCATACCCCTTATGAATGTACCACACTAACTCGTCTTCTACTAAATTTGGTATACATAAATGCCAATGTTGCGTTGTCTTACTGTCTCTCCAGAACAAATTATGTCCTATAATCTTCCACCTTCCATCTTGATTAGGCGGTAATGACTTCCTAACACACATAGCAAATACATCTATAAAATAGGGATCATGTTGGATGGTACATGCTATTTTCTGAGCCATTTCTTGCACCTTGTTAAGTGGATATTCTAATGTTAAAAAATTAACCGCAAAAATTATGCCAAGTCCTGTATGTTTTAGTTCTTTTATGGCTTCTGGTAGCTGAGACAAAGCATCGGGTACAACATTCTCCGAAACCTTTATATACTGGATTTTAATGTCATATTCTTGAAGAAACAACATCTACCGCATCAGTCTACTATGTAGTAATTGACTATTCATTAAAAATGACAGAGCTTGGTTATCCATATAGACATGTATTTCGGACCCCCATATCAGTGTTTGGAATTTTTGTATACCCCATACTATGGTGAATAATTCTTTTTCTGTTGCTGTATAATTTAATTCAAGTTTGTTGAGACCCTGGCTAGCGAAACCCATTGACCTATGGTCTATACTTTCTGAACCCCATTCGCCTCGGAAAAGTTCTGCAGCTATACAATAGTCTGATGCATCGGTTGAAATCTTAAATGGTTCACCCATCACCAGATGGTGCAATATTGGTGATTCTTATAGTGCCCGCTTTACACTTTCAAATGCGTTATGTGCCTCTTGGTCCCAATTCCAAGGTGCTCCCTTCCGTAAAAAGACACACAAGTCGAGCGCTGTTTAACTCTTGACTTTGTATGTAGTGCCTGTAATACCCTGCCATTCCAAGAAATCCCTTCAATTGTCTGATGTTTCTATTTCTAGGTGGTGGACACTACTTAATGGCCTTTATACTTTCTGGATCAGACTTAATTCTTTGTACACCTACGATATGTCCCAAGAATTTTAGTTCTTGCCTTGCAGAGTGCGATTTCGACAGATTTATTGTTATACCTTTTTCTTTTAATCTTTTTAGGGTTTTCCTCACTACCAGAATCAATAAATACCTCGACTTCAAAATCTTCTAGTTTTCCAATTATGATCAGTTGTGGATTAACTGTAGTTATGCCAGGTTCCTCTAGTAGCAACCATTCTTTTGTTGGTACTTTATGTGTAAAGCAAGCATATTTATTATGAGGTAGGACTTCTAATGTATTTCGACGACCTGGGCCCCGGCCCTGGATCCAGATCCAGATCGCATGACGTTTTCCTCATTATTGGTAATTACTGGCTGGTTACCAAATCGAGGTATTATGTCTCCATTTTGAGCTCTATTATTACTAGGTACAAATTCCTGTGTAGTTACTGGGCCTATATTTGAGGGTGGATGTCTTTTTTGATAATTTTCGTTACCACTGTCCAAGTTAAATAGCTGTACTCTAGCCATATTAGTTTCACATCTTTTAAAATTACTACTATTGCTATTGTTATTATTATTATTATTATTATTATTATTATTATTATTATTATTATTATTCCTCCTGTAGTTCTGCTTCTCATTTTGATGCATGTCCTCATTTCGGTCTTTATTTATTGCATAAAGTGCGTCCACAACGAATAACAATTCTTCTACTGTCTTCCACCTGCTACATAATATGTCTTTTCTAGCGTGAGTGGGTAATCACCTTATCAAAATTCTTACCAATCCCTCTTCCTCCATGGGTTTATCTAAATATTTTGCCCTTGTTAAATGCCAGTCAAAATATTTTCTCATCATACCCCATGTATTGTTATAATACTTTGGGTCCCACAAATCAGATATTAACTTTTATTTGGGTGCTTGTTGACCAATGCTTCTCCTTAAACCTTTTCTGAAAGTCCACCCAGGACGAGAAATTCTCTATAATCACTGTGCCCCACTCTGAGGCTTCTCCTAGAAGGTAACCTGCAGCGAATTCTATCTTTTTTTGCATCTTCCCAATTATTCGGCAAGGCTTGATTAAATAGTTTCAAGAAATGAGTTGGGTATACATCTCCACCTGGTTTAAATTTTGGAAAATCCAGAATTTGCTCCCCATTGTAAATCTGTCACCACCTCGCTAGTCAACACTACATTCAGTGAAGCCACCCTTTTCTCTACCTTATCCTGGCTGAGGTTAAACTCTTTCCACAAATCATCCATACTTCTCCTATTATCAATAAGTTCTGAAACTAAACGTGATGGAACGTTGTTTGGGTTTACCCTCTCGGCAACTTTTCGGTCGATTATTTCCTCTACCTGTTCCTCCAGACCGCTTATATTTATGGTGGCCGGGGTTGCTAGCTTTTCTTTAAAATTTCCCTCCACGTCATTGACTCGAGTGTTGACACCCGCAATTTCACTATTTCAGACCAGTCAGGCCCTTCTTTAGCAATTATAGACATGGCTTGTTCTGATGTCTCTCAAACTTCTTGTATACAGTCCATACTCCTATAGACTTCAGCTCTTGTGAGCATCTAATACTAATTTCATTTATATCAATTACACAGTAAAAGTTCACCCCACAGTCTTTTGTAACACTTCTTACTAGAATAATAAAGTTTTTATCTCACACTCACCTGGCATTGAATTTTATGCTGCGTCAGCAAGCAGGTGTAGAATCGGCACCAGTGAGTAGCACAGGCGCCGGCAGCGTCGAACGTTGGTTGCAGTGTTGGCATCGGCAAGCGGATGCAAAGTCAGCAATGGTGAACAGCAGCCATTGCAGTCGGCAACGGTGGCGGGTTACTGCGTCGGTGTCATTGGCTGGTTACTGCCTTGACGTCGTTGGCTGGTTACTGTGTCAACATCGGTTGGTTATTGCGTCGGTGTAGGCATGATGTATGTGGGTGAGAAATACTTCCTCCCCACACCAAAAACTCCTTAGTCAAACAGTTGAGATCTTCCCTCTGTTCTCTGGACATAATTACTTTTTCCCATCTTATATTGTGTTGCATTCGCTATAAATACAGTTCCTAAAACCCCTCAAGGTTCTCGCAAGTCCACAATCCGCAACTCTAGAGAATCGGTAAGTAGGTAACTAAAAAGTGTATTTTCTTGTCTTTTACATAATTCAGCTGTTCACAATAATAACTGATGTAGCACCGTCACGGAGTAAGGCGTGCTTGCTCCTTCTGCTGGGCGTGTAACTTCTGTGACTAGCGCGGCAACCAGTTTCCCGCGTCCATCAACCATCCACCTTGTAGCATTCTCTTGACACACGTCAACCCTGCACATACAGAAAACCGGCGCGAGGTAGACCTCTCCCGTCTCTCACACTCGTATGTAAAATATCGGGTTTTCGAGACAGTGGAAAGCTGAGGGTCTGTAGAATCTGTGTCAAAATTCCCGAAGCTCTACAACACGTGCTTCAAATCCTGAAATTCAGACATTAGATGGTCACCTTCTGAGAGAGTCTTTGCTGCGTATAATAAAGTGTTCAGGACCACATTCTTGTATACAGGGTGGTGAAAATTGTTGAAGTTTAAGTACCAGACAGTATTTATAGATGAATGAAGAAGCCGCCCCCCTGCCTTCCACTCGACTAAAACTTGGTGTAATGGAGGCTTGCCATCCCTCCTCATCTCGATAGTAAATTTAATTTTAGAATGGACACCACTCATCTGTTCGATGAACTGCTGCAGTGCATTTTCTTCATGAGGTCATATTAAGCAAGTGTCTTCAGCATACAGCAGGAACCAAGACCGATGCAACTTAGTAGATTTCGGAGCTTGCTCTTCGAACTACTTGATGAAGAAGTATGTGATGGTTGGAGAGAGTGGGGATCCCATGGCTGTGCCATCCGTAATGGTGCTCAATGTAGTGATCAGCATCCATATAAACTGGGCCACATAACATTTGCCACAGTCACAATTTACAATATTCCATGTGATTGTGCCAAACATTATGTGGGCCAGTCTTTATGGATGTCGATCGCTACATTGAGCAACAATGTCCATCTTCAATATAGATATTTAGAAAATTCAGTGGTGGCTAAGGAAAACCTCTTAAAGAAACACAAAATATTGTTGGAACAAATGAAAATACTCGCTCACACTTCGAGCTATTGGAACTCAGTTATTAGGGAAGCAGTTGAAATTGGACTATGTGAAAACAGCTTCAATAGAGACACCAGCTATGCGCTTCACAATGCATGGAAGCATGGACTTGATAATGAAAGATTACAGAGGAAGACTTCTCACAGGTTACTGCGTGGTGTAAGGAATGGCGCTCCAAGCAACCCTGGATAAAGAATGCAAACAAAATTTATACAAATTGAGGGTGTCACCTAAGTACTCGCCATTTCTGTGTTGCCTTCACGATGTAATCAAGCCAGTCAGATGCCGTCCTCTAGATATAAAAGTGGAAGCCCATCAATTTTGTGGCAGTCAGACTTTGCCTCCGTCATCATCACTCGGGTCTATCATTGAAAGCTGGGGATTTTATCTGCATTTGACAGAGCAAGTAAACTGAGAACTTTTTATGCTTAGCTATAATATAACTCCCCATCCACCTTGTTCCACGTTTTTGGGCCCATTTGACATTTTGGTTACATGTAATCTATTACCTGGCAAATCTCACTTTAGTTTTTGTGAAGACAGTGGTCACAGCACTTTATTGTTTGATACTGGGGTGAACTATCTGCCACTGGTAAGTGAACTCTTATCATTGACATAAGGAATTATGCTTTGGATTAGCCACTAGTTATGGCTCATAATAACTTTCAATCCTCTGGACTGCTCCAGATAATAATTCAGGTTCGAGCATAATATGACTGAATGACTGTTCATTTACAGATGATCAATGTATCTTATAAAGAGGAATAGGAAGCAGCTAGCTGGTAGACGATGTTGCTCATCTTATTTACACATCTTCCACAAAGTCAACATAACATTCATATTGAGTGACTCAAGTTGTAACATAATAGCCCCAGTACAACATGTTGGTCATGTTCTTTCTTGTACACAGTAACAGCCAGTCTCCTGTTGCTCTTTTTCAGTAATAAGGCTTTAGAAAGTGGAATTCAGGTTGAGTTGACTTTTACTAACATTTAAAGTAGCTCATGGCTTTATGGACCCATTTAAACACAATCACTGTTCGAAGGTAAGACAAGAGCATTGATTTGCAACAGCAACAAGAGCCACCCCATCAAAGAGATTGTGATGGTACTTCTTTGCTTTATATTCCAGTGAAAATTACAACTTTCATAAGTAATTCTTGACTCAAATATAATTCATAATTTACCATTGCATTTACCACATCAATCAGTATATTATTAATTTATTCAATATTAAAAGAATCAAAACTTATTTTCTGTGGAAGTTGCGTCTTAAGACTTTCAGCATGTCAGAGGCCAGTACTCCTTTCTCATAAAGTGGATGAATGTAATCCATGCCAACAGATTCTTTATAAGATAATTAATCTTTTTCACACAGTCAGTTAAAAACAATATTTGCTTTGTTCTGATTGGAATGACACATTACACAATGATCAACTCAGTTCATGTGGCTGACATCACTGGTATAGTAACTGAAATTAGCTACCCATATTTGCTGACCAGTTTTTAGAGAAACTTAATTTAACTCTTGCTATGTAGTAATTACATGTTTCATCAATGCCTTGGTGGCTGCTGCTGCCATGCCTTGCCAATAAATTTTCTGAAATTTTGTAATATTGTGATTATTGGTTGTCTTCTTGTTGCAGGCAAAAATGTGGAGCGAAAAGAAGTAGAGGCAGCGCATTTGATAAACAGTCAATTACAATTGATCAGCAAAGATTTGGTATGTATAAAAACAATAGTTATAAAAATTAAAATAATAATCCAATAATAATAATAATAATAATAATAATAATAATTCAATAATAATAATAATAATAATAATGGTGGTGGTGGTGATGGTGAAACTGAAACTGAGGAGGTATTACTGCATCATCAACAACAATGTTAAAGCTGCTGTACCATTGGGAATATATATTTTACCTGTAGCTCTTAAAATGTCAAAGATGAAAGAAAACAGCCCTTACTACATAGAGAAAACATTTTATGGAAGGAATTAAAAAAAGTATGCTCTAATAAACATACGAGTGATTAAGAGGTATCTACTGAATTACGTCACATCAAATTTAAGGGGAAACATGGCCTAGTTCTCATATAATTTCTAGTCCTATTCCACCAGTCACAAAGTGTAGAGATAATTATAACAATAAATAGAAAATTATGAAAGAATTTTGGGAAAGAATAAGATAAAGTGGGTCATGAACTTGTTATAAATATAAAGAAAGAGGAATGGGTAAATGAATCTGAATTACTTGAATTGGGCTTATCACACAACAGAAACTACAGGTTGGAATATCAATATAAGGAAAAAACAGATTGCTACTCTCCATAAAGATGACCCATTGAGTTGCAGAGGGGTACAACAAAAAGACATTTACACATTAGCTTTCAGCCGAAACCTTCTTTAGAAAAAGAAACCCACAAACACAAGCAAGCACACCTCATGTATACTTGACCACCATATCCAGCAGCTTGGATTGGAGAGCTGGTCTGAGCTGCCGGAGATAGCAGTGTCTTTTGTAAGTAGATGTGAGTGTCTTTTTGTTGTGTCTGTCTGCAACTCAGTGTCCAATCGTTATGGTGAGTAGCAATCTATCTTTTTCTTATGTTGTTGAAGAGGATTTAATAATGCAAGAGCCGTACAACTGTACCACACGTTTCATATAATGCTCCAAAATAAGACTGACTAAAGTGAAAATTAGTTGAATTCAAATAAAAAATTGCTTTCAAAGGCAGTATATTGTTGAATATGTTCTTGGGTTACACTCAAGTCAGGGTAAAATATCCGTCAAAACTTATCTTTTCTGTAATTCTCCTGGTATGTTAAAAGGAAGCTTTTCTTAAGTTGTCCGTGGTTTACTGAAATTCAGTTTATGAATACTCATTTTCAGTAAAGCAGTCATCAATTCCTTTCCCATTGACAGTAATAAGTGCCTTATATTTTGTAGTTTGCAGATGCTGAAGTGTGAAAGGGAAACAAAACTAGGGCCATCCATAGGGTTGGTATCTTTGGTTTTATAAAGTTTGTGAGAGCTGGTGTATTTAAGCTGCGGGTTGGTTCATAGGTGCGGACCACCCTTTTGAAACAAAGACAGGGGGATAAATAGCAATTTAAACTCAGATAACTTGAAATCGGTGAGGGAGAACGACTGTGAGGATCCAGAATGAGATTTTCACTCTGCGGTGGAGTGTGCACTGATATGAAACTTCCTGGCAAATTAAAACTGTGTGCCAGACTGAGATTCGAACTTGGGACCTTTGCCTTTTGTGGGCAAGTGCTCTGCCATCTGAGCTACCCACGAATGACTCATGACCTGTCCCCACAGCTTCAGTTCTGCCAGTACCTCGCATCCCACCTTCCAAACTTCAGAAGCACTTCTGCTACAGTTAAGAGAATGCTGAATTCTTCTAAGTGGAAATATTAACTTTTTATGTTACAGCATACACCTGAAACACTAATTTGTAGGCCAAATTTTTGTGGCTCATAAATAATGATAAATCGCGTAGTGTCAAATGTGTTAAGTGATTTGATTCTATTTGAAGTATGTAATCTGTGTTGCAATGCGTGACTAATGTGGATATTGCCATAGGGTAGTCAAAGAGGGAGTGGTATGTGTAGATTGTGGGTTGGATTTTCGGTTAGGTGACTGTAGTGGAGAATCAAATGGGGAACTCAGTCAGGCTCTACCATGGAACTGTAGGCTCTGCAAGATAGACAAGAGGATCACTGAATAGGAGGCAGAGGTTTGTGCCCTTCAGGCTCTATTAGAACATGCAAAAGTTGAGTTAGGTATATTGACAGAGGAAAAAGACTGTGGAAACTGAGTAAAGGTAACAAGCAGTGGGTGAAGGGGCAATAGCTTCTCAACTTCATCTACATTTGAGCTTACAGTGTCAAGTAAGCTTGACGTTGTTACCTGAAGTAGAAGGGGAAGAACCTCATCCAGCTGTAGGTCACAGTAGTGTGCAGGAGACTTCTAGCAAAGAAACTCAGTTTAGGGCCATAACAAAAGAGAATAGGAAGAAAAGAGTCTTGCTGCTAGGCAATAGCCGTGGGAATGGTGTAGGCCAAATGGTACAGAACAAATTAGGAATGGTGGCCTGGATGAAATGGGAATAGCAGCTACATGTACAGATGTGAGTTTTGTGGAGATACTGCAACCCCATGATCAGCTTTGCTTTAACATTGCTGTGAGTCATGTGGACACCGAGTTGAGTGGGCTGCTGCTGACAGAAATGAAATCTCATGTGTGTCTTGTATATGCAGTGCCTGTTGTTACAATTGCGAGGTGGGATTATACTAGACAAGGCCTACACCTGAATGGGAGAGGGAATGATGGGTTGTTTGAGTTTATTGCGTATAATATATGAGAGGCCACCACCACACAAAGTAAGATCCCTGTGGTTATTGGTGTCAGAGAGGCACATTTTTTAGGTTAGCATTGGGATTCAGGCACACTGTTTTGAAAGAAGTCAAAATAACAGAAGACCCCCACAGAATCCTCAGTCCTCGAATGGACGTACTACTTTTCATAAACTGTTTAATTAAACAGTAATAAAATAAACTGTCATTATATCACTCTGTTCCCGTGTACAAGTGTTACCCGACAGTACCGTATTTACTCGAATCTAAGCCGCACCTGAAAAATGATACTCGAAATCAAGGGAAAAAAAATTTTGCGAATCTAAGCCACACCTGAAATTTGAGACTCGAAATTCAAGGGGAGAGAAAAGTTTTAGGGCGCAACTCCAAATCGAAACAAAGTTGGTCCATTGTAATATGAGATACAATTTAGGTCGAATGAATGACGATACAGCTACAGTAGTTTGGTTCGAGTCGTAAGCTTAGCAGTTAAGCTTTACCAGGTAGCCATTGCCATGCGTCAGGCGCTCCGTCCGTGTTTATACGAGTACCCTTCCTTTTTCACGTGCTTCGCGTGGTTTGAATAGATTGCTTATTTTTCTTTTATCTGATAAATGCCGTTCTCTTTGCTATAGGTGTTTACGTCACTCTAAGCTGAAAATGCATTATTGTACTGTGTCGTGCATTGTTTGATGCATTCTGATAATGTGTGTTTACGACCTGTCGCCGCTCGCGGCATGGCTTGCTTTTGTGCACGCTAACGCCGCTTACAATAAAAAAAAAAAAAAATAAAAAATAAAAAAAAAAAAAATAAAAATAAAGAGGAATTGTCTCATTAGCGAAACAATGGCAAGAGACTGCTATTTGTTTTTACTTACACTGCTGCTTTCTTTGATAATGATCAACAAGAACCAAATAATAGACTGCGAATGATAGAAGATGTTCTGAACGAGAGTTTAGCTAAAATTTTTCTCCGTTTGAAAATCTTTGCATACGCCTCTTTTGTACATTACATTCTGCACTGAAATTAGTCATCTTAGATTTAAAAATCTAGTCTATTGCCGTGCTTCATTTCTGACTGTATCACCATTAGGCATAAGAATAATACGAATATAAACATGACATGATATGTATATTCTTGCACGTTTGCTGTTTTCTCACACAGTTCTGTAGTTTATTAGGCAGACAGGATTTAAATGAGATAGCAGCAAACACGAAAGAATACATGGCAAAATGTTCATATTCGTATTATTCTTATGGTGAAGAGAATACAGCATGTGATTCACAATTCATAAAAGTTCCGATTAGTAACCATCTCTTCTCACAGGTAGGAAAAAATTCAGAACGTAGAATTGGCCATATTGATAAACATCCCAAACAGTCTTGCCAGTCGGATTTTCGTAGTACATTGAATTGCTGCTATATTCGAAGATGAACAATACGGAATTTGTATTTACTTCATTGGATAATGTATGAAAATGCAGTGGTCGAAACTCGGGGCAGAGAAAAAAGCTCGTCTTTGACTTTTTTTTTTTTATGGTTTTAATGGATGCTGAGGTTTTGGCGCCAGAATTTATCTTTGTGCCTGCAAAGCATGCCTGTGTAGCACTACATATATTCGACGACAGAAGGTAGTTGTGGCGGCACCTACCAACATTTTTCAGAAGTTCCACTTACTTTGCACTCGATTCTAAGCCGCAGGCAGTTTTTTGGATTACAAAAACCGGAAAAAAACTGCGGCTTAGATTCAAGTAAATACGGTAATCAGCCACTTGAAACAAAAAACAGCTCACTTGCATCAGCTGCCAGACAACCACTTATTTGATTACTAATTATCTTGTAAACAACTGTCTCATTGTGGAATTGTGCTGCTCACTTGTAATCTGAGACATTTTCTTGTATGAATCATAAATTTTTTATCACCTAGCTTGCTGTTTATTTTTATCTCACAACTGCTGCCTTGGGCATATGACAACACAACTTATAACTGTTAGCTGAAGCAATAATGAAGGAATAGAATGGGCTCACAATTGTAAAACAGTGGAATGATGCAAGACAAATGTTATTTTGTACATAGGCACATCCACTTGAGGGTTAAGAATGCACAGAAAAGTGAGGTTAGCTTATTTAACCAAAATATTAGAGGATTGAATAAGGTAGAAGAGTGTCTTGTTTGTTTGGAAAATTTAGAGAGCTCTGAAGAGATAGACAGCCTGTGCCTATATGAGCATCACATAGCCGCAGAGCTAGATAAGTTACGTATAAAAGATTACACTCAGCACCTTAGTCATGCAGCACTACTACAGGAAAAGAATGAGTTGTTACATCTATTGAGATAGAACACAAGTTTAGGCACATGAAGTCAAGTAGATCTTGTAGTGATTAGCACATAAAAGGGTGTGCTTATGAATTAATACTGAAAAAAGGTCACTGGAAATTTTTGGGCTGTCTTTTGGGGAATCAAGATTCCTTACTATGCTTTCTGTCAGTCTGCAGTTAATTGTGTGTGGTGACTTCAATGTAGATTTTCTCAAGGATTCTGATGGAAAAAAGTGCTCTGGAAACCTTATTTTGACGGTACAATTTGATCTTGGTAACTAACTTTCCAACAAGGGTGGATAAAGACAGTAGGATCCTAATTGGTAATGTTTTCTTTGGTAAAACTCAAAGCAAAAACATAACTGTTTACCTAGCAGCAAATGCTGTCTCTAATCATGATGGACAACTGTTGAGAGTAAATAAAACAGTGCTGTATTGTATGGATACTCATCAGTGGAAATAAATCAGGGTAACTAATGATTCCAGGACAGATGTTTTTAAGAATAGTTGACAAGAGATGGGCTGGGTGAAATTTGTAATGAATCAAATGCTAACATAAAATTTAATCTCTTCCATGAAAAATACATATCATTATTTGAAAATAGGTTTCTGCATTAGCTAATCAGAAAGGACATTAAACAGCCATGTGTGTGTGTGTGTGTGTGTGTGTGTGTGTGTGTGTGTGTAAAAAAAAAAGAAAGATTATTAAAAAATCAAGGAACATGCACGTAAATTCAGAAATCAGTAATTCCGACAACAGACTTAAGGCTATATGGAATGCAGTGGAAGGGCAATAAATAATGAATCACATATAGCATATATGTTTTATAATCATATTTTAAGGGTACGTGGACATCGTGGTGTATTTTTTGTTTGTATTTTGAAATATAATAACACAAAAACTGAAAAAGATGTAGAAGTGAAACTGTAATCAAATAATAGGGTATTTGATAGTTTTCTGGAAATTGTCTTAAATGATTAATAATGTCATCTTATGCTCCTAACAAGCTTTTTTTCCTCTTGAATTTCAGTATTCCTTCATAAAAATGGAAATGAAATTCAAATAATTTGAAAGCCCACGAAAATGCACCATTTGAGTCATGTGATGCCTGTGACGTTCCTGGCTAGCTTACTAGCTGCTCCTGTCATAATGCTAATTCACAGTGATGTTTAGTTTTGGAATTTACTTTTCGGAACATGGGTTACAAATAATGTATAGTACCTTACTGTGCACATACATCTATAAAAACGTATTAAAAGTTGTTTTTGAGTGTTCCAGAAAATGAGAAAATGCCTAAAATGTAGTTACATTGTCTGGCAATTTACCACCACATTCAAGCACAAGCTCACTAACTTAATTAAAGATGTGTTGCACTGTGAAGTTAACATTAATTTGCCTCCAGGATGTGCTCTTGTATTGTTACAATGAAGGATAGCATCATTTAGTGTCGTTTTATCCAGCTTCACATAAATTATTCAATAGCTCATTTGTTAGAGCTGTAGTGTGTTGAATTTTATAAGGCGATGTCCATAGATTGTTCAGATCCAACCCAGAAGAATATTTTAACTTATTTGTAAAACAACAGTTCTCTTGTAAGAAAATCAAATCACAATTGTGAAACTTCATCACATCAATCAACAACCAAATTTTTTTTTCCTTGCTGTTTTCATGTTAGTCGTTGTTCACACGCATTACATTCAAAGAGATATTTTCTGGTTAATATGCCCACACACTTTTTACTTTATTAGAAACAATGTTTATCTTTGCAATGTCAGCTCGATTCCTTGTTTAAATTTTTGAAGTTTCATCGTCTAACATAAAGATGAAGTAAGTCTGCTTCAGACGCTGGCAGTAGTTTACACTTTGTCACAGCCCTTAAATTTGTGTTACCTGCATGTTGTACATGCTTTATATCTTTCCATACAGAAAACCTCATCGTCCTACACTTCATTTTCTGTGGGATTATGGTGATATCTTCAACGGTAGCAATGTTTTCCAAAAAAGTCAATTGTCTGTTGTCCATTTCTCACACTGAGATCAATGTGAAGTTATATATAATACATCCCACAATTGAAATAACTGCTACAATCAGTTCTTGCTAATACTATTTTCGTATTTTGTGTAAAACTTTCAAAAATATATGACCCTTCCAGGATTTGAATGTGTGACTTCTGTATCTGCAGTCAGATGTGCTATTGTTGCTGGGAGCAGTACCTCTGCTGAGTGTTTCCTGCAGAGGACATCAGCACTAAGATTTGCCAAGAATAATTTTAGTTGCTTTGGGTCATAGCTGATGACTGATCGGAGGAAGGCAATGGCGAACTACCTCCGCTAAGACCTTGCCTAGTCGATGGTGCGGGTCTCCCGCATTGTCCCCTATGCTCCTCAGAGTATGGGACCTCATCATCATCATCATAATGACTGATAGTCGCAATCTAGTTGTAATATATGGACCCATTTGCAAAAGTTCTGTAGTTCCATAGTTTTAAGCAAGTGTAATGGTGTTGCAGGGAACAGGGAAAAGAATGTTCTTCATTGCACATATTGTTGCTCTAAATGGGTGGAGCATAAATGCATCAACTTTCACAAGGCTTCCACTGTCATTGTTCACAAAATTCGTTTCTGTTGTTACCTAAAAGTTGTAATTGCATGTTCCATCACTAAATAGCTAAGCTGTTTGCAGAAAAAGTACATAAAAACCTTGTAATCTCAACTAATAGTCCTTTTACAAAACACGTATAGCTTCATGTTACTCCTAGTCTTTGTCACCACAGTATCACCCAGTAACATGCAACCAAATTTTTATATTTGATGATGCTTAAGCTTTAATTATACAAAAATAACAGATATTTTTTGAGAATATTGACCGTAAATGCTATTTAAATGTTATAATCAATCAGAATAACATCAATCTGAACCATATTTTTAACATAGGAAAATAGCCTATTAGTATATTGTGACCTCTATGTGAGAACAGTTAACATATTGTGGAAATCATAATAGAGAAAAAATTGATTTTTAACTTACATAATGAATTATGTCTAATTTTTCTTTATATACACTGTACTTCCACACTGTTCAAAATAAAAGATCAGAACAAATTTTATTCTTTTAATTATTAACGTATTAAAAGAATAAATCAGGAATATTTATCAATTTATTGTTTTGCTTATTTAAATTTTTGTAAGTCAGTTTTTTTTCTCATAATAATTTAAGAACATATGATATGCTCCAGCTTAAAGTGTTTAATACATTGTTGAATAATCTGGTTCACTATGTAGGTAAACACTGTATTAGTATTCATACAAAATTTTGTTTTTGTAGCTTTAGTGTTGGAAGCAAAAATGCTGATTACAGGAAATTGGAACTAAAGATTTGCATGTGATTTTTTCCTCAATGACAACATGTCAAAACATTCCAGCTCCATATTCTTGTTGATTCTGAGTGTCTGTTTCAAATTGTTAAGTTTTCTTTCTTTTTGTTGTTATTCTGGCCTCCTTTGTAATGCTTTTGGCAGTTTTTTCTTCTTCAGTGGCACATTGCCTGTCCATTCTTAGATGACCATTTTTCATCTTGTTCTCAGTCTTGATACCTAGTCTGCTCATGGTTTTTAATCTGCTTGTTACTCCTCCGTTAAAACATATTATGACATTCATCACATCAATCAGAAAAGCTGACATTCCAACAAGTTTTTGACTTCCAGTCCCAAATTCAATTATTGAAACTTTCATTTGGGTCCTGTGTTTTGCCATGTACACATTTTTGAGGAGTTTAGGATCTGAAAGACCTTTATATAAGGCTTCAGTTCTGCCATAACATTTTTTGGCGAGGGGTGTGCATATGAAGTATTCCCTTTTGGGCAGAGGCCATGTTGTGCATGCTGATCACTGAATATTCTGTGAAACAGAGTTACCCATATATCTTTTCTCGTCTCTTTTGGTATTGAAAAATCATTAAAATATGCCTAAAACAGTCACAACAAGTTTACAACACAAATGCAAGGGAAAAAAAGTCCCACAGAAGTAAACTACTTGTATTGACAGGTTCATCAGTTGCAATAAATCCATGCTCACAGTACACTCACAGTAAAACAAAACTAGAACAAAACAGCACTAGCAAAAACAATCACTGTAGATGAACAGAACAAGCCAAGTCGACAACACAGGTGGCACTGAACTGGCAATGAGTTGCACTATACATGCCTGTCAGTAGAAATGCGCACTACACAAGCTCCACCCATGGAAATGTGATTCAGGTTTTTTTTTTTTTTTTTTTTTTTTTGGAAGAATAAATGGGCACTGTCTCTGTGGCTTTACTAGTAACTAACAAAATTCTGTCATCAGCGTGTTTAAAAAAATAATAATTCTGACCTTGGTATCTGTTTTGCCAGGTATGTTAATAATTGGTTTATTCCTCAGAGCAGAAATATGCAGGAGGGAACTTCCTCTACAGAATGTTTTTGTCATTAAGCAGCCATTTTGCCTGATTCAGTAATCTTTCTCCTCTTCCTCCTTCTGCTTGTTCTTCGCTACCTTATTTTCACAGACATCTCTCCCGAAACTTACTTCTTCATTTCTGTGTTTCCACTCTTTTGCTACATTTATGTACTTATGTATTTTCAAATTTCATCTATCACTTTCATGTTTCTGTATCTTATTGTGGCATTTCCTTCCTCTGGACGTTTCTCCTCTATTACCTACATTTCTGTTTTACATCGTCTTTGTCTCAATTATCTGTTGATCTTACACTTTCATTCCGTTATCTCTGGCATATTAGTTACCCTCCATATCTCACCCAATTTACCAGGTCTACAACTATAATCTGTTAATGACATTTCTCCATTATTTTGTTCTAATGTTTTGCATTGACAAAATATTCTGGGTAACTTTTCTGGTTATTCTTTCATAATACTGTTTCCTCTAACCCTATTCACTACTCAGGCACATGAAAGAAGCTCTCTATCTCAAAGCTACTGCTTTTGTCATTTTTTCCCTTGTATTTATTTATTTCAGTATTAGGAATATCTCTTTTGGATGTCTTGCATATATAGACTGTTCTGTGAGCAGATTGAGTGAATCAACATTGCAAAAAATTTAATCAACCAACAGGAAACATAAGCTTCCCAACACATATCATATATTTTATAAATATCTTTTGCTAACAGTTGAAATTAAAATAATGTAAATTGGCCATCTTTATTCATCCTCTAAATTCAGTGTGATGCTGTTAACTGTATGTCTGAATAATTTTTTGTTGTTCTTTCAGGATTTTACACCTGTTCATAAAATTGATGATATAATATGCACTCCCAGGCAGCCTGTAGAAAACAAATGTAATACAGTAAATGGAAACAAGTCATACCACTGTACAAACTGTGAGGATTCCACAGAAAATCCACTGAGTAAAAGTAATTTTTACCACAAAATAAGTGAACGTGGTCACATGCAAACTGTACAAAATTTGGGAAATTGCATGAAGGACACACGCAGATCTAGCATTAATCAAAGAAAACTTCTTACATGTAAGCGTAAATTAATAGTTGCTGAAGTACAAAATAAGATGTGTAGGTCTGGTAAAATATCAAAGAAAACATATGAAAAAATAACAAACAAATATCACTACAGATGCCTGCCACATGGAAGAAAATACCTCCTCCGTAGCACATCAGATGCACGATTATTACGAAAGAATAATCAGTGCAAGAAAGAACCAAGGGTGACTTCAGTTAACATTAGAGACAATGATAGAATAATGATACATCAGAGAAAGCAGCCTTTACAAACCAAAAGGAAACAAAATGTTTTGAATAAGAAAAATAACCTCCTTTATTGTCAGGGCAAAAATAATTCATCCAATTGCAGCAAACAGAATCAAGAAGGAAAGGGTAGTAAAGAGGTTGGCTCATGTACGGAATATGCTGTACAGAATATTGTATTAGAACCTGAACCTTGTTTCAAGGAATGCAGAAATGAAAGTGCAGTGGATGTGGAAAAGGACAAACAATGTGACACACTACTAAAATTGCCTTACAAGGAATCATGTCCAGTTGTTAGAGATATAAGATCAGGCAACGTCTTAAAGAACTGTGCAAACAGATTACGAAAGTCAAAGCAGCGAATATGTTGTCAAGATATTAGTGATACAGAAAGACCAAAGAAAAAATCAGAAAATCCTCCTCCACCAAAGGTGAGTAGTATATCAAATACATATCATTTAGTTTAATTATGACATGCTCATATGCCTTGCTATAAAACTAAACGATCATTCAGTTTTTAAATGTCCTAGCACTGAGCTTCTCAAGTTCGTCAATTTATGCTTGACTGGGTATGAATGTTGACTGTTTCTTGTACATCTGGGGAAATTTTCTTTGTGATGTAATTAAGAATTCAGCTTTTGTGTAAAATTAAAGGAGTATACTGACCTGTAAATTTACCACCACTTCTTTCTTATGCCAGCAGTACTTGCACGAATAAACCATTAATTTATTCATTTTTTTCCTCTCTCTGAAACTCGGTCTCCATAATTACCATTTTATAATGTTGCTGTTGTCATCGTCATCATCTTTGGAACTGGTCTGATGAAACTCTCCATGCTGTTCTACCCTTTGTGAGTCGCTTCATCTCTGTTTAACCACTGCACTCTATATCTATTCAGACAATGTTGCTGTACTCAAGTCTTAGTAACTTCTACCTCACACATTTCCAGCCATTACTAAATGAAGTATTCCATGATGCCTTACTGTGTTTTTTATCAGCCTAGCCCCTCTTTTACTCAAGTTGTGCCATAAATTTCTTTTTACCCCAATTCAATTAAGTACCTCTTCGTTAGTTATTCTTAGGTGGTAATATATTTCAGAAGCTTTTATCCTCTTCTTATCTGAATTGTGTATCATCCACAGTGCTCTTTGGACAAAGCTACAATTCAGACAACTACCTTCACAAAAGATATCCTAACACTTAAATTTATATCCAGTGTTAACAAAATTCACTTTCTCAGAAACTTGTTTGTTGTCAGTGCCAGTCTGCATTTTTTACCCCTCTACTTTGGCCATCATCTGTTACTTTGATGCCTAGATAATAATCTACTACTTTTAGGTACTCATTTCCTAAGCTTATCCCCTCAGCATCACCAGATGTAATTCAGTTGCACTCCATTATCTTTGTTTTACTTTTGTTGTTATTCATTCCAGTTAACATTGTCAAAATCTTTCCCAAAATCTGCAAATGCTATATCATCAGTCTATCTTCTAAGATAATTATTGCTTCACATTGCAACCACCCCCTGTTGTTTATTGAATAATTCACTTGGCTGTTGGACTAATGAAAGAAAAGAGATGGGAATTACTTCCAGGTGTGTAGACGGTTATTGAATTATACTGTGTGCCTGAACTGACCAACACACTGCTACCTATGTTTATAGGAAGCAAAATGTTATGCTATTTCTGTAATGATAAAAAATTGCTTAATGGAAACACAGTTTATTAAATCTTGAGACAAGTAAATGGTTCCTATTGTTTCTCACACAGTCTCACAGCACTCATTCCATCTGGCAACAATGAGAAGTTTAACTTGGAAATTATGTTAAGAAGAATTAAACTGACTCACTAGCTCACAATATAGCTTATTCCAATATCCGATACTACTGACAGTCAGTCACCTTTATAATATTAAAACTTCCAGATGGCATTAATGTGCCACACATATAATATTCTGTGATCTCTTTTTCACTTATAATTTTTGATTCTTTGCAAATACATTGACAAAACTTCTTCCATATTTATAGAAACACTTCCTCCCTTCACTTTACTATTCAAAATCTTAATACTGCACATACTTCAACAAGTTAAACTTTCCTTGACACTGACTGCACCCTGGCCTTAATCATCGGCTGAACTGCCTCTCCTGCTTCGGCCCAAGCATTAATCCCCACTTGTTAATGCAAATTGTTACCTCTGGAACCTTCTGAAGGCCAGTGATATGGGTATCCCCTGGAAGTTTGTGTTCATAATAGATTATTTGGTAATGGCAGTGCTTGATTGTGAAAAAAGAGGTTCTGGTGTTTTGACCTTCCAGGGGTGTTTTTTAAATTTAGAAGTCTTAAAACTTTATTTTAATGCCCTTTTTTTGTCAGACATACTGGTATGGCATACCGACGCCTACTGTCACAAATCAAGCACTGAGTAGGGGTATCGACAATGATACCCTTACATCCTTACACCTTCTTTGTTTTGCAGAACTGTAATGTTTTGATAAAATAACAAACCTCAAATCCCAAAAAATCAGTGCCCTCGACTGTTACTATGTAGCTAGACTCTAATTTATGGCTTTACATTTCTATAATATTTTGAGCAGTTAAATTACATTTACTCATTCACTCTCAAGATGTTTACATATTTAATTGACAATTTTTGTTTACTCGGTTATTAGCAGGGAAACAACCATCAAGTCACCGAACTACAAAATTTAAGGGTGCTTAAGCATAATATTGATTTGAGTGGTCTAGTCTCATTATTCTGATAGTCAATGCAAAAACAATATTTAAATCATGAAATGTAAATGAATACTGCAGAAATGCTGTTGTGTTACACAGTGTAAATGCACTAACACTTGTATAAATATGGACATAATACACAAGAAAAAACTAGAATAAAGATAACATTTGCAGATTTTAAACAAATTCACCTTAACTTTGTAGTAACCTATTATTCAAAATTATGGATGGTGATGAAACGTATCCCTTTGAAAATCCATTACTTCAGTCCAACATCAGATGCATTTTGCAAATTAGGCAGGGAACTCAATTGTTTATGTTTATCACAAAATGCATGAAAGTCATTTTGTTGCTCCAGTTCTTTAGTTGGTTAGTCATTTAATTACCCTATGATAAAAAGATAATTCTAAGCAAGACATCACAAAAACGTTAACAGAAGATATTCCAAACAGTAAAATCTTGTATTATTTTTTAAAGTTTGCTGAGATAAAACACACAGTGGCAAATAAATAGCACTGGGCAGTCTCACTCCATGTAATATTGACCTTTGAGCATCGTAATCACAAAAAAAAGAAGAAGAAAAAAAAAAACAACTACACAACGCCACTCATGCTATAGCATCAATGTGGGTGCCCCTTTTGAGTGCTCAGTTGGCAGTCTTGCCAGCTATTCAGATGTGTTCATCTAATTCCCCACTGCTGCAAGCCATGGGCTGCCACATTGTGGTGCTCTGGGTCCTTGTTGGCCATCTACAGCACACTATTTTATGTTTTTTTACCAGTACAGCCTTGTTGACTGCTACCACCTGTTATCACTGTGCTCTTTACAACACGTGTAACAATTTATATGTAGTATCAGCAGCAATTTTCAGTACCCATTCGCTTAACACACACGTATGAAAAACAGGCAGACAAAGTTGTCACATTCTATATTGCTATTTGTCCTTGTTTACGCTTACTGCTGTTTGTATGGCACTTAGCCTAGGCTCTGCTGTGTAGATTTAAACACACACAAAAAAGAGCATCATGCAGGCAACGGAGGGCATCGCTGTAGTGCTCTTTGGTGATTGTTTGACCCTGTGAGTTGTGCATGTGGTGTATCACATGATGGGAGTGAAAGAAAGCAGTCAGCATCACTTTGATGTTGATGATGACTGGGATATGGTTTACAAGGCCTTACCCATGCAACCAGAACTCATCACCTGTGGTCGTGGTGTTCACGAAGTTAGGGTCACTGTTTGCAGACTCCAACATGTCCTGTGAGACTTCAACACGAAGTTGCTTTTCCACCGTTAACAGCTTCGGCACAAATTTCATCAACACTGTCTTCATTGCCAAATTTTCAGTCACAATGGAATGTGCCAAAAAGTGCTTTTACCCATCTCTTCCGCAATTTCTCTGATAGTCACACATCCACACAGCATTCCCTTTGGCACTGACCTGGTCATTTCAACATGTTGATAGCTGATTGGAGTGTGGCTCGCTCTCCACCAGTGTGCAGCCGTCTTTAAACCGGTTGTACGACTCCTTAATCTGTGTGATGCCCATAGCATTGTCCCTGAAAGCAGTCCGAATCCTCTGAATGGTTTCCACGTGGCTATCACTCAGCTTCTGGCAAAATTTGATTTAGTAGCAGTGCTCCAGTCATTCCATCATTTCCCTTGCAATGAAAAACTGATGTGAGCACTACACTTAACCTCACTCTTTTGCTGCTTGCCAGCAACTGATGCTATCAACAGGCGGGAAAAAATTCACACATGTGCACCAAGGTTCAAAGTCAGCTCATGCAAGCACGCTAGATTCAGATCCATCAGATGCTCACAAAAAAAAGGGTCAGATACTTTTGTAATAGACCTTTACTTATCTCTTCTTTCTTAGTTCTCTATCTGTTCAAACATTTGTCTCATCTGATCAGATGTCTTCGTATTTGGGAAGATAGATACCTCAAGACCCATTTTACTACATCCTCTTCCTCAATTGGATTACGTAAGTGCTAGTTATTATCGATTTCCTTCTCCAAAAATTATGTTAATGTACATAGGCCTCTGTGGAATATTCTTTATTACAAACACATCTGCAGTGCAGTCCTGCGTGCGGTTTACTTTCTCGAAAATGGTGCCTCAAATTCAGCATATGTCATTCTTCCTTTTCTTTTTGCACTCAGTTATAAGCATCTTTGTTCAAATGATTAGCAACAAAGAGATTCTTTCAACATCAGCCTGTAGTAATGGTAGTATACCACTAAAACTCCTAACGAAATCATCAGCATGGACATCCCATTTAAGTTTGGATGTATTTAACTGCATACTCTGTAGAAAGTGTGACTGTCTTTGCTCCACATTACTTATGTCACCATTGCCCGCACATGGCAAGCTGACCTTTGATCAGCTCTGGAGCAACACTTTGCATTATTTCAGGTTGCATTTGAGTCAGTGTATTTGGGACTGACATATAGATTCCTTTCAATGTCATGCAGTGACTGCAAGTAATTACTAGCTCCATAATCTGAGTCATCTGTGTCATTAGCTGTCCACCTTTAGCAACCACTTTCTGCACCTTCAGATCCGGACTCGTGACATAAGAACAACGTGTTCATACCTTTCTATCATGAGGTCAACTTCTGGAGGTGTTTGTGTCAGTACAGGATTATTCAAAAAAATGTTTACAAACTGACATTGCACATTGTGCATACAACAAGGGTTAGTAATCGCATAGGAACCGGCAGTCGCAATGGCCATCCGGGACTAATAAATGACATTGCAGTTATTTACTCTCAGGCTACAAATGGATGCCCACTACAGGAGGTGCTCAAAGTTTTGTCCAGATGCATCGAGACATGCCACATTGACGATGTGTTGAAGAGCACATTCTGCTGCCGCAGCAATCCTGCCCACTAAGCCCCCCAGCGATGTAACAGTTGTTTCATACACAAGACCATTCAGATACAGTCACAGGAAAAACTTGATTGGGGACAGATCGGGTGAGCGTGATGGATCAATCCAGGAAAGATTACCTGCTGATGGTGTCCTCAGTTGTCTGCTGAAACGAGCCGGGGCTCCCTCGTGCTGAAATTGAACGCAGTGATGAATAGGCATGGGAACATTATTCAGCAGTTCCTGCAGGAATACAAGATACATGTGACCATCAAGTTGGTTCCAGATAGAGTACAGCTCAATTAAATAGTCTCTGACCTATACATTAAGAGTAAATTTGCGTTGTGAGGCATGTGCACGATACAGTGGCATGGATTTTCGTCCATTGCAAATGGCGATGCCATAAATCAAATGCATCTCAGCCATTAATTGGTACGTATAGATACCCATGTTACTCCCAGTGCTTCCATGACATGAATGGTGATGGTCTCAATGCCCTCTGCCCGTGTTTGTATGGCAATGCCCTCTTGTGACACTAGTGCCCTCTTGTGATGTTTGACACCCAGTTCCTGTGTGATTAGTGTTCCTTATTTGCATGCCCAATGTGCCCTGTCAAATTGTAAACATTTTTTGAATTGCCTGGTATTTTGCAACACTGACTTATTAAAATGTTGGTTCTGTAATATTCACATCTGTCAGTACCTCCTTTCTTTGGAATTGATATTATTACAGTCTTCTTGACTTCTGAGCATATTTTGCCGGCATTATGCACTTTCCCAAGGAACTCAGTAATTCTGAGTCATCTACTCCAGGTACCTTGTTTCAGTTCTTTCAGTGTTCTGTCAAATTATTCTTGTAGTTCCATACCTCCCATCTCATTTTCGTATAATCCATCTTCTCTTTCTATAATATTGTCTTCCATTTGGTTATCTTTGTATAGCTGTTCTATGTGTTCTTTCCACTTCCATGCATTCCCTTCTTTGCTTAGTACTGAATTTGTGATGTTCAGGAGCAATTTTGCTTCTGTCCAAAGGTTTCTTTAATTTCCTATAGGCAGCCTGTATCTTTCTCAGTCATGCATGCTTTACAGCTTTGCATTCCTCCTCTAGCCATTCCTGCTTAGCAATTTTCCACTGTCAGTCTCATTTTTTAGACATCAGTTTTCCCTTTTGCTTGCTTTATATTTGTATTTTGTCTTTTTGTTGATTACATTCAACATCTCGTGTGTTACTCAAGGATTTCTGCTGGGCCTTGTGTTTTTGCTTATTTGTTTCCCTGCTGCCTTCACTATTTCATCTCTGGAAGCTACTCACTGCCTTGTATTGTATTCCATTCCCCCGTTTCTGCAAATGTTGTCTAATACTCCCTTCGTAGTTCTCAACAACCAGTGGTTCTTTCAGTTTATTGAGGTCCAGTCTCCTCAATTTTCTACCTGTCTGGAATTTCTTTAGTTTCAATCTAGAGTTGGTAACCATTAAATTATTGTCAGAGTCAACATCTGTTACTGGAAATTTTTTGCAGTGTTTTGAAATCTCTGCCCTACAGTTATATAATCTGTTTGAAACCTTCCTTTGCCTGCAAGTGTTTTCAAAATACCTTCATTCATGATAATTAAACCAAGTGTCTGGAATTATTAAATTGTACTCTGTGCATAATACTACCAGGTGGCATCTTTGTTTCATTTCTTTCCCCTGATCCATGTTTTCGTGCTATTTTCCCCCTATTCATTTTTTTAGTGTCAATTTCCAGTCCTCATGTGCAATAAAATGTTTGTCTCCATTGATGTATTCAATCATTTCTGGTAGCAGATCATTTTTTCGTGTTACTTTGTAACGATACATGTTGAATGTTACTTAACTTAAGTTTCTTCTGCTTGGTCCATTGATGAATGAATGCGAAATTTTCATGCTTCACAAAATTTATTCACATTAATTGACATCCAAACTGCACACTCATCATATAAACAAAACAAGGACAGACTTCACTAATCTCTTTGACTTCCAAGAGTAACTTCAAAACCGACTTGTCACAGCATCACTGCATCGCTTTATATAGAATTTTAACAATAGCTTCCTAAATAAAGCATTATTAATTTTGTAATTAAAATTTACAAAACATAAAGAAACAGCCGAATAAGGTATAAAATACAGTATTGAATGGCAATATTTTATAGTAATATCTTTAATTTTCCATAAGAAAATCATTCTGAACTTTAATTACAATAATATCTCTTGTATTATTTTAGTTAATGTAATCAATTACAGTTTGGTTACTAACATTCAATGGTAGTACAGAGGTCATACTTTATCCGATTACATACATAAAATGCACAAATAAGGCCTCAAATTCTGGAAATTGGAGAACTGTGGTATGTAAACAATTGGAGAGTTAATTAGATATGTAATTACAAAGAATATTAATTGCAGAGGATGACATAAAAATAAATAACAAATGAAAATACATTGCTGGATAATAAATTTTAAGCTGTTTCTCAAGATAGTGCAAATTAGAACAGCATGCCACCCTCCACCTCAAAAAACTATCCAATCTCCTGGTTTCCCAGCTCTGGAAAGGCAACTCACTCACCCTCCACAACCTTTCCAGCAAACCTCAACCTCCTCTCATTGCACACAGACCCAGTCTCTCCCATCTACTCAATCTCTCACTTCCAGCTCCACTCCCCCCAAAACCTCAAAATTCTAAGCAATAAAATCTGGAACCACAACACCCTAATTCAGTAGTTAACCTTTCCTCCAAACCTGTCTCCCAATTCGAAACCTCTGTCCTATCCAAAGGCCTCACCTTCAGCCCTACTCTCAGATTCAACCAAACAGCCCTCGTCAAAGATTTACTGCCCTACACTCGTATTCTCTGCTGGAAATATCACTTTGCCACGAAGAAAAATAACCCTAATCCTACTCCTAATGATCCAACTCCCCAACACACTATCCAAATTGAACCCTGTCTGGAACAGTTCCATCCTCCGTCACAGTGGGACCCACCTCCTCTTCCTCAAAATCACCCTCTCCAAACCTTCCAGGAATTTCTCACTTCCAGCCTTGCCTCTCAATCCTTCTTGAAAAACCTTAATCCTATTCCCAACATCACCACTGCTGAAGCCCAGGCTATCTGTGATCTGAAGGCTGACCGATCCATCGTCATTCTTCCGGTGGACAAGGGTTCCACGACTGTGGTACTTGATCGTCGGGAGTATGTGGCTGAGGGACTGCGTCAGCTTTCAGACAACACTACATACAAAGTTTGCCAAGGTAATCCCATTCCTGATGTCCAGGCGGAGCTTCAAGGAATCCTCAGAACCTTAGGCCCCCTACAAAACCTATCACCTGACTCCATCAACCTCCTGACGCCACCGACACCCTGCACCTGTACCTTCTATCTACTTCCTAAAATTTGCAAACCCAATCATCCCGGCCGCCCCATTGTAGCTGGTTACCAAGCCCCCACAGAACGTATCTCTGCCTACGTAGATCAACACCTTCAACCCATTACATGCAGTCTCCCATCCTTCATCAAAGACACCATCCACTTTCTCGAATGCCTGGATTCCTTACCCAATCTGTTACCCCCGGAAACCATCCTTTTAACCATTGATTCCACTTCCTTATACACAAATATTCCGCACGTCCAGGGCCTCGCTGCGATGGAGCACTTCCTCTCACACCGATCACCTACCACCATACCTAAAACTTCTTTTCTCATCACCTTAGCCAGCTTCATCCTGACTCACAACTTCTTCATTTTCGAAGGCCAGACATACCAACAATTAAAGGGAATAGCCATGGGTACCAGGATGGCCCCCTCGTACGCCAACCTATTTATGGGTCGCTTAGAGGAAGCCTTCTTGGTTACCCAGGCCTGCCAACCCAAAGTTTGGTACAGATTTATTGATGACATCTTCATGATCTGGACTCATAGTGAAGAAGAACTCCAAAATTTCCTCTCCAACCTCAACTCCTTTGGTTCCATCAGATTCACCTGGTCCTACTCCAAATCCCATGCCACTTTCCTTGACGTTGACCTCCATCTGTTCAATGGCCAGCTTCACACATCCGTCCACATCAAACCCACCAACAAGCAACAGTACCTCCATTATGACAGCTGCCACCCATTCCATATCAAACGGTCCCTTCCCTACAGCCTAGGTCTTCATGGCAAACGTATCTGCTCCAGTCTGGAATCCCTGAACCATTACACCAACAACCTGTAAATAGCTTTCGCATCCCGCAACTACCCTCCCGACCTGGTACAGAAGCAAATAACCAGAGCCACTTCCTCATCCCCTCAAACCCAGAACCTCCCACAGAAGAACCCCAAAAGTGCCCCACTTGTGACAGGATACTTCCCAGGACTGGATCAGACTCTGAATGTGGCTCTCCAGCAGGGATACGACTTCCTCAGATCCTGCCCTGAAATGAGATCCATCCTTCATGAAATCCTCCCCACTCCACCAAGAGTGTCTTTCCGCCGTCCACCTAACCTTCGTAACCTCTTGGTTCATCCCTATGAAATCCCCAAACCACCTTCCCTACCCTCTGGCTCCTACCCTTGTAACTGCCCCCGGTGTAAAACCTGTCCCATGCACCCTCCCATCACCACCTAATCCAGTCCTGTAACCCTGAAGGTGTACACGATCAAAGAAAGGCAGAGCCACGTGTGAAAGCACCCACGTGATTTACCAACTGACATGCCTACACTGTGAAGCTTTCTATGTGGGAATGACCAGCAACAAACTGTCCATTCGCATGAATGGACACAGGCAGACAGTGTTTGTTGGTAATGAGGATCACCCTGTGGCTAAACATGCCTTGGTGCATGACCAGCACATCTTGGCACAGTGTTACACCGTCCGGGTTATCTGGATACTTCCCACTAACACCAACCTATCAGAACTCCGGAGATGGGAACTTGCCCTTCAGTATATTCTCTCTTCCCGTTACCCACCAGGCCTCAACCTCTGCTAATTTCAAGTTGCCGCTGCTCATACCTCACCTGTTATTCAACAACATCTATGCCTCTGTACTTCCACCTCGACTGACATCTCTGCTCAAACTCTTTGCTTTTACAAATGTCTGCTTGTGTCGGTATATGTGCGGATGTAAATATGTGTGTGTGTGCGAGTGTATACCTGTCCTTTTTTCCCCCTGAGGTAAGCCTTTCCGCTCCCGGGATTGGAATGAGTCCTTACCCTCTCCCTTAAAACCCACATCCTTCCGTCTTTCTCTCTCCTTCCCTCTTTCCTGATGAAGCAACCATGGGTTGCGAAAGCTTGAATGTTGTGTGTGTGTTTGTGTTTGTGTGTCTATCAACATACCAATGCTTTCGTTTGGTAAGTTACATCATCTTTGTTTTTAGATATATTTTTCTCACGTGGAATGTTTCCCTGTGTGTGTGTGTGTGTGTGTGTGTGTGTGTGTGTGTGTGTGTGTGTTTATATATAAATGTCTGCTTGTGTCTGTGTATGTGCGGATGGATATGTGTGTCTGTACGAGTGTATACCTGCCCTTTTTCCCCCTAAGGTAAGTCTTTCCGCTCCCAGGATTGGAATGACTCCTTACCCTCTCCCTTAAAACCCACATCCCTTCGTCTTTCCCTCTCCTTCCCTCTTTCCTGACGAAGCAACGGTTGGTTGGGAAAGCTAGAATTTTGTGTGTTTGTGTGTCTATCGAACTGCCAGCACTTTCGTTTGGTAAGTCACATCATCTTTGTTTGATGTCTACATCTTACCCACATTTGTATTCTGTTACTAATTTAAGGGGTTGGATATAGTCATAAGCCACATTCTATAGTTTTGAGATACAGTGACTTGAAAGTTTCATGGAAGTATAAAAATGTTGAAGACAATATAGACATTTCCTTTTTGCGTATAATTATACTTTAATACACTACAAACCCTGTGTGGAATGTAAAATCTTCTTTCTGTTATGTAATATTAATTTGAGAGTCATTTTAATTATGGTGTGGTCAAAAATAGCTTATGACTGTGTCTCACTGAAAATAATTTAGAACACACAATACATTTTTAAGGTTTTATTTTGAAAATTATGTAACAACTAGTAATTTTTAACAATTTTTACACTTTCACATACACACATACATAACAGATAAGTCAGTCTAATACTTTATTTACACTGTAAATGTGAAATCAAGGAAGTTCTATGTCATCATCGTTCACATTATTTCCAGCACATGACTGAAAAAAGTGTTCATATTTTGCAGGTATGTATGCTGTAAGAGACAGTATGTCATCAATTTTTTTCTGATTAATTTGAAGTGGCTTTCTATATATTATTGACAGCTGAAATAGATCTGGTTCAGCAGGTCTTCCTTTCCTCTTGCTATGTAGATACACTGATGTGAAGGTTCCTATATCTAGGAAACAGTGCTTCACTTTTAGTGTGGAGGGATCTTTACACTCAGAATTAAATTGAGTCGCTTCACTAAAGCGAATGGGATCTCCAGAGATTAATGACTTCAGATCACCTATGATTCTAAAGTTTTGTCTGTGCATTTTCATCACAATGAAATTTTTGGGACTACCAGATTCTGCCCATTCATCTGGCATGTATATTATTGGATGCCTGTTTCTCACATAAAATTCAATGCGACCAGAATCACGATCACAAGGAAGTCTAATATGACCTACCATAGGGAAATAATGCTGCACAGATTCAAATCTTTTGGTGGCAACGAGAGTCCCTTCCAGGGCAATAAGAGACCAATTCTTTGCCTGGCACTTACAGTTACCTGTGATTATGCAGAGATTTTGAGCTTGAGTGATAGTTATCTCTAAGTATTTTAATAAACAGCTCCCAACTTCATCTGAATGCCTTCCTCCGTTCTTCTCACTCCACAGAAACATGTATCCCTTATTTCACTCACTATCATGGATACCGTAGTTATATGTCCATATTTTTCACTTGTAGAATGCTGGGCCAATTGTTAATTTTGGCATGGGAGACATTTGTTGCATGTCCATTGCTATTACATGGTGCTCTTTCACATTCTCGTTAGCCAGAGAAGTTAATGACATGATCATATTTTGCCCGCTTTCAGCCTTTCTTAGGTGCAACTCATGTTTTTTTTACACATAATTCTGGGTTGCTCGTTGCTGTTAGAAAGGCATCACATGTTGAACACATGTTGCGTTTTGGCAGTTTGAAGCCGATGTTAAATTCGGACACAAAAATTGCCTTGAATTTGCTTTGTGATACAGTGGGGACACCATTTCCTTGCAGTATTCAGAGTATTTTGTTGGGGTTCTGCTGCCTGCTATAGTGACTGTTATATTTTGGTATAACATGGAGAAAGGCTCTGACACATTGCACAGCTTCGTCTTGAAATTTATGTGGATGGTTGCAATGTTTGCCTGAAAAAAGAAAAAAAAAAAAAAAAAGAAGAAGCACATGAGTAGATACATTACTACGTGTTGTTATTATACTTCAACATTATTTTATTTGATTAAAATGGATACTTTATAGTAAAATTTAATATACAAATCTCTTCCATCTTCTTTTGGAACTGCGTGACCCAGCTTCATTCGCTGTTGCAAATTCCTCACTCTTCTTGTATAGCTCTGTAAGCCATGAATCCTGACATAAGCTTGCTTGCAAATCATTACTTCCATTCCATTTACTTTCACACTCTATGAAAATGACACAGCTCTAGTCTTTTTTGTACAGCTGTGAAAGAAAGAAATGTAAAGCAGAACAAGGTAAAGTAAATTTGGACCAATTGGTGCATTAGTGTTTAAAAAAGGTGAAACGAACCATAGCTTTTTTTGTCATACAACACGTTAGGTAAGTATTGTGGGCATTAAAGTTTCCTTTGTCCCAAAACGAGTAAAAAATATTTTCTTCTTCTCTTTAAACAGAAACACCCTTTGAACATGTCTACTCAACACATTGCTGGTGTTTCATAAGGTGAACTACGGAAGGGTCAGTAGAAGTTTGTGAAACACCCTCTAGTTGCTTCTTGTCACATAATGGGGCAAAGAGAGTGGGCATTCAGCTGCTTACTCTTCAGTTTGCAGACCTACGAAGGAGAGGAATGCACAATTACAATCTGATGACCTGCCTTCCCTCGCGCCTCTGCTCTCCACCCCACATAACCCTCCAGCCCGTCACGTTTCGGAGTATAATTTATTCCTTAATACGATACTACTGCAGTTATATGTGGTACACAAATTTAACATTTGTTCTTAGACATCTTCATTTAACGTTAAACATAAATTTTGTACTATTAAAAGACTATTTTTAATAATCTGTGACTTTTCCTTCACTTGCAATGCAGAAACTATCAGTCCTAGGGAAAAAATGAATAGGAGAATTTTTGTAGAAAATTTAATGTAGTTTAATTTTGTAATGGTAAACATTTTTTCTAGAAGCCACTGTTTTTGAGTTATTGAAGAAAAACCTAAAAAAGGTACTCTTAAATACCCTCTTACCTCCTTGCTCACACCCCATTGGTTCAGATTTTCAGTAGGTTATTCTTGACATTCCCCACTTGCACTGTACAAAAATTTGCAGCTACACAAATTTTTCTCTTATTCAATCTTTTTTTGGTCTTTGATGATTGGGCTATAATGCAGGAGCAGGTCTAATAATGAATAAAAAAAGTAGGAATGTGTGAAACTACTATGAACATTGTAGTGAATGGATTATTGTAGCCGAGGTTGGAAGCGAACACCCACCACAGTAGTAAATGTTTATACGACAACCAACTCCACAGACAGTGAAAATACTGCGACTGGCTCTGTGGATTATGAAGAGATTGAAAGAACATACGATGAGATAAAAGAAGTTATTCGGATAGTAATGGGAGAGGTAAATATAATTGTGAAGGTGGACTGGAATGTAGTAGTAGGAAAAGGAAGAGGGGGGGGGGGCAGATAGTAGGAGAACATAGATGGGGGAAAGGAATGAAAGAGGAACCTGTCCTGCTAGAATGTTGTACAGAGGACAATTTAATCATTGCTAACATTTTGTTTAAGAATCATTAGAGGAGGTCATATATAGGGTCTGTCCCAAAAGTTCCCTGAATGATTTTTGACAATGCTGGCTGGTCATGCAGAGCTTCAGATGGAGAAGACAGTGGGGGATCTAAGCTTTGAAATGAGAGCAGTGCCAGTCGCCTTCAGGGAGTTGTTGAGGCAGAGTCACGCTCTGGACAGAGGCAATCTACTCATAGAGCAGAAAATGGACCGGGTTTTGGAGCAGCATTATTGCAATCAAGTTCTATGAGAAACTGGAGAAAAACTGGGTGGAGATGCTTGAAATGCTTCAAAAAGCCTACAGTGATGGAGTAATGAAACAAAGCCAATCTTATCATGTGGCACAAGAGGTTCCAGGAAGGTCGGGAGTCTGTCAACGACAACGACCACTCAGCATGCCAGTCGACATAAAAAATGGTCGACTTGGTGCAAAAAGTTGTGGAGAAGGGTGAATAATGGTGTTCGGATGATTGCAGAGGATTCTGGAACATCAAAAACAAACATTCACCACATTTTAACTGAGGATCTTCAAATGAAGAAAGTGTGCGAAAATGGTGCCAAAAGTCCCGACGAGTGAGATGAAAGAGCAGTGTTTGTTGAAGTGCAAGGAATTGCATGAGTGCTATAAAACAGCCCAGAATTTTTGTACAGAGTGAGCAGTGGGGATGAGACATGGATTTTTGGGTACGATCCCGAAACAAAGTGTCAAAGCAGTGAAACTCACATGGAGGAGTCTCCTACCCCAAAACAGCAAGGGTGAGCAAATCACAAATCAAAGCAATGCTCATTCTGTTTTTTAGCATAAAAGGTATAGTTCACAGTGAATTTGTGCCACAAGGACAAGCAGCCGACAAGAAGTGTTACTATGAAATGCTCAAACAGTTGTGCAACATGGTTCAACGCATCTAAAAAGAAATTCCTGACAATTGGATCGTGCACCATGACAGTGCATCAGGCCACACCACACTCATCATCTCCAAGTTGCTGGGCAAAATGGGTGTGGCAGTGTTGCCCCAGCTGCTGCACAGCACCAATCTGGCACCAGTGAACTTCTTTTTGTTCCCAAGGATTAAAAGAAATCTGAAAGGAACTCGACGTGGCACACTGGAGGCAGTAAAAGCCACTTCGGGGACCGCACTGAAGGAGATTCCCATTGAAGACTTCCAGGGTGCCCTAAGTGATTGGGTGAAGCATTGGCAACAATGCATTGAAGCAGAGGGACAATACTTTCAAAAGTTCTGAAAATATTGTAAACTTAATCAAATTTTTAAAAAATATTCTGGGAACTTTTGGGACAGACTGTGCATGTTAAAGTGATCTGAAGACACTGGAAGGTTTCAGACTGATCATATAACAGTAAGAGTTGACAGACACAGAGAGGGAGATGTGACCTTTGACCATAGGGGCTATGAACTGTAGATTAAAACTGAAGAAGAAATTGCAAAGAGGTAGGAAATTAGGTAGATATGACCTGGATAAGTTGAAAGAACCAGACGTTGAGCTTCAAAGAGAGTATTAGGTGATGATTAACTGAAACAGAGGAAATTAATATAGCAGAATGCAAATGGGTAGCATTAAGAGAAGATATAGTGAAGGCAGTAGATTATCAAGTAGGTAAAACGGTGAGGCTTAGTAGAAATCCTTGGATAACACAAGAGACAGTGAATTTAATTGATGAAAGAAGAAAACATAAAAATGCAGCAAATGAAGCAGGTGAAAGGGAATACAAAGAGAGAGAGATTGGCAGAAAGTGCAAAATGGCTAAACAGGAGTTGCTAGAGGACAAATTTTAAGTCCATAAAACAAGGCTGGCCACAGCATGCCAACTCCAAACATGCAACATGTCCAGGCCATGGATGTACCGAGGCCTGGCCTGTCACTCAGCTTTGCTCATTCCTTCTCGGAAGTACCCAGGACAGCACGACATTCCACTTAGCATTGCGGTGCGGCAGTTTCCAGTCTGCACCACTCTCTGAGTTCGGCAGCATTTTCATGTCAGCGCTGTTTATCTTTCGCTATTTGTTCGTAATATGACGAACTTTACAGATCCAGTGGCTGTTTGTGATCTGTTGTCATAATCCTTTAAAATGAATGAGAATGACAGAAGAGGGGACAAGAACTCTCAGTTCACGTAAGTGACAAGTATTGCTTATTTGCTACGAAATGACGTTATAATACCATGCAGGAAGAATTTAAACTTTTAGATGACAAGGAAAGAGCAAAAAATTACTATTGACAGATGGGATTAATTGTACTGTGCTTCAAGAAGCACTTTGTGCTAAATTTGCAGGCATGAAGCACTTGAAGGAATAGCAACATTTCTGAAGTCACACCCATTTTTCCATATTCAGTTTCAACAGTTTTCAATAGAAATGAACGAAGAGTATGGAGACTTCATATATTGCCGCAGAGTGTGTGGGCTAAGTCTGGGGGGCCTGCCTGGAGTGATTTTTTTGTTTAAATCTTGCTGTTGTTGAATTTATGAAGGAAGGAAAAAGAAGTATTAGATAACTTCTTTCTGATTTGATGTTCATGCATTTAAGAAAGAAAATCACATTGTAGAAGAACACTTTCGACTAGGAATCCAGTTCCCTAAGCTCACTGGTATTAAAGAAAGAGTGAGATTGGAAGAATTCGTTGTGGCCTTGCAAGAGTTACAACAATAATTTTATAAAGGTTTTGAGGGCGTGTCAGTCTTTCATATGTTTTTGAGACCATTTGCCGTTTAAGTTGAAAGCGTCTCTGTGTATGTGCAGATGTAACTGATTGACCTGCAAGGTGATTCCAGTTTTAATTATATATCTTTGTATATTACAACTGTCCCGGACATACACATTACTTTTCTCAGGTAGATTGTCCAAGTTCCCGTAAAGAGGTTGCAAATGTGCTACAATATTTCGATCGACATATTTGTGTGAAAGACCTTTTTTGGATTATGAAACTAAATACATCACTATTATATGTAACTTAGTGCAAAACTCTGTGGTCTGCATCTGTTCATATGCCAGTAGTTTGTCCCAGATAAAAATCATATTTCGTCTTCATTGTGCTAAAAATAATTAATTAATACTGAAAACTTGTGTGTTTGTGATCTGTGTTGTTTGAGAAATTTGAAATATGAAATATGCAGCATGTCTGTACTGCCATTTAAATGTGGCATGTTCGCTGTTTTTATATTTCAGAAGAAGGTCTTTTGGCCGAAAGCTAAAATTTATAGCAGTCTTGTCGTTATGGCTACCTGTGGCTCAATGCCTCTTCTATATGGTGAGCAGCAATCTATACTTTGCACAACATTGTTATTATTCCATCCTGACCTTTCCATTCTCAGAAATCACCAATGGAATCTACACTCCAACGGCTGCCACCCCTTCCACACCAAAAATGCCCTCCCTTACAGTGTGGCCACCCATTGTACATACATCTACATTGATGAGTACTCCCTTGTGCTGTCATCGTGTGTTTTCCTGTTAAAAGTGAACAGTGCATTCCGAATTTGATGTGGTTCTGGGAAAAGTGAAGAAATTGTTAGTAAACAACACTATAATGAAATTAAATTTCACATTCATTATTTATTCTAGGAGAGATAAATTTGTCTTTTTTAGAGGAGTAACTTTAATATAAAAAGGAAACTACATTACTGACAATACCATTGTTGTTTTGTTGTTGTGGTCTTCAGTCCAGAGACTGATTTGATGCAGCTCTCCATGCTACTCTATCCTGTGCAAGTTTCTTCATCTCCCAGTACCTACTGTAACCTACATCCTTCTGAATCTGTTTAGTGTATTCATCTCTTGGTCTCCCTCTACAATTTTTACCCTCCGTGCTGCCCTCCAATACTAAATTTATGATCCCTTTATGCCTCAGAATATGTCCTACCAACCGATCCCTTCTTCTAGCCAAGTTGTGCCACAAATTTCTCTTCTCCCCAATTTTACTCAATACCTGCTCATTAGTTATGTGATCTACCCATCTAATCTTCAGCATTCTTCTGTAGCACCACATTTCGAAAGCTTCTATTCTCTTTTTGTCTAAACTATTTATCGTCTACTTTTCACTTCCATACATGGCTACATTCCATACAAATACTTTCAGAAAAGGCTTCCTGACTCTTAAATCAATACTCGATCTTAACAAATTTCTCTTCTTCAGAAACACTTTCCTTGCCATTGCCAGTCTACATTTTATATTCTCTATATTTCGACCATCAGCAGTTACTTTGCTCCCCAAATAGCAAAACTCATTTACTACTTTAAGCGTCTCATTTCCTAACCTAATTCCCACAGCATCACCCGACTACATTCCATTATCCTCGTTTCACTTTTGTTGATGTTCATCTTATATCCTCCTTTCAAGGCACAAACTCTCTCATTGGGTAATCAAGGAGCATTATCGTGTTAAAAATTAAATGCCTAAAAATAAGAAAAAAAACAGTCAGGGAATTACTTAACAGGAAATAAGAATGTTGACAAAAATTAGATTCACCTAACATCTTTGTCACAGAAATGGGCAATTGAGAACCGATATAGCGCATTGTTTCCCATCTAACTTTCCTTGCTTCAGCAGAACCTTCATTGATTTTGTAACCCCTTCCTCCAGCCTATCTTGCCAATCCTTCAGTTGTTTTGTAATTTATCAATGGCAGAATGTATTTTTTTGAAACATTGTTGTATGGAATGGTATACGTAGCTTTAAATGACTTGCAATTATGTTTGTAATGATACTTGGTCATTGTTTTCCAGACTTTTAAAAACAAAACTTGTGGTGTTCACATGCATAGTTTTCAACTAATATTTTAACACCCCCTGTTTGGTTACTATCACGTAGTCATACTTTCTCTCAGTAATTAAGTTACGGCAAAACAAAACAAGGAACTTATTCCTTTGCAGTTTCCTTCTGTCTTACCAAAGTCTTTGGTAATTGATACAGTAAAATGTTTCTAGGCAAATTAATGTTAAGTTATTAATGATACAGCCTTCACCACCATCCTGTTTACATGATATTTACCTCTACTACGTAAAATAGACTTCCATGTTAAAAGATTCCATCAACAAAACAAAATAAAAATTAAGATAAGGTATTGCTCAAGGTTCAGTCTCTCACCCCCCCCCCCCCCCCTGCACCCTCTCCACGCGCGCACACACACGCATAGGCGCACGCGCGCGCTCACACACACACACACACACACACACACACACACACACACACACACACACACACACACGCACGCAATGGCCCATCCCAACTTTGAATGGCTATTTAGGAATTGGCCCCATGCGATGAAGCTATTCAGGATACATGCTACTGACCGCCTCAAGGATTTGGGTCTATCAGACCTCCAAATACACAACCAAGAATAGAAAGCATTGCCTTGTTAGTGTCTTCAGAGGCCCAAAGTTATTTTAAGCATGACACGGTACAAGAAAACTTGTACTCCAGTTTACATTTTTAAAACTTCTTTTTCTTCCATTTTAAGTACATATCACAGTTTTATCATTGTTTATACAGATGGATCCCAGCGAGAGAGTTTCCTCCGTCGTTCTGCTGTTTTCTTTGATAGGGTTTTCAAAGTGCGTCTTCCGAAACAATTTACAAATTATGATGTGGAGTTATATGGCATTATGTTGGCAGTGTAGAGGATTCACAAACATCACCAAACAAGGTTTCTTGTCTGTTCTGACTTGGTTAGTGTACTACAAGCACTTCACCAAATGTATCCAGTAGACCAGTTGATTCAGCTCATCCATGAGTCTTTACAGTGGCTCCAACACCATGACAATGATGTGATTTTTTACTGGGTACCTGGCCACATTGGAACACAGGGAAATGACATTGCCAACAAAGCAGCCAAGGAAGCATGTTGGGATGGTGTTGTCCGTCAGTGTCCCATCCCATTGCACACCATCATCTCATTTTCTGATAGACACATCATGCGTCAGTTGGAGACTGAATGGTTGCAGATGACAGAAAACAAACTGTGGTGGCTCAAATCGAACACACAGGCGTGGGGGACTTAATGTCAATCTCACCACTGGAAAGACATTCTGCTTACCAGACTGCACATTGGACATAGCCCTTTAACACATGGCTTCCTCCTCTGGCAGGAGGATCCAGCACTCTGTGAGGTCTGTGTTATGCCACTTTCAGTTCAGCATATTTTGGTAACATGTGTTCTATATACTGATAGTAGGGCAGCCCTCAGTCATGATGGAGATCTGCCCACCATCCTCATCGATACTGCTTCCAGTGTTACAAGAGTGTTGAAATTTTTTGAACTGTCAGGCCTCATCCTCAAATTGCTGGGGAAGTGAGGCAGACTTTGATGCATTATCAACTGCTCTGCGTTTGGGGATGAAAGCTGTCCTCACATACAGGGGCAGCTTTCGTCACCACCCATAAGACTGTCATGCTGACTTTCTGTCAAGGCACTGATGACCATGATGTTTAGTGCCACTCACCTTAAATCATCACATCATCCTATCTTATTGATTTCCCTGGTACTCAAAGTATATGAAGAATTGTTTTCACTAAATGTAGCAGACATGGAATGAAAACAACACTTCATGTGACAAGGGACTAGGTACCAGAAATGTAACAACTGGTAGTAGCAGATATGAGCAGAGGTAGATAAGGGTGATACCATCAATTACCTCACAGTCTGCAATATCCCCTTGATAATGACGTGAGCACTTAAAAGCTGCAAAGGGTTTCAGAGCTTGAGAAAAATCTGTTTACTTGTTCTGTCATGAGCTATACATTTGTAAACTGCTAAATACTTATTTGGGAATAAATAAGATGACTCAGCTGAAGGCAGAAGCACTACATCATCGATAAGTACACAAACTAAAGGTAGAAAGCACTTCCTTTTTCAAGCGTGTAGGGAAAACATGCGCGCCCACGTGCATGCGCACCCCCCCCTGCCCCCCCCCCCCCCCCACACACACAGCACTTCCTTTTTCAAGTGTGTAGGAAAAACATGCGCGCCCACGTGCATGCCCCCCCCCTGCCCCCCCCCCCCCCCCCCACACACACACACACACACACACACACACACACACACACACACACAGGCACACTCCTGCCTCCCTGCATTGTGCTCAGTTGACAGCCATCTCTTTCCTGGCCAATGGTGAGGGTGCTGGGCTGGCGTGAGGGTGTGGGTTGGTGTGGGGTGAGGGGTGGAGAGAGGCAGGAGGTAGGGAGGAGTTGAGGGAAGCGTCTAGCAACTCGTGGGACAGTGGGAAGCTGTCTGTAGGCTAGCTAGGGGTGTAGGTGGCAGACACCTGGGCACACAATTTCTTACACTAGGGCATGAGATAATAGTACACCACTAGCTGATGTGGAGAGACAAATTGGGCAGGGGTGCTGAGACGGGGGATGATGTACGCACACACACTATTGCATCGGGGTGGGGGGCAGTGACTTACCTTAGGTTTAGGCCTGGATGGCTATGAGAGTGAAGCTTGTGCTGTAAGCTAGCTACCATCTGCGCAGCTGAGAAAAGTTGTTGTTGGTGGTGGTGGTGGTGATGGTGGTTAGGAAGATCCAGATAGCATGAGTTGTGAAGCAGCCACTGAAATCTTGCAAGTTCTCTGCTGCATGTTGTGCTACTGGCTGGGGGATGAGAATGGCATAGGGGTGAACTAGGATGTTGTGGAGGTTGGGTGG
Organism: Schistocerca cancellata; assembly: GCF_023864275.1. NCBI lineage: Eukaryota > Metazoa > Arthropoda > Insecta > Orthoptera > Acrididae > Schistocerca > Schistocerca cancellata. The sequence continues at coordinate 273,407,719 of NC_064630.1, forward strand.
GCAGTGGAACACCACTTGGGAAGGGGTTGGAAGTATCTAGGGTAGGATGTTCCTCATAGCAGGGCATCATAGATAACCAAAGCCTTGATGAACGACACAGTTCAGTCGTTCCAGTCTGGGGCAGTATTGGGTGACAAGGGGGGGCTTTTCTTTGTGGTTGGTTCTTGGGAGTATAAGGTTCCTGTCCGAGGGTCCAGTTTATAAAGATGTCATCAATAAACATGAACCAGACCAGGCGTTTAGGGTTTTAGCAAACTAGAAATGTTTCCTCTAGGTAGCTCATTAGGAGGTTGGCATAGGATGGTGCCATGCAAGTGCCCATGGCTGTGTCATGAATTTGCTTCTCTACCTTCAAAGGTGAATTAGTTTTGTGTTAAAATGCAGTTGGTTAGGTGTATGAGGAATGAAGGGGTGGGTTTGGAATCTGCAGGGCGTTGGGAGAGGTAGTGTTCAATCGCTGTATGACCATAGGCATTGGCATGAGGGATGTTGTTGTATAGGAAGGTTGCATCAACAGTGGTGAGTAAAGATCTGGGAGGTAAGGGTTTAGGGATGTTGGAGAGCAGGTGCAGGTAGTGGTTGAAATCTTTGTGGGATGCTAGGTTCTGGGTCATTGGTTGGAGATGTTGATCAGCAAGGGCCAAGATTCTTTCAGTGGGGCTCTGTAACCAGCCAAAATTTGGTGCCCAGGATTGTTAGGTTTGTGGATTTAGGAGAGCATGTAGGAGGGGGGGGGGGGGGGGTGTATGGGCTGTTGTTGGGGTGAATTGGAAAGTGGATTCAGGGGAGAGCCTGAGGGTTTCAGCAGGGATTGGATGTTATGCTAGACTTGTGGGGTGGGGTCACTTCCGCTGAGCTTGTAGGTGGAGGTGTCGGACAACTGGTGGAGTCCCTCCACCAGGTAGTCAGTCTGCTTCATCACAACAGCGGTAGAACCTTTGTCTGCTGGGATTATGATCAGGTGAGGATCTGCTTTTAGGTTGTGTAGGACTGTCCTTTCTTCTGTTGAGAGGTTGTTGTTCTTGGGGGGAGGGGGGGGGGGGTCCTGGGGAAGGATGGTGAGGCCAGGTTGGAAGTTAGGAATTTCTGGAAGGTGACCAGAGGATGGTTAGGTGGGAGTGTGGGAAGGTCACGGTCAGATGGTGGTGTGAACTGTGACAGGCAGGGTGTTGGAGGGGTTGGTGACAAAGAAGTGTTTTCACTGTAGGGAGCGGGAGAAGGAGATATGTCATCACGCGTAAGAGATACAAATGAAAAAGGCACAGGCAGATCAGGAGTGATATGTGAAGGAGGGTGGATTTTGAGTTATTTGAAGTTTAACAAACTGTTATTGGGAGTGGCAGTGCATGTGGAGTTGTGTGTGTGTCTCTCATAACGGACACTGTAAGTACTACAGGGTGTGCGACCGCATGTGTTGTGGTCGTTGCAGAGTTTGTTATAAAGGCGAGAGGAAAGAAACATAAGGCCCTTTCCAGATCATCTCCCCGGAATCCATCTCCCTACTCACCCCAACAACAGCCCGCACACCCACCTTCTACATGCTCCTCAAAATCCCCGAACCTAACAATCCTAGGTGCCCTATTGTGGCTGATTACAGTGCCACCACTGAAAGAATCTCGGCTCTCGTTGATCAACATCTCCAACCAATTGCCCAGAACCTAGCATCCCATATTAAAGATTCCAACCACTACCTGTACTGGCTCTCAACCATCCTTAAACACTTACCTCCCGGATCCCTACTCATCACTGATGATGGAACCTTCCTATACACCAACATCCCTCACGCCCATGGCCTCACCACGATTGAACACCACCTCTTCCAACACCCTGCAGATTCCAAACCCACCACTTCATTCCTCATACACCTAAGCAACTACGCCCTAACCCATAACTACCTCATCTTTGAAGCGAAGGTGTACACACACATTCGTGGCACAGCCATGGGCACCCACACGGCACCCTCTTACACTACCCTCTTCATGGGCCACCTAGAGGAAACATACCTAGCTTCCTAGAACCCCAAACCTCTGGTCTGGTTGTGGTTTACTGATGACATCTTTATAATCTGGATCCAAGCCCAGGAACCTTATTCTCATTCCTCCACAACCTCAACACCTTCTCTTCCATTTACATCACCTGCTCCTACACCTATCTTGCCACCTTCATAGATATCAATGTCCTCCTCAGATAGCTTAATCCACACCTCGTACCACAATAAACCCATCAATCACCAACGGAATCTACACAACGGCTGCCACCCCTTCCACACCAAAAATGCCCTGCCTTACAGTGTGGCCACCCATTGTACATACATCTACATTGATGAGTACTCCCTTGTGCTGTCTGTTGAAGGCCTCACAAAGGCATTTGCAGACAGGCAATACACTTTAGACCTAATTCACAAACAGATCTTTTGTGCCATGTTCCACACTCTCCTGATCCTCACATTTATCCCAAGAATCAATTGCAAAGAAACATCCCCCTTGTCACCCAGAACCACCCTGGACTGAAACAACTGAACCATGTCTTTCACCAGAGCTTTGATTATCTATTATTATGCCCTGAAATGAGGGACATCCTATCCAAGATTCTGACAACCCGACCTGCTCAACATCCTAGTCCACCCCTATGCCATTCCCACTCCCAATCCCCTACCACAGGGATCATACCACAGTGGAAGACCCAGATGCAAGACCTGCCCAATCCACCAACACCTACTCCAGTCCCATGACAGACTTATCCTATCCCATCAGAGGCCAGGCCACGTGTGAAAGCAGCCTTGTTATGTACCAACTCTGCTGCACCCACAGCACAGCATTTTACATTGGTATGAAAACTGACCAGCCATCAACTAGAATTAATGGCCACCACCAAATTGTTGCCAAAAACATGGTGGACCATCCAATGGCACAACATAAAACACAGCACAACATGTGAGATTTCAGTGGCTGCTTCACAAATCGTGCCATCTTGATCCTCCCCACCATTAGCAGCTTATCCAAGCTGTGCAGCTGGGAGCTTCAATCTCATAACTTTCCTGGCCTAAATCAAAGCTAACTCACTGCGACCCCCGTCCCTCCATTCCCCCCTCCCACTCATGTCACACCATTCCCTGTCCCAGTATCCTGCTCAATTTGTGGTCCCACATCGGCTAGTTGTGTACTGTTATCTCACAATGTAGTCTATGAAATGGTGTGTCCAGCTATCTGCCATCTGTCTCCTCTACCTGCACCCCTAGCTAGCTTACAGACAGCTTCCCAATCTCTTACAAGCCACCAGACGCTTCCTCCAACCTCCTGCGTGCCTCGCACCTTTCTCCATCCCTCACCCCTCCCATTACACACGCTGTGAGCCAGGAAAGTGCTAGCAGTCGACGGAGCACAACGTAGGGAGGCAGGTTTATGTCTCTGTGTGTTGTGTGCGTCTGTGGGGGGTGTTCACGATTGTCCGACAAACCTGAGAAACGCATTCCGAAAGCTAGGCAAGCTTTCTACCTTTTGTTTGTGTGTCTATTGCAGCACTTCTGCCTTTCAATGAGTCATCTTCTTTATTTGTAAATAATTTGTAAATCTCAGCCACAACTTTCCAAAATTTTCATAAATACTTATTTTGTCATATAATTGATCCCTTTTCGTTATATAAGATCTTTCAGTGTTGTAATTGTTTTCTCATTGTTATATAAGATTTCTCCTCTTTACTTTGTACAGCTTCTATTTTTTTACATTTATGTATGATTTTTCTCATCTTTCAGGCAAACAGTAAAGTTGTTAAAACACTCCTGGATACATCTGAAGGCTCAGGTAATAGCAATACGTAAAGCTTATTCCTATAGTAAAGATAATAAAATAAAATGAAATAAAAATAAGGCAGCAATAATTATTTATGTAGTAGTAAGTAGTCCTGCGTTGAAATGCAGAGAATGTCAAAGTGACTGTTGTGCTTAAGGGTGTAAGTCGGTAGTCAGAAAATATCTGCAGAATATAAGTAAATTGTGCTAGTTTCCTGCTGCAAAACTATTTTTTTATTTTTAATCACTGTGACTGTCTGCACATTTGAACTTACTTCTCAAATGCTTTGGAATACTATCTACCTTTTTCTGTTATTTAGAATACATAACTTTCATAGGGGTTAAAATACTATAAATTTACTTGAAAACTGCTGTTGTACAGAAAATACTTGTTTGATATTGTCTTGTCATCCATCAGAGGCTATGACCTTCCTACAAAAATCACAGAAAAGATATTCTATAAAAATAATGAGGCAAAATTGCTGACCATCACTTGCCTTCACAATGTTAGTACTGCTGATATACATATATGAAAGACCTGCACCATCCTAGCTATTGCAATTAATAGTGCTTGCCTTGGAATGGAGAGAGAGGAAGCGAGAGATGTTGAAAAGGAGGCTGTGTCACTCAAACTCGAGGAATGAAGTATTAGTTCCAAAAGATTGGAGTGTATGTACTTTAATATGTACTTTTGGCAGTACTGACATTTCTCCTGAAGGTAAGAAGCAACCAGTAATTCAGTCTCGAGAGAATTTTCATTTTGAGTTATAGTAGCTGCTCTTGTTACTTTCATTCATGTATAAGTACCTATCTATACATTGGTAGGACTGATTTCATATCATAAGAATACTGTGACATCTTAAGAATAGTGGCAAAAAAATCAAAGGACCCCTGTATAATGTCTGAAATCAACAATTCAGATAATAAAGTTAAATCTATAAGGGTAATAGTTGAAATGCAAAACTAAAAAACTCATTAAGAAATTTAAGGTTATAGCTATTAAAAAACAGCCAAATAATAAGTGAAGACAGTCAGGAAACCAACACATTTATCCTGGAAGTAGCTCAGAAAATTGCAGTTGACAGTTTAATAAAAAACAATGCAACAACAGTGCCAACACCACATACATATGAACAAAGCGTAATTACTCTGCTCAACTACAGAAATGAAGAATGTAATTAACTCTCTCAAAAACCAACAATTTCCACATTATTTAAAATTTAATATGTGAAATATTAAAATCTGGTTCTTCGTATGTAAGTAACTAGTCTTTTTCCTGCATTTTCAGATGCATACTCATTTCACACATGTATTGCTCATATCTCATCCTCAAACTTCACTGTATCCTACTAATACTCCTCCTATCTGTTATTCTCATCATCCCATAACCTATCTGTCCACCTCCTCCTCCCCTTCTTTCTGTCCATTTATTCCTCCCACTCTATCTGTCCATCTCCTTCTCCCCCCCCAACCCAACTCTCTCTCTGTCTCTCACTTTGACCGTCTCCTCTTCCCCCCCCCCCCTTCTCCTCCCTCCCGTCCTTCCCCTCTCTTCTTCCCTCTCCTGTTCCTAATCTGTGTCATCCTCCTGAATATCCCTCTCTTTGTCGATCTTCTCTGCCCAACCTCTCGTTATTCATCTCCTCCCGTCCCATCTCCTTATCCACCTCTTCCTGCCCCCATTTGCTTATCCACCTCCCCCCATTTCCTTATCGACCTCCACCTCCCCCTATTTCCTTATCCACCTCCCCCCACTTGGCTTATCCACCTCCTCCGTGCCCTCATTTGCTTATCCACCTTATCCTGCCCCTGTCTGCTTATCCACCTTTTCTGGCCCCCATCTGCTTATCCACCCTGTCCTGCCCCTATCTCTGTCCACACCCTCTGCCTGTCTCATGCTTCTCCCCATCTTCCTCCCTCTCTCTGTCCATTTCCTCTTTCCTCCCCTCTCTATCCATTCAGACCTCCTCCACCACATCTCACTGTCAGTCTCCTTCTTGCACCTCTCTTGCTGTCCATTTCCTCCTGCCTCCCACTTGCTGTGTTATCTTTTCCTTCCCATCTCGACACACTCATCTCCTTCTATCCCTCTCTCCCAATCCACCCCTTCCTGCCCCTTGCACTCTGTACATCTCCTCCCCCACACTCTGCACATCTTCTCCCCCACACCCTGCACATCTTCTCCGCACACTGTACATCTCCTCCTACATTTATTTCTTTTGAGTCCCCAGTCCACTCTTCCCCTCTCTCTCCATGTCTCCTCTTCCCCTCTGTCTGCATGTCTCCTCTTCCCCTCTGTCTGCATGTCTCCTCTTCACCTCTGTCTGCATGTCTCCTCTTCCCCTCTGTCTGCATGTCTCCTCTTCCCCTCTGTCTGCATGTCTCCTTTCCCCCCCTGTCATCATGTCTCCTCTTCCCCACAGTCTGCATGTCTTCTCTTCCCCTGTCTGCCCCTGGTAGCTGAGTGGTCAGCGCGACAGAATGTCATACCTACGGCCCAGGTTCAATTCCTGGCTGGGTCGGAGATTTTCTCCGCTCAGGGACTGGGTGTTGTGTTGCCCTTATCATCATCATCATCATTCCATCCCCATTGACACACAAGTCGCCGAAGTGGCGTCAACTAGAAAGACTTGCACCAGGCGAACAGTCTACTTGATGCGAGGCTCTAGCCACATGGCATTTCCATTTTCCTCTTCCCCTCTCTGTGCACGTCTCCTCTTAGCCTCTCTGTGCACGTCTCCTCTTAGCCTCTCTATGCACGTCTCCTCTTACCCTATCTGTGCACATCTCCTCTTACCCTATCTGTGCACATCTCCTCTTCCCCTCTCTGTGCATGTCTCCTCTTTCCCTCTCTGCACACCTCCTCCATGCCCTGTGCCTGCACGCCTCCTCCTCGCCCTGTGTTTCACGCCTCCTCCTCGCCCTGTGTCTGCACATGCCCTCCTTCCCTCTGTTTACATGTGTTCCCCCCTATCTGCCCCTCCTCCCTCTCTGTGCCCATCCAGTTCGGCACCCATCTGCTTTCACCCACTCCTGCCCTTCTCTGTACCTGTCTGTTTCCATGTCTCTCGGCACATCTCCTCCTCCACCTCTGTCTGTTCACACACTCCTCCTCCTCCTCCTCCTCCTCCTCCTCCTCCCCCTCCTCCTCGCTCTCACTGCCTCTCTCCTCCTCGCCCTCTGTCTCTGCTCATCCCAGTCTCTCTCTTCTACCTCTATCTTCTCCTGTATCCATCTCCCTATTCTGCTTCTCTTTCTCCCCTCTCTGTATCCACCTCCTCATGTTCCCCTCTCCCTACCCACCCCCACTTGCTCCTCTTCTCTCTCTCTCTCTCTCTCTCTCTCTCTCAACCCCACTTGCTCCTCTTCTCTCTCTCTCTCTCTCTCTCTCTCTCTCTCTCTCCTTCTCTCCCCCCTATCTGTCCCTCACCCCTCTCCCTTCCACACTCTCCCCTTCCCCCCTTCCCCCTCTGCCTCTCTCCCCCTTCCCCCTCTGCCTCTCTCCCCCTTCCCCCTCTGCCTCACTCCCCCTCCCCTCTCGCCCTCCCGCTCTCCTCTCCCCCTCCCCTCTCGCCCTCCCACTCTCCTCTCCCACTCCCACTCTCCTCCTCCCACTGTCCTGTCCCCCTCTCCTCCTCGCTCCCTCTTCCCCTCCCCCTTGCCTCCTCCCCCTTCTCTCCCCCTCCCCCTTCTCTCCCTCTCCCCATTCTCTCCGCCCTCTCCTTCCCACTCTTTTTGTCTATCCCCTCCTGGGGCCTTGATGTGTAGGCTGCCACACAAAATAAGTCGATAGGGTAGCCCCTTTTCATCCACAGTACTGATAATAATTTTTTATGCTGTGTGTTGAAATCATTTTTGTGGTTTAGGAGGTGATGCCTGAAACACACACACACACACACACACACACACACACACACACACACACACACACATACACATCCTGTATGCATTATACCAGTAAGTTCCAAAAAGCTGTGCACGAAAATGCTGTTTTTCAATCTGTCATATCTTGAGTTCTATTGATTAATGGGAAGTGTACTTACTATCTTTGGCCCAAAAAAAGCATGTTCCTCGAGAATTTTTTCTCGGGGTATGTTGTAGATATCAGTGTCACAAATTTGGTGTCCAAATATTTATTGATATTTCCTTTACAAACTCGAATTTTTTCCAGTTCCTGTGAAAACTCAGAAAAACCATGACTTTTTTAATACCAAAAGTGCCAATAGTGGAGATTGTCAAAATTTTTACCATATTTTCTCTGCAAAAAGTGGTTTTTAGCATTTATCTACATAACTAACCATAGCACATGTCTGAAATTTTAACTGTAGATGTTTAGCAATTTATCTACGAACACCATTTTCATATTTTTGGAAATATTTATCCATTATCAAAATAGGTGAGATAAAATATGATTTTGGGTATCAAAAGTACCAGTTGTGGGGATGACCATGTCTTGTAATTTTTATTCGTGGCAGATCATCAAAATTTTTATCATACGTTCTTAAGTTGATGAACTTGGGGAACCTTGAAACTTTTTATGATATTATCCATTAATGAGATCGAGAGGTTCAAATTTACCACACTGTAGCACGTAAAAAGATGCATGTAATATCTGGTCGCTCATGTAAATTTAGTTTTAACTGATACAGTGCACACATCATAAAGGTTTTATGAAGTGTTATCTGTGTATAATGGGCATGTCAGGCTACACAGGCTATCTTGACTGGGAAATTATTTGGTGATGCCACCTGGCAGCATAAGCACCATGCAAAATGTACTTTATCTTACAAAATTCTTCGTATTGCAAGTCAAGCACCAATTATAGATAGACTGTAGCTGTAGCCTAAAAATATTGTGCTTTTTTATGTGAAATAGTGTGAACTTTCTGTGGATGGGGGACAATTTTATGTTAACCTTATACACTATGTGATAAAAAGTATCTGGATGCCCCCAAAACATACATTTTTGTGCATTGTGGTGCCACATACTGCCAAGTACTCCATATCAGTGACCTCAGTAGTCATTAGACATAGTGAGGGAGCAGAATGGGGCACTCCGCGGAACTCACAGACTTCAAACATGGCCAGGTGATTGGGTGTCACCGGTGTTATACATCTTTACGCATCATTTCCACACTCCTAAACATCCCTAGGTTCACTACTTCCGATGTGGTAGTGAATGTGAAGGGACACATACAGCACAGAAGTGTATAAGCGGACCTTGTCTGTTGACTGACAGAGACCGACAACAGTTGATGAGGGTCATAGTGTGTAATAGGCAGACATCTATCCAGACCATCACACAGGAATTCCAGACTGCATCAGGATCCACTGCAAGTACTGTGACAGTTAGGCGGGAGGTGAGTAAACTTGGATTTCATGCTCGAGTGGCTGCTCATAAGCCACACAATACACCGGTAAATGCCAAATGACACCTCGCTTGGTGTAAGACGCATAAAAATTGGACGATTGAACAGTGGAAAAACGTTGTGTGGGCTGACGAATCATGGTACACAACGTGGTGATCTGATGGCAGGATGTGGGTATGGCGAATGCCTGGTGGACGTCATCTGCCACCATGTGTAGTGCCAACAGTAAGATTCGGAGGCGGTGATGTTGTGGTTTGGTCATGTTTTTCATGGAGGGGGCTTGCGCCCCTTGTTTTGCATGGTACTATCACAGCACAGGGAGCGAAAGGCTATTTACAATTTGTACAGAAACCAGATGGCAGTTATAAGAGTCGAGGGGCATGAGAGGGAAGCAGCGGTTGGGAAGGGAGTGAGACAGGGTTGTAGCCTCTCCCCAATGTTATTCAATCTGTATATTGAGCAAGCAGTAAAGGAAACAAAAGAAAAATTTGGAGTAGGTATTAAAACCCATGGAGAAGAAATAAAAACTGTGAGGTTCGCCAATGACATTGTAATTCTGTCAGAGACAGCAAAGGACTTGGAAGAGCAGTTGAACGGAATGGATGGTGTCTTGAAGGGAGGATACAAGATGAACATCAACAAAAGCAAAACGAGGATAATTGAATGTAGTCGAATTAAGTCGGGTGATGCTGAGGGTATTAGATTAGGAAATGAGACACTTAAAGTAGTAAAGGAGTTTTGCTATTTGGGGAGCAAAATAACTGATGATGGTCGAAGTAGAGAGGATATAAAATGAAGACTGGCAATGGCAAGGAAAGTGTTTCTGAAGAAGAGAAATTTGTTAACATCGAGTATAGATTTAAGTGTCAGGAAGTCATTTCTGAAAGTATTTGTATGGAGTGTAGCCATGTATGGAAGTGAAACATGGACGGTAAATAGTTTGGACAAGAAGAGAATAGAAGCTTTTGAAATGTGGTGCTACAGAAGAATGCTGAAGATTAGATGGGTAGATCACATAACTAATGAGGAAGTATTGAATAGGATTGGGGAGAAGAGAAGTTTGTGGCACAACTTGACCAGAAGAAGGGATCGGTTGGTAGGACATGTTCTGAGGCATCAAGGGATCACCAATTTAGTATTGGAAGGCAGCGTGGAGGGTAAAAATCGTAGGGGGAGACCAAGAGATGAATACACTAAGCAGATTCAGAAGGATGTAGGTTGCAGTAGGTACTGGGAGATGAAGAAACTTGCACAGGATAGAGTAGCATGGAGAGCTGCATCAAACCAGTCTCAGGACTGGAGACAACAACAACAAACATCACAGCACAAGCCTACATTGATGTTTTTAACCACGAACTTGTAAGTCATTTTCAGTCAGGTGTCGTCCAGATACTTTTGATCTTTTTTGACTTTACTGACTTACAGAATTAGTTTTGTATGAGCAACTCCCCCTGTTGTAGCTGGGAAAAGAAGGGAATCAGTTGAAAAGTGTTCCTGTTGAAACATAAAAAAGGCAAATATGCTCCTCTTGAAAAGAATCTGACAGAAAAGTGGGGAACCAGCTGCCTCAATTGTCATTCTGCCATCTTCACAAAAACTTCTGCTTATTTGTGCTTCTTTGCTTAAAGGGAACCTCAGGTATGGTGGAAGAGAGGAGACTTGCTGGTGAAGTGGTAAGGGGGGGGGGGGGGGGGGGAGTTGGTGCCCATGGTAAAAAAGGAGGCAGTGGGAGAGAGACATATAGGCAGTGGCAATGAGAGGAAGACTGGGTAAATCGATTTTAAATGTTCTAAGTAAAAAATGCGTGAATACGTTTGCATGCCAAAATTTGTGGTGAGGAAACTACAGTGATGATTGAGACTGCCGGTTCGCGATTGTTCTGTCAGAGTCTTTTCACATATCATCCTCACCCTCTCTCTGTTAAAAACCTGCCCCCCCCCCCCCAACCATATCCTCCCCTCCCTCTTCCTTTTCCAATTACCTGCTCTTGCTTTACACACTCCACCAGTCTCCTTCATTCCATCCTCTCTGTCTCTCTCTTCCCTCTCTCCTTCTACACCTCCTCCTTCTCTCCCTGTACATCTGCTCACTCTCCTCCTGTACATCTTCTCTCTCCTCCTGTACATCTCCTCACTCTCCTCCTGTACATCTTCTCTCTCCTCCTGTACATCTCCTTCAGCCATTTCTTAAACATCCCTTCCACACCCCTCTTTCTGTCCATCTCATCTTCGTTCACACTCTCACTGTCCATATCCTCCTCCCCTCTCTGTTCATTTTCTCCTCCCTTCTCTGCCCAATTTCTCCTCCACTGTCCATTTCCTCATCTCCCATTACTCTGTCCACATCCTCCCGCCTGTGTCAGTCCACTTCCTCCTCCCCCTCTCTCTGTCCACATCCTCCCCCCCTCTCTCTGGGCAATTCCTCCTCCCCTCTCTCTGTCCACATCCTCCTCCCCTCTCTCTGTCCACATCCTCCTCCCCTCTCTCTGTCCACATCCTCCTCCCCTCTCTCTGTCCACATCCACCCTGTTTCTCTCTTCACATCCACCTCCCCTCTCTCTGTCCACATCCTCCCTGTATCTCTCTTCACATCCTCCTCCCCGTTTCTCTGTCCACATCTCCCCTCTATCTGTCTACATTCTCCCCCCCCCTCATTATGTCCACCCCCCCCCCCCGTCTGACTGTCCGCGCCTTCCCCCCTGTCTGCCTGTCCCCACCTTCCCCCCCGTCTGCCTGTCCCCGCCTTCCCCCCCCGTCTGCCTGTCCCCACCTTCCCCCCGTCTGCCTGTCCCCGCCTTCCCCCCCCCGTCTGCCTGTCCCCGCCCCTCCCCCCGTCCGTCTGCCTGTCCCCGCCTTCCCCCCGCCCGTCTGCCTGTCCCCGCCTTCCCCCCCCCCACCCGTCTGCCTGTCCCCGCCTTCCCCCCCGTCTGCCTGTCCCCACCTTCCCCCCCCCCCGTCTGCCTGTCCACGCCTTCCCCCCCCCCGTCTGCCTGTCCCCGCCTTCCCCCCAGTCTGCCTGTCCCCGCCTTCCCCCCAGTCTGCCTGTCCCCCGCCTTCCCCCCAGTCTGCCTGTCCCCGCCTTCCCCCCCCCCGTCTGCCTGTCCCCGCCTTCCCCCCTGTCTGCCTGACCCCACCTTCCCTCCCGGTCTGCCTGTCCCCCGCCTTCCCCCCCCATCTGCCTGTCCCCACCTCCCCCCCCGTCCGCCTGTCCCCACCTCCCCCCCCCATTCTGCCTGTCCCCACCTTCCCCCCCCGTCCGCCTGTACCCGCCTTGCCCCCCCGTCTGCCTGTCTCCGCCTTCCTCACCCCCCCCGTCTGCCTGTCCCCGCCTTCCCCCCAGTCTGCCTGTCCCCACCTTCCTCCCCCCCCGTGTCTGCCTGTCCCCACCTTCCTCCCCCCCCGTGTCTGCCTGTCCCCACCTTCCTCCCCCCCGTGTCTGCCTGTCCCCACCTTCCCCCCCGTCAGTCTGTCCCCGCCCCCCCCCCCGGTCTGCCTGTCCCCACCTTCCCGCCTCGGTCTGCCTGTCCCCACCTTCCCCCCCTGGTCTGCCTGTCACCACCTTCCCCCCCCGGTCTGCCTGTCACCACCTTCCCCCCCCGGTCTGCCTGTCACCACCTTCCCCCCCCGGTCTGCCTGTCACCACCTTCCCCCCCCGGTCTGCCTGTCACCACCTTCCCCCCCCGGTCTGCCTGTCACCACCTACCCCCCCTCCCGGTCTGCCTGACCCCACCTTCCCCGCGGTCTGCCTGTCCCCCGCCTTCCCCCCGGTCTGCCTGTCCCCGCCTCCCCCCCTGTCTGCCTGTCCCCGCCTTCCCCCCCCCATCCGCCTGTCCCCACCTCCCCCCCCGTCCGCCTGTCCCCACCTCCCCCCCCATTCTGCCTGTCCCCACCTTCCCCCCCCGTCCGCCTGTACCCGCCTTGCCCCCCCGTCTGCCTGTCCCCGCCTTCCTCCCCCCCCCGTCTGCCTGTCCCCGCCTTCCCCCCAGTCTGCCTGTCCCCACCTTCCTCCCCCCCGTGTCTGCCTGTCCCCACCTTCCTCCCCCCCGTGTCTGCCTGTCCCCACCTTCCCCCCCGTCAGTCTGTCCCCGCCTTCCCCCCCAGTCTGCCTGTCCCCGCCCCCCCCCCGGTCTGCCTGTCCCCACCTTCCCGCCTCGGTCTGCCTGTCCCCACCTTCCCCCCCCGGTCTGCCTGTCACCACCTTCCCCCCCCGGTCTGCCTGTCACCACCTTCCCCCCCGGTCTGCCTGTCACCACCTTCCCCCCCCCGGTCTGCCTGTCACCACCTACCCCCCCCTCCTGGTCTGCCTGTCCCCGCCTTCCCCCCGGTCTGCCTGTCCCCGCCTCCCCCCCTGTCTGCCTGTCCCCGCCTTGCCCCCCCCGTCTGCCTGTCCCCCGCCTTCCCCCCCCCGTCTGCCTGTCCCCGGCCTTCCCCCCCCGTCTGCCTGCCCCGCCTTCCTCCCCCCCCTGACTGCCTGTCCTTGCCTCCCCCCGGTCTGTCTGTCCCCGCCTCCCCCCCGGTCTGCCTGTCCCCCCCCCGGTCTGCCTGTCCCAACCTTCCCCCCCCGGTTTGCCTTCCCCCCCCCCCGGTTTGGCTGTCCCCACCTTCCCCCCCCCGGTTTGCCTGTCTCCACCTTCCCCCCCCCGGTCTGCCTGTCCCCACATTCCCCCCCCGGTCTGCCTGTCCCCACATTCCCCCCCGGTCTGCCTGTCCGCCTTCCCCCCCCCGGTCTGTCTGTCCCCCGCCTTCCCCCCCAGTCTGCCTGACTCCACCTTCCCCCCGGTCTGCCTGACTCCACCTTCCCCCCGGTCTGCCTGACTCCACCTTCCCCCCGGTCTGCCGTCCCCGCCTTCCTCCCCCCGTCTGCCTGTCCCCTGCCTTCCCCCCCCCCGTCTGCCTGTCCCCGCCTTCCCCCCCCGTCTGCCTGTCCCCTCCTTGCCCCCCCTCTGCCTGTCCCCGCCTTGCCCCCCCCCCGTCTGCCTGTCCCCGCCTTGCACCCCCCGCCTGTCTGTCCCCACCTTCCTCCCCCCCCCCCCTGACTGCCTGTCCTCGCCCTTCCCCCCCTGTCTGCCTGTCCCCGTCTTCCCCCCCTGTCTGCCTGTCCCCCGCCTTCCCCCCCCCGTCTGCATGTCCCCCGCCTTCCCCCCCCCGTCTGCATGTCCCCACCTTCCCCCCGGTCTGCCTGTGCCCGCCTTCCCCCGTCTGTCTGTCCCCGCCTCCCCCCCGGTCTGCCTGTCCCCGCCTTCCCCCCGTCTGTCTGTCCCCGCCTCCCTCCCAGTCTGCCTGTCCCCGCCTCCCCCCCCGGTCTGCCTGTCCCCGCCTCCCCCCCGGTCTGCCTGTCCCCACCTTCCCCCCCCGGTCTGCCTGTCCCCACCTTCCCCCCCGTCTGCCTGTCCCCGCCTTGGCCCCCGGTCTGTCTGTCCCCGCCTTCCTCCCCAGTCTGCCTGTCCCCGCCTTCCCCCCCCCCCCAGTCTGCCTGTCCCCGCCTTCCCCCCTGCCTGCCTGTCCCAGCCTTCCCTCCTGTGTGCCAGTCCCCGCCGTCCCCTTTGTCCCCTTTGTCTGCCAGTTCCCCCTGTCCCCTCTGTCTGACAGTTCCCCCCTGCCCCCACCCTCTGCCTGCTCCCACCTCCCCTCCCTCTGCCCGGCCCTACCTTCCCCTCTCTCCGCCTTTCCTCACCTCTCCCTCTTTACGTCTACATCATACTCCGGAAGCCACCTAATGGTGTGTGGAGGAGGGTACTTTCGGTATCATTATATGATCCCTCCAACTGTGTTCCACTCACAAATAGTGCATGGGAAGAATGATCGTTGGTAAGTCTCTGTATTGGCTCTAATTTCTCATATTTTCTCCTCATGGTCAATATGCGAGATGTATGTGGGGGGAAATAATAGGTTGTCTGACTCCTCCAGAAAAGTGCTGTCCCGAAATTTCAATAGTAAATCTCTCTGTGATGCACAATGTCTCGCTTGTAACATCTGCTAGTGGAGTTTGTTTAGCATCTTGGTAATGCTTTCTTGCCAGCCAAATGATTCCGTGATGAAATGCACCGTTATTCCTTGCATCTTCTCCATCTCCTCTATCAGTTCTATCTGATTGGGATCCCAGACAGATGAACAGTACTCGAGCATCGGGTGAACAAGTGCCTTATAAACCACTTCTTTTGTGGATGAGTTACATTTCCTTAAGATTCTTCTGATGAATCTAAGTTTGTGTCTGCTTTTCCCACTATCTGTTTTATATGGTCATTCCACTTACGGTCGCTCTGAATAGTTACGTATAGATATTTTACGGCAGACACTGTCTCCAGCTGTTGGTCATCAATAATGTAGCTGTACAGTAGTGGATTTCTTTTCCTATGTATGCACAATATGTTACATTTATTTACATTCAGGCTCAACTGCCAGAGTCTCACCATTCATCGATTCTCCACAGGTCATGTTTCAAATTCTAACTATCTTCTGGCGTTGCTACTTTGGTATAAACAACTGCTTCATTTGCAAATAGCCGTAAGGAGCATCTGATGCTTTCTACTAGATCATTTATGTATATTGTGAACAGCAATGGTCCTGTCACACTTCCCTGTGGTACTCCAGATATTACCTACACCACTGTGGATTTAGTTCCATTAAGAGCGATGTATTGAGTTCCATGTGCAAGAAAATCTTGAATCGAGTCGCATGTCTGCTCCGATACTCCGGAAGCTTGTATTTTTTTCATTAAATGGCAATGTGGGACACTGTCAAATGCCTTACTGAAGTCAAGGAACATGGCATTAGTCTGAGTGCCGTTGTCCACTGCACTGTGGATCTCATGGAGGATCAGAGCAAGCTGAGTTTCGCAAGATCTCTGTTTGCAGAATCCATGTTGATTTTTATAAAGGAGCTGTCTATTTTCCAAAAATCTCATAATTCTTGAGCATAAAACATGTTCCATAATTCTACAACAGATCGACGTCAACAATATAGGTCTGTAATTGTGAGGATCTGCCTTACAGTCTTTCTTAAAAACGGGAATGACCTGTGCTTTTTTCCACTCGTTAAGTACCTTTCGTTGTCCAAGAGATCTATGGCTATTGTAGCTGCTTTTCAATTGCACGATCGGTCATCTCAGTATCTCCCATTTCGACGTTTGCATCACGATTGAAAGGAGGGACAGTGTTATGATCTTCTATGGTGAAACAACTTCGGAAAACGGAATTCAGTATTTCAGCCTTCTCCCTGTTATCTTCCCTTTCAGTGCCGGTGTGGTCGCTGAGAGAATGAATAGATGATTTTGACCCACTTACTGATTTTACATTTGACCAAAATCTCATAAGGTTTTTACTCAGATCAGTTGACAACGCCTTACTTTCGAAATCATTGAACACTTCTCTCGTGGCTCTCCTTAGGCTCATTTTTGCTTTGTTCAGCTTTTGTTTGTCAGCTAGGTTTTTACTTCTCTTGAATCTGAGATGAAGCACTCTTTGTTTACTTAACACATTTCTAACACAGCTATTAAACCTTGGTGGATGTTCCCCATCCCTTAAAACCTAACTTGGAGCATCCTCATCTAGGGCATATTGAACGATGCCTTTGAATTTTTTCCATTTGTTCTCCACATCTTTGTCCTCATCATGGAATATTTGATGCTGACTGCTTAACATTCCTTGTAGAACCCATCGTCATAGATGCTGTCACAGCCTTATGATCACTGATACCTTTCTCTGTGTTAACTGATTCAATAAGTTCAGGTCTGTTTGTTGCCAGGAAGTCTAAGACCTTATCTTGACGAGTTGGTTCTCTAACTATCTGCTCAAGGTAATTTTCGGATAAGACTTCCAGAACAATGCCACACGATTCCCTGTGTCTCTGGCACCAGTTTTGATGGCATATAACGTCCAAATATATACCTGGCAAGTTGAAGTTACCCCTATTATAGCGGCATGATCAGGAAAATTACTAATGGTATTCTGCAATCTCTGCCTGAAGTGCACTACAACTACATATCCTGACCCAGGTGTTCTACAAAAACATCTGTTCACCATTTTTGAGCATTCTTTGATACCTAATTTCACCCAGATTAATTCACATTCAGAATCCGTGATAAACTAGCTAGATTTTATTGAATTTTTTACTGCAATAAACACACCGCCACCATTGGCAAATTGTGTTTGCTCCCAAGAGAGTGGTCCTCTAACCTAAAAAACCCCATGTGTACACCACATGCACCTACCCTAGTAGCTGCTTGCTGCGTGTAGTGCACACCTGACCTACTAAGGAGTACCCTACAACTCTGCACCCAATAGCGGAGGTCGAGAAATTCGCATCCGATACCATCGCAGAGCCATCCGAGCCTCTGGTTTACCTTCCACTCTGCTCCAAACCAGAGGATAGCGGTCAACCCTGGCTACAATGCTACAAATAGACAGCTTAGTCTGCGCCCTGTGTGCATTGTTAGTTGCCTTCACCAAATCAGCCAGCCTCCGAAAGGAGCTGAGGATGGCCTCAGAACCCATGTGACAGGCGTCATTCATGCCAACATGTGCCACTACATGTAGCTGGTTGCAACCAGTGCACTCGATAGCCGCTGGCAGGCACTTCTCCACATCACAGATAAGACCTCCAGTCAAACATACTGAAAGCACACTGGAATTCTTTCTCGCCTTGCCTGCTATCTCCCTGAGGGCCTCCATCAGCCACCTAACATTGGAGCTCCCAGTGACTAGGGTACCCACCCTCTGTACTTCTCCAGATCTGAACAGGTAAATCCACTCCTGCCCCAACAGTAGAGGCATCCCATGCTGGCTCAAAGTTACCATAAACACTGGGAAGCACCATGTACCTGTTGCTAAGACAAAGGGAGCCATCTGCACGGCCTACTCCCTCTTTCGCATTTCAGCTGACGCAACACTCCACCAGTCCCCACCATCCCCTCTCTCTGCCTGACCCACCTTCCCCTCTCTCTGCCTGACCCACCTTCCCCTCTCTCTGCCTGACTCACCATCCCCTCTCTCTGCCTGACTCACCATCCCCTCCCTCGGCTGTCCCCACCTTCCCCTCCATCTGGCAGTCCCAACCTGCCACTCCCTCCTTCATTCCCTGCTCACTGCCTGTCCCCACCTTCCCCCCTCTCTGAGTGTTCCCACTTTCCCCCCCTCTCTGCCTGTCGCCATCTTCCCCACTCTCTGCCTGTCTCTGCCTTCCCCTCTCCCTGCCTGTCTGTGACTACCCTTCTCCCCGGCTTCCCCTCTCCTTGCCATACCCTGCCCCCTCCTTCCCCTCTCCTTGCCATACCCTGCCCCCTCCTTCCCCTCTCCTTGCCATACCCTGCCCCCTCCTTCCCCTCTCCTTGCCATACCCTGCCACCTCCTTCCCCTCTCCTTGCCATACCCTGCCACCTCCTTCCTCTCTCCTTGCCATACCCTGCCTCCTCCTTCCCCTTTCCCCACCTTCTCCTTCCCATTTCCCCGCCTTCTCCTCCCTTGGTCTTCACCTCCGCCAGCCTTCCCCTCCCTCAGGCTTCCCCTCCGCCAGCATCCCCCTCCCCGACCTATCCATCTCCCGGCCTTCCCTTTTCCCGGCCTTCCCCTCTCCTGGCGTCTCCTCTCCCTTCATTCCCCTCTCCTGGCGTCTCCTCTCCCTTCATTCCCCTCTCCTGGCTTCTCCTCTCCCTTCGTTCCCCTCTCCTGGTGTCCCCTCTCCTGGTGTCCCCTCTCCCTTCGTTACCCTCTCCCTTCGTTACCCTCTCCCTTCGTTACCCTCTCCCTTCGTTATCCTCTCCCCCCCCCTCCCCGCTTGCCGGCCTCCCACTCGCTCGCCTGCCTCCCTTGCGCCGGGAGATGGGTAGGTTGGGGAGAGGAAGGCGGGGAGAGGGGAAGACGGGAAGAAGAGTTGCAGGGAGAGGGGAAGGCGAGGACAGGCAGAGAGAGGGGAAGATGGGGTCATGTGGAGAGAGGGAAATGTGGGGCAGGCAGAGAGTGGGAAGGTGGGGACTGGTGGAGTGTTGCATCAGCCGGAAGGCGAAAGTGGGAGCAGGCCGTGCAGCTGGCTAAACCCTGTTGGTTCCTCTTATTTCATTGGATCCGAAAGAGTTGCATACCAGCTTTATTATGTCACTGGGATTCATAATTGGGAGGACCGTGCACCAAACACTAGTGCAACCATCTTAAGTTTTCAGTGAGTTCATAAAATCCTGTAAGGCAAATGGGGAGATAGTTACATTGAAACAACCTGGTCTGTTTGCCTCCTTGTCTTTCCTCCAGTCCGAGATTGTTATTTGTCTCTATAATGGCCTTGAAACCCATGGAACATTAAAGTCTTAATCTTCCTTCCTTCATTATATTTGCTAGACAAAAGATATCGGCATTCCAAAGAGAGAGAGAGGGGGGGGGGATAATTACCTTCCTGATAATTGCAGAACATTGCTGACAAAGTGTTACTCTGAAGAATGTATTTTATCATGGATGATGTTAAATATTGTTGCTACTTTAAAAATGAAATTATTCTGACAAGTAAAGTCAAATAATGAAAGGAAGAACACAGAGAACCTTGATAAAAATCTTTACAATTTAAGAAAATATTCATTGTCAACTACTCATTTCAGCTTGACGAAAATAGTTTTTGAGCATTAGTCTTGAAGCTCCATGATTTATATCCAAATAAAACACAGTTAATGGAATTATTTGAAGTAGTATGGCATGGAGAATATGAAGTAAGATGGCATAGAGAGATGTAAATAATTGTGTAGATCCTTAGACGCCAGAAAGGCATCTGGCCCAGACAGTATCCCCGTAAGATTTTATGTTGACTATGCTACAAATATAGTACCATTCTTATCCGTCATCTATCAGAGATCATTGGAACAGCGGAAAGTTCTATAGGACTGGAAGAAGGCCCAGGTCATAGCAATCTATAAAAAGAGTAGAAAATTAGATGCACATAATTACCGGCCAGTTTCACTGATGTCAATTTGTTGTAGAATCATGGAACATATTTTGTGTTCAGACATAATCACCTTTCTAGACTCTGAGAAGTTCATCTGCAGAAACCAGCGTGGTTTTAAGAAACAGCAGTCATGCGAGACACAGCTGGCCCTCTTTGTGCATGATATACAACAGGCTCTAGATACCGGCTCCCAGGTTGATGCCATATTTCTCGACTTTTGAAAGGCGTTTGACTCAGTTCCACAGTGTCGCTTGTTACAAAAAGTGCGCGCTTACGGTCTATCCAGTGACATATGTGGTGGGATAGAAAGTTTTCTAACAGACAGGGAGCAGTAAGTCGTCCTGAACATGGTAACTTCAACAGAAACAAGAGTAACTTCAGGTGCGCCCCATTGCAGCATAATAGGTCCTCTGCTTTTTACGATTTACATAAACGATCTGGTTGATGGCATTGACAGCAGCCTTAGACTGGTTGCCGATGATGCTGTAGTCTACAGGAAAGTAGTATCACATGAAAGTTGTGAACAAATCAATGAGGATTTACGGAAAATAAATGTGTGGTCTAATGACTGGCAGTTATCTGTCAATACTAGTAAGTGTAACCTACTGCGTATAACAAGGCGAAAATCCCCATTAATGTATAAGTACAAAATAAATGCCCAGTCTTTGGAAGCGGTAATGTCCGTTAAGTATCTGGGTGTGACTATTCAAAATGATCTCAAATGGAATGATCAGATTACACAAGTAATGGGTAAGGCAAACTCTAGATTGCGGATTATTGGTAGAATCCTGAAGTGATGCAGTCCTTCTACAAAGGATATAGCTTACAATACGTTAGTTTGTCCAGTCTTGGAGTATTGTTCGTCTTTATGGGACCCTTACAATACGTTAGTTCGTCCAGTCTTGGAGTATTGTTCGTCTGTATGGGACCCTTACCAGTTGGATCTGATTCAAGAGGTTGAGAAGGTCCAAAAAAGAGTGGCAAGATTTGTGACTGGTACATTTAGCCATCGCGAGAGCGTTATAAATCTCATAGAAAGTTTGAAGTGGGACACACTTGCAGATAGACAATGTGCTAAACGGAAGGGGCTGCTCACTAAATTCCAAAATCCAGTCTTCACCGAGGATGTAGAGCATATATTATTACCACCAACTTTGAAATCGCGCAATGATCATCATTCAAAGATAAGGGAAATACAAGCTCATACTGAGGCGTTCAGACAGTCTTTTTTCCCTCGCGCGGTCCGCGAGTGGAATGGGGGGAATATGACTTTGGTGCGAATTGTGCCCTCCGCCACACACCACTTGGTGTCTAGCGAAGTTTATATCTAGATGTAGATATAATAGTGTTAGTTGGTTATTCATAAAATAGACAAGGGAAACTCACAACTTAACATTTGAAGATAATTCATGTAAGTAAAAGGTGAATAGGTGGAGTGGGGGGAGTCTAAAATTGTTGTCAGATGATGGCACTGGAACAGTGCAGTTTCATTGAAGGATTTGGGAGTAGCAGGTAAGCTGATACAAGGGGATTAGTGCAGTGGAAGGTTTACAGCTTTTAAATTTATTTATTTATTTATATCATTAATTCAATAATGGAACAATCAGGGATGATGATAAACTCCATTTACCACTGGTAATATTAGATTTTACAATTTCTTTTTATCAGCTTCCCATGTTCAGAACTTCATCCTCCTGTTCATTTTACATCATACTGAAAGTCCAGAAAGTCTCAGTGGCTGTATTAAAGCAGTGTCAGTTTCTGGTTGCATGTCCATTTTTGTTAGATCTTTGCCAGCTTTTGCAGATCAGGGAACAATTATCGTGATCTTATACAAACCCCATTTTTGTACATGAGCCAAGTATGTATTCTCACTTTCAGTTCTAATACAACAAGTCAACATTTTCATAATAAATTTAGGTGTTTGGACAAGTACAAACATACCAGCCAGGTGGTTGTGCTCTATTGGATAGTTTTAACAATTCTTCTTCTTCTTCTTCTTCTTCTTGTGCCTTTGATCCAGTTTGGCACAGATTTCTCATGGTTATCAATGGATATGGCGTGGTTATTTTAAGGAGTGGCTGGTTGCCCATCCTGTTGCCACCCTGTTACCCTGGAGATGAAATATGTGTACTCCACCTGTTTGCATGAAGTGTTATCCATGTGAAAATGGATGAAAGTTTTGTCATTATTCAAAAATTGTGTGACAGGTGGGATTCGGGTACCAGCCTGGTATCCACCTAGTGGGTGTGGGGAACTGCCTAAAACCAACATCCAGGCTGTCCGGCATACTGATTTTCATTTTAGATCCAGTGGGTGAATTTAATTCTGGGCCACTGCACCTCCCCGTCCCAGAAGGGGCACATTAACATGCGTGGTCATTCTGGTGTGTGAAGAGTTTTGGCAGTTATTGAAAAAAAAAAAGATAAAAATTTATATTCCCCAAGTAGTCTGAAATACTATTTACATTTTTCCTTTCACTAAGGTGTTTTACTTCTCAATTTATTGATTCACGTGTTTATTACAGTTTTGTTGCCCATAGTATTTGACATTAGTTAATTTACATCTACATGGTTACTCTACAGCTCACACTTAAGTGTTTGGCAGAGGTTTCATATGGGGTGTCCAGCAAGTGAGTCCCTCATTTCAAAATAAAATATCCCTAAAACTGAGATCAATAGATGAGTGCGACATATGGTATGTTTAGTTTGGAAACTATAAGAATTCAATACTGAAAGTATACAGAAGTTTTGAAATAGTTGGAAAAGCTGCTAACAGATGGTATTGTTGTCATAATGTGTGGTACCCATAAATAGTGCCTGCATCTCAGAGTGCTAAGTACCATCATTAAAATGTGAAAGAAGGTTAGTATACTGAAGAAAGAGGTCAAAGTCATATACTCCATTAAGCTAGGGTTTTTTTCTGCTGCTGTGACACCACAGTCCTGTGCTGACATGACGCAGTTTTCAAGCACGATTTAATGCTGTAAGAGGATCCAGTATGAAAACCATTCCCAAGCTCTGCACCAAATTCCAACGAATGGACAGCCTGGCCGATGATCTGCTGGAGAATGTTGGCCCCAGGCAAAAAACTGCAGTTGCTCCTGAAAATGTTGCCATTGTTTCTGGAATTATTCAGATAAATCCAAGGAAATCTGTCCAAAGAATTGCAGCAGAAACTCATTTGATGCTCTCCAGCATGCAGAAAATACTGAGACAGAACCTGTACATTTCCATTCAAAATCTGAATCCACCATGCCCTAGTAGTATGAGCTATGACTTTGCAGATCAGATTCTCCCGGTGATTAATAATGAAGGATTAGATACTGACTGTTTCGATTCACAGATGAAGCACACTTCCATCTGGATGGAGTCAAGAATAAACAAAACTGGCAGTTTTGGGATTCTGAAAATCTCCATTTGTGTGAAGCAAATGAATAAAATCAGGAATGTAATCAATACATTGGATTATTACAAATTTGTGACTAGATTTTGTGGGGCACATAAAATGTTTTTGACTCTTTGTATGTTGTGGAGCTGAATCAAAATAACACATTTTATCTGACACACGACATGTCAAATGTTAATTTACCTTTAATGGAGCTCGGTTGTCATTAATTGTCTTCTTTATGTGGAGGTCCTGCAAAGCAGTATCTCCGTAGAACTGTAGATAGCCCTGGAAAGACTTGAACTCATCTCCTTTCCAGAAATTATTAGTTGAAGGAAAAACAATATCCACTCTAATTACAATACGATATCAACATTTCATCATTCACTGTCCTGTATTTGTTTCAGTGGGTGTACAAATCGCAGTTACTTCATAACTTGGAGCAGATACAATTTAATTGAAACATATCATCCTCCTCAAAGGCTTGACAGGTGGTAGTTTGTAAGTAAGTGACATTTCATCTTATAGCCTCCTTTGTTCATTGCTGTTTACATTCTTGGAGAGGGTGTCTGCTCTTTGACAGTTGAGACACTGCCAAACTGTGATGTCAGAACATAAAAGGCCCACCTGCAGTAGGTGAAGACATTTACTCGCCATAGCACCATCACCATTACTCGAATGGCACACCTTTCCATTCTACATTTGTCAAACGTGAAACAAAACAACTGCACACAGAATGTGTTGCAACATATTCACCACCTAATACTACTGCACTATTCTATAACAATCTTCATTCCTTGTCATGAATAGGGAGTGGGAATTGTCATTTGCCTAAATGGCATATAACACTACACACATTGAAAGACACTGTCTACCTGAACTGTCCCACCATGCAGGATATCCTGGAATTGGTGATCTGTGTGACGTCTGAATCCATTTCCGTGAGGTGCTGCAGGGTGTGATTTCAAATTTCATTGTTCTTTTGTGCCACCTGTGTCCTGTGAATGGTGGACACGTCAAAAAGATTGTGATGTGATTACAAAGACTACTTGAAGAGGATGAGCTTAATTAGGCAAGCAGATACTGTATGAGCTGCACAGCGTACAGTGCCATCTGTTAGCAGATTTTTGAACTATTTTGAAACTTCTGTATAAAATCCTCATAGCTACAACAATAAATATACCTTTTGTTGCACTCGTCTATCAATCATAGTTAGTGCAATGTCATTTCAGCTTTCCATTAATTATTTTTGCTACTCACACTGTGGAGGGAGTGACCTATACATCATAGTCTTGGCCTTTGTAGCACTGGTCTCTGTCACCACAAGGTTAAACTAATTGAGCATGGAATGGTGTTTGTTCATCATGGAACCATATTTTAGATGACATTAACACACACATTTTTATTCTGCGCAAAGTTCAGTTATTGAGTATGGTGACCAGTTTTTCACTACAAAATGTTAGTGCCCATATCTGTGTCAGAACCCACAGTGCTTGTCAGTCACTGCCCAGTGGTGAAGTTGAAAGTTCTACTGTAGCACAAGAACAATGTTCAGCTCTGCAGGGTGTTCGGAAATTCCCGTTACAAACCTCTAGGACTTGTAGAGCAATTCAGCTATGTAACACATCCATGTCTTCTGAGAGAAAGAGAAAAACCTTGGAGGTCCTTATCCTGGTATGCAGTAGGGTAGACAGGAGGATGTGTTATATGTCAGGTGGTCACCTGATGCCTTGCTGCGAGAAGTATTCAATGCCTGTGTGTCTCCGATAAAGTTAACATGGTTCATTACACATTTTCAGAATACACAGACATGTTCCTTGTGTATGGTGAAGCTTGAGGGAATGGAAGAGCTGCTAATCGGCTGCATCAAGAACATTTTCCGCAACATAACAAGCTATCACACAAACGTTTTGCCCTAGTTTTGCTGTGGCTCTGAGAAACAGGTTCTTTCACCTTGAGGAAGGAATGCTGTGGTACCCCACAGCAATGCTGCAGCCCAAATTTGGAGAAGATCACTACAATATGTAGAAGATGATGTGTGATCACATACTCGAACTGTTGCATCTGTAACACTTAAAAAGCATACGCGTTGTGGGTCCAGCCGATTATTTACAAAGCATTCCCTACTCTGTGTTTCTTGCCCTGCTGCATTGACATACTCGTGCTTCCCTGTCAAGTTCTGTTTATAGATGAGTGTAAGTTCACCAAGGACTTTGTTCTGAATTGTAAAACCGCCATGTCTGTATAGACGAAAACTGTCATGCCACGCACGTTCAGGAGTTACAGCACCAATTTGGTGTTAACATGTGGGCAGGGATTCTGGATGGTCATGTGATTAGGTTGTACCTCCTTCCACACAAGCCAGCTGGTCCTGCATACTTGATCTTCCTACAAAATGCTTTGGGCCCAGTGTTGGAAGTTTTGCCACTGAATGTCAGTCAGGAAATATGGTTTCAGCATGATGGTACACCACCTCACTTCTCACTTGTGGTTTGGAGACACCTCAGTAGACAATACGGTGAAAGATGGATAGGCCGAGGTGGTCCACCTGCTTGGGCACCTCAGTCACCAGATTTAACTCCTGTTGATCACTTCTTGTGGGATCGTTACTCGCATCTAGAAGATCTCACAGCCAATGTCTTCTCAATGTTGGCAGCTGATACAGGTGGTGTTGCTCAGAATCCTTATCTTTTGGCTTCCATGTGATCTGTCTACTAGAAAGGTGCTTTTAGTTGTTTTGGAGCTATAAAAACAGTTGTTGACGACACAAGAGTAATGTTTGTGGCAAGTAAAAATATGATTTGTGTCGCAAATAAAATGTATTGCTTCCTTTGTACAGTTCCCTGTCAATAAGGAAACACTATCTGTTGGTAGATGTGACAAAGCAAACTGTACATTGTTTTCAATGCTTGTCATTGAGTAACGGTTTGACCCCTATCATGGCCATGATGCCATTCACAGTTATCATATAAATCCCTCAGAAAGTTCTGTTAGGTGAGACACTGTCCTCACATTTGCCACACCGTATCATCGCCTACATTATCAGCTTATAGTTTGTTGATCGTTCTCCGCAGTTTCCACCCTTTAACCAGTTCACGAAAGTTCATTGCTCATATTTTCAAGAATTACAACACTTTGATTAGTTCTCATAAAAAATGGAGAAGGTTCTGTAATATTTGATATTATGTACATATGAAAGTGCTCTTTCTCAGGAATGAGTTTATTTGATTTTGTGAACATGCTAAGGAATATTGACCAACGAATTGCAATATTGCTTCTGTGTCACTCCCTGATTTGATATCCCAATGAATTGTTATTCAGCATGTGTACGCAAGTGCGCCCGTACCCCCCCCCCCCCCCCCCCCCCCCACACACACACACACACCTTTATATGAAATATAGAAGATTTAACACTAGTATTGCAGTATATAAATGATTTTTGTGGCTTTGTCTGCAAGAGAGCTTTGCACTACCTGTAGTAGGATATTTTGTTTGGACTTGCTTAAAGTCGCCTATGTCACATTTTGTAAAAATTCTGCTACTTGAATAAAAGCAGTGATCTAGTAAGAATGTCTGTAGAGTTTTACTAAAAGGTGAGAATGATGATATAATTTTGATCTTGTATGTAAGACTGTTGGCAGTTTGTATCGTTCTATTTCTAATGGAATTTTTAGATGTTGATGTCCCTTTTTACTGGATGTGGAACTGTACTTTTTGCCTTAAGATACTGAAGTTTTTACCTATGTATACTACAGATGGAACAGCATGGCTAGGCTATGGGCAAGGGAGGAAAGGGGCATTTTATTAGAGGTAACATAGTAATTGTATGTGCATCCATTTTTGTAAACAAACTGCGCAATTTGTGAGCCAGATAAAGTCAACAGTTGCCACTGGAGCACATTGCAGTCACAAATCAAGATGAAAAATATGCTCCATATGATCCACCAGCTTGTTTCTAGCAAGGGAAACTCCCCCCCCCCCCCCCCCTCCCTCACAGATCTAGTGGTAAGATGGCCCAGTGGATAGCCTGTCAAAAGCGGAACACAGATCAGTCATGAAAATAGGAAGATGATGTACTGAAATGTGAAAAAAGAAGCTAAATAGAAACAGAGAATGGTGCAAGCTTAAATTGTGCAACATTTAGCAATCTCTTGAGTAGCCATGACATTGTGGTTATGTGGTCACAGTATTGGACTGCGGAGGGGGAGATCCGTGTTCGAATCTCCCACCTGCCACCCCCTTCTCTCCCCCTAGCAGGTAGCTAACTAACTACTGTCAAACTATTTTTTTGACCATTCCACTCTCAAGTAGCACATGGAGGAAAAATGAACAACTAAATCTCTCCATGCAAGCTGTGCTTTCTCTTACTTTGTTATAAAGGTCATTTCTCTCTGTGTAGGTGGGTGTCAACAAAATATTTTGACATTCAGTGGAGAAAGTTGGTGATAGAAATTGATCAAAACGATTTCTCTGCAGCCGAAAATGCCTTTGCTTTAATATCTGACATCCTAGCTCACTTACTATATCTGTGACACTCTCTCTTGTATTTCTTGATAATAAAAGACAAGCTGCCTTTCTGTGAATCTTCTTGATGTCCTTTGTCGATGCAATCTAGTGAGGGTAACATATGCACAGAAATACCCCTAAAGGGGATGACAAACGTAGTATATGCAGTGTTTTGAGTCGGATATGCTACGTTTTCTGACATTAAAAAGCCACAATATTTTCTTTCTTGATGGTTCCAGTGTAAATTGTTTGTAATTGTAATCTGTAGATAGTTAATTGAATGTACAGCTTTTAAATTTATGTGATTTAACATGCAACTGAAACTTAATGGAATATTTTTAGTATTGATGTGGAGGACTTCATAGTTTCTATTGTTAAGAATCAGTTGCCACTTTCCGCACCAAGCAGGTATCTTGCCTAAACCTTTTGCAATTGCTTTTGACCTTGTGATTGCTTTACTAGATTTCAAATGACAGTATCAACTGCAAAAATCTTAAGAGAGCTGCTCAGATTTTCTCCCAAGTCATCTATGTTACTAACCAGCTAACCTGGCTCATGGTCCATGATTCACAGTTTCTATTGGTCGTTGCCTATCTAATGGCTCCCAGGGCTAACAAAAATTTGATTTTCATTATTTCATATAATTATTGACCAAATTTGAAATGTTGTTGTCATCTACTCATCAAGAGGTATAATCTGGTGTTAAAGGTTTAACCAGTAAGACTAGAATTGCAGTTAGAAACTATGCTTATATCTTGAGGTGATTTAGCTCACAATGCGCACCCTAACTGGACTATATTAATCCAGTATTTGAGAATGAGAGCACGTAGTGACTTCCAGCAATCTTCAGTTTATAAAGGGTGATTAAAAAGTTTATGTTTGAGAGCGTTGCTGCAGTGTATATGTAGTGTAGCGAAACACTTATGCTGGTATATAAGCACTGAATATAGGCAAAGGATGAATGAAGTGTGGCAAAGTTATTAAAGACCAAACAGTACCAATGTGTTGTTTTTTTGTTGACTGCTCTACCATCAGTAGATATCCATTGGAGACTGAAGAATGTGTATGGGGCAGCAAATCTGTTGGAAACCACCATTGCGGAATGATGGGCCAAGGAGTGCTGTAACTTCATAATAATGCATGTTTCCATATTATGAAGGTTGTAACACAGAAGTTACGCCAAACCAAGTGGGAGACACTTGAGCTCCTGTCCAGTAGTCCTGATCTCTCCCCATGCAATTACCACGCCTTCAGTCCCGTAAAAAAGTCCTTGAAAGGTTGATGATTCCTGTCAGATGAGGATGTGCAGCAGGCAGTTAAGGACGTCTTCATGTGGTGGAAACAGTGTTTTACCAAACAGGTATTTTCTACCTGATGGGTTGGTGGGATGATTGTCTCAATGCTCGTGGTAATTTTACCAGCTCGGCCTTCCAATTCTGAACTGTACTGCTTTCAAACGGAAACTTTTTGATCACCCCTTATACTTTCAAACCTTTTCTAGAGTTTTGTTCTGTTCATGTCCGTAATGTCAAATATTTAACACATTAACTGACTTGTAAAGTAATCAAAACATTGAAGCTGTTTTATTCATGGGAGTTTGATTGTCTAAAGAGTTAGGGGTTTAGTGGTTTATATGGCTTAAGAACAGAAGAGGACCTTCAACACTACATCTGGGGACCTCAGATATCACTTCTGTTTCAGCAGATAATTTCCCATCAGTTGCTATTGCTACAAACTATAATCTTACTGACAGGAAATCACAAATCCAGTTGCACAACTGAAACAATACTATGTATACACAAAATTTGATTAGAGGATGCTTGTGAGGAACAGTGACAAAAGTGATCTGAAAATCAAGTTATAAGGAATCAGTTTGAGATCCGCGTTGATGGCATTCATTACTTCAAGTCAATAAAGAGCCGTTTGTGTTTCACAATAACAGTATCTTCTGAATCCTTGCTTTTTGTTGTCAGTAGAGAATTTTCTCCAAGGTACTTCATGATGTTGGAACACAGTGTAAGTTCAAGAACCCTACTACAAATTGATGTCAATGATATGGACATATAATTGAGCAGATTCTTGTATTTACTTTCTTGTGTATAGGTGTAGCCTTTGCATCTTCCCAGTCTAGGTGCAGATCTTACTTCTAGTGGGCAGTTGTATATGGTTGCAAAAAATGATGCTGTTTCATCAGCATACTCCAAAAGAAATGTAATTGATATGCAACTTACATAGAAAGTTTTGCCTTTGTTATGTGACTTAAGTTGCTTTTGTTACACCAGAGGTATATACACCCAAATTACTCATGTTGGCATCAGTTCTTGATTTGAATTCTGGAATATTAATGCATTTTCTTTGCTGATAGAACTTTGGATAACTTGTGTTTAGTAGCTCTGCTTTAGTGGCGCTTTCATCAGTAACATTGCCACTGCCATCAGATAGTGAACATGTTTTATGCCTCTTGTAACTAAACTTTACACATAACCAGAATCTCTTTGGATTTGTTGCCAGATTTCCATTGTGGAAAAGCATCTCACTTTCAAGCCGTGCTTAGTTAGTGGTATCTGAAAACTGTTGTCAACCTTCGAGGTTTTGCATTCTTTTAAAAACCATTATAATAACCAATTGAAAAAATATGGCAGTTTTTGAGTTATTTCATAACTCTATCTCATGGAATTAGTTTACTAGGGATTTAATTCCTTATCCTCTTAATAATGGGACCAGTGTTCTCTTACTTGTCGTCGTTTGAATTGCTACAATTGCCTCAATGGAACCTGTATATCTGGGAGTAAATAATCTTTATTGTTGCTATACATTGTCCTGAACTTCAGCTAACAATTTATTAAAATAAACACATTTAATTGTTGTATAAACTAGTTGTGTTTTAAAATTTAAATATAATTAATTCAGAATGCTGTCAAATATTAGTATTTTTCATACGTCTGCTGCTATTCACAGATTACTTAAGAAACAGTACTTGCCAACCACACAGTGAATACTATATCAACACATAATAAGGAAGACTGCTTACATGACAAAGGAACTATTAGTTGTGGTATATTATTGGGTGGTGATAGGTTTCTTCAAAATTGATCAACCCAGTTGCAATAGACAAACAGTTTTGCAGTGAAATTGATAAGTTTTATATATTTTTTTAAAAAAGTCACCTACTCATCATTTTGCTTTGTTACATTAGGCTCCAACCGAGCAGGATGGCGCAGTGGTTAGACAATGGACTCGCATTCGGGAGGACGACGGTTCAATCCCGCGTCCGGCCATCCTGATTTAGGTTTTCCGTGATTTCCCTAAAATCACTCCAGGCAAATGCCGGGATGGTTCCTCTGAAAGGGCACGGCCGACTTCCTTCCCAATCCTTCACTAATCCGATGAGACCGATGACCACGCTGTCTGGTCTCCTTCCCCAAACCAACCAACCAACAGATTTCATTGTGGCAAACCGTGTTGTTACTTCAATTTTTTACACACAAATAGCAGAGACATATTAGTTATCCTCAGGTGCTGTGTGTGATTGTCTTTGCTATTCTCTCTTTATAAATCAGTACAGCTATGAAAAAATGATTGAACCACTACTACATATTGTTTAGGCCACAGTTTTTATCATATGTTCTGATTTTGTATCTATAAATGTATTTCCAGGACCCAGTATTGATGGCAGACAGTCTACCGGAGATGCGGAAGAATTACCTTCTAAAAGGTGGGGATACTTCAGTTTTTTTGTATACGCTAGAAATGTTATAACAACCTATCTTTAGCTTCTGTAATTTACATAGATACGCAGCCATTACTTATTTTTGTGTTTTGATATGTTTTGATGTATGTTGGTGTTGGAATAATTTAGAAATCAATTTCAAGCAATGACTGTTTATTATTGCCGTCTCTGCCGTTGAGCTACGCTTCACTTCTGTCAGCATTATTTTTTATTGTTGAATATTGTGAAATTCTGTGCAATCTTTAAAAGACTATTTTATTTTTATGAAAGAATCTTTCAGAAACTTTGATTGTGTACTGGACTTCATATGAAAAGTCAAAATAAGTTAATATTGTTTAGTGCCTATGAACCAGTGTTATTTTGTGAGTAATAACAAAACAAGGTTAGTGTTGAATGCTGACTGCTTAGTCAAGAATGTCATGGGGAGTTTCAAAATAAGCAAAATCCATTTCTATTACAGTGCATCTCAAGAAGTGCAAACATTGTAGGGGTCATCACCTTGTTTCCAACACTGTTCACGTCATTTTTGCAACAGCGTCTGATGTTTGTTTATGTCCACAGTGGTGCCAAACTTATCATATTTTGTAATTGTATAATTACAAGTCTGTGTCTTGTGAAGAGGATAGTTGTTCAGTAATACAATGTAAAATTCAAAGATTTATACAAAGTCATATTTAGTGGATGACAATACACTGTAAAATATATGGTGGGAATAATGTGGGTGTAAGTTGAATATGTGTAACATTACTGCTTCTTGGAACTTCACTTGTATGTCATTGATCAAGTTTGAAATCCTGGTGTATTTGATAATACCTTTTATATCGAAGGAAGAAACAAGTATCAGAGAAAGCAATTCAGTGAACTAGAAACTTACAATTACTATTTGCTTTTGGCAGTGGAGAGTCATTTCAAAACTTGGCACAGTTGTTCATTACAAAGCAGGCTGAATCTGTGATAGAATCTGAAGTATATGTTGTAATGGTTGAAGGCCGTGTAAATGTAAATCAACTACCTGCACTATTTGATCCAAAGTCTTGGAACACTCCTATGTAATGTGGAATTGCCCACTAGATGTCAGTGAGAGGTGGACTCATCAGTGTATTAGAAGGAGGAGAGTATTGAATTCTTAATAGAGAAGCAGTAACAACAGAATGAGTCCATCAGGAAGCGCAGTGTCTTCAAACGTGGGCTGGTGGTTATATTTGACCTAAGTAACAGATCCATCACGTTGGCTTTAGCCCTTCTAAAGGTGTCTGAGTTGACTGTTGTTGATGTGATTGTGGAATGGAAACGCAAGGGAACAACAACTAAATAAGGACCAGGCATATCTCTCATACTGGTGGACAGGGACTGTTGAGCATCATGGGAAGGTGCTTGTAAAAAATCTTATGAAGTTAATGGAAGGAATCACTTATGGGTTCCAGAGTGCTACCAGCTAGTACAGTGAATATGAGTAGGGAGTTAAAAAGAACGGGTTACAACAATCAGTCAGCTCCTCATGAGCCACACATTTGTTTAGTTAAAGGTAAGTGATACTTGAAGTGGTGTGAAGAAAGAGATCATTGGACACTGGATGATTGGAAACTAGTGATTTGGAATGATACCTCACACTGTTCGAACGTTACCTGTTGTCATGTATAGTGCCAACAGTGAAACCCAGAGGAGGTTGTGTTATGATATGTGAATGTGTTTTGTGGTTATGGATCATCCTCTTATTTTGCTTAAGGAAACACTTAGGTGGAAGGATGTGAATGCATTTCACAGCTTTGTATGCTGTTTGCAGTAGAGGACCAGTTTGGAGACAACGATTGTATTGGCACACTGTCATAAAGCAGCATCTTTCAGGCAATCTTTTGTGGACAATAACATTCCTGAGACAGACTGGCATGCCTATAGTCCTGACCTAAACCAAATGGAACACATTTAGGACGAGTTACAACATGGATTTTGCTCCAGATCCCAGTGCATTCTCCTGACAGAGGTTGGCAATTGAAGTACCCACCTGTGGATGTGACATTGCAGAATTGGAGGCATCGTCTGACGTGTAGTTTGTAATCTCTCTCCTCCTTGCTAATTCCGTCTAATGTCCACATTAGTCTTTTATGAATATTTAAGAGGAGCGAAGGTTACAATAAACTTTATAGTTTACTTAGCTTTTCATGTAGAGTTGGCTCCAGTTCTTCTTGTCTAGGAGTCTGATTCTTGAAGCTGAAAATGTCACAGTTGAATTGAGCTAAATAAATTTGAAGATTGTTGTTTTTATGTTAATATATTTCCTTACATTTTAGTATAGCATACAGTTTTTTGATTTTTCACATTAACAAAACGGAAATTACATTGTTCGCAAAAAATACAAAAATATGTCCAATCACGTCAGAGGCACACTTATGACTGCTGCACTCTGGGGAAATAACCATATTCCAAAAGGTTTATAATTTTTTTTAACAAATGAATTTCTACTAGTTTGTGTTGCATTATTGTTTTCAATTATTATTTTATAAATGAATCCAGAAATAAACATAGTACGCAGTACAGTATTGCGTAATTAAAAATAGAAATTTTAAGTGTGCCATTAATTCGTAATTTCAAATGTTTCTAAAGAAAAACAATTTTAACTCTACATTCAGAGTAGTATTTATCGATTATAGGTTCGTTTGAGCAGTTACCAGAAAGCGCCAGACAACAGGCTGTAGTGCGCATGCGCAGCTACGATGACGTAGGCAGCCCGTGCTTGGTGCTTGCTCTGCTCATACGCTTTTCGTCGTATTTCTGGTGGGGCATCACGGACCATGTGTAGCCGTGCCACTCGTGCGGCATGTTGTTGCGAGGACATACTGAGTTGTACTTAGAGCAATTGTTTTATCATATCCCACGCAGATAAAGGATGCAAATAAGGAAGCAGTTCTTGGCAAAATATCATTTCAAAATTAGACTCCACAGCTATAAGTACCATAAAATTGACAGATTTTTTTTTTTTTAATTTGTACTCTGCAATATTGCTATGTAGCATTTCCAACAGGTTTACATCTACACGGCACTGCAAATAGCTACTAGTATGGAACGCAAATTACTTGCAACAAAAAAAGAGACAGTTTCTTGTGTTGCTTACACCGGAATATAGGACGATAAATTTCATGACTATTTCAAAATGTGAAAAAATTAACATGGTTGTCTGTGAGGCAAAGAAACTGTACAACTGACAGTTTATATTCTACTCTAGGAATAAATATGAAGCCATGTGGGGAGTTAAAACGATAAATCATGGTATGCTGCCAGTCTAAAATTTAGCATAGAATGGCATTCTATAAATTTACGACGTAAACACAAATTAAGAAATAACTTAAGGCCCAGAGGAAGTACTAGACAAATGCCTTGTGATCGAAAAACACTTTCACAGAAGGTGGATCTATAAAATTCTGCTACAGCTGTCATTATATTTGAAACAGAATATTTAGTCCAAAACTGACAAAATTTGCCTACTTAGCTTCAAGTCAATGTTTACGTATGTTCGTACATATATAGCATTAAGAGATCTTTCAGTGTCATAAAAGGAACACGAAATCAGAGACTACTCCAGCAGCATCGGAATTTCATAAACCATACTAAAATGCTTCATTCCGCTCTAATTGCACATTTCTATGTCCAGATGGACTCTGAAGTACCTGATATTCAGCTTTTCATGTGGTTCTCGTGATATCAATTTTCTTGGAGGTCCAGTACTGTATTCTCTTGTTTGGTTCTTTATTATGATATAACGTCATTCGTCCCAGAAAATGAAAATTTGCACTTTAAACTGAACGGGGTTGAAAGTAGCCAATAGCGCAGAATGAAACACTTCGTTTCAAATAAACTAACTGCCTCAGCGGAAAAAAAAAATTAACTGAAGCAAATTTCTCTATAAAACAGACAGAAATAGCTTCATTAAAACATTAATGGTTGATTGCTAATAACGTGGAAATAATATAAAATCAGAAAATTGAAACTACTAACTTATTTTGGTCTTTCATGTTTATGAGAATGTATATTAATTCACTTGATGGCTCCCGGCCACAGAAATCTGTTTTGTTTTCATTTGACGTGGGAGCTGTAAACGAAGACACGAAACACATACACGGCCACGGGTCATGTGGGGAATGACTCCCCACTATAACTCAGCTTGCTCTGCGCATGCGCGAATCTGGCAGCTTGGGCGCGCCAGGAAAATTCTTCCAGGTAGCTTCTGGCTACTTGCAGCTACTGCTCATACACCAAACAGCCACGCTCCAAGTAGCCAGAATCAGGAGGAAGGCACTGCTCATACGTGAATTCAGCTCTGCGCATGCACACGAGCCTGCTGGCAACTGCTCATACGAACCTTATAACACCAAGACTGAAACATTTTATAAAGTAATTCATTTTCATCAATTTTAACTTGAAATATAACATACTATGTATAAAATTATATGAAAGTTTTCAGAAAAGCAACTGAGATAATAATGACCTGTCCAAAATTTGAAAAATAATACTGGTATTGACAACTATTGTTGAGGAAAAGTAATGCTAGTCGAGGATGTTCCTTTACAAGTCGTACCATCTCCGAATGTCCTTCTCCCACGAGTTCTTTTGTGCCCCAATAGACCTGTTCCTTTGCATTTTCTCTTCAGTGATGAGTTATAATAAGTGGTGTCTTTTGACTATTATAGTACACTGAAGCACCAAAGAAACTGGAATGGACATTCATATTCAAATACTGGCAGAATATGGCACTGTGGTCAGCAGCGCCTACATAAGACAACGAATGTCTGGTGTAGTTGTTAGGTTGGTTACTGCTGTTACAATGGCAGTTTATCAAGATTTAAATGGGTTTGAATGCGTTGCTACAGTCGGCACATGAGCGGTGGGACAAAGCATCTCCAAGGTAGCGATGAAGTGGGGATTTCCCCATATGACCATGTCACGAGTGTACCATGAATATCAGGAATCCGGTAAAACATCAAATCTACAACATTGCTGCGGCCGCAAAAAGATCCTCCAAGAATGTGACCAACAACAACTGAAGACAATCAGTCAACTTGACAGAAGTGCAACCCTTCTGCAAATTGCCACAGATTTCATTTCCGGGCCATCAACAAGTGTCAGTGTGCAAAACATGCAACGAAATATCATACATATGGGCTTAGAGAGCCGAAGGTTCACTTGTGTACCCTTGATGACTGCATAACACAAAGCTTTACGCCTTGCCAGGGCCCATCAACACTGACATTGGACTGTTGATGATTGGAAACATGTTGACCGGTAGGTTTCAAATTGTATCGAGCAGTTGGATGTGTATGGGTATGGAAACAACCTCATGAATCCATGGACTCTCCACGTCAGTGGGGACTGTTCATGCAGGTGAAGGCTCTGTAATGGTATGTGATGTGTATTGTTGGAATGGTATGTGATGTGTACTGTTGGAGTGGTTTGGGACCCATGACACTTGTATGAGTAGGTACAACTCTGACAGGTGACACATAGGTAAGCATCCTGTCTGATCATCAGCATCCATTCATGTCCATTGTGCATTCTGGCGGACTTGGGCAATTCCAACAAGACAATCTGATACCCAACACGTCCAGAATTGCTACAGAGTGGCTCCAGGAAAACTCTTCTGAGTTTAACACTTCCGCTGGCCACCAAGCTCCCCAGATGTGACCATTGTTGAGAATATCTGGAATGCCTCATAATGTGCTTTGATGTGATTTCCACTCCCTTGTACTCTTACGGATTTATGGACAGCTCTGCAGGGTTCATGGTGTCAATTCTCTACAGTGCTACTTCAGACGTTAGCCGAGTCCAGGCCATGTCCTGTTGCTGAACTTCTGCGTACTTGTTGGGGGCCATACATATTAGGCAGGTGTACCAATTTCTTTAGGTCTTCAGTGAATATTCCAGGTACTGAGTTTTCCTTTGTTTTGTAGTGAGCAATAGCTGTTTTTGGTTTTTCATCCAGTGAAGTTATACAAAAGAGACAGTGATACAGATACATTTCAGAAGCATCAGTTCTTTTCTCTAGATATTGCTCAAGGGTCTAAGTTTCACATCCATAGAGAACAATGAGACTCATTTCCATTCTCAGTTGTGGGCTAAGATCTGATCTTATGAAAAGTTTTTTCTTGCTAATAAAGTGTCTTCTGGCCTGTTCTATTCTAGATCTGTTCTCTTTTTTGCAGTCACACTGCTCTTCCATCACAGTGCCAAAGTACTTCAAGGAGGATACATGTTCAAACCTATTTCTTTTTATTGACAAGATTTACTTCATTTCATCTTTTAGAGAAGACCATAACATTGGTGTTGGAAGTGCTGACAAACAGCCCAAACTCTTCACTGTGCTGGTTTAAATTGTCTGTCATGCGTTGGAGCACAGGTAGATCATTTGCTATGACAATGGCATTATCTGTGTACCTGTTCCTATTGATTATTTTTCTGTTTATAATAATCCTATTGCTTTCTTCTGCCAACACTTTCCTGAAAATTGCCTTTGAGTAAATGTTAAACAAGAGATGTGATAGTATATAGCGCTGACAAATGCTTTTACTAATTGTAGTTGCTTCTGATGTTCTTTGATCAGTTTTTACACCTGTGGTCTGATTCCAATACAGCACACTGATGTTGCACTAATCGTTTTGGTTAATACTGTTCACCTCAAAATCTCCATTATCTCTTTGTGTCTTATGCTGTCAAAGGCTTTTTTATAGTCATTGAAACAAGTGTACACATTGACATTCATACTCTGAATTTTTGTAGATGACTGGTCCACAAGGTGGTAAGTTTTCAGTGACGGTTAAATGCTCCATGATTTAAAAAATTCATCACACATTTTGAAAGAAACACTCCTCACACTAATATTCGCAATATTTTTCCATGAGCCATTTGAAATGCAAACAGCAGACGCTTGTGTGTGCACTGTGTTTTGTTGTTGTAAATCATGCATTTTCTTTGCAACTAATGTTTTACTTTGGTGTTATTAATTTGTTTATGTTATTGCTGCAGTATTATTCTGCAGTAGTGGGCTAATGTGTTTGATATATCTTAAAGAGTAACACATGCTAAAAAAGACCAAGTTTCAAGGTCAGTTTTTCATATTTGTTTTAGTACTTTCATAGATTACAATTTGCTGCACATCAAAGATTGTTCTAAAACCCATTGTTTTGTGCTGGGTGTAGTTTTATAGGCCGGTGTATAACATCTTTACCATCAAAAGGAAGTTTTAGAGCTCTGAAGGAAAGTATGTTGTCACTTAACACAGAAAAAATGTTCCTTCACAAGAAAGAGTATATTTTTAACCGGGAAATTTGGAAAAATCCAGTTTTTTCCATATACACAAATACATCCCATAATTAAAGTGCAGCTATGCACTGAGGTCCAATGTGGGCTGTAATTATCGTATGACAGTGAAACTTGTTAGATATGCTAATGCGTTACTGTGAAACTGATTTACTCTGCAAGAAAATTAGTTCGTTTTGTCCACCATGTGCAAATCTGTTGCTATATAGCATCTCACTGCAATCTCTGGTGCCCATATTGAACGAATTGTGGAAGCGGTGGTTAATAACAAAATCAACAGTATACCTTTCTTACCTGTCTGATCTTTTCTGCCCATGTCCCATTCTTAACCCACTACGTATGGAAACATTTCTGTACATCTTTCTTGCATTCACTGCGCCAGCTCTGCACTTGACAGTCAAAATTGGAACTAATTTTTTTCCAGCATAAGTCTGTTCCACCTTAGAATATCTACCAAGTTTCACTGCCATGTGATAATTAGAGCCCACACTGGACCTCTATGGGTAGCTGCACTCTAATTATAGGTACTAGGTACACTTAAGGAGAAGAGAGCTTCACGAGCTCCAACCCTATTTTGGAAGCCAACCTGGCTCATGATTACAGTAACCTGAATGGGTGGAGCCAGTTCATGGTATACGCAACACCACCCCCCTCCCAAACACTACAAATTTACTTTGAGCCTGAATTACATCTTTCCATACAGTGTAAGTTAAATGTCACATTCTGCCATCGCTGCACTCAATGCATTGCATCATTTGAAAAGAGGCAAAATTGCAACTCTTTGGAATAGATTACATGGCTTCATTCGGCTACTGTCCAGTTTTTGTGTTGTTTGGGCCGTTGAAGATACACAGCTTCATCTGCTGCTGTGAGCAGAGGCCTTTTGTGTTATCTGACTCCAGATGCCCATTGCATGCAGTTCCCTTAACAATGTTCACTCATAAACTGGATGAGATGGGCCTGCACAGGACTCAACAACAGCGCAGGATGTATATGACCCGGGACAACTGGGAGATCCGGGAAAAACCCGGAAATTTTTTCATCCGGAAGAAAACCAGGAAAAACCCGGGAATTTTTCATTGTTTTAGTTTTCAGTTAAATTTTTGTAATTTTGTCTGGGAAGAACCAATACTCTAATAAAGGATATTACTGTATCCTGCTACTGCAGAATAATACTTCAACAATAAAACATAAACAAGAGAAGAAAAAAAAAACCAAAAATAAATTGAAAAGGAAATGCGCCATATACGACGACACACAGTGCTCATGCAAGCGTCTGCCAACAGCAAAATGTGTCAAAGGCTTTAGATAGACTATGCAATGCTTCATAACAACAAATTGCCTCCGATGAGCGTGAAGTCACAACTTTTTACATTAGATTCGTTTTAGAGCTACGTGTGGGCTCGTGCGCATGCGCAGTTGAGTCGCGTTTGAGTTGTAGATTCTCCTGGTTCTGGCTACAGGAATGTGGCTGTTGGTGTGCAAGCTGTTGCAGCAAGCAGCTAGATGCTACCGGGAAAAGGGGGCGCCAAATTCATATTCATGAGGAAAACAACTTGTTTCACAAAACGCCTAGCATCCAGTGCACATTTGTCTATCGATTATTCATTTAGTTTCGAAATGCTTCCCTGTTGGTTTTTGAACACATTTTAAGTTGATTTATGAATTAATCATATGTTGATTTTTGAACGCATGATGTGTCTGTCAGGAGAATCCTCGTCGCATCTAGAAATAAACTTTCCGCAGCCAAAAGGGAACGGGGCTACACGAGGTGAGTGGAGTAAAGCTAAACGGATGAATGCCAATCGCTGTCTGATAATGTGGTTTACTGGGTTTGCGAATGATCAGTGTTGTTATAATTACTAGCGAAATCTATAGATTCAGACTACCAGAATCGAAATGAACAACTGACAGGAATAACAGGTGAGAAAGATTACGTATTATCTTCTCGGTGTATCCAAGAAAATGAAATTTTGACAGAAAATTTTTTGGCAGATCACTATACTAGTAAGGACCAGTTGTACAGTCCCCGACTAGCAGCCGCTTAAGTTCTATTTTGGAACTAACACGGAAAACGTGTTGTACTAACACATAATAGTGCCTAAAATAATCACGGGATAACTAAACCTGTGATTCTGGCAGGGTTAGTGAAGTTAATTGACGAACAGATTTTGACAATGGCAGGAATAGCTACAGAATTGGTGATGAGAAGATTGTTTCTTAGAATGAGGAAGGAGGAGAAACGGGGACATCACACAAATTATGGAAGAATAAGATGATTCCAAATTTATATAAAAATTTCATAATACTACTTTTCGATCTCATGCTTGAAAAACTGTTGCGTATGAATGAAATGTGAAACTATTTCCTAATATAAAGCTTTTTACTTGTAGTGGGCCTAATAGGCATTTGATATTTGTACTTTGTGAATTATATTCTGTCTTGTTATAAAAATGGCCATTTGTGCCAAAACAGTCTTGTTTATTTGGTGTGTGTTACAAAATTGCTGCAATATTAGAAAGGCCTATTTTGTTTTATCTAGCAGACAGTGACAAAATAGACGTAATCAGATCGAGAAACTACACCAGTCTTGGGTATTATTTGTGTTAACAGCTTTTTCAGTATTAGATAACGACATTTCGATTTTTCATGTAGCAAAACGTTTGACGAACTTTGATGAGGTAATAGATTCCTACACAGAAAGGAAAGCACGCCATGTAAAGCTGTAGCAAGATTAGAGAGAGAGAGAAGGGAAAAAGAAAACTGGGAGCTAAGGATTGAAGGAATGTGTAATTTTTTGCTTATGTCTTGTTTTTGTTGGTTTATTTAATATATTTAATTTTATAACACACATAGATTTAAGTGTCAGGAAGTTGTTTCTGAAAGTATTTGTATGGAGTGTAGCCATGTATGGAAGTGAAACATGGACAAGAAGAGAATAGAACCTTTCGAAATGTGGTGCTACAGAAGAATGTTGAAGATTAGGTGGGTAGATCACGTAACTAATGAGGAGGTATTGAATAGGATTGGGGAGAAGCGAAGTTTGTGGCACAACTTAACTAGAAGAAGGGATCGGTTGGTAGGACATGTTCTGAGGCATCAAGGGATCGCACATTTAGCATTGGAGAGCAGCGTGGAGGGTAAAAGTCGTAGAGGGAGACCAAGAGATGAATATACTAAGCAGATCCAGAAGGATGTAGGTTGCAGTAGGTACTGGGAGATGAAGGAGCTTGCACAGGATAGAGTAGCGTGGAGAGCTGCATCAAACCAGTCTCAGGACTGAATACCACAACAGCACACAAAAGCCGACTGGGAGCAGGAGAGGCACCACAGGACATTTCAGTTTCCACAGTCCTGAATATAGTTTGATGGCCTCGATTAAAAAATATACGTTTCAATTCCACAGAGCGAAATACAGTGACGTACGGTAGAAGAATGCTTTATGAAGAGGTGTGGCACTGCACTTTGGCACACTAAGACCAAATAATATGTCTTAACATTTCCTCTAACATACATGTTTTATGTTTCAGACTTTTCAGAAAGATATGCACTACAAGATGAACATATTTTTGAAAATTTGATTTTTTTAGTATTGACCCAGTTTGCAAATATCGTAGATCCAGGGCTGATGCGCAGAGCAGTCTTGAGTTATAGTGGGTAGTCTCCATGTGACCCATGTATACATTTAGTGATTTTGCTGTTTCCCCCTTGTTTACTTTCACGTCAAATGAAAAAATGGATATCTGTGGCAGGGAGCTATCAAGTGAATAAAAATGCATTCGCATTATTACGGAAGGCTAAAATGTCATTAGTTTCAGATTTTAATTTATTTCCACTTTTCTGACAGTCGAGCATTAATCGCCTTGTGGAACAATGAAGTTATTTTTGTCTGTTTGCTAAAGAAATTTGACTTTTGTAAACTCTTTCCGCAAAGGCAGTCAATTTATTTGAAACGAAATGTTTAATTCCACAGTACTTGCTAGTTTCAACTGTTCGCTGCATTTCAAGTGCATGCTTTCATCTTCTAGCACGTATGGCCTTCTGCCATAATGAAGAACCCAAACATGATATAATACAGTACTGGTGCTCCAAGAAAATTTACATCCCGAAAACCACACTGAAAAGTTTAATATCAGGTTGAGGTCTACTTCATTGGGAATCTGGACATACGAATGTGCACTTTAAGTATGCACTTTAAATGTGCACATTTTAGTATGGTTCACTAAATTCTGATGCTCTTGGAGTATCCTGTGATGTCCTGTTTTTTTTTTTTTTTTTTTTTTTTTTATGACATAATGTATGATCTTTTAATATTTTACACGTACGTACATACGGGCAATGCGGGCTTCCTATGTCATGATAGCTGCGCAAGCGCGGTGTCGCCTGTTTTCTGTGCTCTCTGGCTACTGCTGAAACGAACCTATTTCTAACAGGTCGCAGGAAAATATTGCGAATGGTGGTTTGAAAGGCGTTACTTTCAAAGTAAATATCCTTTTACGTAAGTTGAACTATGTGTGAAAATGTACCATGAATTTATTAAATCATAGAGCGTTTGACTCTCATTTAAAAATCAACTCTTTGATGATGAGCCATTTTGAACCCTGAAGATCAGACATTTATGTCATTATTCTAAATTTTACTGGCACATTTGTGTGATATATCTTAAGTGTCACACGTGCAAGAAAGATCAATATTATATGCGAAAGCTTAGCTTCTCTTGCAGCTTAGTAACCTTAGAGACCAATATTATGTGTAAAAGCTTTTCTTTTACTGTAGCAACACTATGTATATTAATTTAAACTATTAACTTTCCCTGTTCGTGTGTTTGTGCTACTTAACAGTGATGTTGCTGTTGACTGACTACTTCACGTGTCGTATGCTCTGAATATCTGCTGCCATCAGCTGGCGAGATCACGTGACATGAGCTGTGACTGGCTTACAAACACGCATCGCAATCTCGATTTCAATGATTCAGAAAGTGACATGCGGTGTTTAGTGGAATTCCAACGTATACTTTCGTAATATGAAAATACACAGCGTACATGTTGCTGCACATCAAAGATATTTCCAAAACATGTCTTTTTCCCTGAGTTTCGTTTTCTAAAGTGCCAGGAAATTCTACACTCGTGTATAAAACCATAACCATT
Organism: Schistocerca cancellata; assembly: GCF_023864275.1. Classification (NCBI taxonomy): domain Eukaryota; kingdom Metazoa; phylum Arthropoda; class Insecta; order Orthoptera; family Acrididae; genus Schistocerca; species Schistocerca cancellata. Next base: position 273,451,868 of record NC_064630.1, read on the forward strand.
CAAAGAATTGATAAGGGAAAATATACTGTCACATAACATGGAAAATGGGTGTTTTCACCCGAAGAAAGTGTATTTTTAACCGGGAAATCCGGGAATAATTTTTTCCTTGTTCCCGTATACACCCTGCACCAGTTCTTGTGCATTTTGATGTGAGTTATTGAAAAGATGGGACACTTATATTCTGTCTCTATCTTTTTATGACCATCGTTCATACACTCGCATAGCTGCAAGTGGCGTACCATTCCCTGGGGCACACTGGATATTCCAAGTTGATGTACCAAAAAGTTGGGCAGCTTCATTCACTGTGTGGTTATTGGCATGTTCCATCATGTTAGCTGCTTTCTGCAATTCTGTTATGCCTCTGTGTCAACCCATCTTACTGTGCTGCTTCCATACAGCTAACTGGTCTGCACAAATCACTTCACTGCCATAACTTGCATCATAGGTTTGAGTGCCACATGACAACCTGTTACCAGATGTGCACTATCTGCAGCACAACACAGCTGTTGCTGTGCTTCAGTAAAGAGTGTGGTGAGCTGATAAATAAGAAGTTTTCTTGGCTGGAACTCTCATTTTAAAGAAACTAGTGATGGCACAATGGGAGAAAGACAATATAGAAGAAACGTCATCCCTCGGAGCCTTTTTATACAGTGTGATGCTGTATGAATGATCTTGGAGGAGGTAGGGGGCCCATGGTGGCAAAATTGCCATGAACAGTGATTTAAATTTATTGACAGTATTCCTCTGGATGTTTTGCCAAATTGTTCAGAATTGAAATCAGCTATAAAAAGTACACTAGACCCTTGCTAAATCAGCCATTTCTTGCACATACAGGTGCCGGGTTAGCGGAAGTGCCGGATTGTTGAGAGTGTCTAAAATTTAGTTTAAACACATAAGGATTGTAATTTGTCAAATCAAAATATATAACCATTTTTACAGAAAACTTAGTCCTTGAGTGTGTACATGCATAATAGTATCACTCAACATTCATTGTGAGAAATGTCCCATAGTTTTAGTTGTGACCATGATGATACATGATGGTAGTGTGCTTTATCACACAATGTTTCTGATTGTTGCATAATGTACTGCAGGAAAATGTCTCCAGCTTCAGCACCAACAGTTTGAGATATCCTCATGTTCTCTCTTCCTCTAGTTTCATCGTAATGCTTCTGTGAGCTTATGATTACCTCGTTTCTGCTGAAATTTCATCATAAATAGTTGCTTGTCCAACACTGTTGCCAGCAACAATGGCTTTTTGCGAAGAACCTCAGTTCAATTTATATCTAATTTCAAGTTTCTGCTGAAGGTCTAGCATAACGTGTTTCCCTTTAGAAGTCATGATAATGATCCGTAAGGAAAGCCACAGTGTCAAGGTATACCGGAAGGTTGAACATTGTATTTAACTAACAATATTGTTGTAGATGAAATTTCATTATTGTAGGCGTCATTTCAGTTTGAACGACTAGAAGCTGGAAGTATGCCAGATTACTGAGAGGCCGGACAACTGATGGCCGTATTAATGAGAGTTTAGTGAAGCATGAAACCAACAATAGCTCACAGTCTGGCTGGATTCCAGGCAGCAAGTAAACATAACAGGAAATCCTGCAGCACTTGAAAAAGACTGCTGGGTTGCTCATCGAAATACTGTACATAAAATGGAAATGACAACTTGACAGAACACCCAGAAACACACTATCAGTCAGTCATGACAACAAAACCTGAGAGATCACATTTAAATTTATGATTAATTAAATGGCTTGCATGTGTGCTGATTTCATATGTGCTTGGAAGAACACTTCAACAGACCCAAATTTTACAGCTTCTCTCTTAAGTTTTGTACTTTCTTCTTAAAGCACTTACCTTGTTTCTACATTTTTAGGAGATATATATTGTTAAGTAAAAGAATTTTTTTCCTCCTTTGTTGTCTTAATGTTTCACTTGTTTTAGACAAGAAGAAAGAAATTTGGGACCTGTACCTGCTGCAGACCAAAATTTGTTAGAGAGAAAGGGGTCCCTAAGAAAGGCCTCTGAAGATATATCCAGGAAAGACAGGTTTAGTGGAAAATGTGTGTCTTCACCATTGAACAGTAGTAAAAGCAGCCACTTGAGGCTGGTATCAAATGAAAGGCAGACAGAAAATAGAAGAAGTAAGTAATTACTTCTGTGATCATAAATTACCTAATGTTTGGCTGTGTAAATGGTTAGCACTCTCAACATCTAATGATTTCCCATTAGATTATGATAGAAAGTAGACAATTAATATTAATGCCAGTTGTGATTTTTAAATGTTTACGCTTCCCTAACATCTCTCTGTGGTAATGACATACAGGGCAGCTGTTTGCTTAAACCAGAGAATGTCTGTTGTTGGAATGAAATTTCAGATACTCTGTCTTCTACAGTATGTCATAGTTTATATCCGAGAATTGCTGTTGCCAGTAAATTACTCTGCATGCATGTCTGCTGATTTCATATGTGCTTGGAACTACATTTCAACAGACCCAAAATTTGCAGCTTCTCTTGTAAGTTTTGTACTTTCTTTGTAAAACACTTACCTCATTTCCTACAGAATCTGAGGAGGTATATATTGTTAAGTAAAAGAATTTTTTTTCTGATTATCTTAAAGCTTGCACTAAATGTGAAACATTTGACTTGTAATTGTAATAATGTCCCCGTATACTGATAAGTTGTATCTGCTTTAATTGTAAGAATGTCCCAATTTGCTGATAAATTGTATCTGCTAAACTTCACTTGAGTGTATCTGCTAAAGTTCACTTCTAAATGGGTATTTGTTGCAGGTGCTGTTAGAAGTCAACTGAATGAAAAGCAGCTACGCAAAGTGCCAGACAAATCAAGGTAAGTTACATGATAGTGTTAAACTTCAGTTGGGTTTAATGACTTTTGTCTAAACCTCTTACCAAGTGACTGTAACACTTCTTTACAAAAAATTACACAGTAGTCAAACCAATAATATAGGCATTGTAGTGTGTGTGTTATTGCACAAACATCCACATAGTAGAATACAGTAGCTGGAGATTTAACTTGGTGATTTGTGGAAATTTTGAACATGATTACAATTGGTTATATATGCACACAAATTACCATTTTACCAAGAAGTTGAGAACATATAGAAGCCAAGCTGATGAAGCCTGAACACAACAAACTTTACCATTGAACAGTACTGTCAGTAAAGCTGTCTGGCACACATATGAGTTGCCACACTCCAATTTAGGCAAGAAACTTGCTTTTCCACTTTTTCTCCCAACAACCTGATTATTTCATTATTTCTCCCAATTTTTAGCTATCATCAGACATAATACTTTTGCTTTGCAAATGATCCACTCAAGTTTTTTTGGCCAGTAGTTGGAAGTCCTTCACTCATTAGTCGTTTTTAATCAGTATACATATCGAAGTTTATAGAAGTTAGAAAGTCGTGCACAACCTATATATCAATTGTTTTTCCTCACTCTCGCACTTTTTCTAGAATATGTACTCATATTGCTCAGTGTTGTGCTTTTGTTTGGACTTGTGTTTGTGTGTTGTCATTCTGCTTAACTGAAGTCGCATATTATTCAGTGTTTTTATAATATGTATAAATTGTTAGAGTGGATAATTAAGAATGCTGTTTTATTACCTGAAATACAGAAAGGTTTTATTTTTGAGTAAGCAGTTATTTCACACGTATCTTATTTGTTATTTTCATGATATTTTGATTTGGTGTTTTATTTCTTGCTATGGTAAAATAATAATAATAATACTAAACTTCTGCCTTGAAGCAGTATTTGGAACAATTTCTGTGCAATTTTGAGTCTACGAAATGTCCTTCATTTGCATTTTGTACTTTTTGCCAATGTGACATTTGCATAGCACTGTGTGGAAAAAACGATGTTTCAAAGTGTGTGGAAACAAAAAGTCACCAAGAAAAGTTTGTAAATAATAGTAGAAAAATGGAATTCAGTGTTAAAAGTGGAGGTGACTTTTTAGTGTGATGGGCCGTTACAAGAAGTTAAAGCCGAAAATAAGCTGATAAAAACTTATGGTCAAACTGTTAGAACAGAAATAGTTGGAAGATTAACTGTTTTTTATTGTGTGTTTCTGTTCATCACACCCCAGTCCACGATAAGTAAGGGATTGCCTTTCCCTTATTTTATGAGTCAATGTTTAGGATAGTTCTAGTGTTTATATTTGCATTTTTATACCTTTTATATATCTTTGTGACATCTTAGGGAAAGATACCATTGTTCCGAAATTATCTGGAAAATGAGCCGTGGTTTTTGGTCATATGTACCTCCTCATATTTAAAACTGAATCTCACAATTTTGAAAGTTGGCATGTATATCTTTTAAACAATTTTATGTGGCTGCAGAATGATATGCCAAGAAAATACTACAAAATAATGTAGGAAAATAGCAGTCACAGCTCCTTCCTTGAGCCTACCCAATTAAATATATTCTCAGGTATGGTTTCAGTTGCCTGAGACTGCAGTCGTGTGTGTGAGGTGTGTGCGTGTGTGTGTGTGTGTGAGAGAGAGAGAGAGAGAGAGAGAGAGAGAGAGAGAGAGAGAGAGAGAGAGAGAGAGATAGTGTGTGTGTGTTTGTGTTTGTGTGTGTGTGTGTGTGTGTGTGTGTGTGTGTGTGTGTGTGTGTGTATGTATTTATTGTTGACGAAGGCCATAATGGCCAAAAGCTTTAATTGTGAGAGTCTCTTTGTTGTGCCTATCTGCGACTCAGCATCTCTGCTGTATGTATCGTTACAATATTTTCAATGAAATTTTGTTGTCTGTCTTCCTTCAAGACATTGTTTTCTTGCAAATTTTTGGTGTGGTGTATATGATTAACTTAGACTTCCACAGTAACACCATCAAGAGCTTTCTCGAGTAAATTCTGCGTATCCTTAATTCTGAAAATGCAGTTCCTTTCACTAGTACAAATGCAGTTTTTATTGGGTTGTATTGGCTATGGTAAGGATGAAGCCCCAGAACCTCTTGACACATTTCTCCAGCTTGGCAGTCAAGTTCCGTGTAATGTGTGGCACTTGTGACTTCCTCCAAGATTTCCACTTTTGTGTAGCAGTCCAAAATGTAAACAGTTTTACATGCTAGCCACTGCACACTTTCTTCCTTCTTTGTTTACATCTCCGCTCAGGGACTGGGTGTTGTGATGTCCTAATCATCATCATTTCATCCCCATCGACACGCAGGTTGTCGAAGTGGTGTCAATTCGAAAGACCTGCACCAGGCGAACGGTCTACCCGACGGGAGGCCCTAGCCACACGACATTTCATTTCATTTTCTTCTACATGACTTATCTGCAGTTCATACTTCAGTACATGACAGAGAGTTCATCAAACCACATTCAGGCATTTTCTCTACCCTTCCACTCTGACAGGATGCAGGAAAAATGAACTCTTAAATATTTCCATGCAAGCTCTGATTTTTCTTATTTTTGATCGTTTCTTCGTGTGTAGGTGGTCACCAACAAAGTATTTTCACATTTGGAGGAGAATGTTTGGGACTGAAATTTCATGAATAGATCTTCTCGCAATGAAAAATGCCATTGTTTCAATGATTGCCTGTCCAACTTTTGTCTTATATCCATGCTAATCTCGCTCTATTTCGCAATATTACAAAATGAGCTGCCCTTCTTTGAACTTTTCAGTGCATTTTGTCTATCCTATCTGGTAAGAGTTTACTCCTTTTGATCAAATAACCATCCTCTTAACCACATAATAAACTTAAATACGAATGTTTAGTTACAATCATCTTTCCATGATAACTGCTAGATTTGCTAGAAGTAAATGTTAGCTTTTAATTTTTGATGAAGCCTTATAGTGATGATCCTTCATGACAAGCATTAAGAGAGTTTTCTTTTCCAGTTGGCACTTTCAAGTCACCATTGCACATTGAAACCTGCTAGATGTACTTGCTGGTTGTATCTTGATTGAGCCAGGTCTAGTCAAGATAAATAATAGGGCAATAATATCTTCTCATAAAAAGTGCCCTAACTGTTAGAATATCAGATGACTCCATCAGAATACATCTTCCATCTTTGCATTTTACATACCTGAATCCAAACCTTTTAGAATATTTCCAACCAAATGGTAGCCCCCCTCTGAAATCAGTCTTCTTGTGTAAGACATATACTGCAATATGCCATGTGGGATACTAATCACAGTCATAAAATTCCAATACAATCCATCTAAAAACTGCAAATTTCCTCTCTACATGGATTATCTTAAAGGTCAGAGGGAAAGTAATGCACCATGTATACATCTCTCTTTATTTGGCTCCTCAGTCGTCCAGATAGTGACATACAGTAATCATAAACATCTAAAATTCATGGTATGCATTAATATAATCATGAGTCAACTTAAGATTAAGATGAAAAAGAATTTGTTCCTTTGAAAATGGGCGTAGCCAATTGTACGTACAGTGCCTTGTAGAATGTAAATGTACAGCTGCACTTTCATTCTCCTCTCTCTGCGAGAAGTCTTCTGAAGAACTTCACATGGTACATTAATTGTGCTACATATTGCACTTTTATTATTTTTTGCAGAATAAGACAGCGTTCCGTGATCAGTTACAAGCTTATTGCTAAGTAATATACTTGTACTTGCAGCATACAAACATGTTACATATGCACTTATATCTGAGCTAGTGTTTACCATGTTTTAAAATTGTTTATACTTCCAGGTTATGTTTCTGTATCAACAGACACCAACACCTTTACTGTTCAGCAGTGTAGAATTATCAGATGATTTATCATATCTGTTAATACATAACTTGACTTGTCCCATATCCTTCAGCCTCTTTCATCTTGATGGGATGTACGGACCACAATGAATGAATGTTTACAACTTGGGAATACCAAAAATCCAAAAATCACATTAATCCCTTGTCTGGCATAATCATCATAACCAGTGTAGTAAAGACAAGGAACAACTTTTCAAAAATCGTGTTGTGTAAAAAAAAAAAAAAAAAAAAAAAAAAAAAAAAAAAAAAAAAAAAAAAGAGAAGGAATCATTGTGTGAGTGGACAGTTTTAGCAAAAAAAAAAAAAAAAAAAAAAAAAAAAAAGTGAATACAGAATATGAACCAGGGAACAAACAAGAAAATTAAAACCATTGATAGAATGATTCAAGTGTCTGCTCTAGCAGAATAGAAATGCAGAAAACACAAGTCCAAAAACAATTTATTGTACTCACCAAAACGAAACAATAACACAATCTCCAAAAAAAAACAACAGACTCGATCCCAACTGAGGATTGTCACAAATATAAAATAGCAAATAATAATAGAAACACCAGTCTCTTCACGGGGAGAGATCACAATAACAATTCTACAATGTCAAGATGCTTATCAACTATACCAAGTCCATCTGCAAGAGATCGGCCAGCTAGAAGAGGCATATGGCTGTGGCTGCCAGGGTGGCAGCTCTGTATACTTCCAATCAGTGCGTCAAACTGTCCTTTGCCGGCAGTAGGCCACCCTATAAAGCCCGTTTGGTGGGTATATCTGCTGGAACTATTTGCAATCACATGCCTGGCGTATCAAAGTAGATCCTGGGATAACTGCGACCTCTGGTGAAGCTGTTAGTGGTCCCCTGCGGCTGTTGGTGGAGACCTGGTGCTGTGTTGTGTTGTGGCCACCGGTAAATGTTTGCGCTGACAACACAGACAACATAGGTTTTCTGAGTGAATATATGTCCTGTGATGCAGGCATCCCACGTTGGTTGGACGTGAAGTGGGATGCCGATGCAGTAGGCACTACGATGTATGAAATGGGCGGCATCCAGTGAGAGATGAGAGAGAAGATCTGCATTGGCATGGAGAGCTGTGGCCAGAAAACAGATGTCATAGGAATATTCCACAAGGAACAGTGTCCAGCGCTGGAGGTGGTGAGCAGTCCTTGTGGGGATGGCAGACATAGCACTGAAAAACGAGACCAGAGGCTTGTGTTTGGTGTATAAGGTGAAGTGACGGCCTTAGATGAAATCGTGGAGTTTCTTAAACCCAAAGGTCATGGCCAAGGGCTCCTTCCCAATTTGGCTGTAGTCACACTCAGCTGGGGATAGCATTTTGGAGACGAAGGCCACCAGGAGCTCCACTCTGTCGATGATGTGAGACAAGACGGCCCCCATGCATCGGCGGTCAAGGTGAGAGGCTTGGTGGGGTCATAAGGGGCAAGGGAAGCCTGTGTCAGGAGAGAAGAGTTCAGACAGCAGAACGCCCTATCACAAGCCAGCGACCATTCCCATGTAACATTCTTACGGAGGAGGCGGTGAAGGGGTTCCGCCACAGCTGCGGCATGTGGGATAAAACGGCAGTAGTAATTGAGTTGACCCAGGACTGACTCGAGCTGGGAGATATCCTTTGGGGATGGCAACTGCTGTATAGCCTCGACATACTAGGGCTTCGGTAGAATGCCGTTGGCACTCAAAGCATGGTCGAGGTAGATCACATGAGGAACAACAACAAAAAAAAAAGGCATTTCTCCTTGTTGCAATGTAAGCCGGCACCTTGAAGAACATGGAAGAGGCGCCAGAGATTACGGGCCAAGTCTGGGGTTGAGACAACAGCAACTAAGATGTCATTAATGTAGTTAGCCATCCACAGAATGTCTCTTGTCAATGTTTCCAAATAGTGCCTGAAGATGGCCAGAACACTGGCAACCTCAAACGGGAAGCAGTTGTAACAGAAGAGCCCAGAAAGGGTATTGATTACCAAGATTGTCTTCGACGGCTCATCCAAAGGCAACTGGAGGTAGGCATCCCGCAGGTCAGTTTTGGCAAACTCCGTGCCGCCAACCAACTTGGACAGGACATCATCAACCTTTGGTATGGGATAGGAGTCAATAACAGACCGAGCCTTGACAGTTGCCTTAAAATCCCCACAAACGCGAAGAGAGCCGTTCAGCTTCTCAAAGACCACAATGGGTGTTGCACAACGACTATGGTGGACTGGGTCAGGATGTCCTCAGCCTCTTGGCAACAAAGCTCCTGCTGTAGTTTGTCAGGGAAGGCGAATGGTACCGAGCGAGCCTTCTTGATCTTCAGGACCACCGAGTGGAGGAGTTTGATATGGGCTTCGAACTCAGAGACCCCTGGAGATATGGCAGAGAACACATTCGGGAATTCATACCACAAATTCCACTCATTTCAACTAACTTACTATTCAGCTTTAAAAGGCTGAAATTTCCAGTAAAATTTGCATACAGTATGACTATCAATACAGACAAGAGAGAACTTTCTAATGTTACAGTGTGAATTCAAAAGAACCATGTTAGTCACATGGGCACAAATATGTAGCATGTTAGGGTGATGGATAACCACAAAAACTTATTCATCTTTGCACCCAGAAGCAAATATAACAATATACTGTCCACAGCTCGTAGTCTTGCGATAGCGTTCTTGCTTCCCGCGCACGGGCTCTCGGGTTCTATTCCAGATGGGGTCAGGGATTTTCCCTGCCTTGAGATGACTGGGTGTTATTGTGCGTCTTTATCATCATCTTTCATCCCCATTACGGTCGCAGGAAGGCAACGGCAAACCACCTCCCCTAGGACCTTGCCTAGTAGGCGGTGCAGGTCTCCTGCATTATCCCCCCCACTCCACGGAGTATGAGACCTCCTCATCATCATAAACAAAATATCCTGAATATGTCAGAGGCCATACAAATGAGGTGAGTAATTGAACACATTTTCCCAGTTTTGGAAACAAATGGGAAAGAAAGACCAAGAAAGTGGATCCTTTTCAGCTAGTAATATGTTAACATTTGTGAGGTTGCTGCTTCATCTACATGTACATGTACATACTCCACAAGCCAAGGATGGGGATTGCACTGTTGCTGGTTCCAGGTGACAGTTACCGTAAACGCATACATGTGCTCTGTGCCTGATGAAAGCGTGTATCCTGCAAATTATGTTTATCGCTTGCTTGTGTAGAATTTGTTGTGCACCACCATCATCAGCCATGACAATTTGCAACAAATGCAATAAAAATTTACTAAGTAACTCGCTACGTGATCATGTGTAATGCTCGCATTCCATACAACATTCATATCAGAGTGCTCAGTACACAACTGAAAATTGTTCATTTGCTGTCAGAGAATCCATGACACAGGTGCACAGAACAGGCTCAAAGTTGACCGCCATCCTTTGTGACCCCAATTATAGTCATTTACTTTCCTGTTACACTCACAAATAGAGCAAGGAAAAATTGCTGCCTTCCTATGAGCCATAATTTATCGTAGCTTCATGATCCTAGCCTGAAATGTACATTGGCAGCAGTAGAATCATTCTGCAGTCAGCTTCAAATGCTGTTCTCTAAATTTTTTCAGTAGTGTTTCTTGAAAAGAACTTCACCTTCGCTCCAGGGATTCCCATTTGGGTTCCGGAAAAATCTCCATAACACTTGCATATTGTTTGAAACTGCTGGTAACAACACTGAATTGCGTCAATGTCTTCATCCAATCTGACCTGGCGTGGATATCAAACGCTTGAGCAGTGCTCAAGAGTGGGTTGCACAAGTGTCCTGTATGCACTCACCTTTACAGATGAACCAAACTTTCCCAAATTTTTAAAATAAACCAAAGTCAACAATTCGCCTTCCATACTACAATCCTTCCTTGCTTGCTCCATTTCATATCACTTTGCAACATTATGCCTAGATTTTTAATTGATGTAACTGTGTTAAGCAGCACTCTACTAATGCTGTTCAAACATTACAGTTTATTTTCTTACTCATCTGTATTAACTTACATTTTTCTACATTTAGAGCTAGCTGCCACTCATCACAGCAACTATAAACTTTTTTGTCTTGTATCCTCATAGTCATTCAACAACTACACTTTCCAGTACACCACAGTGTCATCAGCAAACAGTCACATACTGTGCTCATCTTATCCACCATATCATTTATGTGTACAGAACAGCAGTCGTATCATAATTCCCAGGTGACCAATGTCTGTGCTGTTTGGTTCCCTCCCCCCAAATCAGCCAATCAACAATTCCCTGGGTGACTCCTTAACACCCTTGTCACTGAAGAATACTTTGCTGTCGATAACAACATTCAAGGTTCCATTACTTAAGAAGTCTTTGAGCTACTCACATATCTGGGATCTATTCTGTATGCTTGTACCTTCATTAACAGTCTGCAGTTGACCACCATTTCAAATGCTTTTCGGGAATCGAGAAATGTGAAATCTGCCTATTGCCCTTCAGCCATGGTTCCCTGGATATCATATGAGAAAAGAGCAAGCTGAACTTCATGCAAACAGTGCTTTTTAAAAATATGCTGATTTGTGGAAAGAAGCTTTTCCTGTCTTAAGGAAATTTATTATATTCGTACTGAGATTATGTTCAAGAATTCTGCAGCAAACCAATGTTAAGGACATTGGTCTGTAATTTTGTGGGTCTGTTCTTTTACCCCTCTTATATATAGGAGTCACCTGTGCTTTTTTTCCAGTCACTTAGGACTTTGCACTGGGCAAGAGATTCGAGACCAATGCAAGCTAAGTAAGGGGCCAGTGCTGTAAAGTACCCTTTGTAAAACTGAATTGGGATTTCATCCAGACCTGGTAACTTGGTTTCAATGCTTTCAGTTGTTTCTGTATGCCAGAGATGCCTGTTACGGTGTCCTCCATATTGCAGTCTGTGCAATGGTCAGTTGATGGTATGTTTGTACTATTTTCCTGCATGAACAATTTCTTTAATGTGAAATATAAAACTTTGGCTTTCCTTTTGATATCTTCTACTGCCGCACCAAACTGGTCAGTAAGTGGCTGAATAGAAGCCTTAGCCTTGGTTAGCAATTTTTTGTGGGACCAGAATTTTCTCAGGTTCTCAGCAGGACCTTTTGTTGAGAATGACAGTGGTAGTTGTTGTTTTCTTCACACATCACTCCTTTTTACAGCAGTGTGAATTAGTACTAACTTTTGCCTGTTGTCTATTTGTGCATTCTCTTTTGAATGGAGAGTGCGACAGACTTTGCTTCCTCAGCATTTTCTGGATTTCATTGCTAAATCATAGTTGGTCTTTTCCATCCTTAATCCACTTTTTCGGCATCTACTTCTCCAGACCACAATTTACAATCCATTTAAACTTTGCCCATAATTTCTCTTGTGTCCATCACACTGGAACTACACGTCAATTCCTTGTCTAAGTAGGATGCTAACTACAACTTATCTGCTCTTTCTAGCAGAAATACTGTCCTATCTTTCTTGATTGATTTATGGACTTAAGTTACCATAGTCCCTATGGTCACTAATCCCCGTCTTTGTACTGACGCCATCGATAACGCCAGGCCTGTTTGTAACTACAAGATCTAAAATATTTCCATTCCGTTGCATGTGGTCTGTCTAACGAGCTGCTTATGACAGTTTTTGGAAAACATGTTCACAAAACTGTCTGTACCCCATACAGTGAATCCATAAACATCCCAGGCTATATTCGGAAGGTTAAAGTTACCTCCTGCATGATCTGCATCACATGTGAAAACTACAATGAAAATTCTTTAGAAGTTGGTTTGTATGTTGATGATTGCCAGTCTCTAATCTAGTTTTACTAATTTCTGTGCTGGCACAAGCTGAAAACACTACAAACATATAGTTTCAGAGACAATAAATCCATTTCAAACTTAAGTGCATTGCAGCAACATATCGGCGTGCACTCACATTCTGTCCAAGTACACCATCAAACTGAATTATGCTCATTATTCACTACACAATTTCCCTCTTCTCTCCTGTCCTCTTTAAAACATTGCACAGAAACTATCAGCTGTGTCACTGGCACAAAATAAATTTACTCACTTTGTGTGCAGCAGTGGAGAGTGGAGTTACGTTTATATAGTGTGTAACAGGAAACAGTCCAGGAGTCAAAAGGGGGTCCTCAGAGAGTGTGTGTGTGGCAATGAAGAACAAAACTACGTTTTATTTGCAAGTTACCTGAAGCACAATGTATGTAAATTAAGGAACATTATACAATAGGATTTACAGAATAAGACAATGCAGCTGTTGAGATAGTGACCTTATATTTGGGCGAATAGAGTTGCTCTGTCTGGCCACCCTGATTTGGGTTTTCCATGTTTTTCCTGGATTGCTATGGAAAATGCTGGGATGGTTCCTTAATCAAGGCAGTGGCTGACCAGCTGTCTTGTCTCCATAGGCTACCTCTCCTATCTTCATAAAGCATTTTATGTACATACTGTGTGTTGTATATTTTGGCCTGTTGATCTGCACTGTATTACATTGACAAATCCTGTATCATTGTTTGGTGATCCAGGATGATATTAGCTGTTCAATTGATTGCTGGTGTAGCTTGTGTAAGACTATGAAGGCAAAATAAAATATATAAATGCTTATTTCAGTTCTCAGTTTTACCATCAAAATTATGTTATATTTGTCAGGAAGAAATTCAGTTGGAGGCAACAGTTCACTTTACTTTATACTTCCATAATGAGCCAGCAGCATCAGCCTTGCATGCATTAGTAACATACAATATATTAAGAGATAGCTAGTGAATACATACATAAAAAATCCAAGTGCATTGGATAAATTGCCATTATCAACACCTCCTGTGCATAACAGTCTCCATACGCTGACTAGTTCATTTCTTTATATTCCAACCAGGCTTTCCCATTACATATAAACATCTATGTTTCAGAAAGAAAAGTATATCAACAAGTAAATCTTCTCCTGCTGTTGCGTCACCCATGAAAATGGCAGCAGAAGCATTAGAGGAAACCAAAGAAGCGGCAGCAACTCAAGGAAAAATACTAAACAATACCTCTAAAAGGAAAATTTGTAAGAATGACAACAAACAGCCAAGAATATCAGTCCTGCAGTCTTCTGATAAAACTGAGCCAGGTGTTACGTCACCCATGAAAATGGCAGGAGAAGCATTGGAAACCAAAGAAGCGGCAGCAACTCAAGGAAAAATGCTAAACAATACCTCTAAAAGGAAAATTTGTAAGAATGACAACAAACAGCCGAGAATATCAGATCTGCAGTCTTCTGATAAAACTGAGCCAGGTGTTCCCTCCAAAGATGCTTTAGAAACTTCATCAAGGAAAACTGAAAAAAGTGAAAAAAATAAACCTAATTTATCATTAGGTAAGTAACAAAAACACCCCGTGTCAAGTAAATTGACAACATAAGTAACTTAGGTTTATTTAGATACCAACTCATTTTCCTCCACCCTCTCCATTTATGTCTCTTTCTGTACACCTAACTACACTCACCTGAAAACCTCTCAATGCCATATTGGTATATGAGATTATTTAGTGAGCAGAAATTTTTATGTCTTGCTTAACAGATCTGGGGCAGAGCTATTTGTGGCTGTGAAAGAAACCTGAACTATGAAAACATTGGAAAAAGAGGAAACTGGATGCATTATATACATGGTACTGTATACCAGATCAGAATAACAAAGTGATGGACAATTAGGCACAGAACAAAGCAATATAGATAGTCTTCCATTATCAGCACACTCAATATAGGCACAGCAGCAACAGCTCTGCAGTTCCATACTGATACTTTCTTATGTTTTCCATTAACCTGTAGTACCAAGTTCACCTCAAAAGATGGTAACTGTGATACTCGCTATCAGTAGTAGCCTGCAGACATTCTTTTTCGTAGTACAAAGTAAATTGGCTCAAAGAAGCAAAACATTTGCTGAAACTGAATCTCAGCAGTTACGTTAGTGCCCATAATTGCCGTTTGCAGAGCGATATGGCAATGGTGAACAAACAGGCAAAATAGAAAACATCACCAAGCTCATTCTTTGATCAGTTGCCGCTATAGTAGCTCTCATGTGAACAACTAGGTGTCAGTCACTTCATTATTCTGATTCGAGTAAATAAGTATATCAAAAATTTGAATAGGCAGGTGAAGCATCAAATGAAGAGAAAGGAGACAGAATAGGCAAGGAAAAGGAAGTCTGTGGGAAGTCCCTAACACAAGAAAGGCCAGGTTGTGGGTAATTTGCTATGGCCTCTGGGATAGTTAACTTAATGTTGAAAGGAGCAATAGAATGAGTAGTTCTTGGCTCTGACAGAAGTTATCAAGAATTTTTGATATAATAGGTGCATGGAGCTGAAAAGATTAGCATAGGTTATTAACAGTTGGAGGATTGTATCAAGCAAGTCAAAAGAGTAGTAATGGTAATAATAATAACAATAATAATAATAATAATGTCAATACCTATGAAATTAACTGGTTTATTAACACTTTGGAGACCAAGCCCGAGCATAGCTCGGGTCCCAACTTTGTGTTAAAAAGACCACGCTCGAGTATAGGTCGGGATGCAATTTTCTCAGTGTGCGAGTCACCTATTGCTTCAAAAATGAATTCATTCCATATGAGGACAATATACAGATGTCTCGTGATCTGCCCCTTGACTGGTGCTGCCTTCTGTTGCCGATTTGTAGAATTATTTTGAAAGTAACTTAGCGAATGCAACAGCTGCTATCAGGAATAGCTGACCCAATATGATTGCATTGATGTAATTTCGTGTGTCCTCATTACATTTTGCTGTAATTCTGCTACAAATTTTGTTGAGTGACCAAGGAACTTTGGAAGCTCAATAGGAAGAAATTGCTTAACTCACCTCACATTTTTTTCTTTGGAGGATAGTTATACTTTCTGTCATCATTAGTTTCATATTTGAAATCTTTCAAAGAACTAAAGAAAATATGAAAAATAAATCTTAAAAGCATGGTCCTCTTTTTAGTATGTGTTACTCTTGCTGAAATGGGTCACGAACCCGGGCCCTTGCATTTTAGGTACAGTTTTCTTAGAACCTGAGTTATCCAGGCTCAATTCACGGCCTACCATTCATTTTTGCCAGTAATTCACTCTGGAAATATTATTCATTACTGTAACAATGGACACTGTAGGTCTGGTTTTATAGTCTGGTATTACACCCAAAAAAGATTGTGTAATTTCCAAAAGTCATATACATGCAGTAGAGCATCAGTTATCCCAACTAGTTGGGGGACATGAATTTTCAGAAAAGAAGTTCATTTGGATAATCAAACTGTATATTTTTATTTACTAATTTAACAATAAAAACTTCTTATATTTATAACAATACAAATCTCTCTTCTTAGTACAAAGGTAAGTACAGTAAGAATGTTTGTAGTGTAGGCTAGTAACCAAAAAAGATGTAATAAATATCTATTTTGAATCTGTAGTGCATATGTTTAGAATTAACACTTTAAAAGATCCTTAATTTTGGTCTCTCTAAGCAAGCCTATCCGCTTACAAGCAGCTAAGTCATGCAGTTTCTTGAGCACAGATACCTGATGGTGGTCATCATGTTCATCTTGAACTTCAAACCATCACAAAACAGTATTTAAACATGTAAATGCCTCAGAAGCAGTTGGTATATTTTCATCTTTATTTTTTGGGGTACTAGTTGATGAGATGCTGGCAGTGTCAGCTTCATCGGTGATGAGTTTTACAATTTCACTATCATGTGATTTGGTGCCCTGGATCTGCATTATTGTCACCCATCCACTCTTGAACATCGTGATCATCACATTCATGGCAAATGAGTTCTTTTAAAGTATTGAGCATTTTGGGCTAAACCATTCTGTTTGTCATTTTCAATTAGACTGAGAACTATTGGTCATACCAAAAACTTTATTCTAGGTTTTTTTCAAACCAGTATTTTTATGATTTTGTAACAGACTTCCTTCTCCCTCCTCTTCTCTTTCAAACAGTTATGTATGTAACATTTCTTTTCTGTAAGTACCACAAACTAATCTATTATAATGTGTCAAAATTGATATGCTGGTATATGTGCTGTTGTGAGCTCCAAAGCAGCATTCCATGTTCAAACTATTTCTTCCTGTAGTTTTGGGTTTTGTCAGTAATGTCTCCTTTGGTCACTTAGTATAAAATTTCTCTTTGTGCTATTCTGCTACTGGTAATCTTTCTTTAAATGTAAATTCTTATCACAAATTCAAAATTCACCCAATCACATTTCATTACTTCTCTGCAAGCAAAATAGCTCTTGGAAAAAATTCACTCTAAATATTGTAGAATAACAATCAAAAACTATGTTGTCAGTCGTTCTGTTGGCCGCAGCAGAGCTCCCAAAACCAGTTGGAGAAATATTCCATCTTTCACAGGAACTATTTATTACCACCACGGTTACAAACTCTAATTTCAGTGAAAAAAATGAACAGCACAATGTAACTCGCATCTTCTCCATGAACATGTTATTCAGATTCCCTGGTGCATCACTTGCCTTGTCAGTGGGAAAATCTTTCAAATCCTTATTTAACTTTCACACTAGTCTTCAGCATTGTTAATTCCTTCCTTGGGAAAGAAAGAAATGCAGGTCACTCCACCCCCAGTATGAGAGGAACTGGTCTGTTTTGAGGATGAGAAACAAAGATCGGCTTTCCTTTTAATACAAATACACTATACAAATATGCACTCAAAAATATTCCTGAGTGATTACTTAACTGGAAGTCAGTTTGCAATTCTTCTTTTGTGTTTATAATCATATTTATTTTCTCTTTACTCTTGAAGACAGGTTTTTCCTTACATTTTTCATCTCTCCCTCTCTCTCAGAAGTCACATTGTACCAGTCTGTCATTTTAACTCACTTCTTCGATTCCTTCTCCCAGATCCCATCTCTCTCCCAAATGTTGCATTATGTCAGAACAACAATCACAAGATTAATTAATATGTGTTTTTTTTCCCATTTTCTCGGTTTTTGATGAGGAAAATGGAAAAATCAAACCGTAAACAAATAAAATCTTAAACTAAAATGAATTTATATCCTTCCAAGTATTTAATTTGTCTGTCCCTGGAATTCCATTGCTTTATTGTAATACACTGTAGTAGTAGTAGTAGTAGTAGTAGTGTGAGGAACTGGAGCAACAGCAGCAGCAGCAGCAGCAGCAGCAGCAGCAGCACTTTTTCATTTTGTTCTAACAAGGTGTACTATCTTGCTGAACCAGGAAATTTATTTATTTTAGATGACATAGATGATATATTGACTACTGGTGCCCCAAGAACATTAAAACAGCGAAAGAAGCTTCGTAAGACAATAGACTCCTATGCAAAAAGCCAGACTACATGTACAGATCTTTTCGCTGATCCTGATTATAACCACCTTATTGGAGAAAATGATGCATGCTCTAGTCAGGTAAGAGTAAATTATTTAGAAAGTTAATTGTTTAGTTAACAACATCATGTTCCAATTCAGAACATGTTCTGGACAAAGATTGTACCATACCATGGAATATGCCATTTGTACAACAGCTTTTTGACACACATGCATGCCCCCCCCCCCCCCCCCCCCCACACACACACACACACACACACACACATACACCTACCTGTGGATATTTCTATTACAGAATTCATTTATGAGCTACCACAAAGAATCACATTTAATCTTGGACTAGAAAACACCATTGTTGACTGCCAAGTAGTATTCCCATCACCAGATTATTGGAGAGATTCATTGAAAAGTTGTTTATACCTTTCTGCAGTTAACTTCACTACTGACTAATGTGGAAGTTATTCACAAATATTATACTAGAAGGAAAGATCACTTTTGTTTTAAACTGTAATGAATAATTGACTAGGGAGGCAACAAGTTTCCCAGAAAATAAAACTTGTGTGGTGTATTGCCAGTATTTCTACCTACTTTAATAGATGCTTCTGAGATGTATATTATGACTCACTCACATAATTTTAGTTGTTGTTGTTGTTGTTGTTGTTGTTGTGGTTGTGGTCTTCAGTCCTGAGACTGGTTTGATGCAGCTCTCCATGCTACCCTATCCTGTATGAGCTTATTCATCTCTTGGTCTCCCTCTACAATTTTTACCCTCCACGCTCCCCAATTCTATTTTAGTTACTTTTTCAATAATATAGCAAAAGATTGTCCCAGAATATTATTTTACAGGACATTTAATAAAGGAAAACATGTCTCTGAAGCTTGTGATTATTTATTCAGAAAAAAGAAAAAATGAAATGCTTTCAGCTTGATGTTGTTATTATCATGCAGCTATGAAAACTGCCTACCTTGACTGTCATTTTGTATTGATGAACTACATTTACATTTAATTTTATACAGCACTCTTTGTAATTGCTCTCCCTGCACATTTATGCGACATCCTACTTTGAAGTACTTGGACAATGTAATGTAACACTCCGTACCATTTTTCTTTAATAAGAAATAAATCATTCACATGATGACGTGTATTCTATATAAATATTACTCCTACATAGCATGAGGAGAGAAGTAGAGAAGAGGAAAGGGTTATGTAGGTGCGTTAACAGGATGAAGGCATATGTGTACTGGACTGGGAGCAGGAAAAGGGATAGGCAGTTGGAGGACACAGAGTGGCAAAGGGTGAGGCCAGGAGGGTTAGGGGAACAAAGGATATGTGATTGGGAGAGAGCCCATATGTGCAGTACAGAAAAACTGCTGCTTGTGGGAAGAATCCGCATAGTGCAGGCTGTGAAAAAGTCATTAAAGTGAAACACATAAGTGTTGTGTGGCATGTTCAGCAACTGGCTGGTGCAGCTGTCTCTTGGCCACAGTTTGGCAGTGGCCACTCATGTTGTCAGAGCGCTTGTTAGTTTTCATGCCCACATAGAATGTGTTACAGTTGTTGCAACTAAGATTGTAGATTACATGACTGCTTTCACTGGTGGCCCTGCCATTGATGGGGTAGAAGATGCCAGTGATAGGACTGTAGTAGATGCTAGTGGGAGGGTGTATGGTTCCTCCAGAGTCCCAGTTGTTGTGGCTTACTACCCAATAATTACACAGTTATTTTACTACCCATGGTAGCTAATATTGAACATATCTACTCTTTGCAGAGAACTCTAGGTAGTACAGAAGAATGCCAACAAAGGTAAAGGTGTGGAGCAGGATTAAACTCCTTCCGTTACCTCACTTCCATCCGACTCCTGTCTATGGTCTGTTACTAGTTGCCAGAGAAATATTGTCTTAGTACTTCTCTTCATCGCCAGCTTAACATGCTGTCTTCTATTTTTTTCTTTGATTTCTTTTTATTGATATGTAATATTTCCTAGTTATGTTTTGTTTTGTTGCTGTGTTTCCCATTCAAGAAAGGACAATGTTACATTCAGTGACTTGCCGTATTTGTTATCTAGTGCCTGCATTCTATCTTCAGATCAAAAGAAAGGACAGATGGTTCATACTAAGAGTAAGGAAATAAAGAAATACTGTAAAATCGTGTGATAGGAAGCCAGGGAAATTTTAAATATGCAGTGAACAGAATGAACTGTGTAAGATGAATTATCTGTATTAACTCAGATAATGAAAACTCCAGATAAGAATATCAACAATGTAGGAAAAGATAGACTGCTACTTACTGTAAAAAAGACATTTCAAGTTGCAGACAGGGCTAATTAAAAGATGTTCACATGTAGCTTTTGCCCACAGCCTTCGCCAGTAAACACACACATGCACACACACAAAGCAAACACACCTCACGTGAATGTTGTGTGTGTGTGTGTCTGTCTTTAGTGATGAAGGCTGTGGCTGAAAGCTGCATGTGAGTGTCTTTTAATCATGCCTGTCTGCAACTTGACATGTCTTCTTTACAGTAAGTAGCAGTCTACCTTTTCGTACATTATCTGTATGGATTATTATAAAAATCTGGAAAGGCTGTATGTGTGCTGGTGGATCTTCTCTTTGCAATCCTGCTAGGGAATGGTGAAGAGCTGATGAATAGAAGTTTTACTATGACAATTCTAACAGGAATGTGAGAAGGTACACTCCACTAACTGGAGAAGGGAGTGCCTGTTAAACCAAAACAATAAGGAAAATAACTGAAATTCTGCGAACTGTTCATACATTAAATAGGCTGTTTCAGATGAGATTTATGTGGAAAATCATGTAAGGAACAGGAAAATTTTGATTGAATGCCCAAAGATTGTTGCTTAGTGTGCAGAATAGTTTAAGGGCGTCAGAACTTCCAGCTCCCAGAGTAGAAACATTGTTCATATAGTAATGGAAAGTCCTGGATGCAATATAAATAATAGGAGTAGTAAAGTAACAACTCACTGTGCAGTTGAGCTATTGAGTTGTCAATAGGCACATAAAAAGAGAGAAAACATTCTCAAATGTTAAGATACATTACCACAGTACTCAAGAAAACAAAGTGACATCACAGTAAGCTGTCAACGTGGATATAATTAATTTGTAGCAAAATAATGTGAAAACCTAAAATAGTTCAGAATTCAGTTGATTCTGAACTTCAGAACCCCAGAAAGTCAGATCTCTTTGGTTACCTCCATACAAACACAAATTGAATGCTCCAGTGATGGCCAGGGTGACAGTTTAAAGAAATATTTAGCAATGCAGTGTAACAGAAGATTATCACTGAAAAAGCTGCAAGAGGTGACATTCTTTGTGACTGCATATGTGACCAGAACTGACGGGAAGAAGTTTGATAAACCCTTCATCAAAACTGATAGGATAAGGGAAGATTAATGAAAGAAAATGTATACAGAATTGTAAGAAAATTTAGTTGGAATTGGTCTCTGATAATGATAAAGATGAGTGTGGTGAGAATAGGAGCTTTCCAGGTTCCATTATAGGTCAACTTTTGGGTGATCATTACAGCAGCTGAAGAAAGTGCTAGTATTAGTTATGTTTTAGAATTTATCTGTGTGCACTTTGACTACCTTGTTATAGTAACATGATGTCCAAAACATGCTCTTATGTAATGTGATTGACACACATTGGTACCAGTTTGCCAGGGGTCGTTCAGGCATTAGCATTTTCTCCTGTGGGATACATAATGTCTGATAGTTGGATAGCAACCTTTCTAAATCAAACCCCCTTCTGAGCCTACAAAGTATCTTCATAAATAACACATCTTATTCATTGTCTAAAGAACTGTAATCCACTCTTTATCAGCAGTAGAATTGTACTTCTTAGGCCTGGAAAGAACTCTTCATGTATCAGCAAACACCTATTCAAACTCTTCCTGGATTTGCACTGTAACTGCATTTATCTCATACAGTTGCTACTGTTGGTATGTGACCCCATCTTGTATCCTTGCAATACTGGAGACAGTACCAGCGCCTATCTACTAACACAAACATCTGAAGATTGATGGTAACACCTTCAGCCAAGCATTTAAATTTCTTTATTGGATGTGACCAGTTTCAGTGATACACTGTACTGTCATCAGCCCATGTTTACATGAGTGTATCAATATTAGTCATCCAAGAAAAACAGAAAACAATATTAAAATAAGTTCTACAAAATACTCTTTCCTTAATAAACAATATGACACTTCAAATCACAAGCATATTATCATTTAGATACAGAAAATCACACAAAAATTGTGATTTGTTCTGTCCAGTAATAAAATTAATTGTAAGTCTCAAATGGCTACAAAACAGCTCTGTTGCTTAGTAAGAGAAGCCAGTCATTGAGTAAATTAACTTTTGGGAGTACGTACTACAGTAACTGTGAATTCAAAATGGCTACAGAACAGAACTGTTGCTCATTGAGACTAGCAAATTTTATGTACATAAGTCAACAAGCACAGATACGTACAAAGTATCACCATCGATATATGAACTGTAGCAGTCATAAGTTAATCCAAAAATGCACTGTTCATGAAGTTCTGCTATCTGTGGTAAAATGTGAGAAAGAAGGAGATCTGAAGGTGCGACTTTTTAATTTGTATCCTTGTTATAGAAGTATGTAAATTAGGTTTAGATTCAATTTTGCCAGCTGAAGTGAGTTACTCTGCACTCTTCATGATGATTTAGGGTAGTACAGTGGTACGATGTAGGCACTGAGCTCTCTATTGCCCTTTGCAGGCTATTGCCATTGTCATAAATGGCACACATGATATGTATTATTTGATACATTATGCAGGCTGTTAAGGCTTGTTCTTTTGCCTTTTGAGTATGTAGGCCCCTAACATATAATGCGGGTTATTGCTAGCTATATACATGAATTGCTAGTTACACACATGAATTACATTATACACTCCTGGAAATTGAAATAAGAACACCGTGAATTCATTGTCCCAGGAAGGGGAAACTTTATTGACACATTCCTGGAGTCAGATACATCACATGATCACACTGACAGAACCACAGGCACATAGACACAGGCAACAGAGCATGCACAATGTCGGCACTAGTACAGTGTATATCCACCTTTCGCAGCAATGCAGGCTGCTATTCTCCCATGGAGACGATCGTCGAGATGCTGGATGTAGTCCTGTGGAACGGCTTGCCATGCCATTTCCACCTGGCGCGTCAGTTGGACCAGCGTTCGTGCTGGACGTGCAGACCGCGTGAGACGACGCTTCATCCAGTCCCAAACATGCTCAATGGGGGACAGATCCGGAGATCTTGCTGGCCAGGGTAGTTGACTTACACCTTCTAGAGCACGTTGGGTGGCACAGGATACATGCGGACGTGCATTGTCCTGTTGGAACAGCAAGTTCCCTTGCCGGTCTAGGAATGGTAGAACGATGGGTTCGATGACGGTTTGGATGTACCGTGCACTATTCAGTGTCCCCTCGACGATCACCAGTGGTGTACGGCCAGTGTAGGAGATCGCTCCCCACACCATGATGCCGGGTGTTGGCCCTGTGTGCCTCGGTCGTATGCAGTCCTGATTGTGGCGCTCACCTGCACGGCGCCAAACACGCATACGACCATCATTGGCACCAAGGCAGAAGCGACTCTCATTGCTGAAGACGACACGTCTCCATTCGTCCCTCCATTCACGCCTGTCGCGACGCCACTGGAGGCGGGCTGCACGATGTTGGGGCGTGAGCGGAAGACGGCCTAACGGTGTGCGGGACCGTAGCCCAGCTTCATGGAGACGGTTGTGAATGGTCCTCGCCGATACCCCAGGAGCAACAGTGTCCCTAATTTGCTGGGAAGTGGCGGTGCGGTCCCCTATGGCACTGCGTAGGATCCTACGGTCTTGGCGTGCATCCGTGCGTCGCTGCGGTCCGGTCCCAGGTCGACGGGCACGAGCACCTTCCGCCGACCACTGGCGACAACATCGATGTACTGTGGAGACCTCACGCCCCACGTGTTGAGCAATTCGGCGGTACGTCCACCCGGCCTCCCGCATGCCCACTATACGCCGTCGCTCAAAGTCCGTCAACTGCACATACGGTTCACGTCCACGCTGTCGCGGCATGCTACCAGTGTTAAAGACTGCGATGGAGCTCTGTATGCCACGGCAAACTGGCTGACACTGACGGCGGCGGTGCACAAATGCTGCGCAGCTAGCGCCATTCGACGGCCAACACCGCGGTTCCTGGTGTGTCCGCTGTGCCGTGCGTGTGATCATTGCTTGTACAGCCCTCTCGCAGTGTCCGGAGCAAGTATGGTGGGTCTGACACACCGGTGTCAATGTGTTCTTTTTTCCATTTCCAGGAGTGTATTTTGTTGCTGGCTAAGTCTCTGCGCAGTCATGTTTGTTGTTTATCTTAAATTTCTGACACAATATTGCAAGATTAGCTATGTTACTGCCCTGGAAACTTGCTTCGTTTTTAGTAGTATAGGAGTGATTTAGGGTACAGCTGCAGTTGTTACGTTACTGCATGTGGAATTTGAAATACCACAGACATCTGTAATGTTGTCGCTGTGACTTCTCTGTATGGTAGTATCTTACTTTACATTACATGTTGATATCCTGCCCCTAGGCGTTTTCATTTTGGTGCATGTGAAGGGTTGTAGGAGTAGTGGTTGTGTAATACAGTTATCAGTTGTGACATTTTCTGGATTATGATGTGTTCATTTTATGTCTCATGTGAGATTCATTTTGTTACATGTGGCCTATGAGCACTATGAAGATGGTTTATTCTTCTTTTATTTTCCACCCTGATATTACAAGTGTGTTACTGCCTTCAAGTCAGACAGTAGTTCCTGCTCTGTGCAACACATGGATGATCTTGCGCCCACGGGCGTTTCATTCAGTTTAGCTCACATGAAATTTTATAGGAATACATATGAGTTCCATTTCTGTGTCTTTTTATATATTAACCAATACAGGTATCATTTCCAACTTGGACTAGGCGATGTTGTCTTCCATCTAATGCCAGATTTGTTTTATTATATGTATAGTCTATTATTGCTTAGGAGTCACTCAGCTTCAAATTTCAAGGTATGCTTAGATTTTCATAGGTTCTTTCAATATTCGTTTTTGTCTGAGATGTTTACGTGTTTTATGTAAGAGGGTCACTCCAAAAGAAATGCCCACTATTTTCGTAAAAATACAGTTTTCATTCAGCATGTGTGAAAGTTTTACAGTGTGTAGATACATCCTTCCTGCTTTTTTTTCCCCCCAAACTTAGTTCAACCTGTTCCCATGAGTAACGTTTGTCAGAAGCAATGTGCTGTCATAGAATTCCTGTGCTGTGAAAACGAGACAGTGGGAAACATCCACAAGAGGTTGAAAAAGGTGTATGGAGATGATGCTGTCAATCGCAGTACAGTTAGTCAGTGGGCAAGCAGGTTACGTGATGAAAGCGGGCACAGCAATATTGAGGATTGTCCTCACAGCGGCAGGCCTCGTACTGCACACACTCCAGACAATGTGCAGAGAGTTAATGAATTGGTGACTGCTGACAGACGCATCACAGTGAACAAATTGTCACGCTACATTGGGATAGGGGAAGGAAGTGTTCACATAATACTGAAAGTGTTGGCTTTAAAAAAGGTTTGTACCAGGTGGGTTCCCAGAATGTTGACAGTGGCTCACAAAGAAACAAGAAAAACGGTATGCAGTGAACTTTTGGAACAGTACGAGAATGGTGGTGGTGAATTTCTTGGAAGAATTGTGACAGGTGATGAAAGGATGGCTCCATCATTTTTCACCAGAGATGAAGAGGCAATCAATGGAGTGGCATCACGCAAATTCACCCAAGGAAAAAAAAAAAATTCAAAACCACACCTTCTGCTGAAAAAGTTATGGCTAAGGTGTTTTTCGATTCCGAAGGACTCTTGCTTGTGGACATCATGCCAAGTGGAACCACCATAAATTCTGTTGCATATGTGATGACACTGAAGCAACTTCAAGCTCAACTGAGTCGTGTTCGACCACATCGGCAAAAGCAGGATGTTTTGCTGTTGCACGACAATTCGCGTCCACAAAGCCATCAAAAAATCATGGAAGCAATCACAAAACTCGGATGGACAACACTGAAACACCCACCTTACAGCCCTGACCTGGCTCCATGTGACTATCATCTCTTTGGGAAACTGAAAGACTCTTTTCGTGGAACAAGTTTTGAAGATGATGACTCCCTTGTGCACGCTGCCAAACAGTGGCTCCAATAGGTTGGTCCAGAATTTTACCGAGCAGGTATACAGGTGCAGGTTCCAAGATGGCGTAAGGTAGTTGAGAGGGATGGAAATTATGTGGAGAAATGAAAATATTGTTCCTAAAGGATGTATCTACACACTGTAAAACTTTCAAACAAGTAGAATAAAAGATGAATTTAAAAAAAAAATAGTGCATTTCTTTTGGTGTATTATTTTGCATGTGCCACGTAACTATTATTAGGCTTTGGCATTGAATGTACATTATATGAATTTCACTGGTATCTTGTTTAGCAAGGCAACACACAGCTTCAGGTAGGATTTGTAATTACCTTTTTTATGCATTATCCATACAATGTAAGGGTTCTTATACAGGGATTTTCTTTCGTCGTCCTGTTTTTCCGTGACTGCACACCTCACTTATTTTTCGGTGACAGCAAACCTCACTTCAGTATTGAGCAAGAGAATGAGTGCAGCTTGTTATGAACTATAGGGCAGCAAGAGCTTTGCATACTGTTTTCTTGAAAGGGTTATATTTTTACACTTGTTGTTACTTAAGAACAGTGGTGAGTTAGTTAGTTCATGTTCGCGTTGGTTGACTAATATACTCAGTGTATACAATTTGCTACTCTGAGCAACAGTCCTCTTATGTAGCCATTTTGAATTCACAATTACTGTAGTACATACTCTTGAAGGTTAATTTACTCAATCACTGGTTACTCCTTTTAAGCAACAGACCTGTTTTGTAAGTGTTTGAGATTTATAGTTAACTTTATTACTGGACAGAACAAATTAAAATTTGTGTGCCAACAATGTAGGGAAATATAGATTGCTACTCACCATAAAGATGATACGTGAAGTTGCAGACAAGCACAATTAAAAGACACCTACAAGCTTTCGGCTACAGCCTTCGTCAGAAAAAGAGAAATGCACACCATTCATTTATTCACACAAGCAAGTACCCCTCACACACAAATGGCTGCCAATTCCGGCAGTCATTTATCAATTTACCAGTTCTTCTGCAATCATTGCACAGCTTGTTACATTGGTACGGCTACCAATCAACTTTCCACCAGGATGAACAGCCGTCGCCAAACTGTGGCCAAGAGAAAAGAGACCAACCTCTGGCACAACATGCAGCTGAACATAACGTGCGTAATTTCAATGGCTGCTTCATTACCTGAGCCACCTGGATCCTCCCTTCCACCAACAGCTTTTCTGAACTGTGCAGATGAGAATTATCTTCACAACACATTCTCTGCTCTCATAATTATCCCAGCCTCAACCTAGGGTAACAAACTGTTCCCACACCCTCCACCCAGCAGTTTCCAACCCCCTCTACCCTATCACCTCCTTTTCAGTCTCATCTCTCAGGAAAATGCCGGGATGGTTTCTTTGAAAGTGTGCAGCTGATTTCCTTCCCAATGCTTTCCTAATCCAAGCTTGTGCCCTATCTCTAATGACCTCATTGTCGACGGGACGTTAAACACTAATCTCTTCCTCCTCCTCCACTCTCGTCTCCCACCCTCATTGTTTGCTATCCCCTGCCAAAACTACCTGCCCATCTTTCCCTGCTCCTCTCCTTTTTCACAGTGTTTTCCCCACCTCCTTGCCCTGCAACCTTCTGACTCTGCGCATGTTGGCAGTCTAGTCCATGTACGCTCCACCAGACAGTGCTCCTCTCTTTCCCCACCTGTACACTGCTATCCCTTCCCATTCCCATTCCCGTTCTCATTCCCACCCCCTTCCAGATTGGTGTTTCCATCCCACACGATAGTTGCATTCTGGCCTGAGCTGCTGGAGTTGTCAGTCATGAGTGTGTGAGGTGAGCTTGCTTGTGTGAATGAATGGTATATGTTTCTCTTTTTCTAATGAAGGCTGTAGCCAAAAGCTGATGTGTGAGTGTCTCTTATCTATAACTTAGCATGTCACCTTTACGGTAAGTAGCACTCTTATCTTTTCCTACCTGGAGTTTCCATTATTTAAAATTTGTGTGCTATTTTCTTCATCTAATTGATAATGTGCTTAAGTGATTTGAGGTATCATATTGTTTATTAAGGAAAGACTATTTGGTAGCATGTATTTTAACATTGTTTTTTGTATTTGTTTGATGACTAATGTGTGGTCACATTGATGTGCATAGGGCCTGATGACGGTGCAGTATATTGCCAAAACTGGTCATATTTGAATAAAAAAGCTGAGGCTATTGCCATCAATCTGCATATACTTTATGAAGTTCCTGTAGTAAGAGCTCATTTTTCAGTAACTTTCATCATGGGTGTGTTGAAGGCGTTGGAAAACTGGTAGTGTTCTTATTTTTTCTGAATCAAGGTGTACTACATCTCCTTTAAGTAGATGCCCAAATATTTGTGTGTCATTTGTGATGGAAGATTTCCCGTTTTTCATGCAAAGGCCTTTTCCTAGACAAACTTCTGTGTAGATGCTCAGCAAACAAATTTAAAAAATGATAATGTTGCCGATGTAGCAAGGACATATCAATTTGTAGTGTTGAAACAGCTTGTTCTCCATGAGTATGAAGCTGACTGGAGTATCAGAGTCCATCAGTATGTGGACACACATACTGAGTATCCATACTGAAAGTTACAGTTTCAAAATGCTATAGAAATAGAATTGCTCAGAATGACATCAAATTGAATAATTTATTATTGACATAGGGGTAAACGTCGTGAGGAAAAAAGTTAATGAAAATGCTGCCAGTAGATGGTGTTGCAGGTGCCTTAATGTAAACAGGGTTGGCTCAAATGACCAATGAATCACAATATAACCATTATGGTTTGACTTGCCCATTACACCATATACCTTACCACATCAATTGGCAAAAATTCTCTCTTAATTGTCCTGAGGTCAAAAGCCACATAAACAGCAAAAAACATCTTTTTTAATACTCCTGGGGCCAAAAGCTGCATAAAAATCAAAATGACGTTGGTTTCTAATTGTCATGAGACTGATGCAAGGCAGGTTTAATGTGCTATCCACAAATTGAAATCAAGAAACAGCATGTTCACAACAGATAGGAATATTTCGGTGGTCATGCTTAAAATGTGTTGCACAGTGCAGCTACACTTGTACTTGGAACACTGAACACAACAAATAACCACAGCCAGAAGTCACACGGATTAAGATCAGCTGATCTGGACCACTAGGCTGTAGAGAAATGAGGACTAAAAATTCTAGCATTTCCAACTTGCCTCTGCAGCAGCTGCTTCACTGACTGAGCAGCGTGCGGAGGCATGCTGTCTTGCATAAATATGATCGTACCCACACATCCACTGTTGAAGGGTTAGAATGACGTTGGTGTGCAAAAAGACTCTCATAGCATTAGCTTGTGATGGTGCAGGTAATGAGACCTGCAGGACTCATCCCATTGACAAAGTATGGCCCTAAGAGAAACAGTGCCATCAACCTGCACCACACAGTCACCTTTGCAGGATCAAGTGGTACCAGATGAAGTGCCTGCAGATTTTGTGTTGCCCATATTCTGAAATTCAGCATATTGACATATCCTTGGTGGTGGAAATGGGCTTTGTCTGTCCTCAGAATGTTCCATACCCATTCATTGTCCACTTTCCTGAAACCAAGAAAATCTGGAGTGAATGTTTGTTTTTCTGGCAGGTCAGCAGGAAACAATTTTTGAACGCAGGATGTTTTATAGGATTTTAAGTACCACGCTCACTAACATGTCCAATGTTCGAGCAATGTTTACACACCACCATTGACCCCTCCTGCAGTACTGTGGCCACATCTTCAACAGATGTAGGATCAACTGCTTTCCTCCCTCTGCCACATCATACTTCAAAAGTGCTGCGTCGTCCGAACAAGACACAGCCAGGGCAAAAGCACCACAGGCGCAAAGATGTGAGCCAGTGCCAGTGCCATAGAGACTCACAACTTGCGTGTGTTCCACCATCGCCACAGACAGCACTGAGAATTGAAGATATCGACTTTGCCTCTGCCAGTTGCCAGCCGAGTACTACCACCGGAGACCAGACGACAATGGACAGAAGGCTACTTGGAAGATAAAAGAGCAGCTGTCACTCACTCGGTTATAGATCATTGTCCAAGTTAACATATGATTATTTGCATTTAATGCACCAAAAGCCATTTCGCAAACTCACAAACTTGGCCCACTGTAACAACAGTGAAAACTCGCTCTCCACAGCAGTAGCAATGAAGCCTTCACAAAATTGGTGACGAGGGTTTACAAAACTGATGACAAGGGATTTTTCTTTTTTTAAAAAACTGACTTTTCAAATTTTTTAATAATTTTTTTCCAGACCTTTAGCAGACGTTGGACCAGTGCTTTCTTTCATACCCTTGAGTGTTTGGAATTTCTGCAGGACTACTGGCACACAGTCACTGTTGTAAAAGAGCTTTACCAGCAGTGCATGGATGGTCAAACTTTTTGTTCCATGACGTTTCCCCCTGCATCAATAATATGCTCTTCAAATTTGATATCATTTCGAGCAGTTGTTCTCTTCCTATAGCATTTTGAAACTGGAACTTTAATTATGGACAACCCTGTACATGTAGTATTTGGAAGATGTCTTATGATGGTTTTGTCCAGTCACCTGTAATCATCGCAGACATCATCTTCCTTTTCCACAGGATCTAGAACTTTCTAGTTGTTGAATAGTGTCATCTGGCAGTAGCCTTTCCAGTTCCTCAACTGAGAGCACCCTATGTGATCATTGACTAATTAATGATCAATGAATACTGTTGATATGATCAACCTTAAGCACAGTGTCTGTTAAAGCTTGGAGTGTAGCCTTCTCCAGCTGGCATTTGTAGGCATCCAGTATCAAGGGAGGGGAAGGGGAAAACCCCTGAGTTAATTAGTACCAGAGCAAGTGTATAATTTGTTATATTGATGTTGATTACCAGCATCTTATCAGTTCTTGTTCTGAAGGATTTCCGTGTGTTGTGGCCTCACATCCTTGCATGGTAAACTACTTTGACTTGCCTGATTTGGTAACTAGATGTACACCACGTAGATCCATATGCATAAAGGAAATGGTTGGAACATGTTTCCAAGTAAAGGCCATAAATTCAACTAAATACCTAGGAATTACAGTTATGAACAACTGGAATTGGAAGGAAGATGTAGAAAATGTTGTAGGGAATGCTAACCAAAGACTGCACTTTATTTCAGGAGTCTAAGAACATGTAACAGATCTACTAAGGAGACAGCTTACACTACACTTGTCCATCCTCTTTTAGAATACTGCTGTGCAATGTGGGATCCTTACCAGATAGGATTGATGGAGTACATTGAAAAAGTTCAAAGAAGGGCACCACGTTTTACATTATCACGAAATATTGGGGGAGAGTGTCACTGAAACTATACAGGATTTTGGCTGGACATCATTAAAGGAAAGGCGTTTTTTGTTGCAATGGAATTTTCTCACAAAGTTCCAATCACCAACTTTCTTACTTGAATGCGAAAATATTTTGTTGACGCCAACCTACATAGGGAGAAACAATCACCATGAAAAAATAAGGGAAATCAGAGTTCGTACAGAAAGATAAAGGTACTTGTTCTTTCCACGCACTATACGAGATTAGAATAACAGAGAATTGTGAAGGTGGTTTGATGAACCATCTGCCAGGCACTTAAACGTGATTTGCAGAGTATCCATGTAGATGTAGATTCTGACAGTGTATGGTAATGAGCTTCAGCCTGCCAGTAAGCTCAGTTAGTTGCTGTAGATAACCTTGCTTTGGTAGTTGATATTTGTCACTCAGTACTTGTTGTCCAATCTTCTCCTTTCTAAACAGTAGCATGTGATATTCTGTGGGCATCTGTATTGTAACTGCACAGCATATTGTCATCTTCCCCTAAGTATTGGTACTCTTCTTAAGTTTTCAAGTAGGTAATAGAGAAGGTTGCACATCTGTTTTTGGGAAGTCTGACTTTTACTCTGAATTATTAAAAAAATTGACCCATTGTAGCGATGCAAGGGGTACCAAATTTGTTATAAAAGTCAGTAAATTACTCAACGGACAGTATTTTTCAGTACAGGTATTTCGTTCATTCCAAGCAAGTGTCAGTTCGTGATGTCATTATTCAGACATGAGTTGACTGTAATCTGAATCCGTTTTAGCAGACTAATAATATCTCTCGGGCGATAAAATTTTATCGATTATGAAATAAAAGTTCTTGAAGTTTATTCAGAATCAGAAACTTGTAATTAGTAATTACATGCCATAATTTATTTGTTTGATATAAAGCTGTTTTGAATTTTGTATGCCTAAAAAAAAAGTGTGAATTTATGTGCGGCTTTTACTCTGAGACAAGTTATCACTTAAGAGTGCTAAAAGTGTGTGTGTGTACATGTCGCTGACCTATGTGCAGAATTTTATTTTTAATCTTGACCCAAATGGAGAGCAAATCCCGTTTCATTTAAACGTTACCTGAGATAGACACATCATGTTATTACAAAAGAGTTGTTTAGCCCATTAGGGAAAACCAAAACCTGCCGGTCGATTTGAAATACGTTACATGCCAGTGCATGATTGAGCTGTCCAGTAAATCGCGTACAATAGTTGCAAATGCGTTTGGACTTAATGTACAAAGTTGGAAGTTAATTGTGAGACAAGCGCTCATGTTGACAAAAAATGAACTGAAAGTTTATTCAAAATATCAAGGCCCAGTTTTAATTGAGATACGCATCACCTTGTTGATTACATTGCCTAGCAACACTGTAAAGCAGCTTAATTAATTCATTAGAATGATTTGTGATGTAGGAAGGCCCATTACACACACAAAATGTTACACAAAGTTTACTAACCACACGAGAGTATG
The DNA here is from genome assembly GCF_023864275.1 of Schistocerca cancellata. Classification (NCBI taxonomy): domain Eukaryota; kingdom Metazoa; phylum Arthropoda; class Insecta; order Orthoptera; family Acrididae; genus Schistocerca; species Schistocerca cancellata. Next base: position 273,484,994 of record NC_064630.1, read on the forward strand.
AGAGTGTTTTTCTTTCCATAAATGCCAATAAACCGGCAGTTTCAAAAGTTAAATTATTAACTGTTGTGTATCTTCATTGATTGTCCTACACCACTATGAAACTTGTTGTATCGTGTCTCTTCACAAGAGATCTCAAGAAGCCAGGATGAACAAGAAGAAGGAAAAGACTAAAGAAGAGGCATCAGTATACCATCTTCATTAATATTTCTGTTGATACAGATACTCAACATACATAGAGAAACAGGACGCTTTAATGTTTAAAGAAACAAGTTATAAATGAACCTGAACTATGCACAAAAATTGCTTCAATTTGTCTCATGTTCTTATCTGACTCATACTGTCAGCTCATGCTTCGTCCTTAGCAGAGATATCCACTTTGTTGAAATTGCATAAACCAGTTGCTTATATTTACTTAATTGGTGATTCTATACTGAATCAGAGACAAACGCCCTCGGCACTGAAGCTGCTGACTGGATTTTAAACTAAAGAACGCAAAAATCCTTTTGTTGCAAGGTAGCCATGTTACACAAAACTGATAACAACTGTCTGTTTGTTGGCTTGAGCACTTTAGTTCTCTATCAGTGGTAATCAAAACTTAGGATATCTTATTTCAACAATGTAATTGTTCATCATACCCAATTTATATTTTGTGGCAAAATGAAGTTAGGTCCATCTTTTTGAATATTCCTATATAATGCCTGTGGAATATGTCAGAAGTAACTCATCCTTTCTTCTTTACCTGGAAGTATGCCTATATGAAAGAGATCAGTGTCTCTCTTCCCAAAAATCTACTACAGTCTTTTAGATATGGAAATTATAGTTGATCAAATTTTCATATTTACTTGAAACCACTTTCTCTCTTCTATTTTTGTTACTGATATAATTGTTTGATGGCTTTCCACCGTTAGCACAGCCATGACATTTGAAAGATGGTCAAATTTCTTTCAACCTGCTGCTTTTTGGTACATTGTCTCAATTTGTTGACATCACTTTGTACAGCATCATACTTCACAAGGAGTTCTTGATACTTGCCTGTTATACACTTTTCCCTATATATTAAACTTTTGTCAGGTGCTATTGATTTGGTTTCATCATGTGGCACTTCACCATAACGTTCTGGATATACAAGGGCTGTCCAGAAAGTAAGTTCCAATACTGTCTGGTGCATAGAGTGGTGGGAACAGTGGAGTGATTTTAGTAAAGCTTTGTTTCCAGGACCTTTGTAGTCTGGCAGAGTCACAGGTGAATTATTGAACTGTCGTTTGTGCTGTAACTGTAAATCAAAATGACAACTATCCTGTTTGAAAAGCGTTGGGAATGTCGATTTTCAACGTGCGTGTGACAGCATCCACAGGAATAGCCTATAAAATGCCATGCAGGACTTCAGAATCCCTGAGAAGCTAGTGAGAATGGTGCAAGCTTGTATGGAAGGTTCAAAGGCAGCAGTACGTTTCCTAGGGGCCACATCACAAACATTCGAGATTGAGACAGGGCTCAGACAAGAGGATGCTCTCTCATGTGTTCTGTTCGGTGTCATCTTAGAGAAAGTAAAGAGTTTAGGCAAGAGGAGTGGGCTGGAGCAGAGATGGACAGTAACTTCAATTGTCTCGCATATGCAGTTGCTAGCCTTAGCCAGGTGAAAGAAAACTTAGGTCAACTACGCAAGAACTTTGAGAAGGAAGATCAAGTGATTATAGTTGGGGGAGCAGGAAACAGCCTGGCTATGAATCCAAGATATAGTATTAGGAGTGACCTGGATAAAATAGGAGCAGAAACTGGGCACACGAATGTGGGGTTTGTGGAGGTCTTACAGCACCATGATCAGCCCTGGGTAAACACTGCTGTAAGGCATGTTAACACTGAGCTGAACGGGATGCTCCAGACACTGGCAAAGTCTCACATGAGTGTTGTTCCAGTTGATGCTATTGGCAGGTGGGGTTACACTACATATGGCCTGCACCTTAATAGGAAGGGGAAAGATAAGTTAGCTTCTCTATTAGCAGATACTGTAAGGGGGGCCACAGTCACACAAGGGGTGATCCCTGTGGTTAGTGGAACCAGGCAGACAGGTTTTTTTTAGGTTAAAGACAAATTCCAGACAGACAACAACCAAGGAAAATAGAAGAAAAGAAACTTCATGCACAGCAAATAGGGATAAAGCTAAGGGTGGTGTCAACTTACTTCACCAAAACATCAGGGGAATAAAAAATAAAGTAGATGAGCTGATAATGTATTTAGATGATCTCAAAAATAAGAACGAGATTGATATACTTTGTCTTTCTGAGTACCATGTAACTGTGGGGATGGAAAATGTCAGTATAAATGGGTATAATTTAGCATCTTACACTTGTAGATCTAGTATGGATAAAGTAGGAGATGCCATTTTCATAAAACAAGGGTATAAATACAGAACTGTTGAAGTAAGCCAATTTTGTGTTGGTCAGCACTTTGAGGTTTGTGCATGTGAACTTCAGCTAGATAATGTTGTGTTGATATTAGCAACAGTGTACAGGTCTCCACTAGGAGATTGGGAGCTATTCATAAAGAAGTTTGACTCCCTATTATGCTGTCTGTTCGACAAAAAGAAGAAGTTATTAATCTGTGGTGATTTCAATGTTAACTTTCTAAGCACTTCTGATAAGAAAAGTGAACTAGAAGTGTTGTTAACAACATATAACTTAGAATCAATGATCAATTTCCCTACACGTATAGCTCAGGACAGTAGTACTCTAATAGATAATGTATTTGTACAGCAAGAGGATGTGGAACAAACACATGCTTTCCCTGTGGTAAATGGATTATCTAACCATGATGCAAAACTGATTAACGTACAAAACCTAACAGGGTGTACACTTCAGAAACCATTAAGTAAAAGTGTGAGGGTGCTCAACCCGGTATCTATAGATCACTTCAGAGAAAGTTTAGGAAATGTAAACTGGAAAGATGTATATATAATGAGCCAAATGATAATGATAAATGCAGCATATTTCTTGATAAATTTATATCCCTTTTTGAACATTGTTTTCCAAAGAAAATTACTAAATGTAACACCACAAACTTTTCAAAGAAAGTTTGGATTACTACAGGTATTAAAGTGTCTTGAGAAAGAAAAAGAAAACTGTATGAGACAGCAAGAAGTAGTAAAGACCCAGAAGTAGTTTTACACTATAAAAATTATTGTAACATACTGAGAAAAGTTGTAAAGAAATCAAGAAATATGTATGTTGGAGAAGAAATTAATAACTCCAGCAATAAAATCAAACCAGTATGGAATGTTGTTAGAAGGGAGACAGAAAAAGTAACCACCAAGGTAGGTAGTATTACTGTTAAAGAGAATGAAACCATCTTAACCAACAGTACACAAGTAGCCAATGTATTTAACAATCACTTCTTAAGTTTAGGAGAAAAAATTGGTGAGGATAGTTCAAAAGAAAAAGCTGGGCAGTACATGGAAGAGTCAGTTTTGAAAAATTTTAGTCAGATTAAGTTTCATCTAACAACCTCTTGTGAAATAAGGAAAATTATTAAATCTTTGAAAAATAAATGTTCTGTTGAAGTAGATGACATCACTAACTAGTTATTAAAACAATGTGGAGCAATTACAGCTGATGTTTCAAGTCACATATGTAATGCATCACTGACTCAGGGTGTTTTTCCAGACAGGTTAAAATATGCCATTGTCAGGCCTCGCTACAAAAAGGAGGAAACCACAGATGTCAATAATTACCGGCCAGTATCATTGCTTACAGCATTTTCAAAAATCTTTGAGAAAGTAATGTACTCAAGAGTGGTTAGCCATCTCAACAGTAATGGGATATTTAGTAAATCACAGTTCGGATTTCAGAAATTATGTTCCATTGAGACAGCAATATACAACTTCACTGCCCATGTAATAGAGTCTTTAAATAGTAAAATGTTACCAATAGGAATATTCTGTGACTTATACAAAGCATTTGGTTGTGTGAACCATGACATTATGTTAGAGAAATTACAATTCTATGGTATAAATGGAACAGCATATGAGTGGTTTGAGTCATATCTACAGAACAGGAAGCAAAAAGTCTCTTTATATGCTTCAAGTGATTCAAAGGAGTTTGCCACTTCATCTAACTGGGGTGAAATTTCATTAGGTGTTCCACAAGGTTCGATCATGGGTCCCCTCCTGTTCTTGATATATGTGAATGACATCCCTTCCTACGTGAAACAAGATGCTGAACTGACACTGTTTGCTGATGATACAAGCATAATTATTAATCCAGTAAAAGAAAGTCCGATAGAAAATGATACAAATAAGGTCTTTGGAAAAGTTATTAATTGGTTTTCTGCGAATGGGCTTGCTCTGAACTTTGAAAAAACACAGTACATCCAATTTTCTGCTGCAAAAAGTATAATTCCTTCAATAAACGTAACACATCAAAAGAAGTCAGTAGCCAGGGTAGAGCATACTAAGTTTTTGGGTGTTCATATAGATGAGAATCTTAATTGGAAAATTCATATTTTGGATCTCCTAAAGTTACTATGTACAGCAATTTTTGCAAAATAATTGCCAGTGTTTGAGGATGTAGAAATTAGTAAGCTAACATACTTTGCATACTTCCACTCTCTGATGTTGTACAGATCAATATTCTGGGGCAACTCAACACTTAGGCAAAAGGTATTTACTGCTCAAAAGAAAGTAGTTAGAATAATGTGTAGGGTTAATAGTCACACACCCTGTAGGCATCTGTTTAAAAGGCTAGGAATTCTTAAAACTGTTTCACAGTACATTTACTCAGTAATGAAATTTTTTCTCAACAACATGGACCAGTGTAAAATCAACAGCGTCATTCTTGATTACAATACCAGAAAAAAGAAAGACCTACACCATCCTTTACTTAACCTATCTGTGGCACAGAAAGGGGTAAAATATGCTGCTGTAAAACTTTTTTATAAATTACCAGACAAATGTCTGACAAAGAGCAGTAATAGTTTCAAAAACAAATTGAAATCATACCTCCTTGACAGCTCCTTCTATAACGTAGATGAATTCCTGAATATGAGTAAATAAATCTGGAGATGTAATATATGCATTTTGTGCCATTTAAGGGAATGGGATAGACAACAGAAATATTTAGGTATAACACTATAATGTAAAAAAAGAAAAGGAAAAAAACCTTATTTCCTGTGCACATTTCTTGTACATTTGACACATTCCACATCATAACGGTTTTCCGTGCTATTGATCAATGGAACACATAACTAACTAACTAACTGACATAGTACTATTAAGTGAATCAAACCACGAGTTGAAGGAAATGTACCAGAAAATGGACAATTATGCCCAGAAGGTAGGGCTCAAAGTGAATCGAGACAAAAAAGAGTCCATGCAATTACGAAGAAGACGAGCAGATAGAATTTCGTGAGACAGATGGCAAGAGGTTCAAGAGAGTAGACCAGTTCAAATACTTGGGATCGTGGTTTACCACGGACAACAACATAAAAATGGACATCAAGGAAAGAATAGCAGTGGGAACGAGAGACGCTTAGCTCTAAATCGATCTCAGTGAACACGAAGATGAAAATCTACAACACAGTGAGGTTCCCAGCAGTAATGTACGGTTCAGAAACATGGAGCATTACTAAGCAAGAAAGGGAAGAACTATTAATATTTGAAAGAAGAGTAATGAGGAAGATATGGGGACCAGTTTTAGATAATGGAGGAGGAGGAAAAATGAGGAAATCTACCTTCTGATGCGACAACCAACTACCCTACAGAAGATAAAGAGCAAAAGAATACAATGGGTGGGCCATGTAGCCCGTATGTCAGATGGAAGACAGGCAAAGATGGCACTGGCGGGGAAACCAAAAACCAAATGCCCCATTGGACAATCAAGGCAGCGCTGGATGGACGACCTGGCGAAGGACCTAGCTGCCCTGGGAATTTAAGATACCTGGTGGAACCGGGCACAAAACAGGAAGGAATGGAGGCAGTTTGTGGAAGCAGTGCATAGTCTGCAGGGCCTCTGATCGCTGAATATCTATCTATCCTCAAAAATCCTGCTGTGTGTGAACTATATGCTGTAATTCATTTTCCATGTGCAAAAATAATAGCAGCTGTATATATTCATTGTGAACTTTGTGCTATATATAGAGAGGATGTAATAAGTGAGCAATAGTGTTGTAAGAAAATGGTGTCATTGGTTTCAGAAAGGTGGGACTAATGTCCGCGATGAAGAAAGAAGTAGATGACCATTTGTTGTGACAAATGAACTTGTTGTAAAGGTGGACAGTATCAGAGAAAGTTCTCTGTTCATTACTATAGAACTATCACTCATTTTCCAACAGTTATCAGTCAGTGTTAAATGAACTTGTGACTGATAAACTTGGCTATCACAAATTTTGTGCATGATTAGTCAAAAAGCATCTAACTTATGTCCACAAAACCAATAGGTTTTGGGCCATTTTAACATTTCTGATGTGGTGCGATGCAGGAGGAGACGAATTCCTCAGTAGCACTGTGATTGGGGATAAAACATGGGCTGCATTCTTCAGCATGAAGTAACAAAACCAGTCAGTCGAGTATGACCATACTGGCTTGCCACACAATCCTTAAAAGTGCTACCAACATTTTCGCCATAAAAACTGATGGCAACTGATTTTTTTATACATAAACAGAGTACTTCTTGTTGATTTTATGGAAAGAGTCCCTACAGTAAACTCCAAAATTCACTGTGGCCCCTAAATAATGTCAGAAGAGCTATCCAGAACACAAGATGTGGGATGTTGAGTCCTGGCATTGTTTCTGTGCGATTTAGCTCATAGGTGGCAGATTTCTTCAAGGGCATTTAAAAACTCGTTCCTTGATATAACAAATGTCTTAATTTAGGAGATAATTAAGTATAAAAGTAGCTGACAGTTGTAACTTTAACTTATCGATATAATGACATTTTCAATAAATAAATGGAACTTACTTTCCACATAATTGTAATGTCACTCTACAAGACAAACCTTAGACCCAGCCACCCCAGGAACTAACTTGATCACATAACTGGGTACAACCATGTTCCATTTCAAAGTAGTGCGTGTTGTTACCCTGCAAGCATGGATAGTGCCCATAGAAAATTCTCCCTATTAGTGTCATTAAATTTATTGAGAATAAGAAGGAAAAAGGAATGATAGTGCTGCCAGAAAAGCTGTAAGTGTAGAGATTACATTAGAAAAGAATGATGTTGCATGGAGTGGGAGTCAAGTAACTAGCAGGAAAGTGCACAGGTTAGAAATAGCATGGACAATATGGAAAAATTTGTTACTAGGCAGAAATTTGTGGTGTATTATAAGCAATACAAATAAATGCCAACTCTTTGAGAACCTAATAACTTTTGTAGCAAACAGCTGGACTTCAAGACTAGCAAGGAAGCTCCAAGAAAAATCATCCTGTTTAAGGGATTTTATTTTAATAGGTGCAAGGAAAAAAGAGTCATCATGTTTGCTAATGAGATTCATAGTTTCAAAAATGCCATAGTAAATCATCATTAAAAACATGGATGAATAAATGTGGCCAAAGTGTGCGAGAAGTATTTTCATGATAATTAAGTATCACTCACTGTTTCATTGTTGTGCTATGCTGGGCATTGTTGTATTGACAGGTACCAAGTTCAGAGTGGCAACTTGTTTAGAAAATATGGAAAATCAAGGATCCTAGGGAAATTGGAAATCTGCTTGAAAAGTCAGGGACTTTTGAAAGACTGAAGGGGAAAAAAATACTGGACTGTGTTGCTACAAATCACTCTGAGATTGCGAGTTTCATAAGAGAAGGTGACTACAGTAACAGTGGAATTTCCAAGAGTGGCAAGAGTTTGCAACTGAAAGGATTGTGAATTAAATTGTAGACAGACTATTGTTTTATTTTCCCCATTTCGCAGTTTGTCTAATGATGTAGCCATTAGCCTTTCAGTCAGTATATTCAGAAAAGCTGTCACAGGTTTTTTTTGCTCTGTTTTTGCGAAGTCATTGGTTTTGACAATCAGGCTGTAAGAGTCGTACAGCAGAATTAGAAACGGGCAGTATGTTACTTCGATAAAATTAACTGAGTGAATTTGTTTGCCATCATTAATGCATGTTATGAGCACCCTGAACTGTAAGTCCTTAGTAATGATTACAGGATTTTGAATGCTGTGTTATTATGCATATTACACTCCTGGAAATGGAAAAAAGAACACATTGACACCGGTGTGTCAGACCCACCATACTTGCTCCGGACACTGCAAGAGGGCTGTACAAGCAATGATCACACGCACGGCACAGCGGACACACCAGGAACCGCGGTGTTGGCCGTCGAATGGCGCTAGCTGCGCAGCATTTGTGCACCGCCGCCGTCAGTGTCAGCCAGTTTGCCGTGGCATACGGAGCTCCATCGCAGTCTTTAACACTGGTAGCATGCCGCGACAGCGTGGACGTGAACCGTATGTGCAGTTGACGGACTTTGAGCGAGGGCGTATAGTGGGCATGCGGGAGGCCGGGTGGACGTACCGCCGAATTGCTCAACATGTGGGGCGTGAGGTCTCCACAGTACATCGATGTTGTCGCCAGTGGTCGGCGGAAGGTGCACGTGCCCGTCGACCTGGGACCGGACCGCAGCGACGCACGGATGCACGCCAAGACCGTAGGATCCTACGCAGTGCCGTAGGGGACCGCACTGCCACTTCCCAGCAAATTAGGGACACTGTTGCTCCTGGGGTATCGGCGAGGACCATTCGCAACCGTCTCCATGAAGCTGGGCTACGGTCCCGCACACCGTTAGGCCGTCTTCCGCTCACGCCCCAACATCGTGCAGCCTGCCTCCAGTGGTGTCGCGACAGGCGTGAATGGAGGGACAAATGGAGACGTGTCGTCTTCAGCGATGAGAGTCGCTTCTGCCTTGGTGCCAATGATGGTCGTATGCGTGTTTGGCGCCGTGCAGGTGAGCGCCACAATCAGGACTGCATACGACCGAGGCACACAGGGCCAACACCCGGCATCATGGTGTGGGGAGCGATCTCCTACACTGGCCGTACACCACTGGTGATCATCGAGGGGACACTGAATAGTGCACGGTACATCCAAACCGTCATCGAACCCATCGTTCTACCATTCCTAGACCGGCAAGGGAACTTGCTGTTCCAACAGGACAATGCACATCCGCATGTATCCCGTGCCACCCAACGTGCTCTAGAAGGTGTAAGTCAACTACCCTGGCCAGCAAGATCTCCGGATCTGTCCCCCATTGAGCATGTTTGGGACTGGATGAAGCATCGTCTCACGCGGTCTGCACGTTCAGCACAAACGCTGGTCCAACTGAGGCACCAGGTGGAAATGGCATGGCAAGCTGTTCCACAGGACTACATCCAGCATCTCTACGATCGTCTCCATGGGAGAATAGCAGCCTGCATTGCTGCGAAAGGTGGATATACACTGTACTAGTGCCGACATTGTGCATGCTCTGTTGCCTGTGTCTATGTGCCTGTGGTTCTGTCAGTGTGATCATGTAATGTATCTGACCCCAGGAATGTGTCAATAAAGTTTCCCCTTCGTGGGACAATGAATTCACGGTGTTCTTGTTTCAATTTCCAGGAGTGTATTTTACATTGATTTCAGGTTAAGTACAAGCCTGAATCTTTTCAATAGACAGAACACAAATTGCATGGTGTGAGCTGAAAGTCAGGAAAGTGTTATAACTGTGAATAACATTTTTATTTATCATCGGTTTCCATTGATATTTCACAGACTTAAAGATCAGAGGTGGGAAATTGTTTATACTTATCTGTTGAATATAATCTCAAGTAAATGTCCATCATTGTGAGCCTCACAGATACTGGTCCTGTCTAGCACGACTCACGACAGGGGTTAGTACGTCTCTTTTGAGACCTTGATTCTGCACGGATACTGTCCTTGAGCTCCTGTATTGTTTGTGGTTTGTTTGCATACACTTTGTTCTTCAGGTAGCCCCAAAGAAAATAATCAAGTGGAATGAAGTCAGGCAAACAGGTGGGCCAGTTTACGTCAGCGTTTCTCCTATAATGCGATGGCCGACAGTGGTTCTCAGAAGCCCAGTTGAGGCCCTTGTGTGTGCTATTGCACCATCATGTTGGAACCATATCTCACATATTCTTTAGTGCAGGATGCACAGTAGTAGTAATTGTGTTACAATATCAGTCACTGTCACTGCATTATCTTCATCATTCATCAATGAAGTGTGGCCCTGTGATTGTTTCTGATGTCATGCTACACCACACAGTGCACTTCACAGGATGCAGTTTGTACTAGTGCATGACGCGGGATTTTACCACCCCAGAATCAACAATTTTGCCTGCTAACAAAGTCATTAAGTGAAAAAGGCACTTCATCACTCAACAACAACTTGGGGATGAAATTGTTTTTTGTGGCCATCATCTACAGTCGAACTGCTTATGCAAGTCTGTGACAATAATCAGTGTTTATTAACTGTTGCACCAGTTGGATTTTGTAAGGAGAAGCAAATCAACTTTCAGAATTCACCAAAGTGACATCCTTGCCAACCCCAAAAGGCTAGAACGTCGTAGTGTTGAAGTTCCTACATCCCATCAACACTGTCTTGCACCTGTCGGATTTTCGAATGAGCTGATCTGGGTCTCCCATATTGTGATAAGTCACTCATTGAACCTTGATGTCTGAACTGTTGAATCGAGTGATGGATCATGGATTCCAATGGTCCGCCCATGACGTTGAAAAGGTGGCAATATTCTCGTTGCGTGAGAGTAGTTGACATCTGGTTTTTCAAGCAAAGCTCCACAATTTTGGTACGTTGAATGGTGCTGGATTTATCCATGGTGAATCTTACATCCTCTCTCTTTCAGAATCTGAAACAAAGGGAAGAGGAAAATAATAAATAAAAAGTTATTCACAGGTATGTATAACCTTTTTGTGACTTTTAGCCCATCCTGTGGTAGTTTTCATGTCTTCATAGTGTTTTTCTATATTGCTAAAGATTCAGTGTTGTCAATATTGTCATCAGACTTCTGTACCAAAATGAAGAGTAGGGTTATCAATGAAAACCAGCACATAATATTGGAAGGATATTTATTACAAGACAGAAATGGCAAACTGATTTGAAATGCCTCCTGAATTTGAAACATACCACTATTTATAAATAACTTGAACCTTTCAAGGCCTGAAGAACCATGGCATTATCAAAGTCCACAATCATTTGAAACTAGATTATTAAATTAAAAATACTGGTAGGAAGTGTGAATCAAAGCTGCAAAATGGTCATCACGAAGCAGGGACCCCAACTGCTTCACTGTACTGGATAACACATGGGCAATGATAAAATAATATTATGTTTGCTGCATCTCTGCAGAGTATTCACAGAACAGAAACTTATTTTTCACAATTGTTAAGTGTAAAGGAGGATATGAAGTAGTTAGTTTTGAAGGGTTTTAGCATATTCCTGGTATTATTCAATCTGCAAATTAAGTAAGCAGTAAAGTGAACCGATGAGTTATTTTGAAAAGAAATTAAAATTGAAGTTCAGGGTGAAGGAAATAGAAACTTTGAGGTTTGGAAGATCAGCTTAACAGAATGGATAATGTCTTGAAAAGAGGTTATAATATAAAAGCCAACAAAAGTAAAACAAGGGTAATGGAATGTAATTTAACTATGTGATGTTGGAGGAATTAGATCGGAAAATGAAACAATAAAAGTAGTAGATTAGTTTTACTATTTGGGCAGTAAAATAACTGACAATGGACAAAGTAGAGGGGATATAAAATGCAGACTTTCAATAGGAAGAAAAGTGTATCTGAAAAAGAGAAATTTGTTAATATCAGTTATAAATTTTAGCGTTAGGAAGTCTTTGCTGAAAGTATTTGTATGGATTGTAGCCTCATCTGGAAGTGAAAAGTGGGCAACAGAAGAATTCTGAAGATTAAATGAATCATTCAAATAACAAAAGAGAAGATACTGAGCCAAATTGGGGGAAAAAATTATCGTACAACCTGACTAAAAAAAGGGTTTGGTAGATTGGACAAATTCAAAGGCATCAAGCAGTTGTCATTTTGGTAATAGAATGTTGTGTGAGTAAAAGCTGTAAATGACAACCAAGGCTTGAATGACTACATTAAGCAGCTCCAAAATATTGTAAGATGTGGTAGATACGTAAAGATAAAGAGGATTGCACAGGATAGGTTAACAAAAGAGCTGCACCAAACTTGTCTTTGGACTGAAGATCACAGCAACAACACATACCTTAAGAAGAATGATTAATTATAAGAAAATCAAAGATTCTCGCAGATCAACTAAATATCTGCTCAGAGCTTGCCATCTTATTATAAGATGTACACCTTTTTAAAAAATGTAAATTTAAAATGTATTAATTGTCAGTAAATTAATCCATTGACACAAAGAGAATCATAGAAAACTTCACTACATCTGGAATGTGATGATCATCTCAGACTACAAATTAGTATCTAGACTGTGTATGTAGCATTACTGATCCCCCAGTAATCCCCAGGAACTCTGCTGGATTGCCAGGGAAAGCTCTTGGAGAACGTTCATGTATAAAATGGTGAACAGTCTGTTATCCAGCACACAGTCACAGCCTGGAGAAGTTACTTTCTCCGTAAGTTTTTTGTCATAGAATTAGTCCGCCAGATGTTGCCTTCAGCTGTCATTCGTGTTAAAGCTGTTGTCAGCTAACACCCTTGCAGTTTCCAGGGGTGGATGACAAGAGCAAAGCCTTCCTTTGGAAAGCCTTCCTTGGAATGTCTGCATGGACAGGAAGGCGAGGATTTTCCTGTAGTTTTTCGTACTTCCATATAAGTGTACTTTATGCCACAGAGTTGGAGATGTAGGTGGCTAAGCATGGGTGCCAGAAAGATGATTTAGATCTGACCATACCAGGTGTAAGACATGTGATATGGTTGAGCCATGTGTCAACAAGGCTTACACGAGTACTATTCATCCAAGCTGGGGATTAATATTCTGCAACGGGATAGACCAAACTCAGACCTGAAGTATGGAGTGTTAATGCAGAGGATCCCCATGATGTGCCACAGAGTGTCTAGAGAATAGTTTTCTGATTTTTGCAGCTATTCTTAGTAGATGTTGTTTTTAACTGAGTGTTCTGTTAAGCATAATCCCTAGATATTTTGGGTGGTTGTTATGTCTGAATAGCCTTCTTTCAAAGTAAATGTAAAAATGAAATAAAATAGTAAATTGTTAGTCATTAACATTCTCAACTGAGTGTAGTACTTGAAGTAGGTGCAAAGACAGAAACTGACTAGGTGACACAAAGTGGAAATGAATGAAAGAATATGAAAATGCAAAAGCAAATGTGAACACTAAAACAAAACAGAAGTTTTTAGGAAAATGGAGTACTTTGCAGAAGGGAAGAAGTGGTAAATGATAGAAGGTGTTTGGGGTGGGGGGAGGCAGAGGTGAATTTTAGAGGAGGGTAAAGGAACAACCCGGGGGTTGTGTAGCTCAGGTTCTGGTTTATCATTGTTAGTATTGTAATCATTATCTTCATAATAGGATTTATCATTCCAAAGATCAGCTTGAGAGAGAACTTTTCTTTATTTCTATACTCTACTCTGTCTGGGTCACTTATCAAGTGACTCATTACTGCTCTTTATCCAGTAAACATTCATGTACAGTAATAAGACAGATAATTTACCATTAAGCTCTGATGTATTGAACAAATTATATATTGTTAGCATTGCATGCCTCAGTTACAAACATAGTAGTGCACCTGATGTACACAGGTGGTGTAAAAAATTACTTTGGAAATTTTTTAGCCTAGATTTTGCAGGTGTTTGGATATAATGTGAAATAGAGGGCCATAATGGTCACATACAATTTGAGAGTTGAAATTCATATGGCAGTTTTATTTAAAACATGGCATTGACTCAAATTTTGTAAATGTGGGTTCCATTTTTGAAAAGATTTAAGATAGAGACAGTGTAGTAAGGAAGCATAGGCTGTAAAATCAAGAACCATATGCCAAAATTGGGAATAAGTGTGTTTTATAAAGTGTGAAATTTGAAAGTAAGGGAATGTTCTGTTACACAATAACTGATGAACATAGTGCTAGAATTTGATAACTGCATATTCTAATCCTGGAAGGCTTCTCTGCAAAATTGTTGTTTTACAGGTTCTGTGGTTTGCAGCTGCATTGCTGATTTCTCTTTATGTAGTTTTCTTTTGTTGAGTTTTGAGTGCAAATTTTATTGCTCATTTTTCCAACTCTGCCCAGACTGTGAATGATGCACAATGAGTGGTGCCCCAGTGATTGTTTCATGACACCATTATACAATAAATTCAAATCCAAGAGATAGGCAGTTCCAAAATGTAAAACAGTGAAGTAATGAAAATGCCACAGTACAAAACAATTCGGTAAAAAGCCTCAAAATAGCTTACAGTCTTTTGATGAACTCCCAATTTATTGTCTGAAGACAACTCACTTCCAGCCAGGTTATGCTGTTAATATTCATGCAACCAGAAATTCAATTGTCATCATCATGATGTGAATATTCACTTCCTTTATCTTTCAACATAAAATCAAAGTATAAACTGAATTTCTGCTGTGTTTGTTCCTCATTTGTTGTCTCCCATCCATTTGAAAGTTCTGCCTTGGTGCATGTTGCAAGTGGGGCAGCCATTTTGAGTTGGTATTGTGGCCGCATTTTGTTTGTTTGTAGCTTGCTGCTGCCTGTAGAGCATTCCTTACATTATTGGTAACAGTACTACCAACTTACAGAACAATGATGCAAAATGTCAATTTTTAATTACACTTTTAACATTTTCATGTGACTGCTCCTTGTGTATGAAACTGCAGCTAAGATATTTGTGAACCCTGAATTTTCAGTTTTGTGAATGCTTGCTGTAATTTTGTTACATCTTTGATAACTTGTTCATATGTATATGCCATATATGTTTCAGGAATGGGACAAAGATTATGCAGAAGCTATTGAGAAACTTGTCAATGGTAAACTTTCTGACCAGATATCCTTGGGTTCAACATCACCTGCCCAGTACCTCCAAGATTTTGTTTGTGATGATAACCAGAGTGTCCGATCAACTAGTCCATTTGAAAGGACACCTTGTGATGAGTATGCACCAAAAAATTATTATTTAATCTTGGTTTTTCACACATTGTGCCACAAAATTTGAAAAATCGCTACATTCATTAATAGACTAAATTACTCTCTGAATGTCTATGCAAACAATTGTGTAAGTGTGTGTGTTTGAAACTTACTAACAGATTAAAACTGTGTGTCAGGCTGAGACTCATTATAATCCATCAGAATGTCCCTCAATAATGCATGTCCTGCTGCAAAGAGACATGTTCTCTGTGAGGGAAAAGACTGCCAGCCGTGAGTAAGGCAATTCCCCACATTATACATTCATTCTGAAGTATTAAGTCATTTAGTTATTCGGAGACATTTTGTGGAGTTTGAAAAGTAGGAGAGAGTTGCAAACAAAATTGAAGTTGGGAATGTGTGTGTGTGTGTGGGGGGGGGGGGTCATGCTTGGATATCCCAGTTGGTGGAAGCATTACCCATAAAAGGAGGTCATCCAGATTCAAGTCTTATTCCACTACACATTTTTTATCTGCCAGTAAGTTTCACAGCAGAGACACTTTGCTGCCCAGTGAAAGATCTATTCATTGCAAAGTCATGTTTTAGCATGACCATATGCAACCCTTTAGTACAAAAGCATATGTATTAGGAAAAAAACCTAGCTTTTCTGTGAGGTAACATTTGTGCTCCTTGCTTACTCAAAGAAACTGCTTGTTGTTGTAATACATTCATATGTAGTTACCCAGATACAATGTACATGAATTTTTTTCTTAAGATTTAATGAACAATTGAAGGTGCAACCAAATAAGGATAGAAAACAACTACTACTTACTAGCCTGCAGCAGGTAGAGAATTACAAAAAAGTTACAAATAACAGCTTTCAAACCTGAGGGTTCCATCAAATGTCAAAAATGAAGAAAAATCTTTTTGTGAATGGAATTATTAAAGAACAACCAAAGATTCCAGTTTAAACAGAAGAAAGCAAGGAAGACGAGAAGGAGATCAGCAATCATGTGAAACTGAGAAAAGGCTATTGTGACAGAATATGACGTCAGAAACCTGTAACTAAAAATATGATTAGTAGACAAAGAATAACATCAGTTTATGAAATCAAATAAACATAATGGCTGACCATTCTTCAGGAGGCTAAATTCAAAGTCTTTCTTGTCCCCCATGGTAAGTCTCTTCTTTTCCTTCATTTCTCTTCTCTCAATTTCAACTTTTCTGCTAGGAGGAGGAGCCACTGCCTCTGATAGCTGACACATTTCTTTAACCTTTATATTTTTCTCCTGCTGCCACTCAGTGAGTAATTTTTTTTTCAATCAGTCAAATTATATTGTGAAAAATTTATTATTTTCATTGATACACATCTGTAAAGGGATATAATGACCCAAGAAGAGTGAGTGGGTAAAGATTGCCCATTTGAAGGTACAGTCTGTGCCAGGAGGACTAAAGTTTGAACAAAGGCTAAAGTTTTGATGAACACTCTTCATATATGAAGCACAAGCTTGGACAAGGGAGAATGTGGGAGAAAATTGACCATGTCCTTTTTGAGGACACTATCTTCGCAATCAGCAACACCCCAGTGAAGTCCAGATTACAGTGAATGTTGTCATAAAGCATGATAAATTTATTCAGTGAGTAGTCCCAATGAAGAAATGTAAACAGGCAATGTCAAGCTCAGAATAATTGTATGACACAGAGAGAGAGACATCATAGACTAAATAAGAGACCTGGCTGTGTTATTTAACCTGGTAACATATCAGTAATTGTGCCAGTGTCATATGCCATCTGCACACTACATAAGACTGTGCATCAGCTTGATGGTTACATGACATGAGCATGTCTGACCGCACATCTGTATCACTACTCTGGCTGGATGTGGAATCTGAACAGCTGTCGGATAAAAAAATCTTGCTTTTCCATGGAAATCACAGGTGGAAATATCAGTGATAATGAAAGCTTGAGTTCGGCTTGGAGGGTAGCTCAGCTGTTAATGACAACTGCTTGCAGTAAACAGGACATACCAGGTTGAAATCTCAAATTGGCAAGTATTTTTATTTATCATGTCATGTAAGTCCTTAGCATGAGAGAAACATGATTTGTAATTTTTTATTTTTCTGAGCTCTTACAAATTGAACAATTATATGTAGCTGTAACAAATGGTTTAATGTTGTATGTGATTGGAAGTAGCTCCTGTGCTACAGTTTAATTTGACCAAGGATTGACAAATGCTGTATATTTATTTACAAATAGTATTAGTCATGTAGTATGGTCAGCAATATCAGGTAGTCACATCTGTGAACACCCTTAGAGAACCAAAAGAGCAAGACAGTGTTTAAATCTGGTGAGTGGGTAGAGGGATTTAGTAAAAGTGATGCAACTTCAGTTGGTGTTTTTTGTTTAGCAAAGCTGTAGCATGACCCCCTTATGGGGTGTATTTTATTAAAAAGTATTTGTGCGTTCTCCTAGGGATGGCAGAAATCCACCACCTTGCTGTGTAGACAATCCTCATACAATATAATTGCCATTACCAGAGTACAGAGTGAACACCATGTGTATGGTTACATGTGCCCAACTGCCTGATCCTCAAAATATATAAATTCATTCACAGAATAGAATAAATGGCCATGATTTGTCAAAGCACTACATGCATACTTTTGGAAATGCCTTTTCAAAGTTCAGTTTAAATACTGTGGAGAATTTGGACAATTTCATATTCACATTGGTTTCCTTATACACTTCATCCCAGATTTGTTTTGCTAGTTCCTTTGAAAAATCTTTTATTTTGATTTCTGATAGATGCTATTTGTTGGCTTCTAGTTTAGAAAATGATTCGATGCCTGATTTTACTGCTGTAAGGATATTTATGAGGGTGCTTCTGGATTCATTTATGATATTAGTGTTGATGTTAATGTCCCCACCCAGAATTATGCTGACCTTTGTGCTTGAGACTTTACCTAGAACTCCTGTTAATTTATTGAAAAAAGTGTCCGCTCTACCACTGGGAGATCTGTACAAACATAAAATGATTAATTTCTTGGTGATACCAAGTGCTGTTAATTCAGTAGCTGATATTGCAAAGTGTTTGTCTTCACTGGGTGTACTGATATCATGTCTTGATTTGAACTGTTTTCCTTTTCTGATACAAATGCATGATCCTTCACCCCTTGAAGCAGTTCTGCAGTAAGAGTTTGCCCTTTCATACGATGATAACACTGCATGTTGGATATCTGTCTCTCTACACCAGTGTTCAGTAACACAAACAACTGTGCAGTTCAAAGATTGGAGCTCGACTTCCAATAGTTGTATTTTATTTTTTATTGATTGCATGTTTTGATGGAGGATTGTTAAGTCTGTAAAATGCCCCATTTTACTCTTTCCAAATTTATTTATTTATTTATTTTGTGTGTGTGTGTGTGTGTACATCTGGTATGTGTGATATTTGGAGTGTTAAAAATCTGTCTCGTGAGTGATTGTTGACTTGCTTTTCAGGTATTTGACAGTGTGTGGCCTGAGATCCACCCCGTATACTTTCATGAATCAACTGTACCAATCTTCCCTTCTCAGTCCATATGAATGGCAAATGCTGTGCTGCAGAGAAATAAGCAGTGACTTGCTTATGGAGTGTAGAAAGGCATTTTTGTCAATAAGAGTTGTAAAACAATCCTATGTTTGGATTATGAGTTTAATTTGAAACTTCCTGGTTGATTAAAACTATGTGCCCATGCCTGCAAAATGCAAGGCTCAGTGTTTGAATCACAGTTTTGCACACAGTTATAATCTTCCATGAATATGTGAAATATGTGAATTTAATTAAATATTTACAGCACAAATGTTGCAGAATATTATTCGTAATCAAGAGTGGTGGTGTTGTTACATGTACTGCTTGTATTATGTTTTCAGGGAATTTAAACTACGTTATGAGCATCGTGTACTGAAAGAGAGGAATGAATGTTCACGAAGAAAATCACTGAATATGGATTTTCTGTCTTCATTTTCTCATCGGGAAACAGATGCTTCAACTGAAGCAGATGCAGCATACAGTGCATTAATTCACGGGAAGCCAGTGCCACAGAAACTGTTCGATTTAAAGTCCAGCAAAAACAATACTTCTTCAGACGATAGTTCTTCTGAGTTTTCAGACGAAATTTAGTGAACATTTATTTTAGTGCTTATTTATTTTGTTTTATATATTTAAAAGCTAGAGACATTTTGATGAACTTCTACATGAAAGCATTTGTAATACATTGTACTTCATCTTTGTGTAAGTGATTTTAATTTATTGTCTTAAAATATTTTTATACAGGGGTAGATATTTTTTAGTCGAACACTCTAGCTATATTTGTTCATTCACTCCTTACAGTATTTTACTTATAATTTTATGCTACAGTTTTATTCTAAAATGTCATCTGCATGCATGTTTTAGGTGTTCACCATGAAGGAAGTAGTGGCTATATTGATAAGTTTTAATGAATCATAAAATGCAATCAACTGCTGTAAACATTTGTCATCAGATGATATATTAAAGTTGTTGTACTTATTTGTAAATATATTTATGTGATTATTTTTTTTACCCACAGCCTTTACTGGCAGTTATATAAAGAACCATTTACATTCTGGAAACAGTTGACTATTTTAACTGTAGTTTGATGACTTTTATCCCATGTGGATGTTACTGTTTGTTAAGCCTGTGCTATTGTACCATGGTAGGCATCTCATGAAACTATTTAATTGCCGATTTAATTTTACATTACTGTGAGGTATGCTCTTTTTTAGAACTTAAAAATCTAATAAAAGATCAAAATATTACATTTTCTGTCGAGGCAAGTTTTGTAAATATGCTGTCATATCATTATGTCAGTTTCATGTGGAGTTGGAAAATCATAAATGTAATACAGCGAACTAAATGGACTCATTGTATAATTGGTACACTGAGCAGTAGATAGACGTATAAAAATGATCGGAACATGGTGAGTTAGTGTACAGACTTGTGTACCGCTTCAGAGTAAACATGAATACATTTACATTGTCCTGCACTCCATGCTGGCAAGGGTGGGTGGTAGTGTTGTTTGGAGCTGGTGAGATGGACAAGAAAGAGGTGAGAAGAAGAGAGAGACAAAGTTTGGCAGACAATTGTTAGTCAGATGAGAGAGATAATCGTATGGCACCAAACAGAGCTGGCATTTCTGGTGGCAGCAGTAGAACCTTGTTGCACACTATTGATGTAGAGGGTGGATGATGATGATGATGATGATGATGATGATGATGACTGTTCTCCCAGGTAAAATCACTGTGACAGTTCCTCGGGAATGCATATTCACAGTTTTCTTCAGATTGTGTTGCCCTTATGTTACCATATGAAACACACACAGTTAAAATATATTGTATTGGAAATGTTATTCCACAGGCTTCACTGGAGAATGAAACTGTGTGTCAGTGGATGATGTCCTGTTCGTACTGTGGTCAGTATCACTTCCATCAGTGTGGCTGGCACTAGAGCCACCACACGTGAGGGGTCAAAATGATTTACCATAGCTTTTGTTTATCACCTTCAACCATTCATTTTCCCATTGATGCATGATACTTCTGTCTGACAGTGAGATAGTAGTACACAAGGGAATGGAACTTGGAACCGGTGTCTCGTCTACACACTTCTTTGGCTACTTTGTTAGCTGCATCATTTCTCCATATTCCAGTGTGTCTCATTTGGATCTTCTGTAAGGCATCTTGGACAGTCTGAATCATTATTCCACTGGATTCAATTTAGAAACTTCATACCATGATATCATTGTACCTCATCCAGTTCTTTCAGGACTCAGTATTCTTCACCATCAGGACTCTGTATACTTCATCACTGAGTCGTAATCTCCTGCTTATATACACCTGTCAACAAACTTCTAAAATGTAATCTACCTTAAAGTATGCCACGGAAGCAGTTTGTTTCATCCCTGTCAACTTATCCTGAAATCTGATACATCCAGATCCACAAAAACAGTCTTTAACATGGATCCCGAATAGGTTGGTTGCATGTGACCAATTTCTGAACATCTGCTCAAAGTTTGGGATTGTCCACCACACTAAATACCAATGACTAACACAATACTAATATTTTCTGGACTTGTCATGCCATGAGGAGGCATTGCCAAGAGGCCCTTTTTGAGAGCCTGATATCCTGATGCTGGAGAGTGTCTTGTGATTGGAATATTGTGCTGACCTATAAACAACAGTGACATAATCTGTAATCTAATCAGTATGTTACAAATAGTATTCTATAAAACTGCAGAAGACAGGTCTGTTTGCACCCTACATCTTTCCAATGATTAAACAATGCAGTTTCAGTGATTGTATGCCCATTTTTTTTAGATAGCAGGGTTAATTTCCTTTGAGTATTAGGCACAGAAATTGTACTCATTCCGTGAAATTTAAAACTTAAAAAAATAATAGCAATTTAGAAAATGCATAACCCAAATCAATATTAAGCCCTTGAGTGGGCTTGAGTGTGTATGAAGTGTGGCAACCGCAAATAACTTTGTCTACATCTACATCTACATTTATACTCCACAAGCCACCCAACGGTGTGTGGCAGAGGGCACTTTACGTGCCACTGTCATTATCTCCCTTTCCTGTTCCAGTCGCGTATGGTTCGCGGGAAGAACGACTGTCTGAAAGCCTCTGTGCGCGCTCTAATCTCTCTAATTTTACATTCGTGATCTCCTCGGGAGGTATAAGTAGGGGGAAGCAATATATTCGATACCTCATCCAGAAACGCACCCTCTCGAAACCTGGCGAGCAAGCTACACCGCGATGCAGAGCGCCTCTCTTGCAGAGTCTGCCACTTGAGTTTGTTAAACATCTCCGTAACGCTATCACGGTTACCAAATAACCCTGTGACGAAACGCGCCGCTCTTCTTTGGATCTTCTCTACCTCCTCCGTCAACCCGATGTGGTACGGATCCCACACTGATGAGCAATACTCAAGTATAGGTCGAACGAGTGTTTTGTAAGCCACCTCCTTTGTTGATGGTCTACATTTTCTAAGGACTCTCCCAATGAATCTCAACCTGGTACCCGCCTTACCAACAATTAATTTTATATGATCATTCCACTTCAAATCGTTCCGCACGCATACTCCCAGATATTTTACAGAAGTAACTGCTACCAGTGTTTGTTCCGCTATCATATAATCATACAATAAAGGATCCTTCTTTCTATGTATTCGCAATACATTACATTTGTCTATATTAAGGGTCAGTTGCCACTCCCTGCACCAAGTGCCTATCCGCTGCAGATCTTCCTGCATTTCGCTACAATTTTCTAATGCTGCAACTTCTCTGTATACTACAGCATCATCCGCGAAAAGCCGCATGGAACTTCCGACACTATCTACTAGGTCATTTATATATATTGTGAAAAGCAATGGTCCCATAACACTCCCCTGTGGCACGCCAGAGGTTACTTTAATGTCTGTAGACGTCTCTCCGTTGATAACAACATGCTGTGTTCTGTTTGCTAAAAACTCTTCAATCCAGCCACACAGCTGGTCTGATATTCCGTAGGCTCTTACTTTGTTTATCAGGCGACAGTGTGGAACTGTATCGAATGCCTTCCGGAAGTCAAGAAAAATAGCATCTACCTGGGAGCCTGTATCTAATATTTTCTGGGTCTCATGAACAAATAAAGCGAGTTGGGTTTCACACGATCGCTGTTTCTGGAATCCATGTTGATTCCTATATAGTAGATTCTGAGTTTCCAAAAACGACATGATACTCGAGCAAAACACATGTTCTAAAATTCTACAACAGATCGACGTCAGAGATATAGGTCTATAGTTTTGCGCATCTGCTCGACGACCCTTCTTGAAGACTGGGACTACCTGTGCTCTTTTCCAATCTATTGGAACCTTCTGTTCCTCTAGAGACTTGCGGTACACGGCTGTTAGAAGGGGGGCAAGTTCTTTCGCGTACTCTGTGTAGAATCGAATTGGTATCCCGTCAGGTCCAGTGGACTTTCCTCTGTTGAGTGATTCCAGTTGCTTTTCTATTCCTTGGACACTTATTTCGATGTCAGCCATTTTTTCGTTGGTGCGAGGATTTAGAGAAGGAACTGCAGTGCGGTCTTCCTCTGTGAAACAGCTTTGGAAAAAGGTGTTTAGTATTTCAGCTTTACGCTTGTCATCCTCTGTTTCAATGCCATCATCATCCCGAAGTGTCTGGACATGATGTTTCGAGCCACTTACTGATTTAACGTAAGACCAGAACTTCCTAGGATTTTACTTTCGAATTCACTGAACGCTTCACACATAGCCCTCCTTACGCTAACTTTGACATCGTTTAGCTTCTGTTTGTCTGAGAGGTTTTGGCTGCATTTAAACTTGGAGTGAAGCTCTCTTTGCTTTCGCAGTAGTTTCCTAACTTTGTTGTTGTACCACGGTGGGTTTTTCCCGTCCCTCACAGTTTTACTCGGCACGTACCTGTCTAAAACGCATTTTACGATTGCCTTGAACTTTTTCCATAAACACTCAACATTGTCAGTGTCGGAACAGAAATTTTCATTTTGATCTGTTAGGTAGTCTGAAATCTGCCTTCTATTACTCTTGCTAAACAGATAAACCTTCCTCCCTTTTTTTATATTCCTATTAACTTCCATATTCAGGGATGCTGCAACGGCCTTATGATCACTGATTCCCTGTTCTGCACTTACAGAGTCGAAAAGTTCGGGTCTGTTTGTTATCAGTAGGTGTGCCTTTCCATTGTATTCCTTCATATGCCATATGTATTCCTTCAGTGTTGCTTCAGTTAACACTGTGATAAGTTGTGTTGTCATATGCCCAAGAAAACAGCAAAATCAAACAATGGAAAATCCAGGATGGAATGTAATAATATTGTGAAAAGGATAGTTGGTGTTTGCCAAACAGCAGAGATGTATGAGGTTGCAGATAGCCAAACCAAAAAGATTGTCAGAAAGTGAGCTTTCAGTTAACAAGGCCTTCATCGAAAATATACAACATATGCACACACACACTGATGCAAACGCAACTCATACATACATGACCACAGTCTCTGGCAGCTGAAACCAGACTACGAGAAGCAGTGCATGATGGTGGAGGCAACCAGGTGATGGGGATAAGGAGGAGGCTGAGGCTGGGGTGGGGAGGGGGAGGGCTAGCAGGGTTGATGTGAAGGACAGTGCTAAAGTGCTGCTTGTGGGAGCATACAGGGATGTGGTGGATAGAGGGTAAGGCAGCTAGGTGCAGTTGAAGGTTTAGACGGGGGCCAGGGGGAGGAGAGGGGAAGCGGAAAAGAAGAGAAGTAAAAAGACTGAATTGGTGGAATAGAGGGCTCTCTAGTGCTGGAATGGGAACAGGGAAGGGGTTGATGGGTAAGAACAATAACTACTGAAAGTTGAGGCCAGGAGGGTTCGCAAACATAAGATATATTGCAGGGAGAGTTCCCACTTGTGCAGTTCAGGAAAGCTGGTGTTGGTGGGAAGGAGCCCTATGGTGCAGGCTTGAAGCAGTCATTGAAATGAAGAACATCGTGTTGGGTGGCCTGCTCAGGAGTTGGGTGATCCAGCTGTTACTTGACTACAGTTTGTTGGTGGCCATTCATGTGGACAGACAGCTTGTTGGTTGTCATGTCCATGTAGAAGGCAGCACAGCGGTTGCAACTTAGCATGTAGATCACATGTCTGGTTTCACACATAGCCCTCCCGTTGATGAGATAGGTGACACTTGTGACTGGACTGGAGTAGGTGGTTGTGAGAGGATGTAGGGGTCAGGTATTGCATCTAGGTCTATTACAGGGATATGAGACAAGGGGTTGGGATCAGGGGTTGTGAAGTGATGGACGAGCATATTGTGTAGGTTCGGTTGGCAGTGGAATACCACCGTTGGAAGGGTGGGAAGGATAGTGGGTAGGACACTCCTCATTTCAGGGTATGATTAGAGGTAGTTGAAACCCTGGTGGAGAATGTGATTCAGTTGCTCCATTTATAGTCTGTAAAGGCCTCAGTGAGACCCTTGGTATATTTCAAGAGGGACTGCTCGTCACTGTAGATACAACGGCCATGGGTGGCTAGGCTGTATGGAAGGGTCTTCTTGGTATGGAATGGGTGGCAGCTGTCGATGTGGAGGTATTACTGGTGGTTCGTAGGTTTGATTTGGACAGAGGTACTGATATAACCATCTTTGAGGTGGAAGTCGACATCGAGGAGGGTGACTTGTTGGGTTGAGTAATACCAGGTGAAACGAGTGGGAGAGAAGGTGTTGAGGTTCTGGAATAATGTGGATAAGATATCCTCATCCTTGATCCAGATCATGAGGATATCACCAGTGAATCTGAACCAGGTGAAGGGTTTGGGATTCTGGATCTTTACGGAGGATTCCTTTATATGGCCAATGAGTAGGTTGGTGTGGGATGGTGTCACGCAGGTGCCCATAGCCATACCCCGGATTTGTTTCTAGGTAATGCCTTCAAAGGAGAAGTAATTGTGGTTGAGAACATAGTTGGTCATGGTGACTAGGAAGGAGATTGTTTGGAATCCATAGGTTGTTGCAAAAAGTAGTGTTCAATAGTGGTACTGTGTGGTAAAGGAATGGGAGGTGTGGAGAGTAAGTGGAGGAAATGGTTTGTATATTTTATATAGGATTGTAGGTTGCAGGTAATAGGCTGAAGGTGTTAGTCTATGGGAGCAGAGATTCTCTCAGTAAGGGCACAGTAACTGGCCACAATGGGGTGTCCTGGGTGGTTGGGTGTATGGGCTTCAGGAAGCATGTAGAAAATATGAGTGCGGGGAGTGGTAGAGGTGGGGAGAGAAATGAACTCTGGGAAGAGGCTTTGTGATGGGCCTAAAGGATTTGAGGAGAGACTGGAGATCCTGCTAGATTTCTGGAATGGGGTCACTGTTGCAGGGTTTGTAGGTGGATGAATCTGACAGCTGGCAGAGTCCTTTTGCAATGTGGTCTTTGTGGCTCAAAACAACAATGGTGGAGCCTTTTTCAGCAGCTATGATTATAAGGTCAAGACCAGTTTGTAGGTAGTCGATTTCAGTTCTTTCTGGGATGTAAGATTAGTTTGCATGTTGAGGCATTTGGAGAATGATGGTGAGGCAAGGTTCGAGATTAAGAAATTCTGGAAAGTTAAGAGGGGGGTGATTTGGGGGCAGTAGGGGTGGATCACTGTTGGATGGAGGAATGAATTAAGACAGACAGGTTTCAACATTGGTCTTAGGTTTAGTCTGATTGGTGGGGATGGTGGAAAAAAAGTATTTCTATTGTTAGGGACCGGATGAAGGATGCATGATTGAATTTGGGAGTGGGGCAAAAGATGAGGCCTTTGGAAAAGACTTATACTTCCGGAGGGAAAGATTCATGATTGTGTTGTGGATTTTTTAGGTTCTGGATTCTGTATGGTGGTGGGAGGGAGTTTTTGAGGGTGGAGCAAATGTAGTTGAACCAAGGATATGTAGTGTCAGAACTGTGAAGTTCTGAGAAACATGTCTGGAGGAAGAATCAAAATAGCACGTTTGGTGAGACAGGCACCGAGGTCATGACTGCCGTGTCGTAGAAAATGCTATACAATAGGATATTGTTTGTTGCTAGGATACACCCTCTGCCTATGACCATTCATCCTAATTGATAATTTGGTGGTGGTCATGCCAATATAAAAGGGCCAAAATTTCAAATCTCATCTGATGCAGTCTCCAACAATCAGTCTTCCCTTCTCATCCCATCTGGTAAGTCTTCCCTACCCCAGAGTTCTGGGTGACTTTCTCGAACTCTAACCCTGTATCTAAACCCCACTAGTCCTTTTCTTCACCCCTCTTTCTTCCCCTTCAAGTCTTCTGCCAGAAGAAGGAGCCATTGGCTCTGAATACTTGCAGAATTTAATACTTTTCATATGTGTGTTCTGGTACCGCTTGGTGAGTACTTTTTATCTACCCAACTGCATTTTATAACGCTATTTGAGAAAACATTTCTCCATTTCCATCTTGTGCAATTTGGAATATGTTTTCCAGAGCATTTTCCATGGTCGCAGAATTACCAGGATGCTGTAGGTGGAAACACCTCTCGTGTTCTATACAGTGCTTTTCAAAAGTGCACGCAGTCTGCTTGTTGTATATTACACGGAAGGCCATTTACATGTATGGGAACAATAGTGGACCTAAGATCTTGCATTATGGAATGCCGCAAGTGATTTCTCGTGTGTCACAAGATTATTTCTTGCTTGCTTCAATTAAATTGTTATCTACAGTTTTTTGCATGTTTTGGTTGGTCCTGTGTCCATTGGTTGCCTATGAAACCTCAAGATATTTTTTTTTTATTATTTAATGCTTATAAATTTGGTGAGTGAATGCGTAAATAGCAGTCTCTTTTAAGCAACACTTCTGAAACTGTCATTCTATCTGTAGATCTATATGTTCCAGAAACACTTATTTTAAGGAAAACAGATGAACAAAACGGCTAGTCTGCTAGAGAAATATATTAATGAAAACATCTGACACCAGGAGGGACACCCAACCACAGGAATGGAGGATGATAAGGAAACCAGTAAGTGGCATACCTGTACTTACAAACTGATATTGGCAAAAGGATGAAGAAGAGAAGATTAATGTGGGTAGGCTATTTAGGACAGAAGAAGGAAGACTTCTGCGTGCAGCATTCTCAGAATCCATGGAAGAAAGAAGGAACCAAGGAAAGCCACATACTATTATCCATTTCGTAATGATTGACCCCTGACTTTGAGCTCATATTCTGGTCACATTGGTTTATGAACATTGATATGTTACACCATGTTGAAATTGTGGAAATATCTTCTTTTATTTAGTGTACGAATTTTACATCTTAGTTGAAATTGGGACAGCATAGCAGTAATATTTAAGAGAAAATGTGTGTTTTCTGATGTTTTTCAGTGAATGTCGACTTTAAGTATGTATAAAAATCAAAAATTATTTTGGAGAAAAATTTCCTGTGTCCAGTTAAAGAAAAACCTTGTTCTATTTACTTGCGGATTTTTGTTGTTTTCTGATTACTCATTCCATCACTATAATTCCAAATGGAAGACATTGTGATTAAGCTTACAATTGTAGCTATTGCGACAGAGAAGGCACTGGGGCTAAGCTTGAAATTTTATTGGTTACATCATGTGTCTTTACTAATGAACACCCCTTATGTTTGTCAATTACGAGTTTAATTGTGTTAGTAGCTGCAATATACACGGACTGTGGGGGAGCATAGTTGTCACACTGCTGTTGTATTGTGCCATAAACACCTGTTCACCATTGAAGAATGGCAGCTTCGTAGTCACATTCCAGTGCAGCGTTGTGCGTTCAGTCTTTGTTATGAATAGAGGGAAATAATATCAGAACTGTAACTAAATGCCTGATATGCAAGCAGCGTCAATGCACGAACATTTGTATAGCACATTTCAACAGTCAACAAAAAAGTCAATTAGCTCGAATAATTATTGCAGGAAAGAATAAGAACTGAAATAAAACCTACCTTAATTGCGTTTACTGTTGGCTGAGGTTTCACTGCTACTATTGCAGTCGTCTATTTGGATCAGCAATGTTTCTATTGCTATGTCAATACAGAGGGCTCTTTGTGCACAACTGTTTTCAAGTCTGTGTACACGACTCACTGTATTCCTCCAGACACTATGGGGAACAACTTCCAGAATGAAGCAACACAACTGAAAAATATGATTTATTTTAAATTCTTGTTCTCCTTTGCTATCTTGTTCTTGACAAATGTCCAAATAAGTTACATGGTGGTTCAATTCACAGTGCACTACAGACAACCACAAAGGTATTCCAGCTGCCTGAAGTGTGGTCACCCGTGTTCCAGCAGGCCAGCTTTAGTAAATTTCATCATATGATGTGGCATTAGATGGAAGATCTGTAGTATTGCTTTCCATCCATTCAATAACAGAATCCTTTCTCCATTTCATACACGGATTTCATTAAACTGGATTTATCATCATGTGATATGGAGCCTGATCTAAAACAACCACAGATCTGTTTGGCAATTATTAGAAACCACTACTGAACCACTTCTTGTAGTGTCTGGAATTCACTTCAGAATGACAATCTGCACCTCCTTTTTGCCCAGTAAAACATAAGCTAGCATTTTGCATGAACTCATCTT
This sequence comes from Schistocerca cancellata, assembly GCF_023864275.1. Taxonomy (NCBI): domain Eukaryota; kingdom Metazoa; phylum Arthropoda; class Insecta; order Orthoptera; family Acrididae; genus Schistocerca; species Schistocerca cancellata. Next base: position 273,514,214 of record NC_064630.1, read on the forward strand.
CATTCCAAATATGGCATATTGTAATCCTTTTTCCAAAACCAGATGGGTGTTTGAATTCCTTCTTTCCTTCCTCTCTTGAATAATTTCTCTACAATAATCGGATAATCATATGCATTTTTTGATCATTATTTTGTTCCTCCCAACCAGACTTTCATCGGTGTAATGAATAGTCCATCCAGTGTTGCACAAGTGTCTTATTTCCTGCAAGAACTCATCTCTCTTTCCTGCTACTTGGTTATTTTCCATCAGCACAGGTTTTGTTGTTGAACTTCTTGTATCTGAAGCCCAAGTTTCAAATAGCATGCCAAAGGGTTGTTTCACTCATAGTAGGAAAATCTTCCACTTCAGTCTTCAACTTTTCCAACATTGCTGCCACTGTTGAAAACTGCTTTTCCACATAGAAGTAGTGGGTTTTTCTTCTTATGACTCCCTGTGTAAACTCACCCAATACAAACTTCTGTAGCCTGCCAGAACTCTTTTTTGGTGATACAAGACATGAAATTTCTCTGTATTTTCTCAAAATTCGCTTCAATATACTTTCACTAACAGCGAGACATTCAGAAGTTCTCGTTACTGACTGTGATACAGAACTGCTCATGCCCTGTTCTTTTTCAACCTCGAGTAGGCATGTGCACTGATCCCATAGACTTTTAACAACTGCATAAATGATGCATGGTTTCATTCAGGTACAAGGCAACTAATTATGCTACAAACACTGTCTCGCACAAATACTTAAGTATGAATGAGAGCACTATTGTTTCCTATCTGATGGGAAGGCGTGATAGAAATAATGCAACAATGAACAATTATAGTGATTAGCGAGAGTGTGAATTGTTCAGAGCTAATGTAGCCATGCTAATGCACATTTAGTAGCACCAGAAATTGTAAGTCCAGAAACGGACACAGAAATGGTTACATGCGGCCTAAGGAGTGTTGTGGAACATTGGGTGAAGAGTAATCCCTTTGAGTTTTGGTGTGTGGCCTGATATTTACTTCTTATCACCAAAGATGTACAACAATGCCGGCATGGCTGTATCGGCTATTCTCCTTCATGTTGACTTCATCTCTGAAAAGGCCCATTTGAAAATGCAAGTCCTCGATGCATCGGGATATGGAGATTAGGGCATAGCTCAGTAGTAGAATGAAAACTTGTGACTTCCACATGTTATAATAAACACAATATTGGGAGAGTGCAAATACATATGTCTTTATTGCACCAGTACAAAATGCCAACAGGCACCAAGATCAGTGGAAAAAACAGATGAGATATATAAAAAATTGACAGTATAGCTTTAATTTTTGTGTCAGCTTATTTGGATATAATCATGCATTTGCCATTCGGGGATGGCACAAATAATATTGCTTTTGGCCAATAAGGCCTTCATCGACAATAGACGTACACGTGTGTGTGTGTGTGTGTGTGTGTGTTTTTCCTTTTCATAATACTGTTACATTCCATCCTGGATTTCCCATTGTTAAAAATTACAAATATTTATTTATATGTGTAGGCCATTTGAAGAATCTACAATACTGCCCCCCCCCCCCCCCTCCTAGTGTATACTGACATGATCCATATCACTGTACGTCAGCATACAATGGTGGTGAATTACACTATTTGCACCCTTTTTGTACTCCAAACTTTTGGTCTGTTAGGGTACTAAGCCCTTTATTTGTGGCCAATTTTACTCCAGGAATGTGTCACTGCATATATGTATAATTTTGTTTAATGTACATATTACTACTAATTAATTCTACTATTTACAAAATTTCTTAAGGGTTTGCATCAACTGGGGCATTGGAATTCAGTCTGTAGTTTGATTATTGGAATCTAACCAGTACTAGTGTGGCGTTGTCCAGTGCCCGCACCTCATGTGAGATATGCTGCCTGTGCACATGAGTTTTTTAATGCTGTAGCTAAGTTGAGTTTGTGCAGAGGCTTGTGCATAGTGGAATCATCGACGGTATGGTGAGGAGGTTCATCATTTACGGTCCAGGAATTTGTTCCTGTCATAATCCACATGTTTCAGTGGTTTAGCCAGGCTCACGTTATCAGCATTGTGAAGACACTTGAATGGGTTCAAGGTAAGTCTCCTATGCCTTTATTCATTTCCATACCCTCTCTGTGGTAGAATGTCTTGCTGATACAGGAGTTGACCAAGGATATTAGTGTCATTACTGTCCAGCCCAAGCACACATTTTTTATGAGGAAATATGGAATTACGGGTTATAAAACTTCACTAAATGTTCGCAGCACGTTATCAGTAATTAGTTGGCATATGCAGTCCTGGAAAACATGTTCAGCTCTACGTAGTCTTTACATTTGATCATTGTTACAATAACCTAAATATTTACATTTTAAAATATGTTGATATGCTGAGGTTGTGTATTTCTTACTCTATAAACATACATTTTCACATGGCATTTACCTTTTTTTACATAAATTTTGTACAAAGATTTACATAAACACTGTAAGGAAATTGTATATACAAGACTGTTAATATTACATACATTTGTTGTGATTTTGTGTCATGTAACTTTTTCAGTTTTTACATTATCACTTTTACCACATTTTGCTCTTGGGCGTTACCCTTTTGAATGCCCACTTCTGAACAATCTGTATTCATAGTCTCATCTTACTTTAATGTTATCAATTTTTTTCAATCTAATTTTCCAGTATTGACAAAATATTTTCATACAATATTATCACACGATGTGCACGAGTTTTGTGTTCATACATCTCACCTGATGCAAGTATCCATTGTTACAGAGAGCTAAGGAAAGAAAGATTCATCATATGAAATCACGATAAGCCTACATAACTACATTTAGCTGCACCTCTGACAAGTCTACTTGGATGTGACTACTGGACTACAGGAAATATTATGAATGGGAAAAAGCATTCATTTTTACTCTACTACTACAATCCTTCATTCGACACAAAAGAACTATTTAGTACATCATTTCATGACAATCTACTGATGTTAATTGACATTCTTCATGTTTACCATCTACTGATACATTCCGATAGTATAGTATTGTGCTATACAAACGTCATCATTGACTGTTATCAGTGTACTTCAGTATCAGTTAATTATACTTCCTTTTGCTACATGATATCACTCCTGTGTATTCTGTTGTGCATGAATATGTCTATAGATGAATTGTGCAATGAACAAGTGTAAAATAATGCTGAGACAACATGTGTTCATGTGCAAATGTACTATAATAACTCTTCCTTGGCACTCTTCTCAGTCACATGGACTTGTAATGTTTGATGTGATCCCCTTTACATTTGGTAGCACAAGAGCTAAATACAACCTTTTTATACATCTAGTGTACTGTAGCTTTTTCATACACACATTCATGCCATCAAACTCACACATATTTTATACATAATATTATTTATTTTTGGTGTGGCCATTATACTTGGGTACCAAAATTATTTTGTTGTCTATTTTACCCAGGATGTGACACTGCATCGTTTGCTGGAAGGACACTTAAATACAACTTAAAAGTTAGTGCATAGTTACTCACTGGCTGCTTACGCATCACACTTAAAATATTCCTGTATTCAATTTATATCAGTATGCAGTTTATTCTTTATCAATATTTTTTATGAGTTGTAAGAGCACACATGTTCATACTCTGGTTGTCATTTTGATTTACCTATTTGTACCTGGAAAGAAAAGTGTTGTCACAGGTGGGGCACAGTCCTCTCTCTCGTAGTATATTCAAGACTTAGTTTATATTCCTTCATTCCTTGTGTAGATACCCCTTTCATGTAGTGTGTAAATAGCCACTTGTATAAGTGTGAATAGCCTGTACATTGTATCATAGTGTATAGTTAGTTTTCTGTTCGTATTATTTATTTTGTCCTCTGCATATTTTTCCTTTGCTAAATTCTTCCTAATTTCGTAATCTTAGTGTAGTTCTGTAGTGTAAACATTTTATTTTCATAGTAGTCAACTGATATTATAAAAGTTTTCTCAAAGTGTAGACTGCTTGGCATTTGTTCCATCATCTTTCGGACGTGCACTCGGGACAGCGACAATTCTTCTTGCGATATTTCAGCTGGAAACCTCCCAGCCACCTTCAAGGTGAGTCAGAGACTGAGTACATATCGTTTGCGCGTGCCTGTTTATACGGAGTGTCACGTGATACAAAGCTGCTGAGGACTGAAAGTGCATGCGTCAAAGATATCAAAGTCGCCACTACTGCCCTAGTCATAGACAAGATGTATATAGCAAAGATAAACATATAAGCGCAGAGTGCAAACAAAATAGTGCTGCTGCGAATCCACCATGCTTGTAAATAAATAATTAATCTTTAAAAGTGGTAACATCTGTCGAAAGTGAAGATGCAGAAATTCTTTCCGAACGAAGGTGTGAAATAAGCGGTTTCCAAGCATTGTCAAGATGAAATCCTTCGTCACGGTTTAGCAGGTTATCGCCTAGTTGTATTTCTACAGCTTCCTTAACAACTGAGGCCCAGAAAGATGAAGCAGTAGTTAAAATCTTAACATCTTTATAATCCATGGGATGGCCAGTAGAAATGCAATGTTTGGCAACTGCTGATTTGTTGGACTGAAGAAGACGTGTGTACCGTTGGTGTTCGACGCATCGTTCCTGTACAGTGCACGTGGCTTGCCCTCTGTAACATTTGCCACACTCACAAGGGATTTCATAAACTCCCGCCTTTCGCAAGAGCAGATCATCCTTAACGGATCCCAACAAGGCTGCAGTCTTAGCTGGTGGGCGGAATATCACAACCACTTTATGTTTCTTCAAGATTCTAGCGATCTAGAAATACAACTAGCCGACAACCTGCTAAACCGTGACGAAGGATTTCATCTTGACAATGCTCGGAAACCGCTTATTTCACACCTTCGTTCGGAAAGAATTTCTGCATCTTCACTTCCGACAGATGTTACCACTTTTAAAGATTAATTATTTATTTACAAGCAAGGTGGATTTGTAGCAGCACTATTTTGTTTGCACTCTGCGCTTATATGTTTATCTTTGCTATATACATCTTATCTATGACTAGCACAGTAGTGGCTTCTTACTGAAATGTGAATTCATTAGTTTGGCTGTGACTCTGTATTCTGAAAACCTATACAAGACTTGAGCCAAGAGCCTTAAGTGTTCTGACAACATGGGGTTAACAATCAGCAAACCATCAACATACACAGTGACTCTACTTAACACTTCTGGTCCTAAGACACAATCTAAAGTAGAAATAAATATGCTTGCACTGCCGTTTAAGGCAGAACTCATAGCTCCTGACCCCCACACATAAAGGCAATGAGGCTGCAGTATGGCGATACAGTATGGTACTATGCAGACTATCCCTCCGCCTCCCCGCCCCAGCGTCCTCCTTACCCCCATCCAGTCGCCACTCCCATCATGCACCGGTGCTGCTGTTCACAGTGTGATTTCAGCTATCTGAGACTGCAGACGTGTGTGCAAGTTGTGTTTAAGGAGGTGGCTTACAAAACACTCGTTCGACCTATACTTGAGTATTGCTCATCAGTGTGGGATCCGTACCAGATCGGGTTGACGGAGGAGATAGAGAAGATCCAAAGGAGAGCGGCGCGTTTCGTCACAGGGTTATTTGGTAACCGTGATAGCGTTACGGAGATGTTTAACAAACTCAAGTGGCAGACTCTGCAAGAGAGGCGCTCTGCATCGCGGTGTAGCTTGCTCGCCAGGTTTCGAGAGGGTGCGTTTCTGGATGAGGTATCGAATATATTGCTTCCCCCTACTTATACCTCCCGAGGAGATCACGAATGTAAAATTAGAGAGATTAGAGCGCGCACAGAGGCTTTCAGACAGTCGTTCTTCCCGCGAACCATACGCGACTGGAACAGGAAAGGGAGATAATGACAGTGGCACGTAAAGTGCCCTCCGCCACACACTGTTGGGTGGCTTGCGGAGTATAAATGTAGATGTAGATGTAGATGTAGGGTGTGTGTGTGCGTGTCTACTGCTGACAAAGGTCTTAATGGCCGAAAGCTATAATTGTGTGAATCTTTTTGTTGTGCCTATCACAACTCAGCATCTTCGCTATATAGTGGGTAGCAGCTTTCCTTCTCTGGTATTGTTACACCTGCATTTTGTATTTTTATGCTTTGATTATGCCAGGGCGTCATTCTAAAACATGAGCATAACATATTAAAAGCTTTTGCAGTTCTCCCTTTTGTTATTCTGTTAGCCACACTGCCTCACTTACCTCAGCGTGCATGATTTCAATCATATTTCCTCTTCCTATGAATGCTTAATCCCATGTGTTTACCAACATTGTGGTAGGATAGAACTGTGTTCAAATGTCAATAGTGTGTTTTGGTTTGCTCAGTGTCCATACCAATGATGCAGTTTACTATTATCTTTTCAACCACAAGAAAAATGCATTGTAAAGAGAAGCTGTCAGTTTGAATAGGAATCAATGTGTGCAATGTTATGCCGTTAGACTTACCTTCTACAGCTGTTTGGATTTTACAGTTTTTAACAGGAAGCATCAGTATGTGTCCTAGTTTTTGTAAGTGATCAAACAGACCCTGTGAAATCATATTTGTTGTATCTCTAGTATCCAGTACTATGGATACCCTTCAACCAAGAATATTTGCATTGACTACTGCTCCACTGTGTCTTCATTTTCATCTACACAGTTGGTAATATCTTCCTGATACAGGTCATCTTTGATATCACCACAGACGTCATGTCTAAGAAAACAGCTTTTAAGTATTGCCCCGTCACCTATTACTGGTCATGGAATGGGAGCCTATAGAGACAGGTTCGAGTTTTCCTAATTACCCTGAGCACTGACCTCCTTGTTAGGGAAAACCTCAACTATGTGGACATTATGCATCTGGTTTTGCAAGTTAGTATCTTGTGTGTCTCTCAGTTTGAAATTTAGTTGTCTGTTGCCAGTATCTGAAATTTAATTTTTATTGTACTGATTACACCAGGCCGTGGCAGATTATTTCGTCACTCAATTTTGTTCTGCCCATGCCAATTGCCATTTGGGTCATTGTCCCCCGGTCGGCAGTGCATTGTATGCTTGCTGCCCATAACCTCTTTGTGCATTAAATCCTGACTGTGTGAAATTCTGTCCTTGGTTATTCTTATATCCTTGCTTGAATTTTTGTTCCTTTCCATTGCCAAATTGGTTCCTGTTGGTATTGCTGTGAGGGAGATATGGTTGCCAGCCTTGTTGGTTGCTATTGCCATTCCCGCCATGTTGTTCTATAGTTTGTGTGGGGTTTGCCTGCATGCTGTCACTTTGTGTTTGTGCAGGTCTCTCTTCATAGATAAGATCAATGGAATCAAGAACTGAGAGTAATTCTTTGTATCATGCTCAGGACTGGTGATTAATTACTCTTGTTTGTTAGCCGGTAGTCACCTTTTCAAAATGTTTAGGATGTCTACATGTGATATTAAGTTTGTCCATTAAAGGGTTTTATTTAGATACTTCTCAAAGTATCCTCTGAGCCCTCTGTGTTTACTGCTGAATGGCACCAGGTTAAACATTTCACGTCTCAGTCCCTCTTGTGCTGTGATGGACCAGAACTTGTCTAGAAATTCCCTTTCAAACTCTCCGTAGGTGTGACATTTTTCCACCACACCAATGACCCACAGCAAGACATCACTCTGTGCATAACCTACCACAAAGTGTATCATCTCCTCTTTGTCCCATTTCCTTGGTAAAATATTCCAGAAGGCTCTTATGAACACGACTTGGTTTGTTTGCTTACATTCAGAAGAAAAAATTGGAAACTGTCTGTGTCATAATAAGTCTTCATTCATGAGCAAAGTAGAAAAGCATGCAGCACTGTCTCCTGCCATTGCATCATTGTTTGGATCTCCATGATTTTTCCTCCACTGCTGATCTATTTCAGCTCTTAGTTCTGCTTTCTGTACCCTTATCGCTTCCTCAAATCACATATGCATAACCCTTGTGTTCCTGGGCTAACTACTGCACCAGGGTGCTGCCTTGGTCTAGCACACCACCTCAACTCAGTCCTTTAACCATTATTTCCTTAATTAAACCATTCATACACACAAGCAGGCACACCTCATGCACACATGACCACCAACTCTAGCAGCTCAGGCCTGAATCAATCCAATTCTGACATGAGCTGCCATAGTTGGCAGTAATGTGTGCATGAGGTGTGCTTGGTTGTGTGTATCTCTCTTCTGCTGATAAAGGCTGTGGCCAAAAGCTCTTTGTATGTGTTTTTTATTGTGCCTGTCTGCAACTCAATGTGACCTCTTTACAGTAAGTTGCAATCTATCTTTCCCAACATTTTCGATATTCCTACATGGAGTTTCCATTGTTTGAATTCTTTTTCTAACATCTCAATTCTTCACACCAATTTTTCATTTTCTACCTTGTAACATGGTACTGTCTTTTTCAGTTTTCACTACCTCTAGCTGCCTATTTCAGAAACATGATCGAACCCCATGTTCAATCTCACTTCTAATGAATCTATTCTACTGTTAAGTTGATGAGTGAATTCTTTAAACTGTGTTTCCAAATTTGTGAGTCTGGTGTCGATTTGCCTCAGTCTGTTTACAACTTTTTTGAATTTGTCATCCATATACATAACTATATTGGTTAAGTGCACTAACTCTCGAAAAACTGACAGCATTAACTCTTCCATGGTCATGCTGTGGTCTATGTGGCCCTTGTATTATTCTCAAATTAAAATGAATTTATACCTATATATCATAATAATGTAGCTGTAGTGACCTACATCCAACATAAGTTGTCGTAATAGTGGAAGGAGTGTAAATACATTTGCTGTAATGATCTGGTTGTATTAATAATAAGCCCATGATAATAGTACAATGTATGAAAGACATGGTGGCTTGTTCATGGTCAATTAGATTCATGGAAGTCATAGTAATAAAATACTTTACTTTAATCTTTAATGCACGTGGTCACAATGTTGCACACTGAAGAGGAGGAGGAGGAGGAGGAGGAGGAGAAATAATAAATTGAATTGTGACATTTTGCATCTTGTCATGGATGGCTGCAAAGCTGCTTTGTGTTTGGCATTGTCTGCTACTGTTGATACTCGTACTGCACGTTGCTTCATGGCAGTTCATCAAATGGCCCTCTTACAGATAGCTGCTGACCTCCTGTTTAGATGGGTTCTTTGAATGTATCTTGGTAGATGTAGCCAAAATTCTTGATTGTCATGGAATAATTTTGTTGAAACTGTGAGTATAACAACTCAGAAAATGTATTACTCATTATGATTCAAATTCTGTCTCCCCTGCTGATAAATGAACCCTGGTTGTACACTGTATTCTCATAATTCCGTGCTGTCTAGTTGCTTAGCAACTCAATTCCTGTTGTGTTACCATAAGCAGATTGAGTCATGAACAGAAAGTCCAGTATATGAAAAAGTCAGCTTAAAAGCATATATTACTCAAATTTGTTGTATTTATCTGTTGTTAACTTTATTTATTATTATGAATATCAAGAGCTCAGATGTAAACCCAGTTCTAAGAAAGAAGGGAAAGCAGAAAGGTGGAAGGAGTATATAGAGGGTCTGTACAAAGGTGATGTACTTGAGGACAATATTATAGAAATGGAAGAGAATGTAGATGAAGACAAAATGGGAGATATGATACTGCGTGAAGAATTTGACAGAGCACTGAAAGACCTAAGTTGAAACAAGGTCCCGGGAGTAGACAACATTCCATTAGAACTACTGACAGCCTTGGGAGAGCCAGCCCTGACAAAACTCTACCATCTGGTGAGCAAGATGTATGAGACAGGCGAAATACCCTCAGACTTCAAGAAGAATATAATAAGTCCAATCCCAAAGAACGCAGGTGTTGACAGATGTGAAAATTACCGAACTATCAGCTTAACAAGTCAAGGCTGCAAAATACTAATGCGAGTTCTTTACAGACGAATGGAAAAATTGGTTGAAGACAACCTCAGGGAAAATCAATTTGGATTCCTTAGAAATATTGGAACACGCGAGGCAGTACTGACCCTACGACTTATCTTAGAAGATAGATTAAGGAACAGGGAACTAAAGGCTATTTACAATTTATACAGAAACCAGGTGGTGGTTATAAGAGTCGAGGGGCATGAAAGGGAAGCAGTGGTTGGGAAGGGAGTGAGATGGGGTTGTAGCCTATCCCCAATGTTATTCAATCTGTATATTGAGCAAGCAGTAAAGGAAACAAAAGAAAAATTCGGAGTAGGTATTAAAATCCATGGAAAAGAAATAAAAACTTTGAGGTTCACCAATGACATTGTAATTCTGTCAGAGACAGCAAAGGACTTGGAAGAGCAGCTGAACGGAATGGACAGTGTCTTGAAAGGAGGATATAAGATGAACATCAACAAAAGCAAAGCAAAGATAATGGAATGTAGTCGAATTAAGTCAGGTGATGCTGCGGGAATTAGATTAGGAAATGAGACACTCAAAGTGGTAGATGAGTTTTGCTATTTGGGCAGCAAAATAATTGATGATGGCCGAAGTAGAGAGGATATAAAATGTAGACTGGCAATGGCAAGGAAAGCGTTTCTGAAGAAGAGAAATTTGTTAACATCGAGTATAGATTTAAGTGTCAGGAAGTCGTTTCTGAAAGTATTTGTATGGAGTGTAGCCATGTATGGAAGTGAAACATGGACAAGAAGAGAATAGAAGCTTTCGAAATGTTGTGCTACAGAAGAAAGCTGAAGATTAGATGGGTAGATCACATAAATAATGAGGAGGTATTTAATAGAATTGGGGAGAAGAGAAATTTGTGGCACAACTTGACTAGAAGAAGGGATTGGCTGGTAGGACATGTCCTGAGGCATCAAGGGATCACCAATTTAGTACTGGAGGGCAACAATTGTAGAGGGAGACCACAGACATGAGTACACTAAGCAGATTCAGAAGGATGTAGGTTGCAGTAGGTACTGGGAGATGAAGAAGCTTGTGCAGTATAGAGTAGCTTGGAGAGCTGCATCAAACCAATCTCAGGACTGAAGACCACATTAACAACAACAACTTTATTTGATGTATTTAACTTTTTGTGCCTTTCATTGTACTGCTTCTTGATTTTTCAGCATCATAAAGTAGTTTGTCTTGAATAGTACTGTCATAGTGCCAGTTACTTCTGGAAAGAACATATACCTTGACAATTTCAGTCTTGCCTGGTTAATCAAGGCTTGTTGTAATAGTACTGATCATTTTGTATCAAAATCTTCCTTACTCAAGTCGTATCTTGCTATTCAGTTTTAGGTGTACTGTACTAGTACTGCTTATTCGTCTTCCAATTTGTCTCGCACCAGGTTCATCATATGTGAGGGTTTGGTTAATTTATAAATTACCTCATTGCTGGTCTTCAGCTCCAAGAAGTCTGCGAACCCCCAACTCATTGATAATTCTTCTTATGTCTGTAGAATTGTTCAGCTTCTACCAAAACCAGAATTCATAACTCTTATTTGTAGGAAGGCTTTTACTTTGCCTTAGTTACAAAATGTGAGCAGAGGTTAATCATCTAGTTACAACTCATTTTGAACAAACTTCCAACTTCCAAAAAACATGAAGAGTTTCAATAAATTAGTATATGCACAATAGTTATAGTCTTCTGGTTGTTGGCATTGCTTGACCCCATGGTACATGCTGAAGATTCTTTGCTGCCTCCTATCATTTTTCACAGCATGATGCCAAGTACAGCTTTAATGCTCTTGGAGTTGCTCGAAGTCCATGCGGGATACCTCAGATAAATTATAGAACATATAAAACAAGACTTGCTCCTTAATAAATCCTCTTACATAACAATTAAACTTTTAACGTCGGAAGGATTGTTCTGGATAACAAATGACATTAATATAGTACCTGATGTACTGTTGAGGTTACCAGAAGGGTTACAGCCAAGCGGGATGTAAAGGAAAGAGTAAATTTTGCTATACATTTTTCAAAAATTAACAGATAAGAAAAAGAAAGTAGAAAACTATCACAATTCAGGATCCATACAATGACAAGGTGTTAATCTACACATTCAACATTTACAGCAAACCAACACTACTAACAATGAAACTTGAAAACTACACCAAGAAATTTTATTTCATACAAACAGTTACATAAATGGTTACTGTGCGTATCTACAGACAACATAACATTACTAACATAGTATGTATGTGAAGGTTATGCACCCTTTGGACCAAGAAAGAGTATTGTGTGTGTGAAAAGTATTATTATTATTATTATTATTACAAAAACAATGGTTTCAGAATGTTGGTTGAAGTTATTAAAACTATTCCTATAAAAAGAGTAAAGACAAATACTGCAATATTTAAGTTATGAGATCATTATTTCAAAAAGGTTGGTAAAGCCAAGAACATGCTATTGGATAATGGAACACAATATGCAGCCAAAGAATTTAAAGAGTTTTCAGTCTGAGGAAACATAAACCATATTTTAACTTTCAGATATCACCCACAAAGTATTATAGAGAGATTTGTGTGTGTGTTAGGTAGGTTATGTCAAGCCTATTGTGCAAACAAATATTCAAACTGGACATAACAAATGAGTTTGAAAAATAATTGAATGAATAACCAAAATTTTTTCCAGTGGAGGTAGCAAGACGACGAACAGCAGGGGAACCAATCTTAAAGTAGGCTGACTGGCCAGAGATAATGTTGCCATTAAATCGGTGCTAGCAGATAACATTAACGACTCATTAACCAGAGAGGCAGGAAGTTGAAATGAGAGATAACGATCCTGGTACAGAACAATGTAGGGATCTAATTTTACATAAAAACCGTAATAAAATATTAGAGTTAAAAAGTAATCAGTAAAGTCTTCCCATCATGCGAGAGTCTGTTTCTGATAACCAAAATGCCACACTCAAAGGCGATGGTATTAACTGGCCCACTGACTGGAATGAAAATGGGTATGTATAGTATTCAGGACTTATAACGATTCTTACCTATTTCAACTGAAAAGAAACATCAGAATTATATTTTGTCAATATTTATCATGTAGTGGTGTGGTATTCTGCCTTACAGCAGGTCTTGTGAAGGGTCTGACCGTTGCCAGTCTTTTCATTTCTGAATATTTGTCTCCTTTGATATTGTCCAGCATTTGAGATCTTTTTCCTCTTCCGCTTTTTCCCTCCACCATTCCTTCTACTGCTTCCTTCAATTAACAGTCCCTCCTCAAACAACGTCCAATCCAGTTCCGTTTTTCCTTTCTGATGACTTTCAGCATGTTACTTTCTTCTCCAACTCCTCTTCATTCCTTACTCAGTCTTCTCATTTCACTTTTTCCATTCTTCTCCCTTCCTCAATGTCCAAGTCTCCACACCGTACAGTGCAATGCTCCAGATGTTACATTTGGCAAGTCTTTTCCTCAGATTTTTGTTTAGTGGTCCACAAAGTAATTTCTGTTTCCTCTTGAATCCTCCTTTTGTCATTGAAATTATTTTCCTAATTTCTGTTGAGCAATTCATATCATCCATTATTACACTCCCCAAGTAATTGAAGTTATTCACTTCCTCTATTTCCTCTCCCCCTATTTTCATACAGCATCATCTCCCCTTTCCTCCAATTACCATGCTTTTTGTTTTATTCTTGTTAATCTTCATTCCATATTCTTGTAATTCTGTGTTTAGATCATCTAATATCATTCCCTCTCTCTTGCACTCTCTGCCATCACAACCATGTTGTCTGCAAATCGTATACACTTCACTCTCCGACCCCCTATACAAACTCCTCTCCTTCCATCAAACATTTCATTAATAATTCCCTCCAGATAGATATTGAACAGTGTTGGTGGTAAATAACTACCTTATCTTATACCTCTTCCCAGTTCAATTTCTTCACTCATCACACCTCTTATTCTTACTCTTGCTCTCTGGTTCAAATATAAATTTCTAATTAGCCATCTATTCCTCCAGTCAACTCCATGTTTCCTTAGTATTTCCATCAGTTTGTCCCATATGACACAGTCAAAAGCCTTCTCAAGATCAATGAACATAACATACACCTTCCTTTTCTTCTCCACATACCTCTCCCCTATCACTCTCAGTAGCCCAATGGCATCTCTAGTTCCCACTCCTCACCTGAAACCAAATTGTTCATCTCCTATTACGCAGTTCAGCTTTCCATATAGCCTTCTGTTGAGCATCCTCAGCAAGACTTATTGGGCACAGGCAATGGATCACATTCTTGCCAATTGTAATTAATCAGAACTGAGGTAAAAACAATAATCTATTCTTATTCATAGCGGAGAAATGAGGTAGGTAGTAGCTAACAGTGTACCGTGGTATTCATAACGTAATATTAATTTTTCTTTCCTGTATGCAATAAGTGTGGGATGGCACTTGTATGCAAATCAAAGTAACGTGAGTAGTACTGTTAAGATTCAGAAATGATTTTAATGTGAAGTGTGAGGTTGGGCAGTGAACTACTTCATCTTATTTAACTCCTGCCTCTCCGAAATAAAGATATTCAGTAATTTATTGTCACGTCTCAAGCGTGGGTTTTGCAAGGGATTGAGCGACACAGTTCGTGAAAGGTATTTAGCCGGTTGACCTTAGTGAGAGGGAGACTTTTTGATCTGGCTAAGATGCAGAAATCCCTGGTGTGAAGGTACAAGGCTAGGAAGCAAGCGGGTGGAATTAAGGTCTTGCTAACCTTAACAAGTTGCAGTTTATTCTGAAGAATTACACCTCATCCTAACGGCGTGGTGATTGCATTCACAGGAAGGCCAAGTCTAATACAGAGACGGTGACTGATTCTACCATTCCGACTGCCTTCTAGAAGCTCTGCAATACTTACTAGCACCCTACGTCAGAGTCCCGTGGCTATGCCCTAACGCTCTCCAGCGACTATCTCTGGCTGCCTGCCTACAGCCCGTTCCTCAGCCCAAGTCGGCTGCTGCTATCACGCTGACTACTGTCACTACCTGTAGTCTAACATCGAGAGACGACAGAGCGGCGTTCTCCCGAGTTTTGTTAGCTCTGCCCCTCCAACCCTGCCAGCGCTTGGCTTGACGTAGCGTCGAAGGCAACTTACCCGTGTTTGGTAGCGTTTAAGTATTATTGTTTTTATTGTTCTTCAGAGGCTGGGTGGAGGGATAGAGGCACCTCTCCCAATATGGTCATGCACTGCATCCTGGGCCCTTCATTGGCTCCTCATGACGTAGTGCGGCCCCCACTAAGGGCCCTCTTTCTTTCTTTCTCCGATCCCGGACTTCTCTCTCTAACCAGAAGTTTTCCATTGATATTTTTAATTGCCTACTTATCACGAGTCCCTACACAGAGCTTCTTTTGTCTTGTTATGGAGTCTATTTCTTTTCTTATCACGCGTAGCTGCCCGACAGTTTGGGCTTTCGCCTTGGCTGTCCAGCTGTGTTCCTTTATGACCCCTCTGTCACGCCCGGCATTTAGCTTACATTTTAACTCACCTAGTGTTTACGGACTATTTCCATCGTACTGCCTGAGAAAGACTGTATTTAGACTTGGCTTGTTCGTGCAGTTACAACACCTCCCCCGCCAGGGAAATTGGCGTTACTCCTCAGAGCAGCGTCAGTTGTGACTCTCTCATTTTATTTGGGTTATCTGCTTACATTTTCTCTGTTACATCAACACTTGACATGATATTTTCTTTCATTATACATTCGGTACACTTAATTCCATTAAGTTCTTAGTAGGACACAATTAATTTACACATAGATAACATTTATCAAACATACATTTATCAAGGTACAGTTTTACTAAGCGTTGATACAAAATACCATTTTCATAAACATTGGTAATTACAATTACATAGTAGGTACATTTTCATAAAACACTAAATATTGACTACACCTTTTTATTAGACACTTTTAATACCTTTGGTACACACATATTTTATCTTTTACTTTTACTTAAGGCCTGTCTCTGAACAGAACTGCTTCTTCATGGTTTTTTCCACTTCTTTCATATATTACCACATCTTCAGTTTCTTTATTAGTTTGTCTCATACTTAAGCTAGTCTCTGGGTACTGATTTACAATGGTGTTTCTTATACATACTTTACCACAACAGTCACTACCATCAAAGTATTTCCATATGCTTTTGAAGCATTCTTTACAACATCTACAGTTTGTACAGCAACATGTTATTATAATAAAAATGACTATGCTATAGCTACATGTGTAGTTACTGAGTAATGTGTAAAATATCTGGAATATTTGAGTTCTTCCTCCTGCCTTTCTGCCATTCGCTGGACATCATCCAGTCTTTTCCCGGCGACTTTCAAATTGTCTAATTGTGTTACTACCTGATCCAATGGTAATTGTGTTACTGCCTGATCCAATGGTAATTCTAATGTTAGCATTGAGACATTTTTCTTTTCTTCATTTACAACACAACAATCAAATTCTAAATTAATCTGCGGTATTATATCTTTCTACGTTACGTTGCTATGAATTACTCCATCTGTTTGTATGAAAACTCTTGTTCCATACCCCTTATATTTACTATAAAAACTTATTTTTCCTACCCTTTTCATTAATAAGTCCTTTGGGGGTTCCTTTCCACGTAATAATGTTAGGCCTTCTTCCTTAGGAGCTACATATAACCATTCGTTACTGTTTAAATGGGACCAAAAGCTCTGATTCAGTGCGACTATTTTTCGCACACAATCTTCCGGAATTTCTCTTACCGGTTGCAACAATTTGGCTTCACACTCCTCATGGTCGAATGTCGATAGCATTGTGAATGACTGTCTGCACAGTCGCCTATTTTTACTGAGTTCCTTACATTTTAGGTCATCTGCAGAAAGTTTTGTGTATTGCCTTTTGGATTCATCTATCAGTAGAAATTCTTTCCCTGGCTGGATGTGTATCTTCCCTTCATATCTGGGATCTCTTTTGGTAATGGGAGAACTCTGTACAGATTAAAATTATTAGTATCTATTAAAGGAATGTTAATTACATACCCTAGTATTCTACCGGAGATGAAAACATCTAAATCAATGATTCTTAATAACAGGTAGCCTGAAGACTCCGCCAGAGGAACAGGAAACTTTACATCTTTTAGTTCATCCTGTATTAAACTTAGATATTTCACAATTTGGACTGGGTTAATTATGTGTGGCTGCAGTATTCCATTTTGAACGTTTACAATGGCATTTATCATCTGCTCATATTCCTCTTCAATTTGGCCAAACACTGCCACTAGTTGTAATACTTGTTCCGTTACTGTGGCAAAAGATGCTACTCATTTAAAACCCGTATCGGTTTCCTTCACGTATTCCTTCATGATCCTTTCTAGTCTCTGCACGCCTGTCTTTAGAATGTGCTCATTTGACTCTAGTGTATATACTGTCCTGTTTACTCTTGCCAATGTGGCCCTTACCACTGCCACCTGTTCCTTCATTAACCTCAGCAATCCTTCCAAGTTCCTCTCCATAGCATCTATTCTTTCTTTATAGTATGCTGCGTCCACTTCGTCCAACATTCCAAACAGTATCTTACTCACCTGTCCAACGAAGCTGAATACTCCTCTCTTTCTTCTAGTTTAGTGTTTTGTGAGTTGTTGTACTAGTTGCTGCAGACCTGTGATCTTTTCTTCGTGATGTGTAATTTGCTGATCTAGTACTCTACATTCTATTAATCGCATGTTTAGTTGTTTCAATGTTTCCCGGCACCTGTGTACTGCTGCCCTACCATACCTCTCTGCTTTCTGAAATCTTTCTGTTATTACATCTAGATTTACATATGTGACTGTTCTCCATGTGGTACTGTGTACTTCTACTTGTCCTATGAAATTTAAAAGACCTGTTTCAACCTGTTGGCATGTACTTTGGTTCCCTTATTTCTCTTAACTTTTATGACTACGTTAGGACCTTCCACTTTTAATACTTCAATGGATCTCTCCATTGTGAATCTAGTTTCCGAGATCTACCACGTCTCACTGACTCATCGTGCAATGACACTTTGTCTCCTACCTTGAATTCTTTTGGGTTTTGTTTCAGATCATACTATCCTTTACTGATTACCTTATTCCTTATAATCGGGTCCCTAGCCACTCAGTGGGCTTCCTGCATTCTTGCTCTTAGCTTATTGACATCGGCTCATAATCGTAACTTACCTGCAGTGTTTCTTGGTGCAGTACTCCTGGTATGTTAACCTTCCTTCCGTAAAGTAACTTGAATGGTGTATAACCTGTGCTGCTGTGTGGTGTTGTGTAGAACGCAAAAATTGCATACGGCACCCATTTGTACCATGAACTTTGATCGCCTGTTACGAAGTGTCTGAGATATTCTACAATTGTTCTATGACTCCTTTCTAGTGCACCATCTGACTCAGGGTGGTACGCTGTGGTATTTATATGTTTCACCTTCAACAACTTACATACTCTTTTAAACACGTCACTCAGAAAGTTAGATCCTTGGTCTGTTAAGAAAACTGAGGGAATTCCATATCTTAGTACTGTGTTTTCTACAAATGCTTCTGCGACTGTTTTGGTGTCTTGCTTGTCAATCGGGACTGCTAAGGTGAATTTGCTCAGGTCGTCTTGGAATGTTAACATGTACCTTTTTCCTGTACTAGATACATCTAGTGGACCCACTATATCCATTGCACATTTTGCAAATATTGTTTCTGCTGTGACTGCAATTTCTAAGGGCATCCTGGTTTTCATCTGTGTGTCTTTGTTCTTTTGACATGATGGGCACTTCCTAATGTAATTTTCAATGTCCCGCTACATTCCGCTCCACTGGTTGTATGCTTTTATCCTTTCGAGTGTCCTAAGCATTCCTTGGTGCCTTCCCAAGGGATTATCGTGCATCTCTTTTAATATATTCTCGTTTTCTTGGGGACTAATTTCCTCACTGCTATTCATTTCCTGGTCTATCTCACCCAACACTTGTGCTTGCCGCACGTTTACAGAACTCTGTTCCACCTTCCACCTTTGCTTGTGCTACGGAGGTTCTTTCTGCCTCCACATTTCGCTTCGGACCTATCTCTTCCCTTCCTTCATGCCTTACCCAGCTTAACGCGTCCTCATTACTTTTTAGCTTTCCTGGCTTATATACTGCCTCGTAATCGTACTCTTTGAGCTTCAGCCTCCACTTTAAGAGCCTCGAACTCGGGTCTTTTACACTAAATATCCATGTTAGTGGCTTATGGTCTGTCACCACGGTGAATTTTTGGCCATAAACGTGTGGTCTAAACTGCTTTACTGTGTACACTATAGCTAACAATTCTTTTTCTGTTGTACTATTGTTTTGTTCTGCTTTGTTTAGTGCTCTGGATGCATATGCAATGGGCAAGTCTTCGCCAATCTTCTTCCCTTGTGATAACATGGCGCCCAACGCTGCGTTATACTCGCATCCGTTGTGATTATAAACGGTTTCGTAAAGTCAGGGTACTAAAGTAAAGGAGGCTCTTTCAGCTCTTCGAACGCATTGTTCTGTCGTTCTCCCCATTGGTACTCTACTCTACTCCTTTCTTTAAGAGCTCATGGAGAGGTTTCGCACTTTTGCTGAAATTTGCAATGAAATGTCGGTAATACCCTATCAGTCCTAGAAACCCTTTTAGTTCTTTCGTTGTTCTCGGCTGTGGGAAGAACTTCACCTTCTCCACCCTTGCCATATCCAGTGATATTTGCTTGTCAGTGATACAATGACCTAGGAAGATTACATCCTTCCTCAGGAATTCACACATGTCTGGTTGCAACTTCAAATTGTGCTCTCGCAACCTGTCAAATATTTCCCGGAGTTTTTGTAATGCTCCTGCAGGTTTTTCCCATAACATACTATGTCATCCAAATAGACAAAGCACTTCACACCTTGCAAACCTGCCAAAACTGTGTTCATCAGTCTCTGGAAACATCCTGGGGTTCCCTTCAGTCCCATCGGCTTCTTTTGTATTCGTAATGTTGATAGTTTGAGCTGAATGCCGTTTTCTCTCTGTCCTTCTGGTCCGTTACTATTTGATGATACCCGCTTGCGAGGTCAAGTGTCGAGAAGTACTTGGCTTGCCCTAATTGATCCAGGATATCGGAGATATTCCGTAGTGGAAATTCATCGCCTACCGTGATGTAATTTAATTGTCAGTAGTCCACTATGATTCTCCATTTCTGCTTGCCACTGGCATGTAGCTTCTTTGGAACTAATAGTAATGGTGCGTTCCATGCGCTATTGCTTTCGACAATTATGTCATCCTTGAGCATCTGCTCTATCTGCTCTTTTAGCACTTCCTTTTGTGTTTCAGGGATCCTGTACGGTCTAGCATTCACTACCTTCCCCGCGTGTTCCGGCGCAATCGGTATTCTGTGTTTCACTGTAGAAGTAGAGGACAGTTTGTCCCCTTGTAGATGAAATACATCTCCGTATTCCGTGCAGACCTCTGCTAGAGCCGCTCTTTTCTTTGACGTTCAAATGATCCATTGTGAGTTGCCTTCGCAACACACTAACACGACTTTCCATCTTGCCTACAACATCAGTGCTACAGTTTACTTCACGTATTTTCATGATTCTTTCTAATTCTTCCGTTATTAACCTGACATTTCCTAGTCAAGCTCTGTCCTCTGACACTATCAATGCACTTACTATGCATTTCCCATTTCGCACTTTTACTAAGGCCTCAGGTATATGCACCCCTTGTGCAATCTCCTACCTTGTTATGACCATTTCTTTTTTGATTCCCCATGGTACCTTTCAGTCCACTTTCAACAACATTATTCTTTCTTCTCAGGGCCCTATCTCCCCGCCTATTTCTGAATCTGCTTCTATCTCCTGTCCCTTTGGCTCTTCCTCTACTGCTAAGGGTATATCTCGCCCTTTTAGTCATATTACTTTACCTGCATAGTCCAGCTTGACTCTATGCTCTGTTAAGAAATTTCTTTCTATCAGTCCATCATACGGAACATCTAGTCCTCTCCCGTACACGTGAAATTTCTGTCTCACTTTTTCGGAGCCGTCTATTCTTAAGTGTATCTGTACCGTGCTTATTGTGCTAATGGCTTCACTGGTTACACCTTTTAACCGAAGCCTTTCTGCTTCATTGGTTCTAAGCGTACTCTTTACTAGAATACTTGTCCTCTTGAGCAAACACAATTCTGCTCCGGTGTCTATTAGTAGCTTCAAATACTTTTTTAACTCTACGCAGTACAATACTATCACGTCATTTTCTGTTGCACAGTCAATTACCCTAACTGTGGGTTTACCTATCGCAAAAAGGCCCGACTGCGTGGCCTTGCCGCCTCTTAGTTTCCTTGTACCACTTTGCCGGTTTTACTTGATACTGGTACCCTGCCTTTTCTCCAGGCGTGCCAGGGCCCTTCGTGGCAATCTTTCACATAGTGGCCCTGCCGCTTACCCTTAAAACAGGCTACATCCTTTACTCTCGTACACGGAACTCCGCAGCTCCCTGGTAGATTACACTGTGGGCATCTCCACTCCCATAATCCTCCGTCGGCTTCTCTATGATTTCCTCTTAATTCTCTTGTATCTATCGCATGAACTTTTCTTAACCACAACCAGCGTTCCATGTCTGTGTGTCCTGGCTTGTCGCACCCGTAGCAAAAGTTTGTAATCTCTTTGCCTGTCATTGCCCGTACTCTATCCTCTGGTCTGTTTTTCCTACACTTGCTTGCTATGTGGCCTCTCAACCCACAATTGAAACATTTCAATTCTTTAGTTTCTCTCGTGCTTTTTACCGCTTCCTTACTTCGGGCAAACGTTACCCTCGGGGTTAGTCCCCCTTCTTTCATGGACAGTATTGCACTCTTTTTCTGCAGTGCCAACTCCACTGCTGCTGCTAACGTTAATTTCATCGCCTCTGCTTCTCACTATTGTTTGTACTCCATAGTTGCTTACCCCTGTATAAAACAGGCTCTTCCTAAGGAATCAACCAGTTCTATCGCACCCTTCAAGTTTTCTCTAGCCATAACTCTGTTTACTGCTTCTCTAAAATCACTCTGCATTTCATCTATTCGGCTTGCCCACATTGCAATTGGCTCTCCCTGTCCCTGTCTTGCTTGGAAAATCTTACATGCGTAGTAGTCTATGGTGTGCTTATTTGCATAGTTTTCTTCTAGAACGCATTTCACCTCCTGTCACATCCCAGTGCGTTCGCGCACTTGCAGTCTTGATCTGGCCTCACCGGTTATTTTTGCTTTAAAGAACGTCAGTAACGTTTCATGTTTCTCTGGCTGCACTAGTTCACATGCTCCATCTACATTTTCAATAAATTCCCTTAAATCCTTTTTATTCCCTTCGAACACTTTCGCAACAATACATAAGGATTCCGTCACTGACACCTTACCGTTAGTGGAGGATGACAGAACTTCATTAGTCTGGGGCATCTTAACTATGTTAACACTTTACAATATAAAGAAACAATATTCTTAAGACAATTTTATAAGTACCGCTTCTCTTGTGGTGCACCGTCTGTTCTGTTGATCCGCGTTGTCTCGCGCTGTCTTTGTGCCCGCACTGCTGCAATGCGTGGATCGCCGCTCTGCTGGGCTGTGCCGACCCTGTTGCTCGCCTTGGCTGCCACTGAACTCGGGGAAGAAAACCCCTTTAGGAAATATTTTTTTGTGCAGCAATATGTACGCTGTATATTTTCGTATTACGAAGGTATAAATTCGAATTCCACCTAACACCGCATGTTACTTGCCGAACCATGTAATCGAGATTGCGATGCGCTTTTGTAAGCCAGTTATAGCTCATGTCACGTGATCCCGCCAGCCGGTGACAGCGGATATTCAGAGCGTAGGACACGTGATGTAGTCCGCTAATAGCAACATCACTGTTAAGTAGCGCAGATACACTAACAGGAAAAGTTGATGTTTTAAATTAAAATACATAGTGTTGCTACAAGAAAAGCAAAGCTTTCACGTATAACATTGGTCTCTAAGGTTAATAAGCTGCAACAGAAGCTAAGCTTTCACATATAATGTTGATTTTTCTGCCCGTGATTCTTTGCTACATGAAGAATCGAAATATCGTTGTCTAATACTGCGTAAGCTGTTAATACAAATAGTACCCAAGACTGGTGTGGTTTCTCGATCTGATTACGTTTATTTTGTCACTGCTAGATAAAAAAAATACGCCTTTCCAACATTGCAGAAATTGTAACACACACCAAATAAACAATACTGTTTTGGTACAAATGGTCAATTTTATAACAGGACAGAATATAATTCACGAAGAACAACATAAAATGCCTATTAGGCCTACTACAAGCAAATAGTTTAATATTAGAAAATAGTTTCACATTTCATTCATACGCTCCAGTTTCTCGAGCATGAGATCTAAAAGTAGTAGCACGAGATTTTTACATGAACTTGGAATCGTCATACTCTTCCCTAATTGGTGTGCTGTCCCCATTTCTTCTCCTTCCTCGTTCTAACAAACAATCTTCTCATGACTAATTCTGGAACTATTCCTACCTTTGTCAAAATTTAGTCGCCGGTTAACTTCACTAACCCTGCCAGAATCACCGGTTTAGTTATCCCTAATTATTCTCCGGTTAGGCGTTGTTATGTTCGTACAAAGCACTTTCCGCGCTACTTCCAGAATAGAAGTTAAGCGGTTGCTAGACGGGGACTGTACAACTGGCCCTTATTAGTGTAGTGATCAGGCCAAAAATTTTCTTACAAAATTTCATTTTCTTGGATACACCGAGAAGATAATACGTAATCTTTCTTACCTGTTATTCCTGTTAGTCGTTTATTTCCACTCTGGTAGTCTGACTATGGATTTCGCTAGTAATTATAACAACGCTGATCATTCGCTAACCTAATGAACCACACAATCAGACAGCGGTTGGCGTTCACTCGTTCTGCTTTACTCCGCTCACCTCGTATAACCCGGTCCCCTTTTGCCTGCAGGAAAATCTGTTTTTAGATGCGATGAGGATTCCCCTGTCAGACATCACGTACATTATGCACGCATTCGAAAGTTAACTTATGATTCATTCAGAAATCAACTTACAGAGTGTGTTGAAAAACCAACAGGGATGCGTTTCAAGATCATAGGAGTAATCGGTAGACCAACGTGCGCTGGATGCTAGGCGCTTTGTGAAACGGTTTTTTCTTTTCAAGAATATGAATTTAGCGCCCTCTCCTCCCCCCGCAATTGTCATTCGGATCAGATACATCGGTTTGCCTGCCCCCCTGCTGCGCATGCGTGAATTTGGCAGCTTCGGCGCGGCAACAAAATTTTTCCCGGTTGCATCTAGCTGGTTGCTGCGACTGCTTGTAAGCCAACAGCCACATTTCTGTAGCCAGAAGGGGGAGAAGGTACTACTCATACGCCACTCAACTGCACAAGCGCATGAGCCCGCTCGTGACTGCTATAACGAATCTAATCAGTTGTGACGTCACGCTCATCGGAGGCATTTTGTTGTTATGAAGCATTGCCTTCTTAAAGCCTTTGACACATTTTGCTGTTGGCAAATGTTTGTGTGAGCACTGTGTTTTATTGTTGTACACGGCACATTTCTTTTGCAATTTATATTTTATTTTCATATTTTTTTCTCGTTCACGTTTTATTGTTGTACTATTACTCTGTAGTAGCGGGATACAGTAATATCCTTTGTTTGAGTATCGATTCTTACCAGTCAAGATTACAAAAATTTAACTGAAAACTAAAACAACGAAAAATTCCCGGAATTCTAAAAAATTCCCGGGTTTTTCCCGTTTTTCTCCCGGATGAAAAAATTCCCGGGTTTTTCCCGGATCTCCAGGTTGTCCCGGGTCGTATACATCCTGTTTTTGTTTTTAAAAAAATTTTGATTGTTGTATCTTTTAATAAATATATGTTGTAAGAATTGGGGTAGCATGTTTGAAAGAGCGTTAAGACTGACCAACAGTACCGTGAATCTCTTTCAGAGTGATCCCCTGGTTCACTGTTTGCCATTGGGTCCATTTGATCAGCTTCTTCATTAAGTTGTCATCCAAAGAATACTTATCTTTCAGAGATACATTTGCACACTTTTCACATTTTGACAGCATGCAAACTTCTTTCTCTTCATTGCAAACTGTTGTGCTAATGAAGTCAGAAAATGTGGTTTTCACATGTGGAACAACCTTGCTTATAACTTGCAAAAGTAGCTTTAGGTTCTTGTGGTAGTGGCAGACATACACATTGGGTGCTGTATCCTGTAAGGTGCACACAAACTTTGGTCTCTAGCGCAGAACTTTGACAATATTATTGGCATATTGGCATGTTAGGGAATTCCTCTTGATATATAGCATATGCTTCTTTCAATGTCATGATCATGTACCTCTTCTAGACTTCGGTTTTTCCACCTTCCTTATCCTTCATTATCACATAACCTTTCATTCCAGGACTTTGCCATGAAATGTCATCTCGAACATAAACAGCAGCCATAGCTTTTTCTGTGCCTGGATTTAAGTGTTGAATCTGATTTTTCACCTGTTGTTCATTTACTAAAACTCCATGAGCAGCAGCTAATTCCAAGACAACTTCCTTGTACTTCTCAGCTAAACAAGTTTCCACACATTTAACTGCTTTCCTTAATGTAGCTAGAGATTTTTATGGACTATTGGTGTAGATGACGTAAGCATCACCGTCATTGCCTTCATTGCTGCTTCTGACTTAATGTCTGAATTTTCTTTGATTAAGTTTCTCTTTTTCTCTCTGCCTCTTAAGTAGAGCAGCAGTTAAACTTGGCCATTTCAGCCTTTTCCTTTCCCTGTCCTTTCTCTTAATCACATCACTTAACCCTTTCTCCTTGAGTCATTTCCGGTATTCTCTCGTTTTCGTAGCTGATGTGAAAGGCATGATAACAACTGTAAAAACGAAATATCTTGGTTGAGAATTTTTGTGGGAACAGTGTAATTGCTAGAAATAAGCCAATATTTATTTTAAATAAAAAGTTCTATACAATATAGTGATCTTCTAACAACACACTACATAAAAATGTGTGTAATATTAGCCATAATACGTAGTGACCTCCTCCTGTTGCAGTACATAGGAAGTCAGCAACTTCTTTTTCTGCAGGCAATATGCGGGTTTTCTGATAATTTGGTTTTGCCATTGCTTCCAAGAGAAGCATAGGCTATGGAAGAAGAGATGCTGTTTATCAAAATAATTAACTCCACTCTGCATGTAGTATGCAGCCATTTCATTGCAATCTTTACTAAAGAAGCTTATTAACTCACCTTTAAATAGTTACTCTTCAGATTCACAGAATATAAGTTTCTACTCTCTGAAAAGTATATTCTTGGTCTGTGGGACTTACCCTCTTTCCCTCCAATTTTAGAAACAGTATAGCCAGGGTGTATACGACCCGGGACAACCGGGAGATCCGAGAAAAACCCGGGAATTTTTTCATCCCGGAGAAAACCAGGAAAAACCCGGGAATTTTTTAGAATTCCGGGATATTTTTTGTTTTAGTTTTCAGTTAATTTTTTGTTATTTTGACTGGTAAGAAATAATACTCTAACAAAGGATATAACTGCATCCCGCTACTGCAGAATAATACTGCAGCAATAAAACATGAACGAGAGAAAAAAACTAAAATAAAACTTAAGTTGCAAAGGAAATCCGCCATGTACACAACGAAACACAGTGCTCATACAAGCGTTTGCCAGTAGCAAAATGTGTAAAAGGCTTTACGAAGACTATGCAGTGCTTCGTAACAACAAATTGCCTCCGATGAGCATGACGTCACAACTGTTTACATTAGATTCTTGTCAGCAGTTGCGAGCAGGCTCATGCGCATCGCAGTTGAGTCACGCATGTACCTTCTCCCACTTCTGGCTACAAAGGTGTGTTTGTTATCTGTATAAGCAAGCAGCAAGATGCTACCCGGAATAATTTTACTGGCGTGTGCAAGCTGCCATATTCACTGGGAGCAGACTGGGGTATCCGCCCCGGGCGGCAATTTCAGTCAAGCATTAATCGCCATGCGGATCAATGAAGTTATTTTTGTCGGTATGCCGAAGAAACATTGCTTTATTAATCTTTTCCGCTGAGGCAGTCAATTTATTTGAAACGAAGTGGTTAATTCCACACTGTTGGCTAGTTTCAACTGTTCGCTGCATTTGAAGAGAGCATGTTTTCATCTTATAGCACGTATGGCATTATGCCATAATAAAGAACCTAAAATGAAATAAAGCAGTACTGGTAGTCCAAGAAAATTTACAACCGAATCTGGACTTACGAATGTGTACTTTAAGTCGAATTTTGCATTTTAGTATGGTTCACGAAATTCCTCTGATGTCTTGTTTGTTTTATGACATAATGTAAGATCTTTTAATGTTTTACGCGTACGAACATACGGGCTTCCTGCGTCATCGTAGCTGCGCAAGCGCGGTGAAGCCTGTTATCTGGTGCTCTCTGTTAACTGCTGAAACGAATCTCTTTCTAAAAGGTCGCGGGAAAATATTGCGAATGATTGACTCAAAAGCGTTACTTTCAAAGTAAATTTCCTTTTATGCAAGATGAAATAAGTGCGAGAATGTGCGATGAATTTCTTATTCTTAAATCACAGAGCGTTTGACTCTCATTTAAAAACCAACTGTTTGAGGATGGCCATTTAGTAAAAATTTCGAGCCCAGAAGATCAGACATTTATGTCGGTATTAAAAATTTTACTGACACATTTGTGTGATGCATCTAAAAGTGTAACACGCGCAAAAAAGATCAACATTATACGTGAAATTTTAGCTTCTCTTGCAGCTTATTAATCGTTGAGACCAATATTATACGTGAAAGCTTTGCTTTTCTCGTAGCAACACTATGTATATTAATTTACATCATTAACTTTTCCTATTTGTGTGTATGCGCTACTTAACGGTGATAATGCCATTGGCTGACTACATCACGTGTCCTAAGCACAGAATATCAGCTGGCTGGTTTAAGGCGCTGCAATCTTGGACTGTGCGACTGGTCCCGGCGGA
Organism: Schistocerca cancellata; assembly: GCF_023864275.1. Lineage (NCBI taxonomy): Eukaryota > Metazoa > Arthropoda > Insecta > Orthoptera > Acrididae > Schistocerca > Schistocerca cancellata. Next base: position 273,542,109 of record NC_064630.1, read on the forward strand.
GGGAGTCCTCCCTCGGGCATGGGTGTGTGTGTTTGTCCTTAGGATAGTTTAGGTCAAGTAGTGTGTAAGCTTAGGGACTGATGACCTTAGAAGTGAAGTCCCATAAGATTTCACACACATTTGAACATTTTTTTTATCCGCTGGCGAGATCACGTGACATGAGCTATGACTCGCTTACAAAAGAGCACCACAATCTCGATTTCAATGCTTCAGGAAGTAACATGCGGTGTTTGGTGGAATCCGAATTTATACTTTCGTAATACGAAAATGTGCAGCGTGCATGGTCTTTTTTCCTGAGTTTCGTTTTCTAGAGGGCTGAAAAATTCTACGCCGGTTTTTTAAAACGACAACCTTTCAAAGGGCCGGCCGGTGTGGCCATGCAGTTCTAGGCGCTTCAGTTTGGAACTGCGTGACCGCTACGGTCGCAGGTTCGAATCCTGCCTCGGGCATGGATGTGTGTGATGTCCTTAGGTTAGTTAGGTTTAAATAGTTCTATGTTCTAGGGGACTGATGACCACAGATGTTAAGTCCCATAGTGCTCAGAGCCATTTGAGCCTTTCAAAGGACTGATAAGTTTTACAGTTCCGAGGAAAGGTATACTGTGACTTAACAAGTAAAAAGTGTAGTTTCACCCGGGAGAAAGTGTGTTTTCAACCGGGAAACCCGGGAATTTTTTTTCGTTGTCCGCGTATACACCCTGATAGCCCACATACAAAATTGCAGTATAGCCAACATATAAATGTATTTGACCTACAATATCTCACATTCAGTTATAAAATTATTGTCATTCTATTGGTCCATTTATGTCATTCTGTTATCATTACAAAATATTGTTTCTAATGAATATTTTTTTTCTCTGTTGTGAGACTTTTATCTATCTCATAAATCTGTATTTGTATGCCCATTTTCAGGATCCTATAAAATTGCATTGACCCTGAAACACAAGTTTCAGGCTTTTTTCACTGATGGAATGACAGGAGATAACAATAAAAAATAAATCAGCCTGGGGACTTTACTAATTAAATAATATCAATATAAGCTATTGAAATGGGCTGGCTTAAGATATTTGTAAAGTTTCCAGATATATTCTGTTAATAAATTACTTTACAATTCGCCAAAGTAGTACTTTGGAAAAACTGATTTCTTAGAGGGTCTAGAAGCTGAAATTTTAGACAAGCTCTAAAGCCATTTCTGGAGTCCCAGCACTTCTTAACATTAAAATGAAGCTTCAGATTAAAAAATAACTTCCAGACAAATTGCCATTGCTTTCCAATTAGTTAAGTTGTCCTAATAATGGTGGTTGTAGATGGGTGCAATTCACCAAATGGTGATACGTATTAACAAGATGAAAAATGTAAATGCAAGTTCTGTTGTTGCTTTTCACAACTTTTATGTCTTTATGCATGTAAATCTATATAAAACACTAATATCACATCTTTAATTTTTTTGCTTTTGTGTTCCTATGCGCTGCATGCTCATGGTGCTACGTTGCTGGACCTCTGAACAGTACTTCCACTTCATTGCATGTAGGTTCTTTAAATGGCCTACACATATAAAGAAATATTTGTAATGATTGTTATTCACACCACCCCCTTCTGGCAAGGATATCATAGGGAGGTTTGATTATATCTGAGTAAGCTGACAGAAAATTGAATTTTTTTTACGTATGTAAATTCCCCTCCCCCCTCCACTGATCTCATTATCTGTTGGGTTTTTGATCTGGTGCAATAAAGATGTACGTAATTGCACTCTCCCAACATTCTGTTAACTAAATGTTAGAATATGCAGAGGTCACAAATTTTCATTCTCCTGCCAAACCACGTCCTAATCTCCACATGCTGATGCAATGAGGACTTGCATTTTTAAATGGACCTTTTTGAAGAAGAAGTCAACACAAAGAGAGAACAGCCAATGAGGCCATGCTAGCACTAATGTACATCATTGGGGAGACAAGGTAAGCTCAAAGGAATTAATCTTCAATGTTCCAGCACTGCCACAGTGTTCCATAACCCTCATGCATCCACCCCTGAGTGCATTTTTGGACTTATAGTTTCTGGTGTGGCTAAACATGCATTATCGTAACTAAATCAGCTCTGAACAATTCTCATTATCTCTCTCTGTAACCAATATTTGTCGTGACCTATACGAGGGAATTGCCATTGAGAGTGAGTTAGCATATTTGTAATAATTTAAAATAATTATATTATTTTGTAAATTTGCTATTATAGTAACTGATGTCCTCCTCTATTTTGCGAATGGGATACTACATTATCGCAACAAGGATGTAAATCACACAATGTGCAAAAAATTAAACATAATCAATTGGAGAATTAATTCTGGAATGAGAGAAAAAGCCAAACAAATGATAGGAAAATTCATGATTAATTGCGTGCATGACTACGCTTCTTTGTGTCTCTGCCAATAGTGATCATAGTACCTTTCCAAATCCAACTCCCAAACTGAAGCATTCTCATAAAACACGTAGATATTTGGACAGAAAATTAATTTTAGGGACAAAGAAAAATGTGTGCATACATATTCATCTTGAGCTTGAAGCTCTGGTGTCTGTGTTTGCATTAACAATAACATATGTTTTTGTGTGTGGTTCACCTTTAGCAAAACGCTATTTTGTTTTTTGTCCCAGACATGTGTCACTGCAGTTGCAGCATCATCAGTGTTTTTTTTATTATTATGGCTGTTAAACATAAGGAATGTTCTTTACTGTTTAAATACATATAAATATTGGTTTCTAAATCGTAATTACAGATTTTTCAAGAGCACATAAAGTTGTGTATTCATACCTTCTTACCACATGGTGTGGTTTTCCTGCTGTATTAAGTTTTCACAGTGTCTGCTTTTCTTTACATTTTGTCACTTGCAGCTACATTAAGTTGTATATATGATTGTAAAAAGACTAGTGTACAGTTGAAAGTAGTTTCCTAAGGACACTCATGTGTTGGACTCGAATGAGAATAGAGACTTTTAAATTTTTTCATGTCTCAGTTATGATCAAAGCGACACACATGTAAGCTATTTTGAAGAAGTATAAATGATTCTATGTTCGAAGAATGGGTTAGCTTGCCGAAGTTATTGTTTATAAATGTTGAAAATATATTGTGATTGAACTGAAAAGTATTCTACGAGTAGACAAATTGTTTCAAGAATAGAAAAGTAGTTAGTACATTCCCTTAACTAGCAACATATACTAGGAGAAGAATGGTATTGGGAGATCGATGTAGTGGATTAACCCGAAAAGAGGATCTGCTATACATAACGGGCAAGTTAACTGAATTGAGAGACGTGTGAGTCTTGCACCCCAGCACCACACTGTCTCTCGATGTCGTCTGGAGAACGTTAGAACGTGGCGACCTAAGTGATAGGACCCGAAGAAAACGGGAATTTTACAACAGAAACGGGATAAGATTTTATGAGTTGCCATAGCAACAGGACGTAACAAGATACGTGAACTGTTTCCAATAGTTGTATTGAGTCCAATAAAGCAGTGGAAGAAAGTTGCGAGTGCAATTCAGTAAAAGACTTGAGAAAGTAATAGTGAAGAAAACTGGAGAGAAGACCTCAATTTTTCGACTAAGAAGATCGAATGAGGAGAGTAAGCAGTCTTGACATATGTACATTGCGCTGACGCTGACTCAGTAACCAGCCACCGACACCGACTGCACCAGTTGCTACCCACCAGTGCTGACTCCACGTCCGCTCGCCGACGAAGATGCTGAAACTGATATTCGACACCGCCAGTGCCAGTGCTGTCTTCTGGCACTGATTACACATTCACTGACCTATGCAGCGAGAATTCTATGCCAGTGAGCATGGAAAAAAAAACTTTATTTCTCTAGTAAGAAGTGTTACAAACGCTGTGGGGTGAACTTTTACTGTGTAATTGGTATAACTGAAATTAGCCTTAGATGCTCCCAAGAGCTAAACTCTATAAAAGCATGGGCAGTATACATCCAGCTGGAGAGAGATCAGAACCATCCATGGCTATGGGAATAGCTAAAGAAGGGCCTGACTTGTCTGAATTGGAAAATTTAATTAGAGCCCAGAGTGAAGCTCTAACTAGATTAGACGTTAAGTTAGAAGCACAGAGTGTAACTTCAACTGCTCAGATTGCCTCTTTGGGGAATTTAATAAGTACTACTTTAAGCGAAAAGGCAGAAGCACAAGGTGAAGCTTTAGATTCTAAGTTTGATGTATTAAACGATAAAGTGGAGAATTTGCGATTAGATTTAAAGAATGAATTAAGTAATTCCTTAACTATCCAGATGAATCAAATGTTCGCTGACTTGAGCCAAAAGCAGGATGAGCAATTTCAGAAGTTGATCCAGAAATTCGAATTTGACATTCAAGATAAGTGTAACAATATAGAGTCTGAATTTGGTGAAAAATTTGGATCATTTCAGAGTGCGTGTAATGTTACATTTGAAGTGGTAAAGCAAAGGCTGCGTACTTTGAAAGATAGTGTGGAATAGAAAAACCGGAAAACAATTTCAAAATCACACACATAGTCGCAGCCACCGCACCAGCTCGAACAGGAACATCACGTCCAGAAGATGAGACAGTGCCAGAACCAGCCTCAGAAGATACAGCAGAGATTGAAATTATCGTCAAGAAAACCGTATCTACTCATCATTGAGATGCTCACACACAGGGAAACTGATGAAAGGGGCCAATTCTTTCTGAATTTGGCCCAATACAACGAATCCAGAATAAGCAGTCAACATTCATGTGGATGCTCCATTGCCTTATAGTCAAATTAGTTTTAAAGACACTCTGCCTAAAAATATATGCAGTAGTAAAACTGTCTGAAGGAATGATCAGGAAGCTTTATGATATAGAAATTTTGCTAGAAAATGTGAAACAATCTGTAAAAGTAATATGTCTTAATGAACATCGGCTAAAATCTGAAAATATCAATCTCCTGAATAAACTTACAAGCTATAAACTGGCTACCAGCTTTTGTAGGGGTATGGGGTATGGCCCCCCATGAACCATGGACCTTGGCGTTGGTGGAGAGGCTTGTTTGCCTCAGCAATACAGATGGCCGTACTGTAGGTGGAACCACAACAGAGGGGTATCTGTTGAGAGGCCAGACAAACGTGTGGTTCCTGAAGAGGGGCAGTAGCCTTTTCAGTAGTTGCAGGGGCAACAGTCTGGATGATTGACTAACGGCTGAAAGCAAGGGTAAACTACAGTCGTAATTTTTCCCGAGGGCATGCAGCTTTTCTGTATGATTAAATGATGATGGCGTCCTCTTGGGTAAAATATTCCGGAGGTAAAATAGTCCCCCATTCGGATCTCCGGGTGGCGACTACTCAAGAGGACGTCGTTGTCAGGAGAAAGAAAACTGGCGTTCTACGGATCGGAGTGTGGAATGTCAGATCCCTTAATCGGGCAGGTAGGTCAGAAAATTTAAAAAGGGAAATGGATAGGTTAAAGTTAGATATAGTGGGAATCAGTGAAGTTCGGTGGCAGGAAGAACAAGACTCTTGGTCAGGTGAATACAGGGTTATAAATACAAAATCAAATAGGGGTAATGCAGGAGTAGGTTTAATAATGAATGAAAAAATAGGAGTGCGAGTAAGCTACTACAAACAGCATAGTGAACGCATTAATGTGTCCAAGATAGACACGAAGCCCACACCTACTACAGTAGTACAAGTTTATATGCCAACTAGCTCTGCAGATGTCGAAGAAATTGAAGAATACTGCGTGAAGAATTTGACAGAACTCTGAAAGACCTGATTATTCAGATAGTGAAGAGAGACGAAAATTTAATAGTCGTGGGTGACTGGAATTTGATAGTAGGAAAAGGAAGGGAAGGAAACGTGGTAGGTGAATATGGACTGGGGGGAAGAAATGAAAGAGGAATCCGCCTGGTAGAATTTTGCACAGAGCATAACTTAATCATAGCTAACACTTGGTTCAAGAATCAGAAAAGAAGGTTGTATACATGGAAGAACCCTGGAGATACTGACAGGTTTCAGATAGATTATATAATGGTATGACAGAGATTTAGGAACCAGGTTTTAAATTGTAACACATTTCCAGGGCCAGATGTGGACTCTGACCACAATCTATCGGTTATGAACTGTAGAGTAAAACTGAAGAAACTGCAAAAAGGTGGGAATTTAAGGAGATGGGACCTGGATAAACTGACTACAACAGAGGTTGTACAGAGTTTCAGGGAGAGTATAAGGGAAAAATTGACATGAATGGGGAAAAAAATACAGTAGAAGAAGAAGGGGTAGCTTTGAGAGATGAAGTAGTGAAGGCAGCAGAGGATCAAGTAGGTAAAAAGACGAGGGCTACTAGAAATTCTTGTGTAATAGAAGAAATACTGAATTTAACTGATGAAAGGAGAAAATATAAAAATGCAGTAAATGAAGCAGGCAAAAAGGAATTCAAATGTCTCAAAAATGAGATCGACAGGAAGGGCAAAATTGCTAAGCAGGGATGGCTAGAGGACAAATGTAAGGATGTAGAGGCTTGTCTCACCTGGGGTAAGATAGATACTGCTTGCAGGAAAATTAAAGAGACCTTTGGAGAAAAGGGAACCACTTGTATGAATATCAAGAGCTCAGATGGAAACCCAGTTCTAAGCAAAGAAGGGAAAGCAGAAAGGTGGACGGAGTATATAGAGGGTCTGTACAAGGGCGATGTACTTGAGGACAATATTATGGAAATGGAAGAGGATGTACATGAAGATGAAATGGGAGATACGATACTGTGTGAAGAAATTGACAGAGCTCTGGATGACCTGAGTCGAAACAAGGCCCCAGGAGTAGACAACATTCCATTAGAACTACTGACTGCCTTGGGAGAGCCAGTTGTGACAAAACTCTACCATTTGGTGAGCAAGATGTATGAGACAGGCGAAATTCCCTCAGACTTCAAGAAGAATGTAATAATTCCAATCCCAAAGAAAGCAGGTGTTGACAGATGTGAAAATTACCGAACTATCAGTTTAATAAGTCAAGGCTGCAAAATACTAACGCGAATTCTTTACAGAAGAATGGAAAAACTGGTGGAAGCCGACCTCGGCGAAGATCTGTTTGGATTCCGTAGAAATGTTGGAACACGTGAGGCAATACTGACCTTACGATTCACCTTCGAAGAAAGATTAAGGAAAGGCAAACCTACGTTTCTAGCATTTGTAGACTTAGAGAAAGCTTTTGACAATGTTGACTGGAATACTCTCTTTCAAATTCTGTAGGTGGCAGGGGTAAAATACAAGGAGCGAATGGCTATTTACAATTTGTAGAGAAACCAGATGGCAGTTATAAGAGTCAAGGGACACGAAAGGGAAGCAGTGGTTGGGAAGGGAGTGAGACAGGGTTGTAGCCTATCCCCGATGTTTTTCAATCTGTATATTGAGTAAGCAGTGAAGGAAACAAAAGAAAATTCGGAGTAGGTATTAAAATCCTTGGAGGAGAAATAAAAACTTTGAGGTTCGCCGATGACATTGTAATTCTGTCAGAGACAGCAAAGGACTTGGAAGAGCAGTTGAACGGAATTGTCAGTGTCTTGAAAGGAGGATATAAGAGTAACATCAACAAAAGCAAAACGAGGATAATGGAATGTAGTCAAACTAAATCGGGTGATGCTGAGGGTATTAGATTATGAAATGAGACACTTAAAGTAGTAAAGCAGTTTTGCTATGTGGGGAGCAAAATAACTGATGATGGTCGAAGTAGAGAGGATATAAGATGTAGACTGGCAATGACAAGGAAAGTGTTTCTGAAGAAGAGAAATTTGTTAACATCGAGTATAGATTTAAGTGCCAGGAAGTCGTTTCTGAAAGTATTTGTATGGGGAGTAGCCATGTATGGAAGTGAAACATGGATGGTAAATAGTTTGGACAAGAAGAGAATAGAAGCTTTCGAAATGTGGTGCTACAGAAGAATGCTGAAGATTAGATGGGTAGATCACATTACTAATGAGGAGGCATTGAATAAGATTGGGGAGAAGAAGAGTTTGTGGCACAACTTGACTAGAAGAAGAGACTGATTGGTAGGACATGTTCTGAGGCATCAAGGGATCACCAATTAAGGCGTGGAGGGTAAAAATCGTAGAGAGAGACCAAGAGATGAATACACTAAGCAGATTCAGAAGGATGTAGGTTGCAGTAGGTACTGGGAGATGAAGAAGCTTGCACAGGATAGAATAGCATGGAGAGCTGCATCAAACCAGTCTCTGGACTTAAGACCACAACAACAACAACATGGGGTATGGAGGCTCTTGCATACTATTTCATTCCTTGGTAACTAATTAAACTAGCAAAATGTACTGCGAATCAAACTTCATTTCAAATACAAAAAAAAAAGATGTTTGGTCTGTTGTAAGAAGCGAAGTTGGCAGTAAGGCAAAGAGAAAATGCCCTTCTAAAATAGTGATAAATGGTAGAGCTGTTACAGAACCAGTGCCATTTGTGAATCATTCAACAACTTTTTCATAAACTGTTATAAATTTGGTGACTGTTCACCACCAAAAACAAAGCCCAATATAACAGGCAGTAATTGCCCATGTTTTAAATTTTCTCATGCTTCCATCTCAGATGTCATCAAAATCATAATGTCCTTAAAAAATTCAAAATCTGTGGGGTGGGATGAGGTCCCCATTGAAATAATAAAAATAGTCCGCCACAGTTTTGCATATCCACTCTCTTTCATAATCAACCAATCTTTTGATCAGGGATGTTTCCCAGAGTGATTAAAACATGCAGAAGTTCGGCCAGTACATAAAAAAGACAAACAAGATGAATTGGGCAACTATAGGCCATCACACTGTTACCAATATTTTCAAAAATATTTGAACGAGTTGCATGTGATCAGATCGAAAATCACAATTCATCTAACAGCATTATCTTATGCAATCAATATGGTTTCAGAAAAGGCCGCACAACAATCCATGCAATAAATGAATTAGTCACAAAAATCAGCTGATGTCTTGATGATAGAATGTGTGTTTCAGGCGTCTTTTGTGACATGTCCAAAGCCTTGGAAACAGTAAATCATGACCTGCTTCTCCAAAAATTGGCACGCTATAGTTTTCAAGGCAAATCTCTTAGCTGGATGTCATCATACTTGGTAAACAAAACGCAAAGAGTGCTTATTAACATCAATGGCAAGAAATTTCTCTCTGGCTGGAAACACAATCAATTAGATGTTCCACAAGGTTCAATATTAGGGCCACTATTTTTCTGTATTTTCAGTTTGATACTATCCTCTATGCTGATGACTCAACAGCTGTATTGAACAAACACTTGGGGAAGTGGGGGCATGGGTCAAAAACAATAGCTTGACATTAAATTTTACAAAAACAGAAATTGTTAGTTTCACCACAAAACAATCTGAAAAGTCTATAAGTGTATTAAGGTATATGGACAAAAAAATTAGAGACTGCAGACTGTGTCAAATTCCTTGGCGTATTAGTCAATAAAAACCTGTTATGGAGTCACCATGTGGACAGTATACTGGGTCGACTGAATAGCCTTATATATTATCAATATCTTGTATAGTATTACTGATTTAGCTGTAAGAAAAACTGTATATAACGCATATTTTGTTTCAGTCATTAGGAATAGTATAATTTTCTGGGGGTCTGAAAAAAACAAATTTACTTAGAGCCTTTAGACTACAAAAAAGAATCATCCAAGCAATGGTGGGAGCAAAACGAAAGCAACATTGTAAACCTTTAGGCCTATTTGTGAAACTAGATCTAATGAGCATTCCAAGCATACACATCTGTGAAACTCTCACTTTCACAAAAAGAAACCCACAACTTTTTGAGGGCAACTGCTCCTTATATCAATATGATACTAGATACAGAACGAGCTACGTGTTACCTACTGACTGATTAAAATCATATGAAACACTGCCATACTATATGGGCATGAAATTTGTAAATAAAATATGGAAAGGTATGGATGACCCAAATGTAAAAGGTACCAAAAGAGACCTGGAAAAATATCTGAAAGATAAATGTTACTATAATACAGAAGATTTCTTGAATGGAAAAATGCATTATAATTGTAATTAAAATATTTTTTGAAGATGTTACACCATATGTATTATTAGTTTATTGTCGATTTTTAGTATTATTATATATAGTGAAAAACTGACAAGTCACCTATGTCACAATCTTTGATTGTATAAGGCATGTTATGTGATACTAAAAATGGATATGGAAATGGAAAAGACAGGATAAGCTGATCCCTATCGCATGGAGAGCTGCATCAAACCAGTCTCAGGACTGACGACCACAACAACAACAACAACAACAACATTGTCCAATCACAAATTGCAGGCGTCAACACTCGAGTTGATAACATGGAAAGAAATTTTAAGGAAAAACTAGCAACTTCAGACACTATAAAACTAAGTGGTCTGGAGAAATACGTAGAGGAGATGATAGACAGAAAAGTTGCCACGATAATAACCTCCGACACCATGTCTGCAACTCTTTCTTATTAACTCAATGACACTAAGAGGAATGTTAATGAATTATGGAAACAATTCAAACTTATGCAGGATAGAGTAGATAAAAAAGAAACTTCTTCTAACGTCGTATTGACTAGTGAAGTCATGACAGATTTACAATGGGGAGCAAATTCAGGATTGTCTAGGCAGTTTCCAAAATTTAAGCCAGATGGTTGATGTACACCCAACTCATTTTTTAAAACGATTTAACCAAGCCTTGCCTAAAAACTGGAAAGACTAAAAAAAATATAATTCTTGGTAGGGTACATTTTGGGAGAAGCTTCAGAATGGAGCACTGTGAACAGTGAGAAGTTTTCGTCTTGGGCCGACCTCCATAAAAAGTTTAAGGAGGAGGACTGGTCAGTCAGTGCCGAAGAAAAGTTATTATCTGATTTGTGGGACCCAAAGTATTATAACAGTACATGGGGAACTATGAGAAGATATTTTGACTGGTATCTGACATGAGCAAAGTACTTGGATAAACCCATGGAGAAAGAGGGATTAGTTAGAATCTTAATAAGGAAGACTGTAGACTGTAGAAAAATTGTTATCCTTTGTAGACGCACTGGATGCCTTGAATAAAGACTGAAATGAGAACTTACATCAAAATGACGGTCAGAATTCCTGCTGAAGAAAGAATAATAGTAGTAGTAATAATTTTAAGACACATGAGACTAATTTGGCCACAGTACACCAGTGTAATCAGAGTGGTGGTGATGAAAATTATCAAAAGAGACATCCACCTTCGAATATAGGCCCAGTAACATCACAGGAATTTACATCTAGTAGTAACAGAGTACAAACTGGCAATGCAATATGCCAGTTTGGTAACCAGCCTGTGATTGCAAATAACGAGGTAAACGTTGTGCGATCTGGATCCAGGGCGTAGGAATACATTAGATGGCCTAGCTTATGATAAATATGTTAGCTTTATGCATAAAGTACCGACCAAAGAATGGTTGTTATTAGAAGAACCTAGCTTAACTACAGTTAATCTACAACCAATTATAGCTGAAAAGGTAAAAGATTTAGAAGTCAACATATTTATTGTTTCTAGTAGTGAAGTGTCAATTATTTCTAGTGGTTTCTTTAATACATTGCGAAATAAACATAACTTACCGCTATTACCAATAACAAGAGTGTATACAGTACGCATTTCAGGATCAAAAGTAAAGTTGTGAAATAAGACACTCAGGTGAACTGCAACACTGTGACTGTCCCATTTCATCAGACACCTTTAGTGGTGGAAAACATCAATAGAAATGTGTTATTGGGTCTAGACTGGCGATCAGAATTTAACGTCATATTGAATTTTGAGGACAGTTGTCTTTATTTTGGACTAGAAGGCGATAAACACTGGGTAAAGTTTGTGACAGACCCCTAAAAAAGTAAACAAATAACTGAGAATCACCGTTTTCGATTAACAGTGACAGCGCAATTGTCACCAGAGATTGAAGGCTTAAATCATCCATCACACCGAGCTGACATACAAAATAAAGTAAGTGAATTCTCAGTATTTGACAACAACCAAAAATTGGATTTAGCTAAAATTCTATTGGATTACGAAATGGTATTTTCTGATAGTCCAGGTACTATTAGTGACGACGTATGTAAATTTAAGATCAAAAACAATACTCCATTTTTCTGTAAACCTTATCCGATACCAGTGAGCGGTTAAAGAAGAAATAGATAAGATGATTGACAGCAAAATAATAGAACGTAGTACGAGTGTTATGAATAACCCTTTACTAGTGGTAAAAAAGGCTACAGGGTGTGTTCGGTTACACAAGACTGTAGCGAAGCGAAACATGGGAAGTGACGTAGTTCATAGAAGTTACCACATACAGTCGAGGGCGTTGCGAGTGTGATCTTCGAAGACGAAACTTTTGGTGGGCAGAAATAACTGTGTTAGTGTGTTGTGTTGTTTGTTAATGTTTCTGTTGAGGTGGTAGGTGCTGCGTGGAACTGTTGTAGTAACTCAGCAATAGGCTTTGAGCTATTGTGATTTCTAAGAGGCGAAAAGCGGAACGCAAAATTGTTGGATAGAAAACAGGAAACGTGATATACAGGGTTATTACAAATGACTGAAGCGATTTCACAGCTCTACAATAACTTTATTATTTGAGTTATTTTCAAAATGCTTTGCACACACATACAAAAACTCAAAAAGATTTTTTTGGCATTCACAAATGTTCGATATGTGCCCCTTTAGTGATTCAGCAGACATCAAGCCGATAATCAAGTTCCTCCCACACTCGGCACAGCATGTCCCCATCAATTAGTTCGAAAGCATTGTTGATGCGAGGTCGCAGGTCTGGCACGTTTCTTGGTAGAGGAGGTTTAAACACTGAATCTTGTACATCACTATGCGTGAAACTTGCCCGCACGCGTTCAACCGTTTCTTCGCTCACTGCAGGCCGACCCATTGATTTCCCCTTACAGAGGCATCCAGAAGCTTTAAACTGCGCATACCATCGCCGAATGGAGTTAGCAGTTGGTGGATCTTTGTTGAACTTCGTCCTGAAGTGTCGTTGCGCTGTTATGACTGACTGATGTGAGTGCATTTCAAGCACGACATACGCTTTATCGGCTCCTGTCGCCATTTTGTCTCACTGCGCTCTCGAGCGCTCTGGCGGCAGAAACCTGAAGTGCGGTTTCAGCCGAACAAAACTTTATGAGTTTTTCTACGTATCTGTAGTGTGTCGTGACCATATGTCAATGAAAGGAGCTACAGTGAATTTATGAAATCGCTTCAATCATTTGTAATAGCCCTGTACATTCGCGTTCTGGGAGGCAAATAAGCTGAACGGTTAAAATGATTGTGGTTAGAATATCGTATGTTCCCATAGCATATAAATGTATAGGTTTTATTTAATACTGTGACGTGTAGTGTTGTACTCATAAATGTTATAAATGGCAGATCTATCATAGCTGTGTTTTATGCAACTTAGTACTGTTGTAGTGGCTGTTGGAAGGCTTCTTCAAAGATAATTCTCATATAAACGTATTGAAATGTTAAGTAATGGAGTTGCTGAACTTAGGTTGTAAGTATTAGAATTTCAATGTTAGAATGGATAATTTTTTAGATCTTAGCTGTGCTGCGTAGCAAGAAAATGCTGTAGGACCGATTGAATAAAAATATTCTGTCAATCCTGTTTGTGGGCCAGTACAGTGAGAAAGATCTAAGTGCGAAGCAGGCAGTACTGGCCTTTTTGGAATGTACCAAAAAGATGCAAACTCTGAACAAATGTTCCAACAGTAATTAAGTTTCATTCTTGATAATTTTGTCCCATTTTCTTGCCGATCGGCAGTCATTGCCTCATCACTATTTCCTACCTGAGGCTAACATGAGGTTATTCACACAAGGTCAGTTGCTGATGCTATACCCATCTGCTTTGACCTGTGATGTCTTGTTGAGACTCAATGTTTTTGAATAGTTGTGTTTGTAGATTGTGTGTTGTCGTATTTGGTGGCCCTCTCTTGTGCTGGATGTTTGTTAGTGAGTTGTTTGACATGAATTGAATGTTTCAGATTGTTATTGAATGAATTTGTGCTGGGTTTCTCGTGAGTTACTTTGAATTTGCATATTTTGGCTAATGGATTCATTTTTGTGTTTGGAAATATTAGTGCCATGTGTTTCTTGTGGTCTGAGATTTAATGTTTTTCTCTTTTCTTCAGTTGTGAAGAAGATACTGACATTTATGAGTAGGTCATTGTTTGTTGCAATGGGCAAAGTTGTTTGTGTGTATTAAAATTGGTGGTGATGAGAGTTTTCATGAAATTTCGGAATTTCCTTGTTAGTGTTTGGTAACTGCTGGATTGTTATTGGTAGGTATCATGGGTATTGATGTACCATCATTGGTTAGGATACATGTCTGATATTAGTGATGTGAGCATGGTTTGGTTTGTTGTACTGAGAACTTTGGTTTAGATAGAGTAAGTGAAAGTGTGGTATCTAGGGCTTTGCTTGAGCTATGAGGGTGAAGTGAAATTTGCAACACCATGTTTTTGAGTGGTTGGTTCATGATATCCAGGGCTTTGTTGGAGGCATGTAGGTCAAGTGAAAATTGTGTTGAGTTTTTGAGTCCTGTATGGGTTACTGGTATTGAGGTCTTCATTTGAGCTATATAGGTCATACAAAATATACAACACCAATAGTTTTCATTTTTGTAATGGTTTTTGTTAAATTTTTATGATTTTGTTTGCTTGATTTTTGGCAGTGATGTCATTATTGTTTCTTTCATTTATTTAGTTTGCCCTATTCATTTGGTTGTCCTGTTAGTTTCAGTCTATTGCTCGAGTTAAATACCTCACGTTACTTATGTTTGTTTGCATGTGTAATGAGTGACGTCTTGGTCACCATATTACATGGGCTTGAAATAGTGTACACCATGTTGATGGCATTACTGATCAAAACAGGCAGGTGGAATCATGACTTTTGTGATTGGTGTAAAGAATGGCAGCTAACTCTAAATATAGATAAATGTAAATTAATGCAGATGAATAGGAAAAAGAATCCCATAATGTTTGAATACTGCATTAGTATTGCATGACACAGTCATGTTGATTAAATATTTGAGCGTAACACTGCAGAGTGATATGAAGTGGGACAAGCATGTAATGGCAGTTGTGGGGAAGGCGGATAGTCGTCTTCGGTTCATTGGTAGAATTTTGGGAAGATGTGGTTCATCTGTAAAAGAGACCACTTATAAAACACTAATACGACCTATTCTTGAGTACTGCATGAGCGTTTTGGATCCATATCAGGTCGGATTGAGGGAGGACATAGAAGCAATTCAGAGGCGGACTGCTAGATTTGTTACTGGTAGGTTTGATCATCACGCGAGTGTTACAGAAATGCTTCAGGAACTCCGGTGGGAGTCTCTGGAGGAAAGGAGGAGATTTTTTCGTGAATCGCTACTGAGGAAATTTAGAGAACCGGCATTTGAGGCTGACTGCAGTTCAATTTTACTGCCGCCAACTTATATGTCGCAAAAAACCACAAAGCTAAGATAAGAGAGATTAGGGCTCGTACAGAGGCATATAGGCAGTCATTTTTCCCTCGTTCTGTTTGGGAGTGGAACAGGTACCCTCCGCCGCGCACCGTATGGTGGATTGCGGAGTACGTATGTAGATGTAGATGCATCGTACTGCACCTGAGAATGCTGTGTGATGCCTAAAAATCAGTCATTACAGTGGTCACATAGGTGCCAAGAAATAACTGCAGTTGGCTGACTCATAGACACTGCCACAATCACAGAGATATTTTAGTCAAAGTTTAGTGTGGTTGTGAAAAATCACATCAAGTTGAGCTGTGATCTGCCCTATTAATACAAGGCAGAAATATAACTTTTGTGCAAACTTTGCATCCTTACCTAGGATTTAACAAAGTTATGTACTATGGTATGAAGATATTTGAGAAGCTCCCATCTAACATACTGCAAGGAATTAGTTATCTCAGCCAATTCAAAGGAAAATTTAAAACATACCTCATTAGTGTGATTCTTGAGTTTCTCCCAGCGTATTTGATAATCAAAATATCCACGGGTGTACTGCCGGTCTACAGTGTCCAACGGGCACAATATTTCGGCGAACATACATGTCGCCATCATCAGGTGAACTGACAGACTGAGCTCCTGTGAACGTGCCGGTACGGAAATCCGTACGCTATGGCTGCTCAGGGGAAACTAGGTTCGGTCGCAGCAGCGGCCGATTTAAATACCCTCCGCCCACGGTGCACTCCCTCCGCCGTCCGCTTCCCGCGCCACGGTCGCGCGGTGGAACAGATTGCGACGGCGTCTGAGATGACGTCGGTGTGATGGCTCTGTCCGCCGTGATCGTCACAACTATACGTTTGCTCGATTTACTCTTGATTAACCCAATCGCTGGTTCTCAAACCTTGCTAAGATTATAGCCACAGTCACGGTTTATGAGGTCATCATTGGTGCGAATATCGATGGCCTCTCTAACAACGCTGTCCCAGTATCTCGACGTCTGTACCAGAATCCTCATGCGTTCATACTCCATAGCGTGATTTTCCGACAAACAATCCCGACTTGCTTGGATACATCAGTCAAGTGTGCCTCTGGTGTTCACGGCATCGATCCTCGACAGTACACATCGTCAGACCAATACACGACTTGCCACATTGACATGGAATCTGGTACACGCCGGCCTTCCTCAAACCGAGGTCACCTTTGGTGCTCCCCACCAGTGGACGAGTTTTATTCGGAGGACAAAACACAGTTCCGACCCGGTGTTTCTTCAAAATGCGGGCGATTTTCCCCGAGGGCGCGCCTGTATATGGAATAAACGCAGTGCTTACCTCCTCCCTCGTGATTTCATCCATCTCCACAGGTTGGGCGGAGAGCACGTTGGATCTGCCACTCTGAGTACCCATTTTTTCGAAATACAGTTCTCAGATGTTCCAATTCCTGAGATAGACTCTCTGCGTCAGAGATAGTGCGCGCCCTATGTACTAGAGTTTTAAGTATCCCATTACTCTGTGAAGGGTGGTGGCAGCTGTCTGCGTGCAAATACAGATCAGTGTGCGTTGTCTTCCGATACACCCCATGACCTAGGGTGCTGTCAGCCCTTCTCTTGACCAAGACGTCAATGAAAGGTAATTTACCCTCCGTTTCAGTCTCCATAGTGAATTTGATGTTGGGGTGTATGGAGTTTAGATGTGTAAGGAAGTCAAGGAGTTTATCCATACCATGTGGCCAGATGACGAACGTGTCGTCCACGTAACGGAAAAAGCAAGTAGGTTTGCATTCGGATGACGACAGGGCTTCCTCCTCGAAGTTCCCCATGTACAAATTCGCTACCACTGGTGAGAGTGGGCTACTCATGGCGACTCCCTCCGTTTGTTCATAGTATTCTCCATTAAAAAGAAAATTCGTGGAAGTCAAGACATGCCTAAAAAGTTCAGTGGTCTTCTTGTCAAACTTCTGACTAATCAATTCTAGTAACTCTCGCAGGGGTACCCGCGTAAACAAGGAAACGACGTCAAAACTCACCATGATATCTGACTCATCCAACCTGAAGCTATCAAGGCGTTTAACAAAATCCACGGAATTACGGATGTAATGAGGGCATTTACCCACATAAGGACTTAATATTCCCGTCAGGTATTTGGCCAACAAATATGTAGGTGCCCTGATGTTGCTGAAAATGGGGCATAATGGTACCCCCTCTTTGTGAACCTTCGGGAGTCCATATAGTCTAGGCGGTACCGGACCTTGAGGTAACAATTTCTTAGCGTCACCGTCCCGTAAATCTGCGTCCTTCAGAAGCGACCTCGTCTTGTTCTCCACCTTCTTTGTAGGGTCAACGCTAATCTTCCGGTAGGAATCGTCATTTAGCAGGCTCTGCATCTTATCGGTGTAGTCCTTATGGGAGACAACAACTGTAGCATTGCCTTTGCCAACCGGTAAGACAACAATTTCAGAGCGTTCCCTCAGATCATGAATGGCCGCCCTCTCTTTACTGGTGATATTTGACCTCATCAGCTTGGATTTCGTCAACGCACGGCAAGTTTCACGACGTATTTCCTGATTCAGGCGGAAGTCGAGCTGCAACCTGTTCAACAGCAGAAACAATTTCTGCGACCAGAGTGAACTTGGGGGTGGGAGCGAAGTTGAGACTTTTCTGCAAAACTGAGAACACATCATCACTCAACACCATGCCACTCAAATTGATGACAGTCTTGCACGGAACCTGCAGAGATGATTTGTCGAGGAGATGTGAGAACATAGCTGTTTGACGTCCCATTGCCTTCTTATGGGCGGAATCAGCTGCAACCCAGGTGACACCATCAATACAATCCCAGGAAAAAGAAGTGAAATTACTAGCCAGTTGCAAATGTAGTTTGAGTAATTCCTGTGAGATAAACTCAAGGCTCTGGCGGGTGAATTGCACTCTCTCACGTACCAATGCGAGGCTGGCTCGTTTCTTGATTCTCTTAGCTGCTGCAGAATCGATGTGATGCATAATCTTAGCAAAATTTGGAACAACGTTCTCGGAACGACATCTCTTTAGAAAGGCAAGAGTACTTAGCAAACGACACCTACGGTGGCGCAACTTTTCAAATTTCTTCATGCTGTGGTACATCTCCTCCCTGTAAAGGTGTCTGAGTCTGGGAGTCATTCATTGACTTTCTGCAATAAATCCTACAGTGAAAATTGGGATTTCTCTGAAGAATTTAGAATATTGCATACTTCTTACAAAGCGGCATCAAACTTGGTACCAAGAGTGTGGCCCCCATTTCAAACAGAGGGGGGTTTGACACTAATTTAGCATAGCAGTCTTGATAACAGTCTTCTGCGGCTACTGAACACAAAACATTGTTGATATGTTCAGCAAGTTTTCTGCAAAAATCACAATCACATTTCTCTGCTTTCTCGGACAGTGTGTGTTTCAGAGTTAATTGTATCGTTGCCATCAATATGTTAAGGAAAGCTCTTGTGAGTGGGCTTCAGTGATCCAGAAAAGTGCCTAACACCAGCCATATGCATGTCAATAGACGTTGCTGAGGTCTCCTGTCACAGCACAGCATAGCAGGAGAGACATCAGGCAGACATTGAAACCCTGTGGCAGCATCATGTTTACTACAACAAATAAACTACAATGGTGCTATCTTTTTGTTTGGTCATCAGCTTACTCAGTTACAGATATGAGATGACAGTGTAAACTTTCACAAAAGCACGCCCCCTCTCCACACAAATCCCCTCACAAAAGTCTAGACATGGCACTCACCAGCCATACACCATGAAGTGAACTGCCATAACCATCTCTCAACCACATCATTTACATTTACAATAGCTATGGCTTAAGTTACACAATCAAGCCAGTGCCCCCAACTAGACATTTACTTTTCAGTCACAGAAATTGTGTCATTAGCATTATTTTGCTAAATACACAGAAGCAGAAGCAATAAGTAAATTATTGCCCAGATTATTTGCCATATTATTTTAAACTGTTTTCATCCAAGACAAGAGAAGTGACTTCATTCTTGTAGGTTTATGTCCAAATCAGTTGATGGCTTCTGATAAAGAATTTACATCATCATACTATGCACCTGATAAACGAACATGTTCACAGTCTTAGCCAGAACCCATTTCATCTTCTTTGTCTCTCTCACTGTAATGTTACTGGAAACTTATTATCTATAGACATACTGTCACTGAAAAAAAAAACAAATATAATGTAACTGACTTTGCTTTTGCATAAATGCAAAAATGTGCACAGGCACAGGTCATTGTTGTGTGGAGAGCAGTTCTTGTACCAAGACTTCAGCTGACGGAAATTGGAATGACCTCTTCAATGACAAAGTGTTGCTCACTAGAAAGCGGTGCATCAACATGGAGATCTGTCTCGACAGTTATTCACAGTGGCAGCAGCTCCTCCAATTGTTGATTCTCCGCAAGCCTTTCTGCACTTTGCTGAAGTCTTCCAGCTTCTTAGCCTCCACTGGCCGGTGTGGCCGAACGGTTCTAGGTGCTTCAGCCTGGAACCGCGTGACCTCTATGGTCGCAGGTTCGAATCCTGCCTCGGGCATTGATGTGTGTGATGTCCTTAGGTTAGTTAGGTTTAAGTAGTTCTAAGTTCTAGGGGACTGATGACCTCAGATGTTAATTCCCATAGTGCCTAGAGCCATTTGAACCATTCTTCTCAACCCCCATACAGACAAATAGCCTCACGTAACTACTGAAGCTCCAGTTATGCAGTATTTCGTTCTTTTACAGTTACACAGAATTTCCATATTTTTTACCTTGTTTGACTTAAGCAGAATTTTTTTCCACCTTCATTTGCATTTTAAGGAAATTAAAATCCATCATTCTGGCAAAAACAGCTGTGCCACGCACGTCAGCTGAAGAAAATCGGGAAAGGAAAGCAGATAAAATGTGAAAACACTTTGTGTAGTGTAAGCCAGCCTTTGGTCAAAGAATCTGTCTATTTAATATCTGTTTCAAGTTTATGCCCTGAACAAATTTCCTCTCTTTTTATTTTCTTTACTTATCATTAATTCGGTATGAGGCAACAATCAGTTGCCTGCTACTCAGTCACAGATCTGATGTGAAAAGCCTTGAGGAAGATTGTGACCATTTAGATGGAGACCACATAGTAAGAGATAAGTTCCACTCTTGGCAAGGTATCCATTGCACGTACTGTCTGTTGGTAGACACCTGATAGTCTGTCCTTACTACTGTGGTCAATGGGACATTACACACTAATCTTCACACAATGGAAAATCCATTATGTAATAATGACAATGTTATGAAAAGGGTACTTGCTACTCACCATATAGTGGAGATACTGAATATATGTTATGTAATTGTGACTAATGCCTGTTTGACTGAAAGCTTTGTTTGACAATATTTTTGTTGTGCCTAACTGTGAACCAGCACCTCCACTATATGGTGAGTAGCAACTATTCTTTTTATAATATTGTCAAACATTAATCTTCCTTTTTTATTGCTGTGAGATGACAAAGCAATACAGGTACAGTTATTGGTGTCACTATTTTATAACAGACAACTACTTTTGTTGTTATAACCAGTGCTTGATACGTGATGGTATTCTGTACCAATACCTCTGATAAAAAACCATTAAAATAATGTTTTAAGACATTAATTAAAAACAACAGTCCCTGGTAGATCACAGTACAGGTACTACTACTTTTTTTACAAATCAAGCACTGTCCACGACTGTTGCTAGCTCTACTTGTTCTATTTATTCAAGATCATGTTGCAACCAAAAGGCCAAACTAAACTGAACATATCTAGAAGAAACTGTTGTAAATTCATGTTCCTTTTCGTAGCCCATTATGTACTCTCACAGATTGATCAATCCGAAGTTACAACCAGAGGAGAGGTGATCTGTGGAAAGAATCAAAGAAAAAGAACTGAATACATGACAAATAAGAAGCTATGTATCATTGGCTGAATGTGTTACGATGGGCTCATTATACCTTATTCTAAACATATACAGGTTTCTAGGACAGATGAATATTCAGTAATTCTTCATCCCACTCACATTCAGATTGCTGGAAATTATGCAATCAAAAGACTTGATTCAGTAACATCTGACTGCAAACTCAGAACTTCATGGAATGTTTTCTTGCAATGAGAGAGAAATGTAGATTGAAGTTGCAGTCTGGCAGAAATTTTCACATGTCACAAATAGGTATTAGATTTATACCTAATACTGCTGATGTTGAACAGTTCACACTAAGCTAATAACTTTTGAGTAATTGAATATATTATAACAAAACATTCAACATTCCATGCAGAGCCAATGACAAAATATTTTAATTTCATACTTTCACAGCTTTACTTTTGAAGAAATCTAAGCAACTCGGTCAAAAAATATTATCCTTGGACCTATAATCATTAGTGAATTGACTTATAACCTCTTCTCAAGAGCGCATGCACTCTCCTCTCCCCACACCTCACCCCCCACTTTCCAAGACACACACCCATGATGTAACATTATGCAATGATTCTGTAATAACTTTCTCGGGGCAGGGGAGGAAGCAGGGATTGTGAACAACACACATATAAAATGAGACGATATATGTAAGAGATATAACTCCTTTTGCAATAAACAAATTTATTATACTGCAGTTGTTTTTAATATGTCATTGCAACAGTAACTCCAACACAAGAGATACAAGAGTCATCCACTTCAATAAACATTTTATGACAGTGGGTTTTCACAGTGGAAGTAAACCATTTTATTTTCTTAAAGTGTATCTATGATACTACTATTGTCAGTGCCATAACATTAATATATTACCAGACACATTAATTTGGCAAAGATGGTAAAATATAAAACAATGACCTTGGGAATCCTTAGAAACCATCCCAGAAAATATAGGGTGGTGGCAGAGAGCGTTTGGTTGTACAGTCCTGAAGTTCTGGTATGATACTGGATCTTTGATGTGTTTCCGGGGAAAAAAACAAACCCAAAGGATACTGAATGAATTATTGAATACTTTTTGATGGAACCTGGCAGTAATGAAATGAACAAACATAAACAGAATATCATCACTAGATGTCAAATTAGAATAACATCACTACACATCAAATTACAAAAGAATTAAGTACGTACTGATTGGTACCATGAATTTTATATGTAGAGTACACCACTCTGCTGCCAAAGAGATACAAATCAACCTCAAATGAAGTACCTATGAGTAAAACTTCTGCATTTGAACAACTATTAAGATTTCAAATGCTGAAGCACATATCCAGCTAATCTGATCACATATTGCATCACACTATAAGTGGGATACTGGGGATAGTAATGCTAGTGTTTAACAGCAGTCATTTTGTCGATGGATCTTCAAGGCATTGGGCATTCTCACAGCACCTTCACGTTATATACATTTACCAATGTGGCATGACATGAATAAACAATCACAACTCCAAAAGAATAGCGATCTACTCCACTCACTGGCAATAATGACATCACTGCAAAAAAAATATCCACCCAAATATCAAGCACACAAAATCTTCAAAATTTAACACAAAAAATTACAAAAATGTAAACTATTGACCTATATATCTCAAATGAAGGCCTCAATAATAGTAGCCTATACAGAACTCAAAAACGCAACACAATTTTCACTTGACCTACATACCTCCAAAAGGAGCCCTTGATACCAGGAACCAAACGCTCTAAAACATGGTGTTGCAAATTTCACTTCGCCCTCATAGCTCAAGCAAAGCCCTAGATACCACACTTTCACTTACTCTATCTAAACCAAAGTTCTCAGTACAACAAACCAAACCATGCTCACATCACTAATATCAGAAATGAATCCTAACCAATGATGGTACATCAATACCCATGATACCTACCAATAACAGTAATTCTGTATACTCTGTGCTGGAGCACTCAGAAAAATTGTTTCAAATGTTTGTTGTCAATGGTGGCATGAGGCAAAAGCACTAATTAGTAAGATTGCCATGTGTGTCCTTAAAAAATTTGTGAACTATTCATTCCCTCAACTTGACCATGACTTCCATAATGAATGCGGAGTTGAAGAATTGCATGAGCCACAACTCATACATAAGATTGCATCCAGGTACATCCAGGTGCGGCTGAAAAAGGTTTTTAGCTGAGAAAATAGGTAACAATACAACTAGTGTGACAAAAACTCAGTAAGATTATTTTATTCAGTAATGTGTAATGTTGTGTCTGTAGCATGGCAGCAGTGGTTAAAAATGTATGGAAATGACAAAAAATAAATTTCATATTTTGTGTTTCAATGTGTTTTTGTGTTCTCATTTCAATATCCTTGCTCATGCTTACAGTATTCATCATTTTACAAATGATAAAAAAAGTACAGAGACATATAAAGGTGTTCCTTGGGACATTACAATCAGGGTAGCTTTTAACTAATCTTTGTACCAATTACTAGTTTTGTTTCAAATGGCTGGTGTTCCACCTGTTTGTATTATTTTGTACCAAATGTAACGTTTTTATTACCTTTCTGATTCATTCAAATGTCTTTCCACCTCCCTACAAGCTCTTAGGCTTGTGGTTTTTTTAATTGCTTTGACTGTGAAGTAAGCTTCTGACCATGAAGGTAAGAATAAGGGGAGATAGCGCTACGTATCCCAGCTGTACTACGTTTTGAAGCTATGGGGGCGTGGCTCGCTGCCATGACACTCTGACCAAAACATTGCCAGTGTGCTATAGCGCTGCGTGTATTACAGTCGCTAATTGCACCATATACGCATGTAACGTCATCAGATTGGTTGCTTCAAAGTTTTTGTTTAAAATAAAATCTCGTAAAGGCGAAATTCCGCGTTTCTTCTGATTAAAAATAGTTTTTAATGTAATATTACGAATCGCTAGTCTTCAATGTAAACGATACAATTTTGTTAATTCAGTAATAAACGTGTATCACAAACTAAATAATAGAAACTGAAAACTAAGTTAGCTATACCCTCCCTCCAAAGCCCCATAAATACATCTTGTTTGTAATACGTACTGGGACATTTCAGTTACGTTACACTACTGGGAAACACTGTTCATTACCACCAATATTTACTGAAATACGGTACATAGAATGGCAAATCTACACAGTGTCCTGTTTAGGCCTATACTTTACACCAGTTAATGTAGTGTTAGCTTTTAATTTGGTACATGACGAAGACAAAGTGAGTTACTCAATACTTCGATTATCGACGATACGTACGTATTATACTGAAACGTGAACTTGAAAACTAAGAATTTAATTCTTTGAATTAACATACCTTTTGCAAATGTTTTGGGTGTGTAGAAAAAACTGATGGTACAGCATTTTCTCGGAGCCTTACTGTTGAAAGGGAAGTTCGGTCTATGTCCTCTTCTCGGAGATGCTTAGAACATATAGTGCTCCATTTAGATGCACGCCAATTCTTCCTCCTCGCAGCATTCTCCCACAGAGCTTTCCGACTTTCATTTTTAGGAAATCTAAAATCATACAGGAGAAAAACACGCTATAGTACAACTACCGATATAGCACACGTTCATTCACAATGAAGTTGTAAAATCACACTTAACGAGACAACTTACACATGAAATGTTATTCCCTTCGATTTCGCATCACAATCAGAATGATTCGTACATCCGAACACCACACAAGTCACCATAATAGCGCAAAATCCTTCCAAAATCGAGCGACAAGCCTATGCACACAAGCTTACAGCAGCAATGTTTTGGTCGGATTGAGATGGCTACCCTCGGCTTCATTTGGCTTCGCAGCTGAGACGTCACGGCGTCTCCCTCTACCCTTACCTCCATGCTTCTGACAGTGATTTAAGTTGAACACTGCCAGGTTGATACAAAGATCTTGATATTTGAAAATAAATCCGGAAACTGAATCAACACTGTTTTTACTTCTTGTTAACACCTGATTTCTTTTTGTTGGGATGCAAATTTATTCAGAACATTAGATATGGGTAAAATACTACGGTTTTTTAATACTAAAGCTACTACTACATATTTCCTCATTTCCAAGCTCACCTTAGCAATATGTGTTAAATTTTAGTATCTGTTGTGATGTAGATTGTGTGTGCAGTACATTCAAAAAGACGGAAAAAAGTGGTGCCAAGTTACCCAGATTGACTGAACTGTTTATATATGTTAGTGCTCAGTTAAATATGCACTTTCAACTAACTGATTTCATCACAGTTTCCACGTTGGTACATGTGAATTAGTTCAATAAAAGAAGAGAACAATTTTTGTGTCAGTGTTGCACGTGATTTTGGTTGATTCATACAGTGCCTGACAACAATCAGCATATTGTTGTGGATATCCAAATTCACGCCATTACGTATTTGTCAACGCCAAAGATGATGTCGCCACTGATAAGTGCATTACATATGTGAATAAAACTGTTCCTTATGCCTGGGAAAAACATTGTTTCGCTTTTAGGTACTTTATATTTACGATATTACAATAGACTTTAGTGTTCATGCGCGTAAAACGAAATTGGTAGTTCGTTGCGTTAATGTTAGCATAGTTAGTTTTATTATCGTCAGGAATGTAGATACTTTCAAACGAAAATGAGTGCCACCTTTTTAACTGAAATATCACATCCAGTTTCTCGCCTGACTGCAATATGGCGACGCTAACAGACGACGGCACGCTGTGACAGCCGAAGTTCGCCATCCAGTTAGTATAAAGATCACCATGGAGGTATAAGGAGACCTCCATGGAGGCCTTCAACTGGATGTGGTAACTCCTGTGAACTACGTCATTTCCCGTGTTTCGCTGTTGCTACAGACAAGAGTATTACATTAAAGCGCATGGTGAAGTCATACTGTTATAACATAGCGTTAATTTTACTATTAATTATTGAAGCTAACTGGAGACAGGCAGGAAAGTTAGGCTTTCGGGTGGAGAGGAGCAAAAATGTATCAGAAAAACGGGAAAAATAAAATGAATGACAACAAATACGAAACAGTAACATAAACTGTGGAGAAACCAACAATCTACATTCTAAATGAAAAGACAGTAAAAGACTAACGATTATCTACAAAAAATAAGGAATATTGGGATCAATAACTAGAATTAGTAAATAAGTAAATTATTTTTGCAGTTGTATGCTCCAAAAGGTAATAGCATTTCTAAATTTGTTATTGCTCTCTAAAACAACTCTGGTGTATAGCAAAAATTGGCACCGGTGACTGACTGACCTCCTATATAGATCACTTCTAGTTAACAATTCCAATATTAGTAACTTTTTGCAGCAGTTCAGGGAGCAATTACAAGTGCAGAAATCATATTAGCCTACATTTCAGTGCACACACGTGTTGAAAAACTATTTAATTAAGGAATCATCGAATGATTGGAATTGTTAACTAGAATTGACCTATATAGTAGATCTATTCTAGTTACTGATTCCAACTATTCGATGGTTCATAATTTTGGACACTTTTGCAGTAAATCTGTGTACTATTTTTCTGTAAATTTCTTATCGATCTGAGAACGATCATGAAAAACTAATAAATATTGTAGGTATAGCTTCTGAATTTTTCTCTTTTTCATAGTAATGGAGAGAATAATACCGTACGTAGAAATCCTGTAACACTTCAGTGCACACGTTTGTTGTTAAAACGGTCTAAATAACGAAATGTAGAATGGTTGGAATTAATCTATACAGGCCAGTTCCAGTTACCGATTCAAGTACACTCCTGGAAATTGAAATAAGAACACCGTGAATTCATTGTCCCAGGAAGGGGAAACTTTATGGACACATTCCTGGGGTCAGATACATCACATGATCACACTGACAGAACCACAGGCACATAGACACAGGCAACAGAGCATGCACAATGTCGGCACTAGTACAGTGTATATCCACCTTTCGCAGCAATGCAGGCTGCTATTCTCCCATGGAGACGATCGTAGAGATGCTGGATGTAGTCCTGTGGAACGGCTTGCCATGCCATTTCCACCTGGCGCCTCAGTTGGACCAGCGTTCGTGCTGGATGTGCAGACCGCGTGAGACTACGCTTCATCCAGTCCCAAACATGCTCAATGGGGGACAGATCCGGAGATCTTGCTGGCCAGGGTAGTTGACTTACACCTTCTAGAGCACGTTGGGTGGCACGGGATACATGCGGACGTGCATTGTCCTGTTGGAACAGCAAGTTCCCTTGCCGGTCTAGGAATGGTAGAACGATGGGTTCGATGACGGTTTGGATGTACCGTGCACTATTTAGTGCCCCCTCGACGATCACCAGTGGTGTACGGCCAGTGTAGGAGATCGCTCCCCACACCATGATGCCGGGTGTTGGCCCTGTGTGCCTCGGTCGTATGCAGTCCTGATTGTGGCGCTCACCTGCACGGTGCCAAACACGCATACGACCATCATTGGCACCAAGGCAGAAGCGACTCTCATCGCTGAAGACGACACGTCACCATTCGTCCCTCCATTCACGCCTGTCGTGACACCACTGGAGGCGGGCTGCACGATGTTGGGGCGTGAACGCAAGACGGCGTAACGGTGTGCGGGACCGTAGCCCAGCTTCATGGAGACGGTTGCGAATGGTCCTCGCCGATACCCCAGGAGCAACAGTGTCCCTAATTTGCTGGGAAGTGGCGGTGCGGTCCCCTACGGCACTGCGTAGGATCCTACGGTCTTGGCGTGCATCCGTGGGTCGCTGCGGTCCGGTCCCAGGTCGACGGGCACGTGCACCTTCCGCTGACCACTGGCGACAACATCGATGTACTGTGGAGACCTCACGCCCCACGTGTTGAGCAATTCGGCGGTACATCCACCTGGCCTCCCGCATGCCCACTATACGCCCTCGCTCAAAGTCCGTCAACTGCACATACGGTTCACGTCCACGCTGTCGCGGCATGCTACCAGTGTTAAAGACTGCGATGGAGCTCCGTATGCCACGGCAAACTGGCTGACACTGACGGCAGCGGTGCACAAATGCTGCGCAGCTAGCGCCATTCGACGGCCAACACCGCGGTTCCTGGTGTGTCCGCTGTGCCGTGCGTGTGATCATTGCTTGTACAGCCCTCTCGCAGTGTCCGGAGCAAGTATGGTGGGTCTGACACACCGGTGTCAATGTGTTCTTTTTTCCATTTCCAGGAGTGTATATCTTATAGCCTCCTTTTTGTCAATTTTCGTTACTTGTTTACTCGTCCTGTTAGATTTAACAATTAGTATTATGAGTTAACACTGTTGATAAATTTATGGCTTCATCACGCACTATACTGTACTCGATTTAAAGGTTCCCTGTACTTTTCTTACTCGCATAAATTACGACAATAACTTATTTCAGACATGTATACTTCTCTTTTTCTGTTCTTATTTATTTACATTACTTTTCATTCTTGTCGCTATAATTTGTGGCTAAATAATTAATCACGTGAACTCTGTAATTTTAACGTATCCTACATTCGTTTGTTTACGAATATGATCGGTTGCTTTCACTATGTAGCGTCTCTGCCTTAGCTATTACGTCATCGCTGAAAGCCGACGAAAGGAATTGGACACTAGAATTGACCTAAAAAGTCTTGCTATACATTTCGCACAGAACTTTTGAAGATTCTATTATTTCGCAAAATTTTGGGGGCTACTGAAGAACGGGATACAACCCGTCGGCTTTGACCAATGACGTCAGAATTTGCCAGAGATGATTTATTAGACAGATTTAACAATAAAGACAGAGTGTTCATAAACAAATTCAGGAGAGAAAACAGATGGTTGGCATACATCACATCTAATAATATTTCGAAGATAATGTTAAGGATATCGCTTGTTTGAGTTCTAGTACTTCTGTAAAAAGTGAACAAAAAAAAAGGGATAGAAGGGACGGCAGCATGGAATACCTCAGTTGACATGTAAATGAGTTGTATCTCGAACTTCTGTCGATTTGTACAGCTTAGCTGCAGTATGAAATAGAAATTTAACGTACGTCGACTTCTTCATTTTCGTTAGCATTAGTATCCTATTCTTCCGTTGACCTATACAGGGCGTTACAAAAAGGTACGGCCAAACTTTCAGGAAACATTCCTCACACACAAAGAAATAAAATATGTTATGTGGACTTGTGTCCGGAAACGCTTACTTTCCATTTCAGAGCTCATTTTATTACTTCTCTTCAAATCACATTAATCATAGAATGGGAACACACACCAGCAGGACGTACCAGCGTGACTTCAAACACGTTGTTACAGGATATATTCATAATGTCCTCCGTTAGCGAACGAAAGTCAAGAGGGTTGAGGTCAGGAGAGTGTGGAGGCCATGGAATTGGTCCGCCTCGACCAATCCATCGGTCACCGAATCTGTTGTTGAGAAGCGTACGAACACTTCGACTGAAATGTGCAGGAGCTCCATCGTACATGAACCACATGATGTGTCGTACTTGTAAAGGCACATGTTCTAGCAGCACAGGTAGAGTATCCCGTATGAAATCATGATAACGTGCTCCATTGAGCGTAGGTGGACGAAACTAAAATGAGCTCTAACATGGAAATTAATCGTTTCCGGACACATGTCCACATAACATCTTTTCTTTATTTGTGTGTGAGGAATGTTTCCTGAAAGTTTGGCCGTACCTTTTTGTAACACCCTGTATAGGTCGACTGAGGTACGGGATACAAATTTTGCAGGTGTTGTTTCTTTGGCTTCTACAACTATTAGCATTCTGTTCTTAGGTAGATAGTATTACTAGCGAAGGCAAAAAGACCTACTTACAAAATATTTGCATCCCATACTTCAGTTGACCTATATAGGTCAACTGAAGAGTAGGATACTATCGCTGACGAAAATGAAAAAAATCGATGTACATAACATTGGCATCCTGGGCCTCAGTTCAACTACACGAAGGAGGAAAGAAACGACATATATTATACCCTATACTTCAGTTGAACCACAGAGGTCAACTGAAGTATGGGATAATTTTTTTCCTTCGATACTAATAGTATTGGCTGAAAATTATCATAGTCTTGCTAGCGACGACAATAAAACCGAAAACAGTAAACGTCTACTGAAGATACTACTGCTAGCGAAGGCGAAATATAGTCACATACCTAACATTTGTCTCCTGTTCTTTAGTTGACACATGGGTAAATGACATCAGTGTTACATATGTCGCTCTTTTCATCTATCTAGCACCAGTATACAGATTTTACGTATGTCGGTCTTTTCACCTTAAGTAGTCCTTGTACAGAAACGAAAAAACCGTAGTGATACTAGTACTAAGTAAGGGAAAAAGAGCAATGACTGCAAAAGTTGTATTCTCCACTGCATCTGACGAACCCACGATAAACACATAACAATGTAATACGACAAAGGAATACATCAAAATAGACAAATTCATGAAAATTAAAAAAAAAACAAACTTACCATACGCAAACTCCGCCACAAAAAAACCAAATCTGCCTTGAAAGACGTCAAGAAAAATCAGATACCCACATAAACAAGAAATACAGCATCACGAAATAACTGGCATATATACACATATATAAAACCAAAAGTTCACATCAACGAAATGAAGTAAAATAATAACAAAATATCCACAGAAGAAAATTACCTAACATAAGAAAATGAAGAATGATGGATCAATCCCAGAACATCCACATCAATATACCCACTAAACCCACTCTATTCCTTAATTATCAGTTACACTCCTCTCCCTCCATCCCAATCTAAAATTAACTAACAAATTTTGGACGATACATTTGCCCAACATGTTTAAGGAAACACTTAAATGGGCAATATGTATTAAGTACATTATGTATATTCATCTGAATAGCTCTGTAGTGTCGAAATGCGTCGTGTCCCCTTCCCTACAAGAGATTTTATGGCTGACCAATAACCTTCTATACTATTGGTACAACCTCCATTTGATGAAGATCTGAATTCAATATTATAATTCACGACGAGATGCTGAAAATCTCTATTCCCCAAATCCCTATATGAAGAAAAACTATCAGAAGTAACTACAGAACCCTCTGCAACATGATATTCAATTAATTTCACCAACACTTTCTTCATTCGATTAGGAACTACTTTAAAAACTATATCATCACTCTGTGGACCTGAAATTATAGCCCTGCAAACCCACAATTCCACCACAGGTTACCCCCTGTTGTGCTTGGTTTTGCCAAAATGAGATTCATCGATTCCGACTATAACACAACCCCCCCACCCCCCAAAGCCCCCCTATACGTTATATATTCCCCACAAACTTCGCTATAAAACGAATACCAGTATAAAACGGTAAGCTCACTCACACGACATTCATGCACACACAATCATACAGGATACCTCAAACACCAGTAGTACATAATTTTTCTTATATCCCTCAATGTCAGCTTCTCAAACCATGCTCCTCGTCTAATTGAGCACCATAGTCAATCCTTGTTACACCTCCATACGAATAAATCGTGAGAACGACAAACAGACACATATGTTCACAGGCGCATATTTTCGACGCACTCACGACATCAATCGTAATCAGCAAGAAGACCAGACATTTGCAAAAATCGAATGGTTACCATCATATCTATGCCTAATGCCTGCTTTAAGTCTTCCATATTCAAGGGAACAGATAAATCCATAACTACAAACGAAAATGAAAAACTAAACATTCTTCTAAATAAAAAGCTATTCTTCCAAATTATCTCAGACTCAATAAGAATTAAATTAGGTACCGAAAGAATCGGAAAGAACTAATTATTTAAATCAATGCAAATGAAAAGAGTCTTACACAATGTCTAGCGCTGTTTTTTAAAAACAAATTCATTTATTTCAATTTACAGTGATGGCGCTTATTCACAGCAGACAACCGATTGATTATTATATGGCTCCGAAATAAAGACATTAATATATATGAGCAAACTACGATGTCATTGGTAAAAGCCAATGGGTTGTATCCCGTTCTTCAGTTGACCCAAATTCTGAAACAAAGAAAAATATCTTCACCTGCCACAGAGCACATTAATGAAAACATTTTGTCACAAATGTTACACATCACTTCACCTGGATTTAAAATTACGTCCATGTCGTGGCATTGCCTCATAGGTACATATAAATTCTTCCTGGCAGAAAAAATCTTACCACATACCTCACAAGGCGCTTTATCACATTCCATTACACTAAAATACGCTCCATGGCGTTTCACGATACTCAAACAAAATTGTTTCTAGATGAGAAACTTTGATGGAACAAGAACCCCAAAGTATATCTTTGAAGGGATCACAGGTATGGCACCTCTCGTGATGTATATTCAAATAAAGGCACATCTTGTTCATTATTTCTGTCGTGTGCGCTCTATAACTGTTATAAATATTAAAATCTATAGAGCTTACGTGAATAACATAATGTTAGGAAGGCAATTTCGAACATTTTTCTGTTCTTGAGTCAAAGTGACGTCACAGGGAAGTGTCACCATGGTGAAATATGGGGGTATGAATGCAATGAGCCTAATGTTATAGGCTAGTTAAGATGGCGGATATCCGCTTGATGTTTATGATGTAGTATCACCTCCCCTCTTTTTTTTACCTCCATGTTTCTTACAATGTATTAATAATACTTGTGTTAATACGTCAACGCCACTAATCTCTATACACAGAGATCACCATTCATCATATTCCACATTGTTATCTTCAATTGTACAGAAAACCAGGCTAACAGCATATTTGGAGAGATTAGCAGCCTTGATTTCAGACACAATTAAGAGGAAGATATTAACCTAAATGAAGGACTGTAATTTATTATGTACGAAAGTTCTTTCCTGTGTAGGCTATGAGGAAGAAAAATCCAATAAATTTTCAGACAATCAAAGAGGAAATTTTTCGCCACTTGATTTGTTTTGTATGAGAATGAGATAGGATCTTGAATATTCTGATGCGGCTGTTTTTGTTTTATGAATTCTTGATTACTCCTTGGAAACTGAAAAGCAATGAGGAAGTTCTGTTTCCCATGTTACAAAACATTAGTAGGGAAAATCGAAAACACAAACCAATGGTGAATTAAAACGATTATAGCCAAGTGTTGTGGAAGTGTTTGGTGGTTCACAGTGAAATTTGCAAAAATTTGACCTACTGGAGGGGCTCTTTATTAGCTGGAAGTCTACCTAATCTGCCTCTAGAATACTGGAACGAATTTTATGTAAGTTTTCAAACTCTCAAATTGGTTAAATAGTAGATTAGTAAATGACAGATTTCCCATGATACTTTCAGAAAGGGTTCGCTGAGTTATCGTGACAATTCATACACTCAGGTCACTTGTCGAAATGCGTATTTATGCTTGCATATTACGAAAATACACATTTTCAGTGCTACATCGCTTTAACAATCTCTCCAAGACGCAGCATTTTAGGTACTGTTTGCTGTACTAAAATGTCGGGAGATGCGATGTTTGTCTGTGGAATGTTTAATACTGTTTATTACCATTTTTTAGGGTCCGTACCTCAGTCGATAAAAACGGAACAAAAGGCAGCATTCACAGTGGCTGGCTGGCGCCAGAGGTAAAATGCGCTTACACCGGCCGACAGCTTGTCACAAATGCGTCCAATCTCCTTCGCCAGATTTTGGCGGAGTCAAGGAGGTCAGGACAGGTTAAAATCTATTCTATATATGAGAAATAAGGTACGCTCTAACCTCCAAGTGTGGGATGGATAGCACAACGCCTCTCCTCTGTGCTTGGAGACGAGTGCTACAATGCGGCTTTTATTATCAAAAGATGTCGAATGCATGTGAATGACCTATTCCTGTCTCGAAAAGAACGGGGTGAGTATTTTAAACTCTGTCCTCAGTAATTCGGACTATCACACAAGTTTTACGAATATTTGAATTGAAGGGAGAAAAGTTCTGTTACATACTCGATATGATTCGTAATGACCTTGAAAAGCAATGCAACAAACACTGTTCTCCTGAAATGCAAGAAATGCAAATATACAGCAGTTAATCTTCAGTGACTGTCATTCATCAAACGTGTGAACCACAAATACGAAACATTTGTTTTGTAAAAAGAAAAAAAAAATCGTTTCCCGCTGTTCTGTATTTTATTTCTCCCAGACCCCTTTTTACTCTGAAGCATCTTATGTGGGATCTAGAACGATACAGTTTTGTTTTGATATGTGCCTTTTTTTTAGATTTTCAAATAATTCACGCCGGCCAGGGTGGCCGAGCGGTTCTAGGCGCTACAGACTGGAACCGCGCGACCGCCATGCCTCGGGCATTGATGTATGTGATGTCCTTAGGTTAGTTAGGTTTAAGTAGTTTTAAGTTCTAGGGGACTGATGACCTCAGAAGTTAAGTCCCAAAGTGCTCAGAGCCATTTGAACCAAATAATTCACGCTGTGTTTCTAATGTAAATAAATAATTCCTTACAGTTTGTTGGCATCTGCGTTTTCTCTCATCTAGTCTGTAGATCGCACTACCACTTCATTTCTGAAACATAAGCTCATTCTTATAGTCAGAACTTTCTCCTAGAAGAATTAAATCACAGTGCAGCAGGAAAAGGCGGAGGATGGCCACGCAAACAAAATTTGTTGATAGATACGGAATTTAGTGGTTGTCTAAACATGTAAAGCACTGAAAAGTGAAAACATATACACTGCATCCTTAAACCATTTCATGTAGCCAGCAGAACCATCATTCTACTGGCATAAAAACGCTAGTAAGCAGTAACAATAATTCCTAGACAGCTATTGCTCACGTCATGTAGGAAAGGCAGGAAAGCTTGGAAGGGATATCATCTGCACATGCGTCCCAGTAGAGGGCGGGCAAAGTCTACGCTGCCGAACTGTCTTGCTGAGGACAACAATCAGGTTCATTTGCCTTCGGTACATCGTTTAATATGTTCAAATTTATGATAGAAATAATAAAATTTAAAATCGATTTCGATCAATCATTATGAGAAAAATCTTACTTCACGTCTTGGCATTGGATCCACTGTTCTTCAACTTTAGACTGCGTGACCTCGGAAGACGAGAACAGCTGATACAGCTTAGTGATGACGCCAAGTACAACTTTCCTCAAAATGAGTTGCCTAACGACAAGGTGATTGAAACTGCTTGCAATAACAGTCATTTACTGCGATTTGGGCTATATTATAAGTACAAATGTAATATACACGAAATTAACTTTAAGTACAAACCGAAGTCATCATAGTATTTGCTTGACAGCTGCTTCTACTTCATAGATTTTATAAAAATGTTTATATGGCGTTTATGTGTTTGTTTGACTGTACTTATTGTAACCATTGTGTGTAAAAAAATTACCAACTGGCACTGAAGACTAATGTAAAAGACTACCTATCGTAAAAATGGTCTGTGTGTTATCATATTTTTCTTTGTCAATGGGCATTATGAGTGTAAACTAACTCGTTCGACTTTACAGTGAGAGACCACATTTATAATCCATTAAACAAGCAAATAATTAACCATCTTATTAGAAGGAAGGTCAGTGTTGGCCGTAATTTTCATGGTTTATTGACAGTAAAATCGATTTTCAGTCACCTAATGATCATCTTCAGTGCTGTAGTGTACAAATTAAAACTCCTAGGCACTGGATTCAAGTTATTATCAGTAACCAAAACTATGAAACGATCACAATAAGTACAAATGTAATATACAACGAAATTAACTTCAAGTACAAACCGAAGTCATCATAGTTTCATAGATTCAAGTTATTATCAGTATCCAAAGCTATGAAACGATCACAATAACCAGTGCCTACGAATTTTAATGTGTACACTACAGCACTGAAGATGATCATTATGTGATTGAAAATCGATTTTGCTGTCAATAAACCACCAAAATCACGGCCAACACTGACCTTCCTTCTAATTTCTCGTATATGGTCGTTGTGCATACAGCACTCTATGGAGTCGCCAATCAGTTAACCATTTTCTTCGAATAACTCGAGGGAATGCTGGCCGAAGACACCGAAAACAACTGATATCCCGCCAACTAACGTTTCTGTCATTTTAAGGCATTTTTTCAGTTGATACTTTGAAAACGACAGGAGTTTTTACCTGTGGAAATATCAAATTTTTTGACGAGTTTATCTAGGCGCATTGTCGAGAGTTAGTAGAGCATGCAACACGCTGGAAAAGCTTTACTTCTCCTTCAGCAATATGTTAAACACGATGTCTGCGCACTTCATTGAATACAAATTCCTAATCAGTAAAGTCTGAGAAGTTCTCATATACTATGTACGCAAATGAAATATTGACAAACACATTTTTTTTAAACCGTGTGTTTTTTAAAACTAAGAAATATTATTACATTACTTTGTTCCTACGTCTGAGTCGTAATACCATCGTCATTGCTATCTGACTTTGTTTCCGAACCATTCGATTATAAATTTACGATGATAGGTTCAAGGTTATACCCATCTTCGCTTCCCTATCAGAGTCTTCTTCCTGAAGCTTTTCAGCATGCTGCACAGACTGTACCCACGCTGAAGGGGGATGGTGTGTGTTGCTTGATGCACAAGCGATTCAGTGTCTGTTGTCTAGCGTATTTTTTTCTCCCATGTAGCCTTTAACCTTTGTCCAAATTAATTCCATGGGATTATACTGACAGTGATATGTAGGTAGACGCAAAACTGAGTGACCACATTCACATG
This sequence comes from Schistocerca cancellata, assembly GCF_023864275.1. Taxonomy (NCBI): domain Eukaryota; kingdom Metazoa; phylum Arthropoda; class Insecta; order Orthoptera; family Acrididae; genus Schistocerca; species Schistocerca cancellata. The sequence goes on from NC_064630.1 coordinate 273,579,212, forward strand.
CAGGAAGGTAAAGTTTACTGTTGAAATATTTTTATCTTTAACCCAGTGCAAAATATCCAATTTCCTGGTGTTTGTACTAGGTGTTTTCTCTGTAATAGCTGAATGACAACTGGCATGGCACTATCATGCGCAAAAGTATCCGAACGAAATGAACTGTGAGCAGCCTGATTTGCATGCAACCAACATAACGTAGCTGTCTATCTAGCCGGTCCTCTAATCGCTTTGCGGTAGAGTTGTTCAACTATACAGAATGGATACCACGAGATACCACTAGACAACACTATTCTTTAACGCCATAATTAGAGATGATTTAGTCCCTAACGCTTGTACAGGTTACAATGATTTTCAAAAGCGTTGCCATCTGATTATAATCTGAAACAACTAACTATGGCACCGACCTGAGTGGCCGAGAGGTTCTAGGCGCTACAGTCTGGGACAGTCGCAGGTTCGAATCCTGCCTCGGGCATGGATGTGTGTGCTGTCCTTACGTTAGTTAGGTTTAAGTTATTCTAAGTTGTAGGGGACTGATGACCTCAGAAGTTAAGTCCCATAGTGCTCAGAGCCATCTGAACCATTTGAACTATGGCACATAAACTATGTAGCAATCCTTAAACAAAGTAAATATTTGCATGAACAAGATGTTCTGAGACAATGTCTGGACTAATAAAAGTCTGTGACAGTTCAAAGTATTTTTCCTCTGTATAAGGTTTTCCCACACCTGCTAAATGTCCCAGTGACAACTGGTTTCTGCATAAACTGCTCATTAAAGGAACTACTTAAAGAAAACACGATAAACAGCGGTAAACGCTCTATAGAAACAGCAATATTAATGGAGTATAATCAGTAACGTCACCGTACTAATTATTCATAAAGAATTATTTGCCCACATGTTTGAACTATAAATGACATGACGAAATATATTGTTCTGAATCTGGACAGAAACACAGCAGACATAGTCACTACTAACTAAAATACACTTTCGCCCCTGCTTGGGACTTGATCAAGACGTTTAATATACTCTCCTTCACAAGTAACCAAGTATGCATTGCTGGATGTTGGAATGGCATGATTTAAAATTTTGTGACGGGATTTTCTACCCAGCACGTTATCTGATTATTAACTGAGTAGAATCAGATGTTAGAAATCGAATTTATTTACCATCAGCGAGGTGTATCAATATGAGATGAGGGTACAATTTGTTATGCTTGCCCGGGGGTCGAAACCGGCGCGTACTGTCGCTGTTACCCATCCATAAATAGACGTTAAGTATCAACTGCTTGCTCATCAGCACTAGCAGTAATGGCACGTATCGTTATTGTTGACTATTCATGAACAGAAATTAAATACGCAAATTATTTTTCGGTGGTAGGTCAGTGTGCACATGCTAGGGCGAAAAATGAAACTATGAGTATGTTTCTGCTGGACCAGGATTGCAATCCAGATACGTTCCATTCACAGAGATCCGAATTTGAATTCCAGTCGAGGACCAAAAATTGCAACGTCTCAAGTTCATATTAAATATGAACAGTGTGAACGAAATAACCATTCCTGAATTAAATGAAATCAACTTTTTAGTGCTAGTTTACTGGCGATAGAGTTTGTGCCTTTGACAGCTGCTGCCTTCGTTATGGTGCCATTTAAACAGACTCTGACGCTGTTGGTAGTGAAGTGATATTGTGTTTAATGCGACCTAACATTTTGGACTTCGGGTTACCATAGGTGAATTAGATCTTTTCGTGAATGTTAAAAATGGGCACCATGAGTGAGAATCGAGCCAAAACCCCGCAATTATCAAATTACGATCAACCGAGCAGACCACCGCAACTCACAGTTTGCAACGTCCTGGTTTAGTTTTTGTGTCCGACGACGCGCCTAGAAGCCGTGAAAAACTCCGGCTCTCTCGATTAAATGGTTAATTACCTACTAGTTTCTAAAGTGGGCATTATTCTTATCTCATGACTGCGTCATATAAAGACCATTCTAGTCTTCATAGCTCCGATTTGATGCCAGTATGAAATTTTTTCTATGACAACAAATGTTTTAGTTCGAGAAATACAACTGCAGCGTGTGAGGTTACCAGATAATGATTACTGTCATGATTGCTATTATTATCTTCATTATGCTGCTACTACACATGTGATTGAAGGGAAGATATATGCTCTTTGATCATTTTTAGAACCATGTGCCCAAATATAGTAATTATGTAGGTCCTTCCATGTATAGGGACTACTGTTCCATATAATGTCGGAAATCTTCAATTCTTCCTTAATCACATTAAAATTAAATTAATTACTGAAACCTTTATTTGAGTGCAGAAATCGTGTTGCTTTTCTTTATTTATTTGCGCTTTGCAATGATGCTTTTAAAATGCGAAATCTGTAGGTAAAACACTATTCAAAATACAGGGATGTTTAATGCCTGCCCTTAAATGTCAAATGTACGCTTTACAGATTACTTGGTCAGACTGCTGTGATTCATATGGGAGTTACATTGGTGCTGATTAATATCTCCCTCATTTTTGTGTGTCGTGTTTAATAAACTACCGAAAAGACCATATGCATTGTCCAATATAGTAATAAAATTGATTACAACTTATCATGATAACGCTACAAAAAAGTCTGCCTTCTTAAGGAAAAATACCCCAAATCAATACGAATTAGCAAGAGAAAGTTAAAAAAATCATTCAGTGCCGCACTTAAGTCAATACTATTGACAAAAGCAGAAAAAACGGATTAACATGTGTGCAATTCCGTAAATGTTGTGTCTATACCTCCACGGACTAGAGAATAGAGGTAGCGATATAATGGCGGAGAGGTTTTCATTGGATGTTTTTACTGATTGTTGATCTGCCTTCGGGATTCTACTTTACAGAGAAGGAACAAGAATTGTTGGCACCAGTATTTAAACCGACAGCAAGCGCAGGTTGCAATTCCATGTCCAAAGACTTTACCCCTCCTTTGTCACCTCGATCGTAGATTCGGCAGATAAACAGCGACGTAAATAGCGAAACCAGCTGCATTTTCTGTTGAAACGAGCTTCCTGGAATCAAAATTATTCACTTGATACCTTCTATATCATTCTCTAATGGAGAATCATTCAGGATATTTAATGAGAATGATAAGATATTAGTGAGTGAATTTAGAAGGAAACTGTTGCACCAGTCCAGGAAGTAATTCGAAGGCCACATTGATACCAAATGTATGCTGCAATGTTACCAATTCTCCATTATATTGGTGACAGGCAGAAGACGCCTGTCTAATGCGAAAAGTCTCTTCAGCCTGTAACCGTAGGAGAAGGTCGCGCAACACAGACGTATCAGGGCCTGTGTTGGCGCTGCCACCGTTTACTGCCACTTTGATGGGGACTTGAATTAACAAACGAAAAGCCCAATTAGCTACCAATTGCAACTGGAACATCAGATATAAATAATAATTTACGGGGCCCTTCTTTTAAGTAGCTGTCGTAGCAGTTTTTGTTATGTCTTATAAGAACTGCAAACTAAAAAAAATCGTTCTCCAGAAGCCCAGAAGTGATTAGGTTCTGTAGTATCTCCTGACACCGATATTTTTTTTTTTTTGCTATTAAATACGTAAAAATAATTTGTATTACGTAGGATTTCTTTGGCACTGCTGCTAACACATAATAAAACAGATGAAACCACAGCATGACACTGATTGCAAAATGCGAACACCAACAAAGACATTTCATAAACTGCGAATAACACATTGTTTCATCTACAGTCACAAGCGGTGTTATGGTGTGTGGTAGAGGGCACTTTCTGCATCATTATCACTTCTCCAATTGTTTGCTCCAGGCACGAATGTTTCGTGGGAAGGACGATTGCTGGTAAGCATCTATGTGCATTCTAATCTCTCTTATTTCATCTTCACGGTATTTCTGCGAGATATAAGTAGGAAGAAGCAATTTATTGCCCGATTATTCAAGTTACCTACGTTCTAGGTATTAAACAGTAGACCAAACCGCTGTGGAGGCTGCCTCTTTTGCAGCATCTTCATCTGGGATTGAAAGAGCAACTCTCTGACGCTTTCGTGCTTACTAAATAATCCAATTACTAAAGGATTACTTGGATCGTCTCTATTTTGGCTATCCTACCTGGTAAGGATCTCAGAATGATGAGCAGTATTTAAGTATTGGTCAAACGATTGTAAGAAGTCAAGATTGTAAGAAATCAAGGAACATGGCATCTACCTGGTCACCTGTGTCTACTGTTTTCTGGAATCTCGTGGGCGAACAGAGCGTTCTGAGTTGTACACGATCCTTGTTTTACTGAAATCGTGTTGATTCTTACAGAGTAGATTTGGAAACTCCGAAATTTGTTTAATGTGTGAGCATGAAACATATTACGAAGTTCTACAACAGACTGACGTCAGAAATGTAGACCTATAGTTTCGTGCATCTTTCCGACGACCCTTCCTGAAAATGAGAATAACTTTGCTTTTTTCAATCATTAGTATGGCTCATCAGCACATCTACGATAAAATCATGTTAGGAAAGGAGAAGTTCTTTCGCATACTTTGCGTATAATCCAGTTGGTATACTTGCAGGTGCAGTGCCCTTTCTTCTGATGAGTGATTTCTGTAGCTTTACTATCCCATGGTCACCTAGTTCTATATCTATTCTTTCGCTCATGCGACGATTTATAGAGGGGACGATTTTTCGTTTACAGAAGTAACTAAAGTCCATATTTAGTATGCACTATACCCAGAAAAATGAAAGACAACTTATCACGATAACTGTACAAAAAACGTCTGTCTGATTAATTCAATGTATAAAATATTCTCGGTATTCTTGCCGCATCAGTTCTAGATAAAATCTCGAGCTTTCGACGATTACCTCCATCGTCATCGTCAGGAGCTGACTGTCTCCACTGCTGCTATGGTAGCCTCTATATAGCCCGAAGACGGCTTCTGATTGGTCGGCTTCTGATTGGTCGGCGATTACGTGCTGCTGTCTCAGACGGTGTCACTGTGTTCGTCGGTGGCGCCACCGCTTCCGTTTAAACGTAAACCTTGGAAGGAACGTCTCTGCTGCTTCTCTGCATCAAGCGCTCGTTTCCACGCACAGCTCAGATGGTATCCGCTATCGCGGTTAAAGTTCTTTTGGCTCATTCTTATTTCAACAGCCTCCTTAATAACAGAATCCCAGTACGTGGAGGCATGGGAGAGGAGAGGGAGGGGCTCCGTTTACTTCAGAAGGATGAAGATCTTGTCATATTACCAGCTGACAAAGGAAATGCCACCGTGGTCCTTAATACTACCGAATATCATAGAAAAATGACTTCACTGTTGGAGGACAGTACGTATAAGTGTCTTCAACGGGACCCAACTTTGACGTACAGCAGAAAAACCAAGAAGTTACTGAAGAATTCCGGGCTTCCAGACGATATTACAAAAAATCTCAGAGTCCGAGCTCCTCGACCGCCCAGGTTGTACGGACTACCAAAGCTCCATAAGGATAATGTTCCCATGAAACCTATAGTCAGTGCAATTGGTTCTCCTACTTATAAGCTGGCCAAATACTTAACAAAGTTGATGACTCCTATAGTTGGCCGGTGTGAACATCACATCAAAACTCCCAGATGTTCATTGAGAAAATCAAAGATATTAGAGTTGGTCCAAATGACATTTTAGTCAGCCTGGATGTGGTGTCGCTGTTCACAAAAGTTCCTGTGGAGGACACTTTGAAAATGCTGGCGGATCTTTTTCCTCCTGAAACTATAAAGTTGTTCCGGCACGTGATGACGACCACCTACTTCTTGTATGGTAATAAATTTTATGAGATGACAGACGGTATGGCAATGGGCTCTCCGTTGTCTCCATCACTGGCTAACTTTTTTATGGAGAATTTTGAAGAACGTGCACTAAATTCGGCTCCCCTCCGTCCATCCTTATTTTATCGTTACGTTGACGATACATTTATGATCTGGCCACACGGCGAAGAAGCTCTTAAAGAATTCATTGAACACATGAACAGCATCCATTCGAACATCCAGTTCACTGTCGAGATGGAGAAGGAAGGGAGACTGCCTTTCTTAGACGTTTTAGTACAACGACACACGGACGGGCGTCTTGGCCACTCTGTATACCGTAAGCCGACGCATACCGATTTATACCTGAACGCACAGAGTTTCCATCACCCTGCTCAGAAGAGAGCCGTTTTGAACACGTTGGTATATAGAGCCAAAACTGTTTCTGACAAGGACCACTTAAGGTTCGAGATTAATCACCTAAAGAACGCGTTCCGAAAGAACGGCTATGGTGCACGGGATATAAAGGCGGCGTTCTCCAAAAGAAGGAAACGTGATAATGCTGCAACCTCACAGGATGAAACACCGATTGCGGTTCTTCCTTTTTGTGGCGCAATTTCCAGCAAAATAGGAAGAGTCCTGCGTAGACGTGGTATTAGACCGATTTTTCGTCCTCCTAAGAAAATTAAGGAGATGATGCGCCCTGTTAAGGACAATCTCGACCTCAGGGTCCCCGGTGTTTATAATATACCCTGTGAGTGTGGAAGCAATTATATAGGTCAGACTATTCGTACCGTTTCCGACCGCTGTGCAGAACACCAACGCCATATTAAAAATAGAGAGCTTGAGAAATTGGCAATTGCGGAGCACAGCCTCACGAACAAACACAAAATATTGTTCGATGAAACTAAAATTCTGTCCCATGCCTCCACGTACTGGGATTCTGTTATTAAGGAGGCTGTTGAAATAAGAATGAGCCAAAAGAACTTTAACCGCGATAGCGGATACCATCTGAGCTGTGCGTGGAAACGAGCGCTTGATGCAGAGAAGCAGCAGAGACGTTCCTTCCAAGGTTTACGTTTAAACGGAAGCGGTGGCGCCACCGACGAACACAGTGACACCGTCTGAGACAGCAGCACGTAATCGCCGACCAATCAGAAGCCGACCAATCAGAAGCCGTCTTCGGGCTATATAGAGGCTACCATAGCAGCAGTGGAGACAGTCAGCTCCTGACGATGACGATGGAGGTAATCGTCGAAAGCTCGAGATTTTATCTAGAACTGATGCGGCAAGAATACCGAGAATATTTTATACATAAGTGCCGCCGCGAAAAACTTCGTTCTGATTAATTCAATGTACCCCAAGTCGTTAAGGATTATCAACAGATTATGTAAATTCGGCCGCGAAATGCTCTTTGTCTATGTTCAGTGCACTGACATACCGCAGCGTCATAGAACTACCTCAAAAGTTTGGAATTTAGCTGTGTGTGCAGATACATAAAGTAATAAAGTACAAGTAAAGGAATAAATCCGAAAATTGTTGATTTGTAATGATATGGCACGGAAAAATACATTTTCCTAACCATTTGTTATTCATCTGCCTGTCTTTCCGTCTGCTAAGACCTTTTGTTCTCAGGACATGTAAAGATATGAAGTAGAAATTTGTGCCACGTGCTAAGGTCTATGGTCCCGTGGCTGTAAATAAATTTAAGCTCCCAAATTACTTCTCTCGAAAGATACAGCCTGGTATGTCAAACGTTCTGATACTCGCAAACGTAATCCATAAAATCTACAGACGAAAAATTGCCGGAAGTATTGGGGCTGCTAGTTTAGCGGTAAAGTGCGCGCCTGCAATTACACTCCGGGAAATTGAAATAAGAACACCGTGAATGCATTGTCCCAGGAAGGGGAAACTTTATTGACACATTCCTGGGGTCAGATACATCACATGATCACACTGACAGAACCACAGGCACATAGACACAGGCAACAGAGCATGCACAATGTCGGCACTAGTACAGTGTATATCCACCTTTCGCAGCAATGCAGGCTGCTATTCTCCCATGGAGACGATCGTAGAGATGCTGGATGTAGTCCTGTGGAACGGCTTGCCATGCCATTTCCACCTGGCGCCTCAGTTGGACCAGCGTTCGTGCTGGACGTGCAGACCGCGTGAGACGACGCTTCATCCAGTCCCAAACATGCTCAATGGGGGACAGATCCGGAGATCTTGCTGGCCAGGGTAGTTGACTTACACCTTCTAGAGCACGTTGGGTGGCACGGGATACATGCGGACGTGCATTGCGCTGTTGGAACAGCAAGTTCCCTTGCCGGTCTAGGAATGGTAGAACAATGGGTTCGATGACGGTTTGGATGTACCGTGCACTATTCAGTGTCCCCTCGACGATCACCAGTGGTGTGCGGCCAGTGTAGGAGATCGCTCCCCACACCATGATGCCGGGTGTTGGCCCTGTGTGCCTCGGTCGTATGCAGTCCTGATTGTGGCGCTCACCTGCACGGCGCCAAACACGCATACGACCATCATTGGCACCAAGGCAGAAGCGACTCTCATCGCTGAAGACGACACGTCTCCATTCGTCCCTCCATTCACGCCTGTCGCGACACCACTGGAGGCGGGCTGCACGATGTTGGGGCGTGAGCGGAAGACGGCCTAACGGTGTGCGGGACTGTAGCCCAGCTTCATGGAGACGGTTGCGAATGGTCCTCGCCGATACCCCAGGAGCAACAATGTCCCTAATTTGCTGGGAAGTGGCGGTGCGGTCCCCTACGGCACTGCGTAGGATCCTACGGTCTTGGCGTGCATCCGTGCGTCGCTGCGGTCCGGTCCCAGGTCGACGGGCACGTGCACCTTCCGCCGACCACTGGCGACAACATCGATGTACTGTGGAGACCTCACGCCCCACGTGTTGAGCAATTCGGCGGTACGTCCACCCGGCCTCCCGCATGCCCACTATACGCCCTCGCTCAAAGTCCGTCAACTGCACATACGGTTCACGTCCACGCTGTCGCGGCATGCTACCAGTGTTAAAGACTGCGATGGAGCTCCGTATGCCACGGCAAACTGGCTGACACTGACGGCGGCGGTGCACAAATGCTGCGCAGCTAGCGCCATTCGACGGCCAACACCGCGGTTCCTGGTGTGTCCGCTGTGCCGTGCGTGTGATCATTGCTTGTACAGCCCTCTTGCAGTGTCCGGAGCAAGTATGGTGGGTCTGACACACCGATGTCAATGTGTTCTTTTTTCCATTTCCAGGAGTGTAGAAGAGTCTCAGGATCGAATCTCATTTGTACCATGGATTTTTCAGTCTTCATTTTAACCTAGTGTTGACCTCTCAATGACGTAACGATTGGTCAGAAACGTTGCGTGTTTCTGTTTACCCATTTAACTGCGCTTGGCTTCTCCCCACTTGGATGACTGGAGTAGTTTAGGGACACACAAGTCACCGAAGTGGTGTCCAGTACAAATACTTGCACCAGGGCATTAAGCAAAAGCAACTACTGTTATCCAAGTACGTAATTGTCTTTGTACAGAACTCACATAGTGCGAGTCATACTCGCACTTTTCTGAGTATTCGCTTTCGGTACTGTGTTTTCCACTCAGTATTAAACAAAAATAATCTCTCTTTTATACAAATAATCTCTCTTTTATACTCCCGTTGGTACTGGAGTCCTGTCTGCACAAATAACTCAAAGTAATATGCATTACTTCTCATTGATGTCAAACAAAATTAATTCTTTCACTTGGATCGACTCATCGGATTTGACGCCATTTGCCATAAGAAGAAAAATATTGTTCCCATAGTCGTCTTGATCTTCTTGATCAATGATCACAAAATAATTTAAAATCGATAGTCCTTTGAATGACTGAAAGAGAATGAAATAGACTAATTGAGTTTTGTATATATTATGGTCTTCTTCTTTCAATTAAATGTCTTAGCTGGTGATGATCAATCGTTTTCATTTGGTTATATTACACCTTCACTTGAAACTAAGTTTAAGGAAAACACATGTTCCTTTTGTTCATAGTAAAGTAAATGCTCAATAAGAGTAATCGAACGGGAAACAAAACGTTCTTTTGTCATAAAGTTTCCTTCCTAATGACACAATGGATTCAGTATCGTGTCCAGTTTCCATCCTCCTCTACAATAGCATTTAGCAGCCAGGGAATAGAGGCAACAAGTTTCTGGATGAAGCTGTTATTCTGTGACAGCTCGTCCCATGAATCATGAACTGCTTCAGACAGCGATGCCTTGGTTGTTGGTGTAGGTCTTCTGCACCTAATAATTTTCTCCATCTCTGCCCATACGTGCTGTACAGGATTGAGGTCAGCACCTTTTGGAGGCCAGTCCAGGAGATCGATGTCTCCATTCATTTGAAACCATTGTTTTACACAATTCGCTCTATGGACTGGGGAACGGTCATGTTGAAATATTATACTGCCTCCCAAAAACCTCTGACGAACAGAAGGGAGCATTATGTTCTCCAGTATATGGCAGTAGTAATGATCAGCAAGCCGACGGTCCAGTTCCCACAAAACGCCACAACCGTCTGCTGATATCCATCCCCAAACTGAGACAGAAGTTCGGCCACACCTTTGCCTCTGACGAACATTCTTTCTGTCAAATCTCGCTCCACGTGGATGATGTACAAGGACACAACTATTTGGCGCATTAGAAAACACCTTCTCGTCCGTAAATATAACTTGCTCCCAGTATGAAAGTGACTTATTCCTGTACTCCAGAGCGAAATTTAACCTGGGAGCCCTATGTTGCTGTTTCAACATTTCCATAACCGCGGATTTTCGTTCATTCCTTGTAACGACGGGAATGCATATCCTCCTATTTCCATCTATTGTATAATTATTTTTTTCCTTGCTTTGTTACCTCAAGATATGACATTTCTGTCTCTTTGTATATTGTAGTTCTTTAACTGTTTGTATATATATATATTTATACATTTATGTCGATGTATAATTGGTTTGTTTCGTAAATATTATTTGTATTTTTACGCTGGGTCTTGCCTAGGGAAGACTGCTATCGAACGATTACGTTGATAGGTCGTGTGAAGAATCAAAGTGTGTAGGATCTTTGGTAGTGTTAACTCTGCCGCGTGGAGCGCGGGCTGAGCAGAGGGAGTGTGGCGGGAGTAGCGAGTGGAGCAGGTGTGTTGCGTGACGCTCCCGCGAGTTGCCGCGCTTTCGGGGTTTGGCACCATGTAATTGCGCTCGACTTGCGATGATAGTTTCTGACATGGTGTCGCGGACGGGAAACATTAACTAGCGCACATCAAGAGCCCGTTTCGTCTGGTGACCGTGTCGAGAAGAAGGCTCGCCAACATCCAGCTTCTGCAACAGCGACGGCCGACAATGAGTGACTGTCGCCACCTCCTCGACCGACGGCTTCAAACCTTCAGTCAACCGACGAGGAAGACTGGACGCACGTAAAGTTTTAGAACTGTATGGCAGACCTCAGCTTTTCAAACTGTTCCATTTTCGTCACTATAATTACAGCAACTTAGCATGAACTTTTGTTGCTCATTGTCCCAATTGCATTACCAAGCAGAGTCCCTTCCTTTTCCGAAATGAACCCGAATGTCGTTGAAATTCAAACGCCAGCATTAAAGTAATATAGCTAACTCGTTTTCACTGCTTTAATTTCAAAGTTCAATTATGGCATCAATAGCTGGCTACAATATTCAGATTACACAAGCACGAATTAAGAGTGCGAGCTTTGTTACCGTATTTTAGCTTGCCTGTGACTGCAGCTCAGCTTGGTACGTACTAAATTTTACTATTGTTAATTGTTCAGAATCATTTAATTCAAGTTCAAAGTTAAATCTCTTCTTTCTAAATTGCGTAGATTCAAGTAGCTTTTGAAATGATTGTTGAGGTAGTCCAAGACTAACCGTATTTTACTGAATTTCGATGTGCTTCAGAAAGAAAGCTCACTACTAACTTCAGTCACTAAATTAACTTTCGATTTTCCGGTTTTATTAATTCTTTTGCTAAATTAAGTCAGGGTGTAGCGAAATTTATTACTTCTGACAAACTTTCACTTTTCACACTACACGTGTCAACCTTCAGTTGCCACGCTTCTAGTGCTAATTATATGTGTAATAACCTTTCTTTTTCAGTTACTATAGTAATTGTCCTTAGGACTGGCGACTGTGATTTCCCCCAAATCTCAAATACCTAATTACCGCTAGTTAATTGTTAACGTAACGGCTGCACATTTACTTTCTTTATTAACTTTACCCCTTTTCAAAATTAATTTCCACCAGTTTCATTAGCACATTTCCTTTCATTTAGATGTAACCCTTTCCTCCCTCTTTACCGACAGGTTAACTTCGGTGACGATTGCTTTTCCAAAACTCCCATTAGGTACACGCGGTTTCATTTTTCACTGTCATTAAGGTCGGTAAGTGAGGGGGAGGTTACACGTGGCGACCGTGACAGGACAATCTTCGGATTTGAGGTTGTTCTGGACACGAATTTTGCATTGTGCAAATCTCGTAACAAAGTACTGGTTACGTACAGGCCGTTACGTCAGCGAGAATAAGTAGTGGGAGTAATCCTAATTATATTTGAGATTTGTCATTTATATTGAAAATTATTAAAATGAGTGAAGGCAACAATTACCAAAATTTGGTAGACTTGGATACGGAACAATCGGTCGAACAGTGGGAAACGCGCACGGCGGTTCCCATTGTTCAGGGGCAGGCGGCTAGCATGAAAGACGCGACCGCCGAAACGCAACAAAGATCAGAAATGGAATTCCAAACTTTAGAAAATGTTTCGGAATCGGAAGCGAAAATCAAATCTGTACCCCTTCATGATGAATACGTGGGAACATATATAGAGGAACCAGCTACGGAAGTAAAACCGGTAGTCTCCGGGAATTTAACTGATTTATTGAATGTTTTGATTAATGAAATCAAGAGTCAATCGGCAGAAATTATAGCTCTGTCTGCCAAGCAAGAAGCTCAGTCTGCCAAGCAAGAAGCTCAGTCTGAAAAAATTGAACGAAAGTTAGACAATCAGAACAAAGCTATTAATGTTGTTAACAACAATGTTGGAGTTGTTAATACAAAAGTTGATAAAATCAAAGAAGATATTGTTGTAATTAATACCGAAATCGGTAATCTTAAACAGGAAATGATAGGCGTTCAGGCGGAAATTGCGAGCATAAATACTCGTTTTGATTCCGAAATTAGCAGAATCGAAAAAAGTGTAGGAGAAGCAGTTGCTCCGATCATCGAGAATAAGGTGACGGAACAAATTCAATTAGTGAAAAAAGAGGATCAACAGAAGGTGGAAATTTTAAAGGCTTTAGTGTCCGAAGTAGACACTAAAGTGAGGGAGCAGGCTAATACCTGCGAAGAGAAAAAGAGGGAAGTGGAAACGCTTGCGACAACCACTTGCCAAGTAATTACGAGAGTGTCGGAATTAGAAAAGAAACTTGACGAAAAACAGAGCTATGTGCCAATCTGTGCACATAGTTCGGAATTGTTGACGAAAGAGGAGCGGTTCGACCCCTTGAAAAAAGGCGGTATACACGCGACGGATTTCATTAAAAATTGTGAAAGAGTTTTACCCAGATCATGGACTAATGAGAGAAAAATTAATGCGGTTATTGATGTGCTGGCTGGTGATGCCAAGCGTTGGGGCTTAAACCTCAACATTACGAACCTGACTTTTGACGAGTTTAAAAATTTGTTTCTGGCTGAATACTGGTCAGAGCAAAAACAGCAAAGAGTCTGGCGCGAATTTGTCGTATCGAGGCCTTTCGATGCGAATTCGCGCGGTTCGATGAGGGAGTTTTGTGAGGGCTGGATCCGCAAGTTGGAATATTTGCGTGATCGCCGCACGGAATCCGAAATAGTCTGGGAACTCTACAAGAAGCTTCCAGATTATACAAAACGCTACGTAGGAAGCAATTACAGGACAATCAATGATTTCCTGGAAAGAGTTGAGGACGAGGACAATTGGCGCAATAATCGCGACAGTGGTAGAGGCCGTGGTAACAACAACGGGTACCACCCCAACCATAACAACGATAACCATGGGAATAATGCATACCGCAGCAATAACAATAATGGTTCGGACCGTAATAACAATCGGTACAGTGCAAATAATAACAGGAATGACAGAAACCAGTATCATACTAACGTGATACGGGCTTCACAGAATAGTAATAACGCCAGAGGGTGTGATCAGCCGCCTCAGCAGCATCCGGGGAGCGTATCTGCTGGGACGAGACAGGGAAACCATTAGCCGCGCCGGTGAGGGGCCGAGCAGGCGTGGAGAAATTTTGGCGGCCCAATAACAGGAGAAAACCCAGGTATCGTCATTATGAAAATTCCGTGTGGAATAATCAACGGCGGGAGTGTGTGCCAGTGTTAGGAGAAAGGCGTGCGCCCACAAGTAGTAGATCAGCTGTATACACGGCAGTAGGTAGTACATTCACTGTCAGTGAGAACAATTTAAGTAGTGTTCCGGAAATCGATTATAAAGTGGCAGCTGTAATACCCACAGCGGAACTGGAGATTGAGTTTAAGAATGATTCGCAATTGTTGAGAGAAGATCAGATGTCGGATAACACGTCCGTCATCGAGCGAGGGGATGCAGAGAGGGATGAGGTCTGGTTAAGGCAGTTCGGTCGCTTATACGACGAACTAAGGGATTATAGGGGTCTGTATGGGAGAAGCGTTTATGGGGAGCGCGTGCAGGATTTTCCGCGGCTCGTCCCGCAGGAAGATAGTGTTTGTGAAATGATAGAAAGTTCTGGCCCTAACCGGCAGACTTTACTAGAAATAGTTGATGTTAATGGGGAGCGCGAGCAAGATTCGTCGTGTTTCGTCCCGCAGGAGTTGGATGTTGAAGTAGAAAGTTCTGGCCCTAACCGGCAGACTTTACCGAAAGTTATAGTGGTAGAAGTAGCCGACCCATCCGACGCAAACCTCCGGTTTAAACATTGCGAGAATATTAAGGAGAAAGATTATGAAAATTTTAGTGAGAGCCGGACACGATTGGTAGAAAAGCACATAGGTTACAGCGTGTATGAGGTTAGAGCTGACATTATACGGTCAGACGATAACAGTGTGGGTTGCGCAGATCTAGAGGAAGTAATTGCAGATACTACTGGGCACATTTCTCCAGGTAGATTGGCAGATGAGATCAATCTGACTAAAGAGGAATCAATGAAGGTGACAATTAGTGAATTGATAGCAAAGCAACACTCACTAGTTGACGAGTTACAGGAAAAGGTTTCGTTATTGGAGGCGAAGCTACAGACTAAGCCTCAGGACAAACGTGTTGAAATTAACACTGTATGTGAACAGAGGCTGAAAAAGCCGCCAGATAAGCCGGATTTAGGATCAAAGCCGGATGGTTTTTTCTGGAATGACCTGGATATAGACGAGGATTTACTGTGGGAAAATAAAGAAACAGTCGAGGACAAGTGTAGACAGATAGTAGTGTCTGTTAATATGCACGGCCTACAACTAAACGTGTTGATTGACACCGGTGCAGAATTGAGTGCTGTATCTGGGAAAATATTTGAGTTACTGAAAGACAGACCTGGAATCGTAGTTATGCCAGTAACAGGAGTGAAAATTATCGGTGCTACTGGGAAGGCCAGTAAACCGGTCACAAAACAGATTTTTGTCAACTTCGAGATAGGTGGGGCACGATTTGAACAAGAGTTTGTCGTCGTGCCAGACTTGACTACGGAAGTAATTATCGGGTTAGATTGGCTATTAAAGTACCGTGCAGTGATTAATTGCGAAAGCAAAACTTTGACATGTACGTCACAAGATAAAACGATAGTAGTTAGTTTTGACGAGGCAGGAGACGGTGTGCATAAGCAATACCAGCCTATACACATTGTTAACTGGCCGGATGACATTTACGTAGGAATGAATTTGAACTGCCGTAACGTGAGGAATTTCGGCAGTGACAAAAGTGTAGAAAGTGAATTGGAAGAGATAATCAAATTCCCTCCACGGATTGACATTAGTATTGGTGTGAAAAAAGATCGTTCGCGAGAAGTAATGAAGCTAAAAGCCGACGCTCGCATACGTCGTCATGACGCTAAAGCGCGTTTTGCTAAGTTTGCAATCGGAGACTTAGTACTTGTAAAAGCTCATGAGAAATCGAGCGAGATAGACAATGAAATCTCTAAATTTAAGTTTGTTTATAATGGACCATATAAAGTCATTGGTATACCTCACACAAATGCTTATTGCTTAGAGTATCCAAGCTCTGGAAAACGATTAGGTATACGGAATATTGTAGGCTTGAAATTGTACCAACCTAGGATCGATTAATACCACACAATGGGTAATTTGTACAGTATGTAAATATAGAGTCTAAGATTTAAGGATGTGCCATGTTACGATGCTTTTGCCTGACCTAGAGGTCATTAAAGAAGCTGTAATTAATAAGTAATTAATTTTGACTAAATGATTTAAGAGTAACTGATTAGTAATCATCTGAAAAATCCAAGCTGCTAGTTTAAGTTTTCAGCTGAGTCACAGTAGATTAAGGAATGTAAATATGATTTTGTAACTTTCTGTAATATTTCATGAATGTGTGTTTTTATTAGTCATTGCCGATGTACTTAGACGCTGTTTTAAGTTTCAGGCTAGTACATGCATGTGATGATGGACAGTGTTGAGTTATCCACTGTGATAGTGTTTATGGACTCCTTGAGATTACTCGGGAGTGAGTTTTTCCGAAAGAATTCAGTGAAACGGACGTTCTGGAAACGCCGTTACAAGGGCGAGTGAGATCAAGCGTGCCGCACAGGCGGCCGCAACAATACTGGCAAGGCTGAGCCGCTGTCGGCTCTTGTGTCGCTGTCGGCTCTTGTGCCGCTGTCGGCATTCTTTGTACTCGCGAGTACGGAATGTGGAGTTTCTTTTCTTCCCGGACAGCTGATGTGAAAGAATTCTGCTGTCAATATTTATGTTTTTTTCGATCTGCTGTATGTTATTTTCTTGTTTAGCGTTAATTGGACATGACGAGAAAATTAATTATGAAAAGGTTACATAAAATGTGTATTCTATGTAATTAATCATTAGTTTGCGTATTTTGATATACCTGTTTTTTATTACCATGTACTCTGATTAATTTTGCAAATAGTATTCCATTTCTTATAGTGTTACGAATTTTAATGATTTTGGAATAGCTAAACCATTTTCTATGTTTTCTATGAATTTTGATACGTTGTCAACCTGTTTTATTTTGTGCAAGATGACAGAGTGGAATAAGAGTAGGAGTGCCTCCACTCAATTATTATTGTCTAAAAATTGGTTTATGGTTAATTAGACGAATGCTAAATTTTTTTGATGTTTTGAGCATATGCATTTCCGCTGTTTCTTTTTTGGGACATTTTCTGAGTCTGTTTACGTTACACGAACATCCTCAGACAATGTGGGGCAACCTTCCCTTCTCGTTGAGACGTCATCGTATGGTCGACCTGCTCACGCTTAGCTGAAGGATGTCCCTTATTTCTGTGCTGGTCTTGATTGGGTCGTCATCACTGCATTGGAGCAATTGTCTTGATACTCCGTCGTAGTCCGTGGACGCCCAGGGCGACGGCGGCGGTTGACGTGGCCTTCATCCACCATCCTCTTTACCCAGAGATGAATCGCAGATTTGCTGTATCCTAGGGCACGGGAAATGGCGCTGATACGGTATCCATCTTCATAAAGCGCAAGAATGCGACCTTTATCGAATTTCTTGAGCTGAGACATTGCAGGTAAGAACCTAGTGACAAGGCAAAAGGAAACGAAGTGCTATACAAGCGGGACAGCACTTTCTTCGCCTCAGAAGCCACATTCATTCACGTCTACATGCTACGAAAAATATTTCATAAGTAAGTTCCTCTTAAGTATTATTTTGAGTATCATGGCAATTATTTTGTCTCTAATCTTCATACATAGTAATAATGAAATCGTTTTCAGAGATTTAAAGCAACATTTAGATTCATGTAGTGATTCAGGTCATGGTGCTCTCGCTACAGCACACCATACACGTCTGTAGGAACACATTCAGCCTGTGGTGGGTTAGCGTAGTGGCTAAAGCGCTAGATTTGAATACTCTTAGAATAAGGTACGAATCCTGCCATTACAATTATTTTTTAATTTGATGTAAACAACGAATTATTAGTTTAGATGGACAATGCTACTTTTATCGTTTACATCATTTGTAGTATTGTGTGTATACGCCTTCGAATGCTCTGTGGAGGAAATCAAGAACATTTAATCTCCAGTACCTTCTGTATTATAAATACGCCTCAGTTTCAAGATAAACTCAGCCTTCAGAATACAGGGTGTTACAAAAAGGTACGGTCAAACTTTCAGGAAACATTCCTCACATACAAAGAAATAAAATATGTTATGTGGACATGTGTCTGGAAACGCTTACTTTCCATGTTAGAGCTCATTTTATTACTTCTCTTCAAATCACATTAATCATGGAATGGAAACACACAGCAACAGAACGTACCAGCGTGACTTCAAACACTTTGTTACAGGAAATGTTCAAAATGTCCTCCGTTAGCGAGGATACATGCATCCACCCTCGTCGCATGGAATCCCTGATGCGCTGATGCAGCCCTGGAGAATGGCGTATTGTATCACAGCCGTCCACAATACGAGCACGAAGAGTCTCTACATTTGGTACCGGGGTTGTGTAGACAAGAGTTTTCAAATGCCCCCATAAATGAAAGTCAAAAGGGTTGAGGTCAGGAGAGCGTGGAGGCCATGGACTTGGTCCGCCTCTACCAATCCATCGGTCACCGGATATGTTGTTGAGAAGCGTACGAACACTTCGACTGAAATGTGCAGGAGCTCCATCGTACATGAACCACATGTTGTGTCGTACTTGTAAAGGCACATGTTCTACAGCACAGGTAGAGTACCCCATATGAAATCATGATAACGTGCTACATTGAGCGAGGGTGGACGAAACTAAAATGAGCTCTAACATGGAAATTAAGCGTTTCCGGACACATGTCCACATAACATCCTTTCTTTATTTGTGTGTGAGGAATGTTTCTTGAAAGTCTGGCCGTACCTTTTTGTAACACCCTGTATAATACTTCCATATTTATAGCAGTACTATACCTACGGGTGTTAAACTCTGCTTCAACTAATGATTTCTACAGCTATACGAACACAACTTGTGATGCCTCTTAGGATAAGTACTTACGTAGTGCCGTCAGACGAAGAGATATACCTGCCCCAGACTTTGGGGACTTTGATTTAAAACTCTTCCTACCTCGACAATGAGCATTTCATTTTTGGGAAATCAGAGAATGTTGTTCCTTAAGACGTTTTAAGAGGAAACTGAAATCCTTCACCTACAACAACATTAAAATAGCGGGCTGTGAATCTATTACAGGCCCCATTTTGTACATTTGGCTTGCAGAAAGGAAAAGAGCTGATCAATAAGAAAACAAATCTCCCAGCAGGAATGGAGGAACGAAATCAAACCTCTCGTGTTGGGAGGTCATGTGATTATATTTCAGTGATTACATAATCAAGTGAAAAGATCAATGCAGTTGGCATCACGAGCAAACTGCTGGTGTATGATGTTGCACTAGCTGAACCGGAATTCATCCAGAGCCTTAAATTCTTAAATTCTGCAATCGGTATGTATCCATTGCACACGAAATAACTGTTACGGTATAGTTGTGGATCCTAGTTTGATAATTGTGTGATGCGGGTTCGATTCTCACATAGGTCGTTCCTTTTTAGCACTTACTATCGGATCTACTGCATTTCTGGTAACGCCAAGTGAAGAATATTATGTCACACCATAGTTCAGAATCCGCATAAACACCATATCCCTTCGCTAGCAACAGGGTCAGAGCCTGTCTAAATTGCGCCACAAGAAAGGCGGTAGTAGCAGAAGACAGAAATTCTGTTTGGGTAAACATGCACAAATTTTTTTTTCAGTTAATGACCCAGTCGGCATTACGTTCATAGGGCTCATAATTAATGTAAATTTGAGACGCAGAAAATTTTAGTGATGGAGTGGAGTTCGAATTCGGTTCTCTATGAATGGAACGTATCTGGGTTGGAATCCTGGTCCAGTACAAAAATATTTACAATTTCCTTGTAAGCCATAGTGTGTGCACATCGAAGTATCAGCGAAAAATAATTTTCATTTTTAGTGTCCCTTCACGAATTGTCAACAATAACGATAGCTGCTAGTAATTCTAGTCATATATGTGAGAATCTTACTACTGGTGAGCAAGTAGTTAATAGCTTATATCTGCCGCGCCGGATTAGCCGAGCAGTCAGGGGCATTGCAGTCATGGACTGTGAAGCTGATCCCGGCGGAGGTTCGAGTCCTTCCTCGGGCATGGGTGTGTGTGTTTGTCCTTTAGATAATTTAGGTAAAGTAGTGTGTAAGCTTAGGGACTGATGACCTTAGCAGTTAAGTCCCATAAGATTCCACACACATTTGTAAGAAAAAAGTTTATATCTGTTTATGGATGGATAAGGGCGACAGTGGGTGCCGTGCTCGTTTCCTGGGCCGAAAATGCGTGTATCGTTATTACATAGTGATAAATCTCACTGTTGTTGAATTCGGTATTTAACATTTAATTTTACTTACTTACCCATCCGATAACGTGCTGGGTACAAAACCCTGTCACAAAATTTTACATCACACCATTGCAATTTTCAACACGTGCTCACGAGGTTACTTGTGAAGGAAAGTACACTACTGGCCATTAAAATTGCTACACCAAGAAGAAATGCAGATGATAAACGGGTATTCGTTGGACAAATATATTATACTAGAACTGACATGTGATTACATTTTCACGCAATTTCGGTGCATAGATCCTGAGAAATCAGTACTCAGAACAACCACTCTGGCTGTAATAACGGCCTTGATACGCATGGGCGTTGAGTCAAACAGAGCTTGGACGGCGTGTACAAGTACATCTGCCCATGCAGCTTCAACACGATACCACAGTTCATCAAGGGTAGTGACTGGCGTATTGTGACGAGCCAGTTGCTCGGCCACCATTGACCAGACGTTTTCAATTGGTGAGAGATCTGGAGAATGTGCTGGTCAGGGCAGCAGTCGAACATTTTCTGTATCTAGAAAGGCCCGTACAGGACCTGCAATAGGCGGTCGTGCATTATCTTGCTGAAATGTAGGGTTTCGCAGGGATCGAGTGAAGGGTAGAGCCATGGGTCGTAACACACCTGAAATGTAACGTCCACTGTTCAAAGTGCCGTCAATGCGAACAAGAGGTGAGCGAGACGTGTAACCAATGGCACCCCATACCATCACGCCGGGTGATACGCCAGTATGGCAATGACGAATACACGCTTCCTATGTGCATTCACTGCGATGTCGCCAAACACGGATGCGACCATCATGATGCTGTAAACAGAACCTGGATTCATCCGAAAAAATGACTTTTGCCATTCGTGTACCCAGGTTCGATGTTGAGTATACCATCGCAGGTGCTCCTGTCTGTGATGCAGCGTCAAGGGTAACCGCAGCCATGGTCTCTGAGCTGACAGTCCATGTTGCTGCAAACGTCGTTGAACTGTTCGTGCAAATGGTTGGTCTTGCAAACATCCCCATCTGTTGGCTCATGGGTCGAGACGTGGCTGCACGATCCGTTACAGCCATGTGGATAAGATGCCTGTCATCTCGACTGCTAGTGATACGAGGCCGTTGGGATCCAGCACGGCGTTCCGTATAACCCTCCTGAACCCACCGATTCCATATTATGATAACAGTCATTGGATCTCGACCAACGCAAGCAGCAATGTCGCGATACGATAAACCGCAATCGTGATAGGCTACAATCCGACCTTTATCAAAGTCTGAAACGTGATGGTACGCATTTTTCCTCCTTACACAAGGCATCACAACAACGTTTCACCAGGCAAAGCCGGTCAACTGCTGTTTGTGTATGAGAAATAGCTTGGAAACTTTCCTCATGTCAGCACGTTGCAGGTGTCGCCACCGGCGCCAACCTGTGTGAATGCTCTGAAAAGCTAATCATTCGCATATCACAGCATCTTCTTCCTGTCGGTGTAACTTCAAGTCTGTAGCACGTCATCTTCGTGGTGTAGCAATTTTAATGGCCAGTAGTGTATATAAAAAGTCTTTCGTGGTTAGTTAACAGGGAAATAAGGGTCTTGATGTAGCACAAAAAATTTCGTCATTTAGTTCAAGTTCAGGTATGCTAACTGACAGCTTACAAATCAATCGTTTGACAAATACTTGAAAGTTACTCATCATTCTAAAAAGCCAAACAAGAGCAACACCGTTAGTTACACGGTTATTTAGTAAGTACGAAAGCTTCAGAGAGATGCTTAGTCACTTTTAGTTGCAGACGCTGCAACTGAGGATCCCACATGGCGGAATGCACAGCCGTATAAAGAGCTTACGACAAATGAATAGTCAGCCACTATACGGATTCCTCCTACTTACACCTATCAGAAAGACCATCGGGATAAAATTAGAGATATTCTTGCGCACGCAGGGGTTTACTAGCAATCGTTCTTCCTACGAAATATTTGTGCCTGGAGTAAACAAATAGGGAAATGATAGTGGTATGTATAGTGCCCTGTATCACACACCTTAATATGGCTTGTGACATACAGATGTAGATGAAATAATGTGTTATTCGCAGTTTACGAAATGTCTTTCTTGATGTTCGCGTTTTGTAATCAGTGTCATGGTGTCGTTTCCTCTGTTTTATTATGTGTCAGCAGTAGTGCCAAAAAAATCCTACGTAATAAATATTATTGTCACGTATTTAATAGCAAAAAATATATTATTTACTCATTCTGTTAACGGTATCAGGAGATACTACAGAAGCTAATCGCTTCTGGGCTTCTGGAGGATATTTTTTTTTTTTTTTTAGTTTGCAGTTATTATGAGACATAATAATAAAAATTGCTACGACAGCTACTTAAAAGGAGGGCCCCATAAATTTTCCCCCGATATTTATATCTGATGTTCAAGTTGCAATCGGTAGCTAATTGGCCTTTACGTTTGTTAATTCAGGTCCCCGTCAAAGTGGCAGCAAACGGCGGTAGCGCCAACGCCGGCCCTGCTACGTCTGTGTATCACGAGCTTGTCCTACGGTTACAAGCTGAAGAGGCTTTTCGCATTAACAGGCTTCTTCTGCCTGTCACCAGTCTAATGGAGAATTGGCAACATTGCAGCATACATTTGGCAGCAATGTGGCCTTCGAATTAATTTCTATACTGGTGCAAAATTTCCAACTAAATTCACTCACTAATATCTTATCATTCTCATTAACTATCCTGAATGATTCTCCCTTAGAGGATGATATGGAAGGTATCAAATGAATAATTTTGATTTCAGGAAGCTCATTTCAACAGAAACTGCAGCTGGTTTCCCTATTTACGTCGCTGTTTATCTGACGAATGTACGATTGAGTTGACAAAGGAGGGCTAAAGTCTTTGGACATGGAATTGCAAACTGCGCTTGCTATCGGTTTAAATACTGGTGCCAACAATTCTTGTTCCTTCTCTGTAAAGTAGAATCCCGAAGGCAGATCAACAATCAGTAAAAACATCCAATGAGAACCTTTCCGCCATTATATCGCTACCTCTATTCTCTAGTCCGTGGAGGTATAGACACATTTACAGAACTGCACACATGTTAATCCGTTTTTTCTGATTTTGTCAATAATATTGACTTAAGTGTGGCACTGAATGATTTTTTTTTAACTTTCTCTTGCTAATTCGTAATGATTTGGGGTATTTTGCCTTAAGAAGGCAGACTTTTTTGTACCATTATCAAGATAAGCAGTAATCAATTTTTATTACTATATTGCATAATGCATATGGTCTTTTCGGTAGTTTATTAAACACGACACACAAAACTGAGGGAGATATTAATCCGCAGCGATGTAACTTCCATATGATTCACAACAGTCTACCAAGTGATCTGTAAAGCATACACTTGGCATTTAACGGCAGACATTAACATCCCTGCATTTTGAATAGTGTTTTACCTCCAGATCTCGCATTTTACAAGCAACATTGCTAAGCACAAAAAAATGAAGTAAAACAACATGATGTCTGCTCTCAAATAAATGTTTCAGCGATTAATTTAATTTTAATGTGATTAACGAAGAATTCGAGATTTCCGACATTAAATCGAAAAGTATTCCCTATACATGGAAGGACCTACATAATTACTATATTTGGGCACATGGTTCTAAAAATGATCAAATAGCATATATCTTCCCTTCAATCACATGTGTAGTAGCAGCATAATGAAGATAATAATAGCAATCATGACAGTAATCATTATCTGGTAACCTCACACGCTGCAGTTGTATTTCTCGAACTAAAACATTAGTTGTCATTGAAAAAATTTCATATTTGCATCAAATCGTAGCCATGAAGACAGAATGGTCTTTATATCACGCAGTCATGAGATTAGAATAATGCTCGCATTAGAAACTAGCAGGTAATTAACCAATTAATTGAGAGAGCCGGAGTTTTTTCATAGCTTCTAGGCACGTAATCGGACACAATAACACAATCAAGTCGTTGGTAACTGTGAGTTGCAGTGGTCTGCTGGGTTGATTGTAGTTTGATAATTGCGGGGTATAGGATCGGTTCTCTCTTATGGTGCCCATTTTTAACATTCACGGAAAGATCTAATTCATCTATGATAACCCCAAGTCCAAAATGTTGGTCGCACAGTGGTTCAGAATCCGCATTAAACACAATATCCCTTCATTACCAACAGCGTCAGAGCCTGTTTAAATGGCGCCAGAACGAAGGCGGCAGCCTCCGAAGGCACAAACTCTGTAGCCATTAAACTAGCACTATAAAGTTGAGTTCATTTAGTTTAGGAATGGTTATTTCGTTCACACTGTTCATATTTAATCTGAACTTGAGACGTTGCAATTTTTAGTCCTCGACTGGAATTCAAATTCGGATCTCTGGGAATGGAACGTATCTGGGTTGCAATCCTGGTCCATCACAAACACATTCATAATTTCATTTTACGCCCTAGCATGTGCACACTGAACTAGCACCGATAAATAATTTGCATATTTAATGTCTGTTCATGAATAGTCAACAACAACGATAGGTACCGTGATTTCTAGTGCTGCTGAGCAAGCAGCTGATACTTAACGTCTATTTATGGATGGGAAACAGCGACAGTACGCCCCAGGTTTGACCCCTGGGCAAGCAAAAGTAATTGCACCCTCATCTCATATTGATACAGCTCGCTGCTTGTAAATAATTTCGATTTCTAACATCTGACTTTACTTATTTAACTATCCAATAACGTGCTGGGTAGAAAATTCCGTCACAATATTTTTAATCATAGCATTCCAATTTTCAGCACATGCATACTTGGTTACTTGTCAAGGAGAGAATATTAAACGTCTTTTGTGGTTAGTTAACAGAGCGGTAATTGTTTTGATGTAGTAGAAATAATTTCGTCATTTCGTTTCAAGTTCAGATGTGTTAACTAATACTGGTGAAAACCTTTATATTTCACGTCTCTTTACCACTAGTCAGCATTGATGATCGTTGCCTTGATCAAATCCCGGGCAAGTGCGAAAGTGTATTTTAGTTAGTAGTGGCTACGTCTGCTGGGTTTCTGTCCAGATCCAGAACAAAAAATTTCATCATGTCATTTATAGTTCAAACCTGTGGGCAAATTATTCTTCGTGAATAATTAGTACAGTGAAGTTACTGATTGTACTCCATTAATATTGCGGTTTCTATACAGCGTTTACCGCTGTTTCTCGCGTTTTCATTAACTATTTCCTTTAACGACCAGTTTATGCAAAAACTAATTGCCACTGGGACTTTCAGCAGGAAAAGTACTTCGAACTGTCATAGACCTTTATTAGTCCAGACATTGTAATGTTGTAACTTTAATTTGGTATGCTGATATCGGTGCTAATTGACAATGAAAGTGGGTTAAAAGCTGTGATCTGTCTGGGGACGTTAACCGTGGATTACTGGGCAACTGTTTCATCAGATATTTAGTCTAGGTTTACCAAGCAGACTAACATTAATGATAATCTTTTAATAGTCATACAAAACCGGTAATATATATATATAAAAAGGAGAATTTAAATAAAAAGAAAGAAATCAGTTTATATTTGGAAATTTATTTTAAGATTGTTCATTGAAATTTCAGCATATTATACGTGAGTTATAACTGAGCTGGTGCCTTATTTACGATTGAAAAAAAATGTGAGATTGTAATCTTACGGAACACATAAAATATGGAGCCAAGATTGGGAGACTGCATACTACACTGCATTCATAAAATAACACACGAAGAACATTGAAACATAAGCGAGAAGAAATTAACCACAACCAACAGATTCAGTTTTCACCCAAAGAAATTACGTTCATAGCACAATCCTGTCCGTCATGTAATTACCACACACTGGTATACTAAATTCATATTAACTCTTTGTGAAATCTTCCCAAAAAGAATAGCTGAAGGCTACCTTGATGATTACACCGCATGCTTCACGTGGTCAACTTGGTTTACACAAAGCGTATAACTCCACAATAATTTTGGTAATTAAAATAAATTCGATCGAAAAGCAATTGACAAAAGAAAAACCTTGAACTGGTTACTAACGTCTTACTATTAACCTGATGGGTCAAACAGTTATGTAAGCACGTGGTACTGGTCTCGCAAAGTACACCCCACGTGGGTTGAACATAAAGAAAAGCATAAAGAAAAGTTGCTATATTAAAAAAATATTCTCAAGACGAGACGTTATAATCTCACGCACATTCGGATTTAAGATTGATGAACTTATTTAGAGTTACTGATCAACACGTGGTTCCACTTTACTCACAAAGTAGTAACAAAGCAACTACCGGAAAATAATCTGAACTTCACACGATAATTACACTGCGCTGCAATTTAAGATAACATCGGATATTTTAGACCTAAACCCGAAATAAAGGTGATTAAATTTTCAGTTAGGCTGAACTTAAGAAATCCATTGTCCTACGGACTTAACAGACATGCGCTTAGCCGGAGATCTTACCACTTCAGACGCTCGCCACGACCACACTGCAACTGCCCTACTGCCGAGCGTGCTTCCTGAGGGTGGCTCACGAAGACCAACGGAAGTGGCCAGAGGGGCAGCTTCCTATACCAACATGACAACGGACGGACAGGACCATACTAAGGATAGAAACCTCTTTGCTTTTAGGAAGCGTAGCTACCTGTTCCGACGTTGGTCCTACTGTTCTCTAGCAGACAGCCTTGTTTGCTACCCTCAAGCATGCAACTAGAAATACATATGCTCATTCATCCTCTCACACAAAAGGGAAGGGGGATGACAGTATCTTATCATATACAGTATATAAAAGAAAGCGGATGTAGGTTCCGTATGAGACTGTGTGACATGAATTACATATAAGAATTACATATAAACTGTGCTTTAAAGTGTAGCAGTGTGACAGATTGTTCTTGTTTATGTGTAAAAGTAACACGTTCCACTGCTCAGTCTCCTCCCAGATAGTCAGAAACGCCACAGTACATTTAGAAGAGGAATTTATTCCATAAATGGCAACAGATTTAAGAAATTAAACATGAAAGGAATCCAACAGAGACCTTTCAACATTGTCTCAGAATATCTTGTTCATGCAAACATTTACTTTCTTTAAGGATTGCTACATAGTTTATGTGCCATAATTAGTTGTTTCGGATTGTAATGAGATGGTAACGCTTTTGAAAATCATCGTAATCCGTACATGGGTTAGGGACTAACTCATCTCTAATTACGTGTTTTAAAGTTTTTGCAGTACCATGGTGTGATATTACATCGCACTGATTCGCTTGAAGAACAGTGTTGTCTAGTGGTCTCTCGTGGCATCCATTTTGTATAGTCGAACGACTGTACCGCAAAGCAATTAGAGGACCTGCTAGATAG
This sequence comes from Schistocerca cancellata, assembly GCF_023864275.1. NCBI lineage: Eukaryota > Metazoa > Arthropoda > Insecta > Orthoptera > Acrididae > Schistocerca > Schistocerca cancellata. The sequence goes on from NC_064630.1 coordinate 273,606,961, forward strand.
CTACGTTATGTTGGTTGCATGCAAGTCAGGCGGATCACAATTCAGGTCGCTCGGATACTTTTGTTCATGATAGTACATTACAATGACTGACTTCGAAGCAAGGCATGGCAAGAAAAGATCAGTCAACCGTTTCATGAAAGTGACAGCATTCATTTCCGAATTGTAGTCTCTGCTGTTTTTCTTACATCTAAATCCAAGTTTATTCCCAAGAATAAAACCAAAAGAATAGTCAGTCATTTTCCAGCAGGTCTTCGATTCTGATTCACCTGTGTTTCATCAAGGTAATAAACTGTTGAACTACCTCCTTCACTTGTATCGTGCATCTTTGGAAGGGATGTGGTTCATGATGCACCCATGTCACTACCTTCAACTAAAAATTCCCTTCTTAACATATCTGAAACCAGTGTCTTTTAAAATCCTTTACATTGATGAAGAGCTGCCTTTGAAGCAGCTTTTCTCAAGCATAATTGTAACAAGTTTTGTGATATTGGGCATTCACCATTCACATGAAGTGCTTTAAAACATTGTTGTCAAAACCGATCATTTGTGTTACAGGTTCAGTGCTTTCCATGCGACACGAAACCAGCTTTTCGTAAGATCCCCGCAGTTTCTACACTTTCGTTTACAATTTTCCTACTGTACTCTTGCCGGCATCACATGCTCCTCCAGTAAGTTCTTGTGTCTTCAAAAGTCAGCGCTAGGAGTCCTGTTTTCAAATTCACGTTTGAAAAAGTTAAAGATGTGGTAAACAATCTCCCTCTTCTGCTTTTGAAGCACTTCACGCTTATCGTTGTCACATGACTTTTTTTCTTAATCGCACTGAAACATTTACACATACACGTTCACAGGAATACTGCTACAGGGGGGAAAACCGACAATTGGATGAAAAATTCGTTGTCGCGAAGTACAGCAGCAGTGCAGGACTGAGGAGAGAGATTCTTGCTAGGTAGCTGTAACTCAGGGCTACTCCCTTGGAAAGAGAATGAATCTTATTGGCTGCCGGTGGTTTATGGAGGGATTTGCACAAAACTGCTAAATATTGACCAACTTCCTGCATGTCACGGACTTTAATGTCCACCTACCACAATCGAAAAAAGATCCACTGTAATAACTGTAAGCAAAAGAAAGTCATATGTGATCTGAGGCTTTCCCGGCGAATGTGCTGTATCCAATGTTCTAAGGTGTCCAGCCGGATCCGATCGTCGAAGTTCCACGATATTTCGGCGAATAACCGTTCCGCCATCACCAGGTGGTGCTGATGGAATGATCTGTCTGCTCTGTGTCCGTGGTATTTATGCTTAATGGAATGCTCAACACGCTGGTACATAGAGCACACTCGATCTCTGATGAACAGAACTTGGCAATGGAACTCAAACACCTGAAGACCGTAATCCACAAGAATGGGTATGGCAACTGCCAAATCCAAAGGGCCTTCCGATAACAGAAGTGCAGCAAGAACTGAGATGAAGAACAACCAGAAGAAGAGAAGCAAGCTCGGGCCTTTCTGGCGTTTGCTGGCAACGTGTCGTCGAAAATAGGGAGACTGTTAAGGCGACACAAGATTGACACAGTCTTCCGACCACCACCAAAGGTTCGTGACCTACATGGAACGGCAAAAGATGACGTGGGCCTTAAGAAAGCGGGCGTATACAAAACCCCGTGTGGCTGTGGCAAATCCTACATCGGCCTAACAGTTCGCACGCTCGAGGACCGATGCAAGGAACACGAACGTCACACCTGCTTACGCCAACCCAGCCATTCGGCCCTAGCAGAACACTGCATTGAAACCGGACACACAGCGAAATTCGAAGAGACAAAAATCCTGACGGACGCAAGTGCCTACTGGGACAGTATCTACAAGGAGGCCATAGAAATTCGCGTAACAGATAACCTCATCAACAGGGACACCGGGTTTCAACTTAGCAAGGCCTGGAAACCATTATTAAACACCATCAAAGAACAACGGTCCGAGCGGACGCGAGCTCCTTCCGCCACGGCGGACGGAGATGAACTGCGCCTACCACCGGGCGTGCTTGCAGCTACTCCCTCCCACCACGCGGCGCTCCGCCGGCCGTCCGCGCAGGGGTACGACTCGGGACCCCGCGGACATAAATACCACGGACACAGCGCAGACAGATCACGGCGTTGCGGCCTGAGCTGGCGAGGCGAGCGCATCGCTGCCGTTGCGCGCTTCGCTTACTAGGCCGTTGAGAGCTCGTGAAGAGGTTTCTGTGCTGTGGGCGCCGCGGAGAGCAAATTGTCGAACAACGCGTGCAGATTGTCGTGTTCCGCGCCTCGCAGCATGGGAAAGAAGGGTGCGCAGAGGAAACCTGCCGCTGCGAAGGGTCCTTCGGTTGTGCAACTCACTGAGTCTGCAGACCATGCAAGGAAGTCCCGAGAAGACGAGTCGCGGCCTGTCCCCCCTATGTACTCGTACGTCAAGTCCACAGGCGGGTGGACAGCGCTGTTCGACACCATCACGAATTGCGCTCGGAACGAGGTGGTCTACGAGTCTGTCGATACAGACTCGCTGATCTGCGTTCGAGCTGCAAACGTGGCCGTCCACAGAGCGATCAAGGTCGCAGTGGCCGACCACATCGACGACGCGCCGCCGGCGCGTGAGAAGGCACCTTCCGTAGGAAGGATGAAGACGACCGAGGCACTCCTCAGGGGGTTACCTTGGTGCTGTGATGAGGCAGCGGTCCGGGAAGGGCTGCTGCGAGCCGGGTTTGGTAATGCAACCGCAAGGTTGCACAACCGGTCCAACAGGAAGAGGGCGCCGCTCTATGCCGTGACCGTGCAAACGGTCGACGGCGGGAGCAACATCTTCGACTTGCGGAAGTTGCTGGGCTTCCCGGTTACGACAGAGGCTCTCCCGACCGCCATGGACCCTCTGCCCCAGTGCTTCAGGTGCCAGGGCGAGGGCTACGTTGCGAAGTATTGCCGCAACGCGGCGCAATGCGTAAAGTGGTCAGGCGAGCACGACAGCCGCGCCTGCGACCGCGGCAGCAACGTTCTGCCGACTTGTGTCCGGTGTGGCGGCCCGCACGTCGCCAGTTGGCGCGGTTGTGCAGCTTTCTCAAGCCGCAACCGTGCCGGGGGAGGCGAGGCGGCCGCGGCCGCACCGACGCAGCGGCAGAAGCGAAGACGACGTCGGAAACGGCGTAGGGCGCAGAACAGCCCGGCGCAGCTGAGGGACGGCGCAGTAGCAGATCCACCTGGCAGGGGCAGGGACGACCGCTCGGAAACGGGCAGCCAGGACGCAGCTCGCTCTCCCGTGAAGAAGTGCGACCTCGAACTCGGCACCGCCGTGAAGGAGGCCACAGCGGCCGTCAAAGCCGTCATGGCGGCGGAGAGGGCTGCCTTCGCAGCCGCCGTGGCTGCAGAGAAGGAAGAGGCCTTGAGGCAACTGCGAGCAGTCTTCGCCCGAGGCCTCAGCGCAGTCGTACCTGCGAACACTCCTGCGATCTCGCAGAAGGACGTTCGCGCGCCTATCCCAGCGGCTGCCCCAGCAGCACCGCAGATGAAAGGTGCAAAGAAGAAAACCGCCGCCCCAGCGGAACCGGTGGTGACGCCGACCGCTGCGGGAGCGGCCCCTCCAAGGGACCGAGAAGACAGAAAGGCAGCCATCATCGCGCAAGCGCGAGCGAACGGCGTGCATTTCTCCGACGCTGAAGCGGCGCAGCTCACTGAACAAGCGGAGCTGCTCGAAGCTACACTGCAGTAGTCCTGCGCCGTGCAGTAGAGGAGGACACTGAACGGTAGCCGCTCGCCGCCGTTCTGCACCAGCCTGATGAAGCTGCACCAAGTCACTGACGACAAGGCGCAGCAGAGGGCCTAACAGCAACGCATGCGTTGCCGCGCCGGACTCTTATGTTACAGGGAGGAAGCCACTGTGGCCGGCCCAGGAGACTACAAGCGAGCCCAGCCGCAGCACCCGGACTGACCCAGCTAACGACCACGCAGCACATAGGTAACGATGCACGATACCTCACGCTAACCTCACCTCACCTTGCATGCTCTGTCGCAGCTAGCAAGCCGCTACTGCCCTTACTACCCGTCCTACTGTCACAGAGGTTTTTTTCCCTTGGCGCTGGCCTTGGCACTTTTTTTCCTCTGCCCTTACAACCGCTACCCTTCAATCGTTTTCGACCACTTCTGTCTCCTGATGGACCATGTTAATGACTAATCTTACCCAGACTCATGGGTAACATCACAGCCCGCATCCTGTGACGCCTGATTCAAAAACTAACATGTTTACGGAGGTGACAGTAGAACTTTTGGTTTGGTCACCACGTTGGTGTGGGCATGGAGGGGCCCCATCCTCAGTGAAAAAGCAGACAGATCACGCGGGTCGTGTTCCTGTACCTGTTGGTTGTGCAGTGCTTTCTTCAGGAATAAAACACTGCACACCTAGGGACCGTTAGTGAGGGATTTTGCGAGTCAGGGCCCCCTTCGCATGGGACAAGCCCGCGCTCGCAGAGGCCAAGGCTAGCTTTCCTTCCTCTATGTGCAAATCTCTTCGCCTTTATTGGCACTATGTCTGACACGCGTAAGGCGCCCCGCTCGTCCGAGGCTTCGAAGAAGAAGCAAGAACTCGATGCCAAGAGAGACACTGACTTGCATCACACTGGCAATGCAACGTCCAACCAAGCCGAGCAAGATCCAAATGAAAGCTTGAAGCTTCTTACCGACTTGATGCCAACGACTATTATGTGTTCTACGTCAACAGAAGAACTTCCTGGACCTGCCAAGAGGAAAAAGACGGACGAGACAACCCCGAACTCGTCAGCTAGCGAAAACCGACATAAGAAGTCCCACCCCATCGCCGATGAGGAAGGATTCATTCCAGCCACTCGGACGGCTCTTGCCCGAAAGATAACGAGTGCTGCTCCTACATCAACAAACAACTTTTTCGCGGCTATGGACGCCGAACCAACCGACCAAAGTGACACCTTGGCTACCAAGGCCCAGACTTCTACAAAAGCACAGAAACCTCCTCCCATCATCATTGAATTCAAGGAGGCGTATAAGATACTATTAAAACTATTAAGAGCCTTCTTTGCAACCCTTTTCAATTCAGAACAGCTGGTAAAGACCTCTATAAGCTTGAAACCGCAAATACTACGGATTTTATGAAAGTCACAGAAGAAATCTCAAAAAGGCAATGGGGATTTTATACCTATTTGCCTGACAAGCCCATCAAAAAAGTCATTCGAGGGTTTCCCTTCAGTTTCTCGTGTGATGATCTGAGGAAAGAACTGGAACCCATCGGAATTGTCCCCAGGTCAATTTCCAGAGTGCAATCGCCTAGAACTCATAAAGACACCCCCCTCTTTATGGTAGTGCTCACCAACACACCAGATAACCGAAAATTACTGACAATGAAGATCATAGCCAATACAGACGTCACAATTGAGGAACCTCTGGGCAAACGTGGCCCCACCATCTGCTCTCGATGCCAAGGCATCGGCCATGTAGCCAGACACTGTGCAATGCCCTTCAAGTGTGTGAAGTGCGGCCAAGAACACACTTCCAAAGATTTCCCTAAGGACAAAGACACTCCTCCCACATGTGTCCGTTGCAACAAAGCTCATCCTGCTAGCTACCTTGGCTGTGAAGTCATTAAAGCCTGTAGGACTAGACAAAAGGCAACCAGTCACCAGGGTCTCACTTATGCTGCTGTTGCAGCTGCTAGGAGAAATACAAATGTAGCAACAACCAACACCAATAATGCTTCATCCTCTAAGGCCAATGCCTCTACTGCAGGCATACAGAGATTCAACCTACACCACCATAGGCGTACTCAGTTTACTCCCCATCGCTCAGCTCCTCCTCCTCCGACCATTGCTGCACCTCAGCAGCACATAATCAGTGCCGGACCGCCAACAACTCAGGCACAACACGACACTTCCCGCCGAGAGTTTAATCTGACCTCAGTCATGCAAGTCATGACGAAAGCTATCACTGATGCCCTTCAGGCTATCATGGCTACTATTCCGCAACAGATTTCTGCTGCAGTTCAAGTTGCCCTACAGGCCATTCCACAGCCAACCTCCACCATCCAATATGGCAGCTAGATTTGGGCTAACTGTGTGCACATGGAACGCCAATGGAATTCGCAATCAAGTAGGAGAGTTCCGTCAATTCCATCAAGATGAAAGAATCGAGATGTGCCTGGTCACTGAGACACACTTGAAACCCGGCATCCAAGTAAGAGTCGCCAACTACAGCTGTTTCCGGACGGACCGGCCGACTGCTGGTGGAGGAACAGCAGTATATGTAAGAAACTCCTTGATGTATCACCAACTGCCACTTCCAGCATTAGCCACAGTAGAAGCCACGTCAGTTGTCGTCCAGACATCAAGAGGCCGCATAAAGTTCATTGCAGTGTACAGGCCCCCCCGTGGCCATCTAGAAGAAGCAGACTTTGAGGTGCTACTGTCACAACAAAGAAATCTTTTTCTTGCTGGTGACCTTAATGCCAAAAATTCCAACTGGAATAGCCGCATCACTAACATCAGCAGACATCGTCTCCTGCGAGTTACTGAAAGAAGCCACGCCATCATCGTGGGACCATACGACCCCACTTGCTTTCTGAATAGAGGCCAGAGTGACGTGCTGGATATAGCCATCATTAAGGGATTTCCCAATGGTGTTACTGCCACTACCAGAAGGGCCCTTACATCTGACCACGAACCTGTCATTTTTTATGTCGACCTCGTCGGCATCAATAAACTGCCTAGACACTATCTTGATATTCGAGGAATCAGCTGGGAAATGTATCGTCAACTGCTTGAAAGAGACCTCCTGGATGCACCAGACCCAGGGACAGCAGGAGCAGAAGCCACTCTATTATACTTAACATCTAAAGCACTAGACGCTGCAACAGAAGCTACACCTCCAAGACTGCCTATACCACCAAAAACTCACCAACTGCCCCCACCTATCATAGCAGCCATCAGGGAAAAAAACCGAGCATTCAGAGAATGGCAGGCAATGCGCAATCCAGCCACAAAGCGCCTAGTAAATCGACTACAACGAGGAATTAAGGCAGAAGTAGAAAAACACAGGAATCAAGTCTGGGCAGATAAGGTTGCACTGCTACAATTACAAGACCAATCGGCCTGGAAGATGACGAAGTCTCTACTAAGAAGCGGACAGAAGTTACCCCCACTACATGTGGGCAACCATATAATCAGCGAACCAGATGCCAAAGCAAATGCTTTTGCAGATGTATTCGCAAAAAACTTCACACCGATGTATGACCCTGCCGACGCTGACCACATTGGCCTAGTCAACGAGAGACTTCCAAGATTCCTCGCCAGTCGAGCCGAAGATGACCACATTCAACCGATCACGACAGCAGAAGTTACAAAACAGCTCGAAGAATTAAACAGAAAGAAGGCTGGAGGACCAGACCTTCTAACTAATGAGCTGTTGAAGCAATTACCACTTACTGCAGTACCAATAATAGCGGCCGCGTTCAATGAGATCCTGGCAACTGGCGACTTCCCTCTCACATGGAAACATGCAGAGGTCGTCGCCATACCGAAGGCAGGAAAGGACCCTCGATCACCTGCTAGTTACAGACCAATCAGTCTTTTACCTGCCACATCGAAACTTTTTGAACGTTTATACATAAAGAGACTTCAACAGCATGTGGAAGCAGAGCATCTGATACCAGACGTCCAGTTCGGCTTTCGCCAAGGCCTTTCCACCACCCAGCAGCTACTACGCCTAGTTGAGGAAGCATTCAGCGCCATGGAAAGGAAAGAATTCTTCGGGGCTGTATTTCTGGATGTTTCTCGTGCCTTTGATTGCGTGTGGCATGAGGGACTGCTCTATAAACTCCTAGATATAGGGGTACCTCAGGGCAGTGTTCTGGGACCACTGTTATACATCTTGTATACATCCGACCTACCATCGACGGCCAGAACACACCTATCTTTATACGCCGATGATACAGCCATTTACTCCCGAAGAATAAATGCTGCACACCTCCAGGCAAGACTGCAACAAGCATGTAATAAGCTGAGTGAATGGGCAACGAAATGGCAACTGTCTTTCAACGCCACAAAGACGCAGGCAATAGCAATCTGTAGAAGATCACTTCCACCTAACATCCAGCCCATTGAGATAAGGGGCACCCCAGTTACGTGGTCAAAAGCAGCAAAATACTTGGGTGTGAGCCTTGATAGGCGATTGACATGGCAACCTCATATAGAAGATATTCGAGAGAAAGCAAGGAGAAGAATGGTACAGCTCTATCCATTATTAAATCCAGCGTCAACACTACCATCAAGAGTGGGGGTGATATTGTACCTCACACTGATGCGACCAATCTTAGACTGCGCTGCTGTCGTGTGGGGCAATGCTGTTCCAACCCACATACAACAGCTACAAAGAATTCAGAATCATGCTCTGAAAAGAGCACTCCATCTTCCATACCAGTTCCCAACGAATGAACTTCACCAACTCGCAGGGGTACCCAATTTGAAAGACCAATTTACAACCAGTGCAAAAACCTTCTATGAAAACACGCAACAGTCAGATAACGAACTTGTACAACTTGGACACAGGGTGCACTACCTGGCTTCCACTAGATGGCCCGATGACCTGCGTGAATAACGACATTACACATCTTGTGTATGTATTTTTTAATACAATTTTAATAATTTTAATTTTTTAACAATTTAATAATTTTACTTTAATTTAAATTTTTATTTTATTTTATTTTAACTCAAATTTATTTTATTTTAATTATTTTTTAAATCTTATTTTATTGTATTTATCATTTATTTATTTATTATTATTATTTTATCAAAGGTGAATGAATGAGTGTGAGAATGTGTTGACTGTATATGTATGTGTGAGTACAATGTATATATTGTGTGAATGTGTGAGCGAATGAAAAAAAAAATAAAATAAAATAAATAAATAAAAAATTAAAAAAAAAGAAAAAATATAAAAACAAAAAAGAAGAAAAAACAAAAAATTACCACACAGCTAATGTACTTTAAAACATTTAAAAGCAGAAAAAAATATGACAACCAAAAAGCTATTGTTTTAATGTCAATTTTTATTATTGAAGGCGTAGTCGCATGGCTTGAACTTCTATTTTCAGACTGGGCAATCCTTGATCCCCCAATATATTCCGCAGTGCGGCAGACAGATCATTCCATCAGCACCACCTGATGATGGCGGAACGGTTATTCACTGAAATATCGTGGAACTTCGACGATCGGATCCGGCTGGACACCCGAGAACATTGGATACAGCACATTCGCCGGGAAAGCCTCAGATCACATATCACTTTCTTTTGCTTACAGTTATTACAGTGGATCTTTTTTCGATTGTGATAGGTGGACATTAAAGTCCGTGGCATGCAGGAAGTTGGTCAATATTTAGCAGTTTTGTGCACATCCCTCCATAAACCACTGGCAGCCAATAAGATTCATTCTCTTTCCGAGGGACTAGCCCTGAGTTACAGCTACCTAGCAAGAATCTCTCTCCTGAGTCCTGCACTGCTGCTGTACTTCGCGACAACGAATTTTTCATCCAACTGTCGGTTTTTCCCCCTGAGCAGTATGCCTGTGAACGTGTATGTGTAAATGTTTCAGTGCGATTAAGAAAAAAAAGTCATGTGACAACAATAAGCGTGAAGTGCTTCAAAAGCAGAAGAGGGAGATTGTTTACCACATCTTTAACTTTTTCAAACATGAATTTGAAAACAGGACTCCTAGCGCTGACTTTTGAAGACACAAGAACTTACTGGAGGAGCATGTGGTGCCGGCAAGAGTACGGTAGGAAAATTGTAAACGAAAGTGTAGAAACTGCAGGGATCTTACGAAAAGCTGGTTTCATGTCGCATGGAAAGCACTGAACCTGTAACACAAATGATCGGCTTTGACAACAATGTTTTAAAGCACTTCATGTGAATGGTGAATGCCCAATATCACAAAACCTGTTACAATTATGCATGAGAAAAGCTGCTTCAAAGGCAGCTCTTCATCGATGTAAAGGATTTTAAAAGACACTGGTTTCAGATATGTTAAGAAGGGATGTCTGATTGTTCTGTATATTTGCGGATGGATATGTGCGTGTGTGCGAGTATATACCTGTCCCTTTTTTCCCCCTAAGGTAAGTTTTTCCGCTCCTGGGATTGGAATGATTCCTTATCCTCTCCCTTAAAACCGACATCCTTTCGTCTTTCCCTCTCCTTCCCTCTTTCCTGATGAAGCAACTGTGGGTTGCGAAAGCTGGAATTTTGTGTGTGTGTTTGTGTTTGTTTGTGTGTCTATCAACATACCAACGCTTTCGTTTGGTAAGTTACATCATATATATATATATATATATATATATATATATATATATATAAAGCAAGAGGCAGGATCATCCTTTTTTGTTTATATACCTCATATATATACACTCCTCGTTTGGTAAGTTACATCATATATATATATATATATATATATATATATATATATATATATATATATATATAAAGCAAGAGGCAGGATCATCCTTTTTTGTTTATATACCTCATATATATACACTCCTGGAAATTGAAATGAGAACACCGTGAATTCATTGTCCCAGGAAGGGGAAACTTTATTGACACATTCCTGGGGTCAGATACATCACATGATCACACTGACAGAACCACAGGCACATAGACACAGGCAACAGAGCATGCACAATGTCGGCACTAGTACAGTGTATATCCACCTTTCGCAGCAATGCAGGCTGCTATTCTCCCATGGAGACGATCGTAGAGATGCTGGATGTAGTCCTGTGGAACGGCTTGCCATGCCATTTCCACCTGGCGCCTCAGTTGGACCAGCGTTCGTGCTGGACGTGCAGACCGCGTGAGATGACGCTTCATCCAGTCCCAAACATGCTCAATGGGGGACAGATCCGGAGATCTTGCTGGCCAGGGTAGTTGACTTACACCTTCTAGAGCACGTTGGGTGGCACGGGATACATGCGGACGTGCATTGTCCGGTTGGAACAGCAAGTTCCCTTGCCGGTCTAGGAATGGTAGAACGATGGGTTCGATGACGGTTTGGATGTACCGTGCACTATTCAGTGTCCCCTCGACGATCACCAGTGGTGTACGGCCAGTGTAGGAGATCGCTCCCCACACCATGATGCCGGGTGTTGGGCCTGTGTGCCTCGGTCGTATGCAGTCCTGATTGTGGCGCTCACCTGCACGGCGCCAAACACGCATACGACCATCATTGGCACCAACGCAGAAGCGACTCTCATTGCTGAAGACAACACGTCTCCATTCGTCTCTCCATTCACGCCTGTCGCGACATCACTGGAGGCGGGCTGCACGATGTTGGGGCGTGAGCGGAAGACGGCCTAACGGTGTGCGGGACCGTAGCCCAGCTTCATGGAGATGGTTGCGAATGGTCCTCGCCGATACCCCAGGAGCAACAGTGTCCCTAATTTGCTGGGAAGTGGTGGTGCGGTCCCCTACGGCACTGCGTAGGATCCTACGGTCTTGGCGTGCATCCGTGCGTCGCTGTGGTCCGGTCCCAGGTCGACGGGCACGTGCACCTTCCGCCAACCACTGGCGACAACATCGATGTACTGTGGAGACCTCACGCCCCACGTGTTGAGCAATTCGGCGGTACGTCCACCCGGCCTCCCGCATGCCCACTATACGCCCTCGCTCAAAGTCCGTCAACTGCACATACGGTTCACGTCCATGCTGTCGCGGCATGCTACCAGCGTTAAAGACTGCGATGGAGCTCCGTATGCCACGGCAAACTGGCTGACACTGACGGCGGCAGTGCACAAATGCTGCGCAGCTGGCGCCATTCAACGGCCAACACCGCGGTTCCTGGTGTGTCCGCTGTGCCGTGCGTGTGATCATTGCTTGTACAGCCCTCTCGCAGTGTCTGGAGCAAGTATGGTGGGTCTGACACACCGGTGTCAATGTGTTCTTTTTTCCATTTCCAGGAGTGTATATATGAGGCAGGATCATCCTTTTTTGTAACAGTGGTCTACGTGATTTGCGATTATCAACCCCCTCCATTATTCTTATAATTTTTTAATGTCATCAACACAACACAAGAAGTACCTAAGTAATATATATTTCCCATTTCAAGTTGTCTTGTTGATGAAGAACAAGAAACTTGTTACAGGCTGTTTTGCTATTGTTTGTCCATATAGCTCTAGATTGAGTGATACCAGATTTTTAGTTTGTGCTGTGTGTATATCGATAACTACAGTTTTTCCAGTGTTTATTAATGAGTCATTGTTACCAAAGTTTCAAGTTAGACTATCAGTGGCTTCTCTTATGTTTTTTTTACAAAGCTTTCTTCTGAGTTTCCTGTAATTAGAACGGTTGTATCATCAGCAAACTAAAATATTTTACTGCTGTTATTGGTAATGTTCGGTCATTTACATAAAGTAAGAACAGGACAGGACCCATTACTGATCCTTGTGGCACTCCATATTCAACAGTCAATATGTTGGAATTATATTTCCTAACAACATGATACCTTTCCTGATCTATTTCCACAAATCGTTCTCTTTCTTAAGATAAGAGTTGACCCAGTTGTTAGCTGTTACTCTGATGGCAAGATTTTCTAGCTTCTATAGCAGTTTATCATGATTTATGGTGTAAAGTGCCTTTGACAAATCTAAAAATGTGCTCATTGTTTTTGTTGTCTAATGCTGACAGGACCCCAAATAGAAAGGAGTGAACTGCTGATTCACTTGAACAGTTTGCTCTAAATCCATGTTGAGATTCTGACAAAATGCTATTGTCCTCTAAGAAGTCTGTTAGTCTCTTATTGAAGAGCTTTTCCAATATATTTCAGGAAATAGAAAAAATGCCAAAGGTTTGTTGTTTCCTTTCTTGTACAATGGCTTTACCTTTGCTGTTTTCAAAAATGAAGGAAAAGTTCCTGTAGTGAAATATATGTTACATAGGTGAGTTAAGGGCTCAATAATCAGCTCCCCACATTTCCTTATAACAAAATCAGGTATATAATCTATTCCTGTGTGTGTTTCGTTTTGAGACTTATTGTAAAATGTACTTTTCTACTTTTGTTGGGCACAGGAACATTGATTTGTTGAAATTTTTCCCTGTTTCTGTTTTCTATTGAAGGTCTGTTGTAGTAGTTTCTCTGTTACTTTTTAAAATGGTTATTGAACATATTAACTACTTCTTCCAGGTTATTAATGTTTTCCAAGCCAGCCTTTAATTCAATATTATTAACTTTATTTTTCAAATGTGTGTGAAGTCCTAAGGGACCAAACTGCTGAGGTCATCAGTCCCTAGACTTACACACTACTTAAACTAGCTTATGCTAAGAACAACACACACACCCATGCCCGAGGGAGGACTCGAACCTCCGGCTGGAGGGGTCACGCAATCAGTGACTTGGCACCTCTAGCCGCACGGCCACTCTACCTGGCTATTAACTCTGTTTTTGTCAGATGGGGTTTCTTTCTTTACAACTAGCCAGATTACTTTGATTGTCTTTGAAGCATTTTCTATGTGTGTGTGTCATTGTCTCTTTTCTTTGCCTCCTTTATTATTTTATTTGAGGTACATTTATATTTTTTGAAGTAACTATCAAACTCTGGAGTTGTGTTGCAACTGCTTGCAATATTGTGTAAGTAACATTTTCTAGCATAAGATTTCTTTATACCACTACTAATCCACTTGTGGCATTTAGTGGTTTGGGCTGTTTTGGCTTTCAATGGAAAAGCAAGATTGAAACAATATTTAAATACATTCACGATTGTCTGAAAGCTTCCAAACTATATCCCGATTATGATATATTTCCAAGGAGGTATTTTACCTCCATGTATTTTTCATCTTCAAGGATGCCACATGCTCCTTTGACTGAAGTTATCACTTTCTCACAGTCCATTGTTTGTGTTGTGTCAGCCAAAATGACAGGAGGAAACAAACTGATCTGAATTTCGCCAATTGTCATCCAAAGTCTTTACATTCAGGGGACAAGATCGGCAACATTGTGACTCCACATACAGCGGCATACTAATTTGAAAATATCAGTTGTCTTCAGCACGATGTTGGTCATCAGTGGAATCTGCCGATATCAGTGCCACTATTGGAGGCGGCAATGGAGCAGCCTGTTTTAGGATCACTTTGTTGCCCAACTGTTAAGACCCTTTTTTGTCAGGAACGGGTAGACATATCAACTTGAAATACATGTCTCACAGTGACATCTACTGTCCGTTGCCAGAGTAAAAAATTGGTTTCTAAGTCAATGTAATCAAAAGATATGGCCATTCATATTACGTGTTTTGATACTTACAAACTCACTCATCAAAACATTTTGGGTAGCCTGCTTCCTGTTGATCTAGAACCATGAAATATGGCAGGCAGCAATGTTTCATAGTGCAACCAAAGCAAGAATACGAAAATTTTGTGTTTTAGCTTGCAGACCCTTACACGTGTATTTTTCTGCTGCTGCATGGTAAGTATTATTTTTTATCCATCCAATTACATTATTTTTACATTTTAGGATAGACATAGAGCTGTTACTGCATACAACATTTACAAGCATGTGAAAAGGTTATGTTTAGGCCTCTATAGAATCATGACCACAGAAATGTCCAAGTGGTCTATGATTAAACATTTAAGTGCACAACCTATGAGTTTGGCCACTAGGCAAATAAATATTGTTAAGGAAAGTAATTAACAGCTTTTCATAGTCTTTAAATATGCATACCATTATCTGTAAGCACATTTAAACAAAGAAGGGTAATCCTTAGGTTGGAAACTGCTACAAACAAAAGATGGTCAAGAGAACACTCAATTCATTTTAGAATGATCAGAAAAATGCAGGCCATTGGAAATTTTAAGACCTCTTTTAGAGTAACACAGACTCTTAAGAATTAAAAAAAAGCTCATTTATCAGTCAATGTAAACAGAACAAAGTTTGCTTCCACTCAATCACAAAAGAACTCCTTAAATTCAGTATGATATTTTTGAAACAGTACATTACTTAGACTTACATTCACCACTGAAGCAGTCATATTAAAGTGAAAAGCTGTGCCCACATTTCAAATATTCACTTGAATTACATTTCTCCTGATGAATAACACAAGCCATTTCAATGTCATCCTTATTATTCCACAAGTAAAGAAATCCATATTTTGGTGCAACTGTGCTTAAAGAACATTTATCAAGTTTAAAAGCTGCATTACGATTCGTGGTCTTGACTACATGTTTGCAGAAATCTTTATTTATACATTTTGCATACATGCTATTCACAGTAGTGTCAATTTGAGTACCTAATCCACAGAGTATTGAAACTTTAGAGGAAGGAGGACTGAGCTACATGTCAGTGAAACTGTATCTAATACCTAATTTTGTGTGTGTGTGTGTGTGTGTGTGTGTGTGTGTGTGTGTGTGTGTGTGCGCGTCCTTTATACTCCGCAAATTGCTTATAGTGCATGGCAGTGGGAGTATCCTATTCTAGCAGTTTTTAGGGCTTTTCCCCCATCCCATTCACGTATGGAGTGTGGGGTAAATGATTGTTTTAATGCCTCTGCTGTAATTAATTTAATCGTATCCTCACAATTTCTATGTAAGTGATATGTAGTGGGCTGTAGTATTTTCCTACAGCCATAATTTAAAGCCAGTTCTTGAAACTTTGTAAGTAGGCTTTCTCGGGATAGTTTGCCTCCATATTCAAGTACATGCTAGTTCAACTCTATCAACATCTCAGTGACACTCTCAAACAAATCTGTGACCATTCTCTATATTGATTCAAAATCCCCTGTGAGGCCTGTTTGGTAATGGTCCCACGCACTTGAGCAATATGCTATATGGACCAGGTGAGGGATGTGTAAGAAATCACCCTTGTAGACTGATTGTGTTTCCCCAGCATTCTACCAATAAACCAAAGTCCGATAGCTGCCCTGCCCTACCCATGACTGGGGCTATGTGGTCATTCCATTTCATATGGTCATTCCATTTCATATCCTTACAAAGTGTTCCAACCAGGTATTTGTATGGCTTGGCTGATTCCATCTGTGGCTTGCTGGTATTGCAGTCATAGAATACTACTCTTTTTCGTTTTGTGAAGTTACAATTATACGTTTCTGAACATTTGAAGCAAGTTATCAATATGTGCACCATGTCGAAATCTTAGTAATAATTGAATGAATAGCTATACAACTTGTTTCAGACAGTATTTCACAACAGGTAACAGCATGATTTGCAAAAATCTGAGGTTACTATTAATATTACACAATATAAACAGCAAGGGTCTCAACACACTTCCTGGGGCACACACAAAGTTATGTCAACATCTGTTGGTGACACTCCATCCGAGATAACTTGCTTCATCCTCACTAACAATGACTCCTCAATCCTGTCACAAATTTCACTTGATACCCCACATGAATATACTTTTGATAATAAGCATAGGTATGGTACTGAGTCAAGTGGTTTTCGGAAATCAAGAAAAAAGTTCAAGTTGGGTTTCAAATGATCAGTGTTTTTGAAATCTATGCTGGTTGGCATGGAGATCATTCTCTTTGAGATACATCATTATGTTTGAGCTCAGAATGTGTTGTAAGATATTGCAATAAATTTATGTGAAGGAGTTTTGACAGCATTTTTGTGGATCCCTTCTGCTACTCTTCTTGTACACAGATGTGACCCATGCTTTCTTCCAGCTCCTGGACTCAGTTTTTTGTTTGAGGGATCTATGGCAGATTATGGTTAAGAGAGTGTGCTAACCCAGATGCAATACAGAATTTGGTAGGCATTTCATCATTTCCTGGGGCTTTGTTCAGCTTTGATGAGTAGGTAAACTCTTTACTGACTCAAAACGTGAAACATACAATTTCTCACAAGATAGGAGGTATTAGGCCTACTTTAAATTGTATTACAAAACAAGTGTATCGAATAAACTCCTTGGTTGTCTGTGTTGGAAACAAGTGTGGAAATAATTTCTTTTGACATCAGAAATACTATGTGAGGCTAGACAATTTTCGTTTGAAAGAGACACATAATCGGGTTATATGAACTTGATTTTCTATGTGTTGCTTTCTGTTTTGATCACATGGTTGCTGATGTACTTGCTGTAATATCTTCCAGATGATTTAAGGATTAGATTACTTCTTTTAAGACAATTCTGTGGTTGGCTTTAAGTGCAATTAGGAAGAAGAACTTGATCATTTAGGCCATGCAATAAGTGCACATAAAATTCACCCTGCTACCTTGCACTTGACTGCAATAAAAGCTCCCCCAACTGGCTGAACCGGAAGGATATTCCTTTTGTCTGGTCCCATGAATGTCAGGATGCATTTCAGCAATTAAATGATGTGTTAGTACGTCATTATTGTATGATTACTTTTGATCCAGTTAAGCCTGCTGTTTTAGATAAGGATGCACGTTCTTACAGAACTGGAGCTGTGCTCTCCCATATAACTGGTATACCTATTGTTTTTGCCACGAAAACTCATAACAAAGTGCAGTGTGATTACAGGCAGGAAGAGAAAAACGCACTCATCATTATCAATGGTGTTACCAATTTCCACCAATATTTGTGTGATCAGAAGTTCTATTTGATTACAGATCATCAGCCTTTAACAGTGTTGTTCAATCCTACCAAGCCTGTCCCACCTCAGACAGCACAAAAATTGCAAAAGTTGGGCTCTGGTATTGTCTAATTATCAGTATGAATTGTTGTAGAGGTCCACTGCCCAACATTTGAAGGCTGACTTGCTGTTCTCAGTTACCAGTTGGTACTGATGCAGCATTTGATTCATCTGAGGAATCATGTTTTCAAATCAGTACACAAGTTTTGAAAGACTTCAAAATTTTCATTTCTATTTTCACCATATTGCTGCAACAACTGCTTCTGACTCAGTTCTTCAGGTTGTTTTTCAATATTTGTGCCTTGGGTGGCTGCATAGTTGGGAAAGAATTCCCTACCCAGTGGCACGTTGCTATTTTTTCACATCATCAGTCACTATCCATGTGGTCAGGTGTTTTTCTGTTGTATATGGAGAATGACGATGCACATTTGTGATTCCTCACTCCCTGCAGTGAAAAGTTTTGCCTTTATTGCATAAAGGTCATTGGGGTGTAGTTCACACGAAGCAACTTTCCAGATGTCATTGTACTTGGGCATGGATACTCAGATTGAGCAAATGACTTACTACAAATCTCTGCTGCAACTCTTTTTTTGAGTACTATGCCAACACATCCATGTTGATTTTGTGGGTCCGTTCTAGAACACACAATAGTTGTTGGCAGTAGATGCATATAGTAAATTTCCTTTTGTTATCCAAAATTTCATCCAGAGGATGAAGTCTTCTTTATAATGTCTGGCAACAAGCAACAATGGGAGCATGGTGTCATTACAGAAGCCATTGGATATTCTTGTTAGATTGTAAAAGTTTTCTCTGTGCTGTGTCAGCCTTGCCAGAATTAGCTGCAGCACACTTCTGACTGTCAGATATTCAGCCACAGAATTTTTGCCAACAGACCCAGCATGTTGTTATGCTCCTTACCAGCAGTCACCTCCATCTCTCTGCCAATCATAGTCAGCATCATCCACAGTGATGCCCACGCAGATCAATGCTCCTCCGCCGCTGTTGCTGACAGAACAGATGTCTGTGGCCATCCTGCAGCCTGAATTGATGTCTGTGGACAT
This sequence comes from Schistocerca cancellata, assembly GCF_023864275.1. Classification (NCBI taxonomy): domain Eukaryota; kingdom Metazoa; phylum Arthropoda; class Insecta; order Orthoptera; family Acrididae; genus Schistocerca; species Schistocerca cancellata. The sequence continues at coordinate 273,625,632 of NC_064630.1, forward strand.
GCCATTCCCAGATGGTCATCACATTGCCTCAGAAGATACCCTTGCTGTTCACCTGACCACAGTGTCTGCATCTCTGGATGTGGGTGTGCACCCTGTGACCAGTTTTTCAGCTGTTATTCCCATTCACTCACAAGATGGATACCGATATGCGGGCAGGGCACTGCCATCATCTGCGTTTCACTCCCTGTCTCTTCATCTGCATCTGCCTTCAGTTCTCCCTCTCTCCATCTTCACACCCCACCTCCCTACATGATGATGGTGCAGAGGTGTGGAGAATGTTGTGTTATCTGAACAGCGAGGCACCAAAGCAAAGCTGATATCTTGCAACGAAATGACAACAGAAGGTAGTCACTGCAAATTGTGTTGATGAATGAGTGACACTGGCATAGTCATGACTAGGAAAATATAGCTACGCTAATGCAACAGATCTTCTACTTATGGCCAAGCACAGTACCACTTATCCCAATCTATGATCATATAGTAAGACCACAGCACCATCTTCTAGCAGGCCAGTTGTGTGATCATTTATTAGGCAGTACACAATGTCAAAGTTATTGTTAAATGTACTCTGAGTGAGAGATTTGTACTTTGTCTGTATCAAGTGATACAGTAATGTTCAGAGACAATAGTAACTGCTCATGATTCTGTGGAAATGAGTTGTACAAAGTTAAGTCTTCTTCTTATCTATCTTATAATAAAGTGAATTAATATTTTATGTATTATGGTATCTACTTGGTCTCCTCCTGGAGCACAGGAAGGACCCCATAGTTGTAGTGATAAGTGTAATTTCATTTGGTACAACACTTATGACATAAAATTCGGTGGTTCTGGGCTGTCATGTGCCTTAACAGTATTTTTTAAATGCAGAATAGTGTTTGCTTGTGCTAAAAGGTCATGTATTTCCAACATGAAAGGTAGTGAGGAGAAAACTAACAGTGAAATGTGGAAGCAGCGGTAAGTCCAGTCTTACAGAAAAAGCATCACGAATCGTATTAAATGGGATGCCACGGAGAGCTCCTAGCAGATTCATAAGTTGTGCACAAAACACAAGTTGTGTTTGCTGATAGCTTGTGACAGTCAAAATGCCTTGTGGTAAATTCTTTCCCTTTATTGTATGATATAGGAATAGAAATCACCTACTCAATATACACTGAAGAACAACTTTTATTACAGGATTACAGAACACACACATGAAGTACAAATATGAGAGCAATCACAAAGACAAAGATGTCAAAGAAAATGGATAAAAGTGTCTGAAAGTCAAATCTCAGAGGATTGAAGATGCTGTCCATGATAGAATCTTGATGGTACCTAGGTGGTCAAAGGTGCCATACAGTGTGGGAGCGGGAAGGTTTGTTGACTGGGGGGAGGTCCATGAGCTGCGGGCAGAATAGGATGGCAATATGCTGTTGCCTGAGATTCTGGACACTTTGAGTTCCTGCTCTGCATCTGGAGGGAGCTCGAAGGACTTCAGTGGCTGTATATGAGTTGAAACTTCCTGGCAGATTAAAACTGTGTGCCTGACCGAGACTCGAACTCGGGACCTTTGCCTTTCGCGGGCAAGTGCTCTACCAACTGAGCTACCGAAGCACGACTCAGGCCCGGTCTCACAGCTTTACTTCTGCCAGTATCTCGTCTCCTACCTTCCAAACTTTACAGAAGCTCTCCTGCGAACCTTGCAGAACTAGCACTCCTGAAACAAAGGATATTGTGGAGACATGGCTTAGCCACAGCCTGGGGGATGTTTCCAGAATGAGATTTTCACTCTGCAGCGGAGTGTGCGCTGATATGAAACTTCCTGGCAGATTAAAACTGTGTGCCCGACCGAGACTCGAAGTCGGGACCTTTGCCTTTCGCGGGCAAGTGCTCTACCAACTGAGCTACCGAAGCACGACTCAGGCCCGGTCTCACAGCTTTACTTCTGCCAGTATCTCGTCTCCTACCTTCCAAACTTTACAGAAGCTCTCCTGCGAACCTTGCAGAACTAGCACTCCTGAAAGAAAGGATATTGTGGAGACATGGCTTAGCCACAGCCTGGGGGATGTTTCCAGAATGAGATTTTCACTCTGCAGCGGAGTGTGTGCTGATATGAAACTTCCTGGCAGATTAAAACTGTGTGCCCGACCGAGACTCGAACTCGGGACCTTTGCCTTTCGCGGGCAAGTGCTCTACCAACTGAGCTACTGAAGCACGACTCAGGCCCGGTCTCACAGCTTTACTACTGCCAGTATCTCGTCTCCTACCTTCCAAACTTTACAGAAGCTCTCCTGCGAACCTTGCAGAACTAGCACTCCTGAAAGAAAGGATATTGTGGAGACATGGCTTAGCCACAGCCTGGGGGATGTTTCCAGAATGAGATTTTCACTCTGCAGCGGAGTGTGCGCTGATATGAAACTTCCTGGCAGATTAAAACTGTGTGCCCGACCGAGACTCGAACTCGGGACCTTTGCCTTTCGCGGGCAAGTGGCTGTGGCTAAGCCATGTCTCCACAATATCCTTTCTTTCAGGAGTGCTAGTTCTGCAAGGTTCGCAGGAGAGCTTCTGTAAAGTTTGGAAGGTAGGAGACGAGATACTGGCAGAAGTAAAGCTGTGAGACCGGGCCTGAGTCGTGCTTCGGTAGCTCAGTTGGTAGAGCACTTGCCCGTGAAAGGCAAAGGTCCCGAGTTCGAGTCTCGGTCGGGCACACAGTTTTAATCTGCCAGGAAGTTTCATATCAGCGCACACTCCGCTGCAGAGTGAAAATCTCATTCTGGAAACATCCCCCAGGCTGTGGCTAAGCCATGTCTCCACAATATCCTTTCTTTCAGGAGTGCTAGTTCTGCAAGGTTCGCAGGAGAGCTTCTGTAAAGTTTGGAAGGTAGGAGACGAGATACTGGCAGAAGTAAAGCTGTGAGACCGGGCCTGAGTCGTGCTTCGGTAGCTCAGTTGGTAGAGCACTTGCCCGCGAAAGGCAAAGGTCCCGAGTTCGAGTCTCGGTCGGGCACACAGTTTTAATCTGCCAGGAAGTTTCATATCAGCGCACACTCCGCTGCAGAGTGAAAATCTCATTCTGGAAACATCCCCCAGGCTGTGGCTAAGCCATGTCTCCACAATATCCTTTCTTTCAGGAGTGCTAGTTCTGCAAGGTTCGCAGGAGAGCTTCTGTAAAGTTTGGAAGGTAGGAGTCGAGATACTGGCAGAAGTAAAGCTGTGAGACCGGGCCTGAGTCGTGCTTCGGTAGCTCAGTTGGTAGAGCACTTGCCCGCGAAAGGCAAAGGTCCCGAGTTCGAGTCTCGGTCGGGCACACAGTTTTAATCTGCCAGGAAGTTTCATATCAGCGCACACTCTGCTGCAGAGTGAAAATCTCATTCTGGAAACATCCCCCAGGCTGTGGCTAAGCCATGTCTCCACAATATCCTTTCTTTCAGGAGTGCTAGTTCTGCAAGGTTCGCAGGAGAGCTTCTGTAAAGTTTGGAAGGTAGGAGACGAGATACTGGCAGAAGTAAAGCTGTGAGACCGGGCCTGAGTCGTGCTTCGGTAGCTCAGTTGGTAGAGCACTTGCCCGCGAAAGGCAAAGGTCCCGAGTTCGAGTCTCGGTCGGGCACACAGTTTTAATCTGCCAGGAAGTTTCATATCAGCGCACACTCCGCTGCAGAGTGAAAATCTCATTCTGGAAACATCCCCCAGGCTGTGGCTAAGCCATGTCTCCACAATATCCTTTCTTTCAGGAGTGCTAGTTCTGCAAGGTTCGCAGGAGAGCTTCTGTAAAGTTTGGAAGGTAGGAGACGAGATACTGGCAGAAGTAAAGCTGTGAGACCGGGCCTGAGTCGTGCTTCGGTAGCTCAGTTGGTAGAGCACTTGCCCGCGAAAGGCAAAGGTCCCGAGTTCGAGTCTCTGTCGGGCACACAGTTTTAATCTGCCAGGAAGTTTCATATCAGCGCACACTCTGCTGCAGAGTGAAAATCTCATTCTGGAAACATCCCCCAGGCTGTGGCTAAGCCATGTCTCCACAATATCCTTTCTTTCAGGAGTGCTAGTTCTGCAAGGTTCGCAGGAGAGCTTCTGTAAAGTTTGGAAGGTAGGAGACGAGATACTGGCAGAAGTAAAGCTGTGAGACCGGGCCTGAGTCGTGCTTCGGTAGCTCAGTTGGTAGAGTACTTGCCCGCGAAAGGCAAAGGTCCCGAGTTCGAGTCTCGGTCGGGCACACAGTTTTAATCTGCCAGGAAGTTTCATATCAGCGCACACTCTGCTGCAGAGTGAAAATCTCATTCTGGAAACATCCCCCAGGCTGTGGCTAAGCCATGTCTCCACAATATCCTTTCTTTCAGGAGTGCTAGTTCTGCAAGGTTCGCAGGAGAGCTTCTGTAAAGTTTGGAAGGTAGGAGACGAGATACTGGCAGAAGTAAAGCTGTGAGACCGGGCCTGAGTCGTGCTTCGGTAGCTCAGTTGGTAGAGCACTTGCCCGCGAAAGGCAAAGGTCCCGAGTTCGAGTCTCGGTCGGGCACACAGTTTTAATCTGCCAGGAAGTTTCATATCAGCGCACACTCCGCTGCAGAGTGAAAATCTCATTCTGTATATGCGTTGTTGAGGCATAGTATTGTGTAGATGGTAGGATTGTGAAAATCAAGACAGTGCTGTCTCAAATCTCGATCGAAAGATTGTCCAGATTGAAATCTGTCATGGTAAACACTGTATGCTGCAGGGGCAGAGGAATTCAGAGATGGGGTCACAGAGGGGGGAGGGCAGAATTGTCACACAGCTCATGCATTGTCTCTTGTGGAGGGTGATGTTGACTGTGACCAGTGAATCTGTGGGAACAGATGGCTGTAGGTCATCTCTTAATGATCAGGCTAGCTTTACACCATTCACTGAGAGTGTTTGACATTTCCTGTTTAGTATTATGTTTTATGTGCTCTGTCCATGCTCAAGGACCTGGTGAGGGCTTGAATATAGGGGCTGGAGAGATGAACGGACAGAGTTGTCACAAAGCATAACGTAATTCCAGAGTGTGCATTCTTTGTGAATGAAGACTTGTGGTACTGAATGCAGGTCTGGCAGTGGAGTATGGATGTGCAAAAAATGTTCATGTACTCATCAACTATTGCAGGCAGCTCAGCATCATTCACAATCACAGAGTGCAAGTTCTTTGTGAATGAAGACTCGTGGCACTGAATGCAGTTCTGGTGGATATGCATAATACATTCATGTACTCAGTCAACTAGAACAAGAAACTTGGCTTCATTCAGGAGGCGAGACAAACTTGACGGGAAGGATGAGAGCTTCTCCACAGAGGATGTAGGCAAGCAATATTTATAAGTCATCTTTGGGAGTGGAGCATATTCCCAGAAGGATCCATGCAAGTGCCTCTGACCACGAACTGCTATGGCACTTGAGTGCCACCTTAAGGGTGCAGTGCCAACACTTCACAAGGCCATTGCTCTGCAGGTGACAAGTGGTGAGGAACTTATAAACACCAACCAGCTCCCATAGTTTGATGAATAGCAAGGATCTGAACTGGTGGTCCTGGTCAGTGGTTGTAGAAGGGCAACTGAAGTGAGAAATTCATGAGTTGGCAAAGGCATGGACAACTGAATCAGCCATAAAATTGGATAGAGGAATGGCATCAACCCACCCTGTGACTCAGTTGATGGTAGAGAGTATATACTGAAAGCCCTCAGAGGGAGGGAATGGGCTGACAGTGTCAATGTGTACATGACATAGATGACCATTGAGGATGACTATGGCAAAGCCATAATATACAAAAAAGTATCAGGATTCTTGGCTTCAAGACACACATTTAAAATATTGGCTTCAAGTTATTAGAAGTAGTACAGGTCAGGTAGCAAAGTGCAAATTTTGTGGTACAGTTTTAAGGAGTCACTATGCAGATTTGAAGTCTCTTGGGATGTCAAAGAAGCATCTATGAAATAAAAAGGTAAGCGACCTTTTTTTAACTTGATTAGTCATTCATTGATCAGTTTTACATCTTTGACCACTCTTTGACTAAGTAAATTGTTGCAGGTTGTAACTATGCAGCCTAAAATTGCTTTTAAGTTAGAGCCCATTGAGAATAAAAAGAGAGGAAGAAATTTTGGAAATTTGTGGTAAGGTCTTATGGGACCAAACTGCTGAGGTCATCGGTCCGTAAGCTTACACACTACTAAATCTAACTTAAACTAACTTACACTAAGGACAACACACACACACACCCATGACCAAGAGAGGAATCGAACCTCTGACGGGGTGATCCACGCGAACTGTGACAAGCTGCCCTACACCTCTCAGCTACCCCGCATGACAAAACGGAAGAAGCAAGACTTCCATTATTCACAGCCATGTGTACTAGTGCATGTGTAGTCAACCATTTATGAGAGGTAATTACTCACACTCATGAAAAAGATATTGAAAAAGTTCAGCTGCATCGAACTAAGTGCACCTTAGTTATAAAAAACATGTTAGCACTGCATTTCAATGATGTTCTAAAACAAGACTGCAAAGATTAACCATTTAGCTTATTAATTGATGACTCTTCTGATATTGCTGTACATAAATACATGGGACTGATTATAGTTTATTACAGTAAATTACGTACCTTGACCTTGCTGAACTGTATGATTGTAATGGTGATGGCATCATCAACTATTGTCTCTGCTACAAGGAAAACACTTCAACGATTCAATTTGTGATTGAAAATTTAATGGGCATTGGTATAGGTAATTGTCTGTGTCATGGTTGGAGTAAATAATGGAGTATTTACAAAAATGAAAGAACAGGTACCACACCTGATTTTAGTATGTTGCTTGTGCCATTCCTTGCAACTGGCTGTTTCAGCTGAGGCAAAAAAAAAAATGTACCAAAAAATTTGGAGTTTTTAATTAAAGAAACATATTATTAGTATAGTCGCTCCTCTTTACACGGAGCTATACAAAATCATCAACAAGGACATGAACCATTAACAATAGTTCATACGTGCCAGACAAGGTGGTTATCAATAGAATCTGCTTTATCAAGAATGTACACACAATGGTCAGAGCTAAAAACACATTTTTCCATAGCTAAAGTGCATGGAAGTTGTCATATGGCAGAGTTATTGCATGATATATATGCCAACAAGATTAATTATGCTTATATTTCATTTTTATATCCAATATTAACTGAAATAGACAGAGTCAATAAAATGTTTGAGTCGAAAGATGCAGATCACACCAAACTCTTTATGAATTGACCAACCTGATAGATCTGCTTGTCAGCAAAGTAATGTTACCTGCAAATAAAGTAAATATTTTTACTCAAAATTTTTGTGATTTCTTTGATTGAAGATGTTATATGGGATTACGCTTTGAAAAGCAGTTGCTTGGAAGAGGAGAAAAAGGATTACCATGGGAAGACAAAGAAATGTTGCATAATTGGTGCATAACATTTATAGTAGGTATGATTGAAGAAATAAATAATAGGTTACCAGGAAATTTGAAGTTGATGAAAAAATTTACAGAATAAGTGCTGAACAAGCACTTAATCAAAACACAGAAAATGTAATTGATATGATGGCTCAGTTCAACAAAAGTGTAGAATTTATAGCAAGAGTGGATAATCAGTGGTGACAAATTCATTTGTTGAATTTGAACGAGACCAAAGACACAAACAAATTTTGGAATGAAGTATTTGGTTTCAAAGATGCTCAAGGGGAATGCAGATTTGATGAATTATCGACTTTTGCGATTACTCTCCTAATACTGCCTCATTACAAAATTCCAATGTTGAGAGACTATTTAGCAGTATGAATTTAATAAAAAACAAACAGAGGAATAGAGTTTAGTTAAATCTTTTAACTGCTACATTAAGAATACGCTGTGGTTTGGGGTTGGAAAGAAAATGCTGCAATAAATATGAAATTCCAATAAACATTGTAAAACAAATCGGTACCAAAGAATCGTATCACTCTAAAACTGACAATGGTGATGATGCAGACAAAAATGATTTATCTGAAGAAGATGAATTCATTTAAATAATTAACTGTTTTTATAGCAATTTATGTATGTTCCTGACATTGACTTGCTAATTTACTTATGGTATGTTCATTTAATGATTGTGAATATTTTATTACTTGCTAATAAAGGGAATTAAATGCTAATATACTTACTGTTTTCTTTCATAATAATTTTAAAAAATGTAGTGGAAATTTTAGCGATTATGAGATTAGGGGCATTTTTATTAGTGGTTTTCTGGTAGTTTTTGCACTTGAAACTGTTGGGGAACTCACTTTAACTGTTGGCAACAGTGATGGCGTATCTTGTATCTCACATTACTTACCAATTCCAGGTCCCTTCTTTTTACCCCTCGTAACTTTCCCCTCCTGTATCTTGATGCTGACTGGTGAGGTCATTTCCATGACCTGCTGAGGTCCCTGGTACTTAGTTAAAAATTTCTTTGTTTTCGCTTTTGCTGTAAAGGGTTCATGACCATTACCCACTCTCCCAAACAGCACTAAAACAGCTTGCCTATGTATATGTTCAGCTGTTCCTGCCATTCTAGCACCTTTGTATTTGCGTTCTATACATTCCTCCAAACCTTCCTTATTATTCTTCTTCCAAACTTTCTTACCAGCTCACCATCCAGCCCTTATTTAGGAGTCAAAACACCAAAGGGAGATGGAATCTTCCTGCTGTACACCACCTCAAATGGCAACAAGCCCATTGCAGTATAAACCTTCAAATTATAGGCACACAGGACATAGGAAAAATAGATGTCCCAGTCATCATGCCTGGATTTAATGTAATAACTCAACATTTTTGCAATTGTCTTGTGCACATGTTCAGTTCTCTCGTTGGTATACAGACAAAATGGACTCATCTGTAATTTCTCTATATGCAACACACCACATAGTTGTTAATTAAATCCAAGACAAAGTTCATACCTTGATCTGTAACTATAGTATCAGGTAACCTAAACTACAATAGCCGCTTGTTTACATCATGCCTACACCATGGTATTGTCCCGCTGGTCTGGCATTGTTACCATTGCCAGAAACCGAGAAAAATGATCAATGGTCATGAGAACCCTTATTCCCTGCAGGTGTTTTATTAAATGGCCCAGGAACATCCAGCCCCAAAAAAGAAAATATATTGGATGCCTCCAGTAATTGTTGCAGTGGCACTTTCTGATGCCTAGTGTTGGTCCCTTGTGTACATGGCACACAATCCCTAACATATTGCTCAATGTCTTGCTTCCTGTTCCTTCACCAAAACAGCTCTGCTACACATCTGTCCATCACACCTTGCCCTCCATGACTTGACTATGTATGGTCATGAACTTGCAGCAAAACTTGTCATTCTAAACAACAAATCCCTGTGAATAACAAAACGTGGTTGTAACCTAAGTGCCTGGCACTCCTTATCCTTTGCCTGTGTCCCCTGCCACTCTTCCACTCTCCTTCCTGCATCCTCAACATTGCTACCACATGACTTAATACAGCTGTGTTCACATGTGATCTCCCCAGCTTATGGATTACCTAGTACATGAGTTCACTAACCTTAAGTGCTCACCAAGTTCATCTACCAGATAGATCTTTCAAACCAAGTAACTGTTTCCATGAGCTATAGTCTGCCATGACTTCAAATTTCCTTCCAAATGGTTCAAATGGCTCTGAGCACTATGGGACTTAACAGTTGTGGTTATCAGTCCCCTAGAACTTAGAACTACTTAAACCTAACTAACCTAAGGACATCACACACATCCATGCCCGAGGCAGGATTCGAACCTGCGACCGTAGCGGTTGCACGGTTCCGGACTGCGCGCCTAGAACAGTGGAACCACCGCGGCTGGCCTAACTTCCTTTCATACAAGTAACACTGGAAATACATAATACCATTTATGACCACCATCTTTTTTTTTCTCATTCATCTAGTAGTTATGCTCCACCTTGTTAAGAAGCCTTGAATTGTAAGCTACCACATGTTCTTCACCATCTATCGTTTGTCCCAAAACGCAATTGTCTGCTTCATTTGAAGCATCACATGAAAGGATAATATCTTTCTCAAAATCTGGAGAAAACCAATACTGAATTTGAAACTAATATTTCTTTTAGATTTTCAAATGGCACTTGACATTCCTATGAGGCATTGAATTTTACCCTCTTTTTCGATACCTTGTTCAAGAGTTTGGCTATTTCTGCGAAGTTCCTTGTGAACTGTCTATAATAATTACAAAGGCCAATGAATGACTGTACCTGCTTGGTTATTCATGCTGTTGGAAAATTTTTAACTCTGCCCATAAGACGAGGATCAGCCTGTATGCCAGATTCAGTATCATGTGCCGTAGTTTACCTGAGTTTGAGAAAAATGGCACTTGTCCGTATTCAACATCAAACATGATGACAGTCATCTGGTAAAGAATTCCTGTGAACATCTCACATGCTCTGGTCAGTCGTTTGAAAAGACAATTATATCATCCAGATACACCATAAAAGTTTTTGGTTTTAATCCTCTCAGTACCCTCTCTAACAACTGCTGAAAAGTTGCTGGTGCATTCTTTAGACTAAATGGCATGCACTTGTAATGAATGTGGTCACCTGGTACCAGAAAAGATGTCTTTGGCCTAACCTGAGGTGCCACTTTCAATTGATGGTACCCACTCCTGAGATCCATAATTGTTAAGAACTGACACTGACCTAGATTATCTGTGATGTATGTAATTGGGCAAGCATCTGAAATGTTTCATGCATTTAGACATCTTTAGTCACAGCAAAATCTGTGTTCTCTGGTTCCATCCACTGATTTCTTCAGCATGACCACTTTACTCATGCTCCACGGGCTATCATTCAGTTCTGTGATCCAGTCCTGTAGTTGTTGTTCAGCAAATTTTTCTTTTAATTGTTGCAGTTGCCTTGCTATGCAGTTTGACTCCTTATAAATTGGTATGCTACCACCCTGTCTGTATATGATGTTGTGTCACTGGGCTTGCTGGTAACCCTCTGCGTGCACAAAATAAATCAATAAACCTCAACAAGTTTTCCATAGCCCTTCAGTCACTGCTATTCATGTAACTCACTTTCTCTCCCAACATTTCTATGTCAACAATTTGCTTGTGTCTTTCCTCTAGACTTAACCTCCTGAAGTCTTCTTCTTCAAAGACCTCCAGCATGGCTATTACTGCATCTTTTGACAGTCACCTACCCTCTGCCAAAGTTGTCCACACTAACAGGAATTGTCAATTCCCCATCAATGTCACTGCCACTCACCAAACTCGTGCAGACAAAACAGTACAAACTGTCCACCTCTTCATTGCTTGAGAATGGTTTTATCACATATGATGTTTCTCTCAGTAAATTGGTAACCACTGAAACCCACAATACCTCCATTGTACCTGCTGGTATTTGGTTCTGTTGATTGATCTTTACTGAAAATATATGCACCCCCATAATAAGTGAACCTTATGCCATTGCTTCTGTTGCAACTGTTTCCCCCAAATTGAAACAAAATCCCACACAGTTCTACTGTGCATTGCCAAAAATCAAACTTAGCATGATGTTTGTCAAGAAAGCCTAGCCTGAGGATCATTGAATACCCTTTGCCTATGAATAGTGGTACCTTCATGTGTTCCCTGAATTTAGTTTTCCTAACCAAAAACTCTAGTACTGTCTTATCCAATGATTCCACACAATTATTGCCAGCCTCATGTAATCTATAATGTGGTGACTGCAGTCTCCTCTTTCCCAGGAGGTCCAGATTGATAATGGACATATGTGCTCCCATGTTTCCCAAAATTCTCTCTCCCCTGTCACTCACAAAGCCTCCTAAGCAGTGTTCCATCTGTGCACTTACTTATGCAGTGTTATGGTCTACGTGGACTACCTTCCAATGGTCAAAGCACTCCTGTTTGTGTTTAACGGCTGCTTCCCTTCTCAGTGCATCCCATCTTTCTTACTCTAAAGTCAGATGCCCAGTGGCTCTTTCTACCACATGCATAGCACTCTGCTTGTCTGCACTGTTTCCTTATATACCCCTCTCAACCATATCTCCAATACCTGATTTGAGAAGCAAATACCTGGTGATCCACCCTTTGCTTTTCAGCAATATCATGTGTTGTGACGAGTTATGTCAGGAAGCGAAATGACCAGTCTGACACCAAACTGTTATGACTCCCTGCCTAAGGGGTGGAATGGACCAAGATGACAGAGATATGGTTTGGGAGAGAGGGGTGAAACATGCTGTGTGTGCAGAGATACACAGACAGGTTTGATATTAATTTTATTCCACTGAAGAATTCGCAGTACCTCTGCTGATCCAAATGATTGTGGTGTGCCAGAATCTGCTGTTATGGCACACAGACACTCCATCTCCTTGAAGCAATGGCTTATGTTCTCACTCTGTCGGTGTGGCTGGCAGAGTAGGTCAGTCGTGTCGGAAGCCCTGTGCCTGCCCTCTGGACCATGGCCAGCTATTGCCTCAATCACTACTTGTGGTTACCATGTAGAGTGCATAAGGTTAACAGCCAGCATCCATCATTGTAGCAGAGCCTCAGAGCTCCATTTGCCTGCTCAGGCTGGCTCGGTCAGTGATAGATAACAGTCTAGGAACCAGGAAGCTTTGGGATTATGTCCTGCCACTGCCCTTGGAGATGGCAGCTTGCAGTCCATCGGAGGAGTCACCTAGAGAATGGAAGCTGGCTGTCCCCCTGCTTCCTGTACCTGTGCAGCACCAAGTTTTAGAGCCACCTCACCATGGCTCTGATGTTGTCTGTGCAGCAGAACTTGGCAGTTGATTCAGTGGGCTGGTTGGCTGCTGAAACTCATCGTTAAATCATCATCATGGTTGGCTTGAAACTCTTCATTTCCAGATGTAGACAGAATGGCAAAACAGCTGCTTGCCTTGAGCCTCTAGACTCCCTTATTTATATTCCTTTTGCTGCAATGTTGACATAGTTCCTCTGGAGGGGATGAGTGGAGTGCTCCTTAATAATTATAATGTCAGCATTTTCTAGCTCCCTTTGGCCTCAACATACAGGTTGTTAGTCACTATTGTAACTGCAATGAATGGGTTTTTCATAACATGTCAGTATCCTGTGTTGCACCTGATTACTCCATGGCCATCTCCACACTTGTTATAAGGGCCACCAGGCCATGCTTCCTTAGCTGTGAGCAGTACCATGAACCTATCTCACCTGCTACCAGATGTTCCCATTGGTCTTTTAACTTATACTTTTCAACCATAGCTGCAAAAAATTTTCAAGAATTCCCCTGATCCATACATGTACTTATTTGTGGAGGAGCAGTAAAATTAATATATTCATTTCAATTATGATTACTATCCTAGTAAGTCAAAAGGTTATAGGCGTCCACATTGTTGCACATTGCTAAAATTTTGCAAGAGCTGCCAGTGATACTTTCTGATCTTTCTCAGACAGTGTAGCTTCTCAGAAACTGAGATGCATAAAGAAAATTATGAGAGTTAGTTTCATGTTCTATGACTCATTTGCATGATAAATAGTAATGTCATTTGTATTCACATCACAAATCATTTTGTAAGTATGACTACAAGCTGATCATTTGCAAGTGTATTTTTTTTATTTTTTTTTATTTTTATTTTTTACATTAAAACAATTATTGAATGAAAATACAGAAAATATATCATGTTGCTGCTTTATCTGTCCACAAGATTGCCAATGACTATGTGCAGAAGTGGCTGAACTAAGCTGCTTTTGGAGGTCCAAAAAGTGCTTTTTCAGTTTAAATTCTCATCATTATGAACACATTATTTTCTCACCATGTGTTACATATACCATTGTTGTAAAACCTCTAGATGTGCTAAATGAATATGTTTTGTCTTTTTAAAATTGAGGTTGAGAAAATTCACAGAAAATCAGTCACTGATGCTTTTAAGAACATTGTTTACCATTTCTTCTGTTGCTATATGTATGCTTGGATTAGTTACAATGTCATCTGTAAAAAGAACTGCTTCTGCTTGCTGTGTATTAGATGAAAGACTGTTTACACATATTAAGAACAATGGTGGACCTAATATTGAGCCTTGGGGAATCCCATACATGTTTTTCCCAGTCAGAATAATATCCCATTACTTGACTTACTAAGTATTACATTCTACATTATTTTGGTTGGATATGGCATTATCCATTGTTAGCTATACCATCAGTTCCATAAAACCTCAGTTTATCTAGGATAATATTGTACTTCACACAGTCAAATGCTTTTGATAAATCACATAAAATACCAGCCAGCGCTATTTTGATATTTAATGCTTGTGAAAGTTGTGAATTGACATGAAAATGGCACACTCTGTAGAGCTACTTTTCTGAAATAGAAACTGTGATTTGCTGGGATATTATTGTTCTAGAACACATCAACTCTTCAGAAATAATGTGAATAGTGGAACAGGTAGATAGTTATTAATCTCTCTCCTATCACCTTTCTTAAAGAAGGTTTTAATGATGGCATGTTTCAATCTCTCTGGAAAAATGTCTTGAGTTAGCAATACATTACATATTTCAGATAAGACAGGGCTTATTATAGAGGAACACATCTTTAGTACTCTTTTGGAAATACCAGCAAATCCATCTGAGCTTTTATTTTTAGAAAATATAAAATTCTCTTTATTTCAGTATGAGAAGTAAGTGAGACGTACATATGATTGAATTTTGTGTGAGAAGCTTTCTCCACAGACTACTTTGATTTTTCTGTTGAACTGTATGTCCTTAAGTTTCCTACTAAATTTAAGAAATTATTATTAAACATACATGTTACCTGTGACTGATGATTTATAGCTTCATCATTTAATCAGTAGTAACCTTATCCTGTTCTGTGGCCTGTTGTTCTACCTCTTGTTTCATCCATACAGACTTAACTCTGTTGTCAGGATTACTGATTCCTGATACATGCACATGTTCCTTGATTTTTTAATAACTTTTCTTTATAATATCAAGTAGCTTTAGAAATGTGCAACTGCTGTAGAATCTGGTAGCTGACAGTTATGTTTCTATTTTTCTCTCACAATACACATTAATCACTGTTGTGATCAATGGATTTTGACATGGCCATTAAGATCCTTGCTGATTAGTGTATCTGAAAACCCATTTACAAGGAATTATATGAATTTATCACACAGTAGATTAAATTTTATGTCAATATGTGGTTCCTTATAAATTTCAACCCAGATCATGTCTTGTAAACAACTTTAAAATACATTTCTCTATTAGTCATTAATTATTTGAACTGATTTATACTGTAAGGCAGTATCTTATGTATCCTAACTGTGCATCATGATCAGAGAGAACATTTGTTACTGGATATGCAGTTACCATTTGGCTTTGAGCTTCATCAAAGAACACATTATCAATTAGAGTCACTGTCTTTACCCACTCAAGTGGGAAATGTAATTAAGGAGACTAAATTATAGTAGCCAAATAAGGTTTCCAGATCATTTTTTCTGTCAAAATCCTGTAAAAAATCTACACTGAAATTACCAAAGGCTATTAACTGCTTGCTGCTGTCTGACAGATAACATAATAAGGACTTCCTCATGAATAGTACAAAATTTTCCAGTGATGCTCTATATAGAGTTACAAGGAAAAGTGAACTATTTTTCAGTATTAATTCAAAAATACACACTTCTACATGCAGATAACTACAAAATCTACTTAACACAATGTGTGTAAGAATTCCTTCTTTTTCCATATTAGTCCTAAATGAATATGATTCTTTAGAGTAATCTTTTATATTTAACTTTTTCTAATGATAGTTAATGAATTATTATTGCTCTTTTGATTATTCAGCAAAATAAAGACAATATAAGTATCAAGCAGACAATATTGAATAGATAAGGACATAGCAATAAAATCAGAACAGTTACACATTTACAAAGCATCATAACACTTTTAAACCAAAATGTAACAAGTGACAAACCTTAATAACATCATAAACAAATAAATTATTTGATCTTCATTATCATAATCACATCTTAGTAAAGATGAGTGTGAAATTATTATTAACAAAGCTTATAATTTTATGGGATGTACTCATCCATTTGCTTTATATCTGCTGCTGCCACAAGCTCATGTTGATGACTGTAGCATGGTTTTCACACCATGAATGATCAATACAAACATTATGTTTCAGAAGCTTTATTCTAAATCACGTCATAATTATACTGGCATGCTTACAACACTGATTTACATCTTACTTAAGCAATCACGTGCTTCTTGCAAAATATCAACTAAGACACTGCTCTCCCATGCCAACATGGCTGCCCCTTTATGTATAAATCCAAACAATCGTTGGTATTGTTATAAAGGGTTTTCTAATAAAATTACAATTAAAACTGTTGCCTTAAAATTAATGAGATATTTCAACAGTGCACTGGCTCTAATAGAGCAAATACATTTATTGATTTTTGATTATTTATCATTTTATGAGTATGTGAATACCCAAATATAAAATATTAACAATACTTTTACTATTTTGATAAAATGCAAAAGATACATGGTTCGAAAAATGTTCCTACCCCCATTGAATGTGGCAAAATAGGTCCTTTATTTATTATTGACAAAACACCTAAAGAACTATCTATGTTTACATGCCACTTATAACATTTTCACTAATCACATTTTAATTTTCTAATCAATTTCAGTTCTCACAGTTGGTTTTGTTTAAATACCACAGACTTAATTTAGATACTGTTTTAACACAAATCCATCTCAGTTTCAAAGAAATGACTTTGACCAATGTTCCAGATTTCACCTAATTACATTAATCCTAAATATTCCTACCAATTACAGGACCTATTCACCACAACACAACTACAATTCAGTAAACAGTTGTGTGGCATCGACTTTGTAAGTATAGGTTTGTCCATACCATGCCTTTTGTTTACATCAGTGATTCCTGTTTATTTCAAATTGGATAAAAAAATACGTGTTTTAAATGAGTTTCAATGGATTGTTATGTCTCATGAGATAGAGTAGATAATAAAATAATTGAGGTATATGAGTAGGATAGTAAAAGAAATGATGCTGCCCAGGGTAACAAGGGGGAAAAAATACTACATAGATCAAGGCCCTGATAACATCAAGCATATAACTCAAAAGAAATGTGGGTCTCTCTTGTAGGTTTTTGACATCTCTATTAACCAACTACACAGCACTGTATATCTCAAAGTGTCAGCAGAATCAAACAGTATGCTACCACAAAATAAACATATAGCATAAATCCTAGTACAAAACGTAACATAACAAAGTCAGTGGTACATTAACTGATAACTTCAAATTCTCCAGTAGAGACAAATTTGTATACATGAATCTTGTTATTTTTCTATCACAGACTACAGTATCTGGTTATTTTTTTCACTCTCTTAGCTTTAATATCCTGTGGAATAATTTCTTTGTAGTATGCCCTTCAGTCCCCACAGTAAATTTTTTGAGGTAAAAAATAAAAAGCTGAAACTCATTAATGCTTAAGTGTCGTTAATGAGTAAGAAATCAATGTCAACGTCTCCACAAACAAAGATTCTCGACTTAGCAAGCATAACCTTATTAAAACCATCTCTAGCTCTTTAAGAAGCTTAAGATAATTGCCGTTGGTGACCTATAAACTGTCAGTACTACAACCATATTTCTTTCCTAGAGTGCTGTTGCATTTGAAGAGCTTTTAACACCATAATAATTAACTGAAAAGGCCAGTTATTCTGTATCTGCTGCCATTTTCCTCGCAAAGAAACTATTGTACAATGCTAGCTTGTATCTGGATCTTTCTAAGTTTCAGTATTTTGTTTTGCTGGCAGATTTTTCAAATCTAGTTCTGTCTTTTAAAATTATTATCCCAGAGTTTCAAGAATTGCATCCAAATAGATTTTCTCCTCAGTTACAAAAAGGAATTTCAACAACTACCTTGCATTGATCTTTTTCATTGTTAAGGTTTCATACAGAATCTGTGGAACCAATGTTTTGATCAAGTTCAGTCATATAAGAGTGGTGGGCAAAATTTCAGACAGAATGGACCTCATTTCAGGGCATGGTTCTGTCTGGGATTTTGTCGACCACACCTAGAATAGCTTTTTGTCACTCTCCCAACCTCTGCTATATCCTATTCAGACCATATGCTCCTTCTGTACCCATCTCCTAATCCTGTGACTGTCCCCACTGAAAGAATTGCCCTGTGCATCCTCCCACCATCACCTGTATTTGCCCTGTGACAAAACATACACTATAAAAGGGAGAGCCACCTGTGAAACAATACATTTCATGTATCAAATGTTATGTGAACACTACTCTT
The DNA here is from genome assembly GCF_023864275.1 of Schistocerca cancellata. NCBI lineage: Eukaryota > Metazoa > Arthropoda > Insecta > Orthoptera > Acrididae > Schistocerca > Schistocerca cancellata. The sequence goes on from NC_064630.1 coordinate 273,643,888, forward strand.
CTTTTTTACATTGGCATGGCTACCACCAGCTTATCAGGTAGAATGAATGGATACTGGCGAAGGGTGTATACTGGCAACACAAAATATCCTGTCACTGAGAATGTGCTACAACATGATAGTCATGACTTTGGTGCCTGTTTCATCATACATGCCATCCAGATTCTTCCCCTGACACCAGTTTCTCAGAACTCCATGGATTGGAACCGGCACTACAGCATGTAACACCTTCTAGCCATCCACTTGGCCTTAACTTATGATAATTTATTCAGTCTCACCATTTCTTTACCATAATTACTCCTTTCTTCACTTCATTTTAGTTTTCTACATCTTCCTTTTCTGACTTGTCTATTTTTCACCATCCCCCTCCAACTTCTGTCACATACAATGCATTTAGCTTTTCACTCTTATTAACTCATGCAAATTTTTTAGCAGTAATCTCTGTCTTGCAAAATACCTTGAGTTCTACCTTTAAGCTTTCAGGTTTTCAAATCTCATCTGACGCAGTCGCCAACAATCTGTATTTCCCTCTTATTGTGTACAGTAAGTCTTGTCTGACCTGGGGTTATGGATGACTTTTGTGAGCTGTACCCCCTTTCCTAAACTTCACCAGTCCTTTTCCTTCACCCCTATTCCTTCCTCTTGAACCTTTCTTCCAGAAGGAGGAACCATTGGCTACGAAAGCTTGCATACATAATACCTTTTATATGTGTGTTCTCCTGCCACCACTTGGTGAGTAGAATGTACAGAGTGAAGATCTGATGTATGAACTGCATTGATTTGTCTCTAATTGAAGGAACAAGAAGTTTTAGAGACAAAAGAAAACCTTCACTTGTGGTGGAATGATCCTACATAGCCAAACTGGGAAGTAAAGAAAAACCTGATGTGAATGTGCATAAGCTATATGTAGAAGACATCACAAAAAGAATAAAAAATTTTGAAGCTTTGTTCTGTATGCTGTTTTTGTTTCAGTGAATAATGGGGAAGAAAGGCAAAGGAAAGAAGGGTCCTAAGGAACCTCTCCCACTTCTGGCAGAAGTGGAGAGAGAAATGTTCCAGCTGCACATAAATGATATAACACGAAAGCTTGAGAGGTTAATAGTTATTATTAGAGGTGTTATTTTAGGTTTTCCACATACTATAAATCTCTAACCTGCTACTATTTTCATTTCAAGGATCACAGCACAGTGTCTGGAGTTAGAAAAGAGTAATGAAGAGTATGAAAAAAAGTATAAGAAATTAGATGAGGATAGAGGTGACATAATTACCTATCTAAAACGAACCCTACAAGAGAAATCAGATGAAGCTAAACAGCTGCAGGAAACTGTTGACCAACTGACTTTAGTAAGTGACTCTGTCATACTCTTAAACATATTGAGACAGATTATCAATAATTCATTAAAACTTTCTATATATTTAATAGTTCCATTATGTTGCTTTTCTCTGAAGGAGAAAACCACAATGCAAGAGAACTTTGCTGCAAAAATTGCACAGATGGAGCATGAATTCAAAGTGATGCAAGAGCAGCTAACAGGAGATATAAAACTTTTAAGTAGGTGATTAAGTATGAAAGTAAATGACCGTATATAAGTTCATTTTTGTAAAGATGGACAATTTATATTTTTAAGCCAATGAAGTTCCAGTGTCACATTAGTAACTTTCTAGTTAGTTGGATGCCTGCAAGGTACAGTTGTAGCTACCATAGTTGTTTAAGTATAAAACAAAATATTTTAATTTACTGATTGTGAACTGCAATTTTTTGTATTACATTTTCAAACAAATTTTGTGTCCTCATACTTTTGATTTGAAAATCCAAACATAAAATAGAAAAGTGTGTGTGTGTGTGTATGTGTGTATATGTGTGTTTGCATTTGTGTATATGTGTGTTTGCATTTGTGTATATGTTCCACATCTTTTTCAAAACTACTGGACCAGTTTCAACCAAATTTGGTACATATATCTCTACTGTTAGACAACAATATCTGTGGGGCTAAGAGCCACCTACCTATTGTAGTTCAGGAGTTATGATGTCATAAATACTGAAATGCGTGAAAAACTGTCACATCATGCATGACCATTAAATGTGTTATTTCTGAGTTACTATCTGCATTCATAATTGATTTTGCAGGCAGTATCCATGTATGCTACTAAATGAACCTTCAAAATTATATCTTTGTTATAACCTTTAATCACCAATAATTGCGTGGATATTCAAACACACTCACTTAGAAACAATAGCTGGTTACATGATAACAACTCAGTATCTCTCATTCAACTGCCGTGCCGTGACATGCGGCCAGCGCCATTCATAGCTAGGTGGCACTCCCGCGCTCAGCCAAATTGTGGAGCGCCTCTATCACCGTTTGCGCATACTGTCGTGGTGGCACTGTTAAATGTCGTGGCACTGTCACAACACTTTTCCCCCCTTGAAACAAAAAACACTCACTTCCTTGGAGACATGGACAGTGCGGAGACATCCATGGCCTCTTGTGAGGCCCCGAGAAGATCCCGCGGAGAGACACGAGAGTATGGTCGAAAATGTCCAGGACGGAAGCTCATGCATGGAACGTGCCTCCTGGACAAGATGATGGGTGAAAACTCCGGAGCAGCATCCATAGGTGTCATGGACCTGGGGGTGTGCTCCAGCGAGATGGGTCCCAGAGAAGGTGGCGTCGCGACTGGGGCCGGTTCCGGCGTACTCGGAAGCGGTAGCGACGTCGGCTGCATCAACACGTATGGTGACAGGACTGGCTTCTCTGGCTGGTGGAGGCGAAGGAAGGGACAGTGGCACCGGCGTGGCCACCACTCGTGGGCCGCATCTGGTCATAATGGCGAACAACCATACCGTCATCCGTACGTATTTCACAAAGCCGGCGGCCGCGAAGAGCCTTGACCACCCCTGGAATCCATTTAGGGCGAGATCCATACCCTCGTGCCCACACGTCAGCACCCACTGAGTATTTTCCCGCACTAGGGAACACAGCACAAGGCCTGACAGGGTGAAGCAGGTGCAGTAGAGTGCGCGGTTGGCGGCCATGCAAGAGTTCAGCAGGGCTGCGATCACCCAGAGGTGTGAAGCGATAAGAACTCAGAAATTGCAGCAGAGCATCCTCTGTGGAAAAATCACTAAGGGATTTTTTCATCTGGCTTTTGAAAGTGCGGACAAGGCGCTCGACCTCCCCATTCGATTGCGGATGTAAGGGCGGTGCTGTAACATGATGAATCCCTTGTCCAGTACAAAAATCACGGAAGGCCTGCGAAGAGAACTGAGGGCCATTGTCCGTGACGATCGTTGATGGAAGACCTTCTAGCACAAAGATTTTGGACAAAGCCAGCGTCTTCGCCGCAGTGGTAGGTGACGGACATCGAACAACAAACAGAAACTTCGAGAAGGCGTCAATCAACAGTAGCCAATAAGTACCGAGGAAGGGGCCAGCAAAGTCAGCGTGCACCCGTTCCCATGGCTGCGCCAGATCAGGCCACGGAGAGGGCATTGTACGAGGTGCAGCCAGTTGTTGAGCACACTGACCATACGCAGCAACCATGTGGGCGATGTCCGAATCAATACCGGTCCAATAAACGTGCCTGCGGGCCAGGGACTTAGTCCGAGATATCCGCCAATGGCCTTCATGCAACAGTTTGAGAACATCTTTGCGAAGAGAGGCTGGCACCACGACCCGTGGAGATGCGCCATCCGTGGCCAGAAGAACAACACCATCACGAACAGACAGACGAAGGCGCAAGGCATGGTGGTTGCGAAGGGGATCCGATGCCCGGCCCTTGGTCCTGTCCAGCCAACCCTGTTGAACAAAACTGATCACCTGACACAGGACCGGGTCCCGCACAGTAGCCAGCGCAACCTGCGAACCTGTAAGTGGAAAACCCTCGACCGCACAATGTTCTTCCTCATCAATGTGGAAACAGAGTAGTTCATCACGATCAAAAACCGGGTCGGGGCCCATCGGCAATCGCGACAATGCGTCAGCGTTGGCATGCTGGGCCGTGGGGCGATAGTGAATCTCATAGTGAAAACGAGACAAGTATAAGGCCCAGCGTTGCAGGCGGTGAGCTGCCTTATCCGGAAGTGACGTCAATGGGCTGAACAGAGAGACCAGCGGCTTGCGGTCGGTGATGAGGTGAAACTTAGAACCATACAAAAAAACGCTGAACTTTTTTAGAGCATAAATGATAGCGAGCACCTCCTTTTTGATTTGAGAGTAACGCCGTTGCGCATCGTTGAGGGTCTTGGAAGCATAGGCGATGGGTCGTTCCGACCCATCCTCATACCGATAGACGAGAACAGCCCCTAGGCCATACTGTGACGCGTCAGTCGCCAGAACCAAGTGCTGACCCAGACGGAATGTGGCAAGACAAGGCACCGACTGCAAATGAGCCTTCAGGTGGACAAAAGCCTGCTCACACTCGTCGGACCAACAGAAAGGGACGTTTTTGCGTAACAGCTGATGCAGAGGATGAGCTACCGCCACCGCGGATGGAATGAATTTGTGATAATAAGCAATCTTGCCTAGAAACACCTGAAGTTCTTTGACCATAGATGGCCGGGGTAGAGCGTTAATGGCCGGAACATGTTGACGTAGAGGACGTATACCCTCACGGGACAAGTGGAAACCAAGATACACGATGGAGGGTTGAAAGAACTGTGACTTGTTCATATTGCATTTCAACCCAGCCGAATGCAAAACCCGAAACAGTGAACACAAATTGCGATGGTGCTCCTCAGTGGAGGCCCCCATGACAACAATGTCATCCAGATAGTTTATGCAGCCAGGAACGGAAGCCGTGAGCTGTTCCAAAAACCGCTGAAAAGTGGCCGGCTCACTAGCAACGCCAAATTGTAACCGCTGGTACTGATACAACCCACAAGGAGTGTTGATGACGAGAAATTCCTAGGAAGAAGCATCCAATGGCAACTGATGGTACACCTCCGATAAGTCAAGTTTGGAAAAGAACTGGTCCCCAGTGAGCTAGGTAAATAACTCCTCAGGACGGGGAAGAGGATAAATGTCAATGAGGCTCTGAGCGTTGACGGTGGCTTTAAAATCACCACACAATCGCAGACTCCCATTTGGTTTAGAAACCACCATGATTGGCGATGCCCATTCGCTGGACGTAACAGGAAGGAGAATCCCTGAAGCTGTTAACCTGTCTATCTCAGCCTTGACAGGTGCCCGCAACGCCACTGGAATAGGGCGTGCCCGGAAAAACTTAGGGCGAGCTGTACGTTTAAGAGTAATGTGGGCTTCAAACTCGTTGGCACGACCCAGACCAGCAGAGAACACGGATGAAAATTCAGAACACAATCCATCCAGCTTTTGATACAGAATATCCTCAGATATGAGGTGCACATCATCATCAATGGAGAACCCGAACAACTGGAAAGCATCAAAACCGAACAGGTTTTCAGTGCCTGCATGATGCACCACATAAAACGTGAGGGGCCTAACAACAGACTTGGAGGCAGTGGAAGCATCAAACTGGCCAATGATAGGAATTTTCTGTTTATTATAAGTTCTCAGACTTTGCGTAACTGGAGACAATGGAGGGGAGCCCAACTCCAAATACGTGCGAGAATTAATGAGAGTTACTGCAGAGCCAGTGTCCACTTGCATGCGAATGTCTTTATCCAGAACACGAACAGTAACAAACAACTTATTTGTTTGAGAAAGCACACAGTTAACATCCATGTCCGATGCCTCACCCTCGTCGACAGGAACTTTAGGGGACTGACACACAGAAGCAATGTGGCCTTTTTTCCTACATGAATTACACGTGGCCCAACGTTTTGGACACGCAGCCCAGTCATGCTGTACAAAACAATGTGGACAAAAAGGAAGTGCGGAACGAACCTGCTTCTGTGGTTGCTGTTTTCGCTGCGAGCGTTGCGGCCCAACGTGACATTGTTAACGCAAGTGAACCGCCACCACATCTTCGTTCTCCTGTGAAACAGGCAAATTGTCCGTGTCGAAAGTTGACTGTACAGAGCCTACATCACACCACGCGTCTATTTGCACGCCAGCAGTGTGAGACACTTCAAAGGATTGAGCGATGCTTAGAACTTCCATCAAGGACGGGTTTGGCAGTTGTAGGGCATGTTGCCGAACTTCTTTATCAGGAGCAAGCCGTAGAATAGCATCTCTAACCATTGAATCAGCATAAGACTCATGATGAGTGTCCGTGACAAACTGACATTTCCTACTCAGACCGTGTAGTTCTGCTGCCCAAGCCTGGTAAGATTGTTGGGGCTGTTTACGACACCGGTAGAACGCCACGCGGGCAGCAATGACGTAGGTGTTTTTGCGGTAATATTTAGACAATAAGTCACACATTTCTTGGAAGGACAGGGAGGCAGGTTCCTGCAGAGGGGCTAACTGAGATAGCAGCTGATAGATCCATGGGGAAATCCAAGATAGAAATAACGACTTACACATAGGAGCGTCGACAATGCCGAAAGCCAAGAAGTGTTGCCGCAAACGCTTCTCATAATCCTCCCAGTATTCAGCGGCCTCATCGTAAGGAGGGAATGGAGGCGGAGAAGAGGGAGACAGACGATGAGTAAGCGACGTCGACAAGCCTGAATAGCAGCCGTCAGCTGTGTTTGTTGTTCAATGAGCGCTTGCATAAGCTGTTCCATGTCTGCCCCATCACAAACACACAAATCCACAACGCAGTGAAAATATCCGACCTCGTCGCCAAAAAGTGTTATAACCTTTAATCACCAATAATTGCATGGATATTCAAACACACTCACTTAGAAACAATAGCTGGTTACATGATAACAACTCAGTATCTCTCATTCGACTGCCGTGCCGTGACATGCGGCCAGCGCCATTCGTAGCTAGGTGGCACTCCCGCGCTCAGCCAAGTTGCGGAGCGCCTCTATCGCCGTTTGCGCGTACTGCCGTGGTGGCACTGTTAAATGTCGTGGCACTGTCACAACAATCTTCATATCACATGCAGTTCAGGAGATATGATATTGTAGACACTGATATGTGTGGAAAACTGCTGTGTCTTACATGATGCTTAAATGTATTGCATATTTTCTACTAAATCTGTTCACAAAACATTTTGCAGACTGTATCAACAAATGCCCACTGAATTCACCTACATAAATATACTATTGTACAAACCATAGTTCAAGAGATATGGTGTTATAAACACTGCAATGTCACATTATGTGTGAAATTTTAATAGATTTATTCTTTATTACTAAGACTACCCTACAGTTAAATCAACTTAAGGAAATCCCTGACACCTGGTAGCACTTTTGACAGCTTTCAAATACAAACTGCAAATGGATGTAGGTATTTACAGAGCAATGGAGAGGCATTGCTATAGAGACATTTACAAAATCATGTTGTAGACACATCATTCAGAAACTGCCCAGGATCCTGTTCCATAATTTGGATAATGTACTATTACATTTGTACATTATGAATATTTCCTTGTGTGACTATTTTATAATCTCAAGGATGTTTTTATAGGCACTTGTAAATGAATTTTTTTTGATTCTGCACTACAAACACAGTTCATTTTTTATTTTCATTTCTAATACAAAAGTGGCAAAATGTATACCCAGGCAATGCTGTGTTTGTCAGCTAGTCATCTACACAAATGGAAGTCATCTATAAATTACCTCTCTACACAGGTGCCAGAAAGTTGAAGATTGAAACTGGAGTTGATGCACAATTTTATTTTTAGATATTACTTAAGTATTTCTTCTTATTTATTACCTTTGGTAACTTAGTTCACTTTAGCTACAGGCCTTAGAATTCATATCTGTTTCTGCTATAATCAAAGCCCTATATCAATCAGTTACTTCTCATTCATCAAATAAAATAAACTGTAATACAAAGATTAAAGATATCAATAACTCTTATATATTTTTTATTGTAATTATTTTTCTCTTAGGCTCTTTCATTCCACAGCATATTTCATTGCTTGTATCCATTAATAATTGTGAAAGAACTCTGAATGGCCTTATTAGTGACGATTAATGGTACTGACCAGAACAGATCACACAGTCAAATACTAGAATGCATTCAATGCACCTCTTAGTATCCAAAAGGCAAATATCTTAATGGAAATCCATGAGGAGAACAAATATTAATGGACTGCACCAAAACCCTCACTGCAGATAATATAATGAGTCAATGTCTGTGGCCCTCCTAATTGGAATGTTTTATGGCTCACCCTAGCGCTGAATTGCTGAGTAAATGACAATATTACCCTGAGAGCCTTGCTGGTAAGTGAACTAGGTATATTTATTTCAAGTTCAGAGATGTGGAAATACTCAGTTTTGAGCAGAGATTGCTTTGAGCATACCTCTTCTGATATTTACTCGAAATATTGACTAGAAAAAGCATGTGTCTTCATACCTAGCAAGAGTTAAGCAGTGCTAATTTTGATATTTTTTGAGGAAAAAGAGTAATCGCTTATTACATATCTTTGTTGTCAGTGGTGTTGTGGGCATTGGAACTGAAGTTATCTTCTCTAGGCTTGCAACCTCATCTACAGAGTTAAGGATAAAATTGAATCAACGTCATATACAAAAATGCCAGCCACTTGTTCCAGCAGTACATTGGATCCCGGTACTGCTGATCACTGCAAAAAACAACTTGTTGCTCAGTATTATCTTTGTCTTGAATGTATTAATCAGCTACTTCAAAAATAACATTACTTCCTAAAATCATGTCATGAAATGAGATCCATTCTGTTTGAGATTCTGCCCACCATGCCTAGAATTGATTTTCACTGCCCTCCCAATCTTTATAATATGGTTATCAGACCTTATGCTCCTACTGTACCCATCTCCCTACCCTGTGGCTCCTACCCCTGCAACTTGCATTATGCACTCTCCTACCACCATCTATACCAGCCTTGTAACTGGCAAAACATATACTATCAAAGGGAGATCAACCTGTGAAATAGCACGTGATATGCCAACTTTTATGTAAACACTGTGTAGTCTCTTACATTGGCCATGACTAACACCAAATTATCAATTAGGATGAATGAACATAGGCAGAGGGTGTATACTGCCAGCAAACAGTATCCTGTTGCAGAGCATGCTCTACAACATGAAAGTCATGACCTCAGTGCCTGTTTCAACACATGCACAATCTGGATTCTTCCACCAGACACCAGTTTCCCAGAACTCTGCAGGTGGGAAATAGTGCTACAACATTTCCTTGTTTCTCACCACCCAACTGGCCTTAATCTATGTTACTTTCTTCTGTCTCAGCATTTCTTCACATTAACTACTGCTTTCTTCACTCCATTTTAATTTTATATGTCATACATTTCATGACCTGTCTATTTTTCAGCATCCCCCTCCACCTCTGTTATGTACAATGCACTTAGTTTCTCACTCTTATTCACTCATCCACTATGTTTTAGTAATAATCTCTGTCTTGTATATTACCCAGTCTTCCATCTTTAAGCTCTCAGGTTTTCAAAACTCATCCAGTGCAGTCCCCAACAATCAGTCTTTCCTTCTCATCCCATGTGGTAAGTCTCCCCTGACCTCTGGTTCTGGGTGACTTTTTCGAAATTGACACTTTTTTGTAAACCTCTCCAGCCCTTTTGATTTACCCCTCTTCCTTCCCCTTCAACCCTTTTGCCTGAAGAAGGAGCCACAGGCTCTGAAAGATTGCATAAGTATAATCTTCTTTTATGGGTGTGTTCCGCCGCCACATGGTGAGTTGATTTTTTTATCAATCCAATTACATTAAATTGTCAGAAACTGAGTATTTTTATTGTTATACATATATACAGAAAGCTGGTACATTGTTGGCAATAATCTCATGTCTGTTTGTTCAAAATCTCAAATCTCTGAAAGTTCTTCACTGATTCTTTTTTACATTTTTGACACAGTTGTATTTGAATACGTGGGTTTTTACGTCTCTGCGGGAGCGCCATGTGTTATATAAAGAGATATATATATTAATATATTACATTTTTATTTATACACATGTAATAAATAATATTTATGTATCTTATTATGTTCCAGTAGGTATTTAAAAACTTGCTCATACTAAAATCAAAAGAATTTGGAGGTTTAAGATTTTAAACAAATGAATATGAGGTTTTTGTTAGCAACATATGTCATTTATTATTCTGTTTGTACTTATGTACCAAATAGTACTTGATGGGGTATATAAAAACATGTTTGTATTCAAATACAACATTGTGTCAAAATGTCAAAGCAATCAATGGGGAATTTTCAAAGAGACGCTATTTTGAGCAAAAATTTTTTTGTGTTTTTATTTATTTAGATTACTTATCATACAACTTTATAACAAACACTGCCACATGCCATGTAGCTAGCAGAAATTTTTGATCTGAATCTAAATGCATAACTTTATCCTATCAAATAATGTGATTATTCATCTAGGTATTTAAAAAATTGCTATATGTTATTCTGTATCAGTTATTCCTCAAAATAAAGGCAAAATGCTACATTTTTAGTAAATTGTCCGTTAAAACTAATTTCATTGTTTGTATACAAACAGCTGGTAGATTGAAAGCCTTGGAACATTTTCGTGTCCACCAAGATGAATTGATGAATAAGTTTAAACAACAAGAAATAGAGATAGAAGAGAGAGAAAAAGAACATAAACGAATGCTTTATGAAGTGGAAAAGAAATTCATAATTGCCAAAGACAAGTAAGAGCAATGGTAATTATATTTATAGTTATGGTCTGAAACTGTTTGCAACATGTTTTGTCTTTATAGGGCCATGAAAGATATGGAAGTACGCCAGCTCCAGTTGTCATCAGAGTTTGAAGCAACAACACAAATGTGTATTGCAGCAAGCACAAAAAGAGCCATAAGAGAAAATATTGCTGTTAATAATGAGGTAGGAATAAATGAAAGAAAACAAATATACCTCATTTTACTGGCAATGTAATGACAAATGTTTTACAATTACTGTGATTAAATATACATTGAAGCCTTATACTTGATGTGATGTGATCATCTCCATCACTGCTTGAAATTTCACCTGCACTTTAACCATCAATGGAGTACCTTGATTGGTAAGTGAGGTTTGAAAGCCAGCTACAGCTGAGTTTTGTGAACTTTGTATTGCTCAGTAATAGCCTTCTCTTTTCTGAGGCATAAATTAGACACTTGAGTAATCAATTCTATGACAGTAATGGATAAGGTTTCGTGACACTGCTGTATTTCAGCTGCTTCATTTTTTAGGCTGGTGAATGCCTTGGTAAAGTGCTGATAGGCCTCTTTAAACTCTGAAATCTAGTTTTCCAAAATTGCATTAGACTCCAAAATTTCTTGTAGTTGCTGAGACATTCCCTCAGTTTTACACAAAATATCTTAAGGAATCAAGCTGTTGTTGGCTAGTCTTGGCTTGCACAAAATTTTCCACTGCCTGCTTTATGTTAGTTTCCTCCTGTTGTGACATTTTAAACTGATTTCTGGTCCTTTCTGTTATATAATATATTCATACTCAATAACAGAAAATATATTATATTCTTAATAGGAATAATCATTACAATAATGCACAATGTTCTTTTGAGAGTAAAAATTCTATGAAAATTTAAAATGTCAGTCTACTCCATTTCTACAACCCTTTACTTCCCTTGGTAGTAGCAAAGTGATAAAGAAACTGAGTGTATACTGCTTACTTGCTCGCATACTGGTGCATAGCCCTTGGGATTTACAAGATCAGTTCTTGTTTGGTTACAGGCTCCAATTCCTACAAACATTTATAGACTGTACAACAATAAAAAATACATACAAGCATTAATACAATGTCTTAAACATATAAAATACAAATAATATATTTGACAATACACTAAAAAGACTACTATTTTACAATGGGTCTGCACACATGTGACCAGAATAAAATAGCTCCCCCACTCTGTACTATTGACTTAATTTTCAATTAATTTGAGTTTTCTGTTTGAGTCAAGTCTTTAAAATTATTAATTATTCACAAACCTAATCTGATATCATGAATTGAATTTAGTGATAAATTGAATAGAAAATAAATGGTTTGAAGTGGCTCTGAGCTGTGCTATACATGCCAGATAGTGAAGCTGGATGATATTTCTGCAGGTTTGTGAAATATTTTATGACCAGGGTGGAGGTTTGCTCATGACCCTCCAAGACCCGCATCATTTCCATACCAGTGAGTATCTGACATCTTGATCAATACCTTAATTAAATAAATGGATTTGAGTAATTCCAATTATTGATCTGGTGATGAAACATATATTGTTCCTTTTGCATCAGAACTCCAGAAACAGTAATTATAATGTATAATGGCATTGATTTTGGCATGCTCAGTTCCTGCTCCTAATAAGGGGAATACACCATTTGTTTATTACATATCTTTACAAGTTTCAAACTGGAGTGAGTTCAGAAATGGATAAGCACTGTGATTGCTGTGTACAGATGTGAGCTGAGTTGGTGATCCTTTGCTCACGGCTCTAGGCAGTGTTGGCTTCCATCACACAGCTTGAGAGGCTGCTGCGAACGTGCATCACTGTGGGGGGCCAGACCTGGGGATGTGAGAGACGTCAAGCATGACCCACGTGTCCCTCAATCGATCCACTACTGTGGCCGCCCCGGGTACTGCCTGCACTGAGGTTGACCCCTTGCCCATGGTCGAGTGGGAGATCATAACGAAGTCTGGCAGGAAGCGAAAGACTTTCCCCTGAGCTGATCATAGGGCCTCCCCAGCTCATTTGACGAACAGGTTTCAGGCTGACAAAGTCTCTGAGGCAGATGCAGTCGTCCACCCTTTTCCAGAGGAAGCTTCTCAGCCTGCAAGGTCTGGGCATTTGCAGAGAGTGGGTTTGCTGTTAATTGGGAGCTCCAACACTAGGCGCATAATCTGGTCCCTTAGGAACATGGCTGCCAAGGAGGGGAAGAAAGCCAGTGTGCACTCCGTGTGCATAACAGGGGGAGGGAGTCATTTCGGATGTGGAAAGGGTGCTGCCAGATGCCATGATGAATACAGGGTGCAGCCAACTGCAGGTGGTGGCCCATGTTGGTACCCGTGACATGTGTCACTTTGTATCAGAGGAGATTCTCTCTCTGGTTTCGGGCAGCTAGCGGAAGTGGTAAAGACTGCCAGTCTTGCTTACAAGATTAAGTCAGAGCTCACCATCTGCAGCATCGTTGACAGAACTGACAGTGGTCCTTTGGTGCAGAGCTGAGTGGAGGGTCTAAATCAGAGGCTCAGGCAGTTCTGTGACTATGTAGGTCGCAAATTCCTTGACTTGCGCCATTGGGTGGTGGGTTTCCGGGTTCTGCTTAATAGGTCAGGAGTCCACTACACACAGGAAGCAGCTACATGGGTAGCGGTGGCTGTGTGGAAGGGACTGGGTAGTTTTTTAGGTTAGAGTGTCTCAGAGAAACCACAGAAAGGGCATCTGTCTAAAATGGGGTAGGTACAACACAGTAAGGTAGTTGTAGAAATGATCATTATTGTAGTTGTAAATTGTCGTAGTTGTGTTGGGAAATAACCAGAGCTCCGAGCCCTAACAGAAAGCACTGGGGAGTATCAGAAGTAGTCTGCCTTGTAGTGAAATTTAAGTAGATAGTTCCTGCAAAAAAGTATGGGTAGGGTATAAGTGACAATCAGATTAAACTATTAATTGGATTGTTTTACTCAGAAGGTATAGTTGCTGAACAGTTCAAAGAAAACTTGAGTCTCATTTCAAATAGGTACCCCACTCATACAATTATAGTCAGTGGCAAATTCAATCTGCCCTCGATATGCTGGAAAAATTATGTGTTTAAAGCCGCCAACAGGCTTAAAACGTCATTCGAAATTGCACTGAATTCTTTCTCACAAAATTATTTTGAACAATTAGTTCATGAGCCTACACGAAGCATAAATGTTTGCGGAAGCATACTTGACCTCTTAGCAACAAATAATCCTGGACAAATAGGGAGTATCATGATGAATACAGGGATTAGCGACCACAAGGCAGTTGCTGCTACGCTGAATACCGTAACACCCACAACTATCAAAAAGAAAAGCAAAGTACATCTGTTTAAAAAACTGATAAAAATGCTCTTAATGCCTTTTTAAGAGACAGTCTCCACTCCTACTGAACTGATCATGTAAGCATCAAAAAGATGTGGAATGATTTCAATGGCCAGTGAGAGATATATACAACATAAATTAAATGGTTCAAATGGCTCTGAGCACTATGGGACTTAAAATCTGAGGTCATCAGTCCCCTAGAACTTAGAACTATTTATACCTAACTAACCTAAGGACATTACACACATCCATGCCCAAGGCAGGATTCGAACCTGCGACTGTAGGAGTCATGTGGCTCCAGACTGAAGTGCCTAGAACCACTCAGCCACACAGGCCGGCCCACATGAATCAATAAGTTATGTTCCTGATCCCCCATGGTACACAAAATGGGTGAGATCACTGTTGCAGAAGCAATGAAAAAAGCATGCCAAATTTAAAAGAATGCAAAATCCTGAAGATTGGCAAAGTTTTGCAGAAATTCAAAATATAGCACGTGCTTCAATGTGAGATGCTTTTCATAATTTCAACAAATTACTTTATTTTCGATGTTACAATTGATAGGTACTAGCTCTGAATGTACAGTTAAAATAATTTTTTAGAAACATTTGGAATTATGAATTATTTAGCACACTTAAAATTTGTGTGATTAATTACACAATCTAGTACTATTTACTGTGTTTATTTCTGGATTCATTGATGAAACAATAATCAAAATTAACAGAAATTTATTTTTCAAGAAAGATTGTAAACCCATTGGAATAAAGTTATTACTGCAAAGTGCAGTAGTGCTTCTGATGTGATTGGATGTAATTTTTATATTTTGGGTGAACAATGTAATTTTGGCTTTGTTAATGTGAAAATTCAAAAAATTACATGGTATACTAAAATGTGACAAAATATACCAATGGAAAAAAACTGCAACAACAATGTTCAAAATTATTTAGATCAATTCAACCATGAGGACCTAAAATGTGAGAATTTCAGCTTCAAGAATCAGATCCCTAGACAAGAAAAACTGGAGCCAACTCTACAAGAAAAGAAAACTGAATAAAAAGTTTATAGTAATCTAACTCCTCTCAAATCTTCAGAAAAGACTTTACTTATTGTGGGTAATAGCAGGAATTAGGAAGGAGGTGGGAGATTACAATATGTATTTTCATTTATAATCCCTGGATTTAAGTAACGTCTCATCATGGAATTTCCTTTGATGCTACAACATACATTTACACTACATGGTTGTAGGTGTTGCACCTGATAAAGTCAGGTCTCATCAAGGAATTCCTATGATTCTACAACATAAGTTTATACTACATGGTTGTTGGTGTTGTCCTGACAAAGCCAGTGTGCATTTTCAGCTGCCCAGTAGTGCATGCTACAAAAATTTACAGTGCCTTAGTTAGTAAACATTGCTTTGCCAGCAAAGAGTGCAAGTTGGAAAAATGCAGTGTCATCTCCCAGACGCTGCAGAGCAAACCGACAAAATTCTATTTGATATTCAAAATCACATCCTCCAAGTGTCTGGTGTAAAGACAGATTATGATGGTGGAATTTATGCCATTGTAAGATGCAAATGAAAGTCATCAGGCTGATGCCACATTCCTTATCAATACATCTCATGCCATCATGCAAACTGATAAATGTCATAGCAAGAATGGCTTCTGCATTTTGATCATTACAAAAGTTAAGACTCTTTACTGTCCAACAAAAGTATGTAGCCATTAATGTACTATTGTTTGCTGAAAACCTCATTTTGATATCTGAAACTGTTTTTAAAAAGAGGGGTGATAGGTCTTACATGATTTGCTCTGTACATGTGATGGCCACAGGTGATTAAGCTGTATGAAAGGGGCTTCTTGGTAGGGTTGGCTCATGTATAGATCAGCTGGTTTTTGCTATTCCCAGGAATAATTTTGTTAAACTATATTTGCTTTTTGAGTTTTCTATACCAGTGAAGAAGCAGTGGGCCATTTATCTCTTTTGCAAACATGGACCTGGGTGTCTTGGGGAGGTTTGGGGATGCAGATACAATGCTTGGCAACAGTGTTGTTGTATACAGGCCTTCAGCATATAAACACTCCAGCCATGCCATCCAGGAGTTGAGGAGTAAGCCAGGAGCAAGATGAGCAGAATTTGCCCCCAACATGGGACAACAGTTCCTCACTGTGCCACAAGGATGACTGGAGGCACACACATGAGCTGCAAAATCACATCAGGATACCCATAGCTCCTAGAATGGTGCAAATGATGAAGCAGTATTTGACTGCAATATGCAAACTATGCAACCAAACTTTTCTCAGTTAAACAGTGTCCAGTAGTGGCAGTGCCAGCATCTCTGATGAAGGTTTTTGCCAATTTCCCTTGTAGTAAGGCAAATGTTGGAACTGTCACCTTTAATCCCCTGCAAATAACTTCCTGATTAGGAGATATAAAATAAAGCTCCTCTCCCTTTTGCCAAATAAATAACCAGTGCTAAAACAGTAAAATGTAGCTAGAACCTTAGGCCCAATAGAGTGGACAGTCTCCCTCCAGCCACCATCCTTCTAAAGACAACCAGAGCTGTTAGATCTTTGATACTAAGTGGGATTCTTGCACCTCCTTACCAGTTCATGTAATTATTTCCTGTGCAATCTGTCTCTTACTTTAGCATGTGCTATCAAAATTTTTGAGGCAACAAGTGAATACATGAAATAATAAATTAGGTAATTTCCTTGCTCTATGAACCATCAACTTCACAAGTTTGAAGAAAAATTACAAATTGACAGGCTACATAGGCAGATTCCTACTTTGAAAATTTCACAGATAGTTATAAGGAAATGTCAATTCAATAAAAAATGTAACTCTATACTGTACAACAAGCCTGAATGGCTGTGTAGTCATTGTTTGGAAAACATTTTATTTTGTTCTCCTTGTCTTCATGAAGTAAACAAGTAGTCTCTGACATTCCATACTTCCATGACAAAATTAGAAAACACAAAATTTCTTCAGACCAAGTGAATAACATTTTGAATCTGACAAGTTTATGCACTGTCTGTTAGATTGCAGGCAGAGAACTACACAACCAAAACGTTGCCGATAACAGGTACATACTAAATCTAACAATCAACTACATTCAATTTTGTGGTACTTTGAAACTTGTCATCAAATGACTCAACGAGTCTCATGCCTTGATAAATTTTAGTGCACCATTAGGATATGTACCAGTATTAAAATCATATGTAGAAAAAGAAACAGTCTTCAAAGGCATATCTAAAATTATCCAAAATGATCACTTCCAATGTGTGCTTCAAGTCCACTAAGAGGAAATCAGAAGGGGATTAAGGGTTTGAGGCTTTGGCTGTAATAGCTGGCAAAAACAGTGATGTAGCCTGTGTTTTTCAGGTGATTGTAGTACATATGTACATCATTAATGGAAGACCTGCTGAACGATTTCAGAACACCATAGCACCAAAAATCATGATGCCCATGGTCTGATGATGTACATAACAGTACACATAGATCACTAAGACAATTCCTCAATAATGACAGAAACTGAAAAATTGAATTAAAATGTGTGCCATGGCTGGGACTTGAATGCAGGTCTCCCGCTTACAAGGGAAACTCCCCATCACACCCTCCTGGGATATAGTGGTAAAATGCCCCAGTGGATAGGTCATGAAGAACTGAACAAAGATCAAGCATGAAAATAGGAAGAAGGGGTATTGAATTGTAAAAAAAGAAGCAAAATAGAAACAATGAATTATCCATGGTGAAGATGTGCAATATCAAATAAATATGAACAGCAATGGCATCATGGTTATATGGACACAGTGTTGAACCACGAAGGGGGAGATCAGTGTTCAGTTCACCCTCATGTGCATTTTTTTCTTCACAGACCTATGAACTATCCATCCAGTCTTTGACATGTCTGTTCACTGTATTCAAATTTGTGTCTGTGTCATGGAGTAATGCCCATTTGCAACAGTGAGGTGTAGGGAAGGGACCTCCAGATATATGTACCTCCTATTTGTTCTACCCAAGCACCACATGTTATGACTCTTGCATTCCATTTTGGAAGTTTTGACTCTTAAATTCCTCTGTCGTAATGTAGTTCACACCCTTTTACTTATTGTTTTCATTTCTGTGAGAGGCCTATGTGGCATCTCGCCTGCTCTCACTATTCATCACATTTACTTGTGAAGATAATTATTCTCACCACATGGCTCATACTGTATTCTATAACCAATGTATAGTATGATAATTGCTAAGACTACAGAAGAAGAACAGACACATGAATGACCAGATGGAAAGTTCATAATTTTGTGAAAAAGGTGGGGCACAAGGGAGATCCAAACACTTCCCACTTTGAACTCAAACAGCATGACCACACAACTATGACATCATGATTCTTGCAATTCACTGATTGTTGCAGATCTTGAGCTTGGACTGTTCACCTTCTTTTTTTTCCCATGACACTGTACATCTCCTTCATGTTTTCATGCTTGATCTGTGTTCCGTTTTTGTTCCGCTATCCATGGGGCCATTTTATCAGTAAATCTGAGAGGGGTGTAATGGGGAGTTTCCCTTATTAGTGGGCAGATATGCTGCATTACACCATTGCAGGAGTATAGCTAACCCTGCTACATGGTCTACCCTAGTCCAGTGTCCTCCCCAACACAAACTTCAGTTCACACCTGCAGCCTATTCTCCCTTCTTAAACCAACAGGATTTCTGAGGCTCATCAGTATTGGAAGAGCACCTCAGCTTTATGCATAATGGAGAAATCTTGCCTGTACCTCAGACATAGGTGTTCTATTGATCTGATGGAATTAAATTTTCCTTGAGACATATGAGGCTCAATGCTATCTTTGATAATGATAGAAGTTGAAGAAATGAATTAAAATTTGTGCCACAGATGGGACTTAAACATTGGTCTCCTTCTTACTAGGCAGATGTGCTAGCTAGCCCTTTACACCTGCTGGGGCACTATTTCAGTGCAGGAGAGTCTTTGTAATACTGATAATTTAAGAAGGGGAAAATAGGTTGAAGGGGTGAATTGAAGTTTTGACAGGGAGGGTGTTGGAGTAGGGTAGTCCATACAGATGTGTTAGCTATACTGCTATGGAGGTATAATGGCTAGCACACCTTCCTAGTAAGCAGGAAACCCTTGTTCAGGTCCTGGCTGTGGTGAACATTTTAATTCATTTCTTCGGCTTTTTCTTCAGCTTCTATCATTATCAAAGATAAAACTTTGTTGCTCCTTTTCAGCAATTCCATAAAGAACAGCAATTTTTAACAAAAAAACTACCATGTTCAGTGCCTGATCTTTGGAAATTCCAATCAAGAGGTGCCAATGCCATTTTGAATGTAGGGAAGATATTATTGGGTGTCTGAATAACATTATCAATGGAGAAAAACTGTGTGATTAAAACACCACTGTATAACCCTATGGCTTAGCAACAATTTTTAAAGACAATGGTTTGTTTTCTGGCTCTCATTTATACATAAAGTTATGATCCATATGGATGTTTTGTATACACAGCTATATAAAAAAGGGATACTGACCCAATTTAAGCACAAGATGAGCTTTCATCTATTGAGCATAAAATTACAAATTATGGAAGGTGTGTCTGAATATTCAACAAATTTAGCATAAGTACAATAAAACAGAGAGAACTGAAGATGTCTAATCTACTGCAGGAGGAAAAATAAATATATGATGTTGTAAGTTAAGAGGTGAAAGAAAGATTAATGTTCACTGGACACCTAGTTGCAGCCTTTCTGTTTCAACCAGAGAAATGCACCACTTATTCCCCCAATTTCACAGAAACTTCTTTTAGAGCTGTTACTGAATACCTTCAGATTTGGAAGCAAAGAACCATCAAACAAAACTCTCTGTTGTTTATAGAAAGGAGGAGCACAAAAGTATGTGTGAGACTTTCTGGATTAAATTGCTCTCTATGGAATGAGAATTTGTTTTAATAAGTTCTTAGTTCAAAGAGTGATTGAGAAATTTGCAAATATGGAGGAAAGAATAATGGAATTCCTGTACAAGTGATCTTCACAACATCAAATTCCAAGATACAATTGAATGATTTTAACATTGGTTCTGCAGAGAAAGGTTAGCAAGAGTTGCAGTTTATCTTAATTTCTTTTATTCTGTGTATGTGTACTGATGTTGTTATGAGTAGACACTACATTGACATGAGTGAGGAAATGTTTATATCAGGGGTTACAAAAATATTATCACTGCACTCATTTTCCATTCTTTGTTAATTGTTTTCTCGATGGGCAAAGTGCACTGCCATCATTTTTGCTCACAAGCTGCCACTGCTTCTTGGTGTTGGACTGGTGGCAGAACTCATTGTGGATAGAGGTGCTGTTGTTGTCATCCTTGAGAGAGGTAGCTTTTTGAGCTGAAGAGGACCAGTGTAGTGTATGGTGGAGAGTGTGTCGAGGTTATGGAGCAAGGTAGATAGGGTATCCTCACCATTTGTCCAAATCATTAAGTTGTCATCAGTGTATTTGGATCAGGTAAAAGGTCTGAGGATTTCTAGATGGCCCATGGATGGGCTTATGTAGGTTGGTACCATGTAGGTGCCATTGCTGTACCATGGATTTGTAAGTGATGCCTCCCAAGGAGAAGTAATTGTAGGTGAGGCTATTGTTGGTCATGATGACCGGGAAGGAAGTTGTAGGTTTGGAGTCAATCAGGCATTGAGGAAATGTAGTGATCAATAGCTGCAAAGCCATTGGCATTGGGGATGTAGACTTTGCTTTATTGGTAGAATGCTGGGAAAATGCATTCAGTCTACAAAAAGGACTGCTTACATATCACTCATTTGACCCATCCTAGAACAAGTATGTCACACCCATAACAAATAGAGCTAACAGGGGATGTTGAACATATACAGATAAGCTCTTAATACCTGGTACAGTGGGACATACATTAACCATGCACTTCACAGTTATTTACAGAGCATAGGTGTAGGTGTAGATGTAGTAGACATTAATGCAGAGAGAGAGGAAGGATCAACAGTGATGAATGGGATGTTGGGTAGTAAAGGAACATGAGCTGTGGAAAGCCATTAGCTGAAATGTTTGGTGTCTTTTACATAGGAGGGCAGGTTATGAGTATTAGGCTTAAGGTGCTGGTCCACAAGGGCAGAGATTCCCTCTGTGAGGGTGCACTGACAGGCCAAGTTGGGGCTTCATGACCACCCACAAATAAGCTATGTAGTTTAGTGTTTTAATGTCTGTTCTGTCCAGTTCAAAGAATTGACTGTATTAAAGACAGTGCTCTGCTCAGTTTCCAATCAGTTGTAAGATATGGGTTCATTTTTATGTGGAACTGCTAACCGTATGCTAAGAATATTAATTATATTGAAAAAAATTAAAAATATGTGTAACACAAAATGTAGGACACATGCCAGCTGTTATTGAGAGATCAGAACATAACATGAGGATGTGCTGAAAAATAATGCACCTGAATTTTTTATGTGAAAACTCTTAAAAGCTTTTTAAATAACCAAGTGTTGCTTTAGAGGCTCATGGGTGTCACATTGGATAATGTTGTGAAAACTGCTAAATATTTCAATAAGACAGATGCTCATCATGTTCAGGTGCTTACTGATATGTTGCTACAATGGCTTGCCAATATATTACAAAAGCCCAGGCATCAAGGAGTGGAGCTATAACATCATCATAGAGGATGATGACATCCAGTGGCCCTGCCAGAGAAATGGGCCAGGGTGTTCATATGTGCAATGGACAGGCCACAAATCATAGCCCAGTGAGGGTGCTGGTAGTCTTTTGGGACTCAGTTTAAATGTCTGGACTCTGATTCCCCACCTGTGTTGATCCAGATTCATTCATCTGTAGCTGACAATGCCTTAGTACTGCCAGTGCTGGTTCCCATATGTTGCTAAGTTGAAATCCCATATCTTTATTAATCAGGTCATTACTGATGCATATTTCAACTGCTTCTTTAATGGCGGAGTCCCAGTACATGGAGGCAGATGAAAAGACCTTTGTCTCTCCATAATTCTTACTATCATCTGTGTCAAGACAACATTCAGCTATAGGGGATATTTTTGGCTGACCCACTCTGGTGTGATGTCTATGTTCAGTGCATCTGTCTTTAATGGTTTGACATGTCAGGCCAATATATGATTTCCCACACTGGCACAGAATTTTATATATTCCTGGTCTCCTTAGACCTAGGTCATTTTTAACAGAACCTGCTATTGTTTGTACTCATGCTGGAGGATGGAAGACACATTTTATTTGATGTTTTTTGAACAGCCTGCTGATCTTAAATTAACAAGGCATGGGAACCAGCATTGGCAGTACTAAGGCATTTTCAGATGAATGAATTGAAAGCAACGCAGGTGGGGAAAAAGAGACCACACCCTTAAACTGGGCACCAAACACACTGCTTGCAAGTGTGCTGAGCCTTGATTTGCAGCCTTGTTTTTCCCACATTGCACATGCAAAGACCATGGCCCATTTCTTCAGCAAGGGGCACTGGATGTAGTTGTCTTCCATGATTCATCTACAGTGCATTATAGTCTCATCCTTTGGCACCTGCCAAAAATAGTGATCCAGCATGTATATTGGCATTCCTCTGTAGCAACATGTTAGCAAGCATCTGAAGATGATGAGCAGCTCTCTCACTGAAATATTGTGCATCTTTCACACCATTATCCAGTGCAATGCCTGTGAACCACTGAAGCAGTTATTACATTGGGAAAGTCTGAAACAGCATAAAACAAACATTTTTAACATTATACATCTTTATTCTTCATGGCTACATGTATCTCTGCTGCTAGAGGGCTCCAAATTGTAGCATTTAACAAGGCAGTGTGTAAAGTAATTATGTCAGTGCATGAGAAACAGCATGCTGTAATTGAGTTACAAATCTGAAGAGTTTGTCCACAAATGGAGCACCACCTCCTTCAGCATGATAATGCCAGACCACACATGAATGCTACAACATCTACAGCAATCTGATGCCTTGGGTTCACAGTCATCGATCAGCCTCCATAAAGTTCTGACTTGGCACTGTCCAACATTAATCTGTTTTGAAAACTTGAATATACTTTTCAGGACTTCACGTTGATAGTGATTTAGTGGTGCAAGCGGAGGTGAGGTTGTGGCTCTGTCAACAAAGTGAAACATTCTACAGTGACTGTATCAACAAACTGGTCTCTTGTTGGGAGAAATATGTTCATAACCTGGGTGACTATGTTGAGAAATACATATGTAGACATAAAGAATAATGATTTTTAATCTTAATAACATTTCTTTTATTTACAAAGCTTTAAGAGTTTTACCATAAATATTTGGAGGCATTACTTTTCAGCACTCTCTCAAAAATAAGTATTCCTCTTTGTATACTTTTCAGCTAATTTATTTCACAAATTGAACCCAAAATTATTTTGAAAAAAAAATCCATCATATATATGTAAGCAGAAATAACAAAAGTTTCATGTTTCCTCCCCATTGGTCAAAGCTTTATTCTCAGACTGCACAGTAAATATACATGAAATTTTTTTATGAAATACAAGAAAGATTCCACTTAGAAGATACAGTACAATGTACTAACCAATAAATGCCCCTATTTCCTGCAGGAATTCTCAAATAATAAAAGGAGAGAAGGATAAGATGGGGAAGGTTTGAAGGAAGGGCAAGCCATTCAGACCAAAGGATGGGAGGGAGTCACCTGTTGAGAGCACAAGGGTAGACGAAGATCTTGTAATTCATTACTAGTACATTTCCTTCAGTAACTTTTGATTAATAACAGTGCAACTAATAATACTTTGTAGACATCTAGCTATCTTAAGTTTGATTGTTTATACATCCCACCCAAAAAATTATTGACGTGGCTTCTCAGAGTTGATCACCCTTTTTACTTATAATGGGAAAAAGTTTTCATATTCAGTTATTAGACTAGAATCTTATGGATGTAATGAGTTTGTAATTACTCAATTAGTAAGAAAAGTTATGGCAGAATGTAGACAATTAGTAAATGAGACAGCTGTCTCTGGCACAATATAGCTGCTCAGGTGTGTATGTGTGTGTGTGTGTGTGTGTGTGTGTGTGTGTGTGTGTGTGTGTACTCTCATTTGTTAAAAGATACATCTGAAAGATTGCAAAGCAAGCTTATTTGTTGTACTTAACTTTGAATTTCATAATCCATGTGATAAATTTATTCATACTTATATGTTATAGTGATATGTTCTTTTTGGTGATTTTCAGCTACGTAAAGTCCAGGAAACAACGTACAGATTAATCAAAGAGAATGAAAAGTTGAAAGAACATGACAGGCACATGAAAATTCAGAAGGAGTTGACAGAGGAGGAGAAAAACATAGTTATGCAGGAGAATGCTGAACATCTAAAGGCAAGTGTTCAGTTTCAAGTACTTTTTCTTTGTAATGTTTAATGCTTAGGGTATGTAATATTAAACTAAATTTTGAAATTGAAAAGCATGCAAAAGTTTGAATGGATGTTGATGCAAAATACATTAAATGCTGTCTTCTAGGAACAAAATAAATATAAAAATAATGAAGGAGCCTCATTAATCTAGGAGGCACGCCTGGGAGTGCAGCCTGTGAATATGATCATCTTAACCAGCCCTGTTAGAACATGAAATCATACTGTGGTAAAAGATATCAATGTAATGTTTGAAATACATTTGAACACATCAAGAGAGAAAGCAAGGTCATTTTACAAATAAATCTAATTTTGTAGTACGGCCCTTGAAATTTATTAGAAAGCTGAGTGCAAGGTATGTCTGTATAGGGACAAAAAGTGAAACACCCAGAAAGGGAGGAAGAAACAAAATAAAACTTTATGAGCTTAGAGCATATGTGAAGTTATTCAGTGATTACAAAACAGGGTTAAACTTACAAAGAATCTGGCAGTATGAGCTCACTCACCAGTACAATGTTGCATCTTCTGTAACATGGTTGTGTGCACTAATTTGATTGGGAAGGGTGTCATAATGCCTTTGTATCCTCTCCTGAGGCAAGCTGGCTCACATCTGTTGTAACCAGTCCTGTCGTCATGGATACTGGCACTAGAACGGAATTGCAACCAAGTTGGACCCACACGTTCTACTGGGGACAGTTCTGGCATTTTGCTGGCCACAGGGGCACCTCATCCTCAGTCAGACATAGAGATAATGCCACTGGTGGAAGGGAATTGTCCTGTTGAAAAATGGCATCATAATGCTGTTGCTCGAGAGGTAACACATGAAGATGCAGGACATATATGGCATACTGTTGTGCCGTAGAGTTCGCTTGGTCACCACCAGCCATATCTGAAGTCATACCTGATGCCTCTCTACACTACAGCAGCAGGAGTAACACCACTGTGCCTCTCCAAATCATTACCACCATACTTGCCAATGATTTGTAGCGGCTCCACCTGATTTTATTTTGTCGTTTGATGCTCTTGGTATTGATGTAATGCGCTGCTACACTGGCTGAAAAATGGGGTTTGTAATTTGGACACTGGCTACTTAAAATAATGTAGCTGACAGATGCACAGTTGCATTTCACAGTACTTTAATTTCACTTTTTCACAAACCCTCCCCCCTACCCCCATATACATATTTATATGTGTATGACCAATGCACTATTGCTTAAACTTTCCATAAGCCTCATTAATAGTTTGCAGGTGAACCTCCATACATTAGTACAATAGTTCCTTGTTGAACATCTATGAGCAGTAAGAACGTAAACACACAATTCACGGTTCTTGAAGAATAAACTAGTATGTATGGAGCAGACACTGTCATGGTTATTTACACCCAGCCTAATTGTGTAACACTTATTTCACAGTTAAGATGAAGCATTGTTGTTGTTCTAACCAGCACAGATTACTCGTCTGAAACTCAGCCGTGACTGATTGTCTCATGACCAAAAATTGGGCCCTTATATGTCATCACAATAATAGGTACTGAAACTACACATTGTTTGAAGTTGAATTTGCTGAAATTGCAATTGAAATTTAACTCATTAAATTAACTGAATACATCACCAAATTCCATCTTTTTAATAGTTTCTTCTACTATAAGTGTTAGGCCGAATTATTTGTTTAAATCATGAAATTAACAAATATAGTTACACAAACAATACTTTTGACAAAACTGTTAATTACTTTTGAATTAATTAAGGGCTGGCTTTGCTAAAATGTTTTCAAATAGAGCCAAAAAGATACTTTAAGATCACTAACATTTCGCCTTCCAAATGTTTACAATTATTACAGAATTTATATTTGTTTACATGTCAACAATAGAATTTACATTACAAAACAGTTACTGATTTTGCCCTATAACAAATGATACTAACTAGGCATAGTCAAAATAAATTAGAAAATCAATTACATACATAGAACTTACTATAAATTTAGATCTGGTGTTATATTCTTTAAAACTGAGGGCCAACCTTTCTCTTTTATGAAAATGCAGGTCCTGTTCACATATGTTTATGGTAATTTAAAAGTGAAAAAATGAATTTAAGGAGGCGGCTGGCAAAACAAGAAGGGTATTAAAATTATCCTAGCCTGCTTCGTCACAGATTGTTCCCAGGTAGTGCAGAACCATCATCCATTGCTGAACATAATGCAACACCATTCATCAGCAGCTCATGCTTCCCCATCATGGTACCATTCCAAAGACAGTTTTTTGTGTTGTGGCATTAACAGCACCCACACATGGGAAGATAATTCCATATTCTGACTGCTATTATTCTCCAACTGATGGCATAGAATTACACAGAATCTTGCAGGGAGTCCGTTATTAGTTCCTGGTTGGCAGGTGCAGATATTAAGGGACTGCAATCTGCTTGGCATACAAGACATCTAACCTCTCTTGTAGTGGTTGGACATTTTCAACCAGAAGTTTGACAGTGAGAATACCTGCCCTCATGTTCCCATGCAAGATAGAGAAAAGGTGCACTCGGCTTTGAAAGTTCCAGAAACCATCAATAAGTAATGAGGACAATATTCATACATTATGACATCAAAGACAGCAGTACTCCTCACATCTGTCCAGTAGAATATTTTGAAACATGTGAGAAAGAAGTTTTAAGATCCCACAGGAAGCAGACAACCAGCTTACAACCCAGCAATGGTTATATTATAATACAACAGAAATATCACATACACTTCACACACACTCATCCATATAGTGCAAAGTGTTGGTCTTATTTTTTCTGTGTATTCCACATAAAAGTGGTACACCTGATGTACTGGCTAATCAAATAGAGTCAAATTGCATGTGACGTAGCAACACTGTCTCAAAAATTAGCTACACTGCATTTTATCAAAAAGGTGAGTGCAACTGTGTGTGTGTGTGTGTGTGTGTGTGTGTCAGTTGTTGTGAGAAGCAAATGGAGCAGTTTTCATTAGAAGAGTGAATTGATATTACAGAGTGTTACATGAAGACAGGTTCCATGAAGGAGTGTAAGGAAATATTTCAAGTGAAGTATCCTGGTAGGTAATGCCCCACGACCAGCACTATTTGAGATCTGTTCAAGAAATGGAGGGCTATAGAATCTGTTCAGAATGTGCAGCTTAATAGGTGACCAACAATGAGGACTCCTGAAACTACAGACTGAATTTGCATAGGTATAGGCATTACCAGAAGTCTCCTACTACAGACTGAATTTGCATAGGCATTACCAGAAGTCGCCACAAGTTGTCAGGATGTTATTGCAGCAGGTTATGTATCTCATACATCATGACATCATGTACTAAAAGATATGAAGTTAAAAGCTTATCGTATGAGTGTGTTGGAAGCATTGAAATCTGATGATAAGGAACAAAAGAGTTCATTATTGTACTGGCTGTTAACATCAGTTGCTAATGGTTTCTTGGGCCCCTTGCTTTACTTCATGTCAAATGGGGCCTGATTTCATTTGCCAGGTAATGTAAACTCACAAAATTTGCAGATAATGGTTGCAGAACAACCCACATATTTTACTTGAAGAAACTCGCCACTCAGGAAGACGGGTGTTTGGCATGCACTGTCTGGCATGCACGTTATTGTCCCCAAATTTTTCATTTAAACCTTATCTAGAGAGTGCCAGATATCTAGAGATCTTTGACTCTTTCTATGTACAGTTAACAGATGGAGAGAAGCTGTATGCAGTATTCCAACAAGCTAGAGCAACCACTCACACATCCAACAGAAGTATGGCCCACATCACCAAGACAGACTTATCAGTAGAGGTCTCTAACCCAAATGTGTTCAGACTAAAATCATGTGATTTTTATTTATTGGGCACACTAAAAAGACACTAGTAGAATATATTAAACAGAACATTACTGGAGAAATTAACAACATAATGCCTGCAGAATTGCAGCATATTGCTGGAAACATCATCATCCAAAGTCAACGATACCTGAATACTCATGCCCACCTCATCCAGTGTCTTGTATAAACGAGTAACTACATGTTTTGTAATGTTACTATTATCTATTTTTTTTTCAGTTCATTGTTACTTGAATCTCAGGCATGAGATGTACAGGCTATATGTGGGTCAACCTGTATATCTGAAAATCAGTCAATGAACATACCGTATTTACTCGAATCTAAGACGCACTCGAATCTAAGCCGCACCCGAAAAATGAGACTCGAAATCGAGGAAAAAAATTTTCCCGAATCTAAGCCGCACGTGAAATTTGAGACTCGAAATTCAAGGGGAGAGAAAAGTTTTAGGCCGCACCTCCAAATCAAAACAAAGTTGGTCCATTGTAATACGAGACACAATTTAGGTCGAATGAATGACGATACAGCTACAGGAGTTTGGTTCGAGTCGTAAGCTTAACAGTTAAGTTTTACCAGGTAGCCATTGCTATACGTCAGGCGCTCCATCCGTATTTATACGGGTACCCTTCCTTTTCACGTGCTTCGTCTGGTTTGAATCGATTGCTTATTTTGCTTTGATCTGATAAGTGCCGTTTTCTTTGTTATAGGTGTTAACGTCACTCTGAGCTGAAAATGCATTATCATGCATTGTTTGTCTCATTCTGATAGTGCATGTTTACGCCTTGTCGCCGCGCGTGGCATGGCTTGCTTTTGTGCGCGCTACCGCCGCTTACAATTAAAAAGAAAGAAAAGAGAGGAATCGTCTCACTAGCGAAACAATGGCAAGAGACTGCTATTTGTTGTTACTTACACTGCTTTCTTTGATAATGATCAACAAGAAACAAATAATAGACTGCATATGATAGAATATGTTCTCAACGAGAGTTAGGCGAAAATTTTTCTCCGTTTGAAAATCTTTGCGGCCGCTTCTCTAGTACGTCAAATTCTGCACAGGAATTAGTCATCTTAGATTTAAAAATCTAATCAGTTGCCGTGCTTAATTTATGACTGTATCACTATTAGGCACAAGAAAAATACGAATGTAAACATGACACGATACGTATATTCTTCCGCGTTTGCTGTTGTCTCACTCTAGTTTCGTAGTTTATTAGGCAGATAGGATTTAAATGAAATAGCAGCAAACACGAAAGAATACGTGGCATAATGTTTACATTCATATTATTCTTATGGTGAAGAGAATACTGCATGTGATTCACATTTCGTCAGGTTCCTATTAGCAACCACCTCTTCTCACAGGTAGTAAAAAATTCAACACGTAGATTTGGCCATATTGACAAACATCCCAAACAGTCTTGCCAGTCGGATTTTCGTAGTACATTGAAATTCTGCTACATTCGAAGATGAACAATACGGAATTTGTATTTACTTCGTTGGATAATGTACGAAATTGCAGTGGTCGAAACTCGGGGCGGAGAAAAAAGCTCGTCTTCCACCTTTTTTTTTAAATTTATTTACTGACGCAGAGATTTTGGCGCCAGTATTTATCTCTGTGCCTACAAAGCATGCCCTTGTAGCGCTACATATATTCGACGGCAGAAGTTAGTTGTGGCGGCACCTACCAACATTTTTCAGAACTTCCGCTTGCTTTGCACTCGATTCTAAGCCGCAGGCGGTTTTTTGGATTACAAAAACCGGAAAAAAAGTGCGGCTTAGATTCGAGTCAATACGGTACATAGAAATCAAATTTGTAATGGAACTAGAGTAAATAACAATAAAAGTATCAAAATTTCCTTACATCATATACCACATTCTAATCATAGTACTGTTCCATACATATCTACATAAATCTACGGAAGTTACATTTACAGGTTGCACAGAAAAATCATTAAGTCATTGAAAATACTATATATGATTGTATAACAAACTGTAACTCCCCACCCCCCGTGAACATGGACATTGCTGCTGGTGGGGAGGATGCGTGCCTCAGTGATACAGATAGCTGTACTGTAGGTGCAACCACTACGGAGGGTTATCTGTTGAGAGGCCAGACAAAGGTGTGGTTTCTGAAGAGGGGCAGCAGCCTTTTCAGTAGTTGCAGGGGCATCAGTCTGGATGATTGATTGATGTAGCCTTGTAACATTAACCAAAACAGCCTTGCTGTGCTGGTACTGTGAATGGCTGAAAGCAAGGGGAAACTACAGTCGTAATTTTTCCCGAGGGCATGTACCTTTACTGGGTGGTTAAATGATGATGGATTCCTCTTGGGTAAAACATTCCAGAGGTAAAATAGTTCCCACACTTGGATCTCTGAACTGGAACTACTCAGGAGGATGTCGTTATCAGGAGAAAGAAAACTGGAGTTCTACGGATCGGAGCATGGAATGTCATACCCCTTAACAGGGTAGGTAGGTTAGAAAGTTTAAAAAGGGAAATGGATAGGTTAAAGTTATATATGGTGAGAATTAGTGAAGTTCAGTGGCAGGCAGAACAAGACTTCGCGTTAGGTGAATACAGGGTTATAAATACAAAATCAACTAGGGGTAATGCGGAGTAGGTTTAGTAATGAATAAAAAAAATAGGAGCATGGGTAAGCTACTACAAACAGCATAGTGAACACATTATTGCAGCCAAGATAGACATGAAGCCAATGCCTACCACAGTAGTAATAGCTTATATGCCAATTTTCTCTGCAGATAATGAAGAGATTGAAGAAATGTATGACGAGATAAAAGAAATTATTCAGGAAATGAAGTAAGACGAAAATTTAATAGTCATGGGGGGACTGGATTCCATAGTAGGAAAAGAAGGAGAAGGAAAAGTTGTAGGTGGATATGAAATTGGGGTAAGGAATCGAAGAGGAAGCTGCTTGGTAGAATTTTGAACAGAGCATAACTGAATCATAGCTATCACTTGGTTTAAAAATCATGAAAGAAGGTTGTATACTTAGAAGAGGTATGGAGACACTGGAAGGTTTCAGATAGATTATATAATGGTAAGACAGAGATTTAGGAACCAGGTTTTAAAATGTAAGACATTTCCAGGGGCAGATGTAGACTCTGACCACAATCTATTGGTTATGAACTGTAGGTTAAAACTGAATAAACTGCGAAAAGGTGGGAATTTAGTAAGATGGGACCTGGATAAACTGAGAGACTCAGAGGTTGTAAAGAGTTTCAGAGAGAACATTAGGGACCAATGGACAAGAATGGGGGAAAGAAATACAATAGAAGAAGAATGTGTAGCTTTGAGAGATGAAATAGTAAAGGCAGCAGAGGATCAAGTAGGTAAAAAGACAAGAGCTGGTAGAAATCCTTGGGTAACAGAAGGCTGTAAAGAGTTTCAGAGAGAGCATTAGGGACCAATGGACAATAATGGGGGAAAGAGATACAATAGAAGAAGAATGGGTAGCTTTGAGAGATGAAATAGTAAAGACAGCAGAGGATCAAGTAGGTAAAAAGACAAGGGCTTGTGGAAATCTTTGGGTAACAGAAGAGATATTGAACTTAATTGATGAAAGGAGGAAGTATAAAAATGCAGTAAATGAAGCCGGCAAAAAGGAATACAAATGTCTCAAAAATGAGATCGACAGGAAGAGCAAAATGGCTAAGCAGGGTGGCTAGAGGACAAGTGTAAGGATGTAGAGTCTTGTCTCACTAGAGGTAAGGTAGATACTGCCTACAGGAAAATTAATGACACCTTTGGAAGAAAGAGAACCACTTGTATGAAAATCAAGAGCTCAGATGGAAAACCAGTGCTAAGCAAAGAAGGGAAAGCAGAAAGGTGGAAGGAATAATAGAGAGTCTATACAAGGATGATGTACTTTTTAGGTGGTATTATGTAAATGGAAGAGGACATAGATGAAGATGAAATGAGAGAACTGGGAAGAATATAATAATTCCAATCCCAAAAAAAGCAGGTGTTGACAGAGTGAAAACTACTGAACTATGGGTTTAGTCACAGCTGCAAAAAACTAACATGAATCGTTTACAGACAAATGGAAGAACTGGTAGAAGCTGATCTCATGGGGGATCAGTTTGGATACTGTAGAAATGTTCGAACACATGAGGCAATACTGACCCTACAACTTATCTTAGAAGATAGATTAATGAAAGGCAAACCTAAGTTTCTAGCATTTGTAGACTTAGAGATAGCTTTTGACAATGTTAACTGGAATACTCTCTTTCAAATTCTGAAGGTGGCAGGGATAAATACAGGGAGCAAAAGGCTATGTGCAATTTTTAAAGAAACCAGATGGCAGTCATAGGAGTCGAGGGGGCGTGAAAGGGAGGCAGTGGCTGGGAAGGGAGTGAGACAGGGTTATAGCCTATCCCCAATGTTATTGGGAAAGCAGTAAAGGAAACAAAAGAAAAATTCAGAGTAGGAATTAAAATCCAAGGAGAAAAAATAAAAATCTTGCAGTTTGCGGGTGACGTTGTAATTCTGTCAGAGACAGCAAAGGACCTGGAAGAGCAGTTGAATGGAATGGACAGTGCCTTGAAAGGTGGATATGAATTGAACATCAACAAAAGCAAAACTAGGATAATGGAATGTAGTCCAAATTAAATCAAGTGATGCTGAGGGAATTAGATTAGGAAATGAGACACTTAAAGTAGTAGATGAGTTTTGCTAGTTGGTGAACAAAACAACAGATGATGATCAAAGTAGTGAGGATATAAAATGTAAATTGGCAATGGCAAGGAAAGGGTTTCCGAAGGAGAGAGTATTTGTATGGAGTGTAGCCATCTATGGAAGTGAAACATGGATGATAACTAGTTTAGACAAGAAGAGAATAGAAGTTTTCAGAATGTGATGCTACAGAAGAATGCTGAAGATTAGATGGGTAGATCACATAACTCATGAAGAGGTACTGAATAGAATTGGGGAGAAGAGGAATTTGTGGCACAACATGACTAGAAGAAGGGATCGGTTGGTAGGACACGTTCTGGGGTGTCAAGGGATCACCAGGACAGTATTGGAGGGCAGTGTGGAGGGTAAAAACCATAGAGGGAGGCCAAGAGATGAATAGACTAAGCAGATTCAGAAGGATGTAGGTTGCAGTACTTACTTGGAGATGAAGAAGCTTGTGCAGCATAGAGTACCATGGAGGGCTGCATCAAACCATTCTCTGGACTGAAGACCACAACAACAACATACTGTAACAATATACTTCTGTAAGGTTCCAATGTTATTCAATCTGCTTAGTGAACAAGCAGTAAAAGAAACCAATGAAAAATTTGGAGTAGAATTTCAAGCGAGAAGAAATAAAAACCTTGAGGCTTACCGATGACATTGTAATTCTGTCAGAGACAGAGAAATTAGTTATATGAGCAGTTGAATTGAATGAAGAGAGTCTTGAAAGCAGGATGTGAACATCAAGAAAGTCAAGAGAGGGATAATTGAATGCAAACAAATGAAATCAGGTAATGCTGATGGAATTAGATTTTGAGACACAGTTTTTGCTATCTGGGCAGCAAAATAACTGATTATGGCTGAAGTAGAGAGGATATACAATTTAGTCTGGCAATGACAAGAAAAATGTTTGTGAAGAAGAGAAATTTGTTAACACTGAATATGGACTTAAGTGTCAGGAGCTATTTTATAAAGGTATTTGTCTGGAGTGAGCCTTGTGCGGACGTGAAAGATGAACAATAAACGGTTTAGATAAGAAGAGAATAGAAGCTTTTGAAATGTGGTGCTACAGATGAATGCTGAATATTAGATGGGTAGATGACACCACACAATACAGGTATTGATAGAAGCTGAAAATCTTCATGTCGATAGAAAAGAGAAACAATATGTGACAAAAAGAATCACCAATGATGACAATGTTAAAGATCTCAACAGTTTGCTGAAAAGCTTACAATGGGGTGAAAAAAACAGCATTACTTTCAGTGAATTTGCATCAGATTTTTATTATTGCTTCAATATCTCATGCCCAGAAATGACTTTACAGTTAATGACTGCAAAAAGATACAAAAATAAATTGGATAAATAATGAAGTAAAAACAGCAAGATAGAAACTTAGACTTTTGTAATATGCAATGGTAAATAATAACAATAATAATAGACTAAAGGTAGAATTTAAAAACTATCATGATTATTATAAAGATCTGCTGCTAGAAACTAAAAGTAAATATGTAGCCACAATGTTAAGAAACTCTACTAACACTGGTTTAACTGTTTGGAAAGTAACAAATAGCTTTAGGGATTGTACGGACAGATCAACTAGTGATTTTACTATAAACCATAAAGGGCATATCATGAAATGTCAATGTCAGATTGCAAATGGTTTTAATGAGTACTTTTCTTCTGTTGGAAAATCTATCATTAACCATTTTAAGAATCTTCAGTACAGATAAAAAGGCATTCAAATCAAACAACGCATATAATTGGCCCCAGCCAATAGCAAGGAAATCAAAAACAATGTAAGGTCATTAAAAAATACAAAATAGGCAGGCTATGACGGATTGTCTGTCAGTACACTGAAAAGATGCATTGAGAACATATTTGATGCCATGGCCACAGCAGTAAATGATATAATTGCATCACGTTGTTTCCCAGATAGTCTAAAGAGAGCACAAGTAATCTAAAGACAGCACAAGTAACCCTGATTTACAAGAAAGGTGATAAATCTAAAATTGAAAACTACCATCCCATCTCAATCTTACCTGCATTTTCTAATGTAGTTGAGAAAGTTATTTATATCAGAATAATGACATTCCTGAGTCAACACAATTTAATATTTGAAAATCAGAATGGCTTTATGAGAGAGAAGTCAACTTCAGTAGCTGCAGCACAATTAATGGACAAAATAAAAACTGCCACAGAGATTTATTTATTTCGTGTTCCATAGAGCCATATGGGAACATATCCCTGGATATAGAACAAGTCAAGGTTTTTACAGATTATTGTTTTGTGCACAGATACATTGTTCTTATCATTAGATTAAAGAATCTGTGAAGTTTAGCATATACCCTTACATATTAGTTAAGATACAGGACATCTGAAGGAATATACAGTGATACATAAATTTGGGTATTGTTCTTAAGTTCTACAGGCGTCATATACAGACATACATAAATTTGGGTATTGTATTAAGATACACTGTACTTACAGAGTATGATTAATCAATTGTAGAGGTCACACAGTAAGGTTTAAGCACAACAAGAGATTCTATGCATTTTTGCTAAGAAATTCATCAATACTGTAACAAGATTCATCTAAAAGGAACTGCTTAAGATTTTCTTTAAACTTTGGCATATTTCCAACCAGTTCTTTAATGTGTGGTGGGAGGGCATTAAAAATCTTGGTGCCACTGTATAAAACCCCCTTCTGGACCATGCTTTTCGTTTTTAGCTCATAATGGATATCCAGTTTCCTTCGGGTGTTATAACTGTGGTATGAGCTATTGATTTTGAATAAGTTGCTATTTTTTGAAACAAAGCATATCAGAGAAAAAATATATTGGGCAGGTGTTGTAAGGATTTGTAGAGCTCTAAACAGATCCCTGCACGAGTGCCTAGGATGTACTCCACACATAATTCTTATTGCTCGCTTCTGTGCATGAAACACCTTTTTTGCTGTTGGTTGATTTCCCCAGAATATTATACCATAGGCCATAATTTTCTGAAAATAGCCAAAATATGCAGTTTTTATTGTGCTCATTTCCCTAGTGTCTGAAATTATTCTTAAGGCAAACGTTGCTGAACTTAGCCTTTTGCACAGATCTTGAATATTGTGGTGCCACTTCATTTTGCTATCTATATGCAGACCCAAGAATTTGGAGGACTCAACCTTCAAAATCTCGTGCTCACCCATTTTTAGGTTCATTTCATTAGTAACATTTGTGTTAGAAGAGAAATGAATGTAATTTGTCTTTTTTAGGTTGACTGTAAGGCCATTGGTTTCAAACCAGTTTGTCAAATCTGCAGCCTCATTTGACACATTCCCTGAGAGATTATTAACTGATAAAGTGGTGTCATCAGCAAACATGAGTATTTTCCCATATTCTGTACATACTGCTAAGTCATTTATAAATATTAGAAAGAGCAGTGGGCCCAATACTGAGCCTTGAGGTACTCCTGCAGTAATGGAGCCCCATTATGAAGATACCTGGCCACCATGCA
The DNA here is from genome assembly GCF_023864275.1 of Schistocerca cancellata. Lineage (NCBI taxonomy): Eukaryota > Metazoa > Arthropoda > Insecta > Orthoptera > Acrididae > Schistocerca > Schistocerca cancellata. Next base: position 273,680,368 of record NC_064630.1, read on the forward strand.
GTCTTTCCACGATTACTTTCTGCTTTCTACCACACAGATACGATTCAAGCCACATGACTATGGTTCCACCCATTCCTAGGGTCTTGGCTTTACTCAAGAGATTATGGTGACTTACACTGTCAAAAGCTTTTGACAGGTCACAAAATATTCCAACCATCATCATATTATTATTTATGGCTTCCATAACATTGTCAACAAAGGCATGTATTGCATCCACAGTTGATACCCCTTTCTGAAAGCCAAACTGGCTACTGCTGAGGATGTTATATTTACTAAGATGCTCAACCATTCTGCTATGCATCAATTTCTCTAGTACCTTGGAGAAAACTGAGAGTAATGAAATTGGTTGATAGTTTGTAGCCTCAGTCTTTTGTCCCTTTTTATACATTGGTTGTATAAGCCCATATTTTACCCTGTCGGTAAAAACACCTTCTTCCAATGACATATTACTAATATGGCAGAGGACTGTACTTATTTCTTTACAACAGTATTTCAGTAACTTGCTGGAAATGTTGTCAACTCCAGCAGAATTATTACATTTTAAAGACATAATTATTTTTTCTAATTCTATCACTGTAGTTTTTCGAAGATGCATCTCATCTATTTTGTTAATTAAGGTGTTATGCAAGTATTCTGTAGCTTTCTTTACAGAACCCTGGCATCCCATTTGGTTGGTGACTGTTAGGAAATGGTTGTTAAAGATATTAACCACCATTTCGGGAGCATCCACCAAAAGGTTCCCAGTTCTTAAGCTAATCACTTCTTTGGCAGATAAACTTTTCCCCAATCTCGCTTTTAACATATTTCCATATGGTTTTCTTTTTTTTTGTTTGATTTGTCAATTTCCTTTTTTAGATACATACTTTTAGATTTCTGGATCACCTTCCTTAATATCTTAGAGTACACTTTATATTGCCCCATTACTGCAGTATTGTTTGACTGTCTGGCTGAGGCATGCAATTCTCTTTTTGTTTTTCATGAAATTTTGATGCCCTGTGTAAGCCATGGCTTAAATGCCTGGTTACATTGATTTTCTCTGACTCTTTTATTTGGAAACACCTCCTCAAAAAGATTTGATGTTAAATTAATAAATAAATTAAATTTTGTGTTGACATCTGCTGAGTTGAATACTTCAGACCAGTCAACGAACTGTTGCTTCTGCCTGTATATCTCCATTGTTTCTTTATTTATTGGTCTCTCATTTTTCCAGATAGCTTTTGGTTTTCTGTTAAGATTTAAATGGGGGATTGTCAGAAGTATAGCATCATGGTCTGACAGCCCGTTTAGGACTTGACTGACTCTCAAGCTACTATGCCTAGACTTATCAACAAACACATTATCAATTAGAGTACAGGAGTGGTCAGTTACCCTAGTGGAAAATTCAACTACTTGCATTAGATTGTAACAGCTCATTAGTTGCTCCAGCTCCATTCTGCCATAACTTTCATTCAGGAAATTTACATTAAAGTCGCCTAGTATTATGACTGAAATGTTTTTTCTGTACAATTTTGATAACATTGCTTCAATCTGTTCGAGAAAGATTCCAAGATTCCCTGCAGGTGCTCCATAAATTGATAATATGACTACTGATACACTATTTGTTGCCAGTTCTATACCACACACTTCAAAGTGCGGCTCAATACAAAATTTGCTTACATCATGAGTTCTAAATACTACATTATTTCTAACATAAATCACTCTTCCACCCCTCTCCATATTGGATATGCAATATTGAGATGCCAAACTGAATCTGCCTAAGCACAATATCTGAATACCACAAGTGACATGATGTTAAGTGAAGCATAGTATATCTGGTTGCTTTTCTCATTCAGTATCATTTATGTTTATTAGTAGCTGGTCTAGTGAATTTTTAAGTACTCTTAGGCCAATGTTCTGATAGAAAATTGTGAGTGGTTTAGTCTTTCTTAAATCTGCACCATTTTTATGATTAGGCTTACTTGGTATCAGGGTACTTTCACTGTGGACATGTAGGCCTACTGTTGGTTTCTGCTTCGGAACTTCTGCTATATCCTCTTCCTCTGCATTGAAGGATACCAAAAGCCTGGAAGTTATCTTTCTTCTTGACTGCTTCACCACTTTTATGGTCACTGCTGGAGATTCCAATGGTTCTGTCTGGCTGGTGTGTTGAACACTCTGTATGTTGCTGGCACAGGATACAGTATTTAAGTGAGTTGGCAAATCAGTTGGGACCGAACTGTTTTCGTAAATTAGGGTACTTAGTTCAATCTTTTCTGTAATCAGTTTGTTTAATCTTTCACAAAAAAATCACTTCCCCTCATAGTTCAAATGTAATCCATTTACTGTATGCATGCATTTATCTAATGTCCTCCTCCTCCTCCTCCTCATCATCATTTAAGACTTATTATGCCTTTCAGCGTTCAGTCTGAAGCATAGCCCCCCCTTATAAAATTCCTCCATGATCCCCTATTCAGTGCTAACATTAGTGCCTCTTCTGATGTTAAACCTATTACTTCAAAATCATTCTTAACCGAATCCAGGTACTTTCTCCTTGGTCTGCCCCGACTCCTCCTACCCTCTACTGCTGAACCCATGAGTCTCTTGGGTAACCTTGCTTCTCCCATGCTTGTAACATGACCCCACCATCTAAGCCTGTTCGCCCTGACTGCTACATTTATAGAGTTCATTCCCAGTTTTTCTTTGATTTCCTCATTGTGGACACCCTCCTGCCATTGGTCCCATCTACTAGTACCTGCAATCATCCTAGCTACTTTCATATCTGTAACCTCAACCTTGTTGATAAGGTAACCTGAATCCACCCAGCTTTCGCTCCCATACAACAAAGTTGGTCGAAAGATTGAACGGTGCACAGATAACTTAGTCTTGGTACTGACTTCCTTCTTGCAGAAGAGAGTAGATCGTAGCTGAGTGCTCACTGCATTAGCTTTGCCACACCTCACTTCCAGTTCTTTCACTATGTTGCCATCCTGTGAGAATATGCATCCTAAGTACTTGAAACTGTCCACCTGTTCTAACTTCGTTCCTCCTATTTGGCACTCATTCCGTTTATATTTCTTTCCCACTGACATTACTTTCGTTTTGGAGATGCTAATCTTCATACCATAGTCCTTACATTTCTGATCTAGCTCTCAAATATTACTTTGCAAACTTTCAATGAAATCTGCCATCACAACTAAGTCATCCACATATGCGAGACTGCTTATTTTGTGTTCACATATCTTAATCTCACCCAGCCAGTCTTCATCCTACTTTTACACACTACTGTTCCAAGACATTCTTTAGCCACTTCTAGTACTGCATTCCTGTACCTTGTCCATTCCTTTTCCAGTGACTGTAATTGACTACATTCAACTAACTGGTACCTTTCTGAGATCACTGTTATGTACTTGTGCCTGATTTCCTTATCCTGAAGCTTCTCCACTCTTATCCTCCTACATATGGACCTGACCTCCTGCACTTTCGGCCTCACAATCCCAATTTCACTGCAGATTAAATAATGATCAGCGTCGTCAAAGAATCCCCTGAATACACGTGTGTCTCTCACAGCCTTCCTGAATTCCTGATCTGTTATTATATAGTCAATGGCAGATCTGGTTCCCCTGCCTTCCCAAGTATACTGGTGAATGTTCTTATGTTTAAAAAAGGAGTTTGTGATTACTAAGCCCATACTGGCACAGAAATCCAAGAGTTGTTTACTGTTCCTGTTGGCCTCCATATCCTCTCCAAATTTACCCATAACCTTTTCATACCCTTCTGTTCGATTTCCAATCCTGGCGTTAAAATCACCCATGAGCACTGTCCTTGTCCTTTACTCTAACAACTACATCACTGAGTGCCTCATAAAAACTGTCCATCTTATCTTGATCTGTCCCTTCACAGTGCGAATATACTGACACAATCCTAATTTTCTTACTAGACACTGTCAAATCTATCCACATCAGTCGTTCGTTTACATACCTTATTGCAACTACGCTGGGTTCCATTTCTTTCCTGATGTAAAGCCCTACACCCCATTGTGCTATTCCTGCTTTGACTCCTGACAGGTAGACCTTGTATTCTCCCACTTCCTCTTCTTTCTCACCCCTTACCCGAATGTCACTAACAGCTAAAACGTCCAGCCCCATCTTACTTGCAGCCTCTGCCAGCTCTACCTTCTTCCCAGAGTCCTCCCCATTGATATTAATAGCTCCCCATCTCATTACCATTTGTTTGCCAAGTCATATCTTACCAGCTTTATTCAATTCTGTACAAAAACAGAAAGAGAGAGAGAGATAAGTGTGACATGTGGTAATCAACCAATAGTAAGAATGGAAACAATAAATTTCTTGGAGTGCACATTGACAAGAAAATGAACTGGTCTTCACATATTATTGATCTCTGTAAGAGGCTTAGCTCTGCTACCTGTCACTACATGTGTAGAACCTAAAACTGCAAAAATTGGCCTACTATGGCTATTTTCATTCTCTCATTGAGTACGGAATTATTTTTTAGGGCAACCAGCCATTAGCAAGGAAAGTGTTCATTGCACAGAAGCTTTAAGAATTATAGTCGGATTGCTCCCAAGAGACTTGTGAAGAAATAGTTTCCGTAAACTTAAAATATACACAACTACATGCCAGTATATTTTTTTCTCTCATGTGTTTTGTTTGTAAAAATATAGAGATATTTCAACTAAACAGTAATTATCATGAGCATAACACACGGAGGAAGAATGACATACACAGTGAGCTCAGAAACTTGAGCTTGGCACAAAAGTGTGTCCACTACACTGGAGCAAAACTCTTCAATGCTCTTCCTCCCGAAATAAAGACAGAGATTCATAGCAAGTGCAAGTTTAAGATAGCACTAAAATATTTCTGCTAGAAAAAGCTTTTTACAGTCTAGATGAATTTTTAACTAAATAAATTGTAATATTTTAATATTATATAATACAAGTTGACATAATGCCACTAAGAATGTTATTTAACCTGAGCTCTGTATCTGTGTGTGGTCTGTATCTGTTTTCTGTAGTGTTTTAATGATTTTAAGAAAATATGTATTTTCTTTTTCTGTATTGCTGCCCAAAGAATTTACTGTATACATTTTTATATAATTATGTACTCAAATTTTTGTATATGCTATAAGAGTATCAGATTGTATTTGTATAAAACTGCCTTGTTCCACATCCTTGTGTATCCAACACAGTTGGACCTATGGAACACGAAATAAATCAAATCAAATCAATCAAATCAGTAGGAAAATGGTTTGGATCATTATGCTCATCAGCACTAACTTTTGTTAGCATCAACAACTTGCCACTTTATATCCAGGCTGCTTTTCTTGGTTTTCTTCATTGTTTTTTGCTCTCTAATTTTTTATCTCCCTTAGAAAATTCAAAGCCTCCATCTTTCAGGAATTCTTTCTGTAATATTGTCATGTAATACTTCAGTTCCTCTGGAATAAAGTTTGTTAATTTTTTTTCACTTTGTCTTTCTCCAGAAGCAGACTGTCAAGGAATGTCAAAATTAATATGATCACTATGAAAATAACAAACTATGTGTGGTTTAAATTTTACACCATGAATCAAGACTTCTTTCTTTTTGGAATGAATCCAGACTCTAAATACATCTTTGTCATTGACATACTCAACAAATTGTCCAAAAAAAGTTTTATCATCTGACTTTGAATGAAACTGTTTATATGAATATAGCAACAACTACCAAAAATTTGGAAGTGATCAAATTTTCCTACTGGTCGACTGTACCACAGCTCATATGAAAATCCATCTGAAATCAAAGACCTTTATTTTATTTATTTATTTATTTATTTATTGTTCCGTGGGACCAAATTAAGGAGAAGTCTCCATGGTCATGGAACGAGTCGATACATGAAATTATAACACGATATTAGAAACAGATAAAATGAAATATAAAAAAACATATTCAGGTGACAAGTCTTAAGTTTAAATGAAGAAAATCAACAATCTAACACTGGAATTTGCTTAATTTTTTAGCTCTTCCAGGAGCTCCTCGACAGAATAGAAGGAGTGAGCCATGAGGAAACTCTTCAGTTTAGACTTAAAAGAGTTTGGGCTACTGCTAAGATTTTTGAGTTCTTGTGGTAGCTTATTGAAAATGGATGCAGCAGAATACTGCACTCCTTTCTGCACAAGAGTCAAGGAAGTGCATTCTACATGCAGATTTGATTTCTGCCTAGTATTAACTGAGTGAAAGCTGCTAACTCTTGGGAATAGGCTGATATTGCTAACAACAAACGACATTAAAGAAAATATATACTGTGAGGGCAATGTCAGAATTCCCAGGTTTTTGAATAGGGGTCGACAAGACGTAATCGAACTTACACCACATATAGCTCGAACAGCCCGTTTTTGAGCCAAAAATACCCTTTTTTAATCAGAAGAATTACACCAAAAAATAATACCATACGACATAAGCGTATGAAAATATGCGAAGTAGACTACTTTTCGTGTTGAAGTGTCACTTATTTCAGATACTGTTCTAATGGTAAATAAAGCAGCATTTAGCTTCTGAACAAGATCCTGGACATGGGCTTTCCACAACAGCTTACTATCTATCCGAACGCATAGGAACATGAACTGTTCTGTCTCGCTTATAATATGCCTATTCTGTCTGATCAAAATATCGGTTCTTGTTGAATTGTGAGTTAGAAACTGTAAAAACTGAGTCTTACTGTGATTTAGCATCAAATTATTTTCCACAAGCCACGAACTTATTTCATGAACTACATTATTTGTTACTGTTTCAGTATTACACACAAGATCCTTCACTATCAAGCTGGTGTCATCAGCAAACAGAAATATTTTTGAATCACCTGTGATACTAGAAGGCATATCATTTATATAAATAAGAAACAGCAGTGGCCCCAGCACCGACCCTTGGGGAACCCCCCACTTAGCAGTGCCCCATTGGGACTGAACATCACTACCACTCTCAATATTGCGGAGAATTACGCTCTGCTTTCTGTTGTTAAAGTAAGAGGCAAACCAATTGTAAGCTACTCCCCTTACTCCATAATGGTCCAACTTCTGCAATAATATTTTGTGGTCAACACAGTCAAAAGCCTTCGTTAAATCAAAGAAAACACCTAGCGTTCGCAACCTTTTATTTAATCCATCCAAAACCTCACATTGAAAAGAGAATATAGCATTTTCAGTTGTTAAACCATTTCTAAAACCAAACTGAACATTTGACAGCAAATTATGTGAATTTAAATGCTCTAGTAACCTTGTATATACAACCTTCTCGATAACTTTAGCAAACACCTATGGCATAGAAATAGGTCTAAAATTGTCAACATTATCAATGTCTCCCTTTTTATAAAGTGGCTTCACTACCGAGTACTTTAATCGGTCAGGAAACCGACCACTCCTAAAGGAAAAGTTACAGATATGGCTAAGTACTGGGCTAACATACATAGAACAATACTTCAGTATTCTGCTAGGTACCCCGTCATATCCATGAGAGTTCTTGGTCTTTAGTGATTTAATTATTAACTCAATCTCCCTCTTGTCACTATCATGGAGGAGCATTTCAAGTAACAGTCTCGGAACACTTTTTTCTAAGAGCGCTATATGATTCCCTGTTGGGACTAGGTTTCTATTTAGTTCACCTGCTATATTCAGAAAGTGATTATTAAATACTGTACATATATGCAACTTATCAGTAACACGGACATTCCCACTACGCACTGATTCTATATCCTCGACCTGTCTCTGCAGACCCGCAACTTCCTTTACGACATACCATATGGTTTTAATTTTATCCTGAGACTTAGCTATTCTATCTGCATACTACATACTTTTTGCCTTCCTAATAAAATTTTTAAGCACCTTACAATACTGTTTGTAATGGGCTGCTGCATTTAGATTTTGACTGTTTCTAACGTTTTGATATAATTGCCGCTTTGTTCTACAAGATATTCTTATCCCTCTAGTCAGCCACCCAGGCTGCCTGTTTGTGCTAGTACCCTGTTTTAAACGTTCTAACGGAAAGCAACTTTCAAAGAGCATGAGAAAAGTCTTCAGAAAAGCATTATATTTATCGTCTACTGTATCAGCGCTATAAACATCTTGGCGCTCTTGTTCCTTTATAAGGTTTACAAAAGTCTCTACAGCCACTGGATTAGCTTTCCTGAACAGCTGATGACTATATTTAACACGTTTTGCAGCACAAAAGTCTTAAGTTAAAATTTGTGCATCATGATCTGAAAGGCCATTCACCTTTTTGCTAACAGAATGCCCTTCTAGTAATGAGGAATGAACAAAAATGTTGTCTATGGTTGTTCTACTGTTCCCTTGCACTCTCGTTGGAAAGAATACAGTTTGCATAAGATTATATGAATTAAATAGGTCTACCAGCATCCTCTTCCTTGCACAATCACTTATACAATTAATATTGAAGTCACCACATATAACTAACTTTTTGTATTTCCTATAAAGTGAAGCAAGAACCTCCTCTAGCTTTAACAAAAATGTTGTGAAATCGGAGTCTGGGGATCTATAAATAACAACAGTTAGAAGTTTATCTCCATTAAATTTAACCACACCTGCACAACATTTAAACATCTTTTCAGTGCAGTACTTTGAAACACCATTTGACTCAAATGGGATGCCGTTTTTCACATACATGGCTACTCCCCCACACTGCAAAGAGCTCCTCAAAAAGCTGCCAGCCAACCTGTATCCTGGTAAAGGAAGCCTCTGAATTATCTCCTTATTTAAGAAGTGTTCAGATATACCAATAATTTCAGAGTCAACATCTATAAGCAGTTCACTAACTTTATCTCTAATACCTTGTATATTTTGATGAAATATACTAATTCCCTCATTACTCGGATACCTAAGCTTTGTCGAAAGTGGTTTCTTTGTTAGAGAGACTTCCGTTAAGCAGGAATACGTATCAGCTGACTTCAATCTAAAAAAGGTGCAGCTCTAGCACCCACTACTGCAGGAATTTTCCCATGAGTGATCCCACCAACCCCACCTATGCTGTCACCTATAAGCTTTGCCAACCTCCTCTTCCCATACCTATTGAGGTGCAGGACATGTCTAGTGAAACCCGTCCTGCTGATAGACTCCAACAACACCACTGAAATGTGACCCATGCTTTCTGTCATCAGCGCACCCCCAAGTCTCATGTTATTACGCCTGACGGCTGTATTAAGATGAGGCAGATCTTGACGCTGAAACAGTTCCACAAAATGCACATTCGTGTTGCCAGTCTGAGTGGCTATCTTTTCCAGGTCACCATCTATGTTATACTCCAATATAATTTAAAATATAGATTGTTGCATTACAAGCTTCTGGCCACAATCCTATTGATAGTTTGGTTGCGTTCAGCTTTGAACTTGTATTCAACAATTGTCCTTTTTTTCACATCAGATTAGGAGGAATGAGCAATTCTGTTCCCTTACATGCAAGCAATTCCTGAACTCTATTCTTGTTAACTTCTTTGCCTCTATTACATCTAAACTCTTTAACAGCATGTCCTTCAGTTTGAGTTTCATTTAAAAATTGTAAAAGCACATCATACACTTCATTTTAATGCTTCAAACAGAAAATTCAGTGGAATTTACTGAAATTATTTTAAAACATAAATAATATAAAGTATGTCCAAAAGACTTCATTCTCATTGGCCCATTGGCATCTGCGTGGATTAATTCACAAATAACTGTGGAGTGATTTGCTCCTTGTCTGAATGGTAGTTTATGCATCTTTCCTAATGCACAACCATCACAAATTTCATCCTTACAACCTTCTACATTGTTCTTAAGATTCTTCAACATGTTCTTGATGTATTGTTTATTTTGATGACTACCATACAGCAAAGATGCTGAGTCACAGATAGACACAACAAAAAGACTGTGACAAAATAAGCTTGCGACCAACAAGACCTTTGTCAAAAATAGACGACAGACAGACTCATACACACACACACACACATACACACACACACACACACACACACACATACACACACACACACACACACACATGCACACATGCAAACACAGCTCACACACATGACTACAGTCTCTGGCAGCTGGAGTCGGACTACGCACAGGACCAGCAGTGCATGATGGGAGAGGCAAGTGGGTGTGAGTTAGGAGGAAGCTGGGGTGGGTAGGGGGAGGGATAGCAGGGTAGGGGTGTGGGACAGTGAAGTGCTGCTGGGGAGCATGCAGAGTTGATGTAGGACATAAGAAACAAGACTTGGTTCATTGGTGAAATAGAGGCCTGTGTAGTGCTGGAATGGGAACAGGGTAGAGGCTAGATGGGTGAGTCAATGACCAACGAAGGCTGAAGCCAGGAGTGTCATGGGAACATAGGATATATTGCAGGGAGAGTTCCCATCTATGCAATTCAGAAAAGCTGGTGTTGGTGGGAAGGATCTATATGGCACAGGCTGTGAAATAGACATTGAAATGAAGAATGTTCTGTTGGACTGCATACTGAGAAACAGGGTGGCCACAATTTGTCAGTGGCCATTCATGCAGACAGACAGCTTGTTGGTTATCATACCCATGTAGAATGCATCACGGTGATTACAGCTTATGTTGTAGATCACATGACTGATTTCACAGGTAGCCCTGCCTTTGATGGACAGGTGATGTTTGTGACCAGAGTGGAGTAGGTAGTGGTGGGAGGATGTATGGGACAGGTCTTGCATCTAGGTCTATTACAGGGATATGAGCTGTGAGGTAAGGGGTTGGAAGCAGGGGTTGTGTAAGGATGATTGAGTGTATTGTGTAGGTTAAATGGGCGGCAGTATACCACTAGCGGGTGGGGCGGGAGTGGAGGGGAATTGGGGGGGGGGGGGGGGGAGGAAGGATAGTGGGTGGGCCATTTCACATTTCAGGGCATGATGAGAGGTAGTTGAAGCCATGGCAGAGAATGAAATTCACTTGCTCCTGTCCCATGTGCTACTGAGTCACAAGGAGAATGCTTCTCAGTGACTGGATGGTGAGACTTTGGAGGTGATAGGTGACTGGAAAGATAACGCATGGAGATTTGTTTTAGTACAATGATGGGCAGATAATTTTGGTCTGTAAAGACGTCATTGAGACTCTCAGTATGTTTCAAGAGGGACTGCTCATCACTGCAGATACGATGGCCATGGGGGGCTACGCTGTGTGGAAGAGACCTCTTGGTATGTAATTAACATTGTTATGAAGAAAAATGGCAAAAATTCAAAGAATTGCAGATTTCATGACCATCAATGTAGATAGATCATAGTAAGGGATGATATTTATGACTACCATAAGTAAGAAATTCACCAGATACATCTACACAAATATCACTAGCCAACATAAATGCATGTAACTGCCTTGGACCAAGATTCATATTGCAGCACTCTCTCTAGGCACACTCCAGAGATAGTTCTTTTCTTGTGGCAGAGGATCTCTGGAGAATATGTTGAGATTGATGCTCCCACATGCCTATCAAAGTTATCCCTACTAAGCATAGAAAGTGATTTACACTGGGAGTTGGATTTCAGCAAAATCTTCAATGATTTTTCATCATAAAAACTCACAAGGTTCCATTCATTAACATCATATCTTAATTTGATTTATTTCTTGTATTTTATTTTGTCTCTTTATTATTTATTTTCATAACAAATTATTGAAACATTTGAAAGAGAAAGTTTTTTAACTTATATAAAAATGATTAGGAGTCTCCACTCCTTTGTTGCCCCAGGGCCTCAACATTTCTAAATCTGGCCCTGGGCCTATATCATCCTTGACTGAATTTAGTAGGTTGAAGGTCTTAGGGAGTGAGCAAAATACAAATTTAACATTTTGTTGCTCCAAATTCTGTTGACTTTTCTGGAAGTATTGCTGACAAGTGGCGTGTATGTTAGTGATTTGTGCTCCTCTTCTTATTTCTGCAGTTGTCTAGGTACTACTTGCTAAATGCATATTTCTCTTATTGCTGGTGTACCCACTTCTTTGATATGTTGCCTCCAGGTGTTAAATCTCAGTTGGAAGGCTGCCTTGTTTGCTGATGGTTTGTGCCTGTGAACAAGTGTGTGTAAAATGCTTCCACACTGGGAGTTGCGGTAGCATTGAAATAAGAGTCCAAGGTGATCTAATTAACAAAGATAGCAGCCTACAACTGAATTAGGTGTGGAAATCTGCACTGAGTCAAGGAAAAAGAGTGTTCCCATGCAGTAAGTTCCACATCTGCCAGCCATAGCGCAGACACTGGAAACCATAGATTGCCTCTGGGCATCACAATCCCCACTCTCACCACCACCTACCATGATGACTGCATGGATACAAACAGGAGACTACTGATGGAGGGGGTAATGACCAATGTATATAGGATGCCGAAACAAGCAGAGCAGCAATCATAAGGAGCTGCCTGAAGATGGCAATCAATGAGTCTGCTGAAATGTCATGGAGAACTTACAACACACCCCTGTGAATATTAGGGAATTTTACATGTTAGAAAATGAATTTCCCATTTCAGTTCTCAAAACAAACCCATCATAAAAATGAACCAGCAACCGATCACGTTCTTTGCCTTGAACTATGTTTCATTGTATCTTGGGATGAATAACATTTCACCCAAAGTATATCCTGTTGCTCATCCAACTTACAAAATATCCTAGTCAATTCTTCCCTCCATTGTCCCACTCGCTCTCCACCCTGCCCAACCCTGGAGGCCATTTCTCTGTGAGTGCCAGAGGTGCAAGACTTGCCCATAGGCCCACTCTCCATCTCTTACTGCCATCCAGTCACATACATTGCTTATCCAGTCAGAGATAGAGCAATGTGTAAAAGCAATATCAGTCCCTTGTATGGTTGCAATAACTGTGCAGTATTCTATGTAAGTTATATGATATTGTGAAAATTAGTTGTGTAGTAAAGTTTTGTTTTCATAATTTTCATGTTTTTCTGAACTCCAATATTATCAATCGCTCAACAAGGAGTATTATTCCATATCAACTAGCACAGTAACATCAAGTACTCTTATATGAAACGCATCTTATTCTGGAACCACATTTATAGGAACAAAAATTTATTCTTTACAACACAAATGCTTCATTTACAGTGTAGAGATGATTAAAGAACTAAATGTATTGACTTGTCACAGGCTCATTTGCCTTTTGCAACTTTACTCAATTATCTTATTGAGCATCTTTGATCCAAGGTCTGTCCTGAAGCAAAATATAATATAGTTCAACCTACAAAATCCCCTTGAACTGAAGGGTGCACTACACATCTCAGCAAAGTGCATGAAATGTTCTGTTTCCTAATAGGAAGATGGTTGATAGTATTAGGTCTTACTGATGCTACTAAATAAAAGAACTTCTTGTCTAAAATGCTACAGGACATTGTCACTTTCATGACACAAGTGAGGCTACTAAGTCCATATCAACACACAGTTAATGATGTAAAAACACATTGTTTCTCATAGCTTGTGATATTACTTTCACTCACATAGCTCATTCTCACACTAGTAGCCTGTATAAGAATAGAACTCTTGAACTGCTGTCTCAGAAACCACAACTTTTACCAGCCATTAGATAGTTGTAAAGTACATATTATGCATATCAATTTTCTATGCTCTTTCACTATCAGACAGTTAAACAATATTCAGTACTCTAAAGTTCTGGAATTAGAACTGCTTAGCACGCCATTTGGAAATTTATCACAGCAGAAGAAAGTCAGACAATTCTCTAAAAATCTTAAAACTTGTGGAAAAGTTGTTTGCATTGACCCAATAATTTTATGAACTTTCAGCAAATTACAACTTAGGTCTACATGCCATTAAAGCAGAACTGCAGCTCCCATCTTTAGTAACCAAGTGTTTGGTTTAAACAATCCTATGATGTATTCACTAAAACATATTAATGGGCTTTTAATGGAACTTCATTAGGCAACCATAATAAAGTTGCAGGAATATTTTGTGATGTCACAAAAGCCTTTGACTCTGTAAATCATGCACTACTCATCTATAAGCTTGACAAGTATGGGATCAAGGGTAATGTTCTAAATTGGCTTACTTCATACTTATCAAATAGGAAACAAGGGTGATTGTCTCATCAAATGCAGCAAACTACTATTCAAAATGGAAAACAATAGCCCAAGGTGTCCCTCAAGGCTCAATCCTAGGACTTTTTTTTCCCTATATTAATGATTTACTGAACAATATAAATGCTCCATCGATTTTATTTGGATGTGACACATCTGTATTAATTGAAAACCAGGAGCCAGAAAACATCCTTCTCTACATAACAAACACAATGAACAAACTAGAAACATGGTTCCAATTGAATGGATTAAGATTGAACATCCCCAAAACCCACATGGTCCAGTTCAGAACAAAACAGTCAAAGTCCCAAGAAATTAAAATAACTCAGAAAACTCAGGATATAGAAGAAGTGGATTCTATGAAGTTTTTAGGGTTAAACCTAGATAAAAATTTAAATTGGAATAAACATGTTGACTACCTGTTAAACAAATTATGGAGCTTTTCATTTGCTATGCAAATATTAGCTGGTGTAACAGACATGAATACTAGGAAAATTGCATACCACAGCTACTTTCAATCAGTTGTAAGATATGGTATTATTTTTTGGGGAAATTCAAGGAGTATATTGTGCATTCTAAAGTTACAGAAAAGAATAATAAGGAACATGTGTACTGCCCATCCAAGGACATCATGTCGCCCACTATTTGAAAAACAGCAGTTATTAACAGTTCCCTCCTTATACATCTATGATGATATCATCTTTCTACATAGCAATTTAGAGTTATTTGAGAAAAACTGTTTCAATCATGCGTATAACACAAGAAACAAAGACAATTTTATGCTTCCCACTCATCGCTTAAACCTATATGCACAGTCTCCTCAGTATATGGCAATGAAAATTTATAACAAGCTAAAAGGAAAGAATGTTCTGAGTATGAACCTAGAGACACTGAAAAAAAAGCTATATGATATACTTGTCAAACGCTGCTACTACACTGTTGAGGAGTTCATGAAGGATAAACTGAACATTTGAGCAAGATAAATTTACATATAGTCTTGTGTGTGAATGTAACTGTCCTTCACACAAAGGAGGAAAGAAAAATAAAAGTTTATATTAATGTTAAAATTCTTTGTACCAATTAGGCCTAAGTTGTGTTATCCATTTTTTGACATGTCTCCTGTACACTAATCATATGATTAGAAATTGTATGTTATGAGACAAATAAAACACTATTCACTATTCACTAAAATTTAGGTTCATTAGTTTGTGGTATTTGTGGCCTACTTGCTCCAGCACAGTACATTTTTAATGTAAATTATTTACCAGTCTTTAAAAGGGCAAACACTGGATGAAGTGGAAAATTGTACCTGTTTAACGGATTGTATTTCAAATAGCAAGATATGGTGAACTGTGGCTGACTTAAATTTTATTTAATTTGTGAGAAATTTTATGTTGTTTATTTATATTGGTGTCATCACAGAAGTGACTCAAAATCAGTACACTTGAAGATATATAATAAGATATCTCAACAATGATTTTAAATATTTTATGCATATTAAGTGCAATTTCTTAGTGTCACAGCTATAAGAGTTGCTTTTTTGCCACTTTGAAACCAATATGACCATTATCATGTAGTACTAGATTATTTCAACACTGGTTTTGTTTTTTTAGATAATTTCCCATTTAACTCAACAATATGATGAAGCAACTGAACAAATGGGACGGCTTTCCTATGCTGCTCACCGATTGCCTGAAGTTGAACTGAAGGTGTGTATTGTGTTATTTCAGAATTTTAAAAAAATGTATTTGTTGTAATTTTCACTCTGCTTTGCATTCTGTCATTACATCTAATATTTCAGTTAATTCACTATTATGACCTTGTGGACAGCCAAAAATGGTGAATCTTTATTTCTGAGAAAGCATCAGTGTGCTCTCATCTGAATTGACATATATATCTGTGATGTGGTTTCTGGAATGCTTTTCATGATTTCCATCCAAATATTAAACTATCTTTCCATTTCAGTCTCATATGAAGAAATAAATAAAAACAATTTGGTAATGTATAATGACATTTTGTTCAAAAACATTTTGTTAGGCAAGACAGTATTGATTTACATTTTAGAAGGAGGGTGCAGCAGATTGTAGGCTTTTGCAGTCAACAGCATTTTTTTTATTTTTATTTGGTATGCGTATTCCATAGATCCGTACATGCGAGTGATTCGCCTGGATGTGGAACGTGTCAATACAATTGTACAAATACAATTAATGCTACAGAATAGTAATATAATTCAATGATATAGATATTATAAGTATCACTTTTTCTCATTTACAAGCTGTCATTAAACTAGTACAGCAATTCTCAATATAACATTATAACTATAACATTAACACTATAACATGAACATAATATTGTATCATCCATCTAATAACTAAGACACTAAATACATCTATTATTAAGGGAGGGCATTACTTCTGGAAAAGAATTCATCTAACGAGTACAGTGGATGGTCGAGCAGGTATTTTTTTAACATACCTTTGAACAGCGTTTCATTTTCTATTGTACATTTAATATAATTAGGCAATGCATTAAAAGTCTTTATAGCAGCATACTTTACTCCCTTCTGTACAAGTGTTAAATTTTTTAGTTCAACATGTAGATCATCTTTACTTCTTGTATTGTAGTTATGGTATGAACAATTTGTTTTATACTGAGCATAGTCTTTATTAACTACATTCATCAGAGAGTATATGTACTGACATGTTGTGGTCAGAATACCTAAATGTATAAAAAGTTTTCTACATGAGGTTCGTGGAGGAACCCCACACATGATTCTGACTGCTCTCTTCTGAGCAGTTAAGATTTTTTTTGAGGCTGGTGAATTACCCCAGAATATTATTCCATAACTCATTAATGAGTGAAAGTACCCAAAGTAAGACAATTTTAAAATGTTGATGTCCCCAAAATGAGTAATTATTCTTAGAGCAAAAGTTGCTGATGAAAGCCTTTTTAGAGTAAGGGACACATGCTGTTCCCAGTTGAGCCTACTGTCAATGTGAACCCCCAGGAATTTAGTGGATTGCACCTGTTCTAGTTCCTGGTTGTCATGAGTAATTACTATACTTTCTAGAGTTTTATTTTTTGTGTGGAACTGTATAAAATTAGTTTTTTTAATATTAACTGAAAGAGAATTAATTGAAAACCAAGCTGTAACTTCTCTGAGTATATCATTAACATCAGTCTCCAGATCAGCAGTAGACTGACCATCTACGACAATGCTTGTATCATCAGCAAACATTGTGAATTCACAAATTTTACTAATGGACAGGGGTAAATCATTAACATATATTAAAAACAGCAAGGGTCCAAGGACAGATCCCTGGGGAACTCCATGCTGAATTTTGCCCCATTCAGAATCCACTAGATTAGGAGATCCTTTGTTACAGCCATGTAGAACCACCTTTTGTTTCCTGTCTTGAAGATATGATTTTAGCCAGTTACCTATAGGCCCTTTGATTCCGTAATGATAGGCCTTCTCCAAGAGTATCTTGTGGTTTACACAGTCAAAGGCCTTGGAAATATCACAGAAGACACCAACTGGTGACTTCTTACTATTAATAGACTCCAAGACATCATTTGTGAGTGAATATATGGCACGCTCTGTGGAAACCCCTTTTTGAAAGCCAAACTGTCTGTGGTTAATAATATTAAGTTTATCAAGATGTGCCACAATCCTGTTATACACTGCCTTTTCAAGAACCTTTGAAAATGTTGTTAAGAGAGAGACAGGACGATAATTTTTTACATCGGTAGCATCGCCAGACTTGAAAAGAGGTCTCACAATGGCATATTTCATTCTCTCTGGAACAACTCCTTCATAAAGAGACGTGTTGCAAATGTGAGCAAGTACTACACTTACATCATTACTGCAGGCTTTCAACAGTTTATTAGAGATGTTATCTATACCTGAAGATCCTTTACTTTTCAATGAGTGAATTATTTTTTTTATTTCATTAACAGTTATGGGTGTTACATTTATATCATTAAAACATTGTGGGAGGTTAAGTTTCAGAATATCTAAAGCTTCTCTTAGGTCACCACTGCAACCTATTTGAGAGGTGACACTTAGAAAGTGGTTGTTAAATGTGTCTGCTATCTGTTTACTATCAGTTATTTCCAAATTGTTAATTTTTAGGACAGCAGATTTTTCATTGTCAGATGGTGCAGTACCTGTTTCCCTCTTTATTACATTCCAAATCGTTCTGATTTTATTGTTTGAACAGTGAATTTCAGATTGCATGCACATACTTTTAGATTTTTTAATGACTTTAGTTAAGATTTTGCAGTATGTCCTATAATATTTCATCTGCAGGGGATTATTGGATTGTCTAGATATTATATACAGTTCCCTTTTTCTCTGGCATGATATTTTTATGCCCTTGGTGAGCCATGGTTTTTTGCTTGATTGCCTGTTCTGTAGTCTACAGACCTTTTTTGGAAAGACATTTTCAAACATACCTGATAATTCATCAGTAAATAAATTATATTTTGTATTAACATCATTTGCAAGATAAACATACCTCCAGTCAGTCTCCCGAATGCATAATTTGAATTTTTGGATATTTTCCTCATTCATGTTTCTAATGGTTTTCCACTGTGCATTAGCTTTGTTCTGATTTGTATTAAAGCTGTCAATTGTGAGTATTTGCCCATCATGATCAGAGAGTCCATTTATGACTTTTTCAACTTTGATGTGATTAGTTTTACTCATATCTACAAAGATATTGTCTATTAGAGTGCTGGAAGTGGCAGTAGTTCTTGTGGGAAAACTGACAGTGGAGACAAGGTTGTAGGTATGCATTAAATTTGCAAACTCTGTCTTAGAAGATGAGCTTTCTAGGAAATCTATATTAAAATCTCCAGTCACTATAATGTCCCTATTTTTTCTTGTGAGATACAATAGCACAGAATCTAATTGTTTCATGAATACTTTAAAATTACCAGATGGAGCCCTGTATACTGCTACGATTACCAGTTTCTTGTTACCTTCTACTATTTCTGTGACACATGCCTCAAAGTCTTTCTCTACACAATATTTCTCTACATCTATTGTATTAAAGGACAGGCTGTTTTTCACATAAATAACTGCCCCACCTTTGCACATATGCTTTCTACAAAATGAGGTAGCTAAAACATAGTTTGGTATATTGAGCATTTCAATGCCAAAAGTGATATGGTGTTCTGTCAGACAGAGAATATGAGCACAATTTGCGCCTGTTGGTTCATCAATATTTACAATAAATTGGTCTAACTTACAGAGCAGGCTTTGAATATTTTGGTGAAAAATTTTGAGCTCATTTTTAATTACATGATTAGTTGTGGTGCTGCCATTGCTGGGACTGAGTTTTATTTCTTTTGACATGCCAGTATTACAGGAACAGTTTTCTGCAGGGAAGAGGGAGCTGTTGTGCTGGTAACACCCACATTTGTTGTTATTAACTACATTACTTACATTCTGATTGGAACCTTCCCCCTTCTGCCCCAGTACCATAAAAAATCCCCATTTGCAGCTGAGGACTTTCTTGATCTCAGGCACATCCTATGTGGAGCAGCTGCAGTCACTACTGTGCTCCTTTTTGCCATAGAAGGTGGATCTCCTGTTGGTGAGGTTTCTACACTGTCAGCTTGTACACTGGATCCTGTGGGGGTTGGTGTTGCTGTTTCTGCTATTGATGACTGTTCTTCTTCCTTAAATGCTGCTGCTTCACAAGTTGGCGGTGGACTAACGTTTCCCACTTGAGTTGTAACTGCTGGTGCTGTCTTGCTTTTGTATAAAAGACCTGTTTGTGTTGATTCACATACAGGTGCTGCTGCATATGAAGTCTTCCCTTCAGCTGTTCCATTAGGTTTGAAGGAGTATTTTGACGACACTGTATGTATTTCTTCCAATGGTACAGTTTCAATGGGCACAGGTGCTTTTAGAATGATTGGAGGAGTGGTGTTTTCAAATAGTTTGAATGTTTCTACTAATAATGCTTTAGCAAGTACACGTTTTCCTAGCCAGTTCCTGTGCATTCCATGTCGAGTAAAATGGTTTCTCTCTTCGGAATTACTGTCCAAAAACTTCACGTCCTTGAATGCTTTGCATACCTTTTGAAACATTCTGTTTGTGAATTTGATTTCATTATTTACACATGAACTGTTTATTAGGTCATGTCTATGTGGGGTGCTAACGATGATTGTTTTTCTTGGCGAGATTCTTTCCAGTGCATTTCGCAATGCTGTGATTGCATTTTACGACTCATTTTTATAAACATTGTTAGCTCCAGCAATAATTACACAAACATCGTTTGGTTGAGGCCTTAAATCTTTAATTATTTGCTGGAAAGGAGCCCCGGGTTTTACTGTGGCAGTAACGGAAAATTTAGATTGCATATTCGTAAGAATAGTGGCTAAATCTCGTCCATGGCTGTCTGCAAAGATATAAACTTTTGGTTTTGTCTCGTCTTCTCTCAATAATTTCATTTGTCGGTGTTTCTCTTGTGCAATGGGCGCAAACGAGTTTTTCGTAACTATAGCAGATATTGGAGCACTTTGAATTTCAGTAACGGTTTCTTTGAGAGTGTTGTAGTTTTCACTTTGTACATTTTTTACAAAAGGATTAAAATCGACATTCAAAGAATTAATTAACGATTCGATGTAATTCATATATTTTTTAGCTATTGCGAGTTCTTCTTTCAGCACATCAGAGATGAGTTCTTCAGTACCAGCATTATACATCTTGACTGCACTTTTTCGACCACTGCACTGAACAAAGCCACATACACAATTCGGATTTATCACTTTTCTGTTGTTCATACACGATAGATGGATCCATATATGTGAGAAAGAGCACAAACGGATACCGCTATGAACACTGTTTTGGCAGACTATGCACTTTAAACTAAATGTAATACGCAATTATATAGAAGCAATAAATTCTTCCAAAGTCCTAGGTGCATAGGATAGAGTTGTGAGAGGCATACTCATCACCAGACAAGGGTTTTTTTCTCTGTTCATATGATATATTGAGTAGTTTACCCTTAACTATATTGTTCAAGTTTATACTGTGGCTTGGTTGGATAACTAACTACACCATCCCTTTCTGTGGGTTCTGGTTACATTACTTTCCCCTGCTGTCAGTGCACTGTAACAAGCTGTTCAACATTCTTGGAGATGTGTGGTATGCTCTAGTGATGGGAAATTGAGCTTTTACCTCTGCACTACTATTATTAGACATTGTTATAGATATCAAGAATCAAGAATTTTATTCACCATAGCTCATTTTACAATTATATTGGCTTCACCATACAGGATGTACTAGTACATACAGAATAATAAAATAAACAAGTGTCAGTACATTATAGAATACATTCCAAGCATGGCAGTGTACCAAATTACACCAGGATAGCTTCTAAAAGTTAATGCAATAAGCTGTACTATAATCTAATATAACATACTATTGTATTGTTTGTTGTATACACTATGTAATTACACATGATTAACCACAGCACACAATAATATGTTTAACTACAGACAACTTTTAAATGCTAGTATCCTCCTCAGGTATCTCAAAGAATTCTTTAATGTCATAGAATGGATGATCTGAAAGCCAGCTGTACCACTTAATTTAAAAAAAAAATTATATCCATAGAACACGAATTGGGAGTTTATTGAACATTTTGAGTGGGTTAACTCTGTGGGAATTTCCTGTTCTTGCTAATCTGTGGTGCGGTATGTCTAAATTGCCCTTAGCCCTGGTGTTGTGTTCATGTATTTCCCCTCTGGCAATAAATTCTGAAATATTATTTTTAATGTAGAGTACAGACACATAGATGTATAAATTTATGATTGTGAGTATTCTGGGTCTGGAAAAAAGAGGACAACATTGCTCCCTATGACCTCTTTTACATATTATGCGTAAGACTTTTTTTTTTTTTTTTTTTTTTTTTTTTTTTATTTCAAGATGTTCTTGATGTGAGGGGAGTGCCCCCATATAATCAGACTGTATGAGATATGTGACTGGAATAATCCAAATACGTGATTGACATGTTCCTCCATGTAGAGTTTAGAGTTAATGTGAATACCTAAGAGTTTTACTGACTTATTGCTTACTTCATTTGATGTTCCCATTAAAAGTTGTTTGGCTTTATCAGGATTGCACAGGAGCTTATTGGCTGCAAACCAGTCCAGGGGCTTATCAAGTGTTTCTTTTGTTAGTTTATTCAGATCTGAAATGTTCTGATGTGTGGTAAGTAGTGTTGTATCATCAGCATAACACACTAAAGGGTGGGCTACGTTTTTAGGTAAATCATTAATAGCTACAACGAAGAAGAAGGGTCCAAGGATAGACCCTTGTGGTACACCTGTGCTGATTTCCATTACACAAGAATTTACATTTCTGACTGAAACGAATTTTTTTCGGTTTCTTAAATAAGAATTTATCACAGCTAAAGTGCTCCCTCCCATACCACTCTAGTTCCTCCGGTAGTACGTCAACAGCAATGCAATCGAAAGCTTTGCTTAGTTAACAATGTACCAGTGATACCATGTTATTGTTTTCAAAAACTGTTAAGGTTTGCTCAATGATTTCCAAGATGGCCCCTGTTGTGCTTTTCCCTTTGTGAAAACTAAACTGATTGCTACATAGGATATTGTGTTTTTGAAAGAAGCTATGTATTTGTGTGTGTATCAATGCCTCAAATATCTTTGAGAATATTGGAACAATGGAGACTGGTCTGTAGCTTTGGGGAAGATGTTTGTACCCTTTTTTAAAAACTGGGACAACTTTTGATACCTTAAGTGCATCTGGAAAAACTCCAAATTCTACATATTTATTAAAAATAAAAGATAATGGTTTGGCAATTGAGTGTATTGTCTTTTTATTTATGTTATTTGATAACCAATAACAGTCCGTACTTTTAGAACCTGAAAATTTGGATACAGCTTTTATAGCATCAGCAGGTGTGACAGCCCTCCATTGAAATACCAGGTTAACAGGCAGTGGTGTTCCGACAAGGTCCATTGCAAATGAATTTGTTGCTTTAATACTCTTACTTATTTCTTTAACTGAGTTTAAAAAGTATTGATTTAATTCCTCAGGTTCAAGCAGAGCTGTTTCTATACAGTTTGGTGTATTCTCTTGTTTTATTATCTTCCATGCTGCCTAAGGCACTGCAGACCTGAACTGAGCGGCTGATCCTGGCAGAGGTTTCAGTCCTCCCTCGGTCATGGGTGTGTGTTTTGTCCTTAGGATAATTTAGGTTCAGTAGTGTGTAAGCTTAGGGACTGATGACCTTAGTAGTTAAGTCCCATAAGATTCCACAAACATTTGAGTTATTTTTTTCCATGCTGCCTTGCATTTATTGGGAGCCATTTCTATATAGTTTTCCACTGCTTGCTTTTCTGCCAGAATAAGTTTAGCTTTGTAGTATTTATTGCATCTCAGATATGACCTATGCTCTGTTCTGCTCCTTTGTCAGCAGCTTGCTTATGCATCTGGTACAGCATATGCATGTTTCCTCTAATTTCTGCTAGCTCTTCTGTAAACCAGTTCAGACTTTTCTTTTTCATTTTACTTGGATATCTTTTTTTTTTTTTTTTTTTTTTTTTTTTACTGTTGAACAAGGATACCATAAATCTGTGTACTTTTTAAAGAAGTTAACACAGGTAATTTCAGCTTCCATTTTTCCAGATTGACAATGATATATAAAGTCCCAATCTGCACTTCCTAATCTATCAACAAACATACTTATGCATTCTTCCTTTTCTACTCGCACCAATACTACTTAAGGTTCTAACATTTTAACTGGTTAACTCTTCAGAGTATAAGGAGTAGTGGCTCATGATCTGCAAGTCGACTTCCTGAAAGTCTGACTGTAAAATCTTCCCTATGGAAATTCACAACAATATTGTCTATGCAGGCGTTCTTACGTGTGGCATGCTTATTTGTACGATAGAGGTCTGATGATCTTAGCGTATTCAAAAATGTCGTAGCAACTGGCCTCTGTGTGTTTACTATTTCTATAATGAAATCACCACATATAGCAATTCTTGTTTTACTCTTCAATATCTTTTGAACTATTAATTCACATTTTTCAATAAACAAATTTACATCACCATATGGCGACCTATATAGATATTAGTTTTACACAACTTAACTTCCCATCTAGTTCTGAGGAGTACATAGATACATCAGTTCTGGAAACCACTGAAAAAATACTGTGAGCAACATACTGCTGCAGAAAGAGAGATATCATCAGAATTGTTGTCACATGTTTTAGTTAGAGAACATCAGATGCAGATGCTATGTATTGTATTGGTACGTAGGAAAAGCCAAGGATAACCGCTGTAAGCACCTACAAAAGATACATTTTGCAATGCCGGAAGGTGAGAATAAATGAAAAAAAAAAAATCCTTTTTTTTAATTTATTTATTTATATTTATTTTTTAATAGAGGGACTGTGTCTATAGTTCTTGAGTGGAGAAGAGTTATTTTTGTATGATGTGTGTGTGGTAGCCATTTGGGTTGTCTGAATAATAATTATTATATGTACAAAACCACGAAAATTTTCCTTTCTTCCGCGCATCATCTTGATGTCAGCGGCCTGCATCGGTAGAAGAAGCCTGATCAAGAACTAGTGTTAAAAACACGGTCAAGAGAATACTTATGGTGGAAGAAGATGAATATAACAAAGGACACCAGAAGTATGCCATGATGATGATGATGTTTGGTTTTTTGGGGTGCTCAACTGCGTGGTTATCAGCACCCGTACAATTACCCAATCTTTGCTCAGTCCAATTTCGCCACTTTCCTGGATGATGATGAAATGATGAGGACAACACAAACACCCAGTCATCTCGAGGCAGGTGAAAATCCCTGACCCCGCCGGGAATCGAACCCAGGACCCTGTGGTCGGGAAGCGAGAACGCTACCGCGAGACCACGAGTGGCGGACAGAAGTATGCCAAGAGAATACAAGCAATTTGTTTAATTATATATAACTTTTATATATAAATTTGCACAGTATTCCACAAGATATTTGTGTGTATAAAATAGGTGCATTCATAGGTATTACATTACTGTTTATCAGTTTAGGTTCAAAAATAGTCACTGAATAATATTATTAGATTGTGGAATCATTGCAAAGTGAAATTTTACTTCACATAAATATCTTCCATTACTCATTTTTTTCACTTCCCTGTTCACAAATAATTAATTAGTTATGATGTATTTGGTAAATTAATACAGTAGCATTTTGAGTTTCTCTAGTGGTTCTGAAGTACTGGTAGCTAACCTCAGTTTCTGTTGATTTATCAACAACCATCACATGGCTACTTCACATAAGATGTGCTCTAAATGTGAAATTTTGTTGTAAGAAGCTACTTGCACAACTTATTGTTATCATCCATTTCTTACTAGTGTCCCATCCTAATGATTTCTAGTGTTTTACCTAAGTATTTTTATTTTTTATAAGTTTTCCTGAAAGAAAAAGCTCCAGAATAAAGGAAATTGTAGTTAAAACATCTCCTACAAAAGCAAACTAATAAACCTTGGCCACATCTATGGGTCTGTAGCATGTTATATCGAAATATTAGATGCTTTATAAATAAAAATGGTGAGCTTCTAAAACAAAAACAAAAATGAAAACACAAGTTTTGTTTATCAGAAGATCCCTTTGAAGTTATGGAAATAAATAGACACTTATGGATGGATGCAATCCAGAATCACTTTTGCATACAAGGATAATCATCAATGCTATATATGTCTTTCTCCCAAATCTTTTCATGAATCTTTTAAGATATAATTACATGATACATTGTACAAAATCATACTTTAGGTCTATTTGATACTACATTACAATTCTTTTTACAAGGATGGCCATCTACACTACATAAACATATTTTTTTCCAAATGCATCAGTGGGATTTCTAAAACAAGTCTTCTTTCTTAAGATACATTACATACAGGTAGGAGATGAGGTACTGGCAGAAGTAAAGCTGTGAGTACCGGGCGTGAGTCGTGCTTCGGTAGCTCAGTTGGTAGAGCACTTGCCCGCGAAAGGCAAAGGTCCCGAGTTCGAGTCTCGGTCGGGCACACAGTTTTAATTTGCCAGGAAGTTTCAATACTGATATTATTAACAGTGTTTGGGATATGATTATATCTAGTATGAACCATAATGGGTCACGTATGGATCATTGTGAAACAGAGCAATTTAGCTACTTGCTTCTGATTGTATCCTCTCTCTTGACATTAATATTATTATTTCTGTATATTGGTTACCTTTTTAAAGATGTGACAGTGTCAAGTCTCCTGCCTTCTCTCTTATGCCATATGCATTTCTACTAATATTCTCTCATTCTCACAGTCAAAAGCATTTGTGAGATCCACATTTACTCCTATACATTTCTTTCTGGAGTCAGTTGCTGTTGACACTCTCTGAGATATATGAATACATTTATGGTAAGTTTATCTTTCTGGAAACCACACTGACTTTTATTCATTTTGCCATATTTAATTAAGACTGCAATGAGTCAGTGTGTGTAAGCTCATTAAAATATTTGTGATATGATTAGCAGAAGAGCAATGGGCCTACAATTTCCTGGTCTGTATTCATTGCCCTTTTATGTATTTGTGTCTTTAGTACTGTATTCAGGCAGTTGTCTATGAAGAATGTGTTTATTAGTTTCACAAGAGGCTTCTTGAGCTCTGACAATGTTTAATTCCTTCAGATGCTGTGTTCAATCAGTTGTTCATGAAGGATGTATTGATTAGTTGTACAAGATGTTTATTGAGATCCTGAATATAATGTTTAATTTCTGTAGATGGTATTCCAGAAATTCTGGATGACATATTTTTGGAAATATAATGTAACTGGTTAGATAAAATATCTACACACCAAGTGGCAAATGAAAAATATCAATTTAAAAGGTGTTAAAATTCAAAAGCTTTAGGAGCCAGTGGCTCCTTCTACTGGCAGAAAGACTGAAGGGGAAGGAAGAGGGGTGAAGCGAAAGGTCTGGTGAGGTTTAGAGTTCAGAAAAGTAGGCCAAAATCACAGTTCAGGGGTTAATTAATAATTAAACAATACAGCAGAATTTGTAATTTTCATCTTTGGTTTGTTACTGAAATTAACATGGCTAATTCTAAAATGTCAGAGTTCAGATGTTTGTTTACATATAATATGGATTTTGTCTGTTCCAAAAATTAGTGTTTTCTTGATAACTGTGTGGTTGAAAGTTTTGTTGTAAGTCTACAGTGAAGACAATTTTCTAGTTCATACATCTGGTGTACTACACACATTAATACCATCGCACTCACACATATTTTGCTACTTATTATTTATTTTCAGGTGACACCTAACTATTGAGTTCCCTATTTTAACCAAGACATGACTCTGCATCATTTTTTGTAAGGTTACTTAAATGTTGTTGTTGTTGTTGCAGTCTTCAGTCCTGAGACTGGTTTGATGCAGCCCTCCATGCTACTCTATCCTGTGCAAGCTTCTTCATCTCCCAGTATCTACTGCAACCTACATCCTTCTGAATCTGCTTAGTGTATTCATCTCTTGGTCTCCCTCTACGATTTTTACCCTCCACACTGCCCTCCAATGCTAAATTTGTGATCCCTTGATGCCTCAAAACATGTCCTACCAACCGATCCCTTCTTCTAGTCAAGTTGTGCCACAAACTTCTCTTCTCCCCAATCCTATTCAATACCTCCTCATTAGTTACGTGATCTACCCACCTTATCTTCAGCATTCTTCTGTAGCACCACATTTCGAAAGCTTCTATTCTCTTCTTGTCCAAACTAGTTATTGTCCATGTTTCACTTCCATACATGGCTACACTCCATACAAATACTTTCAGAAACGACTTCCTGACACTTAAATCTATACTCGATGTTAACAAATTCCTCTTCTTGAGAAACGCTTTCCTTGCCATTGCCAGTCTACATTTTATATCCTCTCTACTTCGACCATCATCGGTTATTTTACTCCCTAAATAGCAAAACTCCTTTACTACTTTAAGTGTCTCATTTCCTAATCTAATTCCCTCAGCATCACCCGACTTAATTTGACTACATTCCATTATCCTCATTTTGCTTTTGTTGATGTTCATCTTATATCCTCCTTTCAAGACACTGTCCATTCCTTTCAACTGCTCTTCGAAGTCCTTTGCTGTCTCTGACAGAATCACAATGTCATCGGCGAACCTCAAAGTTTTTACTTCTTCTCCATGAATTTTAATACCTACTCCAAATTTTTCTTTTGTTTCCTTTACTGCTTGCTCAATATACAGATTGAATAACATCAGGGAGAGGCTACAACCCTGTCTTACTCCTTTCCACCACTGCTTCCCTTTCGTGCCCCTCGACTCTTATAACTGCCATCTGGTTTCTGTACAAACTGTAAATAGCCTTTTGCTCCCTGTATTTTACCCCTGCCACCTTCAGAATTTGAAAGAGAGTATTCCAGTTAACATTGTCAAAAGCTTTCTCTAAGTCTACAAATGCTAGAAACGTAGGTTTGCCCTTCCTTAATCTTTCTTCTAAGATAAGTCGTAAGGTCAGTATTGCCTCACATGTTCCAACATTTCTACGGAATCCAAACTGATCTTCCCCGAGGTCGGCTTCTACCAGTTTTTCCATTCGTCTGTAAAGAATTAGCGTTAGTATTTTGCAGCTGTGACTTATTAAACTGATAGTTCGGTAATTTTCACATCTGTCAACACCTGCTTTCTTTGCGATTGGAATTATTATATTCTTCTTGAAGTCTGAGGGTATTTCACCTGTCTCATACATCGTGCTCACCAGATGGTAGAGTTTTGTCATGACTGGCTCTCCCGAGGCCATCAGTAGTTCAAATGGAATGTCTACTCCCGGGGCCTTGTTTCGACTCAGGTCTTTCAGTGCTCTGTCAAACTCTTCACGCAGTATCTTATCTCCCATTTCGTCTTCATCTACATCCTCTTCCATTTCCATAATATTGTCCTCAAGTACATCGCCCTTGTATAAACCCTCTATATACTCCTTCCAGCTTTCTGCCTTCCTTTCTTTGCTTAGAACTGGGTTGCCATCTGAGCTCTTGATATTCATACAAGTGGTTCTCTTCTCTCCAAAGGTCTCTTTAATTTTCCTGTAGGCAGTATCTATCTTACCCCTAGTGAGACAAGCCTCTACATCCTTAAATACTAAGTTAAAACTACATGCATAGTTGCTTGCTGGCACTCTCAATATTAATATATTCAATTTGTGTCAGTACTTAGTTCAATCTTTATCTTTTTTTTGAAATGCAAGAGCACAGATATTCATACTGCAGATGTCACTTTGACTTATCTTTTTGCACCTGGATAGAAAAGTATTATCATAGGCGAGGCACATTCCTAACTCTCATAGTATATTCAAGACTTAGTTTATATTTCTTCATTCCTCGTGTAGATATCCTATGTATCTAATTTTCAGTAAATAGTGTTCACTTTGTCCTCTGTACATATATTCCTTAGCTTTGTTCTTCCTAATTTCTTAATCTCAGTTTAGCTCTGTAGTGGAGATGTTTTATTTCCTTAATAGTCAAGTCATATTATAAAGATTTCTCTATGTGAAAATTGCTTGGCAGTTCTTAGCTAAGCTACAAATGTCATCTGATTGCATTCCTTCAGCTTACATTGTGCTGTATGTATGCACAGAAGTTGTCAACTTTAAAGCCAGCTACTGCACAGGCACAGTTCTGTCCTCACTCCAACTCACTATTTCCATGCACTGCATCTCAATCAAATGCCTACTGTGTTTTTAAACAGTACAGTGTCACATTAAATAATTTCTCACACTCAGTGAGGGTAATGTTTTCTGAGCTTCTCTGGCTTGTAAACATGCACTGAAAATCTTACATAATTAACACTTACATCCTAATAAGGCAACACACATGAAATAGGCAACATGAAATCTTTCCTTCATACTAAATGTCAATCATAATAAGTATATTCAAGTGGACAGCATGTCACCTTTAATTTACACTTACTTGCATTGCTTCAAGCCATGCCTAATCAGTGACAAATTCTGTTTAGTGCACAAATTAATGTAAATCTTTTTGTGGGTAGAGCCCTTTTTCCTTACCACTGTTTAAGTATACTATATTATAGGCTCCTGGGTGATGGAATTTTGATATAATGAATGGCCCTGTATACAGAAGTTGCTACTTGCAATTCAATTTACCATGCTTTGTCAATTTTGGATGAGTCCTGAGGAGTACTTGTCCCACATAGTACTCTACAGTGTGCTAATTTCTTATCATACAATTGTTTTCTGTATTCTGCCTTTTCTTCAGTACTAACCAGTGCCCCATGTATTTTCCCCACACACTATGTTTCCTTCCCAGGGACCTTAGGTAGAGGTTTCTCCCAATTGTCTGCTTGCCTTTTGTCAAACAGCAATTTGTAGGTGTGAAGCTGGTTGACCTATGTGCAAGATTGTTAACAGGTTGCTGGAATGAGGTAATGTATTTGATCCATCTTGTTCATTTGTGATGGGTGTAAGTCCAGACAAATCTGTTAAATTCCTTAAATATCTTTACTATGGGACTTGCTTCTGCATGAAATGTGGATACAACTATATGTTTAATGTTTCCAATGACTGCCTTTAAAGTATGATACATTGTCTGTCATCAGTATTTCCAACTAGCCTTCTCTGGGTAAATAATCCATTGTAATTCTTATGATGATGGTGCTTGCAGTCACTGACCTCACAGCATACAATTTGACATAGTTGGAGAAAATATAATACAGAGCAACACCATATCTTACGTCTCCTTTCCCTTGTGGATAGGGACCATCCATGTCCAAGGGAGCTAGTTCTTAGCCAATATCAGGTGTAGTTCAATCAGTCTCAGTTTATTTGTACATTAAGTCTTCTGACACACAACACATTTCCACATTACCTGCAGAACTTTTCGTTTTTAATTTGGATGGTAACAATAAGTGCTTATCTCACGTAGTCATTTGGAGATGCCATAGTGTCCCAAACATTGTGAGTGTGGAATATAAAATCATTAATGGGATCCTGTGGTAAACAAACACACCACTGGCTCTGCTCTGGGTGGTGTCAGTGAAACAATGCACATTGATAAATCATAAAAAAAATTTTCAACCCATCATCACTGTTGTGTGGCAGTTTTAGCTTTACCTTTTTCCATCTGCAATCATTCTGCTACAGTTATTTCATGCTTTTACACATCCTGATGTAGTATGGCTGTTGTGTTTTGTCTGTCATCAACAAAATCCTGATTTCTGAATTGTTCTCCATGAATACCATAATTTGTCTAGATCTTGTGGAAGTCTCATTAAGGTATCATCAATTACCTTTTGATTAACTTTGACATATGCAATTTCACCTAGCAATCCTCCTGTGTAAGACTTAACAAGTGAGAAGGGAGGGGGTTGGGGGGGGGGGGGGGGGGCAAAGACTGATGGTATGCTTTCCCCACAGGAAATATTTGAACTTTTTGAAAGCCCATATTACCACAACAGCTTCCAATTCAGTCATGGAATATGCTCATTCAGATTCAAATAGGGTCCTACTACCAACACTAATTACCCTGGGGTAAGCTCCCCCATTTGTGTCAGTGATTTGGGATAAACAAATGCCCAGTCTTGTGAGGATGCGTCTGTACACAGGCAAAAATACTGGGTCGTGTCAGGATAATTTAAGATGTTTGCCTTTGAAAGAGCTTCTTTAAGGGGGGATGTAATGGAAAATGTAAACATTTATTTAAAAAATTATTACAGCCATATTTATTAATATACAAATCTAAAATTTTCCATGTGTAAAGCACAAGAACTGCGTTTTAATGGAAAAATATAATAAAATATGCAGGATTAATATTTTGCACATAAATTTGAATTTTTAATTTTTGTCTTTTTCATAAAAAGCCATAACTCAGATTCTAATTATGCAATTAATCTGAAAATTTTATTGTAGTGTCCTGAGAATGTTATAAGACCACTGAACTACAGTTATTAATTTATGGTACAAATTGTATCATTAACAGAGTTTTTAATTTTGCACATCCAATACAATCATCTAAAAATCAGAACACAATTGCAGGATCTCGTATTTTTTAGTTCCAGGGAGAAAGCAACACATTACAAACCATACCTGAAAATTTCATATCATTAGCACATATACTTTTTGAGAAAGGCTTCTAATAACATAAAAAATGTAAGGCAGAGAAAATGAGGTTCAAAGATTTTTTTCCCTCAATTTTAAGATCTTGCATACTGATACTCCTCATTCTCCAAGTTTCTCTTCTCTCCTCTTCAAATCTGCCTGGCCTGTATTTGCAGATAAGAAATTGATCTGTTAGCTTGTCGATGGTGTAAAATGCTTTTGTTGTATGGACACAAGGATCTGCACCAACTCTCTTCAGGACTTCAATTCTGCCATTATTTCCATTATTGTAACATAAAACTGCATCATAGACACCTATTTTGAGTACTTCAAGTCCTCAGACTGTCCTTTTTGAGCATCTAATCCAAATTAAATTATTGAAGACACTTCCTCAATAAATCAGGGTTTGCAAGAAACCTGAATGTGGGCTTAATTGCATTCATAGCAGGTTCTGGTAATGAATGTTTATGTGAATACATCTCATTTGTGTTGTTGAACTTACACCAATCATCTTTTGGACACAGACTGTGGTGTTTGGTCAGTGGATGGTTTGTGGAAAAAAATTGCCCACACAGCACGCCTCATTACTCCTAAATTACGTGTGTTTTTCCTGATACTTCTCCCACAAAATAACTGAATAGAATCAATTTCTTTCAGAGTAAGCCTGCCTTTTCCTTCTAGTCGTTTTCCATCCTCAAGTACTTCACCTTTCTTCTCTTTCAGCAAGCAACAAAGCCTACCACCAAGCATCTTTTGGATGTGGCCAACACATTCCAACTTTTTATTGTTGTATTGTACAATTTTTATCTGCTACAACTTTGAACAAAGAGAAGTACCCATCACCAAGGTATTTAGTATATCTAACAATATACTCGTCCTTAGATCTGGGGAACTTCCTCACAACTGCAGCAGCCTTCATGCCCCCACTTAAACCACTACAATTTTTAGAGCATGCTACTGCATGCTTTTCTTGCCACAGTTTCTCACTGTCTCCATTGTTGGACATTTTCCTTGTTGTGCACTGGTGGCAGTATCTAGACATAGTTTCTACATCTAAAACTTTACCTGAGTCAATACCAATAACATATGCAACTCCATACAGAGATGTGTGACCTCTTTTCATTCAGATGGTATCTACAGACACACACAGGTCAGTAACATTTCTAGGAGGATCACTGTCATGAATATCTATCCCAGGGTCTATTTCTCTTTGGTTTATTTCCATCAATTCTTCCACTACTTTCTTCATAGAAACTTCGGCAGTATTGCATACAGCATCAGACATTTCTTCATTTATTTTTTCAAACCTTGCACAAGGTGGAGGCATGTTCAGAAAACCACACAAATTACCTCCTTCCCCATGCTGTCCAAGGCATCTGAGAGCATATGCCAACCTAGGTACCAGTGTCAGTTTTTTTGGAGAAGGAAAATGAAAATTCATAGCCATTCTTCTTCCCCCAACAACAATCATGCATCCTGTATTTTTACAGCTAACACATGAACATGAAAACTTTATAGCCTTGCAGAGAAGCTCTAAATCAATAAGTCTGAATCCAGTGGAATCCATATCAACATCATTTATGCACCTGTACAATTCTCCTGTCCCAAGCTGAAGCTGAGAACTTATGTTCTTCATTTTGAGCTGCTTCCACTTTTTTGTTGGTAAACCAATTTCCATGAAACCTTCATTTCCTAAACATAGTTTTTCCATGACCCATTATGCACAAATCTTGACTTGCACATAAAGTTTTGTGAATTCAACCTTCCACCTTCTAATATGTGTTAGTATTGTCAAAATGTAAATAAACCACATGCAAGAAAGTTTTCAGGCAAAGATATAGATGTCAGCCAGACATATAGATGTCAGCCAAAGATATCAGGAAAAAATAGTCTTCACACTGACATAAATTCCATTGAAGCAAGAAATTTCTCAAATGTTGGAAAATGTGGGAGTGGCTGCCAATGCAGAGTTCAAATGGTTCAAATGACTCTAAGCTCTATGGGACTTAACATCTGAGGTCATCAGTCCCCAGGGGCCACAGCAGAAGCATCCATGTCACGGCCCTGGGAGGACTACTTGTAGTCCTGCTGATTCTGCTACCACCAAGCCATTACAAGAAAGAACAAAATGCATGACGACTCTCATAATCGGTCCTTCTTAAGACCATGTTTGACTATCATCTCCATAAATGTGGAGGGATTATCACCTGCCAAACAGGATATACTGGCTGATTTGTGCAGATCGAACGAATGTCATGTCCTATGCCTACAGGACACGCTCCGAGGCCCAAACAGCAGTAGACCTAAAATTGTGGGCAAGAAACTGGCAATCGAACGACCTGACGATCAATACGGAAGTGCAATTTTCATATGAGAGGGAGTAGCCTATGACGGGTTTCAACTTTCAGACAAAAACAACATTGAACTTCTCAGAGTTGAGACTAATCATATGAGAATGACATCAATATATAAGCCTCCAAATATGGGGTACCAATGAGTTCTTTGGTTCTCATAGTGGGTAATTTGGACAGCAGTTGGTGTGTTAAGACCTTCAGTGTGTCGATGACATTATCTTTCACCAAATTAACACAAGACTACATGTTGTCCATGCTGTCCTGACCCACCTACACAAAGAGGATGTTCATCTATAGCCTTGGCCAGTACATTCACCAGGTCTCTTAACCATGAACATCTGCTCATCGATTGCTGAAGGACTGCTTGCTATTATTCAGCAGCCACTGTGATAGATGAACTCTGGTATAGAGCTAAAGCAGCCTAGAGAGATAAATCTTTATCCATCATTTAAGCTCAGTTTGATTCAATATCCTGCTGGACCGGAGCAGTTGTTTTCACCAGGGGTATCAGATCTAAATTATGGATCCTGTAGATCCCCATATCACCTACAAATTTAATCATGTGTTCTTTATACAACATTTATATGCACTATAAGTAAAATTTTATTCTTTATTTTTATTTGTAGTTTTGCAATTTTAATGACTAGCATTGCACATTATTTTCAGCTGTCGTTATTGTGACAGGATATTTTATATAAAAATAGATTCCAGTATGCCCATATGGCATATTGCATCTACACTCACTCTTACAGGAAAACATTTCTTTCTATTTAGTTTCCAAAGAATAGATTTCCAAAGAAATAAATTCATTTTGACACATATTTTGTCTGTTTCACTTTGCTCTATTATGGGGCAATATTTGCACTTTGGTCTCACTGAGTGTGAAATGGATTTATTTTTATTATGAATAAGTTGGATGAATCTAGATGTATCAGCAGGGAACAATTTTAACAGACAAAAAATAAACCAAGAAAAAAGTGAATGAAAACAGTTCAAACTTTTTCATGGATTATACATTACCCTGACCTTAATAAAGCCTCTTTACTGCTGAGGTGAGACTGTCTCAAAATGCAAATGAGCCATTGTAGCCATAACAAGGATACATGCAGGAAGAATTACTTCATGATTTTTACAAGTCATTGAAGTTATTGTTTATTTTAGAGTGTTTAAAATTTTGTATATTTATTGTGAAAGGTGCAGCACCTTCGATCAGAGCTGTCAGCATCCAATCAGCAAGTACAGAGCCTCAAACAACAGCTGCATAGTGCACAGTATTTGCAAGACCAGTTGCAGCGCCAAGTTGTGGATGCTCAAACTTGGGCCACTACATTGGAAGCTGTGTTGGACACTGCAGCAACTGAAATCAAGAATGCTATTATGGTAAAGTGATGGTTACCCAGCAGTGTGGTAAATTAATTTTTAAATTTGAAAGGATAAAGTTTTTTGTCATAAATTTTGGGTATATTCAATTATTAACATTTCCTATCTCACTCTGATCTCTGAAATTAAGCCATTATAAAGTAGACAGACAGTGATAAAACTTCTGGTTTATCAATAAAATACATTGAACCATGATATAAGAGGCCAGAAAATTTTAATAAATGCAATAATTGCTGTTTTATAGCGATTAGATCATTGTGATACCCTTAAACTCAATTAAAGTGATGCTTTAGAAACAGCTATTATCAGTTTTGTAATTATCAGTATTAAACTTAAGTTACTTTGCAACTACAGTAGTATTAAGAGACTTATACCTAGTAAAATGGAAAATTTGAATAGATTAACAGCAATAAGAAAAGGACAGATTGCTACTCACCCCATTAAGGAAATACTGACTGGCAGACAAGGACACTGATGAAATAGTGCTATATATTATCAGCTATAAGAATAAGTCCTTCTTCTTGCTTATGATAAGGCAGATGCTTCTGTGTTTTAAAGGATTATAGTTTTCTCTTCATCTTCACTTAGTGATCATGTTTTTTTCTCATTTAGCATTAAAAGTCAGAACAATTAAAATCTGATTATAGGTAATATTCAACTCCCCACTCTCCACATAGGACAGGCAGTGAGGAGATGCAGACAGTCATAATGATAAAGAATGCCTTTCAGAGGAAGTCTTTCTTCAGAAGCAGAAACTCACATACATTCACACAAGAACAACTCAGACACACACACACACACACACACACACACACACACACACACACACACATGGCCACAGACTCTGGCTGCAATTTTAAGTGTTACAGGGTTTAGGTTAGCATCTCACTTTTGTAGATCAGAAATGGAGAAAGGAGGAGTTGCCACTTTCATCAGGAACTGTCATAAATTTAAGAACATAGACATTCATAAATTTTGCCTAGAACAGCATATGGAAGCATGTGCAACAGAATTAGATTTTCACAAAAAATCTTTCATAATATTAAGTGTATATCGAGCACCTGCAGGTAACTTTAATCTGTTTGTAAACCACTTTGAAGCTGTACTGGCCCATTTAACAACCAAAAACAAAGAAATAGTGGTTGCTGGTGATTTCAATGTAGATTTCCTTAAAGACTCTCCCAATAAGAACTTATTTGAGTTAGTAACACTATCATTCAACTTAATTCCCACAGTAAAGTTCCCCACTAGGATAGCCACTTGCTCACAAACAGCCATTGATAATATCTTTATAGAAAAGTCAAATGAACAAAATTATATTACAAAACCAATAGTCAATGGCCTCTCAGACCATGACATGCAGTTCCTTCTGTTAAATGTTAATACTGAACAGGATATAAAATCTGTTAAATCTGAGCTCAAAAGGGTAATCAGCAAGCCAAAAATTGATTATTTTAGGACACTCCTCAGAGACATTCACTGGACTGATGTTTACAGTGCTCATGGCATGAATGAAAAATATAACACTTTTGCTAATAAAGTGCTTACCTTATTCGAACACTGCTTTCCCCCAAAACTTACCAAGGTTAGAGCAAAGTCTACAAAGAAGCCATGGATTACTCGAGGAATAGGGGTATCTTGTAAGACCAAAAGAAAACTGTATCTGTCAATCCGAAACATTTCCAATGTTGATGCTATAGCACATTATAAGAAATACTGCAAAATATTAAAGACTGTAATACGGATGTCAAAGCAAATATATTACAAGGAAAAGATAGTCATATCAGATAACAAAATAAAGACAATATGGGATATAGTGAAGGAGGAGACCGGTAGAACCAGACATGAAGAGGAACAAATAGCATTAAGAGTAAATGATGCATTGGTGACAGATGTGTATAGTGTTGCAGAACTTTTTAACAAACATTTTATAACTGTTACTGAAAAGATGGGGTTGTCAGGTTCGGTAGATGCTGCTATGGATTACCTTAGACCAGACATTTCAAGTAACTTCCATAATATGAATTTGACCCTCACTACCCCAACAGAAATAATGTCCATCATAAAATCTTTAAAATCAAAAACATCTAGTGGGTATGATGAAATATAAACAAAGTTAATTAAAGAATGTGATTCTGAGCTAAGTAACATATTAAGCTATCTGTGTGTAACCAGTCGTTTATCAGTGGAATATTTCCTGAATGGCTGAAATATGCTGAAGTTAAGCCACTGTTTAAGAAGGGAGATAAAGAAATAGCATCAAATTTCCGTCCAATTTCACTGTTGCCAGCATTCTCAAAAATTTTCGAAAAAGTAATGTACAGTCGTCTTTATAACCATCTTATCTCAAATAACATACTGTCAAAGTCACAGTTTGGATTTCTAAAAGGTTCTGATATTGAGAAGGCTATCTACACTTACAGTGAAAATGTACTTAATTCATTAGACAAAAAATTGCAGGCAACTGGTATATTTTGTGATCTGTCAAAGGCATTTGACTGTGTAAATCACAATATCCTTTTAAGTAAACTAGAATATTATAGTGTAACAGGAAATGCTGCAAAATGGTTCAAATCTTATATCTCTGGCAGGAAACAAAGGGTGTTATTAGGAAAGAGACATGTATCAAGCTATCAGGCATCATCCAACTGGGAGTTAATTACATGTGGGGTCCCACAAGGTTCCATTTTGGGGCCCTTACTTTTCCTTGTGTATATCAATGACCTTTCATCAGTAACATTACCAGATGCCAAGTTTGTTTTGTTTGCCGATGATACAAACATTGCAATAAATAGCAAATCAAGTGTAGTCTTAGAAAGATCAGCCAATAAAATATTTGTGGACATTAATCACTGGTTCCTAGCCAATTCTTTGCCACTAAACTTTGAAAAAACACACTACATGCAGTTCAGAACTTGTAAGGGGTGTCCCAAGAGTATATGTCTAACATATGATGACAAGAAGATAGAAGAAGTGGACAGTGTTAAATTCTTGGGATTACAGCTTGATAATAAATTCAACTGGGAGGAGCACACCACAGAACTGCTGAAGCGTCTTAACAAATCTCTGTTTGCAATGCGAATTTTGTCAGACATAGGGGATATAAAAATGAAAAAGCTGGCATACTATGCTTACTTTCATTCCATAATGTCATATGGGATTATTTTTTGGGGTAATTCATCAAGCCAAGCTAAAGTTTTCCGGGCACAAAAACGTGCAGTAAGAATTATATGTGGTGTGAACTCAAGAACATCCTGCAGAAGCCTGTTTAGGGAACTAGGGATACTAACTACAGCTTCCCAGTATATTTATTCCTTAATGAAATTTGTCATTAAAAATATATCACTTTTTCAAACCAACAGCTCAATTCATGGAATCAATACTAGAAATAAGAATAATCTTCACAAGGATTTAAAGTCACTTAGTCTTGTACAAAAAGGTGTGCATTATTCAGGAACACACATTTTCAATAACTTGCCAGCAGCCACAAAAAGCTTAACAACCAATGAAATTCAGTTTAAGAGAAGCCTAAAGGATTTATTGGTGGCCAACTCCTTCTACTCCATTGATGAATTTCTTAGTAAAACCAACTGATTTGTATATAAGTACAACATAACTTCTGCACAATTTCAGTGCAGTAACGTGTTCACTGAAAATTTGTGTGTCTGTGTGTGTGTGTGGTTGTGTGTAAGTATAATCTAACTTCTGCACCATTTCAGTGCAGTAATGTGTTCATTGTAAATAAGTATTTCAGTAGTTGTATTACATGTTTATTACCTTATAAATAAATAAAAAACTTTTTTATTTTAAATTCAGTGCATTAGTATTTGTAAAATGACTCTTAGTGTTCATTAAAATATGACGATCATTCCACTTGGGACCTGTGGAATGGTACATTAGCTTATTTGTTTTAGTTGTAAATATTTGTCATGTATTGTTGTTTTTCTGACATGTTCCACATCCTGGAGGACCTCCTCACTACGGATCAATTGGAATGAAAGTAAATCTAATCTAATCTAATCTAATCTAAGGCCTGGCTCACCTGCATCTGACGTGAGCAGGAACCTAGCTGGGGTGGGTAGTGGAATTCAGGAAGGGGTTTGGGGAGGGGAGAGGGAGGGATAACAGCATAGGTATTGTAGAGGAGTGTGCAGGGACATGGTGCAGTCAGGATAGTGATGGGACAGAGGAGAAAAGTACAGAAGAGGAAAGGACTATGTGAGTGCATTAGCGGCATAGAAGGTATATGTAGTGCTATAATGGGAGCAAGAAGGGGTTATGCAGGTGGAGGACAAGGAATAGTGAATGCTGAGGCCAGTAGTGGGAGGGGGGGGGGCATTGTGAAGTAGTAATAGATGTGCAGCACATCATGCTATGTGGCATGCTCAGCAACTGGGTGGTCCCTCTGTCCCTTGGCCACAGTTTGACAATGAGTATCCAACAATGGTCATCCATGTGGACAGGCAGCTTGTTAGTTGTTATGCCCAGGTTGAATGCAGGTCAGTGATTGCAAATGATTGCATAGACTACATGGCTGCTTTCACAGATGGCCCTGCTTTTGACAGGATACAAGATGCCTGTGGCAGGACTGGAACAGCTGCTAGGTGGAGGATGTGTGGGACAGGCCTTGCATCTAGGCCTATCACAGAGATACGAACCTTAAGACAAGGGATTAGGAGCAGGGTTGGAATAGGGGTGGATAAGGGCATTGTGTACTTCAGGAGAATAGTAGGGAGGATATTTCTCATATCCAGGTACAAAGAGGGGTAGTCAAAATAGCAGTGGAGAATGTGATTCGGTTGTTCTATCCCTGGGTGGTACTGAGTCATGAGAGAAATAGTCCTTATGGCCATACCATGGCTATGTGGTGGATGGTAAATGACTGGTGAGAAAAGGCATCGGAGTTGTGTTTCTGGACAATGATGGGAGGACAGTTTAAGTCTGCTAATGCCTCATTCAGACCCCTGGCATATTTGCAGAGAGACTGCTTGTCTCTACAGGTGACAGCCACATGGCTAGGACAATACTGGGAGGGTAATTTCAATCTGTGAAAGCCTCATTAAGACCACTGGCATATTTACAGAGGGACTGCTTGTCTCTACAGATGTGACAACACAGATGGTTAGGTTGGATGGAAGAAACTTCTTGGTATGGAATGAGTGGCAGCTGTGAAGTGGAGGAGCTGTTGGTGGTTTTTATGTTTGATGTGGACAGAGGTAGTGATGTAGCCATCCTCAAGATGGATGTCAACATCAACAAAAGGGGCTTGTTGGTCTGTGGAAGACCAAGTGAAGTAGACAGAGAAGTGGGTATTGTGTTTCTGGAGAAACTGGATGGTGTGTTGTTACCCTTGGTCTGGTTCCTGAAGATGTCATCAATTAACCTGAACCATGTGCTGTGTTTGGGATTCTTTGTGGTTAGGAACAATTCCTCAAGATGTCCCATAA
Organism: Schistocerca cancellata; assembly: GCF_023864275.1. NCBI lineage: Eukaryota > Metazoa > Arthropoda > Insecta > Orthoptera > Acrididae > Schistocerca > Schistocerca cancellata. Next base: position 273,721,748 of record NC_064630.1, read on the forward strand.
ATAGGCCGGCAAAGGATGATGCCATGTAGGCATCCCATTACTGTATCAGGGGTTTGTTTGTAGATGATACCCTGTATAGAGAAATAACTGCTGGTGAGGATATAGTTGGCCATGATTACCAGGAAGGAAATTGTAGGTCTGGAGTCAGACATTAGGAAAGGTATTGTTCAGTAGTGGCAAGGCTGTGGATGTTGGGGATACTGTAGAGGGGAGGAGTCATTGGCAGTGATGAGCAAGATTCCAGGCAGTGAAGGAACAGGAAATGTGGAGAGTTGATGGAGGAAATGGTTGGTGTCTTTTATACAAGAGGGTAAGTTACAGACTGAAGTCACTGGCCCTTAAATGAACTTTGGGAAGCTTTAGAAATTAGGGGTGGTGGGGTAAGAAGAGAGGAGGGGAGGGCTTCTGGGATGGATCTAAGGATTTGAGGAGGGATTGGAAAATCTGCTGGATTTCTGGCATAGGTTCACTGTGGCAATACCATGGAAAACCTCCAATGGTATAACCATTTGGATTGGCCTGGTAATCTCTCTTCACTCAGGAGTGCTCAGAATAACAGTCAAATAAACTCTTTCCTGGCCAATTTGTAAATCCTTTGCCTTTGCTCTTTTTCATAGACTTCAGTGCAAGACTTTTATCTAAAAAAGCATGATGTCTTCAATTCTAATCTTCTGGTTGTCACTGATATTCTGGACTTGTCTTCTGTTAGTTTCTGGTGGGGCTTGAATCTTTTTAATAAGTCATTTAGCTCAGTCCAATTTGGTAAAGTAGTAAGTCTCATGCATACCAGGAAGTCAGCTGGTGTGAGCACTTCATCATTGGTCTAGGAGATAGGTCTCAAGCTGACTGCAGCTTCGGTGCCTACAAGAACAGTTTGAAGTCCCTCATCACATTGACTGCTTTGCCCAAGTACTGTATGAAGGTATTGTTTTACCAAACCAATGATTCTTTCCCACCATCCTCTCCACCAAGCCACACGTGGGGCAATTAACCTTCAAATGTTGATATCTGCTAGTATCCATGATTGGGCTATAAAGGAGTCAGTCCAAAGCATCATATTTTCAGTGCCACAGCTGATATCATTGCAGCAATAATGCAACAGCCTGATCCGCAACATTGTACAGCAACTCAAAATGTGAGACTGTTACTCTCTTGATGTGTGCTAAACTGTTTTCACTGCAAATTAGGTATGAATAAGTGTTCCCATGGTCCGTACACATTTAATACAAAGTGAAACATTGCAAAAAAAAAGTGAGTTTATGAGTTTCTGTTCTCAGAGGTTGAGATTCATCTGGATATAGATATATTAGATAGAAGAATTGCAAAAAAATGTGAGCTCATGAGTTTCTGTTCTCAGAGGTTGAGGTTCATCTGGATATGGATACATTACATAGATCCAGAATAAATGCCACGTATGACATTTTGAGCCAACCCAGCCCAATCCCAGAAGCCAAGTAGACCGAAGAAGCCTGCAGTAGCTCATAACAAATTTCTTTTGGTTGACATCGTCTATAATGTTTTTCCAGTAATAACTGTTTGTGGTAAATAAACAGTTGTTGTGTCTCTTAATGCACTAGTACTGTAGCATTCATTTTGATGTCTTGTCATTGGGTTCACCTTTGAGATAGTCTTGAAGAAAGACATTCTTACTAACACTGGACAAGAAGTGCTTGCTATCCATTGAGCTTTCAAATTGTTCTGGAAATGTAGGCTAGCTTTCCATGTCTCCAGGGAAGGACTCATTTAGTGGATGATAATCTGACTGTCATAGTAACTGCCTTGGAGGAGGGACCACATTATTTGTGCTTGATGATAACATTGATTCTGAGAATCTCTTTTTGATACCAAGAGACATGATGACAGGGTTGTGCTTCACTTTATAATATAATCTTCACATACAATTATATCAATACAGGTCTATTCAAAAAGAAGGGACAGATTTCAGACATTTATCGCTTCCAAACTACAAAAAACAGAAACACAATTCCAACGTTCATGGAAAGAGAAAAGTTCAAATTTTTATGCATCAATATGAGCACCATATATTACACAGCAAATATGAAAACAGAGATGCATTTCCTGCCATACACATGAAGCAGCTGGTCTCTCATCATCAAATTCACAGCTTCGACAATGCTGTGTCACAGACATTCAAGAGTGTCATGCATAGTGGGAATAAAAACACGGTCTTTTACATAACCTCACAGATACAGGTCACAAGGTGTGAGGTCTGGAGACCTGGGAGGTCACTGGCAATAAAGTTCATCTTCTGCTCCTCCTCTGGTGTCATCCAGGTAATGTTGGATGTGCTTACTGAATTTCTCATGCATTAATTTATAATCCATAGTGAGGCCTAGAAACATGGTGCCCCATTCTTTGAAAGAATGCCTTTGTTTCCTATAAGCTAGCAGAAACTATGGTGTGCAGCTACTCTGAAAATTTGTCATTAATTTCTGGATAATGTATGAAATTTCAGTAGTCGATTTAATCTCATCAATTCAAAATACTATGCTGGTTCTCTATTATGTGGGACAAATAATGTTCTAACTCACCATCTACTGTGTTCTCTGGGGATGCCAATTTTGTGGTACCACTGATGTCTGTGAGGCAAGCACTGCTCCTGCTTCACATCAGGTATGCCTTCTAGAATTATAACTACAGAAATGATAATAGTAACTTTTCCAATGATACACTCTGTTGAAAGAATACAAATACCCAACCTATAGTTTGATGTGCATGGCACATTAAGAAGAGTCCTGTCTAGAGGCTAAAGTCCAAATGTACAGCGCAGTCTCTCTCTTGTTGTCACTGCCGAAGAGTATCCACTTCAGTCTGATGTACAGTATACTGGATCTGCCATGGTCAATGACAGACTAACTCAAAGACTCAAGCTGAATTCCTATACTGTGATAAGGTCCACTCTAGGATGACCAACTCAATGAATTGTAACTGTGAACTCCAAAGTAAAAAGTGCAAGCTAAGGCATGGGACACAACTTAAGTAGTAGTGCAAAGTAATACAGTGTCTCCATGCTACTGGCTGCTCAGTAGAGTGGCACTATGCCTCTGCTCCATTGGCTGCTATGCAGAGTGATTTCCTGCCACTGCTCTGTCAGCTCCACATGATATACAACAAAGTCCATCATCTTTGGTACTGCTGTGGACAGCTGCTGGAAATCCAATGTGTTATCTTCACCTGATATTTATACTGTCCTGGTCACAACCCTTGTGTGAAGGGTGGACTAGATGACAGGCATAGTGGTGTGGGTCACAACAGTTCTCAAAATGTTCCTTCCCACGAATTGCTGTAGTCTATACTGACTCCAACTCAATGGTATTGAGGTGTTCTACTTGTACAATTGAATATGGTCTTTTATATATGTGTTTAAACTTTTTTCTTTACATGTCTATTTTCTTTGACCTAGCATGTCTTCGTACTAACACAAGCTCATTTACTCTGTATACTACTGTGAGCATAAGAAGATCATATGTTGTTTCCCTTCCCATGCCTCCTTCGTCAGATTTCTGTACCCATCTTTATTTTCCCTTCTCATAGAAAGTTTTCATTAGACAGGGTGGCACAGATGAAAGTAGTCCATGCAAGTATACAAAAAATACAGATAAAATACAGAAACAGAGAGCTGAAATGGATTTACCATTCATTTACAATGAAAAATACAGGTGGAGAAGATGCTGAAGTGACCCCTTACAACATCAACATACATCTGCACATCCTGCACAAGTCTAAGCATATTCAGATACACCGAGCATAAATTCAGATGTTGATGTCAGGAACTTCATGCTGAACTTGTCTTTCAGTTCCTGTATTGTTTGTGAGCCTGTTTCATAGACCTTGCTCTTCAAGTGTCCCCACAGGAAAAAAATCACATGTTGTTGGATCCACTGAATGTGGTGGCCATAAATATTTGCTGACAGGTTGATTTCTCAGTGGAGACATCAAGGACTCATGCCAGGGATATGTTAGACATGTGGCATGTTGCCCCATCTTGCAAAAAATGGTTCAAATGGCTCTGAGCACTATGGGACTTAACATCTATGGTCATCAGTCCCCTAGAACTTAGAACTACTTAAACCTAACTAACCTAAGGACATCACACAACACCCAGTCATCACGAGGCAGAGAAAATCCCTGACCCTGCCGGGAATCGAACCCGGGAACCCAGGCGCAGGAAGCGAGAACGCTACCGCACAACCACGAGCTGCGGACCCCATCTTGCAGGAAGAAGCAGTATTGTCTTTCATATTCAGGGAGTTGAGCACAAAATGCATTGAAAATTTCCATATATGCAACTGTGTTGAGGGTAGTGTCAAAATATTTTCAATGATGTGTGTTCCTGTTATGTAACACCAAATGCTGATTCTTTCATTGTGGAGTGGATGCTGACACATAATGTTGAGGTTCTCTATTGCTCAGTACCTCATGTTCTGTGAATTAAGAAAGATGAGGCCATGCTTCATCACTCATGATGTAATGGAAATGATCTAACAAACCATAATTAATTGGATAGATAAAAATTCTACTCACCAAGTGGCGGCAGAACACACAGATAGAAGACTGTTGTGATTGGCACGTTTTTGGAGCCAGTGGCTTCTTCTTCAGGTAGAAGGGTTGAAGGGGAAGGAAGAAGGGTGAATGAAAAGGACTGGAGAGGTCTAGAAAAAGGGGTAGATTTTGGGAAAGTCACCCAGAACTGCAGGTAATGGGAGACTTACTGTGTACTCTGGGGATGGCACCGCTTGATGAGCAGTTTTTTTTTATCTATCCAAATAAATAATTTTATCAATAATTGATTGTTTTGTTGTTATATTAAACCATCATTGCTGTTATTCAAAAGCCATGTGCAGTAATCTACATACTTCTGACTGTCATCCTCCAGTAATTGCAGCACAACTGACACATGATATGGCTACAAATTAAGACTTTTCAATATCTGCTGGCAACTCCTCCTACTTATATGTGCCTGTTGGGTCAATTTATGTGTAGACTTCTTTGGGCTCTGAATAATTCTTCAGTGGATATCTGCAATAACTTCTGGCGTGCAAACTGAAGGAATTCTTCATCATTTTACATTTTGCACAGATCTGTAGGTGCACCAGTTTTTATACAGACTCTGTATTGCTGTCTTTGCTGACCGTCCTCTATCCGGATACTTGACACCATATATAGTATGTGCCTTTCCTTAATCAAACCTGTTTTCACAATGCTTCCACAATTTCAATTCTGTCTTCATCGAGAGTTATTGTGTAAACTACACAGAGAAGTCTAACTTTACTGGAGAAATAAACTGAAATGTTGACAAAAAATGCTAACAATTGATTTGCATAAAGTGTCCATTGTTATAGCTGTTTATTTTATTCCAGAAGCCAAAATATTGCATTTGCATTCAAAGGAGAGGTGGGCTAACTGTGCTACCCTGAAAATGGTTCTTGGCTCTCATTTCATCAATATTTCAACTGGTCTGAAACCAGGTGACCCATGAGGCATATTAATTATTACCTCTTTGAACTGCTGAACACAGTATCATCAGCTCACATGTTTGCAGTTGCAATATGTGGTGGCACATATAATTCCTCTCTTAAACTCTTTCCCATGGGTTGGATGCTGGTCTCTACCTCAGAATGTATGCGGGCTCTTCTGCATTTCTACCCAGCATGTTTTTTCATATCTTTGACATGAATTGTGTATCACTGTCACTTAATATTCTCAAGTTTACATACTTTCTTAAAATAATCTATTTCCTTTCTCTCTGTAAGTGCTCTGCCCCTTGCTTGACTTAATGGGTAAAATTTCAGACTCATTAAAAATACCTCAATGGCTACTATACCTTGTACGGCTCTGCCTGTTGATGTTGTCAATGGACCTCATTGATCCACTGCTACCATTTCTTCCAATCCTGTAGGTATTATGTGGTGCATATAACCCTTTTGCTTGATTGCAGTAGGTTTCCCCTTCTGGCATTGGCACACGTTTTAAGCACCTTCCATACTATCTGGGCCTTATTGTTGAAGATACCATACATTTTTTTTTGCACCATAATGGGTGTTACTCTGATGCATGTATGATATATGCTTCTGTACCAAATGGCCCGGTATATACAACTTTTCTTGCTCCAGACAGTCATATGTTATTCAAGCAATCCAACACACATTCATTTGCACCCTGTCTGTGATTAATGTATTTCAGCAACTTAAGCATGAAGTTTTTTATGTTCCTTGCCTTGCATGTATGTTTGTACTTGTGGTTAAACAACACCCCCCCCCCCCCCCCCCCCCCGAGAACTATTGGTATTCTAGATAGTTCATTAGGTATAGTATTCTCTGAGCCTAGTATGTAAAAAGTGTGGAAACCAAGGTCCTGAAATGTAAGCATCCCATATGAGTCAAATAGTTGTGATGTAATTCACTACTCATAATAATAATTAAAGTTTTGGATTGGTAAATACTTTAGTTCTTCCCTCCACCAGGTTGTACTTGAATTTTAAGAAACTGAATCCTGTCACCAATGCTTCTTTTTCAGTGATGGAATATTTACTCCCCCATTTTCATTGTGCAATGGCAAAGGCTATTGTTTTGACCAAGTTTCCCTGCTCTTTTTCTTGAAATTGATAGAGATTAACACCAAGACCAAAATCTGAGCAGTCACTGCCCAAAAAAAATTCTTTTAGGTCTGGATGGGATAGGATGACTATGATGCTCAATTTCTGTTTGATTTCATCAAATATTTTCTTACATTCTACTATCCATTTCCAAAGGATTTGTTTTCATAGTAATTTTTGTAAGGTCTTATTATTTAACCCCTCATTCCTGTAAAAGCATCTCCAGAAGTTGCACAGGCCTAAAAATGAGTGCAATGGTTTCCGGCAAATTGCTTTCAATTTGTCCAGGTCAGGTGCAGTACCCTCCCATTTTATAATGTGGCCAAAAAAATTACACTCCTTCTACTGCATTCAGACTCCTGTAGGTTCACAGTCAATCTGGCCTCCTTAAAATGATCTAATACTTCCATGATCATTTCTAAGTCTCCCTTCATTCTTGGAGTAACTGACATGGTGCCTATCAATAACGTAATTTTACTAAATAGTTGATTCTCTGAAACAATATCTAGGGTATGGATGAAAGTGGTTGCACATATATTCAGTCCGTATTGTACCATCTTATATTGGTAGCAAATACCTGCATAGAGAAATGTCTTGTATTGTTAAGGTTCTTCATACATTTAGATTTGATGGTAACCTGCCTTTAAGTTCAGGCTGCTAAATAGTTTAGTGCCATTAAATTTCTGCAGGATCTTCTCTAAATTTTCTGAGTGGTCCAATTCCAGTTTTAAAATATGATTAACTTTCCCGTAATCTAACATAATTTTTTCACTTCTCTGTTACTTTTGTCCAACATAAATAATGGGCTATTATATTGGCTAGTCAACTTTTTTTGACTCAGTTGAGGCATCCATTGTATTTCTCCTTTTTCCAGCTTCATGAAGTGTGACTGCTGTGCTTTTATTCTGATTCTATTTGGTGGTGCCTTTATTATGCCCAGATTTCTGGAAAAGACTTACTTCCTTATACTTGATTTTTAGGCTGGATAATTTATTTTTATTCTGCTGCCTGCATTTTCCATTCTTCCAGTTTTCTGTGTAATTTTCTTTCCATCAGTTATCTATTCTTCTATATGCTATTTGAGACTGTTATATTCTATGTGATCTATTTTTCGCTACTTCACAGTTTTCCTTCATCACAGCCCTTTATATACTTGTAAATCCATGAATATCTTCTACCATATTATTCTCTTTAAATGTAATCCTTTGTTCTCTTTTGCTCTTCTATACTCTTACTGCATTCTCACCAAAATTAACCTCCACCTGTCATCTCCATAGAATCTGCACATAAATTTGATACAACCAAAGCCTGCACTGAACACATTTCCCTCTCTATTTTCACATCCAACAATAGTTGTCATATGCTGATAGCACTGATTGTACCCATGATCTTATACCTACTAAAATAAAATTTAAATAACTGATCTCTCTTTTTCAATAGCCCCTCATACAGACTTTAAAAATCAAATAAACATCATTTCCTGATTCTAATAGAGCTCACAACAGTATATTCCTTACTTTTATGTTTATTATCATCAATTTTTGTTACTTTTCATGTTACTCATCCTCTAATTACAGTTCTTGTTGCTCCATCTTTAACTTGTCCATGCATATTACCAGTATTTGTCACCTCCAATTCTAGATGAATCTTCTCCTAGCACTATATCTGGTTTTCCAATTCCTGAATATGGTTTTGTCTTTCTGCAGTCAAATGTTCCAAACCATGACTCACCCCTTCATTCATAGATGCCACACTGTTTCCAGGTTCACATGCCATGACTTACTTAAGCTTTTTGCCAATTTCCATACTATGTACTGTTTACAAGCTGCATGTTACTTTGGACATGTATTTCTTGTTTCACCTGATCTACTCAGTTTAAAAGTTGACAGTTGTTTCCATGGGTTCTATTACCATGCCTGCTCTGACTTATTGTGCTCCTATCACAGCAGTCTTTTTATCGAAGTTTGAACTAAAAATTTATCTTTGAATTGTTAACTCAGAGATACATTCTTCTCCCCAAGCCCATTCTGTATTCAGTATTTTGGTCTGCTGACTAAGATTTACTTCAATTTATACTTTTTCTTCTATTCAGTAATCTTGCAGGAAGGGCACATCTAAATCTGTGTAGCATTTTAGTGTCATTCATACACACACGTGCTACCCAACTGTGGGTCCCATTAATGTTCTTGATACAAAACTGATCTTTCTCTCTACTGTCCAACTGTGATGACAGCCTCTGCTTTTAAGGTTTCTAAAAATGCAATAGCATGGATCAAGCCTTTTAGATCAGATTTGTCAGTTCCGATGACACAAGAGTCGAGACACCCTAAGAGGGCAGTTCCACTGTGGATGCTATGTGACTCTGCCTTTAATTCCATTTTAACACATTCCCAAACGGCTTCTTTGATCTGGTTATTGTTCTTGGTGATTTCTTTCCTTGCTGTTAACTTCTATGTCAATTTACACTTTTGTGCTTTCTTCCTTAGATGAGTCTGTACTCTGCTGGATTTTCTCATCCATAACTGCAACTGTTTCAGATTGGTTTTGTAATTCTGTTTCCAATGCAAAAATTATTCCATGGGTGTATGTTTTCTAATTCCTTATTTTTTTCTACACATTTTTTCATTAATATTTTAATTTCTTTTTTTTCTTTTTGGACATTTGGTCCACTCTTCTTCCATTAATTCTTTAAGTGTTTCCTTCTTTTCTTTTTTCTCCTTTAACTGTTCTTCCTTCTTCCTTCTGTTCTTTCTTATACATTAACCACACCACCCAGTTCTCCTCCTTTCTTAACAAATGTACCTCAGTTCCATCCATTCGTCTTAGCCATTGTCGCTCCTGTTGTTTTTATTAATGCATTAAGTTGACCATGGCCTTCTGCATGGCTCAAGGATGCAGTTGATCATGATGGTGCCATCAGACCCTCACTGGTGCAGACCATACAGAGGCAGCAGCCGTGGCTGCTGTGTACTGAGGCTGGAATCCAATGTGGCCAGTGCCCAAGTCCCCAAGCCCAGAAGGCAGAGCCAGGAGCAAATACCAATGAGGGCCATGCTGACAGATGTTGGTGAGCAGCATGAGCAGATGCAGGATTGTAAGTGGCTCATGACCAGGAGCACTAACCATGCCAAATGGGAAGCACTGATATTGGTACAACCCAAATAGTATATTAAGTACAAGGAGCCATTTTGAATCCTCATCCAACAGAACCTCTAAATAGGCTTCAAATAAATCAATTTCAGAGAAAAAAAGGCCCCCAACAATTTCGGCCAGTAACTTATCCTGACGGGGCAAAGGGTAGATGTCAATGATGGTCGAGTGCTAGTGGAAATTTTAAAGTCGGTACAGATGTGAAGCTGACCATTTATTTTTCAACAACCACAAGGGGAGCAGACCACTCACTTGATGCAATAGTTTGTGTGACCACCAACAATCCAACAATGTCTGCCTGCCCAATTTGGATTTCACTTGATTGCACAAAGCCACTGGAATAGGGCGCACGTGTAAAAAGCGTGGTTTCACCATAGGTTTAGAGGTAATTTGAGCCATAAAATCAGTGACATAACCTAACTCATCCAAAAAAAGACATACGAACTCAGAACACAAAGAATCTAATTACTGGTAAGGGACTTGGTAGTGAACAAGGAGCACTGCATAAGCAATGGAAAACCCAAAAGCATTGAAAGCATCCAACCCTAACAAATTGTCAGCGCTAACATCATCCACTACATGAAAAGTCAAAGAAAAAACCACAGATTTATAAACAGTGGTAATCATAAATTTTCTCAAAATTGGGATACGCTGCTTGTTGTAACTCACCACTTGTCAATTAACCATAGATGATGCCGGAGATCCCAGGTCCCCATAAACCTGTGAGTTCGGCAGTGCAACAGCTACACCCATGTCCACTTGTAGTCTGAGCACTTTGTCCATCTGTCCATCATATGCAACCAATAAACAGTTTGTTATTATTTGCAAGCATGGGAGACACACAATTAACATCCACATCCACATCTGCAGATGAGGGTTGAGGGAGAGAGACACAAATTCTATATCTTTCTTTTTTCCTACAGTTGTTGCCTGTTACCCAGCACTTAGAGTATGCACCACTGTCATGTTGCACGCAACAGTATGGACAAGATGGGAACAGTGAGTGCTGCCACTGCTGTGGTTGTCGTTATTTGGCATGTCACTGTCCAGTGCATACCAGCAGCTGAATTTGCACGGCTGCCACATCATCCTCTCCTTGAGAACTATCTGCTTCTCAATGATCAGGAACAGGAGCCACCATGCTGATACATCACCAAGCCTCAATCTGGTCATCAGCAGCATGAGATACCATGAAAGATTGGGCAATATTTAATATTTCAGCCAAAGATGGATTCTTGCACAGTAGTCTGCATTGATGCAGCTCCTTATCAGGGGATAACTGAGTGATGGTGTCACAGACCATATAATCAGCATAGGATTCATGATGAGCATTGATAATAAACTGGCATTTATGACTGGTGCCTTGTTGTTGGGCCACCCAAGTCTAGTAGAACTGGTGTGGCTTTTAATGACAACAATAGAACTCTACACATGCTGCAATGATATGCATGTGTTTATAGTGATAATGTGACAATAATCTACATATTTTATCCAATTAGAGAGACACAGGTTCCAGGAGTGGGGATAACTGGCACAGCGACTTGTAGATTTGAGAGGAAATCGAAGAAAGGAACAAACCCTTACAGATGTTTGCATCAGTGACACCAAACACCAAAGGAGAGGAAGTATTGCTGAAGCCACTTCTCACTTCTTATAAGCCTCCCAGTGTTCAACCACATCATTGTAAGGGGGGAAGGGCTGTGGTTTCACTGACAGAATGAGAGCCTGCATAGTCATTGAGGTGACAAGTTCATGATAGCAGCTGTACGAGCCTGCCACTACTCAAGGAGAGACTTGAACACTGCCTCCATGGCCAGGAGAGCAAAAGGAACAACCAGTAGACTGAGAACTTGGAAGTGAACACCACACTCTTCACCAATAGTGCTGTAATTCTGGACGCAATCAATAGTATGGCTGCTAAGAACAAAAGTTTATTGATCCACATTCAAATAAACAACAAACATACAAACAGTACAATAACCAGTAGAACACAATCTGAAGACATGTACCTTCTGTGCTGTCCTTATATAGAGGACAGGTCCAGCAGAAGGCACAGTGCGTGCCATAGCATGTGTACAAGTTGTGGGCAGCCTCTGCAATCACTTGCAAATATGCCATTGGCAGAGTATTTGAGTGTAGCATGCTGGTGGCCTGCTGCTATGACACATTTCCAGAAATGTTGTACAGTGTTACAGCAAAAACTACAGCTTTAATTCTTCCATCACATACTTTTTGCTGTCTTGAAGTGCTATGACTGCATAGTGTAGCACGTTCTGAAATCTTGAAAACTGGTTCATGACTTCCCTGCAATTCCTCCACTGTTCAACACATAAATTCAATCCGATCCTCAGTTCAGAGTTGTATACTTCATACAGGCTATGTGGCACGTTATTCTGCATCCTACTTGGCACTCAACAATATGTATTCTCACAGCTGTTGTTGGTATGTAATCTCAGCCTTTTTAAAATAACTTTTAATTTTTATATAATGATACCAGTTTATTCTTTCCCACCAAATATTGTCCTGTCACTCATTGTTTCTGCTTAGGTATCACTGTGGGGAAACAAGTGCTGAACCATCATGTACACATCACTCATTGTTATTTTGGTAACTGGAGACAATACATTTAAGAAACAACAGAATAATCAAAACTTTTTAGTTCACCAAACATTTATTTTAGGTGACAAATAATTAATATAGGTACTTGCTTCTGCCTTTCTATAGCGCTCTGACCATTTTTCTACCTTCCAAACAATCACAAACATTTCACTCATTACAGTAACACCCACTCAGCTCTAAACATAATGTAAAGACCTCTAAAGACACAAAAATCTTTCTGTGATAACTTTATATCAGGCATGAGGCCATAATACTGTGCCCTTTGTCAAGATCACTAATCTCAGTGGATTTCACTATCTGTGGCCTGTATGATCACCAGAATGATTCCCAGTTCCTCTCTGCTCTGCTTTTATATTTTCTTTACCACCACACACACCTGTGTGTGCACATGTTTGTGTGTGTCTGTGTGTGTGTGTGTGTGTGTGTGTGTGTGTGTGTGTGTGTGTCATCAAAGTGAATGTTGTAGAGTCCAGATGCAAACTGTACAGGCCAGATGCAAAATGTGACAAGCTGACAATTACAGTTTCCTGGAATATATCATTTTCCAGTTTCCAAGTTGCCTAATCTTTGTCACAGCTGTGGCTTATATGACTAATGGTCATGGTAGATCTCACTAACTGAGATGTCTCTTGTTATAATTCATCCCTCTTTACTGAGGTCAGCTGAAGTTCTGTTATTGCTACAAAGCCTCAGAACATATCAGTCCATATTTCAGTTTGGATGACAAGAAACAATCAGATAAGAATACAATAGTTAACCATGTTATCAGATGTACGAGGGTTATTCCAAAAGTAAGGTCCGATTGATTGCCAAATTGAAACCACAGTGAACATCAGAAATGTTTTACTTGTAACAATTAGCTACACCTTTCAGCTACTTCTCTACGTAGTCGCCGTTCTGACTTAGACTTTTGTCATAGCATTGTACCAACTTTTCAATAGCCTCATCATAGAAGGCAGCCGCCAGTGCTTTCCGCCAATTCTCCACGCTGGCCTACACCTCGTTGTCTGTGTCAAAATGTTGTCTTCAAAGACAGCGGTTCATGTGACCAGAGATGAAACTCAGGGGGAGACAATTGCGGACTGTATTGTGGGTAATCTAACATTTCCATTTGAAAACGATGCAGGAGCATCTTCATTGCCCCTGCAGAATGCGGCTGAGAATTGTCGTGAAGATGAAACAGCACGACAGTTATGTAATGTTGGCTGCATAGCTTCAGGCGAAATTTCTCACCAGGCCCTCGTACTTGGCGGCAGACACTATTTTCTAGACATCTTTACGCACTCACTGCGAGCTCAGAAATGAGAAGAGCGACGTGATGCTAACTGGGGTTATACTAGAGACACTACCCAACACATCTGTGCAAAGCTTTATCGGATTTTCATAGTCGTTTCCATTTCGCGACCGATCGGACCTTACTTTTGGAATAACCCTCGTAGTATGTATTTGAACTACCTATTTGCAATATGTCTTCAGTTATCATTATATGATACCTACATTAGTAAATTATTTCTATTAGGTTTCAAGAATTAAGATTCATGTTGGTACTTGACAAGTAACAATATTTTATGCAAACAGACCTCTACTTTTACAACATGCACATAACTATTGTTTTGTGTAAGTTTCAGTATGATAATATGGTCATGTACATCTTAAGTTTATAATATTACCATAATAGTGAATAAATAAGATGAAGCAGCAGCCCCCCCCCCCCCCCTCCAAAGTAAGAACTTTTCTATTACTTTTGCTGTCTTAAACTTAGCTTGAGTACACACAAATAGTTTATCACTGTTTAAAAATTGTTAATTATTATGCAGTTTCTAACAGGTGCTTCAATTTTTAATGAATATCTCAACTTGTCCCACATATTTTAAGGTCTCTTTCATGATTGAGATCTATTGATTGTGATGAAGTTTAATAGAAAACTCATAATTGATAGGATACAGAGAAGCCTAATAGAAGTATTATGACAACTGAAGAAAAAGAGTTTGCACTTGACGAACGAGACAGTCTGTTAAACACCTTACTGGACCTAATAAGAGGAAATTTAATTCAATTTTCAAAGTTGACACCCAAAAAGTAAGTACTTCATTTCATAATATTAATGTGCTTCTGGATGTGTTAGTTAATAAACTCTCTCTCATGAAACTGATCAAATAGTCACATCACAAATACATCACAAGCACAAAAAATATGACCTCTCATGTGGTGTCCACATACACTTGAGAAATATTCTAGTACAGTTCAAGACATCAATTGTGACACACTGATTTTTTTAGTAACTAGATACTACATTTTTTCTTTTTGTAAAGTGTACAACTTTATGTTTCTCAGCCTTTAAAACAAGTTGCCAATCTTTACAATACGTTGAAACCTTGTCAAGTTCTGACTAAAAGCCAGTGTTGCTTTTGTGTGCAAGACTTGACTACGGAAAATTGCATCATGTGCAAAAACTCTCAACTTACTATTAATATTATCTGCCAGATATTTACTACATAATATGAGTATGAAGGGTCATAACATGTTTACCTGCAGTGCTCCTGAAGTTATTTCTACACTCCTGGAAATTGAAATAAGAACACTGTGAATTCATTGTCCCAGGAAGGGGAAACTTTATTGACACATGCCTGGGGTCAGATACATCACATGATCACACTGACAGAACCACAGGCACATAGACACAGGCAACAGAGCATGCACAATGTCGGCACTAGTACAGTGTATATCCACGTTTCGTAGCAATGCAGGCTGCTATTCTCCCATGGAGACGGAGACGATCGAAGAGATGCTGGATGTAGTCCTGTGGAACGGCTTGCCATGCCATTTCCACCTGGCGCCTCAGTTGGACCAGCGTTCGTGCTGGACGTGCAGAGCGCGTGAGACGACGCTTCATCCAGTCCCAAACATGCTCAATGGGGGACAGATCCGGAGAACTTGCTGGCCAGGGTAGTTGACTTACACCTTCTAGAGCACGTTGGGTGGCACGGGATACATGCGGACGTGCATTGTCCTGTTGGAACAGCAAGTTCCCTTGCCGGTCTAGGAATGGTAGAACGATGGGTTCGATGACGGTTTGGATGTACCGTGCACTATTCTGTGTCCCCTCGACGATCACCAGTGGTGTACGGCCAGTGTAGGAGATCGCTCCCCACACCATGTTGCCGGGTGTTGGCCCTGTGTGCCTCGGTCGTATACAGTCCTGATTGTGGCACTCACCTGCACGGCGCCAAACACGTATACGACAATCATTGGCACCAAGGCAGAAGTGACTCTCATCGCTGAAGACGACACGTCTCCATTCGTCCCTCCATTCACGCCTGTCGCGACACCACTGGAGGCGGGCTGCACGATGTTGGGGCGTGAGCGGAAGACGGCCTAACGGTGTGCGGGACCGTAGCCCAGCTTCATGGAGACGGTTGCGAATGGTCCTCGCCGATACCCCAGGAGCAACAGTGTCCCTAATTTGTTGGGAAGTGGCGGTGCGGTCCCCTACGGCACTGCGTAGGATCCTACGGTCTTGGCGTGCATCCGTGCGTCGCTGCGGTCCGGTCCCAGGTCGACGGGCACGTGCACCTTCCGCCGACCACTGGCGACAACATCGATGTACTGTGGAGACCTCACGCCCCACGTGTTGAGCAATTCGGCGGTACGTCCACCCGGCCTCCCGCATGCCCACTATACGCCCTCACTCAAAGTCCGTCAACTGCACATACGGTTCACGTCCACGCTGTCGCGGCATGCTACCAGTGTTAAAGACTGCGATGGAGCTCCGTATGCCACGGCAAACTGGCTGACACTGACGGCGGCGGTGCACAAATGCTGCGCACCTAGCGCCATTCGACGGCCAACACCGCGGTTCCTGGTGTGTCCGCTGTGCCGTGCGTGTGATCATTGCTTGTACAGCCCTCTCGCAGTGTCCGGAGCAAGTATGGTGGGTCTGACACACCGGTGTCAATGTGTTCTTTTTTCCATTTCCAGGAGTGTACATTTGTTGATGGATCTCCAATGAGGATAACATTTTGCATCTTCCTTACCTAGAAAACCTCAATCCTGTCACAGAACTGGTTTGATATATGCTATGATCATAGTTTCATTAATAATCATTGATGTGGTAGAGAGTGAAATTCTTTTTAGAATTCAAGAAGAACTGCATAAACCTGATTCTTATATGCATGGTTATTAGAACGTAACTTGAGCAAAGTGCAAAGTGGATTTCATATGGTCAGTGTTTTTGGTATCCATGCTGGTTGGCATAGAGCATTTAATCCTGCCTGAGATATTCAGGTGTTTCTTCCTCAGAATATTTGTACGTGTTAGATCAGTGACAGTGTTGTGGTTTTTTTTTCTTCTTAACTTGAAACACATTTGAATTTTTTATGCCTTTGTGATCTAAAATTCAGTCAATATATTACTATTAGTAAAGCCTCAGATACATTTACACTTGTCAGTTTAGTGACAGTTAAAAAAAAAAAGTAGTTAACTTGAAATAAATTTGGATTTTTGATCTCATAGTGATGTAAAATGCAGTCAACATATTAATATCAATAAATCTTGAGATTGTCTGGAAGTAGACAGTCTTATCATAATTATTGAATAATATTGCCTAGAACACAGAGATTATGGTTTACAGCCTGGCTCTCCCTCAATGATGCTTTTAATTACGTACTATTCTAGTCTTACTGGCTTATAATATGAACGCATGTTATTGCATGACTGTTACTAATGCAGATATTTTTCTATTCACATCCAACTTACTATTATGATTTAAATGATCTGAAGATGCTTGCTGAAAGTGACCAAAACTAGCCATCATGCTATTATTGTAGAATCTAAACTGCAATCTAGACAGTAAATGTTTTGATATTAAAAATTTTTTTATTCAACAACAACATAAATATCTTGTATATATTTTAATGTGTTTAAAACAACATTGTGTTTTGCTTAAAAGAGCTAATGACCAGCTACAGTATTTCTGCTCTTCAAACATTTAAAAAAATCAAGTTTAAAAGAAGTTATTACATAGGTTGGAACTTAAATGGTGGTAACACTGCTGTGGAAACACACTGCAATGGAATCTACTATTGTCGTTGATAGCACATGTTGTTGACATACCTACCTTACCTCTGAGCAAATGGACTTGCCTGTCCCATGTCACCGGCGTGTGCACAATCGCACAGTCACTTGTGAGCGAGCAGACTAACATAAGGCAGTCACTATGTTTTTGAAACAGGAGCAACAGAGTTGGATCAAGATTGAATGTGCCACAGGTTGTAGAGTATGACAATGCCATCAAGGTCTTCAAGAGGTGTACGGGGAATCAGCGTTGCCATACGGAACAGTGGCACATAGGGTAAAGGCCTGCAATGAAAGTCGGCAAACTGTGGCAGACATGCATCAGGCAGGTCATCCTAACGTATCTGAAGAAGAAGTGCATGCTGTTGCCATGTTAGTGGACAGTGATTAACACCATACAATTCGTGAGCTCACCCACAAAACTGGATTAGCACATATCACTGTGCTTTGCATCCTGAAGGAACACCTGGTCATGCAGAAAACTGCATCACGATGGGTTTCGTATGACTTGACAGAAGTGCAGAAATGGATGCATTATGATGCTGCTCAGACACACTTGGAGCACTATGAGCACAAAGGAGAGGCTTTTTTATGCTATCAAGAAAAGAAGGGGTCCCAGGAAAACAGAACCTTGAGGCACTCCATATCTGACCATATCTGGTATCAGTAATTTTAGATTTGTAAGACCCACTGTTTGTTTTAACCAAGACAAATTGTTTTCTATTGCTCATATATGATTTTATTAGCTCATAGCCAGTTCCTCTGATACCAAGGTTCCACAGCTTGGTGATGTTGACACAATCAAAAGCTTTTTTCTAGATCAAGGAACACTCCAGTTACATACTCCTTGTTCTCTATGGCCGTTATTATTTTGTCTATTAATTGTGCTGCTGCTACTGAGGCTGACTTGTTTTTCATAAAGCCATTCTGATTTTCAAATATTAAATTCTGTTGACTCAGGAATGTCATTAGTCTACTATAAATAACTTTCTCATCTACCTTAGAAAATGCAGGTAAGATTGAGATGGGGTGGTAGTTTTCAATTTTAGATTTATCACCTTTCTTGTATATCGGGGTTACTTGTGCTATCTTTAGACTATCTGGGGAACAACCTGATGCAATTACATCATTTACTGCTGTGGCCATGGCATGAGATATGTTGTCTATGCATATTTTCAGTGTACTGATAGACAATCCATCATAGCCTGCTGATTTTGTATCTTTTAATGACATTACTATGTTTTTGACTTCCTTGCTGTTGGTTGGGGCCAAGTATATGCTTTGTTTGATTGGAATGCCCTTATATCTATTTCTTAAAATGGTCATTGACAGATTTTGCAACAGAAGAAAAGTACTCATTAAAAACATTTGCAAGCTGACTTTGACATTTCATGATATGCCCTTTATGGTTTATAGTAAAATCACTTGTTGATCTGTCCTTACAATCCCTAAAGCGATTTATTACTTTCCAAACAGCTGAACCAGTGTTAGTAGAGTTTCTTAACATTGTGGCTACATATTTACTTTTACTTTCTAGCAGAAGATCTTTATAATAATCCTGTTAGCTCTTAAATTCTACCTTTAGTCTATTATTATTGTTATTATTTATCATTGCAAATTGGAAAAGTGTAAGTTTCTCTCTTGCTGTTTTTACTTCATGATTTATCCAGTTATTTTTTGTATCTTTTTGCAGTCATTTACTGTAAAGGTCATTTCTGGGCATGAGACATTGAAGCAATAATGAAAATCTGATGAAAAATCGCTGAAAGTAATGCTGTTATTTTCACCCCTTTGTAAGCTTTTCAGCAAACTGTTGAAATCTTTAACATTGTCGTCATGGGTGATTCTTTTTGTCACATATTGTTTCTCTTTTATATTGACATGAAGATTTTCAGCTTCTGTCAATACCTGTACTGCGTGGTGGTCAGAAATGGCAAGCTTCAGAACTGATGCACTGCATGTAAAGTGGGACGGGTTAGTTATAATGTTGTCAATGCATTTTACACTATTGACCTCTCTGGTGGGCTCCTTTATCAGAAATGTTAAGTTAAATTGAGCTAGTATTAGCATTAGTTTTTTAGATACAGAGTCATTGGACAGCAAGTCAATGTTTATATCTCCAGTTAGTATTATGTTAACCCAGCCATTTTTATTGCAGTGTTTACTGTCAATGTCAACAAGCAGATCCTTAATGAAATCAGGGTTATCAATTGCTGCAATGGTATCCAACTCGTTGTGCTTATTGCCAAGACTTTGAAAGTTCTGCTGAATTAATTTGAAAGTGAGTTTGGATTGTTGAACACTTGATGGGCGTGTCACCCTACCAGACCGGTTGTTTTTAAGAGTACAAGGGTTCTGCTGTATGATATTAGGACTAAGTTTCTCCTGCTGGACCATACAAGGAGATTTAGAGCTACTAGGCTGTCCAGCAGGGTTTACAAGTTTCCCTGGATTGTCAGCTGTAGCTCTTTGAGTGGCAAGTCCTGTTTGGGTGGGTTGTGCCATTCCATAGCAATGCACTTATTTACACTGCTTTGTGTGAGTTTCGTCTGATTTCATCAATAATTAATTTTTTCACAACCTTTTTACCTCTCTTGTTCACATGCATACCATGAGTTGTGTGCAGGTTTCTATCTGGGTTACTGATGTTTACCAAAGACACATTGCGAAATTTGTTACATATTGTTTTAAGCCTAACATTTGTTTTATGCACTTCCAAGTTCACAATAGATTGGTCCATTAGATCATGTCTCTGTGGAATGATAACGACAATTACTTTAGTGCCAGTCAACTTACCGAGTGTTGCTTTCATGTGCCTGATAGCGACATTTGCTTCATTTTTAGCCACATCATTTGTACCACAAATGATGACATAATCATTTACTGAGAACAATTCACTATCTTGCCCACACGGCTTCACTACAGCAGAAAGAGGTGCACCAGGTTGAGTGTGAGCCACAGCTGTGAAGTCATCTTGGATATTCGTGATGTTTTGAGCTATTTCACGACTATGACTGTCTCCATATATAAAAATCCAGGCCTTCTTGTACTTCTTGCTTCTTCTACTGCCGGTTTGGAACAGTTTCTTGCATACACTTTCATGGATTACACTATCATTTCTTTCATGAATTTCACTGTCATTACATTGAACATTTTGTTTATGTTCACTCACTAGGTTAGCATTAATACATGAGTTTGGGACTTGGAGTTTTTTGAAATTATCACTGGCAATTTTTTTTACAATTTCAACGGTTGGTTTTAGTTTGCACGGGTTTCAATGCTGCAACTTCCGCTATCGGTATTTCGTCAAGAATCTGATACTTGTTTTGAGTTATGATAGTCAGAAAGCATTCCTTGGTTTTTGATTTAGGCCTACTATTATTCAACAGGCACTGCCAATCAATTTTGTTCACCTTTTTATGTAGTAATGTGACCTCAGCTTTAGCAATACATTCAGCTATTGTTGTTTGCTGTCTTTTTACAAATTATAATTAAAGATTTCTTTTTCTGAATAACTGGATAGTGGAATAAGGTTTGTTGGATGACTTTTAGATAAAACATTAACTGCTACTGGATTACACTGTCTATTTTGCCAAAATTTGGGATTCTACTTTGGTATCAGTGTTTTAAATAAGAATACTAACTATGTTTAAACTAAATGAGTGCAAGATTTGCCAATATATTTCCTCATTAGCTGTTTGGATATTTCACTTATTTATATATAGTTTTGATTTACTTTATCAGGAAGTCAGTAATGGGATATATGTTTACATAGGAACAATGATAATGAAATAAAAAATTACTGGTGTCGGTAATTAGCACAGTTTTTAGGTAAACTGGCCACGCCAACAGATTATAAAAAATTACTGGTGTTGGTAATTAGCACAGTTTTTAGGTAAACTGACCACGCCAACAGATTATAACCAACCAAATGAATGTAATGGATAATAAAGTTATGGCTAAGCCCTGAGTAAATATTCAAGATTTCAGGTACTGTGCACATAATAAAAATAACACTATTGAATACATTTGAAAAGAAAATATAAATTTTGGGCACAAGGAAAACATAACAGGTGCCAAGAATCCACCTACTTTGTCACCATTTGTTGTGCAGTTTGAAAATCAAAACTGTTGTTGATAAGGTCACAGCAAACCACTGTTTGTAATTTAGCTTGATTTATTTGGACAAGCAATTGTTGTAAGAAAACTCCAAATGTTCATATAACTTAAGGGAAAGCAGCTTGGTTGTGAAGACAACCACTGGTTGTCAAGGACAATACCTACCTGCATTCTTTTAAATAATTTGTACAGTTTATATGCTAGGACGAACTTAAGTTTCACAATGTTGAAATGATTGCATTAATACCACTATAGTGCAGAATAGCAATATAGCTACAATACAATTAAATTTTCTTCTGTTGGACCACGTACCAAGGGAGAATAATTTTTCTACACTAAGTTGCCAGTGAGGATTTTGAAAAGAAATACATGAATGCACATATTTAATGACTCATTGAGGAAAATAAAATGCTAGTTGCCATTATGAAGGACAATTATGGCCTTAATCCACTATTTTACAAAATTTAATATTTCTTGCTGAAAGATTTTGCTTTATGTTATCATAAGCACCACATCATACAACTTCTCATTTTTACTGGCACAAAGGGCAATCATGTGCTGTAGTGATAACCAGAACCATTCATTCTTTAGTCTTATTCTTCACTCAAGTCATCTTTTTTATGCACATTATTTGTCTTTTTTAAGTGATTTTTCTATATTTATTGAAAATGTAACACGTTATGTGAGTATATATAATTTTCAGACATATTAAATATGCAAAGACTTTGTAGGAGTCTCTTAGCTAGTAGTTCTAATTCTAATTTTATAATTTTGCAGGAATCTGAAATCAACTGCATGTTCAGCAATGTACATGCCAGGTAATCTAGGGATTATTTCAAAAATGTCTTCTGGAAACATAAAAACTGTAATGGAAGAAGAAAGTGCTAGAAGAATTGACTCACGTGATGAAGATTCTGACTCAAGTGGAAAGACCTCCTTGGCAGAGCAAAGAAGTCATTCTAGTGAGGCTGCTGATATTTCTGGAAAACAAACAGAAACCCCTAAAGCTTCCACAGAACAGATCACAGAAGTGGAACCAATTGAATTGAAGGGTTCTTTTGTAATTCAGGAGAGTTCAATATTTACTCATTCTTCATCATTTTTGAGGGATATATCATCTGCTATGCTACACGCAGAGTCAGAAGAACTAGATGATGTTCTTCCCTTGAACACTGAATTACGTCAAATGTCCTCCCAAACATCTAATATATCAAAGAAATCTAGTTTACGTTCTAGATCTTCTGACATAACTGGCAGATCTGAGAAATCTTTTTTGTCACAGGAAAGATCCAAGGTAAGATTTCAGGATAAAACCACTGATACACTGCAACAGAAATCTTCAAAACAGCCAGAAAAGGAATAAGACTTTTCATAGAAATACATCCAAAATATCGTATTTAATCATAATGCTAAATAAATGGAATAGTAAGAGCAAGAGCATAAATTTGAAAAATCTTCCACTATGTCACTTTCATTTTTGAGTGCAATTGTTAAATTGCCTACATATTTGGAAGAGTGTGTTAATACAGAGTGTTATGAAATCAAAATTTGTTTTTAATTTTTTGCACATTTTAATGATTACACTACTCCAGCCATTAATTTTTAGTGTGCATTTTTTGAATCATGTATGTACTGGAAGTGATGGGGCCTCTACTCTTGGCACAGTTTAGGAGAGACAGTTTCTGTGTGTAGAACTTTGTGAATTGGTATTGATATTTCAGTTATTTGTATTTTATTTATTGGTCCTGTTGTCTACAAAAGCATCCTTTGCATAAGACATTGGAAAAGTCAAGTTATAAGTAGACTTCTGAAGTGATTTCTAGGCATACTTATTTAAGTTAACAATAATGCACTTTATATATTATCAAACAATGGAAAATCCAGGATGGAATGTAACAATATTATGAAAAGGAAAGTTGCTACTCATCATAGAGGGAGATGCTGAGTCGCAGATATGCACAACAAAAAGACTGTCACAAATAAGCTTTTCGCCAACAAGATTTTTGTCAACAGATGACAGTCACACACACACACTCATGCATATACAACTCACACACATATGACTGCAGTCTCTGCCAACTGAAGCCACACTGCAAGAAGCAGCAGCAGTGTATGTTGGGAGCAGAGCATGATGGGAGTGGCCACTGTGTGGGTATAAAGAAGAGGGTGGAGCAGAGAGGGGGAGGGACAGTAGGGTAAGGGTGGGGGACAATGAAGGGCTGCTGGGGAGTACGGGGATGAGGTGGGAGAATGTTGGGCAGTTAAGTGCAGTGAGGTGAGGAGGTTAGATAGAGGGCAAGGGAGAGGTGCGAGGGTGGGGGGTGGGGGTAGCGGAAAAGGAGAAAAGTAAAGAGACTGGATGCATGGATGCATTGGTGGAATGAGGGCTGTGGAGTGCTCAGATAGGAACAGGGAAGGGGCTCAATGGGAGAGGACGATGGATAATGAAGTTGAGGCCAGGAGGGTTATGGGAACATAGGATATATTGCACGGAGAGCTCCCACATCCACAATTCAGGAAAGCTGGTGTTGGTGGGAAGGATCCATATGACACAGGTTGTGAAGGA
The DNA here is from genome assembly GCF_023864275.1 of Schistocerca cancellata. Classification (NCBI taxonomy): domain Eukaryota; kingdom Metazoa; phylum Arthropoda; class Insecta; order Orthoptera; family Acrididae; genus Schistocerca; species Schistocerca cancellata. Next base: position 273,745,891 of record NC_064630.1, read on the forward strand.
GTCGTTGAAATGAAGGACGTCGTGTTGTGCAGCGTGCTCAGCAATATGGTGGTCAAATTGTTTCTTGGCTACAGTTTGTTGCTGGCCATCATGTGGACAGACAGCTTGTTGGTTGTCATGCCCACATAGAATGAAGCACAGTGGTTACAGTTTAGCTTGTAGATCACATGACTGCTTTCGATGGGATAGGTGATGTTTGTGACCGGACTGGAGTAGGTGGTGGTGGGAGGATGTATGGTACAGATCTTGCATCTAGGTCTATTACAGGAAGGGCCATTAGATAAGGAGTGGGAACAGGGGTTGAGTGGAGATGAATGAGTATTCTGTGTAGGTTCAGTGGATGGCAGAATACCACTGTGGGATGGGTGGGAAGGATAGTGGGCAGGATGTTTCTCATTTCAGGGCATGACGAGATGTAGTTGAAACCCTGGCAGAGAATGTAATTCACTTGCTTCAGTCTTGGTTAGTTCTGAATTATGAGGGGAATGCTCCCCTGTGGCTGGATGGTGAGACTTTGGGAGGTGGTGGAGGACTGGAAAGATAAGGCACGGGACAGTTGCTTTTGTACAAGGTTGGGAGGACAATTATGGTCAGTGAAGGTTTCAGTGAGACCCTCAGCATATTTAGGGAGAGATCACTTGTAACTGCAGAAGGGATGGCCATGGGTGGCTAGGCTGTATGGAAGGAACTTCTTGGTATGGACCGAGTGAGGTGGCTCAGTGGTTACTGCACTGGACTTGTATTCGGGAGGATGATGGTTCAATCCTGCGTCTGGATGTCCTGATTTAGGTTTTCCGTGATTTCCCTAAATCATTCCAGGCAAATGACTGGATGATTCCTTTGAAAGAGCACAGCCGACATCATTCCCCATCCTTCCCTAATCCGATAAGACAGATGACCTCGCTGTTTGGTCTCCTCCCCCAAACAACCCAACCCAACTCTTGGTATGGAACGGGTGGCAGATGTCCAATGGAGGTATTGCTGGTGATTAGTATAAGTTTGATCTGGACAGATGTACTGATGTAGCCATCTTTGAGGTGGAGGTCAACATCTAGGAAGGTGGCTTGTTGGGTTGAGTAGGTCCAGGTGGAGAAAATGGGAGAGAAGCCATTGAGGTTCTGGAGGAATGTGGATAGGGTGTCCTCACCCTTGATCCAGATCACAAAGATGTCATCAATGAATCTGAATCATGTGATGGGTTTAGGATTCTGAGTATTTAGGAAGGATTCCTCTAGATGGCCCATGAATAGGTTGGCACAGGATGGTGCCATATGGTTGCCTGTAGCCATACCTCAGACTTTTTTAGGTAATACCTCAAAGGAGAAGTAATTATGGGTGAGGACATAGTTGGTCATGGCGAGTAGGAAGGAAGTTGTTGGTCTGGAATCCGTTGGGCGTTGGGAAAGGTAGTGTTCAACAGGGTAATGCCATGGGCATTAGGGATGTTAGTGTTAAAGGAGGTGGCATCAATAGTGATGTGCAGGGCACCATGTAGTAAAGGGACAGGAACTGTGGAGACTTGGTGGAGGAAATGCTTGGTATCTGTTATATAGGAGGTTAGCTTCCAAGCAGTAGGTTGGAGGTATTGGTCTACAAGAGCAGAGATTCTCTCATTGGGGGCACAGTAACTGGACACAATGGGGCATCTAGGGTGTTTGGGTTTATGGACTTTAGGAAGCATGTAGAAGGTAGGAGTGTGGGGAGTGGTAGGGATGAGCAGAGATGAACTCTGGGAAGAGTTTCTGGGATGGCCCTAAGGATTCAAGGAGTGACTGGAGATCCTGCTGGATTTCTGGAATGGGGTTACTGTGGAAAGCTTTGTAGATGGTTGTATCTGATACCTGGTGGAGTTCTTCTGCCAGGTAATCCTTGCAGTTCAAAACAGCAGTGGTAGAGCCTTTGTATGGAAGTAGGATTATAAGGTTGGGATCAGTTTTTAGATGGTGGATTGTGGTTCCTTCCACAGATGTAAGGTTAGTTTGCATGTTGAGGGATTTGGGAATGATGGTGAGGCAAGGTTTGAGGTTAACAAATTCTGGAAAGTTAACAGGGGTTGATTTGGGGACAGTGGGGGTGCACCACAGTTGGATGGATGACTGCAATGTAGATATCAGGAGGAGGAGAGAAGGCCTTTAACAAGTCCTGCATGATTGAATTTGGGAGTGGGGCAAAAGGTGAGGCCCTTGGAAAGGACTGATATTTCTGTGGGGCTAAGGCTTTTCAGGGGAAGGTTCATGACTGTGTTTCAGGCCTGTTTAGGTTCTCGATTCTGTGGGTTGGTGGGAGAGGGTTTGGGGGGGGGGGGGGATAAATGAAATAGGTCTGCAAGACAGGGTATGTCAGCTATGAGGGAATGTGGGGGAGATTTGGAGGTTTTTGTAGAGGTGGTGGACAGTGATACTCCAAAACAGGAGTAGGAAGTGAGTAGGTTGGAGAGTTTTTTGAGGTGGCGCTGTGCATGTTGCTATTCTTCCTGGTGGGCAAGAGTTTCAATGTGTGTTACGGGTTCTAGGGACTTGGGATTGCATAACAGAAGAGTTTTGTGGATGGAGAGAAGGTACCACATGAAAGTTTGATCTTGGTTGATATGGTTTTGCAGGACTATGTTGGTGATGGCTAAGGATTGGTGGAATCTGAACAAATTGAGGTCACTGTGGAAGGAGGGGTGGCAGCCAGAGATGGGTAATTTGATGGTAAGGCCATTTGGAGGGATTCCATGAGCCAAGCAACTTTAGACATTAAGTATTTATGCAGGATGAGACACTAACTATTGCCACCAAGAATAACTCCGAAAGTATGAAGTATGATATGAGCTGAAAAGTTTGAGGGTCAAAAGTTGCATGGAACACCAGGGGCCACAATACAACGTTGTTGGTTTCTTGTTGCGGGGAGGGGGGCGGGGGGTCACTTCAGAGACATGAAGGTCAACTTTGTTTTTTTAAATACACTCCTGGAAATTGAAATAAGAACACCGTGAATTCATTGTCCCAGGAAGGGGAAACTTTATTGACACATTCCTGGGGTCAGATACATCACATGATCACACTGACAGAACCACAGGCACATAGACACAGGCAACAGAGCATGCACAATGTCGGCACTAGTACAGTGTATATCCACCTTTCGCAGCGATGCAGGCTGCTATTCTCCCATGGAGACGATCGTAGGGATGCTGGATGTAGTCCTGTGGAACGGCTTGCCATGCCATTTCCACCTGGTGCCTCAGTTGGACCAGCGTTCGTGCTGGACGTGCAGACCGCGTGAGACGACGCTTCATCCAGTCCCAAACATGCTCAATGGGGGACAGATCCGGAGATCTTGCTGGCCAGGGTAGTTGACTTACACCTTCTAGAGCACGTTGGGTGGCACGGGATACATGCGGACGTGCATTGTCCTGTTGGAACAGCAAGTTCCCTTGCCGGTCTAGGAATGGTAGAACGATGGGTTCGATGACGGTTTGGATGTACCGTGCACTATTCAGTGTCCCCTCGACGATCACCAGTGGTGTACGGCCAGTGTAGGAGATCGCTCCCCTCACCATGATTCCGGGTGTTGGCCCTGTGTGCCTCGGTCGTATGCAGTCCTGATTGTGGCGCTCACCTGCACGGCGCCAAACACGCATACGACCATCATTGGCACCAAGGCAGAAGCGACTCTCATCGCTGAAGACGACACGTCTCCATTCGTCCCTCCATTCACGCCTGTCGCGACACCACTGGAGGCGGGCTGCACGATGTTGGGGCGTGAGCGGAAGACGGCCTAACGGTGTGCGGGACCGTAGCCCAGCTTCATGGAGACGGTTGCGAATGGTCCTCGCCGATACCCCAGGAGCAACAGTGTCCCTAATTTGCTGGGAAATGGTGGTGCGGTCCCCTACGGCACTGCGTAGGATCCTACGGTCTTGGCGTGCATCCGTGCGTCACTGCGGTCCGGTCCCAGGTCGACGGGCACGTGCACCTTCCGCCGACCACTGGCGACAACATCGATGTACTGTGGAGACCTCACGCCCCACGTGTTGAGCAATTCGGCGGTACGTCCACCCGGCCTCCCGCATGCCCACTATACGCCCTCGCTCAAAGTCCGTCAACTGCACATACGGTTCACGTCCACACTGTCGCGGCATGCTACCAGTGTTAAAGACTGCGATGGAGCTCCGTATGCCACGGCAAACTGGCTGACACTGACGGCGGCGGTGCACAAATGCTGCGCAGCTAGCGCCATTCGACGGTCAACACCGCGGTTCCTGGTGTGTCCGCTGTGCCGTGCGTGTGATCATTGCTTGTACAGCCCTCTCGCAGTGTCCGGAGCAAGTATGGTGGGTCTGACACACCGGTGTCAATGTGTTCTTTTTTCCATTTCCAGGAGTGTAGGTTGCTATAGTTTGGTATTTATTTTCTGATAGCAGCTATCAAGACAAGTCCAATGATATGTAACAGTAAGGTTTTTGAAGGTCAACCGAAGTCAAAAAGGTGGCATGAACGTCGATTTACAGAAGGTGTTCAAAGTGATGACCATCGGTATCAATGCAGTGCTGCAATCTTCTTATAATGGATTGAGTGGTATTCCTTATCACTTTGGCACTTATCAAAGCACATGCTTTGACAATTCTCCCTCACATATCTTCAGGTGTAGTTAGAACATCTTTATAAACAACATCTTGTACGAATCCCCATAAGAAAAGACCCAGAAATGTCAAGACTGGCGAATGAGCTCTGTGTCCAATCCAATGATATGGGAATTGTCTCTGAAACCCATTTCTAGCCATCAGCGAAAAATGCTGGACGCACATTGTGTTGATACTACATCCTGTTCCTTGTTCCTAAAGGTATTTCTTCCAATAACAGACCTAATGTTTATTGCAGGAATGTAGTGTACTTCCTACCACTAAGATTTCCTTCAATGAAATAGGGGTCTATAATTCTGTCCTCCAAAATCTCACACCACACATTCACTGACCATGGTTTTTGATGCACACTGTGCCACAGCCAACATGGGTTTGCAGTTGCCCAATAATGCATGTTATGCAAATTAAAATTTTCGTGGTTTGTGAATGTAGCCTCATCAGTAAATAAAATCAAATTAATAAATGTGTTATCTCTCTGAATCTGAAGTTGAGCACATCAGAAGAATGTGATGCATATAGTCTGTACCAGTTAATTCTTGGTGGAGAGTGATACGGTAAGAATGATATTTATGGTGATGCAGAGCACGAACAACACTACCCTGGCTCATGCCAGATTCGCTTGTGATTTGATGTGAACTAACACAAGGATCTCTAACAACAATGGAAAGAGTGCCAATTTCCATTCCTTGTTAGTAAATTTCCTTGGCTACATATGTTTCCGATGTGTTAAAGATCCAGTTGTTCTTAATTTATCATACATATATTTAAATGTACAATGTGTAGGGTGAATAGGTTGAGGATATCTTTCAGCGTATAAGTCTCTAGCTCTCACTGAATTTTGTTGGCATTCTCCATAAATGAGAAGCGTATCGACCTGTTCTTCGAAAGAATATATCATTCACATTCCCTTGATTTGACGATATTAGTCTTACCATTCCTATTAGTGTTGTATTGTGAAACTGTCAAATGGTATTTACATGTCAATGGCACGTTAGATGGATACACCGTATTCGGTGAATATTTACTATTTGCACGATATATGAGAGAGAATGGTCAGAACATGTGCTTCGGAAAGTGCCAAAGTGATAAGGAATACCACTCAATCCATTATAAGAAGATTGCAGCACTGCATTGATACCAATGGACATCGCTTCGAACATCTTCTGTAAATGGGCGTTCATGCCACATTCAGAGACCATACTGTTACACATCACTAGATTTGTCTCAATAGCCACTATCAGAAAATAAGTACCAAACTATAGCATCCCATTTAAAAAACAAAATTGACCTTAGTATCTCTGACATGACCCCACCTAAGAACATCATATTATGGCCCCTGTTGTCCCATGCAACAACTGTCCCACAAACTTTTCAGCTACTATCATACTTTCAGACTTATTCTACATGGCAGTACTTAGTGACTCACCCTGTATGACACAATTTATGAATTTAAATATTTTTCAATAGAGCAAACTCTGTGACAGTTACAATGTACTGTCTGAAAATTCATCTGCCACCAACCTTTTCTAGATGTTTGTCTGCTATTCAGTATCTTTTGTACGAGGGTTGTTTTTTAAGTAAGGGCCATTCGCGCGTATAGTCCCGTAGTTCGCGCGGACGCTGCAACAAGCCACCCCGCCACTTGCTGGCATCCTTCCCGTTCACAATGATGCAAGTGGCAGCTCTGTAGCTGACGTGTATGCATCGCTGTGCTACTTTATAATGTTTACGATTATTGAATCGCCTGCCACGTGTGAGATACGATCAGTGATACGTTTTTTGACCGCGAGAAGCCTATCAGCTGCAGAAATTCATCGTCAGTTAACAGAAGTTTATGGCTTGAATGCAATGAGTGAAGGTAAAGTGCCTCAATGGGTTAGAGAGTTAAAAAATGGCCGTCAAAACGTCCATGACGAAGAACGCTCAGGCCGGCCATCTGTGATCACTCTTGATTTGGTGGCTGCAGTCGAAACAAAGATTCGTGAGGACAGAAGATTCACAATTTCCACTCTTTCTTTGGAATTTCCACAAGTTTCAAGATCAGTTTTGTACAAAATTGTGTCTGAAAACCTAAACTTTAAGAAACTGTGTTCTCAGTGGGTACCCAGACTCCTCACAGAGGACCACAAAGGGAAGAGATTTGCCACTTCATTGGACTTTTTGATTCATTACGAGGAAGAAGGGGATGACACGTTGAGTCAAATGAAACATGGGTATCCCGTATCACTCCCGAAAGCAAGCGACAATTGATGGAATGGCGACACACAACCTCATCCGTCAAGGTCAAAGCCAAACAGACGCTGTCAAAGCGCAAGATTATGGCAACTGTGTTCTGGGACCGGTGCGGTGTTTTGCTAGTGGACTTTATGCCACTAGGAACGACAATCAACTCAGATGCCTACTGTGCAACTATAAAGAAGATCCGCAGAGCAATTCAAAACAAAAGGCGCGGCATGCTGACAAAAGGAGTTTTGCTCCTGCACGATAACGCTAGGCCTCACACCTCTCAAAAGACTCGGGATCTGATTGATTCTTTTGGCTGGGAAGTTTTGGACCATGCACCATACAGCTCCGATCTTGCTCCTAGCAATTTTCACCTCTTCTGGTACCTGAAACACCATCTTGGTGGGCAGCGCTTCAATGACGACGATGAAGTGAAAGCGGCCGTGAACTCTTGGCTGTCGGAGCAGGCGACTGAATTCTTTGAAGAGGGAATTAAAAACTTAGTTGTACGGTATGACAAGTGCTTAAATAAACAAGGAAACTGTGTAGAAAAATAGGTAAAAGTGTGTAGAATCAGGAAATAAAAGTTTTTTTACAAAAGTATTTGTATCTTTTTTTTAAAATAAAAATGGCCCTTACTTAAAAAACAACCCTCGTATTTGGTGTAGAGTGTTCTGTTCTCATATACACACAAATGAAAATAAAAGTTGACCACTTCAACATTGTAAAACAAAGGCTTTAGAAATAGTTAAGATAGAATTCTTTAGAGTAATGAAGAAGGAAAGTAGGTAGTAGACAAATGTTAAAAGCCAAGAGAAATCTTTCTTCTCTTACCAGTAGTGGTAGTGGTAGTAGTAGTAGTAATAGTAGTAGTAGCACCAGCAGCAGTAGTTTTATTCATCTTCATCTTGAGGGAAGTCATTTTCCTGTATAAGCTGTTTTATTTTTAAAGAACAACTTTCCTTCTTTATTTAGCAATTAGCCATTTTCATCACATTGAACATTATCAAGCTACCTGTTAGCTGGACAACCTGTAATAGACAACTACAAAATGTTTAGGGAAAATTTAAGTGTGTATTGAAAAGATGGGCTGAGGTGTAGTTGTTGAATAATTTTGAACTCTTCTTTGCAATTCATGTATTCACTTTCTGTTACCATTTTAACAGCCGTTACACTCCAACTAACACATTAGCCTTGTACAATGTCTCCTGCATACTTTGGCTATCAACCAATGACAAAATCATCTTCTTAGAGAAGTCAATATATCAGTCTCCAATTCCCTGGAGGTTCCATTGAGTGGAAATTATCTCCTAGATGGAACAGAAGTGGCATGGAATAACCAGTCGCTGCTGCAAGTGTCACAATGTGCTGTAATATCACTGCCCGCATCCCTCTTTTTCATCATTCCAGAATACTGAAAACAAAACAAAACAAAAATTCCACACACAGAATACAGGTCACAAATGTCTAACAAACTAAAAAAGAAAGTTGCTTAAAAAGCTGCACATTCATTGCTCAGATGGGAAGGGAAAGGTATAACATATTTCTTTAAGCAGAAAGCAGTCTCTTGAACCTCACAGCCCCCACTTAGATAGATGGTATTGCAACAGTCTCATTCAACTTGTCTTTTGTCCCACACAAAATGTTATACTTCAAAATATTGTTGCATAAGCAGCTGAGTAGCACCACGGTGTAGTCGTTATGATACTAAACTGTTGCAAGGAGGATTGTGAGTTCAAAACTTACCTGGCCTTTACAATTTTAATTTCTATACTTGGTTCAAGTACATTCTAGAAGTATCTACAAATATCAAGAATTATTGTACTGGAATGTTCTGTAGTTGTATATGTATTGTATATGTTCTGGCCGGAGGCAGTTTTCTCCGCGCTCTTGTATGTGCAAGGCTGAATAAACCTTCGTTAAGTGAAGTTAGTGTTCCTCATTCATCTAATTACACCTTCTTCTATGTGACATTATTCTGGTGGAGGTACTGGGTATTGGAACTTGTTATAGTGCACATTACTGACGACACAGTGGCTCCCATCAGGCCATGACAGAGCCGGATTAGCACTGGAGACCATCAACCAATAAGCCAAAGAGCATACCATGTGTCAGCAATGGAACATCGAATAATTCGTGATGAGGTAGAGAAAATGATGAAGAACAACATCATTCAGCCTTCACAGAGCCCATGGTCATTGCCAGTAGTCCTCGTCAGGAAGAAGGATGGCAGTTGGTGCTTTTGAGCTGATTACAAGAAGCTTAATAAGATAATTAAAAAGGATGTTTACCCTCTTCCACGAATTGATGATTTACTAGATTGTCTGAAGGGGGCCAAGTTTTTCTCAACCATGGGCTCAGGATACTGGCAAATCGAAGTAGACGAAGCTGATCATGAGACAACTGCATTCGTCACCTCTGAGGGCCTGTATGAATCTAAGGTAATGCCGTTTGGTTTGTGTAATGCACCAGCAACTTTTGAATGGATGAAGGTTAATCTTCCAAGGCACCTGAAGTGGACAATGTGTCTTTGGTATTTAGATGACAGTATAGTGTTCTCAGAGACATTTGATGAACACACAAAAAGACTGAAGGCCATTCTTAAGTGTCTCCAACAAGGCAGACTGAAATTTAATACAAGAAAGTGTCTATTTGGAGCAAAAGAAATCAAAATACTTGGACATCTTGTGTCAAATGAAGGTGTGTGGCCAGACCCAGAAAAGGTGAGATCTATAACAGAATTCCCTATTCCTAAAAGTATTAGAGATGTGAGAAGCTTCCTCGGATTGTGTTCTTATTACCGTTGTTTTATCAAACACTTTTGTATCAATGCCAGGCCACTCCAAGAGTTCTTAGAAGTCAATAATAAATTTATCTGGGGTGGTGCTCAACAAGATTCTTTCAATGTGCTGCGAAAAGCTCTGATGACTGACCCTGTACTTGGTCTGTATGATGAGAGATCACCTACAGAACTACACATAGATGCCAGTGGGTATGGGATCGGTGCTGTTCTGGTGCAAATTTCAGATGGACAAGAAAAGGTTATAGCCTATGCTTCTAGGACACTTACAAAAGCTGAGAGAAACTACTCAGCTACAGAAAGAGAATGTCTTGCTGTGATCTGGGCCAAGTGCAAATTTCGACAGTATCTCAAGGGGAGGCCATTCACAATTGTTACAGACCATCATTCACTTTGTTGGTTGACAGGTCTTAAGGATCCAACAGGATGGCTCGCCAGGTAGGCACTACGTCTTCAAGAGTATGACGTTACCATAGTGTACAAAAGTGGAAGAAAACACCAAGATGCCGACTGTCTCTCAAGAAACCCTGTGCAAGATCATCAAGACTTTGATGAAGATACTGTCTCACTGCACTTCAGGATCTCTCTGCTGAGCAGAAGAAGGATGCCAAGATATTTCAAATTATTCTTGCCTTAAATCAGTCAGAGGATGTGAAAGGACAATGTAAGGTAGTTAATGGATTACTTTGCAAGAAAACTTTGATCCATTTGGAAAGAGGCGGCTACCAGTGATTCCTAAACACATGCGCCTAGATGTTCTACAGAAATTCCATACACACCGGAGGTCAGACATTTAGGATTTATTAAGACATATGATAGAATCCACAAGAGATTTTTCTGGTCGGGTTTATTTAGGAGTGTCCATCACTATGTGTCACATTGCTGAGAGTGACAGAGGAGAAAGGCAGTTCCTCAGAAACAACCTGACCAACTCATACCAATTCCACAAGCCTAAATGCCTTTCCAGAATGCTAGGATTGACCTCCTGGGACGATTTCCAATGTCTGCTAGTGGCAATAGATGGATTATTGTTTGCACTGATTATCTGACACACTATGCCATTACAAAAGCCGTGAAAATGACCGAAGATTCCGAGGTAGCCAAATTCATTGTAGAAGACATTGTATTAAAACATGGTGCCCCAAGGTTGTTAATTAAGGATCGAGGGAAAGTTTTACAATCAAATCTTGTGACAGAGATAAACCGTCGATGCAACACTACTCATCACATGATGACTGTCTACCATCCACAAACTAATGGACTTACTGAACGCCTTAATAAGTCCTTGGCCGACATGCTATCATTGTTCATCAGTGTTGAGCAGAGCAACTGGGATGAGGTGCTACCTTTCATGATGTTTGCCTACAACACCACCAAACAAGACACCACAGGATTTACACTATTTTCCTGGTGCATGGGCGTGAGGTGACGATGACGATGGACACTGTGCTTCCCTTACATCCTGATGATGTGAATGATGACTACATTAGCCAGGTGTTAGCCAGAGGTGAGGAAGCTCACCAGTTAGCTTGACTCCACATGCTGCAGGCTCAAGAAAATGATCACCGAAGGTACGATGGGAGCCACCGCCCTGTTGTCTACCAGCCTGGTCTGGATCTTCACTCCTGTTCGGAAGGTTGGTTTCTCTGAGAAACTCCTCAGGTGCTACTTTGGACCTTATAAGGTTGTAAGAGAGTTGTCTGATGTTACTTATGAAGGCGAAGATTTCGACCCCGACACAAGACAACGAAAGATTGGAGATACGGTCCATGTACTTTGAATGAAGCCCCATAAGGATCATTCGAAGCTCCAGCAACAGGCAACAAGCAGAAAGGTGTAGTGGCAAAGAACTTTTAAAGATCACTGCCATGGCAAGAATCAGTCATCAGGAGTCGGAGTATGCAGGACCGATGACTCGTTCCCGGACTAGGAGGATGTAACACCGAGATGCTGTTCTCCTAAGGAGAGAGGAATGTTGCAGAAGAAGCTCACTAGCACCGTGGTGTTGTGGTTATGATACTAAACAGTTGCATGGAGGGTCGTGAGTTCAAAACTCACCTGGACTGTACAATTTTAATTTCTAAATTCAGTTCAAGTACATTCTATAAGTATCCACAAAAGTCAAGAATCATTGTACTATAATGTACTGTAGCTGTATATATGATGTATGTGTTTGGAGGCAGTTTGCTCTGCACTTGTTTATGTGCAAGTGATGAATAAACCTCCATTAAGTGAAGTTAGTGTTCGTCATTCATCCAATTACACCTTCTTCTGCATGACCATATCGTACTGTGCAGTGAACTGATATCTAAATTTTAAACAATCTTTAACCATTTTAGCTTGGTTTCAAACCCTTACACGCACATGATTATTTAGCTTGCAATACTGATAAGAAAAATTCTATTTTAACACTATTGATCTTCATGCCATATTATGATTCTTTTTTGAGTTCACTATCAGGAACAAGTGTACCATACACACATAAATTTATCCATTGAGTAAATTCCAGGTTCAACTACTAATTGCTCATCCTGTTCACTCATGGAACAGTTAAGTGATGCTTCGGTATCGAAAACTAATCTTAATATCCAGGTTGTCCAAAATCATTAACCCACAGAAAATGTGAAAAGGAGTAATTAAATTAAAGTAAAGCCCCTCCCTTAAGAACATTTACAAACCCAATCATGTAATTCAACATTTTTAACAAAACTATGTAAAATTTGTAATTATTATCCACTTAATTTAGCTTATACTAAACCAGTCATACAAGCATGACATAACTTCCATAACCATGATCTTGAGGAGTTAAGGCCAAAAGCAACTCCTTGCCTGGTACTCATGTTCCCTCCATCTATGTAGACAACAAAGCTCAGACACACATGTCTTCATTCATTCATTTAGTCAAATACGGGACTTCAAGGAGCTGCACTGTCTTGGTAAAATCTCCTACATTACTACCTTGGAGTAAGTCTTTGAGTAACAGAGGATCCTACCACTGTTAGGCTGTCAAACACACCACTCAATGCACAGGGTGTATACAAGGACAAGGAAAAAAAAATTCCCAGATTTTTCCCGGATTTCCCGGTTAAAAATACACTTTCTACCAGGTGACAATACACTTTTTTCATGTTAACACTTTGTTGTCCGCACTTCTCATACAAACTGATTCACTTGGTGCTGGCAGTGCTAATTAGGATTACTTGGCTTGTCACCGGCCATTGTTTCCATTATCAGGAGATTATAAATTGTTGAGTTTTACTAATCTCATTGTTAGTTCTCATAAGCTTTCAACCCTGTTCCCCTACTTTCATGAAAGTTTGAAGGTATACATACATAAATAAATACAAAATTTGTTTGTTTCAAATATTTGTTAATTTAAACTTTTTGGCAAAATAATCGATTACGAATTACACTTTGAAAAGCCAGTCAGCATTATCTGGTTTATTGTTGTTGTCGGAAAAACATAAAAACCATATTATTTGTCTGAATCAGTTGCGGGACGTCATTTTGAAAAATAGTGGTGTGTCTATCAATGGATTCATGCACCAATTAATCATCAATCCTTGCTTTTTTTTACAATGCTATAAGGACAGCAAGCCCAAACCATTTTCTATGTTTGAGTCTCATAATGTTGACAAATTTGTCAATTTTTTTATCCAGTTTTCTACTATTGCAATTTTGACTGTAGTTCTTGTTAGTTCCATTGCTAATGTATTCAAATAGATCATTCCCAATACAAATTCTATGATATCCTCAACACTCTGTGTATCTTTGAGAAATATGTTTGGACTCTGAGATCCTTCAAATTTATTATTCCTTTGTAAATCAAAGTCTGACCACTGTGCACTGTCTTCTTCGTCTGATTCATCTGAGTCAGTTGGCAACCATAGCATTGGCTGAAGTCTTCTTGGACATATTTCACTACTTTCCAACGATTCTGCTTCACTTTCATTTTTTTGATATCCCATGTCTTCCTCCCAATTGGCCAAATTGTCCGGAACGTCAAACGAGACGTCCACGCCTTCGTAATAAATAATCGTATTGTCTCTTTCGTCTCCCATGATGAAAGGGCACAAGTACTTATAAAAACAAAAAACTTGTTGACATGTGTAACTTATTGTTACCTAAACAAAACACCAACAGAATGCAAAAGATACTAGTAAAGTGCTGTTGCCGGCCACTGAGAGATACCATGCACATGATACCACTATGGTGTCACTGGCTGCTGACTGCTATTTCGCGCACGACACCACTGTGGTGTCGCCAGATGGCAGAGTGTTATGTGACAGTATACTCTTCCTCGGCACTGTTAAACTTGTCAATCCTTTGAGTGTTTATGGTTTTATATACCAACGTAGAATCTCCCGGCACTTTAGAAAACAAAACTCGGGGGGGAAAAAAACGTTTTGAAAGACCTTTGATGTGTAGCAACTGGTATCCATTCCATAGAATATCTTTTCTAGCATAAGTAGGTAAATGTCATATTAAAATTCTAACTAATCCCTCTTCTTCCATTGGTTGATCTAAATATTTTGCCCTTGTCAAATGCCAGTCAAAATACTTGCGCATTGTACCCCAGGTGTTACTATAGTATTTAGGATCCCACAAATCTGAGATCAACTTCTCTTGTGCACTTGAAGACCAATATTTTTCCTTAAACTTTCTCTGAAAATCTTCCCACGATGTGAAGTTTTCAATATTTACTGTGCCCCATTCTGAAGCTTCACCCTCCAAATACCCTACCGCAAACTCTATTTTCTTAGCATCCTCCCAACTTTTAGGTATGGCTTGGTTAAACCGTTTTAAGAAATGGGTGGGGTGTACCTCCCCATCTGGTTTTAATTTAGGAAACTGTCTTGACAAGCCTGAATTTGATCCCCACTGCAAATCAGTTATCATGTCCTTATTTAATATAATATTTTGGGGAACTGTGCCTTTCTCTAGTTTCTCCTGCATAAGCTTGATTTCTTTCCTCAACGTTTCTAAGGCTTTCTTGGTGTTATATAAATCGGAAGTTACTATAGGCGAAGAGATATCAACACTTAGTTTCTCTTCAATCTTTCATCCTATTAATTCTTCAACTTGTTCTTCTAAGCCATTCAAATTTATAAGCTCTGCAGTCATTAACTTTTCTTTGAAGTTCTGTTCTATGGTTTCCACCCATTATTTGACCTCTGAAATTTGCGCCTGTACTAGGGGGAGCAACTTACCTTGTTTCTGGACATTGGTTTTTAACACAGTTAATTCTTGTTCGACCACATCAAATGTAACATTACACACATTTTTCAAAGAGTCATATTTTTTGTTAAATTGTGTTTCCAGATTACTACATTTAGAGTCTACATCATATTCTAATTTTTAAACTAATCCTTTTATATTGGCTTCATTTCTTTGTTCTAAATCCTTAAATAAAATATTTGTCTATTCACTCAGGGTATCAGACAATTCTTTTTTCCATTCTTGCATCTGATTACTTAGGATATTAACTTGAGTCTCCAGTTTCGTGTTTTGTGATTCAAACTGCACTTTGATAAACCTCATTAATTTGCCTAAATCTGGCCCCTGTTTTTCAATTCCCATAGCCCCAACAGACTCTACGGATTGATGTTCCTTTTCCATTGTGTTTTGTTTTTCCTTTAATCTAGTGATCATTAAAAGTACACTCGCTTATTTCCACAACACCCCACACTTCACAAACAATCAAAGGTCAGTAGTAGCTCACCCGGCGTCGGTGAAAGGTGGTGTCGGCACCGGTGTACAGTGGCATCAGCGTCGACGGATGTCACCGTCTGCGGAGGTGGACGACGGTGTTGGCTTTTATGGATGGCTGCGTTGGCATTGGTGTGATGCGACATCGGTATTGGTGTATGGCGGTGTTGACTTTGGTGTATGGTGGCGTCGGCGTTGGTGTGTGGCGGCATCAGAGTTTGTAGATGGTGGCATCGGCGATTTGAGACTAAATGCAGTGTTGTGCAATTTTCTTGATTCCCTTAATCATTTCCCCATTTATCAACATGATATTTCTGGGTAAGTATCGTGGAATCGCTCTTCAGCCTCGCTATTATCGGTTGCTATGGCAACTCCCAAGTGTTTCTTTTCTTTTTCTTATAACTTCCTTAATATTTCCCCTTCTTTCTCAGGTCCTTTCTTTATGGTCGCCACGTTCTTGCAGTGGCCCAGTGTAATGTTAAGCTCCCTCTATACAGCTTAAGCGTTTTTGTGGACTTACTGGTTGAAGAATGCTGGTTCTGCTTTCTTGAAGCGCCAATGTCTTCTGCTCGCACCGGATACTTCTCCGAAGATTTCAGTGCTAGGAAGGGGAAATTTTCACTCTCTCACTCTCTCTCTTCTTATTTAAAAACACGCTACTCATTGAATATCATTCAATGCACCAGAACAGATTTATTTCCACTTTGTACGAAAAAACAACTTAACTTTATGACGTAAGCCCACACATTACCGGGCACCCAAGATCAGTCAATTACACATTTTTGATCACAATTAATACATAAGCTTTTATCGTGGCTGACTATCCATGTCCAGTCCACATACTCTCAACAACAGTTCAACGTCTACTAAAACAGTCACTACCTTGAGTCACTCCATTTGTTTTTCAACAATACAAAGCTGCATTACTCTTTGCAGCCAGTCACGGAGCTTCTGGGCCATATGTATTTATTCTTGGCAGGTTGCGCTGAACACTTGCCAGTGCTGATGAATGTTCTCCCTTCCAGTTTCGCCTGCACAAACAGTAAATGGGTGCTGTATCCCATGCTCATCCTTACGCCCTGCTTTAAAATAACGCGTGTTCGAAACGGCTGGAATCCAAGTGTCTCCAGACTTTCGTAAAATTCTGGGGGCACTACAACTGTACATCTTTTGGGTGGAGGGGAAGAAAGCACAGGGCACTTTCATCTACAAGAAGGGTGGTAGAAGTGGTCTATAACACTATAATACTAATGTCTACTGCCCCTGACATCCAACTATCATAGAATCTTAGAGTGTATCTTGTGCTTAAACGTAATAAGGTGTCTTTAATAGAATGTCAACCAGCATGGGTTCCAAAACTTCTGCTTTTCGCACATGGCATAGTGAAAGCCATGGTTCAAGGTAGTCAGGTAGGCACTGTATTGTCCAACTTCCTACCTACATTTATTATTGAAGGTACAATTTTATAGTGTTTCAAGCAGAATTTGTAACTAGATTGAGAATTTGTTATTTATTGATAGAGAGGATGCAGAATGTTATCACTAATTGAGATTTATTGGCAGAAGTAGAAGCTGTATCAGGTGAGCCCTGAGGAAGTGTCTTTGGACCCAAGAATTGGTTTGAAGAGTACAGTGGTGGATGTAGATTAAGGCTCAACTTGTTATTTGTGAATCAGTTGTTTGCCGGTTAAGCTAACATCTCCATCTGAGCCCTTTAGAGTCATTAGCTGGTTATTTATACAGGTTTAGGATGAGAGTGGATCCAGTACTGATTCTTGTGAAACCACATAAGTAATGTTCCCCATTCTGAGTTTAGTTACATACTTATTGCACAGTCTGTCAATGAGACCTTTTTCTTTCCATTATGCAATAGGCATGCCAGTAAAGCCATAAAACTTATGTAGAATTTTGTCATCCACATAAAAGCTTTTGCAAGTCACAAAACACATCAAGAGGCTTGTTTTTTTCCTTTTTTAACTTCACTATGACTTCATTTGTGAAGTTTTGTATTCATTTGTTGGTGGAGGATCTTCAGGGAAGCTAAAGCAGTTAATATATTAAACTTCCTGGCAGATTAAAACTGTGTGCCCAACCGAGACTCGAACTCGGGACCTTTGCCTTTCGTGGGCAAGTACTCTACCATCTGAGCTACCAAAGCATGACTCATGCCCAGTCCTCACAGCTTTACTTCTGCCAGTATCTCGTCTCCTACCTTCCAAACTTTACAGAAGCTCTCCTGCGAACCAGGAGAGAACCAGGTTCTCAGGAGAGCTTCTGTAAAGTTTGGAAGGTAGGAGATGAGATACTGGCAGAAGTAAAGCTGTGAGGACCGGGCGTGAGTCGTGCTTTGGTAGCTCAGATGTGCTCTAGCACTTGCCCGCGAAAGGCAAAGGTCCCGAGTTCAAGTCTCGGTCGGGCACACAGTTTTAATCTGCCAGGAAGTTTCATTTCAGCGCACACTCCGCTGCAGAGTGAAAATCTCATTCCAGTTAATATCTGCTCAGTTAAATGAGTTAGCATTCTACCATAGGTCACTTTCTCAAGCATCTTTGGGAAGAGTGCGCTCAGTGAAATAGATGTCTAATTATAGGTTATTTCTTATTTCCAGATCTGTAGATTAGTGTTATTACTGCATACTTAAGTCCATCAAGGAAATATGCTCAGAGTCACTTCCTGATTATAAAGATAGCTTAAAGGATAATTGCACCATGTTGTAAAAGATTTTAATATTTTGCTAAAAACAGCACCACAGACAGAAAAATTGCTACTTTTTAGTAATCTGATGGAATTTTGTCATCTCCCCAGGAGTTGTATTTTTGAAACTAATATCTCTTGTTGGGGCATGTAGTGTCTTCAAAATTGAATTAAATGTATATATATTTGGTTGTTCGTTACTGGCATTTGGTTGTTTTTGGTGAATTAACATTTGCTGCTAGCATATGAATGTTGTCATACAACATCAGTTAATATTATACAAACTAAAAGCAATGCTCTCGTATTTCCTGCTATAGGGTGTTCATAGTTACATGCTATTCTCCACATGAAATATTTGCATACAATATATGATCTCCATTTGACAAATGTTTGTGTGCATTACATAATACATCTTTTGATACCTGAATAGAAGATAGAATGGATACATCAAGTGAAACACTACCCTAATTTCTTATTGGGGGGGGGGGGGGGGGGGCGCTTGCTTTTGTGGAACCAGTTGTTATTTTTGGTGCATCATGCCATGAGCAGCATGATCTTTTTTTCTTTAGAAAAACCAGGTTACCTTCTATGAAAATCATCATGTTCTTCTAAACCAAAAAAGTTAAAATTGTTCAAACTGTAGACAAACTGATGGTGATAATGGTTTTCACCTGTAAGAAACCAATTTATCAGTAAACCATCCTTTCTTATAATATTACATCTATGTCTGGATTTAGGGAATCACAGTATGAAAATACAACAAATACTTTACCATGCCAATATATGTCCTCTTGTATTCAAATATTTGACCAAATTCAAAATAATTTGTGGATCATATGCATCATATCCCGATTCCTGCTTTCTTTTCTGTTATTGTCATTAAAGGTAAGAATCTGGTGTCTGATTTGAGAATTCTGACCTCACAAGCTGGGGTTGATCTACACCATGAATTTGAGGATGAAAAAGTGCAGTAAAACTTCTGTTCAAACAAATGGGGAATACCATAAAAATATGTAAACACTAAATAATGTGTAGAAAGCAGCTCACTGTATTTTCCCATATATCTGCAAATGATGGCACATATTTTAAAAAAATTAAAACTTTATTGATGAAAATAATAATATATTTTATGACAACTGACTTAATTATTTGCCATGACTGCTTCACATCATTTTCCAGTGACACAATTACTGCTGGTGAAATGAGCAATCTTGAACACTTTGACTGCCAATCCTGTCAGCTAATAGGGACTCAAAAATTTTGGTAGACTACCGATCCCAAAATTTGATGGGGTACAATTTCTCCTGTCTTTAAATACATCATATACATTGACAGGGCCAGTCAACATTCTAAAGCAGTTGGTAGATCACTTATGTTGTATAAAGTCAACCTTTTGGCGGGCAGCAGCTGTTTGATGACAAAGTAAGAAAATTACAGACATGGCTTCACATTTTCTTATGGATGACAAAATTTTACATGAACTGGAGTGAAATTTTATTGACAATAATAGCAAGAATAATGATACTGATGATTCAGATGATGATCCTGACACTGTGCAAGAAAAACTGTATCAAACTCCAAGTGAGTATTTCTTGTTTTCATTTCATAAAACGCTTGTTGAATAAATTGTTTACATTTTTTATGATGTTCCTTCATTTTCTGAAAAATTACATTTTTATCTTTGTTATAGGTTCAGAAAATGATTGTTATCCTGTGATAAAAGTAGAACTGTAAAACATCAGTGCTGACAACAATGAATGGAAAACAAAAAAAGTCACAGCACAATATAATTTGTATGAATTGGCTGCAGGCAGTTCTGATTTTGCTTTTTCTTCATTTTTCATGAACAATGACCTTCTTACTCATTTCAAGAAGAATGTTTATGTCAGAACAGAAGATAGGGAAACAGAGGTGGGCAGTCAGCTCACTCCTGCAAGAAGAAACTCTGATTGGATGGAAGCCACTTTCATGGAAATGAGCATCAGCAGCCAAAAGCCTCCTACAAAAATCACTGGAGCTAAGAGACTTGTGTCTCTTGTCATTCCTGCCTAAATTTATTGAGCAGAAATAGATTCCTGCATATCATGTCAAACTTCCATGTGAATGCCAGTTTATTAGAAAACAAGCAAGGCAAGGTACCTTCAATTAGACAAGGTCCATCCTCTGATTGAAAACATCTGCTTATTGTTTCAGTATGCATATCTAACAACCCATGACATATTTTCTGATGAAGGTATATGTAAATACAGGGCAGCATTAATTACAAGCAGTATATGCCACATAAACCAAGCAAATATTGCATGAATTTATACATCCTGTAAGAGTAAAATGCTGGTTATATCTCGAATTTTCACATTATTAAAAGTCAAAGCAATGTTGTGGTTGGAATTGTGAATAGACAATGTAGTACCTTAGCAGTTTAGGGGCATATGTTATCCACCGACTGGTTCTATGTGAGCAAGAATTTCCAAGAGAGACAGAAAAGGAGAGGAAACAACTTATTGGAACCACAATGAAGAACAGAAAGAGAATATCTCTGACTTTGGAATCATCCCGCATACAAACAATGGATCAGTTCTGAAGGAATAGGAATCCATTAAAATGTGGTAGAGAGGTAAAAGATGCGTATACATGCTAAGTGCTAGACACAGAGTGAAAATGATAATTTATGCAACCATGAGTGGTAAGAAAAAAACGAAACCTACTTGCATTATGGAATACAACAAAGGTCAGCACTGGTCTGTCTGATAAAAGGCTGTCATACAGGGCACCTGAGCACAGAACAGTGAACTGATGGAGGACACTTATGTTTTATTCTTACATGTATGATGAATTCATGGATTTCTCCACTACAAAATAATTTTAAAAATTAGAAGATGCTTCTGTCTAAATGCTTAAAGGAATTTTGTGTAGAATTAAGAATGTTCAAAGATGCTCTTAGACTGGGTTCCAATGGGTGTCAACTTAGCAGGCTATTGATAGGAGAGCATTTTCTGGAAAAATTTCACATCTACCATGTAAAATAAGAATCCAAGGGCTGTGGAAAGCACATTCAGCCAAAAGAAATTGCAAATATAAAAGGCTGAAAGAAAAGACACTTTGTGCCATTGCAGTGAGTGCAAAATTGCCATAGGCAAAGAACATTCTTTCAGAGTGTATCAAAACACAAAATTCTGCTGTGTGAAAATAATGTGAAACTATTTATAATTATTAATATGAATATAATAGAGGGAAACATTCCACGTGGGAAAAATATATCTAAAAACAAAGATGATGTGACTTACCAAACAAAAGCACTGGCAGATCGATAGACATACAAACAAACACAAACATACACACAAAATTCAAGCTTTCGCAACCAACGGTTGCTTCATCAGGAAAGAGGGAAGGAGAGGGAAAGACGAAAGGATGCAGGTTTTAAGGGAGAGGGTAAGGAGTCATTCCAATCCCGGGAGCGGAAAGACTTACCTTAGGGGGAAAAAAGGACAGGTATACACTCACACACACACACACACACACATATCCATCCGCACATACACAGACACAAGCAGACATTTGTAAAGGTAAAGAGTTTGGGCAGAGATGTCAGTCGAGGCAGAAGTACAGAGGCAAAGATGTTGTTGAAAGACAGGTGAGGTATGAGTGGCGGCAACTTGAAATTACCAGAGCTTGAGGCCTGGCGGATAACGAGAAGAGAGGATATACTGAAGGGCAAGTTCCCATCTCCGGAGTTCTGACAGGTTGGTGTTAGTGGGAAGTATCCAGATAACCTGAACGTTGTTACACTGTGCCAAGATGTGCTGGCCGTGCACCAAGGCATGTTTAGCCACAGAGTGATCCTCATTACCAACAAACACTGTATGCCTGTGTACATTCATGCGAATGGACAGTTTGTTGCTGGTCATTCCCACATAGAAAGCTTCACAATGTAGGCAGGTCAGTTGGTAAATCACATGGGTGCTTTCACACATGGCTCTGCTTTTGATCGTGTACACCTTCCGGGTTACAGGACTGGAGTAGGTGGTGGTGGGAGGGTGCATGGAACAGGTTTTACACCGGGGGTGGTTACGAGGGTAGGAGCCAGAAGGTAGGGAAGGTGGTTTGGGGATTTCATAGGGATGAACTAAGAGGTTACGAAGGTTAGGTGGACAGTGGAAAGACACTCTTGGTGGAGTGGGGAGGATTTCATGAAGGATGGATCTCATTTCAGGGCAGGATTTGAGGTAGTCGTATCCCTGCTGGAGAGCCACATTCAGAATCTGATCCAGTCCCGGAAAGTATCCTGTCACAAGTGGGGCACTTTTGGGGTTCTTCTGTGGGAGGTTCCGGGTTTGAGGAGATGAGGAAGTGGCTCTGGTTATTTGCTTCTGTACCAGGTCGGGAGGGTAGTTGTGAGATGCGAAGGCTGTTGTCAGGTTGTTGGTGTAATGGTTCAGGGATTCCGGACTGGAGCAGATTCGTTTGCCACGAAGACCTAGGCTGTAGGGAAGGGACCGTTTGATGTGAATGGGTGGCAGCTGTCATAATGGAGGTACTGTTGCTTGTTGGTGGGTTTGATGCGGACGGATGTGTGAAGCTTGCCATTGGACAGATGGAGGGCAATGTCAAGGAAAGTGGTATGGGATTTGGAGTAGGACCAGGTGAATCTGATGGAACCAAAGGAGTTGAGGTTGGAGAGGAAATTCTGGCAACCCTTCTTCTCATCAGTCCCTGTACCAGTTCCAAACTGAACAATCCATTGCCCTCACCCACCTAATCCTTCACTTACACATCAACTCAGCCAATGAACACACCCGTCAACTCCTATCCTTAATATAAGTCCTCAATCTTTCCTCTCCACATCCACACCAGCTGTTCAGAGCATCCTCCTACAGGACAACCGCAAATTAGAACAGCATGCCACCCTCCACCTCAAAAAACTATCCAATCTCCTGGTTTCCCACCTCCGGAAAGGCAACTCACTCACCCTTCACAACCTTTCCAGCAAACCTCAACCTCCTCTCATTGCACACAAACCCAGTCTCTCCCATTCACTCAATCTCCCACTTCCAGCTCCACTCCCTCCAAAACCTCAAAATTCCAATCAACACAATCTGGAACCACAACACCCTAATTCAGTAGTTAACCTTTCCTCCAAACCTCTCTCCCAATCCGAAACCTCTGTCCTATTCAAAGGCCTCACCTTCAGCCCCACTCCCAGATTCAACCAAACAGCCCTCATCAAAGATTTACTGTCCTACACTCGTACTCTCTGCTGGAAATATCACTTTGCCATGAAGAAAAATGATCCTAATCCTACTCCTAATGATCCAACTCCCCAAGACACTATCCAAATTGAACCCTGCCTGGAACAGTTTCGTCCTCCGTCACAGTGGGACCCACCTCCTCTTCCTCAAAATCACCCTCTCCAAACCTTCCAGCCTTGCCTCTCAATCCTCCTTAAAAAACCTTAATCCTACTCCCAACATCACCACTGCTGAAGCCCAAGCTATCCGTGATCTGAAGGCTGCCCGATCCATCGTCATTCTTCCAGCGGACAAGGGTTCCACGACTGTGGTACTTGATCGTCGGGAGTATGTTGCTGAGGGACTGCGTCAGCTTTCAGACAACACCACATAAAAGTTTGCCAAGGTAATCGAATTCCTGATGTCCAGGCAGAGCTTCAAGGAATCCTCAGAACCTTAGGCCCCCTACAAAACCTTTCACCTGATTCCATCAACCTCCTGACCCCCCCGACACCCCGCACCCCTACCTTCTACCTTCTTCCTAAAATTCACAAACACAATCATCCCGGCCGCCCCATTGTAGCTGGTTACCAAGCCCCCACAGAACGTATCTCTGCCTACGTAGATCAACACCTTCAACCCATTACATGCAGTGTCCCATCCTTCATCAAAGACACCAACCACTTTCTCGAACGCCTGGAATCCTTACCCAATCTGTTACCCCCAGAAACCATCCTTATAACCACTGATGCCACTTCCTTATACACAAATATTCCGCACGCCCAGGGCCTCGCTGCGATGGAGCACTTCCTCTCAAACCGATCACCTGCCACCCTACCTAAAACCTCTTTCTTCATTACCTTAGCCAGCTTCATCCTGACCCACAACTTCTTCACTTTTGAAGGCCAGACATACCAACAATTAAAGGGAACAGCCATGGGTACCAGGATGGCCCCTTCGTATGCCAACCTATTCATGGGTCGCTTAGAGGAAGCCTTCGTGGTTACCCAGGCCTGCCAACCCAAAGTTTGGTACAGATTTATTGATGACATCTTCATGATCTGGACTCACAGTGAAGAAGAACTCCAGAATTTCCTCTCCAACCTCAACTCCTTTGGTTTCATCAGATTCACCTGGTCCTCCTCCAAACCCCATGCCACTTTCCTTGATGTTGACCTCCATCTGTTCAATGGCCAGCTTCACACGTCCGTCCACATCAAACCCACCTACAAGCAACAGTACCTCCATTATGACAGCTGCCACCCATTCCACATCAAACGGTCCCTTCCCTACAGCCTAGGTCTTCGTGGCATACGAATCTGCTCCAGTCCGGAATCCCTGAACCATCACACCAACAACCTGACAACAGCTTTTGCATCCCGCAACTACCCTCCCGACCTGGTACAGAAGCAAATAACCAGAGCCACTTCCTCATCCCCTCATCCCCTAAAACCCAGAACCTCCCACAGAAGAACCACAAAAGTGTCCCACTTGTGACAGGATACTTTCCGGGACTGGATCAGACTCTGAATGTGGCTCTCCAGCAGGGATACAACTACCTCAAATCCTGCCCTGAAATGAGATCCATCCTTCATGAAATCCTCCCCACTCCACCAAGAGTGCCTTTCCTCTGTGCACCTAACCTTTGTAACCTCTTAGTTCATCCCTATGAAATCCCCAAACCACCTTCCCTACCCTCTGGCTCCGACCCTTGTAACTGCCCCCGGTGTAAAACTTGTCCCATGCACCCTCCCACCACCACCTACTCCAGTCCTGTAACCCGGAAGGTGTACACGATCAAAGGCAGAGCCACGTGTGAAAGCACCCACGTGATTTACCAACTGACCTGGCTACACTGTGAAGCTTTCTATGTGGGAATGACCAGCAACAAACTGTCCATTCACATGAATGGACACAGGCATACAGTGTTTGTTGGTAATGAGGATCACCCTGCGGCTAAACATGCCTTGGTGCACGGCCAGCACATCTTGGCACAGTGTTACACCATCCAGGTTATCTGGATACTTCCCACTAACACCAACCTGTCAGAACTCCGGAGATGGGAACTTGCCCTTCAGTATATCCTCTCTTCTCGTTATTCGCCAGGCCTCAAGCTCCGGTAATTTCAAGTTGCCGCCACTCATACCTCACCTGTCTTTCAACAACATCTTTGCCTCTGTACTTCCGCCTCGACTGACATCTCTGCCCAAACTATTTGCCTTTACAAATGTCTGCTTGTGTCTGTGTATGTGTGGATGGATATGTGTGTGTGTGCGAGTCTATAGCTGTCCTTTTTTCCCCCTAAGGTAAGTCTTTCCGCTCCCAGGATTGGAGTGACTCCTTACCCTCTCCCTTAAAACCCACATCCTTTCGTCTTTCCCTCTCCTTCCTTCTTTCCTGCTGAAGCAACCGTTGGTTGTCAAAGATTGCATTTTGTGTGTATGTTTGTGTTTGTTTGTGTGTCTATCGACCTGCCAGCGCTTTCGTTTGGTAAGTCACATCATCTTTGTTTTTAGATATATTTATAATTATTGTTTGTGGATGTAAGTTTTCAGTTATTGGAAGAAGCATGGTAGATTATTAGGGTTAGAATGATAATTAAAGTTTCACTCTGGTACACTTTTACAGTTTTTGTAAAAACTGACATTTATTAAAAATATAAAGAAATGAACTAAAGATTCAAATAAACTGGAAAAATGTAATGCAGGAAATATCCTAGTTAAATGTTTGTTAGTTACACAATAAAAAATATCAAAAATCCATAAAAATGGCTGGCTTTCAAAGAAACACCATAGTTCACATACTGCCAGCAGTCAAAGAGTTATGCTACTGTTCTTCTACAAAATATGGACATCACCACTCTCAACTCATATTCAGTTAACAATTATCTTGGTGCCTTCATAACAGATGAGATTTTTTGGAAGCATTTCTTGCCCTAAATTTAATTTTGTGCCAGTGAAAAGCTACCACTAAGTTCTAGATGTAATATTTTTTTTCTTTAAGTTGCCAATGAAGAACAATTAAACTGAAAAATATACAATACTATCACATTTGCAATAATACTTTCTGTTGCTCTCTTAGGTTATAAAAAAATTATCATTAATAGCTATATCTCAAACAATACTACAGTATAATGATATCCACTACATTCTTCTTACAGATAAATTTTCACAAAATTATTTGTCTGTCTCTTTATCAGTTAACATTAATTATTATCATTTGTGAATAATGTCTTTAGGATTATGCTGAGTACTTAGAGGTGTGTATTTGCCCTCCTTCTTGCTCATTTGTTTTTCATTATCTTCTTTTGGGCTTCCTTTCATTTTTCCTCTTGGTCAAATTGACATTTTTGAGTTTGGGAACTGAAGAGTTTGTGGTTTTTGACATCAGTTTTGAGATCACCAATCCATTTATTATCATTACTATTATAAAATTTCTTACTTCTAGTATTATATATACATCTTGAATGCACCCCATCTGCAAGGCATACAAATAATTGTAATTAATGTACGGAAATCATAGAAGTACAAACTTTTAAAATAATGGCAATGAGAAACTATGTTATAATTTTTTGCTTCTGTTGTCGTAACTGTAACAGTAGCAGTTCACTGTCCTGCAAAACATTGCACCAGCCACAATGCAGCCCTACTCTGAATGCTAGTGCTGATCATAGGGTGGGTTAGTTAATGCTCATAAGCAACTAGAAATTGCCCTGACTAATGTCAAATGATTGGCAGCTGCTCCGAATTTTTGTGCTGAGAAAATTTATGAATGTTGTGTACTGGAGGTATCAAAGGTACTGTATTTACTCGAATCTAAGCCACACTCGAATCTAAGCCGCACCTGAAAAATGAGACTCAAAATCAAGAAAAAAAAATCCCGAATCTAAGCCGCACCTGAAATTTGAGACTCGAAATTCAAGGGGAGAGAAAAGTTTTAGGCCGCACCTCCAAATCGAAACAAAGTTGGTCCATTGTAATATGAGAGACAATTTAAGTCGAATGAATGACGATACAGCTACAGTAGGTTCGAGTCATAAGCTTAGCAGTTAAACTTTACTAGGTAGCCATTGCTATGCGTCACGCGCTCCGTCCGTATTTATACGGGTACCTTTCCTTTTTCACGTGCTTTGTCTGGTTTGAATTGATTGCTTATTTTGCTTTGATCTGGTAAGTGCCATTCTCTTTGTTATAGGTGTTTACGTCACTCTAAGCTGAAAATGCATTACTGTACTGTGTCATGAATTGTTTGTCGCATTCTGATAATGATTGTTTACGGCCTGTCCCCGCTCGCGGCATGGCTTGCTTTTGTGCGCGCTACCGCTGCTTACAATTAAAAAAAGAGAGGAATCGTTTCATTAGCAAAACAATGGCAAGAGACTGCTATCTGTTGTAACTTACACTGCTGCTTTCTTTGATAATGATCAACAAGAACCAAATAATAGACTGCTTTTGATAGAAGACGTTCTGACTGAGAGTTTAGCGAAAATTTTTCTCCGTTTGAAAGTCTTTGCAGACGCCTCTTTAGTACATTAAATTCTGTACAGAAATTACAGTCATCTTAGATTTAAAAATCTAGTCAATTGCCGTGCTTCATTTCTGACTGTATCACTATTAGGCATAAGAATAATACGAAAATAAACATGACATGATATGTATATTCTTCCGCGTTTGCTGTTGTCTCACCCTAGTTTCGTAGTTTATTAGGCAGACAGGATTTAAATGAGATAGCAGCAAACATGAAAGAATACATGGCAAAATGTTTATATTCATATTATTCTTATGGCGAAGAGAATACTGTATGTGATTCACAATTCATGAAAGTTCCTATTAGCAACCATCTCTTCTCACAGGTTGAACATAGAGTTGGCCATATTGACAAACATCCCAAACAGACTTGCCAGTCCGATTTTCGTAGTACATTGAAATGCTGCTACATTCGAAAATGAACAATACGAAATTTCTATTTACTTCATTGGATAATGTATAAAATGCAGTGTTCGAAACTCGGGGCGGAGAAGAATGCTCGTCTTCCACCCTTTTTTTTTAATTTATTTACTGACGCGGAGGTTTTGGCGCCGGTATTTATCTTTGTGCCTGCAAAGCATGCCTGTGCAGCGCTACATATATTCGACGGCAGAAGTTAGTTGTGGCGCCACCTACCAACATTTTTCAGAACTTCCACTTACTTTGCACTCGATTCTAAGCCGCAGCCGGTTTCTTGGATTACAAAAACCGGAAAAAAAGTGCTGCTTATATTCGAGTAAATACGGTATATTAAATTCTGTCCTCTCCTGTATATCTTATCTTGTAGGAAGTATGGGATCTGTCATTACTCATTCACTTGACTGTAAGTGGCATATACATGGTAGGTATAGGTGTCATGTACAGAGTAGACAGGACTAGGGTGTTATACTGTATGTGATATTATACTGTAGCGGGAGAACATCAGTTTTGTTTTCATTAGCTTTAAACAAAAGAAATACCTTCTATCTTAATATCTCAGTATGTCTAAAGTAAACTTAAGGTATGTCAAAGTTTGGAGTAAGTTTATGTGATATGAACAGGCCATTTGCACACCACACTACTGACAGGCAGTAAATGTGAAAGTGGAATAACTGTATTAATACTGTGGAACTATGGTGTAAGGAATGGGCATACTACTCTTATAATACAGCAGTGCTACACTGCTAACACAAACAATGGACTCGGGTTTTGTGTTGCCGGACTGTGTTTGCCAACATGTGAAGTGTGTAGTGCATAATATTCAGAACTGTGTACCTATCGATCGATTGTATAATGCTCAAAGCCATCTACATTCGCACATGTACTTTGACTATCAAGGAGCTGCAACAACAATTACTGTTGCACTGGGTGCAGTGCTGCCATTACTGCAAAACACACCCGGCCACTATCAACCGTGACCTGTTCTGGTTTTGCCTCATTGGCAAACTAATCAAGAACATTTTAGTGGACTCAATTCTCTGTGCTCACCCCCCTAAGCCAGTTGCTCAAGTTTTCGACCACGTTGGTTCAAATACCTCATTCAGTGTTTTGCCTTCCAATGGCATCTTAGCACACCGATGTGACTTCTCACAAGTTCCAGTGGTCAGTTATAGTGCAACCTCATGGGGCGTGTTTTCAACATGTGTGGAGAAGTTCAACTTTGGTCATACGAGTTACTGACAACCTCCCCCTCCCCCTGCCCCTCCCGCACTTGTAGGGGGCCCCAGTTCTGGCCACTCAGTCGCTCACCTCTCTCACAGCACCGCCTGTGTCTGCTGCACTGGACTTCCGCATTATTTCTGGGGTGGGTCATTTCAATTCAGCACCTGTAGCCTATGGCCCAGTTTAAGGGACGGGGTCTCAAGGCCTACCACGCAACTGCTTGTTCCCACAGTTCTGACCGTATCAGTCGCATTGTGATTTTGTGACACATCAAGGACAATGCAGCCTGCCATTGCTACGGACATTTTCACCATAAACACACCCATGCCTACCACACTGGCCTGCTGTATAGCCTCTTCCTTCACGGACCAGCTAGTTTTCCTAGAGATGCCGAAGCTGCCAACATCCCCTCCCCCAGGTTGTCTGTGGAAGCTGCCACCTTTATACGAGGACAACACAGTGTCATGTTTTACACTTGATGAACATCTTTTCAAGTTGCTTCACGTGTCCGATGACCCAACACCTCCACTGAAATACAAGTTCATGAAGAAGACGATCATAGAACGCCTTGCCTGCTCACCACAAGAATTAATAATTGTACAGGGAACACCTGGGGGATCGAACCCCATCACAACTCTGGCGCCACCTTTGGCTACTTGTGAATGAGTATACCAGGCTACTTGTGAATGAGTATATTATGCCAGACATCACACTGTGGGTGGTGTGGTCTGCCAAGCTGCCTACTTACCTACAGATCCACCTGCTACCACACTCCTATGAGTCAGTCGGTTCTTGTCTCCGCATCCCAGACCAACTGTATTCATTGCTACAACAACACCAGCCAGCTCACCACTCACCGCTAGTTGGCACAACTACACCCACTTACCGGCCGCCTGCTGGCAGAGGCAGGGCTCACTCCACCTCCACACCTTCTACATCACCTGGCAGCATGTGCTCACTCTCTCCACTGACTGAGCCCTCCAGGATTGCCCTCACTACATATGTGCTGGTATACGTGCCAGAGCAAATTGATGAGGACAAGTCTCCTCCACTGCTGCAGTCATCACCACCGCCACATCTGTACTGCTGGTACCACAAGGTTTTCTGTGATAATGCTAGCTGCTTACCTTGCCAGCACCTAAAACGCCGACCGCAGGATCAAAAACACGCCGAGTCTTGTGGGGTACATCACAGGCATCCTCGTACGTTGCACTCCGTCCACTCATCCACCTGGGCAAGCATTCATTTGTATGTGACTGACATTTTGTCACAGCTCATTTTCCTAGTTGACATGGGTACTGACGTGTCTATCATATGTACATTGATGACTCCTCCCCCCCCCCCCAATCTTTTCGCCAGTGAGGTCACTTCTATGAGCTGTCAATGCATCAATGTTGCAAACCTCAGGCTCTGCCAAAGTTACGGTGCACCTATCTCCTTCTCTGTGTTTTCCATGGACTTCCTACATTGCCGACATCGATGAACCAATTCTCAGGATGGATTTTTGTCCCATTACAAACTCTCTCCAAATGTAGTTCAGGGCTCAATGCTACACCATCCCACTAACACTCACATACTGTGCTCCCGCACTTATGTTCCATGCTCTGCTTCTCTCATGGCATGTGAGTTAGTATGCGAGTGCTCTGCCCTCACGGGTGACATTGTGACCTGTGTCACTAACCTACTGTCAGAATATGACTTGGCAGCACAACTCCGGTGGGAAAACGATGAGCTGAAACAATGCATAACACACACTTACAACGAGTTCGTCACGGCTCATACCTTGCTGCTGAAACTGCAGTCCACAATTCTGCCATCTAATCAAGCTTCTCCAGCAGACACCAGCTCAGACACTCGTCAGGTTAGACCAAAAATATTAATTACATGTGACGATTTGTGTCTGGTAGACTCTGCACCCCCAATGTGCTCACCACGTTCAGTGCCATAAGTTTCAGACAGTGCTCCTGATGACAGTCACGCGATACGACAACGCCCACTGCACAGGCAGCTGCCCCGCATGTTGATAAATGTTCCCCCTCTCTCATACGCCAGCGACATGACTTGGCAGCCATCACTGTTCCACACATGATGCCAACGCTGATGCCGCCCGTGCCAGTTACCAAGTGCAAGGTTGACAGCAGACAGTCACTGAGCATTGCAGCCACCCTCTCTAAACGAGCACAAGCCATGCTCATGTACTAGGCATGTGAATTTCAGGCTGCCCTTTCCTACTCATGCAATGGCTATGCCCCGTCGTGCCCTACTCGTCCAAAACCTTCGCGTCAGCACAATGACCAGTCTGGTGTGCAGTTCTCGGTTTCTTCTGTGACTGATGGAACGACACACAAGATAGTTACCGCTGCCAGCCCTCCTATTAGGCACAAGGTTAGATAGCTCAACCCTATTAATTTGCTCATCACCCGGCAGCAAATTAACAAACTTTTGGAGGCAGGTATCCTGCCACCATCAGATAGCAACTGGTCTTCACCGATTCACCTCATCCCCAAATATGACGATTCTTTCCAAACGTGCAGCAATTACAGACGTTTAAACGCTCATACCATCATGGACAATTACCCCATGCCCTACATAAATGATTTCACTCATATGTTATCGGGTGCTACAATCTTCAGTGTTTTTGACTGTAAACGTGCCTACCACCAGATTTCCATAGCGCCAAAACAGCTATTATCACGCCGCTTGATTTGTTCCAATACAACTATATGCCATTTGGCCTAAACAATGTGGCGCAAATGTGGCAGCATTTCATTGACTCCATCTTACGACAGTTCGAGCTTTGCTTCACATATCTTGATGACATACTCATTTTCAGCAAGTCAGCTAAGGAACATGACAATAATTTATCCATGGTCTTCCAGACCTTGAACTCTAATGGCATCGGAGCCAAAAAGACACATTCCAGTTGCGTCAGCCCTCCGTCACTTTTTTGGGTTACACCGTCTCCACCGATGAAATACAGCCTCCCAAGTCTAGCGTTCAGGCCATCATGTCACTGCTGCCCCCGGTTACTTACAAAGAACTCCAACACTTTCTGGCCACAATAAATTACTACTGTCATCACCTGCCCTCTGCCGCCACCATGCAGGCCCCTCTGACAGACTCGCTGTCGAGTAAACAGACTTCAGGTCTCAAACACATTCACTGGACTGCATCTATACTGGAGGCTTTCAATGCATTAAAGACTTCTTTAGCTCACGCTGTGACATTCGCCCACCCCGACCCCTTGGCCAAGTTGTTCATCACTATGGACACCAGTGACATTGCAGTGGGAGTGGTACTACAGCAACGCAAGGCAGACACGGTTTCCCCTCTGTATGTCTTCTCTAAAAGACTATCAACAGCTCAGAAGAAATACTCTGCTTTTGATAGAGAACTCCTTGTGGTCTATGAGGTCATCAAACACTTCCGCCCCGACATGGAGGGTCGCTTATTCTTCATCCTCACGGATCACAAACCCCTCACAGAAGCTTTCTGCAACACCCCCCCTCCCGAGGACTCAGCCTTTCGGCGTTTCTGCCACTTTGAGCTAGTCTCCCAATTCACAACCAACGTTCGCTACATCAAAGGCCAAGACAACATCACTGCAATTTTTTCCTCATGGATCACTACTATTTCAAGCATCATTGACTCATCCAACCTGGCCGCCCTACAAGCCTCCAACGAGGAATCTCAAGCTCTCCTCATGGACCCTCAAACATCCCTTGTGTTTACCAAAGCTAAATTCCCCGGTGTTGTGAATGAGGTGTGGTGTGACTCCTCTACGGTACCTTACGCCCATTACTCCCACCCTGCCTGCACCGGCAGGCCTTTGACGTTCTGCATAACCTCACTCATCCTGGGGTCCACATCACTACACAGCTCATCTCTAAGCGTTTCATTTGGAAAAATATAAAATGGAACTGTCAGACCTGGGCACACAACTGCATCCCCCACCAAAGCAACAAAATCAGCCACCATGCCACCTCACCACTGCAGAAGTTTGACATCCCCCCACGTCGATTTCGTCATGTACATAATCGATCTTATCGGTCCTCTTCCATCATCAGAGGACCACAGATACATTCTATCCAAAACCGACCGCATGTCCCACTGGGTGGAGGCAGTTCCCTTACCTAACATCACTGCTGAGACCATGGGCAAGGGTTTTATCTCCTCATGGATTCCTAGCATTGGTTGCCTGACCACCATCACCACTGACCAGGTTCAGCAGTTTGAGTCTTCCCTGTTCACCATTTTATGTAATGTCTGCGGCATAAAGAAAATTCATACTACAGCCTACCACCCAGAAAGCAACAGCTTAGTAGAATGGTGGCCCGCACTGTAAAAATGCCCCTCAGGTCCCACGACTGCCTCTGGTCCAAAGCAATTCCATGGGAGCTGCTCAGCCTTTGTTCAACTTTCAAGGCCGACTTACAGGGAACTATCTCATAATTCGTTTTTGGGGAGAACCCCGTCCTAACAGGGGAACTCATTCAGCCTCAGGTAGCTGAAGATTCCCCCCCCCCCCCCCCCCCCCCCCCCCCCGCCCTCCTCCTCGGATTTCATAAGTCTTATTTGCACTCACTTCAAACATTCATGCCTGCACGCACCTATCAGCCACTCCTCACCGGACACTTATGTGCCAACCGCTCTCAACACTTGCTCCCATGTAATGCTGAGACACGATTCAGTCCAACAACCTCTGCAACCACCTTATCTCGGCCCCTTTAAAGTCCTCCAGTGGGGGAATACAACTTTCGACATCATCGTCAAAGACATTCCGCTAACTGTTTCATTACACTGACACAAACCAGCATTTGTGAACCCTGATGCCCCTCTGATGGCTCAGTCTGAGTCTCCTAACAACTCTCCTGCCAGTCTCCCTCCCACCGTGGCATCTGACAATGTTTCTCCTTGGGCCACCATGCCGATTTGTTCACCCAACACCTCCCCGTTGCTTTCGTGGGTTTCTCAGACAAATCAACCTCCACCCCGTGTGTGTGTGTTTCACTGCTACCTCATCCACTACGGAGACACCCTCTCCCATAGTCACCCTGCTCTGGAATGTACCCCCCACACCGCATGGATGATATTTCCATCGTTACTCTCAACGACTGAGTTCTCATTCTACTCACAGACACTGCGGTCTCACC
The DNA here is from genome assembly GCF_023864275.1 of Schistocerca cancellata. Lineage (NCBI taxonomy): Eukaryota > Metazoa > Arthropoda > Insecta > Orthoptera > Acrididae > Schistocerca > Schistocerca cancellata. Next base: position 273,780,485 of record NC_064630.1, read on the forward strand.
ACCCAATGACCAGTTAAAGATCAGTGTTTTTTATAGCCTCACCCTCCCTCGTGAGTGCAACCCGATGACAATTCGCACCTTCATCTTGCCGGACGGTTTGATTTGCATTGAGGCTTGTCACACTTGCTGACTCACCTTTGAGGTGGACCTGCCCCCTGTTGCTCTGCTTTCGCACCTGCCCCGGTCAAAGTGGAGGTCCCGGTCATGCGTCTACCATTTCATATGACCACCAAGAGCATCGATGCCCACATTGTCTTCCCTCAAAACTCATATGCGGTACTCCATACTGCAGGTGTGTGTGTGTGGGGGGTGGGGGGTGCGGGGGGTGGGGGTGGGGGGGTATATCGACCATGAATAACATAATCTTTGGGACTTAGATCACTCATCAGAGCCACCATGTAAATTCAAAATTCAGTCTGTTCTTGTACCTTGAACTGTGTGAACATGTATGATCATTGTCAAAATATATGTATGTGCAGATATAAATTGGAACAGTTTATTCCGTATACAGCTACTCGTATCCTGTTCCCATACTTTCATTTTCAAAACGTAGTATTAGGATTCTTCCTTTCTGCTACTGGACATCTCGATATGTTTCCCAATCTATTAATAATTTTGTATAGTCATTAAAAAAATATGTTTCTATCTGTGCACACAACATTATTTTATGTTTCATCATGAGTAATATTCAACTTTAATGTTCACTATAGTGATCTTTTCTTTTGTTCATATTTTTACTCAGTACTGCTTTATCTTCACAATATTTGCCTCTTAATGCTACTTCAGTAGAATTGTAATAATATACTCATCAAGCAATTTTATCAGATATATATAGTTTTTGAAGTATTGTACAGCTTTTATTATAGAACAGCAGATTCTGTCTGTTTTAACATTCTGTAATCATTTTAACCTTTGATTTCGCTTTCATTTTAACCTTTGATCTCCATAATCCCACAGATGGGGTCAATTTCCAAGTGTTGTTAGCATATCAAGAATTTCTGTCTCCTAAAACTACCTTATTTGAATCATATTAACTCAGAAACTTTCTCATTTTCAATAATTTCCTGTTTAATTAAGCTGATCAATGGGCTTTTTCTTCTACGCTATGTTGGAGTAAATCTCAAGCACAAGTATTTTGCTTCTGGAGGCACTATCATTGACACCTCCTTCTTCAGAAACATTTCACTTATTTAATCGTACATTTCTCCATTCTTTTACATAATAAATTATTTTTTATTGAATATATTCACACAAATAATCAAAAATTTTCAAAATAGCACCCTCTTGCATCGATACACTTCTGGAGGCGGTGTTTCCATGCCAGGAAGGCATCCTGGAATGCCTTTTCCAGAATGTCCTATAGAGATGATGTAACATGCGCCTGGATGCTTTCAATCGTGTCTAAATGTTTTCCTTTCATGACTCCTTTTAATATCATGTGAAAACACAACATTTTCTCCACAGAGAATCGCAAGATACACAGTGGAGAAGCAGAGATGATGTTACCAGCTGATATGTCATTCAACCCGACACTGTACACAGCTCATTTGAAAAGCAAGAAAGAAGAAGATGACCGAGCCAACTATAGTTGCGTATACGGCTCAGTGGAGGTTGCAGTTCTATCCATTTTCTATCGGGCTGGCTGCAATCCCTGCCTTGTGCAGCCAGTTGAAAGGGCTTCTCACCAAATAGTGAAGTGATGTGTGTGTGTGTTGTATAGTGAGTGTGAAGTGAAATTCAAACAAATTCATTGACTTTTGGAGATTCATTTAAATGGACAATTTCGTTAGGCCCCCATTTACAATTAATCATGTAAAATTTGATGTAAAGTGTATGTTACAACTTGTGGTATGAATCTTGGGATGGCTGAACTAAGGTATAACAGCACAGTACACCACCCTAGCATGCTCCAGTGAATCCTGTAACATCTTCGATCTCATCACGACATTACAGATTAGGAGGCAGTGTAGTAAATGTAAGGGGTACCAAATTTGTCGTAAAAGTCAGTAAATTTCTCAACGGACAGTATTTTTCAGTACAGGTATTTTGTTCATTCCAAGCAATGTCGATTCATGATGTCAGATCCAGACATGAGTTGACTGTAATCTGAATCCATTTTAGCAAACTAATAGTTTCTCTCAGGCGATAAATTTTATTGATTATGAAATACAAGTTCTTGACATTTACTCGAAGTAAGAAATGTTTGATTAATAATTGCGTGCCATAATTTATCTGCTTAATATAAAGTCGTTTTGATTTTTGTATGCACGAAAAATTGTGAATTTATGTGTGGCTTTTATTCTGAGACGAGTTATCAATAGAGTGCAAAAGTGCGCGTGTACAGTTCTTTGATCTGTGCAGTGAATTTATTTTTATGATTTTGACTCAGATGGAGACAAATCCAGTTCCAATTAGACTTTATGTGAGATCAAGTTATTACAAAAGAGTTGTTTGGCCCATTAGAGAAAACTGAAACTTGCACGCTAAATTTAAAATACATTACACACCAGTGCATAATCGAGCTGTCCTGTAAATCGCATAAAATAGTTGCAGATTTACTTGGACTTAATGCACTAAGTTGGATGTTAATTTTGAGACAAGTACTGATTTTGACAAAAATGAACCAAAACTTTATTTAAAATATTGAGGTTCAGTTTTAATTGACACGTATCACCGTGTTGATTACATTGCCTTGCAACAGTTTAATACAGCTTAATTAATTTATCAGAACGATGTGCGATGCAGTAAGTCCCATTACACACACAAAGTGTTACACGTGGCTGCATGAGAGTATGAGAGTGTTTTTCTTTCCATAAATGCCAAGAAACTGGCAGTTTCAAAAGTTACATCACCAACTGTTGCGTAGTTTCATTGTATCACTAAAGAACTTATTATATCGTGTATCTTCATCAAGAGATCTCAAGGCGCCGGAACAAACAAGAAGATGACTAAAACAAGAGGCATCGGTATACTGAGTTTCTAGTAATTCACTTTTTATCATTAAGTTTGTTGGCAAAGTGTTCATTATGTTGCTTCAAAATGGTGTGTTGTGGGATGTGCATACTTGGATTATTATCGATGCTGCGATGAGTAGGCCCACCATTCACAGGCCAGGGCAGTGGTGCCCTGTCGTAATTCAAATACTTCAGTGATTGAACCCAACTCATGTGTTCAACACCAAGTTGACACATGATTGAGGTCAAGGTAAGTTTACAATGTTTTCTACTTTATTCAAAACTCTTTCTTTTGTAAAATTTCTGTCGTCCCACAACTCTAATGAGAATTGAAATATTCTCATTTTGGTAAGCACTCACTCTTTTTTTTCACTTTGACACACAGGTAGGCTAATATGTTGCATTCGTTAAGCATTCATATAACTACACAATCCATTTTGGAGATCTGATCTTTCATCATAGTCCTGGTCTTACAATGCAACACATACAAATGAATTTTACAATACATCATTATTGTCTTACACTAGGTATCTAAGGATTTACATTTATAGGATCACTGACACACTGGGTTTGCTCACTACTTATTGGGTGCATTAGTACCTTTCTTGCTCTGCGAGCACCACTCAGGAGCACCACATTCTTTTATACCCTCTTCACCCAATGGGTGTTTTCAGCATTATATTATGATTTTCTTCCCATGAACCATGGACCTTGCGTTTGGTGGGGAGGCCGTACCATAGGTGCAACCACAACAGAGTGGTATCTGTTGAGAGGCCAGACAAACGTGTGGTTCCTGAAGAGGGGCAGCAGCCTTTTCAGTAGTTGCAGGGGCAACAGTCTGGATGATTCACTGATCTGGCCTTGTAACACTAACCAAAACGGCATTGCTGTGCTGGTGCTGCAAACGACTGAAAGCAAGGGGAAACTGCAGCTGTAATTTTTTCTCCGAGGGCATGCAGCTTTACTGTATGGTTAAAAGATGATGGCGTCCTCTTGGGTAAAATATTCCGGAGATAAAATAGTCCTCCATTTGGATCTCCGGGCGGGGACTTCTCAAGAGGACGTCGTTATCAGGAGAAAGAAAACTGATGTTCTACGGATCGGAGCGTGGAATGTCAGAGCCCTTAATCGGGCAGGTTGGTTAGAGAATTTAAAAAGGAAAAAGGATAGGTTAAAGTTAGATATAGTGGGAATTAGTGAAGTTTGGTGGCAGGAGGAACAAAACTTTTGGTCAGGTGAATACAGGGTTATAAATACAAAATCACATAGGGGTAATGCAGGAGTAGCTTTAATAATGAATTAAAAAAATAGGAGTGTGGGTAAGCTACTACCAACAGCATAGTGAGTGCATTATTGTGGCCAAGACAGATACGAAGCCCATGTCTACCACAGTAGTACAAGTTTATATGCCAACTAGCTCTGCAGATGATAAAGAAATTGATGAAATGTAGAAATTGATGAAATAGTCGTGGGTGACTGGAATTCGAGAGTAGGAAAAGGGAGAGAAGGAAACATAGTAGGTGAATATAGAGGGGGGGTAAGAAAGGAAAGAGGAAGCCGTCTGGTAGAATTTTGCACAGAGCATAACTTAATCATAGTTAACACTTGGTTTAAGGATCATAAAAGAAGGATGTATACATGGAAGAATCCTGGAGATACTAGAAGGTATCAGATAGATGATATAATGGTAAGACAGAGATTTAGGAACCAGGTTTTAAATTGTAAGACATTTCCAGGGTCAGATGTGGACTCTGACCACAATCTATTGCTTATGAACTGTAGATTAAAACTGAAGAAACTGCAAAAATGTGGGAATTTAAGGAGATGGGACCTGGATAAACTGAAAGAACCAGAGGTTGTACAGAGTTTCAGGGAGAGCATAAGGGAACAATTGACTGGAATGGGGGAAAGAAATACAGTAGAAGAAGAATGGGTAGCTTTGCGGGATGAAGTAGTGAAGGCAGCAGAGGATCAAGTAGGTAAAAAGACGAGGGCTAGTAGAAATCATTGGGTAACAGAAGATATATTGAATTTAATTGATGAAAGGAGAAAATATAAAAATGCAGTAATTGAAGCAGGCAAAAAGGAATAAAAATGTCTCAAAAATGATATCGACAGGAAGTGCAAAATGGCTAAGCAGGGATGGCTAAAGGACAAATGTAAGGATGTAGAGGCTTATCTCACTAGGGGTAAGATAGATACTGCCTACAGGAAGATTAAAGAGACCTTTGGAGAAAAGAGAGCCACTTGTATGAATATCAAGAAACCCAGTTCTAAGCAAAGAAGGGAAAGCAGAAAGGTGAAAGGAGTATATAGAGGGTCTATACTATGGCGATGTACTTGAGGGCAATATTATGGAAATGGAAGAGGATGTAGATGAAAATGAAATGGGAGATAAGATACTGCGTGAAGAGTTTGACATAGCATTGAAAGACCTGAGTCAAAACAAGGCCCCGAGAGTAGACACATTCCATTAGAACTACTGACGGCCTCGGGAGAGCCAGTCCTGTCAAAACTCTACCATCTGGTGAGCAAGATGTATGAGACAGGTGAAATATCCTCAGACTTCAAGAAGAATATAATAATTCCAATCCCAAAGAAAGCAGGTGTTGACAGATGTGAAAATTACCAAACTATCAGTTTAATAAGTTACAGCTGCAAAATACTAAAGCAAATTCTTTACAGGCGAATGGAAAAACTTGTAGAAGTCAACCTCGGGGAAGATCAGTTTGGATTCTGTAGAAATATTGGAACACATGAGGCAATCCTGACTTTACGACTTATCTTAGAAGAAAGATTAAGGAAAGGCAAACCTACGTTTCTAGAGAAAGCTTTTGACAATGTTGACTGGAATACTCTCTTTCAAATTATGAAGGTGACAGGGGTAAAATACAGGGAGCAAAAGGCTATTTACAATTTGTACAGAAACTAGATGGCAGTAATAAGAGTCGAGGGGCATGAAAGGGAAGCTGTGGTTGGGAAGGGAGTGAGACAGGGTTGCAGCCTCTACCTGATGTTATTCAATCTGTATATTGAGCAAGCAGTAAAGGAAACAAAAGAAAAATTCAGAGTAGGTATTAAAATCCATGGAGAAGAAATAAAAACTTTGAGGTTAGCCGATGACATTGTAATTCTGTCAGAGATAGCAAAGGACTTAGAAGAGCAGTTGAACGGAATGGACAGTGTCTTGAAAGGAGGATTAAGATGAACATCAACAAAAGCAAAATGAGGATAATGGAATGTAGTCAAATTAAGTCGGGTGATGCTGAGGGAATTAGATTATGAAATGAGACACTTAAAGTAGTGAAGGAATTTTGCTATTTGGGGAGCAAAATAACTGATGATGGTCAAAGTAGAGAGGATATAAAATGTAGACTGGCAATGGCAAGGAAAGCGTTTCTGAAGAAGAGAAATTTGTTAACATTGAGTATAGATTTAAGTGTCAGGAAGTCGTTTCTGAAAGTAATTGTATGGAGTGTAGCCATGTATGGAAGTGAAACATGGACGATAAATAGTTTGGACAAGAAGAGAATAGAAGCTTCCAAAATGTGGTGCCACAGAAGAATGCTGAAGATTAGATGGGTAGATCACATAACTAATGAGGAGGTATTGAATAGAATTGGGGAGAAGAGGAGTTTGTGGCACAACTTGACAAGAAGAAGGGACCAGTTGGTAGGACATGTTCTGAGGCATCAAGAAACCACAAATTTAGCATTGGAGGTCAGCGTAGATATAAATCCTCCTGTAGTGATTAGTGTTGATTGTATATAGCCATTTGTACAGCTTTCTATACTGAACATAGTAATACGTGTGTAGACATTTTTTCATAATTATTTTTTTGTCATTTTGTCCAGTGTAAATATTTCTGAGATTAATTCTTCTCTCCTTTTAGCTTTAGCTTTGCAGTGTAGACTCTTCATTTCTTTAGCAGTTATGTTATATTCCAAAGTTTCTAAAATACAGTTTGGTTGGCATTCATTTGCTAAGCTGCTTCAGTCTGCTGCCAATGTAATGTGTCGAACCACACTGCGCTGTGCGCATCATTTGTTGACTTGTATACTAGCTGCACTGCATACCCATATACCCCAAGCAAATTAGTACGAAAATCAGCAAATAGGGGGAAAAATGTATAAAGCTTTAAAGCTTTGAAACTTTAGGAAAATACTTATATGAGATGAAGTAATAAGAATCAGAAAAGTTCCCTTTCATATGGGGGGGGGGGGGGGGGGGGAGGGGGTAAAGTGGGAAAGTCAATTTGTAACATATTGTAAATTTATATGCAAAAAGGCTCATTTTTCGAACAGAGCTCTTATTAGTAAATATATTCCTTGCCAAATTTTACACAAAAAAGATCTTGTGCATCTTTTCATTTATATGGATGGTACTTGAGGTACAAGAATTGGAACAGAATTCTGTTAATGCAATAGTTTGCAGTTTTTGTTACATAGCAAAATATTTAAATGAAAAGTGTAATTCAGGGTATGGAAATATTTTGTAGCCTATATATTCTACTTGAAATTTCTTTTGCGATCAGTATTGTTGAGATCAGGAGTACATGCCAACAATGAAAATGCCATGTTCCCCTTCCCGTTCACTCAGTGCTCCCCTAGCAATATTGTCACTGCTGTTTCTTCCTACCCAGCATCCAGTTCAGTTGGGTTAATGTTGTGAATTGCCAAAGTAGTGCCAGAGAGTTCTTTTCTTGTGACAGTATTTATCAGTTTGTGGTGTTATGAAGAGCTTATTCTTAGTCTCATTTCTTTTGTCTGGACTGAGAAAACAATAATGCTGGACCCTACTACATGTTTTATTTGTGGTAAATCTGTTTCTGAAGGAGAGACATCAATAGTGACAAAGGACTTGGAAACTATGACATGCGTCAGCAAGGAATGGGAGGATGGGGCTCATAATCTTCTACAGAACGCTGAACAGATTGAAGTGCATAAGTTATGTTGATGTGAATACATTATGGAACATAATATAAGGAAACTAATTAATCAGAATGTTACACCAGCAGATGATAAAAGTTCAAGATCCTCTTCCTCTTATCCATTCAGTTTCTAAAAAGACTGTTTCATAAGTGCTGAAAAGTTTGACATACAGACGGAAATTGAAAAAACCACACCACAAACACCATGGAGTGTTTGAAGTTTGTTCTTTAGCTGTGAAACATACACAGCTTGAGAAAGCAGAGAAACACAATGATTTCGGTAGAAAGGTTGCCAAATATATCAACAGTGTTTTGTGTTCAGTAGCTGCAGAAGCTCCTCATCATCCAGATTGCTATGCTAAATTATGTCAAACCGCTTTTCTGTTTGAAAAAGCGGCCACCCTAAAGATACAACTTTGATGCCACTTTTCTAGAATTATACAAATTTATAGACAGTTCAGAGAAATGTCAATTTTTTTCTGCTCAATTTGTTGCAGAAAGTTAATGAATGTCTCCCAGAAGGAGAGACAATGACTATAAAAACTCTGAAAAAAAACTGACAGTACACTTTGGTGATAGGGCCTTGTTTGCCACAATGCCAAAAAATTCCCTAGTTGTATTGTTTTGTGGCAGTGGCCACAAACTTTTGAATCAATGGTACAGTGAATGAGCTGTTAATGAAAAAAAATTAGAGAAAAAGAATAGTAGAAGCAGCAGCAGTTATCATCCTTGAAGATATGAGTGACTCCTTACAGTACTGTTGATTACCCAGAGATCAATGACTTGACAGAGAATGCTGAAGTTACAGTTCCTGACACTTTACACAAATTTTTGAAGGGTGTGGTTTTGTCAAAAAATAAAGGTAGTGAACAGTCCCCTTTAAAGAATGTACGGCAATATCCCACACAATTCTGTCAGCTACCAGGCCTCGATCATTTATCTTCCCACTGCAACATGGTCTTGCAGTGTACTTATTTCATAAAGTGGGATCAAAAAACATTGTTGCAATTGTTTCAAATATGGGTTTCTGCTCTTCATATAGCACTGTGGATTTATTTGAGGCTTCTGCCATTCGGTTCTGGAAACCACATACTTCAAATGATTCATTCTTGCAGTTCATGTTCAATAATGCTGACTTCAATATTGCAACAATGATGGGCGAAGGTACATTCCATGCTATGGGTGGAATCAGGTGTGTGACTCCTGGGAGAGCGATAGAACATCAGATAGTAATGAAACTGTCTGTCATGCTGAGGTCTACTGAAACACCAAGTGCCCAAAAAATTAGTTTGCTAATGTTCCGAAGGCAAAATAGAGTTGGAATTAAAGATATTGTTCTGCAAAATGTCAACTCAGAACAGTCATTTACTAAAGTAACAGTGCCTACCAATCATGATTTTACTTCGATGATGGGAAAGTTTTTACAGCTTTCTATTCCGGCATGTCAACGTTTTATGGAAAAAATCAACCAGAGAACCAACACGCAATCAAATGTATTAGTGCTTCCATTCATCAACAACCTGCCCACAGATTATAGTACTACTTAACTGCTTTAATTTATGTCATCACAGAGCATAAGAAGACCACACAGCAAATATGTATTGTGATGTTTGATCAACCACTACATGAAAGCTAAAGATATAGTTGAAGTGGAGGCTAATGGAGGGAATGAGCTATTCACTGATGTAGTTATTTGATCATAGGAGGTTTTCACTTGATAATGTGTTTTCTAGGAGCAAAAGGATTCTTAACGAGAGACAGTGGACTCTCAACTTTTGGAGACTGTATATGCTGCAGCTTCTGTTCCCCATATATTTCTGGTCGTGCAGACATAAGGGCAATTCAGGCTCACTCTGCAGTCATGTGTCCTCTTTCCATCACAATACTGGAGGAAATGGCAGTCATGGAGGAGGGCAAGAAACATACTAAAGACTGTATTTCTGATTTAAGTGGAAACTGCATCTTTTGGTGATTTGGAAAAAGATAAAGTGATTGAAAAGCTGAAAAACATATTTGTCAACACAGTGGATGATATTAAGCAAAGAGGGAAAACTTCCTAGTTAGAGATACAATACATTCAGCTTGTCATCTTGGCATTGAATTTCAAGGCAGATTGCATGGGGAATTGGGAGCTCCATATAGAATGTGTGAGAGCTACGCTCCCAATATTCCATGCAACTGGACACTTTCTTTATGCTGTACCTCCAGAACATGGAAAAACTGAAAGAAACCATGAAACTCACGGAGTTCAATAAATTCATCAAGGACATGTTGCTCATGGTTCTATGCTTTGGTAAGTATTGGTGTGGAATATGGACCGACATGATGATAGAACAAACGTTAGTGAACCTGAAGAGTGTTGGAGATGTTTCACATGAAAGAGGTTCCATTGATAGTGTGTTGAACCAATGGATTTGTGGTATACCAATAACACATTATATATGTGAAGCTGTGGAGCAGTTCTGCAATTTACATTCGGTTTTGAACGATCAAGATGTTTAACTGAGGAGTGGGAGGATAGAAATTGATTAGAAAATTCACAGAATATTTCAGCTGTGGTTGCAACAACACACTCCATTTGTTTATAAGGAGCATCATATTCATTAGGATCTGTATTTGTAGCTTCTCAGGAAGTAAACTGCTACGAAGCTGTGTCTGTTGGTGAAGAAGCTCTTTGAACAATAGTTATTGTCTTGCCAAAAATCTGGTTCTCTGAAGCTTAAGCGAACCAGTATGGTTAGGACAATATGCATGCCAACCGTTAGGTTTGAAAAAAATATACACTGTTGGAAATGGAAAAAAGAACACATTGTCACCGGTGTGTCAGACCCACCATACTTGCTCCGGACACTGCGAGAGGGCTGTACAAGCCAGTTTGCCGTGGCACACGGAGCTCCATCGCAGTCTTTAACACTGGTAGCATGCCGCGACAGCGTGGACGTGAACCGTATGTGCAGTTGATGGACTTTGAGCGAGGGCGTATAGTGGGCATGCGGGAGGCCGGGTGGACGTACCGCCGAATTGCTCAACACGTGGGGCGTGAGGTCTCCACAGTACATCGATGTTGTCACCAGTGGTCGGCGGAAGGTGCACGTGCCCGTCGACCTGGGACCGGATCGCAGCGACGCACGGATGCACGCCAAGACCGTAGGATCCTACGCAGTGCCGTAGGGGACTGCACCGCCACTTCCCAGCAAATTATGGACACTGTTGCTCCTGGGGTATCGGCGAGGACCATTCGCAACCGTCTCCATGAAGCTGGGCTACGGTCCCGCACACCGTTAGGCCGTCTTCCGCTCACGCCCCAACATCGTGCAGCCCGCCTCCAGTGGTGTCGTGACAGGTGTGAATGGAGGGACGAATGGAGACGTGTCGTCTTCAGCGATGAGAGTTGCTTCTGTCTTGGTGCCAATGATGGTCGTATGCGTGTTTGGCGCCGTGCAGGTGAGCGCCACAATCAGGACCGCATACGACCGAGGCACACAGGGCCAACACCCGGCATCATGGTGTGGGGAGCGATCTCCTACACTGGCCGTACACCACTGGTGATCGTCGAGAGGACACTGAATAGTGCACGGTACATCCAAACCGTCATCGAACCCATCGTTCTACCATTCCTAGACCGGCAAGGGAACTTGCTGTTCCAACAGGACAATGCACGTCCGCATGTATCCCGTGCCACCCAACGTGCTCTAGAAGGTGTAAGTCAACTACCCTGGCCAGCAAGATCTCCGGATCTGTCCCCCATTGAGCATGTTTGGGACTGGATGAAGCGTCGTCTCACGCGGTCTGCACGTCCAGCACGAACGCTGGTCCAACTGAGGCGCCAGGTGGAAATGGCATGGCAAGCCGTTCCACAGGACTACATCCAGCATCTCTACGATCGTCTCCATGGGAGAATAGCAGCCTGCATTGCTGCGAAAGGTGGATATACACTGTACTAGTGCCGACATTGTGCATGCTCTGTTGCCTGTGTCTATGTGCCTGTGGTTCTGTCAGTGTGATCATGTGATGTATCTGACCCCAGGAATGTGTCAATAAAGTTTCCCCTTCCTGGGACAATGAATTCACGGTGTTCTTATTTCAATTTCCAGGAGTGTATATATATAACTCAAGTAGATACAATGCAGTTATTTTAGAGGATATTGTACATGTTTCATTCACCTGATTATCTAAAGTATTGCTTCACATTGAATTATCGAGTGTACCAACGTCTCTGTTTGACAGAGGAAAACAAAAAAGTCATCACTGTACAATCTTTTCAATCAAGTACCAGAAAGGAATATTGACGATAATGAATCGAAGTTCTTTGTTATAGATGGAAGGTTTCTTAATTGCCATGCCATGTGGCCCGAGAATGGAACTTTTGGTGACATTTATAAAACTTTAATAGCCTATATTAAGAGACATTATAAAGATGATGTTGCTGTTGTATTTGACAGATATTCAGGAAGTTCTCTGAACATAAAAAGCGTTGAACACCTAAGTCAAACGATGAAGTGGACCTCATGAGAAATTTTCTTTAATGATGAGACGTTATGTGTTGAATCAAAGTCCTCCTTTCTTAGTAACCTCAACAATAAGGAAATGTTTATTACACAGCTTGTGCAAAGATCTGACATTTTTGGTATTGATACTAGGATTGTGGATGATGATGCAGATGTTGGAATTGTTCCAAAAGAAATAAATGCCTCAAAATTTTATCAGCAAGTGATTATAGTGGCTCGAGATGTAGAGCTTCTTGTGCTACTTATCACTCTTGCTTCAGATGACACAGATATGATCCTGATGAAGGAAGGTAAAGATAGCATCAGAATAAGGTGTTACAGCCCTAAAGATATACGTAACTCCTCACTCATTCATGACTGCATGAATTCGATACTGTTTCTTCATGCAGTAAGTGGTTGCAACAGCACTTCAGCCTTGTTTTGGAAAGGAAAGCTGCATAATATTCCATGGATCTTCTCCTGATACCACCGCAAAAGTAGGAGAGAAATTTATACTTTCTCTCTACAAAAAAAGTAGAGAGTCCTGATGATGACAACTTAAATGCCATTTCATCTAAATGTATTAATGTACTTGTGGGTCAGACAAACAATGCTGTCATACTCTCTCATTTGCCACCCCCTACCGATGCAGGATGCCTCCAATCTTACCAAGTTTACCTACAAGTGCAGCTATGGCTGGGGAACAATTTGGATCCCAGAAACTGGGACTGGAGGCAATCAAACTCATCCCTCTCCACAGTTCACATGAAATGACCACCTGCTCCAGAGAAAATACTGCTACTGATTTCATGCGGCTGCACCACCTGATTCTAAATATATTTCAACAAGAGTAATTGTTGATTAGTTTTACAGGTTTTACGGGTTTTATGGGAAAGGTACCAGACCATGGGGGTCTGTCTTCTGCCTTGTTCAGTCCTTACACTCCTAGTTCTTTATTATCCTTTCTTTCTTCCTCTACTGGGGTACAGGTTCTATCCTCCCTCTACCCACAAGCAATAGTTCCATCTCTCAAACCCTTCTTTATATCCAGTCTATAACATTTGTTATAACAAGATTAGCCTAAGGCAGTACAGAGCTAGAGGTTCTCCAACCCCAGTAATGTAAACTTGGTAACTACTGGGTATTATTCAGCCTCATAAAAAGATTTAAAAGATGTAGTCTCATTAATTGTATGCATGATGAATTTGAGCAGTCTTTCATGGAAAAATCAAGCAATCTGCTCTGTTTTATTAATTATGTACCTGCTATCCAAATTCAACATGTGATGGTAAATGAACTTACAGACAATATACATATAAGTGTATGTGTAACATACATACTAAAAAAATAATAAAAACAAAAAACAAAGAATTATGTGAAAACCACATAGTAGCCAAAAGCTTGTTCATTCATGTGGTGTGGCAGGTGTGAGGGTATAAGATTTTCCAAATGATTTGTAGCTAAAGTTAGGAAATAAATAATTTCATTGAGTGGAAGTGAAATATCATATTAATTTTGAATATAAATGAACAAGCTTTACCAGTAGAATTACAGTCAGTTCCACAAGAAAGTGTATGCCATAATTTTAAATGTTATGTCCACAGCATCATCTCTGGTAGCGGTCTCGAATCTTACTCAATGCGCTTTTGCACACTGTATAGATAAACTGTGTGAGAGTTGAAAGTTTTGTTTTGTCGGTTGAAGTTTTGGCTGTTTGCACTTTTATACATCCAATTTAAATGCTGAAAAAATGTGCAGCATTTATCAAAAATGCCTTTTGAGCTCTGTTAAGAAGCTATTTGGTTCAAAAGAGCCAAACTGGGAACTTCAAGAGGATAATGATCTGTGGGAGTGACAAGTCAATAGTCGACAGGACACTGAAAGGTTCTCTTTGCGAGCGAGGTTCTTTCGAGGAAACAACCAGTGTTCGTTTCCCGCCTTAACGTATGTATGTATTGTGTTTGTGCAGTGCAATAAAGGTGGTCGTTCACAGTATAAATCCACACAAGTGTTTTTCTTTATGTAGTGAAGTTACTCCTACATAAGTGGTGACCCCGTAACTAAGCGGTGTGACAGTAGACAAGTTTCTATAGATAATTTCCGCGACGTCTCGTATTGACATGTCATCTGCACAGAACCTCTTCCGCGACATTGACGGCGTCATCCAGAATATCAAGAAGGAGCTCGACACGATGCAGCAAAACCCTCGGTTCACAGTGCCATGGACGCCTACATCTCAAACCGACTTCGTACATGACATTACGTTTCCGACCGCGCCGCGGGTGCCGGCCGGTCCTGCGCCGCCACCACAGGACATTTCCTCGCACAACCAGCCCACAGGACATGCCGATATCAGACCAAATGTGCTCGCGTTTTCATCACCTGCGTCGATAGCGCTCCCACGAGTTTCGCACTTTCCGTTCGCCGGTTATCGTGGCCCACCCTCGTTGCGGTTACAAATTCAGCCCCCACCTTTCGTTCCCGAATGTCCGGAAATTTGGTTCGCTATTATGGAGAACATTTTCATGCAGCAACAAATAGTTGATGATTTTGAACAGTTCACGCTAGTGATATGCAACCTGGACCAACGTGCGTCGTCAGTGGTATCAGATATAATTATGCAACCCCCACCACAACAAGCCTACACCACTCTCAAGATGGCTTTAATTTCATGTTGTACAAAACCTGTGGACCAACGGGTAACACAGCTCCTGTACCACGAGAAACGCGGTGACAGGTCGCCTTCAGACTTTTACCAGCATTTACGTGCTATGGTGGACCCTTCCGTGTTCTCAGACACATTACTTGTGCACATATGGCAACAGCAGTTACCTCCGCAGGTTTGCTTAACCTTAATTGCTTATGAGGGCCGGCCATTAAGTGAGTTGCTGCAAGTGGCCGATAGAGCGCACTCCCTGCTCGACTCGCGCGCCACAGTGGCCGCCGCCACAACCACCTAGGCAAACGACACCAGCCGAGCACGGCCAGAACTGGTTGATGCGGCGCCTCCAGCTTGTGCTGCCACGACCACACGACGAGCGCCGGACGTGACCGAAGATTTCCGGTCCCTCCGCACTGCCATCGATCAGCTGACCGCCCAGCTGCAGCGGCTAGTGCGGTGGCTGACACACACACGCATCGTCACCAGCCAACGAGCCCGCTGTGTCACGCAAACAACAGCACCGGTTATTGCTGGTTCCACCAGCGTTTCAGCGCGCAAGCTACGAAGTGTAAGGCAGCATGCTCACACCCAAATGCATTCCACAGTCTGCTTTAGGTGCAGCCGACCGTGACAACAAGCAACTGCACCTAAACTCACAGACGCATGGAAGGAGAACACCACCATTTCAGTACGAGCCTATGTTATGTGGATCGACTTCTCCCACAGCTCTAAGGTATGCAGCTTCACAAAGACTTTTCGTTCCTGATCCCTCTACAGGATGGATGTTCTTGGAAGACACCGGCTCAGATGTCAGCACTCTGCCGGTAAATTTCTTCCCTTCAGACAAACGCACTGAAGAGACCACTTTGAAAGCAGTCAACGATTCAGTCATCCATACATATGGACAGAAAACACTGCCAGTGGACATTGGGCTACCAGAAAAATGCAACTGGACCTTCGTTATGGCCGATATTGACCAACCTATACTAGGTGCTGATTTCCTGGCAAAACATGCATTGTCCGTGGATTTACGCAAGTCACAACTCGTCCATTCTGCCAATGGATGGGTTATTCTGGGAATACAAGGACGTCCAACCTCTCATGCATGCCAAAGGGTAGATAACCTCAGTGCACCCACCTGGGAGGACACCATAGTAATGAAGGAATCTGACCGGCAGATGGCTCAAATGACATCAAAACAGTTGACGACACAACAACAGGCCCCTGCTGTTTCAACCACAAAGGCGACACCCAAACCACAACATGGAGCAAGAAAGAGCAGGGCAAAACATGAGACAGTGCACCACATCCGTACAACTCCAGGCCCACCAGTCTCCTCACGTGTTCGCAGGCTTGCATCTGATTGCTTATGGGAAACCAAGGCCATTTTCAATGAGATGCTACAGGAAGGAACTATACAGCCATCCAACAGTCTGTGATCCTCTCCTCTGCACCTCGCCCGTAAAAAGAATGGGTCATGGCGCCCGTGCGGTGATTATCAAGCTTTGAATGCCTGAACTGTTCCAGACAGATACCCTGTGCCACATATACAACAGGATTTCTCCCATTCACTGGCCGGGCCAACCATATTCAGTGTTTTGGATTGCCATAAGGCTTATAATCAGATCCCGATGGCAGAGCAGGACATACCAAAGACTGTAGTGACAACCCCATTCTGGCTGTTTGAATTTGTGGTGATGCCATTTGGGCTGAAAAATGCTGCCCAGACATGGCAACGGTTTCTAGACAACGTGCTAAGAGGGCTACCATATTGTTTCGCCTATTTAGGTGATATTCTGGTGTTTTCGGGGAATGTTTCTGACCATCAGAAACATGTAAGTGAGGTGCAAAGCAGGCTTAGTGCTCATGGAATAACACTTAACAAGGACAAGTGCGAGTTTGGGGAACCTGTGGTAAACTTCCTGGGTTATAAAGTGTCAGCTCAGGGCATTTTCCCACTGCCAGAGAAGCTGGAGTTGTTGCATACCCTACCATGGCCTCAGCACTATCACGATCTCCGACGATTCCTAGAGATGATAAATTTCTATCGTCGCCACCTCCCCAGAACAGCAGCAATCCAGACACCACTGAACAATGCCTTGGATGGACACAACAAAATTGGCAAGCGCCCACTCCAATGGACACCCGAGATGGACTCTGCTTTCAAGGCACTGCAAAACAGCCTTCACAACGTAGTGGGGCCTGCACACCCTGCACCAGGAGCTCAGCTAGCCCTAGTAGTGGATGCAAGCCAAGTTGCAATCGGTGCAGCACTGCACCAGAGAGTGAAGGGTCATTGGCAGCCACTAAGTTTTTTCTCACAAAAACTACAGATGAGTCAAACTCGTTGGAGCGCATACGACAGGGAACTCCTTGCAATGTATGAAAGTGTCAGGCACTTCCGCCCTTTCGTTGAGGGCAGGCAATTCACCATATACACCGACCATAAACCTCTCGTGGCAGCTTTCTACAAAGTCAGCGATTCATGTTCCCCCCACCAAGCCCGCAATATAGAGTTTATATGCCAGTTTTCCACAGACGTGCATGACATCCATGGTGCTGACAACATTATGGCAGACTATTTCTCACATATTAATGGGATAAGTCCAATGTTGGATTATTCTGAATTGGCAAGGGCACAGGCTTCAGATGCGCAGCTGCAGTCCTTGTCCACTGGCCTAGGTTTACAACTTGTGGACGTCCCCTGCAGCCCATGTAAGGTCTGGTGCGACACCTCCATGGTTAGACCACGCTCATACATCACCCCCCAGTTCCGAAGAAAGGTATTCGACAACATTCACAACCTGGCACACCCGGGAACCAATGCCTCAGTGAAGTTAGTGACGGACCATTTTGTGTGGCCTTCAATCAGGAAAGATACACGGGAGTGGGCCCACAGCTGCTATCAGTGTCAACGTAGCAAAGTGGGACGCCACATTCACGCTCCAGTAGGACAATTCCCAACCCCAACGGCACATTTAGGGCATGTACACATTGACTTGGTTGGACCCCTCCCCCCTTCAGAAGCTTACAGGTACTTGTTTACGGCAGTGGATCGTAGCACACAGTGGGCAGAGGCTACACCAATCAGGGACATTTCTGCAGAGACTACTGCACGGGCATTCTTGGAAACTTGGGTGGCTCGTTTTGGGTGCCCATTTTTCATTACCACTGACCAAGGACGCCAGTTCGAGTCGACACTGTTCCAACAACTGTCGAAACTCTGCAGCTTCCAACGAACTACAACGACTACTAGCTACCACCCAGCCAGCAACGGTTTGGTGGAAAGGTGGCACCAGACTTTAAAGGCTGCCCTGATGTGCCACGAAGACTCATGGACTTAAGTGCTGCCATTGGTTTTGTTGGGGTTACGGACCACATTAAAAACAGACATCAATAGTTCCTCAGCAGAGTTGGTATATGGAGAACCACTCCGTGTTCCAGCAGAATTCCTTGCACCAGTCCCTTTCCCAGATGACATACAGCTACCCCACTTCTTCCAACAAATGAGGAAGCAGGCAGAGACACTACGTGCAGCCCCAACGTCGCAGCACTGCACACACCCAGTGTTCATACACAAGTCCCTCGAAACTTGTTCCCACATCATGCTCCACACAGACCTGGTACATCATTCGTTACAGCCACTGTACACTGGACCATACCAAGTGCTAGGACGGGACACACACACAACGGATATCCTCCTCCAGGCAAAGTCGACCAAGGTTTACATTGAGCAGGTAAAACCTGCTTGGACAATGACAGCACCGACTACAGTCTTACAGACAACTTCAGACACAACTCGCAATGAACCCACACCATCCACAGAACCAGAGAGCTGTGACCCACCGGAGCCCCACACCAGGGGACCTAATGCAGCAACGGAATCATCAAGCAGCACCCACACCCGCACTATCCGCACTCGGGCAGGCTGAGAGATGAAGTTTAAGTACCACACCATACTGGGTGCTCCGCACTTCAGGGGTGGGGGGGCTGTGTGGGAGTGACAAGTCGATAGTCGACAGGACACTGAAAGATTCTCTTTGTGAGCGAGGTTCTTTGGAGGAAACAACCAGTGTTCGTTTCCCGCATTAACATATGTATGTATTGTGATTGCGCGGTGCAATAAAGGTGGTTGTTCACAGTATAAAATCCACACAAGTGTTTTTCTTTATGTAGTGAAATTACTCCTACAGATCAGAAACATCGCAGCAGTCTCTGTACAGCATGGAAACAAGACAATGGGGTGTATGTGAGGGATTGGCCTGCAATGTCTCTGGATGCAAATCCTATTGAAAATGTTTGGTCATATATTAAGATGAAGCTTAAACGAAAGCCAATATATACTTTGAAGCATCTGTCATAGCTGGCCGTGGCGGTCTAACGGTTCTAGGTGCGCAGTCCGGAACCGCGCAACTGCTACGGTCACAGGTTCGAATCCTGCCTCGGGCATGGATGTGTGTGATGTCCTTAGGTTAGTTAGGTTTAATTAGTTCTAAGTTCTAGGCAACTGACGACCTCAGCAGTTAAGTCGCATAGTGCTCAGAGCCATTTGAACCATCTGTCATATAAAACCAGGAAGATATGGACATCATTACCAAGAGAACATGCAGAAAATCTTGTGAAAAGTGTGCCAAAAAGGTGCCAAGCTATAATTGATAATGGCAGCAATTGGATTAACTATTAGGTAATTGTGCAATTAGTAATAACGTGTTTTCATATATATATATATATATATATATATATATATATATATATATATATATATATAATAGAGGGAAACATTCCATGTGGGAAAAATACATCTAAAAAGAAAGATGATGAGACTTACCAAACAAAAGCGCTGGCAGGTCGATAGACACACAAACATACACACAAAATTCTAGCTTTCGCAACCAATGGTTGCTTCGTCAGGAAAGAGGGAAAGAAAGGGAAAGACGAAAGGATGTGGGTTTTAAGGGAGAGGGCAAGGAGCCACCCCAATCCCGGGAGCCGAAAGACCCACCCTAGGGGGAAAAAGGGACAGGTACACACTCGCGCACACACACACACACACACACACACACACACACACACACATCCATCCGCACATACACAGACACAAGTAGACATTTGTAAAGGCAAAGGGTTTGGGCAGGTCAGTCGAGGTAGAAGTAAAGAGGCAAAGATGTTTATGAAAGACAGGTGAGGTATGAGTGGCAACAACTTGAAATTAGTGGAGGTTGAGGCCTGGCGGATAACGAGAAGAGAGGATATACTGAAGGGCCAGTTCCCATCTCCGGAGTTCTGACAGGTTCGAGTTAGTGGGAAGTATCCAGATAACCCGGACGGTGTAACACTGTGCCAAGATGTGCTGGCCGTGCACCAAGGTGTGTTTAGCCACAGGGTGATCCTCATTACCAACAAACACTGTCTGCCTGTGTCCATTCATGCGAATGGACAGTTTGTTGCTGGTCATTCCCACATAGAACACTTCGCAGTGTAGGCAGGTCAGTTGGTAAATCACGTGGGTGCTTTCATACGTGGCTCTGCCTTTGATCGTGTACACCTTCCGGGTTACAGGACTGGAGTAGGTGGTGGTGGGAGGGTGCATGGGACAGGTTTTACACCGGGGGTGGTTACAAGGGTAGAAGCCAGAGGGTAGGGAAGGTGGTTTGGGGATTTCATAGGGATGAACTAAGAGGTTACGAAGGTTAGGTGGACAGAGGAAAGACACTCTTGGTGGAGTGGGGAGGATTTCATGAAGGATGGATCTCATTTCAGGGCAGGATTTGAGGAAGTCGTATCCCTGCTGGAGAGCCACATTCAGAGTCTGATCCAGTCCTGGAAAATACCCTGTCACAAGTGGGGCACTTTTGGGGTTCTTCTGTGGGAGGTTCTGGGTTTGAAGGGTTGAGGAAGTGGCTCTGGTTATTTGCTTCTGTACCAGGTCGGGAGGGTAGTTGCAGGATGCGAAAGCTGTTTTCAGGTTGTTGGCTTAATGGTTCAGTGATTCTGGACTGGAGCAGATTCGTTTGCCACGAAGACCTAGGCTGTAGGGAACGGACCATTTGATGTGGAATGGGTGGCAGCTGTCATAATGGAGGTACTGTTGCTTGTTGGTGGGTTTGATGCGGACGGATGTGTGAAGCTTGCCATTGGACAGATGGAGGGCAATGTCAAGGAAAGTGGTATGGGATTTGGAGTAGGACCAGGTGAATCTGATGGAACCAAAGGGGTTGAGGTTGGAGAGGAAATTCTGGAGTTCTTCTTCACTGTGAGTCCAGATCATGAAGATGTCATCAATAAATCTGTATCAAACTTTGGGTTTGCAGGACTGGGTAACCAAGAAGGCTTCCTCTAAGCGACCCATGAATCGGTTGGTGTATGAGGGGGCCATCCTGGTACCCATGGCTGTTCCCTCTAATTGTTGGTAGGTCTGGCCTTCAAAAGTGAAGAAGTTGTGGGTCAGGATGAGGCTGGCTAAGAAAGTGCTCCATCGCAGCAAGGCCCTGGACGTGCGGAATATTTGTGTATAAGGAAGTGGCATCAATGGTTACAAGGATGGTTTCTGGGGGTAACAGACTGGGTAAGGATTCCAGGCGTTCGAAAAAGTGGTTGGTGTCTTTGATGAAGGATGGGAGACTGCATGTAATAGGTTGAAGGTGTTAATCTACGTAGGCAGAGATACCTTCTGTGGGGGCTTGGTAACCAGCTACAATGGGGCGGCCGGGATGATTGGGTTTGTGAATTTTAGGAAGAAGGTAGAAGGTAGAGGTGCGGGGTGTCGGTGGGGTCAGGAGGTTGATGGAGTCAGGTGAAAGGTTTTGTAGGGGGCCTAAGGTTCTGAGGATTCCTTGAAGGCTCTGCCTGGACATCAGGAATGGGATTATCTAGGCAAACTTTGTATGTGGTGTTGTCTGAAAGCTGACGCAGTCCCTCAGCCACATACTCCCGATGATCAAGTACCACTGTCATGGAACCCTTGTCCGCCGGAAGAATGACAATGGAACGGTCAGCCTTCAGATCACGGATAGCTTGGGCTTCAGCAGTGGTGATGTTGGGAGTAGGATTAATGTTTTTTATGAAGGATTGAGAGGCAAGGCTGGAAGTCAGAAATTCCTGGAAGGTTTGGAGGGGGTGATTTTGAGGAAGAGGAGGTGGGTCCCGCTGTGACGGAGGACGGAACTGTTCCAGGCAGGGTTCAATTTGTATAATGTCTTGGGGAGTTGGATCATAAGGAGTAGGATCATTAGGAGTAGGATTAGTTTTATTTACATTAGGATTAGTTTTATTTACATTCCCTCTGCAAACATGCCTTCGCCCTAGCCAGATTACACTCCCATATTTTATTTTCTCAGGCTTGTCTGACATTTGGCGTTACCCCCAAATGCCTCACACTTAAAGTTCCCATCTCTGGCTGCAACCCTTCTTTCCATCAGTCCCTATACCAGTTCCAAACTGAACAATCCATTGCCCTCACCCACCTAATCCTTCACCTACACATCAACTCAGCCAATGAACACACCCGTCAACTCCTATCCTTAATAAAAGTCCTCAATCTTTCCTCTCCCACATCCACACTGGCTGTTCAGAGCATCCTCCTACAGGACAACCGCAAATTAGAACAGCATGCCACCCTCCACCTTAAAAAACTATCCAATCTCCTGGTTTCCCACCTCCGAAAAGGCAACTCACTCACCCTTCACAACCTTTCCAGCAAACCTCAACCTCCTCTCATTGCACACAAACCCAGTCTCTCCCATCTACTCAATCTCCCACTTCCAGCTCCACTCCCTCCAAAACCTCAAAATTCCAATCAACACAATCTGGAACCACAACACCCTAATTCGGTAGTTAACCTTTCCTCCAAACCTCTCTCCCAATCCGAAACCTCTGTCCTATCCGAAGGTGACATGGTTTCTCCCCTTTATTTCTTCTAAAAAAAACTGTCTACAGCTCAGAAGAAATATTCTGCTTTTGATAGGGAACTTCTGGCAGTCTATGAAGCCACCAAATACTTTCACCTCTATGTCAAGGGCCGTTCTTTCTTCATTCTTACTGATCACAAAGCACTAGCATATGCTTTCTGCAACCCTCCCAAGGAGCAACCCAGGCGTTTCTGCCACTGTGATTTAGTCTCTCAATTCACAATAGACATTCGCTACATCAAAGGCACAGAAAACATCCTCGCTGATTTTTTCTCGTGAATCAATACTGTCTCACACATCATCAACTTATCCATCCTGGCTGCTCTCCAGGCCTCTGATGAGGAATCTCAAGCTCTTGTCACAGATTCTCAAACATCTCTTGTGTTTACCAAAGCCATGTTCCCCAGTGTTTTGGACAAGGTGTGGTGTGATTCTTCTCCCACCCACATTGCGCCAACAAGCCTTTGATGCCTTCCATAACCTTGCTCACCCTGGCATCTGCACAACGACATGGCTCGTATCCGAGCATTTCATTCGGAAAAATATCAAATGGGCTGTCAGACCTGGGCACACAGCTGCGTCTCCTGTCAACACAACAAAAATCGGCTGCCACGCCTCCCCTCCACTAGGCAAGTTTGACATTCCGCAAGGAAGATTTCATCATGTACATATTGCTCTTATCGGTCCACTACCACCGTCGGAGGGCCACAAATATATTCTCTCCACAATCGACCACATGTCTTGCTGGGTGGAAGCTGTTACTTTACCCATCACCGCTGAAACCGTGGCCAAGGGTTTCATCTCCTCATGGATTGCCAGGTTTGGTTGCCTGACCACCATCACCACCGACCAAGGTCAGCAGTTTGAGTCTGCCCTGTTCACCATTTTATGTAACAACTGCGGCATTAAAAGAATTCATACAACAACCCACCACCTGCAAAGCAACGGGTTAGTTGAATCACCCTACCTTGGCCCCTTTAAAGTACTCCGGCGAGGTGAGACAACGTTCTACATTATGGTTAAAGATTGTCCTCAAACTGTTTCATTGCACAGGCTCAAACCTGCTTTTGTGGACTCCAACCCCCCTCTGCCATCTCAGTTGGACCTTCCTGATGACTGTTTTGCTGCAGAGCCTGAAAATACTTTGTCTTATCCCACAGCGCTGTTTTCTCCAACCCGATCCATTGTCGCCATTCTCAGGTTTTCCAGGCGCATTGCCATCCACCCCATGTGCGAGTTTCGCCACCACTTCACAGACTGTGGAGACTCGCTCTCCCACATTCAACCTGTGCTGCAATGTGCTACCACATCATGTGGACGACGTGTTGATCATCACCTTCAATGATGTGTGCTCGTGCTCCTGACAGACACCGTGGCTTTGCCCACCAACGGGCAGTTAAATGTCAGTGTAGTGCATACCCTGTCCCTCCCCTGCGAGTGTGACCTGTCAGAAATTTGCTCGTTCATCTCCTTAGATGGCTCAATGGGCATTCGGGGCGGGCTTGTGTGGTGTCGATAGGTTGTATTGACCACGATTAACACCATCTTTGGACTCTTTATTGCTCTGCTGAGCGTCCATGTTAGGTTTTAGTTCTGTTCTGTATCTCAAGCTGTGTACACGTTTATGACAGACTACAAAATATATTTCTACGTGGAATTTAATGGGGATAGTTTTTGCATTCGACTGATAATCGTATCCCATTCCCATACATCATCTCTTCCATGGTCATGCTTTTCTCTGTGTATGTCATCATATTATTTCTAAACTAAAACAAATTTATATCTATCTCACTGATTAAAGCAGTTATTCTGAGCTATATGCAACAAAAGATGTCTTAATCCAGGAATTGCTGTAGGTATATTTGCTGTAATGGTCTGGTTTTTTATTTAATCATAATACTACAGTGTTTGAATGTCACAGTGAGCTGACTATAAGCAACTGTATTCAAACACAAGTTGTCATGTTCAAATTACTGTACTAGTACTTCATTTTAATTAATCTTTATATTCATGTCATCACACCACTGCACTTTGAAAAGAAGAAGGAAAAAAGTAAGAACCCACCAAGTTATGGCGTCTTGAGACTTGTGGACAACTGCAAAGATGGTTGCTGTCTATCATTGTCCTCCAAACCTCTCTCCCAATCCGAAACCTCTGTCCTATCCAAAGGCCTCACCTTCAGCCCCACTCCTAGATTTAACCAAACAGCCCTTGTCCAAGATTTACTGTCCTACACCCATACTCTCTGCTGGAAATATCACTTTGCCATGAAGAAAAATGATCCTAATCCTACTCCTAATTATACAACTCCCCAAGACACTATCCAAATTGAACCCTGCCTGGAACAGTTTCGTCCTCCGTCACAGCGGGACCCAACTCCTCTTCCTCAAAATCACCCTCTCCTAACCTTCCAGGAATTTCTGACTTCCAGCCTTGCCTTTCAATCCTTCTTAAAAAACCTTAATCCTACTCCCAACATCACCACTGCTGAAGCCCAGGCTATCCGTGATCTGAAGGCTGACCAATCCATCGTCATTCTTCCGGCGGACAAGGGTTCCACGACTGTGGTACTTGATCGTCGGGAGTATGTGGCTGAGGGACTGCGTCAGCTTTCAGACAACACTACTTACAAAGTTTGCCAAGGTAATCCCATTCCTGATGTCCAGGCGGAGCCTTCAAGGAATCCTCAGAACCTTAGGCCCCCTACAAAACCTTTCACCTGACTCCATCAACCTCCTGACCCCCACCAACACCCCGCACTCCTACCTTCTACCTTCTTCCTAAAATTCACAAACCCAATCATCCCGGCCATCCCATTGTAGCTGGTTACCAAGCCCTCACAGAACGCATCTCTGCCTACGTAGATCAACACCTTCAACCCATTACATGCAGTCTCCCATCCTTCATCAAAGACACCAACCACTTTCTCGAACGCCTGGAATCCCTACCCAGTCTCTTACCCCGGGAAACCATCCTTGTAACCATTGATGCCACTTCCTTATACACAAATATTCTGCATGTCCACGGCCTCGCTGCAATGGAGCACTTCCTTTCACGCCGATCACCTGCCACCCCACCTAAAACCACTTTCCTCATTACCTTAGCCAGCTTCATCCTGACCCATTCCCTCCCCCCCCCCAAAGACCAGACATACCAACAATTAGAGGGAACAGCCATGGGTACCAGGATGGCCCCCTCGTACGCCAACCTATGCCAAGCCCTGGTTTTTAGAAAAACTTAAGTTATTCAACAGATAAGAATATTTAACAAGTTGGGGATTCGCAGAATACTCTGAGCTGAAGATCACAACGAGGTAACTTAAAACATAAACAAAGCCTCGCATATGGTGACCCGAGTGTGAAACAAACTGGAAGATGATTAAGTAATATCAGTACATCAAACCAAAACTGCGTAGCAAGATTTCACATGAATAAGGAAGATCTGGGCATGAAAGTTAAAGTGGTGATGCAAGAAGCCACTGTTAACTAGGCAGTACAAAAATAGTCAAAATGTATATTCTCCTTTTCAGAAGAAATGACTTTAATGAAGTAACAGGTGTTGGTAACAGGCAATACAAAAACTGTACAAAAGTTACTTTTCCAGAGCCAATACCAACAAGTGTACCATGCCGAAACATCAAGAATTGGTGCAGCAAAAAGCAGAAAAAGTGGAATTCAACGAATTTAAACAGTATAACTGATTTTTCCATATTTCATCAGCGCTGATATCTACTGTAGCAGACAATGATAGACAGCAACCATCTTTGCAGTTGTCCACAAGTCTCAAGACGCCATAACTCGGTGGGTTCTGACTTTTTTCCTTCTTCTTTTCAAAGTGCAGTGGTGTGATGACATGAATATAAAGATTAATTAAAATGAAGTACTAGTACAGTAATTTGAACATGACAACTTGTGTTTGAATACAGTTGCTTGTGGTCAGCTCACTGTGACATTCAAACACTGTAGTATTATGATTAAATAAAAAACCAGACCATTACAGCAAATATACCTACAGCAATTCCTGGATTAAGACATTTTTTGTTGCATATAGCTCAGAATAACTGCTTTAATCAGTGAGACAGATATAAATTTGTTTTAGTTTAGAAATAATATGATGACATACACAGAGAAAAGCATGACCATGGAAGAGATGATGTATGGGAATGGGATACGATTATCAGTCGAATGCAAAAACTATCCCCATTAAATTCCACGTAGAGATATATTTTGTAGTCATCATAAACATGTACACAGCTTGAGATACAGAACAGAACTAAAACCTAACATGGACGCTCAGCAGAGCAATAAAGAGTCCAAAGATGGTGTTAATTGTGGTCAATACAACCTATCGACACCACACAAGCCCGCCCCGAATGCCCATTGAGCCATCTAAGGAGATGAACGAGCAAATTTCTGACAGGTCACACTCGCAGGGGAGGGACAGGGTATGCACTACACTGACATTTAACTGCCCGTTGGTGGGCGAAGCCACGGTGTCTGTCAGGAGCACGAGCACACATCATTGAAGGTGATGATCAACACGTCGTCCACATGATGTGGTAGCACATTGCAGCACAGGTTGAATGTGGGAGAGTGAGTCTCCACAGTCGGTGAAGTGGTGGCGAAACTCGCACATGGGGTGGATGGCAATGCGCCTGGAAAACATGAGAATGGCGACAATGGATCGGGTTGGAGAAAACAGCGCTGTGGGATAAGACAAAGTATTTTCAGGCTCTGCAGCAAAACAGTCATCAGGAAGGTCCAACTGAGATGGCAGAGGGGGGTCGGAGTCCACAAAAGCAGGTTTGAGCCTGTGCAATGAAACAGTTTGAGGACAATCTTTAACCATAATGTAGAACGTTGTCTCACCTCGCCGGAGTACTTTAAAGGGGCCAAGGTAGGGTGATTCAACTAACCCATTGCTTTGCAGGTGGTAGGTTGTTGTATGAATTCTTTTAATGCCGCAGTTGTTACATAAAATGGTGAACAGGGCAGACTCAAACTGCTGACCTTGGTCGGTGGTGATGGTGGTCAGGCAACCAAACCTGGCAATCCATGAGGAGATGAAACCCTTGGCCACGGTTTCAGCGGTGATGGGTAAAGTAACAGCTTCCACCCAGCAAGACAAGTGGTCGATTGTGGGGAGAATATATTTGTGACCCTCCGACGGTGGTAGTGGACCGATAAGAGCAATATGTACATGATGAAATCTTCCTTGCGGAATGTCAAACTTGCCTAGTGGAGGGGAGGCGTGGCAGCCAATTTTTGTTGTGTTGACAGGAGACGCAGCTGTGTGCCCAGGTCTGACAGCCCATTTGATATTTTTCTGAATGAAATGCTCGGATACGAGCCATGTGGTTGTGCAGATGCCAGGGTGAGCAATGTTATGGAAGGCATCAAAGGCTTGTTGGCGCAATGTGGGTGGGAGAAGAATCACACCACACCTTGCCCAAAACACTGGGGAACATGGCTTTGGTAAACACAAGAGATGTTTGAGAATCTGTGACAAGAGCTTGAGATTCCTCATCAGAGGCCTGGAGAGCAGCCAGGTTGGATAAGTTGATGATGCGTGAGACAGTATTGATTCACGAGAAAAAATCAGCGGGGATGTTTTCTGTGCCTTTGATGTAGCGAATGTCTATTGTGAATTGAAAGACTAAATCACAGTGGCAGAAATGCCTGGGTTGCTCCTTGGGAGGGTTGCAGAAAGCATATGCTAGTGCTTTGTGATCAGTAAGAATGAAGAAAGAACGGCCCTTGACATAGAGGTGAAAGTATTTGGTGGCTTCATAGACTGCCAGAAGTTCCCTATCAAAAGCAGAATATTTCTTCTGAGCTGTAGACAGTTTTTTTAGAAGAAATAAAGGGGAGAAACCATGTCACCTTTGGGTTGGTGTAGTACTGCCCCCACTGTGATGTCAGCGGGGCCTGCACAGTGGTGGCAGAAGGCAGATGCTGACAGTAGTAATTTATTGCACCCAAGACACATCAGAGTTCTTTGTAAGTAGCAAGAGGCGGCAGTGATGTGATGGCCTGAACGCAGGATTTGGGAGGCTGTATTTCATCTGTGGAGATGGTGTAACCCAAAAATGTGACAGATGACTGGCACAATTGGAATTTGTCCTTGTTGACCTTGATGCCGTTGGAGTTCAAGGTCTGGAGGACCTTGGATAAATGATTTTTGTGTTCCTCAGCCAGATGCTGAAAATGAGTATGTCACCCAGATATGCAAAGCAAAACTTGAACTGTCATAAGATTGAGTCGATGAATCATTACCATGTTTGTGCCGCATTTTTCAGGCTGAATGGCAATAATAGCTGTCTTTGGAATGTCTTCCGGTGCTACGGTAATGTGGTGACAGGCACTTTTACAGTCAATCACACTGAAGATTGTGGTGCCCAATAATATATGAGTGAAATTGTTTATGTTTAGCACTGGGTAATTGTCCATGAGTATGAGCATTTAAGCATCTGTAGTCACCACACATTCGGAAAGATCCATCATGTTTGGTGATGAGGAGAATTGGTGAAGATCAGTTTCTGTCCAATGGTTGCAGGATACCTGCCTCCAAAAGTTCATTAATTTGCTGGCAGGCTGTGCGCAACTTAATGGGGTTGAGGCGTCAAACCTTGTGACTAATAGGAGGGCCAGCAGTAGTAACTATCTTGTGTGTCATTCCATCAGTGACAGAAGAAACTGAGAACTGCACATGAGACTGAGCAACGTCCTGACGTGAAGTTTTCGGACAAGTGGGGTGCAACGAGGCACAACCATTAGTGTGAGTGGGAAAAGGCAGCATGAAAGTCACATGCGTATTACGTGACCACGGTGTGCGCTTGTTTGGAGAGGTCGACTGCGCGTGCAGTGTGGAGCGGGTCGAGACACACAGCAACTGTCTGTTGTCAGCCTTGCCTTGAGTAACCAGTGCGGGCAAGAGAGGTGTTGGTATCGCATGGGAAACAGCAATGGCTACCCACTCACGTGATTGGTGCGCGAGAGAGGGGGAATATTTATCAACACGCTGGGTGGCTGACTGCGCAGTGGGTGTGGTTGTATCGTGCGCGCAACTGTCATTATAAGCACTGTTTGAAACACATGGCACTGAATGTGGCGAGCGCATCAGGGGTGTGGTGTCTATCAGACGCAAATCATCACATGCAATTAATGTGTTTGGACTGCTGAGTGTCTGAGCTGGTGTCTGCTGGAGAAACATGATTAGGTGGTGGCACTGTGGACTACAGTTTCAGAAGCGAGGTACGAGCCGTGTCGAGCTCATTGTAAGTGTGTGCTATTCATTGTTTCAGCTCGTTATTTTCCCAGCAGAGTTGTGCCCCCGAGACGTTTTCTGACAGTATGTTAATGACACAGGTCACAATGTTGCCCGCGAGGGCGGAGCACTCACGTACTAACTCACATGTTGCAAGAGAAACAGAGCATGGAACATATGTGTGGGAGCACAGTATCTGAGTGTTAGTGGGATGATGTAGCACTGAGCCCTGAACCTTGTTTGGAGAGAGTTTGTAATGTGACAAAAAATCCATACCAAGAATTGGTTCATCAATGTCGGCAATGTAGAAAGTCCACAGAAAACACAGAGAAGGAGATAGGTGCACCGTAGCTTTGACAGAGCCTGAGGTTTGTAACATTGATGCATTGACAGCTCGCAGAATTGACCTCATCAGTGAAAAGGTGGGAGGAGCCAATGATGTGGGTATGATAGACACGTCAGCACCTGTGTCGTCTAGGAAGACAAGCCATGATGAAATGTCAGTCACGTATAAACGACCGCTCGGCAATGTGTGATGATGCCTGTGAGGTTATCCACAGGACTCGGCATCTTCTAGAACCTGCGGTCAGCATTTGGGTGCTGGCAAAGGTAATCGACACTTCTTGGCATCATCGCCGAAAATCATGTGGTACCAACAATACGGATGAGCCGGCGCCCGTGTAGCTTGGAGGGCTTGATGGTCCATGGTAGGAGGGGCCATACTGCAGCCTGGCACCATAGGTGTAGGTCTGTTATTTGGCAAGCACGCCCAAAGCAACAGCGAGTTTCATTGTCCTTGACGTGTCGCGAAAACACGATGCAGCTGGCACAGTCGGTACCATGGGAACGAGTGGTTGCGCAACACATGTGGTGGTCCTGTAAACTGGACTGGAGGTTAGAGGTACAGATTTCAAATTGTCCACCTCAGAAATGATGCTGAAGGCCGGCGTGGCAGACGCAGGCGGAACTGTGGGAGAGGCGAGCAGCTGAACGGTCTTGTGCAACAACAGTGTGAGTTTTCTGTGTACATTGGGAACACACCCATATGGTCAGACTACAAACTGCCGGTGAAACTTATTGTGGTAAAACGTTACTGGAAGGCGAAGTGCCTTAAGCTCGAGCCCACATGGTTGAAAAGCTGAGCAACTGAATGTCCATCGTTAGTTTGTGAATGAGGCAAAACAGGAATAGGTTGATAGCGGTTGAAGGCACGTGCATTTTGCACAAATGGCGGTGTTGCACACGGCATGACTGTAACTGACATTGGTTCCTGTTGACAGTCAAAGTACGTGTGTGAATGTAAATCACTTTGAACATTACACATTTGATCGGTAGTTACACAGTTCTGAAAATTATCCACGTCACATTTCACATGTTGGCAAGCACAGTCCAGCAACACAAAACTTGAGTCCGTTGTTTGAGTTAATGGTGTAGCACTCGACTGTTGTAAAACAAAAAAGTTTGAGGTTAACTTGGTTGGAGATCATGAATCACTGTCGATTAGTAGAGAGCCAGCCATTGGCGAAGGATAGGAGTGGCCTGGTTGTCATAGTTGGGCCTCAAAATCTTCGAACAAAGCATTGGGTGAGGTAGCCATGACATTGTGCACATAACCTGTTGATTTACAACATCCGGCACGGAAGTCATGGAAGACGTAGAAACTTTGGGGTCACCAGTATAGGAATGGGATATGATTATTGGTCAAATGCAATAGCTATCCCCACAAAATTCCACATAGAGATATATTTTGTAGTTAGTCATAAATGTGTACACAGCTTGAGATACAGACCGGAACTAAAAACTAACATGAGGCTCGGCAGTGGTGTTAATCATGGTTGATACGACCTATCAACGCCACAAATGCAATCAGTTTTACAACAATGGGCTCATTTAAATATTACAGTCATGAATGTGGATGGCAAGTTTACACAAGTAGAAAACAGATTGATGCAAACTGACAACAGCATTTAGAAACACGATTTGATGTGGTCACTACACAATTTAATGATACAAGAGATACTTTGGAAACAACATTGGAACATGGGTTTCAATCATGTTTTTGAAATATGTAGGCACTTAGAAACAGTGAAAACTAAACAAGTTGGTATCTTAGAGTACGTACATATTATCAGAGCAGAAAATGACAAATTAGTGCACACACAATGATGCTAGAAAAAGAACTGTTGGATAATGAAACAATGTTACGTACTTAACTAACAAAAGTATTCATGCGTTGCCTGAAATAATTAAGGAATTGGAACCAAGGATACAAAAATTTGAATTTAGTAATGATGTAAGTAGTACAGAATTGTTAGGCAGTAAATTTACCTCTAAAAAGACTACATCTACAGCTTCAGGAAAACAAACAGTTTATGACAGTGATATTTTAAGTTCAAATATAAATGCAATAATACGTAATAACTCTTTTAGCTTGGAAGAGACAAAGAAAGAACTAAAAAAAGAGGTAGAAGATTTGTTATTAAAGACTAGGGCAGTAACTAATAACTGTGATGACCACCATAACACTAAGCAAATGATATCACAAATTCCCAAAATTTTCACCTTCTTTGATATTCACCGTGTTTTATATCTAAAGCCATTTAATGGCATGTTACTCGAGTCCTGGTCTGATTTTAATAACATATGATTTGTGATAAGTCATTTGATGGGTGATGCTCCGCAGTGGAGCATGTTAAAGCCAGAAGAATTCACAACTTACAATGATTTCAACACAGAATTTCATTCAAAGTATCGGAGTGAGGGAACCCAAAAGAAATTCACATTAGAACTTTTAGTGTTGAAACCATACAAGTCTTCATGGAATGTGTATAGAGATTTTGTAGAATGGTATCTTAACAAAGCTAAATATCTAGATGATCTGATAAGAGAGCAATGTTTATTAGAAGTTAGGGAAGAACTGGGAAAAATTGAACAACTTATTCAAATCTGTAGAACAAGTAGACACAGTGGAAAGGCAATCAGAAAGATGGCACATAGGCAGCAGTACCAAAAATAATAATCATCAGAGTAATGTTAACAGAGCACTTCACCTCCCCAGAGAGAGTGATATGAATGGAGGAAACAGGGTACAGAATGGGCATGATTATAACCGCTCAGGGAATAGACACAGAAACAATAGCAGAAATTACTGCAATGATACATTTAACAATACAGAGAGGGAAAACTAATATTCATCTGGAAAGAGGCTCAGCCCTCCGAAGCATTAGAAAATGAGCCACAACAAATCTGTCCTAGCTTAATTAGGTATGATTATGACCAGAGTTTAACACACGTCTTACTATATGAAGGAAATACAAAAATAAAAGAATATATGAAACCAAAATTGATGTGCTTTGTAAAGAACATAACTGTGGAAGTTACTTTAGATGATCACCATTTCTTACAGCAAAATAACTGGTTAAATTCATTCCCTCGACTACCAGTCACAGGAATAAAGGTAACCGGGGTAACAGGTATGACAAGCAAACCAGTATATGTTGTTGTTGTGGTTCAGTCCTGAGACTGGTTTGATGTAGCTCTCCATGCTACTCTATCCTGTGCAAACTGCTTCATCTCCCAGTACGTACTGCAGCCTACATCCTTCTGAATCTGCTTAGTGTACTCATCTCTTGGTCTCCCTCTATGATTTTTACCCCCCACATTGCCCTCCAATGCTAAATTGGTGATCCCTTGATGCCTCAGAACATGTCCTACCAACTGATCCCTTCTTCTAGTCAAGTTGCCACAAACTCCTCTTCTCCACAATTCTATTCAATACCACCTCATTAGTTATGTGATCTACCCATCTAATCTTCAGCATTCTTCTGTAGCACCACATTTCGAAAGTATCTATTCTCTTCTTGTCCAAACTATTTATCGCCCATGTTTCACTTCCATACATGGCTACACTCCATACAATTACTTTCAGAAATGACTTCCTGACACTTAAATCTATACTCTATGTTAACAAATTTCTCTTCTTCAGAAACACTTTCCTTGCCATTGCTAGTCTACATTTTATATCCTCTCTACTTCGACCATCATCAGTTATTTTGCTCCCCAAATAGCAAAACTCCTTTACCACTTTAAGTGTCTCATTTGCTAATCTAATTCCCTCAGCATCACCTGAGTTAACTCGACTACATTCCATTATCGTCATTTTGCTTTTGTTGATGTTCATCTTATATCCTCCTTTCAAGACACTGTGCATTCCGTTCAACTGCCCTTCCAAGTCCTTTGTTGTCTCTGACAGAATTACAATGTCATCAGTGAACTCGAAAGTTTTTATTTCTTCTCCATGGATTTTAATACCTACTCCGAATTTTTCTTTTGTTTACTTTACTGCTTGCTCAATATACAGACTGAATAACATCGGGTAGAGGCTACAACCCTGTCTCACTCCCTTCCCAACCACAGCTTCCCTTTCATGTCCCTCGACTCTTATAACTGCCATCTGGTTTCTGTACAAATTGTAAATAGCCTTCTGCTCCCTGTATTTTACCCCTGCCACCTTCAGAATTTGAAAGAGAGTATTCCAGTCAACATTGTCAAAAGCTTTTTCCAAGTCTACAAATGCTAGAAATGTAGGTTTGCCTTTTCTTAATCTATTTTCTAAGATAAGTCGTAGGGTCAGTACTGCCTCACGTGTTCCAACATTTCTACAGAATCCAAACTGATCTTCCCCGAGGTCAGCTTCTACCAGTTTTTCCATTCATCTGCAAGGAATTCAAGTTAGTATTTTGCAGACGTGACTTATTAAACTGATAGTTGAGTAATTTTCACATCTGTCAACACCTGCTTTCTTTCGGATTGGAATTATTATATTCTTCTTGAAGTCGCACTCGATTATCAAACTACTAACTTAAATATCTCATCATATTTCCAAACCTCTCATCCCACTGACAGCTTACTTCTTCCTTATTCCAAATCATAATACTACAAAATTCTACATTCAAGAATTCCTCTTTAACAATATCTTTTGATTAAGCCATCAATCATCACATCACATTATCTTTACTCACTCCTAATCCTGGATAGGTTGACAGTTGAAGAGTAGTTTTGATAGATATAAAGAATAGTAAAAGAGTAGGCAGCAGTGAAGAAAACTAAAGAAGAAATAGCACCACTACAGCTAAGGGCCCTGTGCATGCTATGGAACATATTCACCGAAGTGTAAGTGAAACCTCTGAGGTCATGGACCACAAAAATTTTTGTACTAAGCTTATGCACCCAAGTTCAAATTTTAAAATGATCTATCACTTGATAACTTTGCTCAATTTGCCCATAGCACCCACTATTTTCAACCCCAAACCCAGGTACGTATATTACTTCATTACCCTCATTTATAGAATCACAGCACTCCTCAGCTAAGGCACTTATTTTACTACCTGTGTCCAAAAGAGCCTTTTGCTCCCTACCATTTATTTTCATGAAAGGTTGTTCTGCTTTAATATCCCCCACATCTTCATCCTCTTGTAACAAATCTCTTTCAATATTGTCATATTTGTACTTTCTATAACCTATTTCTGACCGGTCTTCTTCTTTTCACACCTGTATGATTGCACATAAACTCTCTTCCTCCTCACTACAAGTTGCCACATCCTTACCCTTGCCAATAAGAAACACATTAACTTCCTCCTCCTCATTAGCATCTATACCATGGTTCAAGGAATTGTTGAAGTCCCTCCCTCAATAATCTCAGAAATTGGCCCTTTCTCGCCTTCATGACTCTTACGCAAATTAATTTGAAGAAGAAACGTTTTCTCCTGTACCTCATCTTCTCCCTCCTCAATATCACTACCCTCACTGCTTGTTTCCTCCCTCTCACTTCCACTACTTTGCAATTGTATCACTTTATTCTCCTCCTTCCTGCCTACTTGCTCTCTTTCATATTCTTTAACACCATCATACATATGGGAAATCACCTCCTTATATGAACCTCCTGATTCTACATTATTCCTACTCTTAGCTTTGGGCCCTACCTCTTCAATCACCAATCTTTGACTTTCACAACCCCTATCACCATGATTAGCATTATTATTACTGCTCATTACAAAACATCTAGCATCATTGTGGCAACTGGCAACATTGGTAGGCCCAGACACTTGACCTGCCCCAGCATGGGCCCTCACTGTTGCGGGGTACCGTTTCCTGTATTAAAACTTCCTCTCATACTGTAACCTCAATTATTACCTCTAAAATTTGCTCGACATCTTTCTCCTCTATCTCTCACATTTACTTGATTCACTCTATTGGTCTATTCCCTGTTCTCTTGGTACCTTCAAGAATCTCTATTTCCATTAAATGAACAATTTGTCTGCCATCTATCTACATCTCTCACCCTGTTCAGAAAATTTTTCAGGCTATTATTATGGCCAATTAATCCACATCTCCTATTAGGAGGTAACTTCCCCATCAAAACTTCTATTGTATCTAGATCTCTCCAAGTACTATCCAAATGTTTCAACCTACTGATCCATCTCTCATAATATTCTCTCACACTCTCCCTATTTCAGTTATCATACCACAGTGTTTTCTTAAAAGCCTCTATGAAATCACTCTGTTTCTCCCTAGACCAGTACTCTGCTAGGAAAGCTAACACAAAATTCACAAAAGTTTCATATTTATTCAGTGCATCTGTGTCCCCCACCCCCTATTCTAAACTCTCACCTTTCAAACAAGCACTGGCCCTCCTTAATTTACCCTTCTCAGTCCACTCTACAGCAAACTGACTTCTTAAAGTATTCTCAAAAGCCACCGGATGGACATTGCCTTTAGGATCAAACACTATATTATTAAAATTACTATCATCTCTCACATGTACTACCACAGATGGAGCTGTGCAATTCCTATCTTCTGCCTCTCTTTCCAAAGTCCCTACACTCTTCTCAATCACAAAAGTGGACTCTTTGCGCACATGTACTACCACAGATGGAGCTGTGTAATTCCTATCTTCTGCCTCTCTTTCCAAAGTCCCTACGCTCTTCTCAATCACAAAAGTGGACTTTGCTCACATGTACTACCACAGATGGAGCTGTGTAATTCCTATCTTCTGCCTCTCTTTCCGAGGTCCCTACGCTCTTCTCAATCACAAAAGTGGACTCTTTGATTTCTTCCACTTCTGCTTGAGCTTTCTTGCTATTTAGTGCAACATTCTCTCACTCCTTCACTTCTGTCTTTCCCTTATCACACAATTCAGTTTGTGCTACCATATTTTTATCCAAGCATTCCACCCTTCCATTCACCTCCTCCCTGAAACTTTTTTTTTGCTTTCCCACCAACTTGAATTCTTTTTCTTTAAATGTTTCTTTAACATCATCTTTAAATCTGTCAAATATTTGCCTACATCTGACTTTATTTCAGAAATCTTCTTTTCTATCCCATCATCTAGTTCCCTTTTAAAATCCTTAAGCCTTTGTTCAAATTTCATATCTAAATTCCTCAGTACTTCTCCCATATCCTTTTGAGATTTATTAACTACTTCTACCTCCCCACTAACAGCTTCCATCTTTCTACTCAATCCATCTTGCACGTCCTTCATTTCCACCAACAGCACAGCAAACATACTTTCTATTTGAACTTTCTCCCCTACTTCTCCCTCAACACCTGGTTCTGTCTTGCTGACTGTATCTTTTTCCACCTTTTCCATTTTTCCCCTTGCTCATCATCCCACACCTTAAAACTGGCTACTCGTTTATGCTCTTTGATAGTCATCTTTTTGTATTTGCTGTATAAACAACAACACCAAACAAATATCACCTACTGCCAAAATTTCAAAACAATTCTGTTGATTTGAACTGGCAGCATCCAAGTAATATTGTTCTGTCACTACGCAGTCAACATATGTGAAGAAAACGGTTCCTGGAGATTTACTGTGACCATGAATTTGAAACCAGGAAATGTTTAAAGAAAAACAGAATGTTTAAAGAAAAACTGCTTGAAGAAAATTAAAATTGTGTAAACACTACTAATCATTTCTACTTCAGGAAACTTCAAAAGCACACATCCATATGAGAAGTTCATGAATTCTGTTAAACTCCTGATAATAAAATCCTCTGATTGTGGAAAACAGTAAAACAATCTGAAGCTAATTTGATAAATAATGACACAGTGTACTGTAATTTTGCTTACCAGTAACAGTTAAACCCAGATAAATTTGCATCTAAACATGAATGAATGGGAATATGACATTAAGTGGCATGTAAACAAAGATCGCATACTTTAACAACTGTCAGATTCAAAGTTCCCTCCAATATGCTAACTAGAACCAATGGTGAATAAGTTAGTTCTTTGTAATTAGTTGGTGTAAATAACATCAATGGCAGATGCCTCAACTTACACGTTTATCCACATTTTACAGCACAACACACAAATTCTCCTGTCTAAATTACTGCAGATACACATCGGTCCAGGCCCTTCCAAAAGATCATACAATGCATGCAACAACTAATGCAAATACTCTGAAGAACAAAAACAATTAAATGATGGCAATAACTACTGTTTTAGCACATGTCATATACTGTAGTCAAGAAAATGAGCAATACTAAATTCAGAGTTTATGTAATGCAGTTCAATTCTAAACTGACAACAATACTGTCTGTTCATGAGTACTTTGTAACTGCCACAGGCATCATTCTGCAAAAACCAAAAGCATTTGCGTAATACAATGTCCTTTTAGAATATCCATCATAAAGTCAAATTCCAAACCAGTCTAACACAAAAACGTCCAGTACTAATATTGCCTTAAATGCACACCATTTGCTACACACAGTAGTCCGTACTTCCTTCCATACTGCCATGCTTTCGCACCAACTCCCACTGTCTGCTCCACACTGTTCAACCTGACAGCTATTGATACCTCTCTCGCTCCACAGTTCTTACAAGACATCTGCCTATTGCATTCTGTTTCACACAATACATTTAATAAAACTATTTGAAAGATCACCAGAAACAAAATCCAAGTCTTTACATAAAGAACTCGTACAGAAAATAGCACAGCAAACACAGACACACACATTTCGTGTTCTACACTATATAACCAAATGAAAATTATTCTACGTCATCAGAAATATATCAATGGAGTACAAGGTAGTAAAAGAAATGAAAAAACTTGTATCTCATTATTAATTATGGCATCACAAGTGGTTCAATAATGTACTGTTTAATGCAAGAAGTTGTATTGATTCCTTCAGTTTGTGGTATGTATTGTTCTTATTTATATATAGTATCTGTCTTCCACCACTTTGTAAACACATATTTTTCTTGTGATATGTTGAAATAATGTACATCTCATGTTTACCCCTTTTTCTCATATGACAAATCTTTCTTGCAATATGAAAAATAATATGTATCCCATCTTTATACCTTTTGTATTACTCCAGATATGAGGATTGATGAGTGCTGAAATTCTGTGTCAGAAATAATGAAATGTGACCAAACCAGAAAAATTCCTGCATAAAAAATCTGAAGTTCAGAGAAAAGTAACAAAAATTTTGAGGTTTGTCAGTGTCACTGTAATTCTGTCAGAGATGGAACAGGACTTGGAAAGAGCAGTGGAACAGAATGGGCGGTGTCTTGAAAAAGAGCTTAGAAGATGAATATCAGCAAAAATAAAACAAGTGTCATGAATTTCAGTCAAATTAAATCATGAGTTGGAAATTGACACAAAAAGTAACTGATTGGTTTTGTTATTCTGGCAGCAAAATAACTGATGATATGAAGCAGAGGCAATATGAAATGTAGCTTGGTGACAGCAAGAAAAACCTTTCTGAAATAGAGAAATCTGTTAATATCTAACATAAATTTAAGCATTAGGAAGAATATTCTGAAAGTATTTGTCTGGAGAGTAGACTTGTATGGCAATGAAAGATGAATGATAAGCAGTTCAGGCAAGAAGAGAGCAGAAGATTTGAAATGTGATGCTTCAGAAGAATGAGAAAGGTTGCATCAGTGGATTAAGCAACTAATGAGAAGGTGCAGAATCAAATGGTGGAAAAAAAGAAATTTATGTTACAAATTGACTATAAGAAGAGACTATTGGATAGGACACATACTAAGTTATAAATCTGGTAATGGGGAGTGGGAGTGTGGGTGGTAAAAATTGGAGGCCAAGGCACGAGTACTTTAAGCAGGTTCAGATAGGCATATGTTGCAGTAGTTATGCATACAATATGAGACATGCAAAAGATAGACTACAATAAAGTGGTGCATCAATATAGTCCTTGGATTGAGGACCACAACAACAACAACAACAATAACAGCACATCACAGAGTGAAAATAAATAAACTTTCACTCTCCAGTGTCAGTGATCACGAAGTTTCTTCTTATAATTCATTCAATTACCACAACAGATTTTAAATGTGATACTTCAGTTAAAAATATTATCTGTCTACACTCAAATGATTTTAAAAAGTTTTACTGCACTGGTTATTTGCTTATTCTGTCAAAATTTAACTTATATGAATTTCCTGCATCATACACTCTACATGCTGCATATATTTGCAACCAAGCAACAATGACCTATACAGAACAAAGTCTGATATTATCCACTACTCTATCTGATAAACAACTTACATTCAACATCTTTCTTCTGTAGTTTATAGTTGCAATTTATTTTCTTTGCTGTGTATGATTTAAGTTTAGGGGAGTAAGCAATGTCACTTTTAATATATTTTGAGTCATTTGTTGATCCTTAAACCAGACTTAACATCATTCTGGTCCAGACCTAATTTTTATAAGGAGTTAAAAAATTAGGTACAGTCTCTCTTCCTTACTGCTGCAACATTCAAAGATTTCTATGCTTTTGATGTTCTTCAATGAAATCCTATCTGGTAGCAGCCATGTAATGCAGTCATCATCATGATGCATTGTTTTGAGAAGTTTCATATCTATTGTCTTCTTCATCAGATTAGGAAGTTTGTTTAAAGTTGCATTAGTACACTGTTTCCTGAAAATTTTTTAATAAATGAATTTTGCCAAGTATTCCTGAGCCATCATAGATTTTGTTCTTGTATCTTTATATTTCCCGAATATGGGATTACTTTCTTTTATTGGATATTCTGATTTTCTACTTGTATCACATCTTGCAGTTCTTCAGTTAAATATTACTGGACATTGCCTCTCATCAGTCCTTTTAAGAAAACCTAAAGTTGACTTACTAATGACTTACTTTAGTGTAAGATCAGTGTCCAGTGGGAAACTCAGTCAGGCAAGTACTAAGGATGTTAAAAAAGTTCAAGATACTCACAAAAGTAAAGTGAAAAATAATGTTAGTATATTTCATCAAAATATTGGGGGATTGAAGAATACAACTGATGAGCTTCTGCTTTGTTTACAAGATATAGAAACTGAGAATGTAATAGATGTACTATGCCTGTCTGAGCATCACATTGTCACTGATATGCAAAAGGTTAGCATCAATGGGTACAAATTAGCTGCACATGTAAGTAGAGATAATATGATGAGAGGAGGAGTTGCCATATATGTCAAAAGCTTCCACAGTGTAAAAAATTTTGAAACTAAAAAATTTTGTGTAGAGCAACATATGGAAGCATGTGCCACTGAACTTAAACTAAATGATGGCACTTTCATTATTGTAACAGTGTATAGGTCCCCCTCAGGGAATTTCCAGCTATTTCTTGGAAACTTGGATGCTTTGTTGTGCTACCTGTCAGGCAGGGGGAAGCAAATTATCATTTGTGGGGATTTCAATGTTGATTCCATGAAAGAGTGTAATAGGAAGCATGACCTTGTAGTATTACTCAGTTCTTTCAATTTGAGCTCCGTCATTGATTTTCCTACTCGGATAACAAAGAACAGTGGTACATTGATAGATAACTTTTTTATAGATCAAGGTAAGTTTAAGGACATAAATACCTATCCCATTGAGAATGTTCTTTGAGATGATGGTGCACAGCTAGTTACAGTACATGACATAGCTCCATGCAGTATATCAAATCAGACTTTCAAAGCAGTGCATTCAATTAACAATATAAATATTGCAAACTTTAGGCAAACCTACAGCAGCTAGACTGGGATGAAATGTATAAGGAACCCGATGCAAACTTAAAATAGAACTTATTTCACGATACATTTTTAAGGGTATTTGAAAATTGTTTTCCCAAGAAAATAGTTAAACATAATTCCAAGAAATCATATAAAAAACCTTGGCTAACTAAAGGAATAAGAATATCTTGCAACCATAAAAGAGAACTGTATCTAACAGCAAGAGGGAGTACTGACCCCGAAATTGTTCAATATTATAAAAACTATTGTGCGGTACTAAGAAAAGTTATTAAAAAGTCCAGAAGCATGTGTATCATGTCTGAGATCAGTAACTCTGATAATAAAATTAAAGCAATTTGGAATATTATTGAAAGGGAAACAGGGCAACCAAGAGCACAGGAAGACTTTAGTGCCATAAAACTGAATGACAAGTGTACTAACAATCAATCAGAAACTGAAAATATTTTCAATAATCATTTTTTAAATGTTGTGGAGCAAATAGGATCTAGATCTTCACTAGAAGAGGCAAGGCTACTAATAGAAGAGGCCATACCTGTACAGTTTGAAACAACTGTAATTCCACCAACCTCTCCCTCTGAAATCAGTAAAATAATAAACTCACTGAAAAGTAAAAGCTCTTACGGAATTGATGGTATTCCCAGCAAGGTACTTAAAGCTTGTTCCCCACAGATAAGTAGGATTCTCAGCCACATATGTAATAGCTCTTTGGAGCAGGGTGTTTTCCCCAATAGACTGAAATATGCCATTGTAAAACCATTGCATAAAAAGGGGGATACGTCGGATGTCAACAACTACCGCCCAATCTCTCTTCTGACAGCTCTATCAAAAATTTTTGAGAAAGTAATGTATTCAAGAGTAGCCTCCCATATTTGTAAAAATAAAGTACTAACAAAATGTCAGTTTGGTTTTCAGAAAGACTTTTCAACAGAAAATGCTGTATATGCTTTCACTGATCAAATATTAAATGCTCTGAATAACCAGACATCCATTGGTATTTTTTGTGATCTCTCAAAGGCCTTTGATTGTGTAAATCATGGAATTCTTTTAGATAAGCTAAATCGTTATGGTTTGAGTGGGGCAGTGCACAAATGGTTTAATTCATACTTAACTGGAAGAATGCAGAAAGTTAAAATAAGTGGTTCATGTAATGTTAAAACAACAGCTGATTCCTCAAACTGAGGG
Organism: Schistocerca cancellata; assembly: GCF_023864275.1. Lineage (NCBI taxonomy): Eukaryota > Metazoa > Arthropoda > Insecta > Orthoptera > Acrididae > Schistocerca > Schistocerca cancellata. Next base: position 273,823,898 of record NC_064630.1, read on the forward strand.
GGCTATCAAGTACGGGGTCCCACAGGGTTTGGTCTTAGGTCCTTTACTGTTCTTGATATACATTAATGACTTACCAAACCACATTGATGAAGATGCAAAGTTAGTTCTTTTTGCTGATGATACAAATATAGTAATAACACCCAAAAACCAAGAACTAAGTGATGTAATTGTAAATAATGTTTTTTACAAAATTATTAAGTGGTTCTCAGCAAACAGACTCTCTTTAAATTTTGATAAAACACAGTGTATACAGTTCCGTACAGTAAATGGCAAAACTCCAGTAATAAATATAGACTTTGAACAGAAGTCTGTAGCTAAGGTAGAATTTTCAAAATTTTTAGGTGTGTCCATTGATGAGAGGTTAAACTGGAAGCAACACATTGATGGTCTGCTGAAACGTTTGAGTTCAGCTACGTATGCTATTAGGGTTATTGCAAATTTTGGTGATAAGAATCTCAGTAAATTAGCTTACTATGCCTACTTTTATTCACTGCTTTCGTATGGCATCATATATTTGGGTAATTCATCGTTGAGTAGAAAAGTATTCATTGCTCAAAAACGTGTAATCAGAATAACTGCTGGAGCCCACCCACGGTCATCCTGCAGACATCTATTTAAGGATCTAGGGATCCTCACAGTAACCTCACAGTATATATATTCACTTATGAAATTTGTTGTTAATAATCCAACCCAGTTCAAAAGTAATAGCAGTAACACCAGGAGAAAGGATGATCTTCACTATGCAGGGTTAAATCTGACTTTGGCACAGAAAGGTGTAAATTATGCTGCCACAAAAGTCTTTGGTCCTCTACCAAACAGCATCAAAAGCCTGACAGATAGCCAACTAACATTTAAAAACAAATTAAAAGAATTTCTAGATGACAACTCCTTCTACTCATTGGCTGAATTTTTAGATATAAATTAAGGGGAAAAAGAAACAACTTAAACGTTAGTGTCATGCAATATTTTGTGTAATGTAATATCTTGTACAGACATCTTTTATTAACCTAACACATTCCACATCATTACGAAGTGTCGTTTTCATGATCTATGGAACAAGTATTAATCTAATCTAATCTAACCTACTTAGCTTCACATACACGATATGACCAGGAGCACAGATTATCAGACTACTTATTCTGTGACAATTAGAGGAGAGATCAAAGGTGAAAATAACAATTTACATTTACAAGGTTTCACCAAAGAAAACCATAGTTGTTCTCATCAAATACACTACAATGTTTTTTCCCACTAAGCACATTTTTTATCCCATGTTATTAATTTACATTTTTCTTTTATTTGTGCTAGGCCCAATAATTTTGAATTTATGGCTTTAATTCATAACACCCTTCACACTCCTTACCTTTAACTTGATGCTTAAAGCCATTAGAGGCCCACTTCATAAGTCGATGTCTTGTCCAGTTTTCCACATCAATGCCAGACTTTCTTGCTATAGCCTGTAACAAACCAACAAATGTTACTGAATTTGTAAAAACATACTGAAGACCTATTAATGTTAACAGAAATCAAAATCATATGCTTTAATGTCAAAATAATTACATAGTTTAATACTAAACATTGATAGGTGACAATTGATAGCTACATTACTTACTTTATTATATTAATAACATTGTAGGAAAGGTAAAGGAAACCAACCAGCTCAGATCCCAAAGTCCAATCTAGATATATTATACCTCTCTCTCTCTCTCTCTCTCTCTCACACACACACACACACACACACACACACACACACACACACAAGCAGAGAGAGAGAGATAGCTAAATGACAAATTCACTGGATATTTGACGGCTCTGCTCACATGTGATCACTGATCAGTATGTGAAAAATTTTTGTTGATCTTGGGCTTTGAGATTCAGAAGCACTTATGAGCTGTAACTGCTGCAACTTTTAGTTTATAGTTTATTGTCTGTCCATTATGTTATATGCAGTATAGCAAACTTTGTGATACAGGACATCTTACACCTAAGATTGTACTGTATTTATTTACATCTGCACATTCCTTGAAACAGATTTTGAAAAATCCTGTACAATTATAACACATGCTAGAATTCCAAATTTAATTTATTAATTTATAATTGAAACTGTTACATGCAATTAAAATATTCAGCACCAAATCTGCTGAAACAACGTGTGGCCACTAAATTGTTTTTCTCTTGGTAGTTCAGGCGAGTTGCCATACACAGTCACACTCTGTTCCACTGAAGTTCATCTTCTTCTAACACCTGTGATTATTAAAATATAGGAAGTGGATAATTAATAAATCTTGGCAACACACAAGAATTTGTTTGATGTCCTGTTTAATCAACAGAACTCTGCAATAAATATCAGCAATTTAATATACGGAGTGGGCACATGAGTATCTAGTCCAGCATTAGATTGCATGAGAATGAGTCTATCTTTCAAATTTAAGCTGCCGCATTTTTTGAGATAATTCCTCAGATTTTAGAACTATAAATTAAGCTGCAAACTACCATCACTAACCAGTATAGTTCAGAGTTCCAGTAGTCTGCTTAAAATCACTAAAGTTCTGGCCTTATTAAATTTCTCTTGCAATAAGTTGTTAAAAGTTGGTTAATTTAAAATATATCATTAAAATATTCACATTTTTATGTCCTGTAGGTTCACTGCCATCTCTCCATTAATGTGCTTTGTTTTGATATTGCATGCTGTTTTTGTCTTCTGTTTGTTTTTGGGTTGTGGAAGCAACATTTACAAAGGATTTTTCCTCATCTTTCCACTGATAATAATCACTGGTCTCTAACTACTTCTCATTGAAGTATTTAAAATCTAATTAATATTATTGGAGATAGGCATAACACAGGTTTCTGAGTGATATGCAATGTTTAATATCACTGTTCTCTATGGTATTCTACAATTTCCTGGTGTGATATACTGTTACATGTTATGCAGATTAATACAGTATTTTGCAACAGCAATGAAAGTCTTATTAAGATGATATGCATTTAGCTTATTTTAAAGCATCTTCAGAGGTCACGGAACCAATATTATACATCTTGTCTTAGATTATTGCAGCAGCCAAAATAAAAACTCTTACATGATAGTGATGCTTACAGTGTTCTTGGAAAAGAGCACAAAATACAGTAATTCTTATCACTTCTTTCCTGTTTGTGACGTCTATAACCCTATACATAACACTTGGAAATGCACCATGGCAGAAGGTTGCTGGTGTGCTGTACTTTTGAATATTCTGCCAATGGGATCTGTGTGGCCTCACCACAAGAGGATCCTTGTAGTGGGGCCACATGACTGTGCATACAGCACAGAATCCACTGCACCATGTACCTAAGTGAGCCCTCCTCTTGATAAGCACAGTGCAACAGTGCAGTGGCATGACCTGCTCCTCAAAAGGTATTGGAAGTGGAGGCTGGCAAAGCTTATAGGTGACAATGTAGTGGCTGGTGGTGGGATCACTCATGGAAAAATTCCTGTAGTAGTTGGTGTTAGAGCTGCACCTTTTTTAGATTGAAGTCAGCTGATAGGTATACCTACTTAAAGGAAATCCCTCTAACTAACGGCTCATCTTCAGAGGATATCATGTTTCCAAGTAGATAAGGAATTAGCATATTTCATCAAAATATAAGAGGTATTAGAGCTAAATTAGTGAACTGCTTGTAGATGTTGACTCTGAAATTATTGGTATACCAAAACACCACTTAAATAATTTGACAATTCAGAGGCTTCCTTTACCAAGGTACAGCTTAACTGGTTGTTTTTCAAGGAGTTCCTTGCGGGATGGGGGAATTGCTATGTACGTAAAAAACAGTTTTCCATTTGAGTCCATAGATGTATCACGGCACTGCACTGAACAGATATTTGAATGTTGTGCAGGGGCAGTTGAATTTAGTGAAACTAAACTTCTATTTGTTGTCGTTTATAGGTCCCCTAACTCTGACCTCAGAGCACTTCTGCTCAAGCTAGAGAGAGTTCTTGGTTCACTTTGTAGGAAATACCAGAAATTATTTATATGTGGTGACTTCAATATAAATTTTGTATATTATGGTGCAAGAAGGACGTTGGTAGATCTCCTAAATTCATCCAATCTGATGCAGACTGCCTTTTTTCCAACTAGGGTGCAGGGGAACAGTAGCACAGCCATAGACAATATTTTTATTCATTCTTCATTACTATATGGGCACTCTGTTAGTAAAAGGGTGAATGGTCTTTCAGCTGTCATCATTTCTCTGAAGGTAGGACCGATATTCAAGACGAACAAAGAACAAGTCGGCCATCTGTGATTTCTGATGCCCTTCTATGGAGAACAGAGGAAGCAATTCGTGCGAATAGATGTCTCACATTGAAAGAATTGCATCATATCATACTGAACGTGTCAGTGACAACTCTTTATGAGATTGTGACTGTCAAGTTAGGGTACAAGAAATTGTGTGCGCGCTGGGTTCCAAAACTGTTAACAGAAGAACACAAAAAGGAAAAGATGGGCTTTGCACTCGACTTCCTCACACGCTATGCTGAAGCAGGTGATGAGTTCCTTGATCACATTGTGACAGGTGACAAGACGTAGGTTTATCGCCATACACCTGAATCCAAGCAACAATCACTGCAATGGCGCTATTCGAATTCACCAAAAGCCAAGAAATGCAAAACATTGATTTCAGCGAAGAAAGTCATGGCTTCTGTTTTTTATGGGACAGACAAGGCATTCTTCTGTTGGAATTTATGTCTCCTGGAACGACAGTTAATGCTGCTGTATATGGCCAGACTTTGAAACGTCTTTGAAGGTCAATTCAAAACAAACTCAGGAGAATGCTGACAAGTGGAGTCCGCTTGCTTCATGACAATGCTCAGCCTTACACAGCGCTCATAACCAAAGCATTACTCAAACAATTCAAATGGGATGTATTGGACCATCCGCCATACAGTCCGGACCTTGCGCCCACCGACTTCCATGTCTTCCGTTACCTGAAGTCACATCTTGGTGAAAAATCATTCCACGATGATAAAGAAAGAGATCAAAGATGAAGTTGAAATGTGTTTCTGATAACAGGCAGCAACCTTCTATGACTGTGGCATACAAAAGCTTGTGCACCAACTTAACAAATGTTTGGATAACGGGGGTGATTATGTCGAAAAATAACAAATAATCCAGTTAATAAGATGTAACTCACATTTTCTAAATATATGTTCTATTTAAGGACTGCGAGCCATTGTATCCTTACTTTTCGAAATGCCCTCGTATTTAGTTTCTACAGGGAATCATGTAACTTTCCTAGCAAATGCCTTTCCAAAATTGATGTCTGAAATACTCCTCTGTGATACAGACAAGGGGAGACTGAGTCAATAATTAAATCACTGAAGTCTAAGGACTCTCATGGATATGGTGGAGTGCCTAGCAGAATATTACAGTACTGTGCTGTATATGTTAGCCCTGTATTTAGCCATATTTGTAATTTTTCCTTTAGGAATGATCAATTTCCTGAACGATTAAAGTACTCAGTAGTAAAGCCACTTTATAAAATGTGAGAAAAGGATAATGTCAACAATTTTAGACCTGAAACTTCCTGGCAGATTAAAACTGTGTGCTGGACCGAGACTCGAACTCAGGACCTTTGCCTTTTGCGGGCAAGTGCTCTACCACTTGCCCGCGAAAGGCAAAGGTCCCAAGTTCGAGTCTCAGTCCGGCACACAGTTTTAATCTGCCAGGAAGTTTCATATCAGCGCACACTCTGCTGCAGAGTGAAAATCTCATTCTGGAATTTTAGACCTACTTCAACACCATCAGTGTTTACTACAGTTATTGAAAAGTTTGTGTATGTAAGGATAATTGATCATTTTATATCACACAATTTGCTTTCAAATGTACAGTCCGGCTTTAGAAGTCATTTAACAACTGAAAATGCTATATTCTGCTTTCTCTGTGAGGTACTTGATGGGTTAAGCAAAAGGTTTTGAATGCTAGGCATATTTTTTTTTATTTAACTAAGGCATTTGATTGTTTTGATCACAAAATATTGCTTACTTTAGCAACAGACAGCAAAAGGTCATTATTCACAATTTTGAGAATGGCTGTGATGTGAGGTCTGAGTGGGGTACAGACAAGTGGGGGGGGGGGGGGGGGGGGGGGGTGCCCCCAGGGATCAGTGCTGGGGCCAATCCTGTTCCTTATTTATGTAAATGATATGCCCTCTAGTATTACGGGTAACTCTAAAATATTTCTTATTTCTGTTTGCTGATGACACTAGCTTGGTAGTAAAGGATGTTGTGTGCAATATAGGCATGGTTTCAAATAAAGCAGTTTATGACCTAAGTTCATGGCTTGTAGAAAATAAACTAACGCTAAATCACAGTAAGACTCAGTTTTTACAGTTTCTAACATACAATTCAACAGAACCTGACTTTTAATGGGCATATGATTAGTGAAACTGAACAGCTCAAATTTCTAGGTATTCAGATAGATAGTAAACTGTCATTGAAAGCCCATTTTCAGGATCTTGTTCAAATACTTAATGCTGCCATTTTTACTATTCAAATGGTATCTGAAGTGAGTGATCATTTGACACAAAAATTAGCCTACTTTGCTTATTTTCATTCACCTATGTCATATGGTATTATATTTTGCGATAACTTTCACTCGGTTAATACTCAGTCGAAATCAAACCTGCATTTGGATCGGACTTCCTTAACTCTTGTCCAGAAAGATGTGCAGTATACTGCTGTATCCATTATCAATAAGCTACCACTCAAGTTCAAAAATCTTAGTGGCAATCCCCGTACTTTCAAATTGAAACTGAAAGTATTTCCTCATGGGTCACTCCTTCTACTCTGTCAAGGACGTCCTTGAAAAATTAATCTGATTCTTGTTGTATTGTTAATTGCATTTACATTAACCTGTGGATTGACTTTTTTCAGGTCCATAAACATTTTATTTTTATCAGTTATTACTTTTATCTTGTAATTTCATATACTGAGATGTTTCATGACTTTGGAGATGTGCTCCTCAGTTTGGACATAGGGAACTTGATGTGTTTGTGTGTGTGTGTGTGTGTGTTTTTGGAGGGGGGGGGGGCAGTGGCAAAAAAAAAAAAAAAAAAAAAAAAAAAAAAAATGCACTCACTCTCATATTGTAATATTGTATTCACACTTATTGCCAGCAACTTCTTGTATCATTACCTGGATTGTTTCCATGTTTGTATCTACATTCGCAACTGTTTTTCTCTTGTATGTGGACACAGAATAAACTTTGATTCATTGTGGCCATGCTGTTGTTTGTTTCTTACAGTCCAAAACAAATGGTGATGAGTATGGTGTTCACTTTGCATGATCTATTTGGTTGTTCCTTTGCTTCTTTGGTTCATGAAGGCTGTGATCCAATCTCTCCTTGAGCAGATGTTGGCTCTTATGATTGGCATCACAAACTTGTCAGCTGTATTGACAATGTGGGCTTCCATGTCATCAGCGTAACCATTGCCCTTTCTTCCTTATGATGATGAGGCTGAAGACTGGGAGGCTTATGAGAAGTGGCTTCCGCAACAGCAGCACTCCACACTCCCACCTTTCCCATACTGTTATGTGCAACACGACGGCTGCTTCCCCTAAGCACTGGGAGACTTACAACAACAGTATGAAAAAGGACATTTAGTGTCTGTGCATCATTCCCAGCCCCCTTTTGCATGCATGGATATGGATGTCAATCATATGTCTCCACTGCTTAAAAATCATAACATACTGTTTATCTAATTGCGAATGATGGACAAAGCGCTTGGACTATATGTGAACACTGTGAAGCCATGACCTTACTGAACTCACATAATTATGCAGATTTGGGATCTCCAGTGTTTTCTGTGGTTACTCGATGTTTGGTGAGTTAGAATAAGCTGTATATTGCAATTCTGGCTCAATTTACAGCTCCCACTATATATAAATCTTGGTTCATTCCTTAAATTTTTTTGGCAGTGGATGATGGTGGTACGGCAAATTTGTTTGGCCTGAATGCTTTCAATGCTTTTAGTTTTTCTCATGTGTGCCCTATTCCAGTGGCTTTGCATGATCAAGTGAAAGCAGAATTGGATAGGTTGACATTGTTGGTGATCATGCAGCCTGTTACATCGAAGGAGTGGTCTATGCCCCTCATGATCATTAAAAAACTGTCTGGTCAGTTCAACTCTGTGGCAGCTTTACAGTTTCAGTTAATGCTCAATCTACCCTTTGTCCTGGCTAGACGAATTATTGGCTGAACTCACTAAGGGCCAGATTTTCTCCACAACTGATGTATGTGAAGCCTATTTATAGGTTCTGTTGGATGAAGATTCTAAAAAGCTCCTTGTGATTAACAAGCCCTTCACATTGTACCAATATAAACATCTCCTGTTCAATGTGGTGAGCACACCAATGATTTTTCAGCATTTTCTTGGAATAATTGATGATGTCCATTCTGGGGTACATCAAATATCTCAATGACACCACCGTGACAGATGCATCCATGAAGGAACATTCACATAATTTATGCACCTTGTTCACTGTATTGCATACTGCAAGGTTGAAATGAAACTTCGCCAGGTAATACTTTTCTCAGCCACCCATTGTGTATTTGGAGTTTAACTTTTATCAGGATGGTGTTAAGGCATTACATTATCATATGCCAGCCATGCACGCTCCTGCATATGCTCATGTCACCCCACCATCTGCACACCTCTCATCACAGTTCACTCCTAGCTCCACGGTCTGGGCTCAGGGGTTACACCACTGACTGAAGTGGATTCTAGCTGCAGACCACAGCTGCCAACTCTGTGTGGTGCACACCAGTAGTGGGCTGGTGGTACACCACCATGCCAGTTGCATCCTCAGACCACAGCAAGATCCATGGGGCCACCATCTCCACCTTCTCCCTCAGCACCTGTCCCACCCTCAGAGGGCATCACTGCCACAGGGGGATGAGGAGCCGGGGGGGGGGGGGGGGGGTGCATGGCTGCCACCAGCGATTCCTCTGCCAATTACAAGAGAACCCACCACCTCCACCACCAACACAGTTCCACCACGTAACGGGATGAGGAGACATTGAGATGGTACCAGTTCCCTTGGCACTGGTCCTCACTTATGGTACTTCGTACTGGCACAGCTGCCGCATGTGACCATGGCCATGCCACTTTCTCTCTGCTCACTGATTCCAGCATGGGATCTCCTTCCAACAGCATTGTCACCACCTGTAGTGTCCACTGTATAAACCATGGATGTTTCAACAGCCACCCTGATGCCAGCCAGCATTGGTGGAGTGACCTTTCCCCAAGAGGGATATGCATCATAGCACCAGGCCACTGGCATGTTACACTTTGAATATTCTGCCAGTGGCACCTGGGGGCCAGCCACCAGAGGCCACCTGCAGAGAAGAATATGATTTGTGCACATGGCAAATCAGCTGCCATAGTGTCTACCAGAGCCTTCCTCTTTATATGCACTGAGCTTATATTGTGTTCATACTTGTTGTCAACAACTGCTTGTAACAGTACCTGGATTGATTCTATGTTTGTGTCTATGTTCTCAAATGTTGATTGCTTGTATGTCTAAGAAGAATAAACTTTGGTTCATTGTAGCCATCTTTTGTTTGTCTCTTACAGTAGGAAACAATGGCTGTAGCTAAATGCCTTTAGAGTGAGTGCCTAGCATAACTGAGAAGTCTTACAGAAAAATGAAGCATCTTGTCTCATAAAGAATATTATGGTATTTCAGAAGAGTACAGTACTCTTGAAGTCCTAAATATAGACTGGATTGTTAAGACTCTAAGAGATAGTGCACAGAAAGTACTAAATTCCAAGCTGCCAATCAATATGAATAGCCAATGTATCATCTCAAACACAAGAAAGGAAAAAAATTAGTTAATGTGCCAGTAAGTAATATATACTTTGGAGGTCAGTACAAGTCAACATCCTGAGAAGAAAGAAACCATGCCATCCAAACCATGCCATCCAACAGTACTAACACCCATCCTTTTACCAAAACAAAATATGCTTAAAAAGAGAGTAAAGACATGTCTGTCTTGCTAATGTATTTTGAAATTCCAGAAGTTGCAAAGGAGCTTTATGAAGATATCCTAAACAAATGATGAATAGTTGTTAGACAGAGACTCAACAATAAATATGTAACTACAACATGTGTATTTTTGCAGCAGTTATTCATTTATTACTTTACATGGAGAAACCTTGCATTTCCCAGGTATGTATAGCTGTGGATCCACATCCATAACACGAAGCCTCTGGCCTTGTGCAAAATGACATCATATCTCCTAAACTGTGTCGTACAATGATATAATATTGTAGGTGCATTAAACATCATGCATGACGTGACAATTCTTCAGGCATCTTGCTGTTTATGATGTCAGTATTCCTGACAATACAATGTTATAATTTTGCATTTACATTCAGTGGTATATGTGCATACTTTCTGCAAAACATGTTGTGAATATAGTTAGTAGTAAAGAAGTAACAGAGTGTAACATCACACCTCATGTAACACTTTTATTGCATGAACAGCAGAAAAGAAGTATACATAAGCATTTTTCCTTTCATCTATTTGTAGAGGTGACAGTAAGAAAAATTTTGTAAAGGTTTAAATTTATCTGTAGAGTTCATTGGAAGACACTAAGTACTCTCATTCTCAAATACTGGATGAATAATACCTGGAAGTTCACATGCAGCAGGCTACACTTCTTTCTCACGTCCACCCCCACCCCTTTGATAGGTACATGGTGCTTAACCCACAGCGATTCATGGCTGAAAGTAAAGTATGAATGTACCATGTTTCGCTGAAATTGGTCCAATGATTTAGGAGGAGATGTGGAACAGACACACACACACACACACACACACACACACACACACAATCATACATACACAAACTTTTATAATATGTGTGGATGTAGTATTGAAACTGGGAAAATCAAACCCTAATATGCTATTATAATAATAAAATTTGAATATATTTCATTACAACCACCAACCACCAAAAGTACCTGCACCTTGGCAGCAGCCACTCCTTCCACACCCCTCCCATACAGCCTGGCCACCCATGGTAGATGTATCTGCAGTGATGAGAACTCCCTTGCACAGTGTGCTGAAGGCCTCACAAAGGCTTTCTCAGACAGGCAATGCCCTCCAGATCTAATTCACAAACAACAGATCTCTCTTGCCATATCCTCACACATGCCTGATCCTCACATTCATCCTAAGGATCACTCCCCTTGTCATCAGTAGCACCCCAGACTGGAATGACTGAAACAAGTCCTTTGTCATGGCTTTGATTGTCTATCATAATGCTCTCAAATGAGGGACATCCCACCCAGGATACTTCCAACCCATCCAATAGTGGTGTTCTGCCACCCACCAACCTTCACAATATCCTAGTCCATCCCTTTTGCACTCCCACATCTAATCCTCTGCCAAGGTGATCATACCCCTGTGGAAGACCCAGATGCCAGACCTGCCCAATCCACCCACCCAGAACCATCTACTCCAGTCCCATCATAGGCTTTTCCTACACCACCAGAGGCTGGGCCACTGGTGAAAGCAGCCATATTGTACACCAGCTCTACTGCAATCAATGCACAGCATTTTACATTGGTATGACCACCAACCAGCTATCAACTAGGATGAATGACCACCACCAAATTGTTGCCAAAAACATGGTAGACCACCCAGTGGCATAACATGCAGCAGAGCACAACATGGAACATTTCAATGGCTGCTTCACAGCCCATGCCATCTGAATCCTCCCCACCACCATGAGCTTTTCTGAGCTGCACAGATGGGAGCCATCCTTACAGCACATCCTTCAGTCCCATAACCTTCCTAGCCTAAACCAAAGGTAACTCGCTGCTCCCCCACTCCCCACCCAACAGTGTGTGTGTGTGTGTGTGTGTGTGTGTGTGTGTGTGTTTGTGTGTGTACCATCCCCTGCCCCGTACCTTCTGCCCAATTTGTGTCTCCACATCAGATAACCATGTGCTATTATCTCTCACCCTAGTTTATGAAATCCAGTGCCCAGCCGTCTACCACCTGCTGCCTCTACCTGCATCCCTAGCTAGCTCACAGATGGCTCCCCATTCTCCCACAAGCTTCTCCCCGCCCCCTCCCTGCCTTCCACCACTCTCCATCCCTCACCCCATTCCAACCCACCCCACCTCACCCCAGTACACTTGCCATACACCAGGAAATAGCTGGCATTTGACTGGGCACAGTGAAGGGAGACAGGTCTGTGCTTGTGAGTGAGATGTGTGTGTGTTTTTTCTACAAGTTTGAAAAAGGAAGTGCATTCCGAAAGCTAGCCAAGCTCTGTACCTTTTGTTTGTGTATCTATCGACGATGCAACACCTCTGCATTTCGGAGAGTCATCTACTTTATTCCTAAATAATTCATATTTAATTAAATCTAGTAATTACACAAAAATCCAAATGTCCAACCATATCTATCAACATGGAAATAGAAAAACTCATTTTATGAAAAACTGCATCAGTTACATTTATCGTGTTTTGAAAAATTATCCTCATTTACGAATGAAGAAACACAATGTAAACACAAAAGTAAATGAACATTACATACCAAATTTAATTGTAGGATCTGAGAACATTCTATCTCGAGAACAGAGGGAGAACACAAGCACAATGAACATTGTTCTAAAAAGAGAACTGACAAGCAGACAAATTAAAAACCTCACAGATACAAGACTTGAATACAGTCAAACAGGATAAATAACCTTTAGATAAAAACTATACGGAGAAGATACTATCACCAAGGCAGACTGACAAGCACAGTGATTCTCATGGATAAATAAGAATACAATAACAAGACACAAGAATTCACTTCACAGAATAAAATCTCGAACTTAAAGTCAGACCCAACAAACAGGTTACACACAAAAATAAAAATATACTGAAAATTTTAAAACACACATCTGATGATAGACAAAAAGCTTATATGATATGAATGAAACCTAATGCTCCAAACCTCTGGAGCCAATACGAAATTCCAAGGAAAACAATCCTGTGAGACTGGGCAGAGATTACAGAAAATCATCCACATCAGCCTCACCACACATACGAAGTCTGTTCAAAAAATTTAACAACTTCTTTTCACAAATTTTTTCTATGATTACCTTTTACTTATTGTGCATGGTTTCCTTCAAAATACTCTCCTCCACAATTGATACTCCACTCCCAATGCCATTTCCACTCCTGGAGACAGTATTGGTATGCTTTTGCTGGATCATGCAAAATGCCATCTGCAAATTTTCTTTTATTTCGTATCTTGTTGCCAATCTTCATCCTTTCAATGACTCAACATCATAACCGTAGATCCACGTCTCATCACCAGTTAAGGAACATGTCCTTTTGTTTTGCGCTATCCAAAAGCTCTTCACAGATTGTGAGGCCAAGTTCCTTCTGGTCTCGACTCATGAGCCATGGGACCAACTTGGTGGCAACACAATGCATTCCAAGATACTGTTTCAGGATTCCATAACATGATCCAACTGAAATAACACATTCTTCTGCAAACTCTTGGAAAATCAGTCTTTGATTGGCATGCACAATTTCATTGACATCTTTTGATTTGCAGCTCCTTGTATTGCCCGTGTTTGCAGTTAAAATTTTTGGGATTTGTGGTCCGCCAGTTACGTAAAACACCGTTTTTCTCAGTACCCAAACATGTTTCGGCAACACTGTGCCATCATCAGTGGGTTTTCATTTTTATTTATTCTTTACATTTGGTGAGCATGAATTTTCTGGATCACTTTTGTGTTAATTATTACAGGTAGCTTGTCATGTTTTCATGTGGCAAGCACTTCCATTCTCCGCATCATGTTGAGATGTTGTGATGCATACGTAGCTATAACAAGTATTTTCCACAAATAACATAGTAAAACACTTTTCACTACACCAGAACATAGTGTGATTGTCGTTTGTTACGTGTCCCAGCCCAGTCAGTGTTCCTGGGCTGGGACACATAATGATCTTTGTAAATCAAACTCTACACACACACACACACACACACACACACACACACACACACATCACATACACGTATAACAGTTTAGTATTACTTTGAAGAAAGCTGGAACATGTAAGAGACATTGATTAGTAGCAAGCATAATGAGACCCACTTGTGACGAAATCTCAAAAATATTTCATAGATGCCACTATTCTCCTTGCAACTAACAATACCAGATGAATCTAGATTCCAAAAGTCAGTAGTGTATCTTCAATCTGTGACATTTATTCTCATGTTATCAGTGCGAGAAACAACTAACAATGTGAATGCAGACAGTACCAGTAGATTATCTTCCTGACAGCAAATAAAAGCAACAAATTTCCATCACTCTGGCCTCAGATGAGTTAATCAGGACTGATTGATCACCATGATATCCTCAGCCAATGGACAACTTGGATGCACACCTCAGCTGGCATCGGAAGGCCGAATGGACCTCATTCCAGTCCTTACACAAAAGAAATTAGCTTCCAGTACTGGTAATTCAACCTGAGTCCACCACATGGCAGTTATCAACACTGACCACTCAGCTGCAAAGGTGGACAACAGCAAAATTACCTGTACTGATCTCATACAAACTATACTTTCTGACACATCACAAGGTAGCAGGTACCAATTATAGAGTGGTGGCATTATTACGTTTGGCAATTAATGAACACATTTTTTCAACAGTTGTTAAGCTTTATCTTGTAAGAAAACTTGCTTAGTTTCCTCCACCCCTTCCCCCTTTCATGAAACTAATGTGAGTTCCCTCTCCTCCTGCCGTGTCCCACCACCACATGCTCAGATTGAGATTAAGATCTTGCATAATTGATAGTTACATAGAAATAAACAACTGTAGCACAACCAGAACAGTTAGGCTGGAATACTTATAGAAGAATCTAGAATATGAATATTTGATTTCAGATGTCTCCGCACTTGTTAAATCACGATTTTGATTATGCCACAGCTACTGAGGTGGGGGACATGTTCATGTTTCATTACCAGCCCTGCTGTTCTGCATTTCTGTTTTGTCTGAAGTAGTAGTAAAAGCCCTTAGTGTATATATAGATTCTTACAGTCACCTTTTTGAATAGGATATTGTTAAGTTGAAAGACTAAAATAGCATGCCATTTGGGCAGGTCCATTCACCAATCTTCCATTACAAAATCATAAACTTTGCATTGGTCTTCCATGCAATTTCCTTGAATGCACGTGATTTTTTTGTTTTTCTGAACACTGTTTCAATTCATTATTCCACAGGGGGTGTAGAACGTACACAGAAAAGGGCAGCGCAAATGGTCAGAGGCTTGTTTGATCCATGGGAGAGTGTCACAGAGGTACTGAAGGAACTGAACTGGCAGACTCTTGAAGCTAGGTGTAAACTATTCCAGGAAGTCTACTAACAAAGTTTCAAGAACTGACTTTAAATGATGACTCTAGGAATATATAGCAACCCCCTGCATATTGCTCACATAAGGATCATGAGGATAAGATTAGAATAATTACAGCACACAGAGGTGTCCAAACAATCATTCTTTGCACACTCCATATATGAATAGAATGGGAAGAAACTCTAAAAACTGGTACAATGGGACATACTCTGTGCCACACACTTCCTGGTAGTTTGCAGAGTATAGATATAAACGTATATGCAGATGTACATACATATAGTGTTCAGTCATATAAAGCATCCAGAACACATCCATTTTACTTTTGATATGTGTAAGTGTCCACCACTTCAAATTGAAGTGTTTATCAACAGCACACTTATTATGCCACAAAACACATGGATTGATTCAGATGGTCTCCAATAAAATGCTGTGAACTGTATATATGTAAAACTGACAACAAGCCGTATTTAGCAGTACTAATAATTTAACAAAATTTCCTTCTTCTTCACAGAAATTTACCAAGCTCCTCAAACTATGACTATATAACAGTATATAGCATTAAGAGGGAAACTTTGTGGTAGATAAAAACTGAAACCAAACTGTGCAATGATAGCTCAACTGGTAACAGTATTTCTTGCTAAAGGCAAGGGTCCATGAGCAACTTCTGGTTCAACACATAATTTTAATATGATGGTAGCTCCAACAACAGCATAGATTCATTTTCATATTCTTCACTGCCACTGATGACATAATTCTTTCATGTTGTATCACTGACTTTTGAATTTTTTAAATGGCAAGGATCGAGAAGCAAGAGAAAACTTGTTAGAAATTTTACAGGTGTTCACTTTATGAGAGTTTCCTGTTATTCTTAGCCTGTGCCTTGGGATTTCAATGTTAGCTTATTTTTAGTGACATGTTCATGAATTGTTTCCCTGATAACACATTACTGACAAAGAGTGCAGACTCATAGATATACAGATTCACCACTGTTAGTACCTAAGCCTCATAAAAAGAGGAGAGCATTGCTCTTTATGACCAGCCTTGCACGTTACATGGACTTTTCTTTTTAATATTAGTGATATGAGGAGAACATCCCCATATGAGTAAGATATATGATACACGAGACTGAAAACTGTGAAATATATCAAACAGAGATAATTATTGCTGACAATATCTCTCAGTTTCCACAAGAGGTAGGACACTCATGAAATCCTTTTACAGACTTTGTTGATATGTTCTTGCTAACTTTGTTTGGCATCAATATGCATTCCTAAGAGTTTGACATATTTATTATGTACATTCTTAAACAGTGCTAACATAAGGTTTTGTGTTTTGTCTGGATTACAAACAAGTTTAAAAGAGTTTCTTGTGCACTCTCATGAAGGATTGGACTGTCATGATGCAAAGTAAGTAAAGTTGTATCATCAGCATAGCAGATAACCGACTGTGATACGTGATGGGACAGGTTGTTGACACCCATAACGAAAAACAGGGCCAATGACAGAGCCCTGTGGAACACTTGTACCAGTTTCTACTCAGGGGGTGTGTTCATTACTAACTAGGACAAACTGTATTTTGTTGTTCAGGTAAGAAGAAACTACTGCACATGTAGATTGTTGTATACCATAATACTCTACTTTTGTTAGCAATATTTTAAAAAGAATGCAGTGGTATGCTTTACTTAAACCACATAATACAAATGACAATGTCTTGTTGTTCTTGAAAGATATTAAAGTCTGATCAACAATTTCCAGAAAAATGGCAATGGTATTCTTACCTGGCTGAAATTTGTTCTGACTGTTGCTGAGAAGGACATGTTTTTCAAAGTAATTGTGTAATTGACATGTGGAATAATCACGTCTACTGCCGGATGTTTGTGTCGCTCTGGCACAATATGTCGGCCATGTAACTCGTTGCCTTACTGGACAAGATCCTCCAATACGGCAGTCTCATGTAGCACCTGAAGAAGGCAATGAGTTACGTGGCCGAAATATTGTGCCAGAGCGACACAAACATCCGGCTGTAGACCCAATTATTCCACATGTCAAGATCTCGCCAGGAAAACCTGAAGAGTTACATCAATTGTGTAACTGATTTTACAAGAGTGTTTCATATATTTTTGAGAATGTTAGCAAAATAGAACTGGTTGGTAGTTCTGGGGATATGTTTACCACCCATTTTGAATACTGGGATAATTTTAAGATTTTGAGTGAATACAGAAAAACTCCATACGCTAAACATTTATCAAAAATAAATTCAATAGCTTACTTATCAAGTGAATTACTCATTTAACAACATAATTAGTCATCCAGTGACAGACCATACTTTTGGAATTAGTTACTTTACAGTTTTACTGGTGTGATCATGCATGATGTTATCCAATGAAACAAAGGCCTTTCAGACAACTGGGGACCAAGCAGATCCCTTGCAGATGTGTCTATAGCCTTAATTTTGTCTCCAAGTTCTCTCACTGGTGTCACAGACTAGTCATTCAATTCTCCTGTTCAAGCAGAGTTTGACATACCTGGCTGGAAAAACTGTGTGATAACTTCCCACGCTGCCTTACACTTATTGGGAGTACCTTCTATGTACCTTACAAATGATGCTTTTTTTACCTTGTATGAGCTTAGCTCTGTAATAACTTTTAGATGTCACCTAAGCACTGTAATCCAAATTCATCCACTCAGTCCCTTCATTATCTTCACTTTTATATATATTCTGTACCATATGAGCATGTTTTCTTTCATTTCTGGCAATTCTTTTGTACACCAGGTATTATTTGTATTTTTACATTTATCTGAGGAGCTAATTTTTATTAATGGGGAACACAAAAACCATACATCTCTATATTTTTTTAAATGTCATCAAAATCATTTTCAACTCCAGTTTTTCTAGTTTGACACTCATGTACAGGGTCTCAGATTGAGTTCTGTAACTTGTCAATAAATAACATAACTGACCATCTACCTCCACCAAACCAAATTCATTTGAGTAAGTTGGTTGCTTACTATAGAAAGCTAAAAACAATGAAACATGATCTGCAAATACTCCATTCGCCTGGCTAACCACATATTACTTATAGTAGTTAGGGAGAGACCAGTTTGGATTTCGATCAGGGAAAAGCACAGAATCAGCAACAGCACACCTCACAAAACACATTCTAGAAGCATTAGATAAAGGGAACTACACAACTGGTATATTTCTTGATCTAACTAAAGTGTTTGATACAGTAGACCACAACATACTGTTAAATAAGTTAGATGAACTTGGAATAAGGGGACTTGTGAACAAATGGTTCCAGCCATACCTAAAAAAATAGAAGACAGATAACTGAAATCTCACATATTTCAAGTTGCTCAAACTATATTGTAAAGTATACTTCAGACCCAAATTATGTAAATATAGGTGTCCAACAGGGTAGTGTCCTTGGCCCAGTACTATTCCTCATTTACATAAACGACTTCCCACAGAGCATCAAGCATGGACAAACAATATTGTTTGCAGATGACTCAAATGTTCTAATCAGTGACAAATCACCAGATGCACTAAAAGAAAAAGCCAAACAAACACTAAACAGTGTACGTGAGTGGGCATCCAATAATAAACTAACACTAAATATTAAAAAAACAAATGCTGTTAACTTCTATGTCTGCAAAAAAACACACTATAACAACTTTAAGTTAAACAATGAAACTATAGAATGTGTAGACTACACAAAATTTTTTGGTATGCATGTTGACAGTCAGTTAACGTGGGAAGAACATATTAAAATACTTAGTAACAGAATCGCTACAGCATGCTATGCTCTGAGAATTCTGACTGCAGTTTGTGATACTACATGTGTCAGATCTGTATATTTTTCTTATATCCACTCTGTTATTACCTATGGAATAATATTTTGGGGAGTCAACAGTAAAAATATTCAAATAGTTTTCAAATTACAGAAAAGAGCAATTCGTATAATAACCAAGAGTGGCAGTAGGGCTCACTGCCTTGAACATTTCCAAAAGCTGGAAATCCTTACTGTCCTCTGTGAATACATTTTGCAAAGTGTTATGTATGTAAAAAAAAATATTGACTGCTATATGAAAAATTCTTTAGTACACAGCTATGAAACTAGAAACCAATACAATCTGCATCTAGATAGGAAAAATAAAGTTAAAACTCATCAGAGCTTGTTGTACAATGCTGTTAAATTATATAATAAATTACCCCAAAAAATAAAAGATATTGACACAATCGGACAGTTCAGAACAAGACTAAAATTTTTTTTATTAAATAAAAGTTATTACGCAGTAATGGACTATCTGAATTAAAACATGTAGTGTAATTAAAGTAGCCTGCATTGTAATACACGAGGAAATAATTATAATATGAAATCAAAATTGTGCAGTACTATAAGAAAATTACAAATTACACAAGGATATAAAACTAATTTAAGATACCTCAAAAACGTGTGTAAATACAAATTTTATGTGTATAATTGTAGGTATATTGTATTGTATATGATTTTGCTGACGAAATCCACACAATGTAAATTGTTACATGGATTAATAAAGAAATCAATCAATTAATCAAAAGAGAGATAATATGAATTGTTCGGGGCGGACATAGTTATACTAATGCATATTTAGCTGCACCAGAAATTGTAAGTCCACCAACACACAGGTGTGGATGCATGCAGATTAAGAAACATTGTGGCAGCTCTCGAACATCAAGTCAAGATTAATTCCTTTGAGTTTTGCTGTACGGGTTGATATTTGCCTCATGTACCCAATGATGTACACCATTGCCGGGGTGGCTGTAACAGCTATTTTTTCTTTGTGTTTGCTTCTTCTCTGGCAAGGTCCATTTAAAAATACAAGTCCTCACTGCATCAGGATGTAGAGATTAGAAAATAACTCATAACTTTTAATTAACACTATGGGAACGGGGTCAGTAATAGGGATATAGAAAACTTAATTCCCATATATTTCGTAGCTCATATATACAGGGTGGTCCATTGATTGTGACCAGGCCAAATACCTCACGAAATAAGTATCAAATGAAAAAACTACAAAGAATGAAACTTGTCTAGCTTGAAGGGGAAACCAGATGGCGCTATGGTTGGCCCGCTAGATGGTGCTGTCATAGGTCAAACAGATATCAATTCCGTTTTTTTTTTTTAAATAGGACCCCCATTTTTTATTACACATTCGTGTAGTACGTAAAGAAATATGAATGTTTTAGTATAACCACTTTTTTTGCTTTGTGATAGATGGCGCTGTAATAGTCACAAACATATGGCTCATAATTTTAGATGAACAGTTGGTAACAGGTAGGTTCTTTTATATTAAAATACAGAACGTAGGTACGTGTGAACATTTTATTTCGGTTTTTCCAATGTGATACATGTACCTTGGCAAACATATCATTTCTGAGAATGCATGCTGTTACAGCACGATTACCTGTAAATACCACATTAATGTAATGAATGCTCAAAATGATGTCCATCAACCTCAATGCATTTGGCAATACATGCAACGACATTCCTCTCGACAGCAAGTAGATCACCTTCCATAATGTTCACACATGCATTGACAATGCGCTGACACATGTTGTCAGGCATTGTCACAATAGCAAATACCCTTCAACTTTCCCCACAGAAAGAAATCCGGGGATGTCAGAACTCGTGAACGTGCAGGCCATGGTATGGTGCTTCGACAACCAATGCACCTGTCATGAAACATGCTACTCAATACCGCTTCAACCACACGCAAGCTATGTGCTGGACATCCATCATGTTGGAAGTACATAGCCATTCTGTCATGCATTGAAACATCTTGTAGTAACTTCGGTAGAACGTTACATGGGAAATCAGCATACATTTCACCATTTAGATTGCCATCAATAAAATGGGGGCCACATTAACCCACCAAGGTTGCAGGTGTTCCACTTATCACAGCCATCGTGGATCTTCTGTTGCCCAATAGCGAATATTATTCTGGCTTACATTACCGCTGTTGGTGACTAACGCTTCGTCGCTAAATAGAATGCATGCAAAAAATCTGTCATCGTCCTGTAATTTCTCTTGTGCCCAGTGGAATAACTGTACACAACATTCAAAGCTGTCACCAGGCAATTCCTGGTGCATAGAAATATGGTATGGGTGCAATTGATGTTGATGTAGTATTCTCAACACTGACGTTTTTGAGATTTCCGATTCGCACACAATTTGTCTGCTAGTGATGTGTGGATTAGCCGCGACAGCAGCTAAAACACCTACTTGAGCATCATCGTTTGTTGCAGGTTGTGGTTGATGTTTCACATATGGCTGAACACTTCCTGTTTCCTTAAATAATGTAACTATCCAGCAAACAGTCCGGACACTTGGATGTTGTCCTCCAGGATACCAAGCAGCATACATACACACGCCCGTTGGGCATTTTGATCACAATAGCCATACATCATCACGACATTGTCCTTTTCTGCAATTGGTAAATGGTCCATTTTAACATGAAGCAAATACTGTCCACACTGGCGGAATGTTACGTGATACCATGTACTTCTACGTTTGTGACTGTTACAGCACCATCTATCACAAAGCAAAAAAAGTGGTTCAACTAAAAGATTCATATTACTTTATGTACTACACGAATATGTAATAAAAAAAATGCGGGTTCCTATTTAAAAAAACACAGTTGATATCCATTTGACCTATGGCAGCACCATCTAGCAGGCCAACCGTAGCGCCATCTGGTTTCCCCCTTCAAGCTAGACAAGTTTTGTTCTTTGTAGTTTTTTCGTTTGATGCTTATTTTGTGAGATATTTCACCTGGTCACTATCAATGGACCACCCTGTATTAATACTTGACACTGCATCTGTACAGAATGAAGTATAACAAAGAACTGGCTATAGTAAAGTTAAGATGGAGGCTCGACAAATCACTTAGAGTTCTCAGATATTAAGTTTCATGGTTGATAATGGCGTGCGGGCATTGACGTCGGTGGAAATCATGCACGTAAGCAGGTGCACCACAGGTACTTCCATCTCGAACGAGGTGGGCTGTGCAGGCAGAGCGGTGAGAGGCAGGTCCACTTCTTAGTCAGTCAGCCACCGTGGCCAGATGAGACGGTGGCTGGCCTCGGAGTAAGCGGGTGGGGCACTCGACGGCGTGGTGGAGGCATGTGTGGCCCTTAAGTGGATCATGCTGTCCGTAGAAATGAAAGCACGTAGAGATGCTCAGTCACACTCACACTGGAATGTGAGCTTCTGTGCAATGTTGATGTGTAAGGGACTGTCTGAGGGCGGGACCTCAGTATCTGTCAAAAGAATAAACACTTGGTTGTCAAACGTCACTATAGAAATGTCATTCACTCGGTGCGATGGCACGCTGCAGGACAAACTGATAGTAGGTGTGTGTGTGTCCGACATTGGAAGTGAGGGCGCGAAACCTGCGCAGGGTGAAACAGGGGGCGAGGTCAGGAAACCAGCAAATGGTGACAAACAGTCTTTGGTGGAAGAAGTGTGCGATGAGGTTGATGGGAGCACATCTTCATTCTTGATCAAGGATGGATTGTCTGCAGAGTCCGAATGCGGTGGTGTGAGACCATAAGGGTCAACGAAAGCTGGTTTCAGGCAATGTAGAGAAACTGTCTGTGTGCAGCCTTTAATCATGATAACAAAAGTCGTGTCCCCCCACCACAGGACCTTGCAGGGGCGAAGATAAGGAGGTTGAAGAGGCTGCCTAACCACATCATCATGCAGCATGACATGGGAGCAGTCGGAGAGTGTGGTGGGAACATAAGTCTTGGGCGGTGAGTGACTGATGGGTGGGTGCAAACGCATTTGTTGAAAATGCGTGTGCATCCGGCTAGTGAAATCTGGGGAAGAATAAGTTCCCCCAGTAGGACCAAAAACAAATTTGGATATAGTCCCCTGTAGGTCAGGTTTATAGGTCGAGCGTAGACCAAGTAGCATGCATGGGAGAGCTTCTGGCCAGAGACAATAGAGGCATCAAAGGGCCGTCTTGTGGGTGGGGTGCCATCTCTCCACCAACCCATTGTTTTGTGGGCGATTCGCGGTAGTGTGTATTTTTTTAATACTGGAGATATTGCAGAGGATGGTGAAAAGGGAGGATTCGAACTGTCGACCCTGATCGGTGGTGATAGTGGTCAGGCACCCGAAACGAGCGATCCACAAGCCAATGAAAGCCTTGGCTACAGTCTCAGCAGTAATGTTAGGGAGAGGAACAGCCTTGACCCAGCAAGACAAATGGTCGATAGTTGATAAGATATATCTATGGCCCTCGAAAGGAGGAAGAGACCTGATCAGATTAATATGTACATGATGGAATCGTCCTGCGGGAATGTCGAACTTGCCCAGAGGTGGGGAGGTGTGGTGGCTGATCTTGTTGCACTGGCAAGCGATGCAGCTGCTAACAGTCCCATTTGATATTCTTCCAAACAAAATGTTCTGTCACGAAACATGTGGTGGCTCGAATGTCCGGGTGGGCTAGGTTATGCAGGGCGTCGAAAACCTGTCAGTGCAGCCCAGGTGTGAGCAAAGGGCGTAGGGTGCCAGTCGAAGAACCACACCACACTTCATCGGAAATACCACGAAATTTAGCCTTTGTGAAATCAAGTGAGATTTGTGGGTCTCATAGGAGAGTCTGAGAATCTTCGTCAGAAGCTTGGAGGGCGGCCAGATCGGAAAGATCAACAATGCGGGAAACAGCACTGATCTGCGAGAAGATATCTGCAGCAATGTTATCTGCACCCTTGATGTAACGGACATCCACTGTGAATTTAGAAACCATGTCAAAGTGGTAGTAATGTTGAGGGGGTGGGTCCTCAGGTGGGTTGCAGATTGCTTCTGCCAGTGGTTTGTGATCAGTGAGGAAGAAAAACAAACATCCATCGACGTCAGGGCGGAAATGTTTGATTGCCTCATAAACAGCAAGGAGCTCTCTATCGAATGCAGAATATTTTCTTTGAGCCGTAGATAGTTTCTTGGAGAAGAAATGAAGGGGAGAAACTGTGTGGGCCTTGCATTGTTGCAACACTGCCTCCACCACGATGTCACTGGCGTCCGTAGTGATGAATAACACAGCCGAGGGGTCGGGGTGGGCAAGTGTTACAGCATGAACAAAAGATGTCTTCAGAGCCTTGAAGGCCTCTAGCATCAGAGCAGTCCAAGAGATGGGTTTACAGGGGTGCCTGAACAGCGGTGGCGGAAGGCAGATGGCGAAGACAGTAATTGATAGTTCCAAGGAAACGGTGTAGCTCTTTGTAAGTAGCCAGGGGTGGCAGAGATGTGATAGCCTGCACACAAGATTTGAGAGGCTGTATTCCATCGGCAGAGATGGTGAAACCTAGGAAGGAGACTGACACCTGGCGCAACTGAAACTTCTCTTTGTTGACCTCGACACCATTGGAGTTCAAAGTCTGGAGGACCGTAGACAGATGATTTTCATGTTCCTCCACTGAGCTGCTGAAAATGAGAATGTCATCCAGATAAGAAAAGCAAAACTCAAACTGTCACAAGATAGAGTCAATGAAATGTTGCCATGTTTGCGTCGTGTTCTTTAGGCCGAACAGCATGAAGTGGTATTGGAGTAAACCAATCGGTGTGATACCAGCCATCTTAGGAATGTCTTCTGGTGCCACAGTAATTTGGTGGTAGGTGCATTTACAGTCAATAACACTGAAAATTGTGGCGCCTGATAACAGGTGAGTGAAGTAATTGATGTTTGGCACTGGGTAATTGTCCACAACGGAACGAGAGCTTAAGCGCCTGTAATTGCCGCACATTCGAAAAGATCCATCTTGTTTGGGGATGGGGTGGATTGGCGAAGACCAGTTGCTGTCTGAAGGTTGCAGAACACCTGCCGCCAAAAGCTCATTAATCTGCTGCCGGACCACATGCAACTTGATAGGGTTGAGTTGTCAGACCTTATTCCTAATAGGAGGGCCAGCAGTGGTAACTATCTTGTGTCTCATTCCATAAGTAACGGAAGAAACTGAGAACTGCACATAAGACTGATTAATGTCCTGGCACAGAGCCTTCGGACGAGTAGGGCGCGATGAGGCATAGCCGCTAGCATGAGTGGGGAAAGGTAGCACAGAAGTCACATGTGTCTTACAGGAGTGTGGCGTGCACTTGTGTGGACGGGGTGGGTGCATGCACAGCGCTGAGTGGAGGGGAACGGCTCGTGACTGTCCACTGTTAACCTTGCACTGGACAACTGGCATGGGCGAGAGCAGCGCTGGCATCGCACGTGGGGCCACAATGGCTACTGGGTCATGTGGCTGGTGAGTGAGAGAGGGGGAATGTTTATCAACACGTGCGGTAGCTGTCCGAGAGGTGGACATGGTTGCAACATCCGTGCGATTGTCATTAGCAGCACTGTTTGCAACAAATGGCACTGAATAATGAGGCGAGGACTAACCTGGAAAGAGTTCAAGCTAGGCTCAGCCAAGCAATCTTGTTTGGGTGGAAGTGCCATGAACTGCAGTTGCAGAAGCGAAGTATGAGCTGCGATGAGCTCACTGTAAGTGTAAGTGATGCGTTGTTTCAGCTTCTCATTGTCCTGGTGGAGTTGTGTCGCCGAGTCGTATTCTGACAGTAGGTCGGTAATGCAGGTCACAATGTTGCCCGCAAGAGCGAAGCACTCGTGTATGATACCGTAAACTGCAGTGGAAACAGAGCATCGGACATAAGTGCGGGCACATGTACGCGAGTGTTCGTAGGATGGTGGAGCACTGAACCCTGTACAACGTTCGGAGACAGTTCGTAATGAGACAAAAAATGCATACCGAGGATTGGTTCATTGATGTTGGCAATGTAGAACGTCCGCAGAAAATGTAGAGGAGGAGATGGGTTCACCGTAACCTTTACTGAGCCTGAGGTAGGTAACATCCTTGCATTGACAGCTTGTAGAAGTGACTTCGTCTGTGAAGAAGCGGGTTGAGCAATCGAAGTAGGTATGATTGACACGTCAGCACCAGCATCGACCAGAAAAGCTAGACCTAACGCAATGTCAGTCACATAGAGACAACCACTTGGCCGGGCGGACAAGTAAGCAGAGTGTAATGTAAGAGGATGCCTGCTAGGTTCCTGCAGGACTCGGCGTCTCTTAGTTTCTGCGGTCAACGTTTGGGTGTTGGCATGGCAACCTGCACTTCTTGGTGTCATTGCTGAACACTTTGTGGTACCAGCAGAAAGGGTGAGCAGGATGAGGAGGAGGTGGAGACTGCGACAGCAGGGGCGGCTTGTCCTCGCTGATTCGTTCCAGTAAATAGACCAGTACGTAAGGTGCGTGGGTTATCCTGGAGTGCTCGGACAGCGGAGAGAGTGAGCCGACACTGCCAGGAGAAGCAGACTAGGTGACAGCAGAGTGAGCCCTGCCTCTGCCAGCCGAAGGTCGGTAATCAGGGGTGGCTGTGCCGATGAACGGTGTGGAATGAACTGGCTGATATTGCCGCAGCAGCGAATACAACTGGTCAGCAATGCGTAGGCGGGAGCCAGTGGACTCAAACAAGTGTGGTAACAGATGGATCTGTATATCAGTAGGTAGTTTGGCAGACCACACAGCCCATAGCGTGGCATCAGGCATTGTATACTCGTTCATGAGCAACAGAAGGCGGCACCGGAGTTGTGAGGTCACCACCGTCATACCTTAGCAAAAGATGTTGCTGAAAACCCAAGGAAATTCTGGTCTTACATAAAATCAGTAAGCGGGTCGAAGCCTTCCATCCAGTCACTCACTGATCAGTCTGGCCTGGCAACGGAAGACAGCAAAACGAAAACTCAAATTTTAAATTTAGCATTTGAGAAATCTTTCACGCAGGACGATCGTACAAACATACTGCCATTTGAGTCTCATACAGATTCCCGTATGGAGGACATAGTGATAGACATCCCTGGGGTTGTGAAGCAGCTGAATGGGTTGAAAATAAATAAATCACCAGGCCCTGATGGGATTCCAATTTGGTTTTACAGAGAGTACTCTACTGGATTGGCTCCTTACTTAGCTTGCATTTATCGTGAATCTCTTGCCCAACATAAAGTCCCGAGTGACTGGAAAAAAGTGCAGGTGACACCTGAAGGGCAGAAGGACAGATCCTCAAAATTACATCAGTATGTTGCAGGATTCTCGAACATATTCTCAATTTGAATATAATGAATTTCCTTGAGACAGAGAAGTTGCTGTCCATGCATCAGCATGGCTTTAGAAAGCATCGCTCCTGCGAAAAGCAACTCACCCTTTTTTCACATGATATCTTGTGAACCATGGATGCAGGGTATCAGACAGATGCCATATTCCTTGACTTCTGGAAAGCATTTGACTCGGTGCCCCACTGCAGACTCCTAACTAAGGTACGAGCATATGGGATTGGTTCCCAAATATGTGAGTGGCTCGAAGACTTCTTAAGTAATAGAACCCAGTAAATTGTCCTCGATGGTGAGTGTTCATCAGAGGTGAGGGTATCATCTGGAGTGCCCCAGGGAAATGTGGTAGGTCCACTGTTGTTTTCTATCTACATAAATGATCTTTTGGCTAGGGTGGACAGCAATGTGTGGCTGTTTGCTGATGATGCTGTGGTGTACGGGAAGGTGTCATCGTTGAGTGACTGTAGGAGGATACAAGATGACTTGGACAGGATTTGTGATTGGTGTAAGGAATGGTAGCTAACTCTAAATGTAGATAAATGTAAATTAATGCAGATGAATAGGAAAAAGAATCCCATAATGTTTGAATAGTCCATTAGTAGTGTAGTGCTTGACATAGTCACATCGATTAAATATCTGGGCGTAACATTGCAGAGCGATATGAAGTGGGACAAGCATGTAATGGCAGTTGTGGG
The DNA here is from genome assembly GCF_023864275.1 of Schistocerca cancellata. Taxonomy (NCBI): domain Eukaryota; kingdom Metazoa; phylum Arthropoda; class Insecta; order Orthoptera; family Acrididae; genus Schistocerca; species Schistocerca cancellata. Next base: position 273,852,148 of record NC_064630.1, read on the forward strand.
GAAGGTGGATAGTCGTTTTCAATTCATTGGTAGAATTTTGGGAAGATGTGGTTGATCTGTACGGCATCGTGGCGGTGTTCAGTGCGGTTGCCTGTGAAGCAGCAGCAGCGCGAATGAGCCTCTGCATGGCTCTCGCTCACTTATATAGTATATGCGGTAGCAGGACTTAGAAAATTTCTCGGACTTAGAAAATTTTCACAGTGACAGCGGATCGTTATCCTGGACGCGCACACTGGGTGTTCTAGAGCGTGCGTGTCAGCTGGCGCGCCGCCACGATTGCTTAAGCTCAAGGTCAAGTGGTCAGAGTGATTACATAACATAACTGTTGCCTCCTTGAGCCCCTGGTTCATGATGTACTCATGTCCGGTTAATGGCTGACGCTACAGATCAGTTTGCATACAGATGAATTTATTTATGAAAATACAAAGTACAGTCACCAACAAACTTTACATATTCACATACTCCTTTACCTTTAACCCAAATGAATACAGACTCATTTACAGATATTTTTCTCTTATTATGAGTATACAAAGAGAGTGCAGAAGGCGAGATATAAGCTGATTTACCAAAGTCTTTATTTGCAAGTTCTGCCATATGGTAGGTGCGATAGGTGATAATGTCTCTATCAACGAAACTTTCAAGTCCAGGTACGTTACTAACTCCCGTACTTCCACGTACCTCCACGTACAATGGCTACAGTGAGCCAACCATTACCTTGTGAAAATGTATCGTTAATGTCAATACTAAAATTAAGTCTACAACCACAGAAAACACAAGGTCCGTCGACAAGTGCAGTAGCAGCAACACTCTTGACGGGTATGCAGTTCTTCTTGTCTCCAGCTGTTGTGGCGAACTCAATGTTCTCGATGGTTTTATAAACTGTCTGTTTAGAACGACAACGAATTCTCCTGTAAGGCACACTAATATGACCTATTCTTGAGTACTGCTTGAGTGTTTGGGATCCCTGTCAGGTCAGATTGAGGGAGGACATAGAAGCAATTCAGAGGCGGACTGCTAGATTTGTTACTGGTGTTACATGCGAGTGTTAAGAAAATGCTTCAGGAACTCGGGTGGGAGTCTCTGGAGGAAAGGAGGTGTTCTTTTTGTGAATCGCTACTGAGGAAATTTAGAGAACCAGCATTTGAGGCTGACTGCAGTACAATTTTACTGCCACCAACTTATAATTCATGGAAAGACCACAAAGATAAGATAAGAGAGATTAGGGCTTGTACAGAGGCATATAGGCAGTCTTTTTCCCTCGTTCTGTTTGGGAGTGGAACAGGGAGAGAAGATGCTAGTTGTGGTACGAGGTACCCTCTGCCACACACCGTATGGTGGATTGCGGAGTATGTATGTCGATGAAGAGGTAGATGTAGAGAAGCAGACTAGGTGACAGCAGAGTGAGCCCTGCCTCTGCTGGCTGAAGGTCATTATGCGGGGGCAGCTGTGCCGATGAACGGTGTGGAATGAACTAGCTGATGTTGCTGCAGCAGCAAGTACAACTGGTCAGCGATGCGTAGGCAGGAGCCAAAGGACTCAAACAAGTGTGGTAACAGATGGATGTGTCGATCGGTAGGTACTTTGGCAGACCACACAGCCCATAGCATGACATCAGGCATGGTATGCTCGTTCAAAAGCAATAGAAGGCAGTGCCAGAGTTGTGAGGGTGTGCGTTCCCCCAGGTGCTCCTAGTAGAGAATCTTGATTTTTAATTCTTGTGGTGAGCAGGCAAGTCATTCCATTATAGTCTTCTTTGCAAACTTGTATTTTGGTGCAGGCAGCGGCGAAAGGAGCAGGTCACAAATCAAATCCGAGTGGTCATGGAGGTGTGTGACAAGGCAGAGAAACTATGAGTTGTCATCAGACACATGATGTAACTTGAACGGATGCTTGATGAGTGCAAACCATGATGCTGGGTTGTCCTTGTATAAGGGTGGTAGCTTCGGAAGGTGACCAGGAGGGGGTGACAATGGCGGCTTTGGTGTCTCCTGGGGTAGCAGCTGAACTGAGGTTAAGTCAGAGGCTGGCGCACTAGGCCTGGATTTAAACCGGTGAGCGAATCCGTAGTAGCGGCAGCTGGCATAGTTGACTGTGTGTCACGAAAACACGGCTCAGCAGGCATGGACGGTTCCATGGAAACAGGCAGATGGACTGCACACGAGGGGTGCCTGGAAACTGGACCATGAGTGATGAGTGCTGGACGGAAACGACCCACTTCTGGAAAAGGGCGATAGGCAGGCGAGGCAGACACAGGTGGTGCTGTGGGAGTGGCAGGTGGTCGAGCAACCGGAAACCCCAGCAAGTGAGGGGGGTGGGGGGTGGGTGGTGGTGGGGGGGGGGGTTGAGAACGCCACCCACATGGAAAATATTTGATGCATAACATGCCTGTAGTGCATGTGGCAGGCCACTGAGGCGAGGTAACGGATCCATGTTACGCGAAACACTGAATTGTTCATGTAAATTGGACACAACTGGAACACCATGTGTGTGGAACGGATCCGGCATGGTTTGTAGTAATGGCGGCATTGCACATGACCTGACAGTAGATGATGTAACATGCCGGTGGGTGGCTAAACACGTGTTCAAATTGAGACCACTTTGTATTTGAAACACTCGATTTGAAGAGACACAGTTCGAAATCTGACATTTCACTGTCAGATGGGCATAATCTGTTGACACAAAGTCTTGAGTCCATTGTTCACTCTAACAGTGCAGTTGTCAACCATTGGAAACTAATGAGATTAGCATGCGGTGTTGGTTGAGAACGTGAATCACTGTGCATAAATGATGAATACGTTGTTGGCGAAGGAACAACAAAACTCAGTGAGCGGAGTTGTGCTTTCACATCTTCGAACAAGGCATTGTTTGGCATGGTCACTGCATAGTGCATATAACTTGTTGCATGAACACCAGTGCAGAAGACTTGAAACAGGAACAAACTGCGGGGTCATCACTATGGGAATGGGTCAGCTTGGTCAGCTTACTCAGATAAACTCATACCTCACTATGATATCTTTGCAGTACAGGGATAGGGGGAACAAGGATCATTACAATTTTTTATTTATGTGTGTAAGCCATTTAAAGAACCTATACATCCTCCCCATGTGAATTAACAATAATAATGTCTAGATATGCTTCAATAACTTGTTTATGCAATTTTAGTTTAAAAATCTTAAAACGTTCTGGTATCTTGTTCCTTTGAATCGCCCACTTCAATATTAAAGCTCCACAGATAACAAGCTTTCTTTTAAACTTAAAAAGTATGGCATAATGTTTAATTCTGTAAAATTTGGACAATGGTTATGTAATTTCCAGGACTACTATTTTTTCTGTGTTTCCTGCACATTATGTCAGCAACAAGATACCCTTGAGGAGCAAAACTGGTAATTTGATTTTCTGTTAGCCAGTGTTCTGTTACACACATCATATCTTCATCCTTAATGCTACAAAAATGTTCCAGTTCTAATTCTTGATGTAAATTCCTGCACAACCATTTTTTTCTGTTTTCTACACATTATTTCAGCAACAACATATCTGTAAGGAATGAAACTGTTCATCTGATTTTCTGTTAGCCAGTGTTCTGATACAACTATCACATCTACATCCTTTACACTACAAAAATGTTCCAATTCCAATAATTTATTTCATGCACAACAGACATTCGCTTGCAACACAGTAAATATTTTATCACTGTTTTCTTTCTCAAACAAGCATTCACCTGCATTTGGCATATCCAAATTACACACACTGTAACTGTCTAAGTTGGACGTGCTTCCGCTAAAAAAGCATTTTCATCACCGCTCTTGGTCTTTTTAGAGACTACGACCAGTACTGTTTCATCACATCCCAAGTTAAATTCCAGAACATACATAACTTTTCTCTTTCAGAGGTATAACTTGCTTAAAACCTGACTGCATGTTCGATTTCATATGCACTATATCTGAGTCTTACGACTGATAACAAATGCCTTTTGCAGTCTGTTGATGTGTAAACCTTGTGCTGTATGAAGTCACCTCATTAGTGTGCTGATATCAATGTGTGTTGCCTTTTTAAAGTCCCTGCACATAATTTGTGCAGCCTTACTCATTTTTTCTACTTCTTTAATCACACAGGAACAATTACTTAGATCATGGTGATAGATTACAGAAAAAAAATGATCACATTCATATTTCTGAATTTGTACAGCCTCTGCTTAAGGGAAAGCATGAAATCCTTTCCATAATTCTTTGCTAAGTTGTTTATCTCCACAAGGAAGACAGAAAACTCACTAGTTTAACCCTGAGATTAGTTCGTCACTGACTGCAGTTGCTGCCCTGAAATCCACACCCAATTTTACCATGCTATTGATCTCATGTCTACATATACTTTGCAGTTCAGAGCCTATTCCTCAGCCTTGGCTATCAGTTTAAACATCAGTTTTACATGTACTTGTTGCTGGAAGATCACTGTTGTTTGTTCTATAGTCACTAGAGGTGACTGTGGTATTTTGAATCATATTTTCCACATCGTTATTTTTGTCAGTGAGAGATGATGATACCTGTGGTGAATTTCTAATAATTGGTAAATGAAAAGGCCTATAGTCTAAAATCATGTTATGTTGGTTACTTTTCCATGCCAAAACAACATGTATGGCAGAATAAAATATTTTTTCCTGAAATTGTTTATGTTATTTATATCAAAATGGTCAACATGCAATCCTGTGTAAATTTTTGATGCATATTCCTAGTAGTTGAAAGTGTAACTAGAAAGCTACCACACATTACAGCAAAGCAATTATTTAGTGAAACGTAATGCAAAAATTACCTTAATATTTGATAATACAGCCTTTTTATACCCTTTTTGATTAAATTTATCATTAAAGCATTTTGAGTATTCTTCTTTGAAGTTCATTACATTTACATTACAGACCTGAAATTGTACAACTGATATTATTAATTAGGCCATAAATACAACCAAAAGAAACATCCATATATCAAAGTAACAATCAACTGTCTACTTGAATTAAGACTGTTTCTGATAATACCTACTACTTCCTTTTCTGAAATATCATGGTAGATAAAAATAATGCCTTTCACTGCAATCCATTGTTGCACTTATCTTCACAGTGACCACTGGTATCATTCTTTTGGTAAACGTTTCCAGATTCAATGTAGCAGCAGAGACAGCACTGAATCTCATATGCTGTGTACAACTATGAATATATTGAATTAATCATAAAATTCTACTGAAATATTAGTTTGATTTGGCAATAAGATTGATGATAGTGAGATTGAAGGAGAAAGAAAGGATAATAAGTAATCCACATGGATTTAAGTATATTTTGTCAAACAGAGAAAGCTGCTTCTGTTTCAGATGAGAGGCCGTATTAAAAATTCAAAATTATATTGTATATAATTGGCGCTGAATCAGTCTCATACATAATACTTTAACAAAAACCATCCACTGTGAAAAAAAGCATTAAAATACCTCAACATTAAAAAAGTTCTGATCATTACTAAGTAAGTAAAAAATATAATTACTAATATACATAACATTAAATTCCTAAACAGCATCTGTACTAATGACATTATGGAAAAGATAGATTACTACTCACCACACAGAGGACACACTGAGTCACAGATAGGCACAACGAAAAAGTAAGCTAGCAGTCATTTTTCATTGTATATATGCACACCAAGTGACAAATGAAAATGTGTACAAAGGTAGGATCCAAACCTGAGTCTCCTGCTCACTAGACGGATGTGCTATCCACTATACCACTCTGGCATAGTGGGTTTGCATGACTGCACACACACACACACACACACACACACACACACACTACCGTAGCATGCTTCCATTCTAAATCCAAATTCCCAGTCATGCCACATTCCACTTGGCATTCCCCCTAAACTCAAACAGCATTGGAGAGACTCTCCAATTGTATTGGAATAGCACAGTATCATCGACAAAAATGAGAGCGCCTCATGAAACCAAGGCGTCAGCAGTGGTTTAATCAAATGAAACTATGAAACTATATGGTTCCAGAGGCCTTCCCAATTCTCAAACATCTACAATGTATACATGCAAGAATAGATGAAGCATGAAACTTCCTGGCAGATTAAAACTGTGTGCCCGACCGAGACTCGAACTCGGGACCTTTGCCTTTCGCGGGCAAGCGCTCTACCATCTGAGCTACCGAAGCACGACTCACGCCCGGTACTCACAGCTTTACGTCTGCCAGTATCCCGTCTCCTACCTTCCAAACCTTACAGAAGCTCTCCTTTCGCAGGAGAGCTTCTGTAAGGTTTGGAAGGTAGGAGACGGGATACTGGCAGACGTAAAGCTGTGAGTACCGGGCGTGAGTCGTGCTTCGGTAGCTCAGATGGTAGAGCGCTTGCCCGCGAAAGGCAAAGGTCCCGAGTTCGAGTCTCGGTCGGGCACACAGTTTTAATCTGCCAGGAAGTTTTATATCAGCGCACACTCCGCTGCAGAGTGAAAATCTCATTCTAGATGAAGCATGAATGGGAATTTGGATTGAGGAAGGAGTTGTGCTAGGGTAGTCTACACAGTTGAACAAAGTCATTAGCCAAAATGATGTAGTGGTTACCATTTAAAGAGCATTTTCCTACCACTAGTGTTTATGTGCATGCCCAATGTTCTGTCACCCATTTTTCTGCATATATTTTAGATCTTTATATCCCCTACATTGCATATTAGGGATTTTTTTTTACTCCCGAGTGTGTTGGCTATCCTTGGAATGCAACAGTTGGTATTCTTTTGTTTCTGCTGTTTGTAAACAACACACTTTTAAACACGTGGTTAGAGGAAACAAGTTTAGAAAGCTTTCTGTACAGGAGGTTATGTCACCTGGCAACGATGTTTCTAATCGTAATTCTTCAACAAGTGCATCATCAAATAAGCTCTTACCATTTCAAGAGACTTACAGCAAATTTACTGTAAGTGACAAGGGGTGCAGTAACATTATTATAAATTTGAGAATATTATCAGATGTAATTTCTAAATTTGTACCATGTAGACAGTGTGGTGAGTCACAGAGTCTGAAAATTTGTGAGAGTACCAGTGGGAGAAAAGGCCTAGCAATTGCTTTGGATTTAATTTGCAATACATTCTCAGCTGTGATTTCATTTACGAGTTCTTCAAAACCATATGCAAGTGGCCCTTATGAAATCAACACTAGATTAGTTTATGCCTTACAATCTATTGGCAAGGGCATGGCTCCAGGGAGAACATTTTGTTCATTGATGAACCTACATCAATCACCAAATAAATTTGAAAAAACTGAGAAAGCTGTATATGAGGTCAGTGAGGAAAGCATGAAACTGGCTGCTAGGGAAGCAGTGGAAGAAAATGATGGATGTTCAGATATTGCAGTTGCAGTTGATGGAAGTTGGCAGAAAAGAGGACATACTTCTGTGAATGGAGTAGTGACTGCCACAATTGTAGACACCAGTAAAGTGTTAGATGTGGAGATAATGTCTAAATATTGCAAATGTTGTAAAGTCAATGAACATAAAGAACACAACTGTGTGACTAATTTTACAGGAACATAGACCTTGCCATTGGTGGGTAGGCTTGCGTGCCTCAGCAATACAGATAGCCGTACCATAGGTGCAACCACAATGGAGGGGTATCTGTTGAGAGGCCAGACAAACGTGTGGTTCCTGAAGAGGGGCAGCAGCTTTTTCAGTAGTTGCAAGGACAACAGTCTGGATGATTGACTGATCTAGCCTTGTAACACTAACCAAAACGGCCTTGCTGTGCTGGTACTGCGAATGGCTGAAAGCAAGGGGAAACTACGGCCGTAATTTTTCCCGAGGGCATGAAGCTTTACTGTATAGTTAAATGATGATGGCGTCCTCTTGGGTAAAATATTCTGGAGGTAAAATAGTCCCTCATTCGGATCTCCGGGCGGGGACTACTGAAGAGGATGTCGTTATCAGGAGAAAGAAAACTGGTGTTCTACGGATCGGAGCGTGTAATGTCAGATCCCTTAATCGGGCAGGTAGATTAGAAAATTTAAAAAGGGAAATGAATAGGTTAAAGTTAGATATAGTGGGAATTAGCGAAGTTCAGTGGAAGGAGGAACAAGACTTTTGGTCAGGTGAATACAGGGTTGTAAATACAAAATCAAATAGGGGTAATGCAGGAGTAGGTCTAACAATGAATAAAAAATAGGAGTTCGGGTAAGCTACTACAAACAACATAGTGAACGCATTATTGTGGCCAAGATAGACACGAAGCCCATGCCTATGACAGTAGTACAAGTCTATATGCCAACTAGCTCTGCAGATGACGAAGAATTTGAAGAAATGTATGATGAGATAAAAGAAATTACTCATATAGTGAAGGGAGACGAAAATTTAATAGTCATGGGTGGCTGAAATTCGGTAGTAGGAAAAGGAAGAGAAGGAAATGTAGTAGGCGAATATGGATTGGGGGTAAGAAACGAATGAGGAAGCCTCCTGGTAGAATTTTGCACAGAGCACAACTTACTCATAGCTAACACTTGGTTCAAGAATCATACAAGAAGGTTGTATACATGGAAGAAGCCTGGAGATACTAGAAGATATCAGATAGATTACATAACGGTAAGGCACAGATTTAGGAACCAGGTTTCAAATTGTAAGACATCTCCAGGGGCAGATGTGGTCTCTGACCACAATCTATTGGTTATGAACTGTAGATTAAAACTGAAGAAACTGCAAAAAGGTTGGAATGTAAGGAGATGGGACCTGGATAAACTGGCTATACCAGAAGTTGTACAGAGTTTTAGGGAGAGCATAAGGGAACAATTGACAAGAATGGGGGAAAGAAATACAGTAGAAGAAGAATGGGTAGCTTTGAGTGATGAAGTAGTGAAGGCAGCATAGGATCAAGTAGGTAAAAAGATGAGGGCTAGTAGAAATCCTTGGGTGACAGAAGAAATACTGAATTTAATTGATGAAAGGAGAAAATATAAAAATGCAGTACATGAAGCAGGCAAAAAGGAATACAAACTTCTCAAAAATGAGATCAAGAGGAAGTGCAAAATGGCTAAGAAGGCACGGCTAGAGGACAAATGTAAGGATGTAGAGGCTTATCTCACTAGGGGTACGATAGATACTGGCTACAGGAAAATTAAAGAGATCTTTGGAGAAAAGAGAATCACTTGTATGAATATCAAGAGCACAGATGGAAACCCACTTCTAAGCAAAGAAGGGAAAGCAGAAAGGTGGAAGGAGTATAGAGAGGGTCTATACAAGGATGATCTACTTGAGGGCAATGTTATAGAAAGGGAAGAGGATGTAGATGAAGATGAAATGGGAGATATGATACTGTGTGAAGAGTTTGATAGAGCACTAAAAGACCTAAGTCAAAACAAGGCCCCGGGAGTAGACAACATTCCATTAGAACTACTGACAGCCTTGGGAGAGCCAGTTCTGACAAAACTCTACCATCTAGTGAGCAAGATGTATCAGACAGACGAAATACCCTCAGACTTACAAGAAGAATATAATAATTCCAATCCCAAATAAAGCAGGTGTTGACAGATGTGAAAATTACCAAACTATCAGTTTAATAAGTCACAGCTGCAAAATACTAACACGAATTCCTTACAGACGAACGGAAAAACTGGTAGAAGCCGACCTCGGGGAAGATCAGTTTGGATTCCGTAGAAATGTCGGAACACTGAGGCAATATTGACCCTACGACTTATCTTAGAAAATAGAATAAGAAAAGACAAACCTACATTTCTAGCATTTGTAGACTTGGAAAAAGCTTTTGACAATGTTGACTGGAATACTCTCTTTCAAATTCTGAAGGTGGCAGGGGTAAAATACAGGGAGCGAAAGGCTATTTATAATTTGTACAGAAACCAGATGGCAGTTATACAAGTCGAGGGACATGAAAGAGAAGCAGGGGTTGGGAAGAGCATGAGACAGGGTTGTAGCCTCTCCCCAATGTTATTCTATCTGTATATTGAGCAAGGAGTAAAGTAAACAAAAGAAAAATTCGGAGTAGGTATTAAAATCCATGGAGAAGAAATAAAAACTTTGAGGTTCGCCGATGACATTGTAATTCTGTCAGAGATAACAAAGGACTTGGAAGAGCAGTTGAGTGGAATGGACAGTGTCTTGAAAGGAGGATATAAGATGAACATCAACAAAAGCAAAATGAGGATAATGGAATGTAGTCGAATTAACCCGTTTATGCTGAGGGAATTAGATTAGGAAATGAGACACTTAAAGTAGTAAATGAGTTTTGCTATTTGGGGAGCAAAATAACTGATGATGGTCGAAGTAGAGAGGATATAAAATGTAGACTGGCAATGGTGAGGAAAGCATTTCTGAAGAAGAGAAATTTGGTAACATCAAGTATTGATTTAAGTGTCAGGAAGTTGTTTCTGAAAGTATTTGTATGGAGTGTAGCCATGTACGGAAATGAAACATAGACGATAAATAGTTTGGACAAGAAGAGAATAGAAGCTTTCGAAATGTGCTGCAGAAGAATGCTGAAGATAACACAACTAATGAGGAGGTATTGAATAGGATTGGAGAGAAGAGGAGTTTGTGGCACAACTTGACTAGAAGAAGGGATAGGTTGGTAGGACATGTTCTGAGGCATCAAGGGATCACCAATTTAGTATTGGAGGGCAGCGTGGAGGGTAAAAATCATAGCGGGAAACCAAGAAATGAATACACTACGCAGATTCAGAAGGATGTAGGCTGCAGTACGTACTGGGAGATGAAGCAGCTTGCACAGGATAGAGTAACATGGAGGGCTGCATCAAACCAGTCTCAGGACTGAAGACCACAATAACAACACAACAAGTGGTGGTATGGAAGTTCATGGAGTACAACAAATATTTCATCGCTCCATAGAAACAAGAGGTGTACTGTACACCAAATATTTGGGCGATGGTGACAGTAAGGCATACAACAATGTGGTGAACTCTAAGCCATATGGAGATACCATTATTAGGAAAATAGAATGTGTAGGCCATGTTCAAAAACGTTTGGGAACAAGACTGAGAAAACTAACTGTTGATATGAGAGGAAAAATATTAGAAAATGGAAAATTGTTGACCGGACAGAGTCGGTTAACTAAAACTGGAATAGGAAACTTGCAGGTATACTATGGGCAGGCAGTTAGGAGAAATAAAGAAAATCTGGGGGCAATGAAGAGATGTGTTTGGGCCACATTCTTCCACAAGTGCTCTACTGATGATAAGCCACATCATTGATTGTGTCCATCAGCAGAAAATTCATGGCGCAAATACAATAGGGCTCAGGCAACTGGAGAATCTTATTCTCACCAGCATTCTCTTTCTGCTGCTGTTATTAAAGCAATTAAACCTATTTTCAGAGACTTGGCTCATCCAGACCTTCTAAGGAAATGTCTGCATGGGCAGACACAGAACCCAAATGAATGTTTCATCAGCATAATTTGGAACCGCCTTCCTAAAACTGTATTTGTAGGTATGCATACAATGAAACTAGGAGTTCATGATGCTGTTATTACATTCAACTGTGGTAATATTGGAAAGCGTTGGGTACTGAAAAAGCTCGGAATTTATCCTGGTGAAAATATGATCACTGGGTTGCAACATTGCAATAAAATGAGGATAGCCGATGCAGACAGTTCTGCATCTAATATGGCCAAGAAAGCAAGACAAACATCGATGAAGGTGAAAAAGAAGCTGGAAGACCTGCTAGAGACAAAAGAAAGGCCATCATATGCAGCAGGACAGTTTTAATTAACTGTAAGTAACAAATTTCAAAAGTGTTATTTTTAAAGTCAATTTCCCGCACATTAAAATTTTCAGTACATATGCCTCATTATATCAGAAACTATCATAGATAAATGAACGAAATTTTCAGAGACTCCACATAACATAAAAAGCCACCTCTGGTACTACAATCATTAATATTCCCCCATTAAGAAGTTCACAAAACAATATTTTCTGCAGAAAAAACTTAATATGTTTTGTTAATAAATTTAAAGGATAAAGTAGATTTTAGTACAGTTGACTCTATTAGCATCATGTAACATACAGTAAGAAGATTAAGGTCCTGTATCAAATAGTTTTTTCAGAAATGGGTCAAATACTTGCCTAAATTAACATGGGTTAGATAGGCAGGGTGTGGTCCCCTTAAACTAACTGTGTATAGGTTTCAGGAATTATCCCCCAGTTCGGGCGAAGCTGATTCATTATTTCAATACAGTCAGAGAGTCTCTATAATGCTGTTCAAGTTAAGGGGAATACTAAATGGGCTGCAGTGTGAATGGGTACTATAATTGAGGAAGGAGGCATTCTATGTTAGTCTAGTCAGCTGCGCAAAAGCACTGTGTTAGAGAGGCACAGCGCTTAATGCATCTATGCAGTGAGCAAGAGACCCAGCTTGGAATCCCAGCCTTAATCCAAATTTTCAACTGATGCTTCAGATTGCATACATACGTCATTGGGTTTTGAGACTTGAAAAGGTCTCTGGAACCATGGAGTTTCATTTAATTAAACCACCAATGCCTGGGTTTCAGCGAGGATACCCCATTTTGTTCAATTCCTGAGGTGCTATTCCAATATGGTTGGAGAGCCTCTGCAATGATGTTCAAGTTTAGGGGCAATACCATGTCGGCTGAGGTATGAATGGAAATCTGGAGTGAGGAGGGAGATGTGCTAGCATAATCTGTGCAAATGTGCAAAGCCACTATGCTAGAGTGATGTAGTAGTGCTTCAGCCTACTAAGCAGGAGATATGACTTCAATTCCCAGCATTGGCAGAAATTTTCTTTTGTCACCTTTCATCATACATACATCACAGATATAACAATATTATCAAAAGGAAAGTTGCCATTCACCGTATAGTGGAGATGCTGAGTCACAAATAGGCCCAATGAAAAGACTGTAACAAATAAAGCTTTTGGACCAAAAGGCCTTCGTCAAAAATGGACCACACACACACACACACACACACACACACACACGGAACTCACCCACACATGCCTGCAGTTCAGGCAACTGTTGCCAGGGGCTTCAAAGTTGGTGCTTCATCATTGTAAAGAATTTTAAAAGACATTGGTTTCAAATATCTTATGAAGAGAGAATTTAGTTGAATGAAGTAACATAGGTGCAGCACAAACCACATCCCTTACAGAGATGCACAATACAAGAGAAGAAGGTAGTTAAACAGTGTATTAGCTTGATTAAACATTGATGAATTAAACTCATTCGAGGAAGACTTGCAGTAAAAGACTTGTCTCTTCTTCTGATTTTGTTCGTAACAGTACACTTGTATTCGGGTGTTAGAAAAACAGCAGTGACTACCATTCAGAAATGAATACTGTCAGTTTTTTGAAGTGGTTCAATGAATAGTTCTTACCATACCTTGGTTCAAAGTCAGTCAAAATAACATGCCATGTCAGTTATCATGCAAGTGTTACAGAGAAAATGCCAAGTACAAAACATCATGGAAGCGAATATTTTGCACTGGCTTAAAAACAATAAGATTTCACATAGTATAGACCAGACTAGTGCTGAACACCTGCAGCTTGTTAATTTATATGTCATTTGGCAGAGCATGCATAGTTAACTTTCTTGCACATGAACGTGGTCACACAGTTTTGCATTTACCCACATATCACTGTCAGTATAATCCCATGGAATTACTTTGGGCAATACTTAAAGGCTATTTGGGAGAATAAAGTGAAACATTCAAGACCACAGACACTGAATCACTTGTGGATGAAGCAATAAACAACATCTCCTCTTCAGCGTGGGCACACTGTGAGCAGCATGTTGAAATGCTTCAGGATAAAGACTGGTAAGGAGATGTAAGCCATTAACATATCATCATAAATTTACAATCAGAGGGTTTGGACACAGATTCAGATAGCGGTGGTGATGGTATTATGATGCAGACATTGAAACAAAGTAAAGTAGTAGTATTTATTAATTATAAAAATTCGTGATTTAAAAAATGTGTTTGTCAACATACCAACTGCATGCATAGTATATGAGAACTTCATAGCCTTTATTGATTAGGAATTTGTATCATATGAAGTATATAGACTATAATGTTCAAAATATTTCCCAAGGAGTAGTTAAGCGTTTACCTGCATGTTGTACGCTCTATAAACTTGCGAGAATGCTGCTGGATAAATTCGTCAAAAGCTCTGGTGTTTCCACAGTAACCCCTGTCATTTTCAAGGTATGAATTCAAAAAGCCTTAAAATGTGTTAAAATGACCTGTTGAGATATTGATGGTTTTTTATGTTATTGGTCAGCATTCCCTCGGGAATGATAGTCTTTTACATTAGTTTTTCCTGCCAGCAATTCTTTTTTACATGCAGTGATTACACTTAATTACAGTCAAACACACCCACACACATGCCTTAAACAGATTTTTAAAAATTATATGGAGCAGAAGCAACTGTCAAGCAAATATAATGATTTCAGTTTGTTCTTGAACTTAATTTTGTTGTGTATTTCTATTTTCCTTATAATACTGTCTAAATCACAATAAATGACAATTACTGCAGGCAGTTTCAATGACCTTGTCATTAGACAACTGTCATTTTGAGAAAAATTGTACCTGACATCTTAAGAAAGCTGTGTCAGCTGTTCTCAATTTCAAGTGGCCTACAGCTGTCGAACAGTGGGCACTATGTCATCAAGATATAAGTAAGATTTCTCTCATGATAATTGATCAAAAGCGTTTTCAAAATTTATTATTCTCCTCATAGATTGGAACATATCATATGATTTACCACAGGCAAATGAAACTGACGACGACTACACTGCAATCAACTGAATGAACAATAAAGTAGTTTTGGCTGCCTGATCTACAAGGACAACATCGAACTTTTATGAGTGTCATTTTGCCTGTGATAATATAGGAATGTGTGATTGTGTGGTTTTTTATTTACAATGAGGAGTGACATTTTAAGAATGATTAGCAGTTGCAGAATGACACAAGAAGCAATTTTAAATCTTGTGATAAAAGTAGAAATACTCAATAAAACAAAATTATTTGAAAAACAAGTTGTAATATCAGGGTGTATACATGAACAAGGAAAAAAAATTCCCGGATTTCCCGGTTGAAAATACTCTTTTCCGAGTTAAGTGACAGTATACTTTTCCTCGGCACTGTAAAACTTATCAATCCATAGAATGTTTATGGTTTTCTACACAGACATAGAATTTGCCAGCACTTTAGAAAACGAAACCCAGGGGGGAAATAAACATGTTTTGGAATGATCTTTGATGTGCAGCAACATGTATGCTGCATTTTTTCGTGTTACAAATTCTAATTCCACAAAACACTGCATGTTACTTTCAGAAGCAATGAAATTCAGATTGTGATGCACTTTTGTGAGCCAGTCATAGCTCATGTCACATGATCTCGCCAGCTGATGACAGCATAGCACACATGATGTAGTTAACCAATAGCAAGATCACTCTTAAGTAGCGCAAACATACAAAAAAGAAAAGTTAATGGTGTAAATTAGTAGACATAGTGTTGCTACAAGAAAAACAAAGCTTTCACAAATAATATTTGTCTCGAAGATTAATAAGCTGCAAGAGAAGCTAAGCTTCCACATATGATACTGATCTTTTTGCGCATGTTACACTTTAAGAAACATCACACAATGCGCCAGAAAAATTTCTAATAACGACGTAAACGTCTGATCTTCTGGGCTCAAAATTCTTCTAGATGGTTGTCCTCAAAAAGTTTGTTTTGAATGAGAGTCTAATGCCCTGTGATCTAAGAAATTCATCGTACATTCTCGCACATAGTTCATTTTGCGGAAAAGGAAATTTACTTTGAAAGTAACACTTTTCAAACCATCATTCGCAATATTTTCCCGTGACCTGCTAGAAATTGGTTAGTTTCAGCAGTTGCCACAGAGCACCAGATAACAGGCGTCACTGCACCTGCGCAGCTACGTTGATGCAAGAAGCCCGCATGTTCGAAGTGTAAAACATTAAAAGATCTTGCATGATGTCATAAAAGAAACAAGACATTAAAGGATACTTCAAGAGCATCGGAATTTCATGAACCATACTAAAATGCATAATTCGGCTTAAAGTGCACAATCCTATGTCCAGATTTGGATGTAAATTTTCTTGAGTACCAGTACTCTATTATCTCATGTTTGGTTCATTATTATGGCATAATGCCATACGAGCTAGAAGGTGGAAAATGTGCACTTGAAATGCAGCGAACAGTTGAAACTAGCCAACAGTGCGGAATTAAACGCTTCGTTTCAAATAAATTGACTGCATCGGCGCAAAAGAGGGGGGGGGGGGGGGTCATGGTCAGCTGGAATACTGAACTAAGTCAGGCAGGGTTCAGTATTGGTTTTAAACTGAGTCTAGTTGGTAGGGCTGGTGGTGAAAAAGTGTTTGGTAGGGTTGATGGTGAAACAGTATTTCCACAGTAGGAGCAAGAGAAGGAGAGAAGGTCTTTAAGAAGTCTAGCATGACTGAATTTTGGAATGGAACAAACAGTAAGGTTTCTGTAAAGGACTGATACTGTAATGATTTGAGAATTTCTGTGTAAATTCTAGAACCACTCAGCCTTCTACCATCTCAAACACACGATATTCTAGATACGAGTGTGAGATGATAAAATCCTACCTACTGCACGTCACATGTCTGTGTGTGCAGGTTTAAAATCAGTCGCAGTAAGATGGTAGACACGGCGGTCGAACAGCACCGACAAGTACCTGTCGGACAATCCATAGGTGTGTAAGTGCATGCGTAAGGAAGAACCATGGACTTTATAAGCAACTCTGTGTGTATTGTGTCACTGACTATTGTTATGTGAAACAAGAACAACTGATAAAAGTTCTCTTATAGACTCTTAATCCAGCCTTGGTAGAGGCAAGACCTATTTTATGATTCATGTGAAGTAGAGTCATGGTTATTAAGCCAGATCTTTTATAAATGTAATTAAATTTGTTTCTGATGTTGTACAGAGCGAGTGACTTATTGGAAGACATATATGTATGTGGAAAGTAAGAATTTTATTCTGTATGGAGTTCAAATATGCCATTGGTTAATGAAATGTAAAGTTCGCATTACTACTTATTTCACAAGTAGAGAGAGAGGCTTAAATATTCCCATACCTAGCATCATTCTATGGAAACGAAGTCAAGAGAGTTTCCCAGCAGCCAGCTAGAAAACAAAGAAGATCCACTGCAAATCTCAAGTAAGTCACCTCATATAAATGAAGTGGGAAGCTTGTACATCTACTTCACACTTTCAATCACCATCAAAAACGTTACAACATGGCGACCTGTGTGAAAGGACCCGAGAAAATGGGAATTTTAAGTCAAAAACTAGAAAGTAAGTTGTTATGTATTGCCCTAGCAACCAAACATAACATGACAAGGGATTTACTCTGAGACATTGGAATATGTTCAAGTATCCAATGAAGCCAAATTTGAATGAAAAATGGTGAAAGACAGGGAAAATTCACAACTATAAAACAGCAAGGAAGATGTCAACACATTTGTCTAAGAAGAAATATGCGTAGAAACTTCACCCAAGAAGATCCAGTGTGGTGAGTATACAGCTCTCACACACATCACGGGGACACAGACAAGGAAACCAACCTACATCCAAAGCCGCCGACACCAGGTGCTGTTCACCGGTGCTGACCTGCCTCTACATCTGCTCACCTACGCAACGAGACTTCTACGCCAGGTGAGCGTGAAACTAAACTTCATTACTTAAGTGCAAAGTGGTACATACTGTTGAGTGAACTTTTATTGTGTAATTATAGTATTTAAAGTTAGTTTTAAATGCTTACTAGGGCTAAAGCATATAAAAGCATGGACAATACACAACAAATTGAGGACACTCAAGAACCAGCTATGGCTGTGAAAGTGAGCAAAGAAGTGCCAGACTGGGCTGAGTTGACAAATTTAATTAAAGTTCAGAGTCTGCAATCAAATGCTCAGAATGAGATTCTATGGAAATAATTATGCTTGGTAAATTCTCAATTAAGTACCCGGAGTGAAGCTTTAAATGTCCAGAGTTTTAAGTAAAACACGTTAGATTCACAATTAAATACCCAGACTGAAACTCTTAACAGTCAAGTGACAAATCTAGGTTTGCTAAATGCCAAAATTGACTCACAAAGCAAAGAATTTGGTAATCTATGGGACTGCATGGGTGCACTTAAGACTGAATTTGATGCATTAAATAGTAGAGTAGAGAATTTAAAAATAGATTTAAAGAATGAATCAACTAATTGCTTGACCATTCATGTAAATCAAATGTTTACTGATCTTAGTCTGAAACAGAATGACAATTTCCAAGATTTATCAGAAAGGCTAGAATTTAACATTGAGAACAGATGTAATAATGTGGAATCTGAACTTAATGAAAAGTTAGGATCCTTTGAAAATGTGTGCAATGTTAAGTTTAATGCTGTAAAGCAGGGATTGAATACTTTGAAAGAGAGTGTAGATAATAATAATGAATTAATACCGATTATTCAATTGCAAATTACAAGTGTCTGTACATGAGTAGATCATGTAGAAAGAAATTTCAAAGAGAAGATAGTGAACTCTGATATCATAAATGTAAGTAGTTTGGAGGAACAAGTTGAAGAAACTATAGATCAAAAAGTTATTGAGAGCATAACCTCCGGAAACGTATTGCCTATTCTGTCTCGCGAACTTAGTGATACCACGAAGGGTACAGACAACTTGTGGAGAGAATTCAAGCTTATTCAAGACAAAGTAGATAAAAGGGTAACTTCACCTAATGTGGTATTAACTAGTGAAGCTGTGATTGATTTACAATGGGGAGCTAATTCATGGTTATCTAGACAATTCTCTAAATTTAAGCCAGGTAGAGATGTACATGCAATCCATTCCTTAAAAAGGTTTAACCGAGCATTACCAAAAAATTGGGAAGATTCTAAGAAGATCGAATTTGCTATGGGGTACCTTCTAGGGGAAGACTCAGAATGGGGTACAGTAAATATTGAGAATTTTTCCTCTTGGGGAGGACTTTCAAAAGAAATTTAAAGAAAATTACTGGTCTGCCAGTGCACAAGAAAAGTTAATATCAGATCCCAGGGACCCGGGCGGAGTCATCTATCCCCCAGGGACATTAACATTCTGAGTTAATGGATGGAGTGACAACTGTCAGATCCCAAGTTGTTTTTAGTGTTTTTCCAAATAGTTTCTTGCACCAAATTCCTTTAAAATCTTAAACTATTCTGTCATCTATCCCCCAGGGACGTTAACATTCTGAGATAATGGGCGGAGTGATGACCGTTGGTTCCCAAGTTGTTTCCTGTGTTTCTTCCAAAACAGTATTCTTGCACTGAGTTCCTTTAAAGTCTAAAACTATCCTATAATCTTATTGCTTAGAAAACTGAATATGACTATAAAATAGAGAACAACTTAAGAAAATCACTGAAAAGAAGTGATATCTAGACAAAATAAACTAAATAGAGTATTATATTTGTGGAAAATATAATAGGATGTGACTAGCCAAACTATTGTTATACCGTAGTGTACAGCTTTTCTATTTTGCATAGAGTATTTTATACCTTTTATGAGAAGTGATATAGATGGGAGGGTTTGCATAAATTTTGAAAGGCATGAGTATTGTAGATTAAGCATGATTTACAAGAACAGATAAATCATGCCTAACACAAAACACACAGCACACCTTTCAAACAACCCTCACAAACAAGTGTGCCTGATTCTTCACCATTTGCCATTTCCCATAGGGTTGCTAGCATTTCTTTTGGGGACCTCAACAGTGAAGGTGAGACAAGTCCGTCCGTTCTGTAGGAGACAATTTAACACCAAACCTCCTCTGGCATCTCACTCAAGTACCTGAGAGGTAGGAATCAAAAAATGTTCAAATGTGTGTGAAATCTTATGGGACTTAGCTGCTAAGGTCATCAGTACCTAAGCTTACACACTACTTAACCTAAACTATCCTAAGGACAAACACACACACCCATGCCTGTTGGAGGACTCGAACCTCCGCCGGGACCAGCCGCACAGTCCATGACTGCAGCGCCTTAGACCGCTCGGCTAATCCCACGCAACAGGTAGGAATCCTGGGGAAGGGGGGTGGGAAGGGTTTTCTGTCTTTGGGGCTATCTTCTTCCTCTTCTTCGATCCTAGCATCCACATCTATTTTTTCCTTACTTACTTATCATTTGAGGACCCATCTATTTTTTCCCTCTTTCCATATTCATAAACTTCTTTCGCTGAAGTTCTTCCTTATTTCCGTAGTTTCTAATAACCTACATCTTATATTTAGATAACAAGGCCAAAGAATCAGACTACATGAACACACATCTGCATATACACAAATATACACTTAGACAAAAACATACAATTACAGAAAAGAAAGCCTGTCACAATGTGAGAACCGCCAAGTGTTGTAGCGGAAAATATGAGTACATTTAGAAATATGCACACATTTATAGGAAGTTATGATGGTTCTACATTGAATATGCATAAGAAAAGTTGTATATAAACTAAGAAAGAGACAAGTGCAAAGAGAGAAAATGAAAGAAGGAGAGAACGTTAATCATGATGATCAATAAGAAACGTCAGTATAATAAATACTGTGATGAATTGAAGGATAGTGAGACATGAATAGTATATGTTGACATAGTATCTATTGAAAGTATAGAAGTTGATAAGTAGAGGAGGACTCTGGGGAGTAAATGATGTATTAAAGAATAAATGTGAAGCTTAAGACAGATTTACATCTTTACCAGAAAATACTTAATTATGTTATCCATAGAAATGTATACTAGGGTAATGAACGGTGAGGCCTACTCAGAAATGATAAGGAGGGCGTACCCAGAATTCACTAAGGGCAGGCGTACCTACGTGAAGATAGGATCACCTGTGGCCTAAAAAACAGAGATGTTTTATTAGGGGCATACCTACCAGAATGGAAAGAGGAAGTGCTTTCATAAGGTCAACCCACAAGTAAGGAATAGGTGCTGATCCTAGGAGAAGTGGTCAGTATCGTGACAAAAGTCACAGATTTTATAGGAATTATTCTGGAAAGTATAAATTCTATGAACAACTAGCGTTATTATGTTCTGTAGAAATAAATGAGTGTCAAAAGAACACTTTTGTTTTGTGCAGAGTTCCTCCAAGCTACAACTAATGAAAACAGTACATTCTAGAAAAAAGGTAGTACAAAAAGATAAGAATAGCAGATAGATTACTCATGTGTCATAAACACCTGAAGTTCTTTATTGAAAAAGAGAATAAAGAAAAGAAGTCCTCATAATTCCTAAATATTAATAAAGCTGACTAAAACCTCAAGTGTATGCTCATGTCAAATGAAAAATTGTTCAAGAAAGGACAAATAATTGTTACTGAAAGAAGAGATATGTATATAAACATATGGAAAAAATGTATATTGTTAAGATATGAAATGTTATTATAAGTGATATTACTTGCATAATGATTATGTATAAAATATCATGTGTTAGGTCTGAGGGGGGAGGGGGGGGGGGGATATGTAGTGATTCGAGAATTTCTGTGTAAATTCTAGAACCACTCAGCCTTCTACCATCTCAAACACACAATATTCTAGATACGAGTGTGGGATGGTAAAATCCTGCCTCCTCCGCGTCACATGTCTGTGTGTGCAGGTTTAAAATCAGTCGCGGGAAGAAGGTAGATGCAGCAGTTGAACAGTACCGACAAGTATCTTTAGGGCAATCTATAGATGTGTTAGTGCGTGTGTAAGGAAGAACCACGAAGTTTATATGCAACTCTGTGTGTATTGTGTCACTGACTATTGTTATGTGAAACAAGAACAATTCAAAAAAGTACTCTTATAGGCTCTTAATCCAGCCTAGGTAGAGGCAAGACCTATTTTATGATTCTTGTGAAGTAGAGTCATGGTTATTAAGCCAGCTCTTTCATAAATGTAATTAAATTTGTTTGTGACATTGTACAGAGCAAGTGACTTACTGGAAGTCATATATGTATGTGGAAAGTAAGAATTTTATTCTGTATGGAGTTCAAATATACCGTCGGTTAATGAAATGTAAAGTTCACGTTACTACTTATTTCACAAGTAGAGAGAGAGGCTTAAATATTCCCATACCTGGCATCACTTTATGGAGATGAAGTCAAGAGAGTTTTCCAGCATCCAGCAAAGAAGATTGGCTGTGAATTTCAAGTAAGTCACCTCGTATAAAAAAAGTGGAAGTTTGTATGTCTACTTCACACTTTAAATCACCATCAAAAACGTGAGAATACTTCTACGGGACTGCGGCTTTTAGTGGAAAGATCATGACTGTGTCTTGGATCTGTTTAATTTCAAGATTCTGTATAGTGTTGGATGGGATTTCTGAGGGTGTAGATTTTCAGCTATGAGGAAATGTGCAGTGGGTTTTGGAGGATCTTGTAAAGGCCATGGATAATGGTAGTCCAAGGTGGAAATAGGAAATTAATAGGTTGGAGAGCTTTTTGAGGAGGCATTGTGCACACTACTCTAGTTCCTGGAGAGCAAGAATTTCAGTCTTGGAGATGGGATGCAGGAATTTGGGATTGAAGAGCAGAAGAATTTTATGGACGGAGAGGAGATATTGCAACGAGGTCTGCACATGATTTATACGGATTTTCAGAACTCTGTTTGTGAGGACTATGCACTGACAGAATTTGAACAGATAGAGGTCATTTTGGAACTAGAGGTTGCAACCAGAGATGGTTAATTTGATTGTCAAGACATTTGGGGAAATCCGTAAGCTAGGCAACTAAGTAGGAACAGTATGTAGGACTAAGCTATGGCTAGAGATAGAGAAACTTTTCGGTATTGGCGCAGATGGAAGGAGCAAGGATCCATAATAGAGGATGAAAAATGAACAAAAATAATTGGGGAAAATCCAAAAAAGAACAGAGCTCATGAGGCATTCCTAGACCTTCAAATTGATTACACTTCTTCCCTCATGGTCACAAATTTTTGATTGTTACTTCCCGTGCCTTATGCACCACATGAATTTTTGAACCCCACACATATCCACATATCAACCCCCCCCCCCCCCCCCCCTCTCCATTGGTGGCACTAAGAGTTGGCGACATCAGCGACTGCTGATGGCCTCGCGCCTTTGGGGGTCTCACAAAAAGCTGTTGGAACCATTAAAATTTTAGCTACTTAGTTGTCTTCCCGTACTGATGTAGTAATATTTAACTAGGCTCATCTGGCAACATTATGACAGGTAAGGCCCATTACAAGATGCATCCAAAGTGTACACCTATACGGCAGCACACCAAGTGTACATGTTTGGGACTGCAGACTGGTTCTGGTAGGCCTATTACATTACACAATTCATGCAGGATATAACTGTCATGAATCAGCATTTGAAAAATTGATCAGTATTATAAAATACTTAGCTTCACACAATCTGGCATATAGAAAGCATTGAGAATCCATCAACCTGAATGACAGCAGAAACATTGGAAATTTTATAGACCTATTTAAATTGTTATCCAAATATGATCGAACAGTAAAAGAGCACTTCCAACATATTAACAAAAATCATATTTGTCAGCATTACCTGAGCCATGACACACAAAATGAATTAATTAAATTAATGTCCAAATCTGTTATCAACAAAATTATAAACAGAGTCAAACAAGCAAAATATTATGCCTTCATGCTCGATTGTTCCAGGGATTCGAGCCATAGGGAACAAATGTCAATAATAATAAGATTTTGCAGTTTCTCAACTGGAGAAACTTGACTTCCGCAAGGCGTTCGATACAGTTTCCCACAGTCATTTAATGAACAAAGTAAGAACATATGGACTATCAGACCAATTGTGTGATTGGATTGAGGAGTTCCTAGATAACAGGACGCAGCATGTCATTCTCAATGGAGAGAAGTCTTCCGAAGTAAGAGAGATTTCAGGTGTGCCGCAGGGGAGTGTCATAGGACCGTTGATATTCACAATATACGTAAATGACCTGGTGGATGACATCGGAAGTTCACTGAGGCTTTTTTGCAGATGATGCTGTGGTGTATCGAGAGGTTGTAACAATGGAAAATAGTACTGAAATGCAGGAGGATCTGCAGCGAATTGACGCATGGTGCAGGGAATGGCAATTGAATCTCAATGTAGACAAGTGTAATGTGCTGCGAATACACAGAAAGATAGATCCTTTATCATTTAGCTACAAAATAGCAGGTCAGCAACTGGAAGCAGTTAATACCATAAATTATCTGGGAGTACGCATTAGGAGTGATTTAAAATGGAATGATCATATAATGTTGATCATCGGTAAAGCAGATGCCAGACTGAGGTTCATTGGAAGAATCCTAAGGAAATGCAGTCCGAAAACAAAGGAAGTAGGTTACAGTATGCTTGTTCGTCCACTGCTTGAATACTGCTCAGCGGTGTGGGATCCATACCAGATAGGGTTGATAGAAGATATAGAGAAGATCCAACGGAGAGCAGCGCACTTCATTACAGGATCATTTAGTAATCGCGAAAGCATTACGGAGATGATAGATAAACTCCAGAGGAAGACTCTGCAGGAGAGACGCTCAGTAGCTCGGTACGGGCTTTTGTCAAAGTTTCGAGAACCTACCTTCACCGAAGAGTCAAGCAGTATATTGCTCCCTCCTACATATATCTCGCGAAGAGACCATGAGGATAAAATCAGAGAGATTAGAGCCACACAGAGGCATACTGCCAATCCTTCTTTCCACAAACAATACGAGACTGGAATAGAAGGGAGAACCGATAGAGGTACTCAAGGTACCCTCCGCCACACACTGTCAGGTGGCTTGCGGAGTATGGATGTAGATGTAGATGTAGAAATAGAGGGACATTTCATTGGGTTTATTGCCATCAGAGAAACAATGGGAGGGTATTTAACAAATGGCATTGTAAAGGAACTAGAACATAATGGTCTAGATTTGCAAAACTGCCAAAGGATGGGGATATGATAAAGGTGCCAGTATGGTTGGCATTAAAAGACATCAAAAACTGTCAAGGACAGGGATATGATAATGGTTCCAATATGGTTGGCAATAATACAGGTGCTAAAACAAGAATAGTCAATATTTATCCACGAGCTTTGTTCACGCCATGCGGATGCTACTGTTGGAATTTGCTTTTGCCAGGTGCTACTAACTCTTCTACAAATGCTAAAACATTTTTTGGCTTGATCAATAAAGTTTAAGTGCTTTTTTAAAAATCAAGTAGGTGTTGGGGTCTTATAAAAACTAAACTGCAGTTGACATCGAAACCAGTGTCTGAAACACGGGAAAGTAGAATCAGAGCTGTAAAAGCAATATTTTTGCAATTTTATGATGTCATTGACAGTTTGAGTGACCTGAAAAATAGAACTGATGATTCCAAAACTCTTAGCGACTTTGAAGCAGTCTTGAAGGAAATGTTAACTTTTGAGTTTGTTGTTGCAAGACATGTGTGGTATGAGATTTTACTACGTGCCAACAATGTAAGCAAACTATGGCAATGCTATTGATACCTTACACCCATTTCGTGAGTGGATTCAAGAAGTCTTTGCAGAAGCTCAATTGTTTGTAGAAAAAAAGTAGTTATAAAATTGAGTCTCAGTTAAAAAAAACAAGAGCACAGAAAAAATTAATATTCAGTTATGAACAATTTTATGAACCTATACAATCTTCTGAAATGAAGTACAGAGATAACTTTTTTAACATAATGATAGACACTACAATATTCGACACCGAACATCGATTCAAAGCACTCAATGAATATTTTGAACGATTTGGTTTTATTTACGATATGAATTATTTGAAATCTTTATCTAAGGATGAACTTCGCAAACATTGTAATGATTTAGGCACAATATTCAAGAAGGCAAAAATAGTGACATACAGCCTTTCAAATTTTATGAGGAACTCCAACTTTTAAAATCCAAACTACAGGACTCAAGCAAAGATACAAAACAACTTAATCAGTACATATTAAAAAATAATTTGGAAAAAGTACATCCAAATCTTTACATAACAATCAGAATAATGCTCACAGTTCTGGTCAGTACAATTTATGCTGAGAGAAGTTTCTCAAAGTTAAAATTGATTAAGAAATATTTAAGAAGCACAATGTGCCAACAAAGACTATCTGCATTGTCAGCACTATCAACTGAAACAGAAATAGCGATTGGTATTATCTATGACGTAATCTTAAAGAAAATTCAGTGAGGCAAAAAGCCAGAAGTTTCAGTTATTTTAATGTGTGTTTAACATAATTTTTGTCATTGCAATAATCTTTTTACATTATGAGAATATTTTTTTTAATAATTATCATTAGTGTATAATTCAACTCATTTAATTTAACATTTGCTTTCTCTCGCAAAACTTATTCATCACCAATGTTCAGTTTTTGCCTATCACCACCACTGCCCCCCCCCCCTCCCTCCCTCTCTCTCTCTCTCTCTCTCTCTCTCTGCCTGCCCCCCTCACTTCACACATAGCCCCTACCATCCAAAGCATCCAATTGTTATCCTCTTTTTATTTATTTTGCTCTTTGTTCTTACTGTGTTTTCATGTCGATTTTGGTTCATTATTGTCTTGTACTACGGGCCCTACACCATCAGCTTTCACCTCTTTTCACCATACTTCAGTTGTCTCATTCTTTTTGTGATATTTCCCATGTATTTTTACAAGCTTTTCATTCTCTATTACGGATCCTTGCTCCTTCTGCCTGCACCTACACAGAAAAGTTTCCCTATCCCTCTATCCCTAGCCAGAACCAAACCCTATGTACTCTTCCACCATTTTTGCCTAGTTAATGGAATTGCTCCCCCCCCCCCCCCCCCCCCCCAAACACCAAATGGTCTGACCATCAAATTCATTGGTATGGAGAACAGAAATTATTTTAAATGAAGAATCATTGACAGATATGGAAGTGAGTTCAGGCGCATCCCCAGGTAAGTGTGATGGGACATTTGTTGTTAACGTTGTATATTAATAACATGGCAGACAATATCAATGGTACCAGCAGATATTTTGCAGATAATACAATCCTCTATAATGAATTTCTGTCTCAATGAAGCTGAACAATTGCTACTTACCATATAGGAAGAAGACACTGCATCACAGACAGGCACAACGAAAAGACTGCTATACATTTAAGCTTTTGGCAAAAGGTCTTTTCCTAGAGTACACAACACACACATATTCACTCAAGCACAACTTACACACACATGACCACTGTATCTAGTCACTGAGGGTGGACACAGAGACAGTGGTCAGGTGTATGAGTTGTGCTTGTTTTCTACTCTAAAGGGAGACCTGTCGGCCAAAATCTTAAATATATAGCAGTCTTTTTGTTGTGCCTGTCTGCAGATCAATGTCTGCTCTATACAGTGAGTAGTAGTCAAACCTATTCATAATATTGTCATTATTCCATTCTGGATTTTCTGTTGTTTGATAAAGCTGAACAGGTTATCAGTACGATCTTGATAACACACTGTCCGACAATAAAAGTAAAGTGGCCAAAAGTGGAGGAGGAAATGAGATGAAACTTCATGAGTTAAGAACATGTGTAACATTACTTCAGTGATAACAGACTTGAATTAAATTTACAAAGAACTTGGCATATGAGCCAATGGTTCCTCACACCATGATGTCAGGAATGACATCATTGTGCCTCTCAAGAATATTGGAAGAATGTGGCCACCCTCCAGATGCCATCATATTTGTTGATGACGGTCATGCAGGTAGTGTGGAACCACAATTCACTGATGAACAAAATACAAAATATGACATCAGCAGTCTATACTTCCCACCCATGGCATTTGTACTGTGTTGTTAATGGCAGCCTCTGCATGGGATGGTTGTTCTCTGTACAGGATGGTAGTTCCCTAGTCTGATGCTGTTATTTTCCGACCAATGGTGCAGGATGTTGTAGAATGTTGTAGGGAGTCCCTTACTTGTTCTTGGGTGGCAGGCACAGATTTGGACATGTTATAATGTGCTTGGTGCACACTAACACAATCCTCCCTTGTGTTGGACAGACTAGGTCAAGCAGAATGTTGACAATGAGTGAGTATACCTGCCCTCACATTCCCATGCAGTCCAACATCAGGACTCTGTCACACCTGAATGCCCCACAAATCTTTATATTGCTTGATTCAACCAGCTTATCAAATAGAGAGCCTCAGTGAGGCCCCTTTTAACACTGATACAGATAACACTGTCTCACATGAGAATGTGGCATCTCCAATGCCCTCCACAATGATCACTCAACATCTGATGCTGATCACACTTCTTATATACTCTAACAGACCTGTAACAATACTAAATTTGAACAACACTAATGCACTCTAGTGGTCATACTACCTCTCAAAGAAAATTGCAGCTCTAATCATTTACATATGTGCCACTGGTTTGTACGTGTGCAGAGTTACATTGGCATTTCACCATGTCTTCTGGGTGCTTCACATCTTGTCAGGCAGTGCATTTAAAAATTACAAAATTTATTCACATGCTGCAATTAAGCAGTGATGTCAACTATTTGTGATACATGAAAATTTGTACCAGATGAGGACTTGAACCTGGATTTTCCACTTATCACGAGTGGTTGTCTTAACCACTTCAGCTATCTGAGCATGTCCCCTGGATTGATCAAAACATCCATTTGTTCTGAAGCACATCATATTGTGAAAATACAGGCACTGTATAAACACAATGATGTATTTCAGAATGTTGCAAATATTGGTAGCTTACTTAAAATGTTCTCAAATGTAGAATTGTGCACTGTAACAAAAGAAAAAATTGAATATCATATGATTACAGCAACAGTGATTTATAACTGAAATTAGTCAACCCTTGCAAACACTGAGGTGTTTTGAAATGTTTACTTATAAAATGGAAGGACTAAATATTCTGAATTGTAAGTAATACAGATGGCATACTTCAGTTCATTGGTGGAATACTGGAGAAATGCAGTCAGTCTACAAAAGAGATTCTTATAAAACACTCATGTGCCCCATCCTAGTGTAGTGATGAAATGTGCGAGACACGTACCAAATAGGACTAATAAGGGATACTAAATATATACAAAGAAGGGCGCCATGAATGATCACAGGTTTGTTTTATTCGCAGGAGTGTTTTGTGGAAATACTGAGAAACTCTAAACTGAAGATGCCAGAAGATGGACATAAGTATTCTAAAAATGCCTACTTAAAACAATTTCAATCTTCTGTATTATGTTAGGAATTTGGGAATATACTTAAGCCCCTTACATATCTCCCTATAAGGACCATGAATACAAAATTATATTAATTAAACTGTCCAAATCAGCATCTAAGCAGTACTTCTTCCTGTCCTACTTACATGAATGAAATGGAAAGAAATGCTAATATTCGGTACAATGGGAATTATCTCCTGTCGTGCACTTCATGGAGGATTGCAGAGTAGGGACATAGATGTAGAAAAGTATTACAAGGACCAACTAGCTATGACCAGTGAATCCACTGATAATAAATAATTTAGCTTTACAGGTAATAGCTTCCCCAATATTTGCAGCATTGAGTCCTGTACAGATGCACAAACAAGACTGAAAACTTAAACACACACACACACACACACACACACACACACACACACACACACACCTGTACAGCTACATTGTGCTAACTGAATAAACAATTCTGGGATTGCAGTTATACTGATTGACAGGGTTGATGGGTTCTGCCAGGTGAAGTGGGAATGGCAGAAAGGAGGTGGGAAGTAGGAGGGAGGGCTGGCAAAGGGTAATTGACAGTTTGAAAGGAGGCAGCAGGTGTACATGATAGCAGTGCAGGAGGGAGAAGGAAGAGGCAGCTCTGGTGCACAGGGTAGGAATGTGACACAAGAGCACTGGCACTGGTGCATTCGTGCTGTGAATGATGACTCTGATGTGCAGGAATGGATTGGGAGGGGGTGACAGAGTGAAGGAAGAGGATGTGGGCTGGGTGCAGGCTGACTAAATTTGGAGTCCTGGGACAGGATGGAGGCATGTGTGGAGCAGGAAGCTAGTGGAAATTAGGGCCAGGAGAATGACAAGAAAGAAATATGTGTTCCAAGGACAACAGCTACTTATGTAATTTAGAAAAGCTGGTGTTGGTGATAAGGCTCCAGGTGGCCTGAGCTGTGAAGCATCCATTGAAATCAATGACATTGTGCTCAGCAACATTTTCCAGCACTGGGTGGTCAATTCTGTTCTTGGCTGCAGTTCCATTCGCTTGGGTAGACAACTGATCAGTGGTCATGTCCATATAGAAAGCTGTACAGAAATTGCAGCAGAACTGGCCCTGACTCTGATGGGATAGGATAAGCAAGTGACATGACCAGAAAAGGACGTGCAGCATGGTTTTGCAAATAGATCTTACACAATGGTTGTGACTTAATGATGGACCAGGATGTTGCACAGGTTGGGTGGGCAATGGAATTCCCCTTTAGGAGGTTAGAGATGGATTGTGGGTAGGATGTTCCCATTTTCAGGCACAATGATAGTTTTTCCTAGCCCTGGCACAGGATATGCTTCAGTTGTTCCCATCTGAGATGATACTAGGTAATGAGATGAGTGCTCCTTTGCAACTGGTTCTTGGGGATGGTTGGAGGATTATGGGGTGTGAGGGTATGCAATGAGAAATCAATCTGCAGGCTTTTAGGGATATTGCCTATGTGTGGAAGTCCTAGTGACACATTCAGCATACTGTGCAAAGGAATTCTTGTCTCTCCAAATTCACTGATAACAGGTGGCAAACTATATGGGTATAATTTTTTGGTGAAGGAATGGCAGCTGTCAAAATGCAGATACTGTTGATATGGACTGAAATATTGATGGAGCTACCTAGGAGGTGGAGGTTAACTTCCACAAAGGTACCACATTGGGATGATGGGTATCAGGTTATGTGAATGTGGTGAGAAGGTATTGAGGCTGTGGAGGAATGTAGTCTGGCCACTCATGGACAGTGCATCATCGAGCACTACACATACGTGAAGGTGTCAGTGCCTGTGTGTCGCCTGCCTACCCCATGCACCTGCAGCCTCACTCCAAGCTATGAGCCAACCTTCCCCAACCTTTCCTCCAGCTCCTCACCTCCTTTCTCCCTTCTCTCACTTCGTTCAATACAAACACTCTCCCAGTTAACCAACAGAACTGCAGTCACAGAATTATGTATTCTCTCTCTCTCTCTCTTTATCTTAAAAGGTAGCTAGTTTTCAACATTTTTTATGTGCTTATCAATTATACAGTGAGTTGTTACCTCTACTTCTAAACTGTTTACATTTTGCCAGAACTTTCCACTGCTATAGAAACCCACTGATTGATAATTTATAGTTGAGAAAATTTTAAAATGCTGCAACAATTTTGTGTTGTATCTATCTAAATCTCACATGGCTGCAGTAACAGCACAAAATTAGGAATATTGTATTGAAAGTGATTGAACTTGATGATGTTCTGTGACTAAGGGGATGTTCTGCAGGAGTGTAATTTGAAATGGATTACCACTCGGGTGCATAAATAATTTGTCAACACATTAATAGCATCAAACGAGAAGTGAATCAAGAAAACTAATGAATATGGATAGAATTAGTGGCTATTTCTTGTCTTTAGGAGGTGAAATTTAAAGCGATGATATCAGGATAATGTGATCACTTTTATGAACGTCTATCAGCAGCCCTAACCACTTCACATCCTGAATGTAAATAATGGCCTGCAATTATGTCTTAATACATCCATAGCAAAATGTAAAATAAACAATTTCTGGCAAATAAAACCAAAGTAATTTCAGAGATAAGCCATGACCATCACTTTCCTATCCCACACAGTTCTTTTGACTGCATTACGCAAAGAGAAAGAACTGCAGTTACAGTAGAACATGTAAATAAAATGGAGTGACAATCAGCTGATCTTCAATATGACACTATAGCACAGAGTAAGTGCTCATATATGTTTGTGGTTGCACTCATCCTCTTCACTGCTGTAAGCACCAGAAAGTCTGAATGAGTTCTCTTTGAGACATAATCAGAAGGGATATCAATAAACGGATATTTAAAAAAAAATATGGAGAAGAGGAAATCTTCCATAGAAGCTCCTTGTGTGGAGATGTCTGGAAATTCTAAGTTACTTTCAAGAATAAAGAAGACACCTATTGGGTAATGTCTACAAAATATGGTGTAGTTACATCTTCAGTAAAGTCAGCTTACCCTTCTATATCTACTCTGAAAGCAACTAAGATCCAAACAAATTGACAATTTATCATCTGGTCCATTAAAATTTGCTAACAGTTAATGAGGGCAACACAACAATAAATACCAACTCAGACAGTGGGGTCTATTATGAACTGTCATGTGCAACAGATAATACCAAATGCAGTACCCAAATAAAAAAAATGGAGTTTGACACTTCATAGTAGATAGAACTTGGCTGCCACTGCTCCACTCAGAAACTGCCCACCAATGATGCCAAGTCATATCATGCTTCTCCACAATGCTCTCAGCAATGTCTTCTTTGTCAATCTGGAGAATATCATTCCTCATTAGAGCATTTGGAGATGAAAATGTTAAAAAGATCAATTACTTTCCCTATTTTCATCAAATACGGTCTTGTGGGAACATGTATTGGGGTTATGCATTGTCGAGAACCAAAAAGTGCATGTTGCACAGAGTGTGTAATTAAGGTAAAATGTGGTGTCCATTCTAGAGTCCCTTGTACATAATTAGCATACCAACAACTGCCACACAGTGCATTTACTGCCTTATGAAGTTTGTTGGCAACTATCAATCACAGTTCCAAAAGAACAGAAAGTGTCATAAACATAATGCTAGAAAGAGAAATGAGTTATAATGCCCATCACTCAGTAGTGGTGTGGCACAAAAAGGGGTGAGGCATTCAGCTGTGAAAAACTTTTACCACCTACATAGAAATGTAAGAACATACGTAAAGAGAAATATCATAACTACTGATAGAGACATGTAATAGCATATACGCCATACTAACTTTTAGAACTAATAACAGAATAAATAAATCTGACAAGTTAATAATTACCACATCAAAGGTTGATTCACATGCCCACTGCAGCCAAGCACATCCTGGAATATTACTCTCTTGCATGCCAGTAGGTGTACAGACAACTGCTGCCAAAAAATTTTATTAAGTCATTAAATTAAAAGCATCAATAAAGGATCATACAAATACCAAACTGTTAAGTCAATACTACTTACCAGGCCACCAGGGAGAATTTAGTGTTCTTCCCCATACAATACTTCCTTCTGTCCTGTAACATACCAACGTTAGGACTCAGTCATTCAGTTTTCTTTATTGAATAATGCATAATAGTAATATTTATTTATTTATTTATTTATGAGCTTTTATTGGATGGCCTGTGTGAATCTAATGAATTATTATCCAAACATGAGAATATTACGAAGTAAAACAGCACCAATCAGCTTTACATCATTAAATTGTTGGTGCAGTCTCCCTGGCTAGGTTACACTGGTATGAATCTACACAACTGAAAAATAAATGTATCCAAAGACTGTTCAGCAATGGCTATGAGCAACATTCCATCTTCACAATGAAAATTTTAATTGTCATATGCAGTGACAACTACAAGACTGTAACAACAGAAATTCAACAATGAAGAATTTTTGTGTTAAAAATCAAACAATGGAAAATCCAGGATGGAATGTAACAATATTATGAGAAAGAAAGTTGCTACTCACCATATAGTGGAGATACTGAGTCACAGATAGGCACAACAAAAAAGACTTTCACAATTAAAGCTTTCGGCCATTGGCCTTCATCAACAATAGACACACACACACACACACACACATGACTGCAGTCTCAGGCAACTGGAACCACACTGCAAGCAGTAGCACCAGTGCGTGATGGGAGTGGTGACTGGATGGGGATAAGGAGGAGGCTGGGCTGGGGAGGGGGAGGATAGTATGGTGGGTGGTGGACAGTGAAGTCAAATAAAACATACCAACCTTTTCCTCCACTGACGCTGCACAGTTTCTGTCCCTTTACCACACGATGCCCTGCTTGTCACTATTTATATCCTTCCTAAAAACCCAGAATCCTAAAGCTCTCAGCTGGTTCAGATTCACAGATGACATCTTTGCTATCTGGATTGAATGTGAGGACAACCTCTGCACATTCCTCCAGAACCTCAACCACTTGTCCTCCATTTGCTTCACCTGGTCCTATTCAAGTCAACAAGTCACCTTCCTAGATGTTGTCTTCCACCTCAAAGATGGCTGTCAGTACCTCCATCCATATAAAACCTACTAACCACCAGCAATACCTCCACTTCGACAGCTGCCATCCCTTCCACACCAAGAAGTCCCTTCCATACAGCCTAGCCTCCCATG
Organism: Schistocerca cancellata; assembly: GCF_023864275.1. Lineage (NCBI taxonomy): Eukaryota > Metazoa > Arthropoda > Insecta > Orthoptera > Acrididae > Schistocerca > Schistocerca cancellata. The sequence continues at coordinate 273,886,513 of NC_064630.1, forward strand.
GTTGTCACATCTGCAGTGATGAGCAGTCCCTCTTGAAATATGCCAAGGGTCTCACTGAAGCCTTCACTGACCGTAATTATCTCCCAACCTTCCACAAAATCAAATCTCCTGTGCCTTCTCTTTCCAGTCTCCCGCCACCTCCCAAAGTCCCACAGTCTGGCCACAGAGGAGCATTTCCCTCGTAACTCAGTACCACCCAGGACTGGAGCAACTGAATTACATTCTCCGTCAGAGTTTTGAATACCTCTTGTCGTGCCCTGTAATGAGAAATGTCCTGGCCACTATCATTCCCAACCCTCCCACAGTGGTATTCTGCCATCCACCGAACCTACACAATATACTCCTTCATCCTTACACAACCCTGCTCCCAATTGCTTACTTTATGGCTCATACCCCTGTAATAGACCTAGATGCAAGACCTGTCTCATACATCCTGCCACCACCACCTATTCCAGTCCGGTCACTAACATCACCTATCCCTTCAAAGGTGAAACCAGTCATGTGGTCTACAAGACAAGCTGCAACCAATGTGCTGCATTCTATGTAGGCATGACAACCAGCAAGCTGTCTGACCACATGAATGGCCACTGGCAAACTGTGGCCCAGAAACAAGTGGACCACCCTGTTGCTGAACACACTGCCAAACATGATATCCTTCATTTCAATGACTGCTTCACAGACTGTGCAATATGGTTCCTTCCCATCAACACCAGATTTTCTGAATTGTGCTGGTGGGAACTTTCCCTGCAATAAACCCTATTTTCCCATAACCCTCCTGGCCTCAACCTACATTAGTCACTGTCCACACCCATCCAACCTCTTTCCTGTTCCCATTCCAGCACTATACAGCTGTCATTCCACCACCACACCCAGTCTTTTTATTTCTCTCCTTTTCCACTACTTATCTCCATCACCACTTCTCTCCTGCCCTCCATCTAACCTGCAGCACTTCACTGTCCACCACCCTCACCATACTATCTCTCCCCCTCTCTGCCCCAGCCTCCTCCATACCACCACGCAGTCACCACTCCCATCATGCACTGGTGCTGCTGCATAATAACTGCTTCATTATGCAGGGCATTTTGATGCTTCCTGAGTAAACTTGTTTTCTCCATAACACAGAGCACCAGAGTTTTCTTCAACTACATTTGCAATTAATGAAAAAAATCTAATAAATAATACTTTTTTTGGTTAATGTCTCCATAGATAATTTGGGTTGCTGGTTCACAATTACACAAACATGAAGCAAGAAGATATATCCTATATTTTTTTGAAAAGTCGTAATGTATTAAGTCTCTCAACTCTATGTTAATGAGTTATCAAAAGCTTTTAGAGACTTTCTTCGAGCTATCTTGCAGAATCTAGTTTTCGATTTTTTAAATGAAAATTAGTGTTTGTAACTACATTTTAGTGCATTAGGCCTATATTGCCACAATATACTTTTTTTTATATTAAAAGGATAATTCTCTAGCTGGCCAGTAATTCTCTTTTGGAGACAATATGTCAGCAGTGCTCATGAAAACAAATTAAAGCACATACACACTCCAAGCTTTCAGAAGGATAGAGCTGTGAAGGTTAAAAAGGAAGGACAGGTCACTCAGACAGAGGACAAGAGGGACAAGGGTTTACAGATTATGTACTTACTGAGTACTATTAATGCAAGAATGAACTTCATAAGAAATGAAACTTTAATGTGCAATTGAAAGCAGGTACATGTTACACTATTTTATTTGCAAAATAGGTGTGAATTAGTTTTGAGATGACTCTACTATTTAAACAAACTATCATTATTACAACCTCAGAAAAGATAATGAAAAGTAATATTTTTATATCAGACTGACTGAACACCATCATAAACTGTGTGTTGTGACAGAAAAAAGTAATGATTGACACAAATGTTGCAAACTCTGACTGAAATTTGTACATACTCAAATGTTCAATTTTTAATGTCTGTTTACGTGATTTATTGTTTTTTGGGTCAGAGGCAAATGTTGTACATCATTATGTTGTGCATGTTAGTCATTGGCTGAGACTGTCTTGTGGTCTTTACAATAAATTTATGGAAACTGGAGTTTCATGCTACTCTATAACTATGTCATGTGGGAAGGAAGTTTTCAGCCATTCTGTGCATCCTCCAGTCTGCACATCCCCCTCCATTAACCACTAGCAGCCAATATGATTCATTCTCTTTTCAAGCAGCTAGCCACGAGTTACATCTAGATGGCAAGATTTTCTCTTCCACATGTTGTGATGTTGCCGTACTTCATGAGAATGCAGGTCCATTCAGAGAGCAACTGAATTATTCATTAATACATCAATGTTATTTTCTTGTAGCACTGTAGCTGTGAATGTGTATCTGGAAATTTGTTAGTGCAGTCTCCAAATAAATAAATCACTTGATTCCAATACACATGAAGTGCTTCACAATCAGGTGAGGAAGTCTATAACTTTTTCAAATGTGAATCTGAAAGTGGGACTCCTACTGTTGCATTTTGAAGATGAAAGAACAAACTGCAGAAGTATGTGTCAGCAAGGGACCTGTACAGAGAATAGTAAACAAAAGTGCCAGAGCAGTATAAATGTCAGGAAAAGTTGGTTTTGTGTTGTTACAAGAAAGCTATAAAACAAATGGGCAGCTGGGGCACTGATCTTTTAATGCACTGCATCTTTGAAATGTATATAGCTGTTGAATATCCAATATCACAAGAACTTGTAACAAGTAGGCAAGAGAAAACTGACTACAAAGCAAGCAGATTGGTTTCACACACATCAAAAGTAATGGTGGAAGGAAGTTTTTAATAGAAAGAATTGACATAGTTGCAGTATGAGCCACATTCCTAAAAAGATGCAAGGAATAAGAGAAGAAAGTAGTTCAGCAGTGTATTACTTTGATGAAACATGGATGACCCAATAACATTCCAGGTAAACCTACTGCAAACGAGTGGTGGTACTTGTGGTTTTAAAATTCCCATAGAAAATAGTTCTCAGATGCTTATTACGCATGTTGGCTCTTCTTTTGGTTTTGTTCTTGAGAGAAAAATGGTATTTATGTGTGAGAAAATCAGCAGCTACTTTCGTTCTGATATGAATGTTATCAGTTTTATTTTTCCTTCTTCAGACAGATCTATTTATGTTTTCATTGTACTCATAAAATATTGAAATTCTGTTCTCATTATCTATGAGATGGCTTGCTGGTTCTCCTCAGAAACAAAAAATTTTCCCTATCTCAATGAAAAAACCGATGTAAAGCATTATAGCTAACTATTAATTTTGTGTAAAATATAGGTGTAAGAAAGATGAGTGTTAATACTGCCACAAGCTGTGGTGTACATAATGTGGCATACTGGTTAGCATTGCTAGCTGGCATACTGCAGGTTTCTAGTTGAAACCTTACCACCAGCAATTAATTATTTAAATTTGTCGTTTCTGGAAAGTTCTTGCAATATATTATGTTTATAATGCTTGTATAGATACCAGCACTCTGGAATGCTCAACATTTGTGTAAACAGCTGCATTCTCCATCCAGGAAGTCAGTTATGTTCTAGCTATAAATTGGTGTTCATAGTAAATATGTTTTCAGTGCTAAGTGTTGTACTTCATTGACAACCCTGCCTTCAGGTTTGCATTTCAGTGTGGTTACAATATGACACTGTTTGGCTGATAAGCTAGGTAGTTCAAAATATCTACATCACCATGACGCCAATTAGGCAACATAAAAGTTGTCACTTACATGGACAGTAAATGGAACACAAGGAGTAACCTACATCATTCTCACTGTCCTTATAGCCAGGAAATCAATGGATTCCAATCCAGCAGTAAGTCAGCTGCATATCAGTCATCCAATATTGTTCTCCAGAGATGTTGGTCAAGACCCAACAAAATTTCTGAAAGGATTCGACTGAGTCACCAAATACAACATGTGGGATGATGAGATGTGTGTTTGGTAAACTTGTACTTTTACTCGGATGACACAGCTCAACAGGAGTTTGAAGACAGTATAAAGGAGCTCAATAGCTTTTTACTTTACAACCAGGTTGGTCATATTATTTCATATGATACCACTGTGAGCTTCAAGAGCCTGCAGAATGCTATATACGGTTGGGCCACACAGAATTGGTGAGTGTTGCAATGAAGGTGTGGTTGACATGAGGTGGCAAGTGACCAGCCGCTGAGAGGCCGCTGTACTTCCCAGATACCAGTTTGGTGGGAAGGACAGACATGATCAAAGAATGGAAGCCATCATGGACTAATAACTTAAATATTAGGGTGAAAATGCTTTATATTCACATAAACTGTTAAAATCACTTATAAGTGTAATACAGGGAATCCAAAGATGTTTTAAAATCAGCAGAAGCTCAAACTCCAACAAAATTATCACCAAAGTCATAAGACTCATAGTTTAAGAACTATTATTATTAAACATTTATAATTTATAACTAAGTTATGGTTGTACAGACAAGTTAAGGACACATATGGCACACCAAGTCACTGATGTCAGCTACATGGCTAGGCAGCTTTATGATGTAATTAATGCATTTATAAATTATTAAATAAATTAATTTTAATGGTTATTTAAACACTCGGTGAAGCAGAGTCCTCTACATGTACACAAATACTAGCACCAGCACGTTCAGTTTGAAATAATTACCATGCAGTAATTATTATTGCAAATAGATTTCGATAAAATAACTGATGTTAACAGTGCCTGGTTTGACAAGTATGACGCTGCTACAGCATGCAGAAGACAGCCAAATGAACCTGTACTATAAACAGTGCTGCCTGTTCAGTAGTAGAAGATGATACACCTCTATTAAATGAAATGTTTGATACCATTCATATTTTGATTATGTTTCTTTTAAAATTGCATATCTTATGTTAATTATGGGAACTTTCAGAGTTATTATGTTACTTGGTAACTATTACTGTTCATATTTTTCTTATCATATTTTGAATGGCCATTTCTTCCATTTTTGTGCTATTTATGAAAATGTTAATTATCCCACGAAATTGGATTTGTTCCTTTAGTCAGTAAGTGGCAGATAATTATATATTTAATATTACCCAAATCTTGAAACTTCATTACCAAAACTTATGCTTAAGGACATATAATTGTTTTCTCTCTATAAAATACATCTGTGTTCTGATTATTACTTTCTTCATAAAAGTTTACTCGGACTTGCTGTAATGTTATCTTACAAATCCTTTGCACTGATGAGGTGTTCTATCTTTCTTTATTGTGATTTAACTTTGGCGAGAGAGTCTCTGTGCAGTGTTGGAGGAGAACAGATGTAAGAAACCAAGTCTCCAACTTGCTTCCATGTTAAATGATGTGATATCTGTATTGTGAGCTGACTATGGGCAAATATGTTTATATCTAGAATGTCAACATACATAATGCATCAGTATGGGAAGAAATATATAACCAGTCAATCTTAAAAGCAGTATATTTTACAATGTCTGTTGCTTCAAACATGCTGACAGACACAGCTGGTGATTCACAGCTATCTCAAATATTACAAAATTTATTCACTGATTGTGAATTCTTTGACATTAACTATACTAGGTACAAACACACCATCTGCTACTGTGTCAGATTTCCTGCTTAGCATGAGTGGTCACCTTAACCACTTCGGCTATCCGTGCATGCTTGTCACATTGTCTATAAAAATGCAACATGGCATAACAGTTAACAGCAAATACTCACCTTCATTTCTTGATGATCTCTTATGCTGCTGTGGCAGTAAAATAATTTGTGAGTGTCGGCTTTACTATAATTTGCTGCAACTTGCTGAGTTCTTGACAGTGCAGCTTATGATTTAGTAGTGCCAAAATACATTTCAAGGAATGCAGGTTGACACAATATTTCAGAATAATTCAGAATTATATGTTTATTGCATGATATGGTTACGAAACTGCAAGAAAAATGGCTCACAAAAACCATTGGAAAACTGGGATCCTGACGACTGATTCACCACTGCTTATATATTGCGTTAACAGTCACTACGTATGTCATCCATTATTACAAACAGAAAATTGGTGGATCACAATTGAAAATTTGCTGGTGTATACTTTATGTTGCAACGTGTTATTTCACTCCTCTCAAATTGCAACATAAAGTTTTACATGTCTTTCAGCTGTTAGTATTCAAATTTGTACAATCAGTTCATCAACACTGTAATTTACAAAGTTGGTTACATCAAGAAGATTATTAATTGGAAAATTTTCCTAACATGTACATGTGTTTTTATATAAATACTAATGAAAAGCTAGATTCACTTCTCGTAAAAAGAATTCTGGAATCACAAAATGAGAAGTTTTTATTTTTTATGTGTAACTAATGATCAATAACAGTCAAACAAGAGCAGAGATGTAGTGAAATTAATGACAGTATAATAAACAATGCTAAAAAATTTATATAAGCGCACAAATGTGGCACCCTGACACCTGAGCACAACACTTTATGTCATACTATCCTAATTATGACATATTGGTATGTTTCATCTACAGAATCGCAAATATTATCAACTGCAACTGACATGAACACACAAAAAGTAGTATATTAAAGCTACTTTGAATCTATTATTAGGTACACTATTTTTCTTTTTCGGGACAACTCAACAAACATAATGTGGGTACTAAAAATAGAGAAAAAAATCATTCTAAATATGTGCACTGCAAATCATAAAGAACCATGTCAACCATTATGTAAAAAACTTAAAATATTAACTCTGCCATCCTTACATATATGAGTTTATTATACTTTTGTATGCCAGACATGAATTATTTGAGGGAAACAACTTCGTCCATTCACATGATATTAGAAACAAATAAAATTTTATGCTTCCCACCCACCTCCTCGGACTATATGCCAGGGACCTCAATACATGGGAATGAAAATTTGTAATAAATTAAAAGGGAACAGGTTGATGCAGGTGAATTTAGGTTCACTTAAAATAAAGCTGGATGAGGTACTGACACAAGTTTATTACTCAGTGGATGACTTTATGTAGGACAAACAGGTGTTGAGTGGTACTTAAGTAAATAAATTAGTGAAATCAAAGTGAAGTAGAAATTAGAATATAAATGAAAAAATTGGTTTAGTTTAGAGAGTTACATACTGGTATTCAGCGGGCAGAACAGCAGAACAGAAGAGACAATGACCGTGAAGTCAGCAAGTTCCACATAAGCGGGCACGGTCGATTCAGCCGTCAGGGCATCGCCCGACCGGCTCACGTGTTTCTCAGTTGTCGCATGTGAGCAAAGGCCCTTGCCTACATCCCAAGAGCCAATGACCGACGTTAAGAAGATTCTTCGAGAAGCTTTTCAACATGACAGAAGAGGCAATGACCGGCTCACGTGTTTCTCAGTTGTCGCATGTGAGCAAAGGCCCTCGCCTACATTCCAAGAGCCAATGACCGACGTTAAGAAGATTCTTCGAGAATCTTTTCAACGTGACAGAAGAGGCAATGGCCGTGAAGTCGTTCACCTCCAGTAAACTGAAGTGAATAAATACGCGAGACGCAGTGGGCCCGGGAGATGAAGACGAGAGGAAGACGAAGGCGAAGACGGAGACGAAGACGGAGACGAGTGACGAAGAAGACGAAGAAGTGAAGAAGCGTAGCAGTTGTTTTAAGTCAGTTTCGATGCTGAAGACCGTCATGCAAGAAGAGACTACATCATGCACAGATGCACCAAGTCCACCGCTGTAATGGAATAGCAAGCGGCAGCCTCAGCGCCAGAAGACAGAAGTTAAAAGGTATTTGAAGTCTGATATTACGCACCCGGGTGACTCGTGAGGACGGGAAGGAGACGGCCTCACATCAGCAGTCACCTGTGAGCTGGGATGAAGATCTGACAGCCGAAGACTGGCAAGCAGGAGTCCGTGGTTTGAGTCGGGGACACTGGCCTTCCCTCGCCGCGCCGCTCCGCTGGCCAACGCACAACACACGCGGCCGCTTAGAGAAGAGAAACACTGGGACGCCACATTCAAGGTATCACCATCCAATGCACGACGTCGCTCGCAATAATTAAACGGACCATCTCGCGCTGCGCGTCTCCGGTCAGCTGGGCGAGACGGCGACACGAGATACACACCGCTACGCGTAATCAGACGCCGCCGCCGCCGCTGCCGCAGCAGAAGGCTACGCAAACGACACGGCTGCCGCTCTCCGAACCAGAACGTCCCAGTAAGATACAGTTGTACGAAACTTCCAATAAAAGTTATCTTATGTAAAAATGCTGTTTCATTCTACCTCATACCCGAGCCAAGGAAGAACCCACCCTGCCCACATGTTGTTAAGAGAGAAAAATTAATTTATCTAATATTTTCACCCTGACAGAATGCTTTAGAATGCTCATCCTGACAATTGACAGCATCAAAAGAGAAAACCCAGTTACATTTAGTAGCAGAATTGTTACATTAAGTACCACAACTGTTACATTTGGTGTCAGAGAAAAACCCTTGGCTCAATATGAGGTGTGAATGACAGTCACTGAAGATCCACATTTAGTATTGTTTAATGTGTGAAAGGATAGAGGTTTGCATAGCAGTCGTAATATTTTCTTTATTTATAAGTGTATTATCTCTCATAATTTTAAGAGTTTGTCGAAAATATTTAAACATCTTTTTCATTCAGTGTAGTAAGATTGTGTAACTAACAGTTTGTAAAATGATAACACGAAATCGTACAAAGTCAGAGTCAGCACCACAAGCGGTTTCTACTGAGAAAGCTATTCAGATCTTAGTTAGTCAGATAGCACAGCTTAAAAATGATAATAATGCATTATTTAAACAGTTCTGTGAGGTTAGGGAAACCAGTTCAATCCCTCCCACCCTAGATTCCTCAGCAGCAGCCTTGGTAACTCCTTTTTCAGGTAAACCTGGCGAGGACATAACAGCGTTTTTTGATGATTTAGTAGCAGCTGCAAAGTTAGGATCATGGTCAGATGAACAACTCTTACAAATGACAAAGTTAAGATTGCTAGAAGAGGCTAAAGCACACGTATTATACAATGAAGAATTACGGAATGCTCCAACATTTGAGGAATTGAAGAAAGGATTGCTTAAACGTTTTCAAAAACAGAACAGCTGTAGATTTTATAGGGAACAGTTAAACATTATCACTCAGAGGCAAAACGAGTTGTTAGAAAGCTTTGCAGATAGGATCAGAAAAGTTAATATTAACACCTATCAGTTGACAACTAGTGATGAAGCAAATAAAGTTATTTTACAAGAGGCAGAAAATAGAGCTCTGGATACATTTTTACGTGGGTTACCTCCTGAAAGGTCCCGTCGTGTCAGGGCAGAGTTTCCTAAAAATTTAGCGGAAGCTGTATCTGTGGCGACGGCTTTCGAAGATATAGACATTGCCACCAGATACAAGGAGAAGCGAAATGTATTTTCAGCAGGAGTACGATGTTTTAGGTGCGATCGACAGGGACATATAGCAAAAAACTGCAGACAACCTCAATGCACTATTTGTCAAAGAATAGGTCACACATTCAAGGAATGCAGGTCTAAGAAAGTTTTTGGAAATAGAAATCAGTTAAACTCAAACGGGAATGTCGGAACCGCCGCCAGGCGTTCCCAATAAAATTTCATGCCATTAAGGCGAATGTGAAGGCGGAATGCTGGTTATCTGCTACCATACAGGATAAAGAGGCAAGGATACTGGTGGATACAGGCGCAAACGTATCAATAGTGAGTAATGAATGTATTGGAGAAAAGAAATATGATCCTCCAAGGTATAGATTGAGTGGGGTAGGAGGAGGTACAGTGAAGTCATTAGGATGTACATCACTGATATTCTATATTCACGGTGTACAATTTCAGGAAGATGTAGAAGTAGTAACAAAGGTAACTGACGGGTACGACGCGATCCTAGGGTTGGATTTCCTGAATAAACATCACGCTAAAATCGACCTCAGACAGCAAACTGTAGAACTTAGCGGAATAGTGTTTCGGCTAGGTGACACCACTGCAAAGGGCCCGCTGCCACAAGATTTCCCCAACCGGAAGGCGAAATCAACTATACTGCGTGCAACGTCCTTGAAGGTTGATCCGTGGGATCAGATTCCATCTGGCTCAGGAAAACTTTTCTGGATGACCGTTGACCCCGAGGTCCCTATAGATACAATATGTCTAATAGAGCCACTAGAGGAAAATGAGGAATTAGATGTATCACATTGTTTTGTATGTAGAAGTGTTGTACGGGTTCAAGACGTTGAGGGAGAAAGAAAAGTACCGGTATATACTGACAATTTCGGAGTGGAGGACAAAGAGTTGCATAAGGGAATATTAGTAGCTATAGTCAGTACTTTTGAAGAAGAAGATTTTATTTGGTCAGATATTAATGATGGTCAGAAACCAGACGCCTATAAAACCGCATTATGCCAGAAGATTGAGCATTTGCAAGGGAGGGATAGAGACGCGATAGAAGCAGTTTTAGTTGAGTTCCAAGATTTATTTGATGCAGAAGGTCCACTGCCAGCAACAGATATCACACAGCATAGGATCCCAACAGGAAATAGCCCCCCAGTTTATAGGAAGCCTTATAGAGTTCCGCATCACTTACAGCCAGTACTGGATGAATTTTTAGAACAGCACCTAAAAGATGGAATTATAGAATATTCTGATTCGCCTTATAATTCAAATATCGTAATTATTCCAAAGAAGTCTCCCGATGGTACGAAACGATATAGATTTTGTTGTGACTACAGACACCTTAACAAACAAACTATCTCCGATGTTTATCCTCTTCCAAACATTACAGATATCATTGACGGTTTAGGTAACAGTAAATACTTTTCAACAATCGATCTACGTAGTGGATATCATCAACTGGAAGTTGCACCTGAAGATAGGCATAAAACAGCATTTTCTACCCCTGGATGCCACTGGCAATTTAAAAGAATGCCTTTCGGTTTGAAAAATGCACCAGCAACTTTTCAAAGACTACTCGATGGAGTATTGCGAGGACTCAAAACTCAACAATGTTGTGTATATCTAGACGATATTATTGTATTCTCCAAAGACATTAATGAACATGCTGTGCGTCTTCGTAACGTTTTCCAGAGGCTTAGAAAAGCTAAATTAACATTAAATATGGAAAAATGTAGTTTTGCATTGACAGAGGTTACATACCTAGGGCATGTCATTAGTGAAAAAGGAATTAGAACAGATCCTCAATTAATTTCGGCAGTTAAGGACTTCCCAACACCACAACGCGTTAAAGAAGTACAAAGTTTCATTGGTCTCGCATCGTATTACCGAAAATATGTTCAAAATTTTGCTGAAATTGCCCGACCCTTAACCCAATTATTGAAAAAGGGTGCAAAATTTCATTGGTCTGAAGATTGTGAATCAGCATTTCAAACCCTTAAAGATAAGTTAACACACAGTCCAGTATTAGCCTACCCAGATTATAATAAAGAATTTATTTTATCCTGTGACGCAAGTGGTCATTCAGTAGGAGTTGTTTTGAGTCAGAATAGTAATGGCGCGGAACACCCCATAGCCTACGCTTCGAGACAACTAACAACGATAGAAAGAAATTATTCCAGAACGGAGAAAGAATTGTTAAGTGTTATTTATGGTATCAAATACTTTAAATGCTACTTGTATGATAGGAAATTCAAGGTTATTACAGACCACGCAGCTTTAAAATGGTTGCTTGGATTAAAGGATCCATCTAGTCGTCTCACGCGTTGGGCCCTATGTCTTTCCGAAATAGATTTCGAAGTTATCCATAAACCAGGCAAAAAACACACGAATGCAGATTGCCTAAGTCGGAAAATAGCACTTTTGGAAGCAACAGGCCGAGATACTGAGGATTGGAGAAAGGCACAAGATGAGAATACAGAATGCAAAAAATACGCAACTCAAAAACAATTTTGCTTTGAAGATGGTGTATTATGCCGTAAAACAAAACTTGGACCGCGAATTGTTGTTCCCCAACATCTTAGACAAGAAATAATGGCAGAGGCCCACGATCATATCCTTGCAGGACACGGTGGACAACGGACAACCGAAAGACGTGTAGCAGAGCGATGTTGGTGGCAAACCAGAAAGCAGGATGTTGCGCAGTACGTTCGCAATTGCATTGCGTGCGCACAACGAGCTGAACTTTCTCATTCAAAAATACCCTTACAGAGGCTCCCTGAGGCTTCATGTCCATTTCAAATCTGTGGACTGGATCTCTACGGGCCATTTCATAAAACACCTGCTGGTAATAAGTATGTACTTACAATTATAGATCACTTTTCACGCTATCTAGCTATGGTGAGTCTCCCAGATCAGCAAGCAAATACAGTTGCCCAAGCTTTAGTTAACAACTGGATACTTAAATTTGGCGTACCTGAAGCTATTATCACAGATCAGAGATCTAATTTTATGTCTGAACTAATGAAACAGCTATGCCACTTACTAAAAATACGCAAATTACACACAACTCCGTTACACCCTCAGTGCAACGGACGCACAGAAAGAGTTCATCAGACAATTGGCAAGATGCTTAGTTATTATATTAACGAACAACATTCTAATTGGGATACGTATTTACCAATAATCGTGTCGGTATACAACGCCAAAACGCATGAAGCAACTGGCATGTCACCTTATGAAGTGGTCTATGGGAGAAAAATGCCGTCCCCTTTTGATGTAATCAGGCAGAAAAACGGAAAACTCGGAGAAACAGTAAGAGATTTCAGTCGAATGATGAAAGATGTATGGAAAAAGGTTCAAAAATCTAATACAAAGGCTTTGGAACGACAGGAAAGGTTAGGTAATGCCCAAGCTAAATATCCAAATTACAAAATCGGTCAGTGGGTGATGCTTTCATCTCCATATGTTGCGAAAGGAAAAACGAAGAAATTTGTAACAAACTACAGAGGTCCTTATCAAATTATTGAGATCACGTCACCAGTCAACATTAAATTGCAACTGCCCACCCGAACTACTGTTGTGCATGTAAGTCGTTTAAAACCTTTTAAGGGCGCTCCAGATGTAATTCCTTCAACAATAGTGTCTGCTTTTCCAAAGGGTGGAGGAAGAACCCGAAAAGGAAAAAGAGTGGCCACGCCAGCACAACATACAGACATGGTACCATATAATCTTCGACCAAGAGTGCGAATGTCCTAGTTGAATCTTAGTAGACTGTGGATAGTATACAAATGTAGATAATTAATAAATGATAATGGTTTATTTTTTAAGAAAAAAAAGGTTGAACGTAGATTGATGTAGATCTTGTAGTTAACAATGTATTTCCTCTTTTCTTTATTTTTGTTTTTACTAGGTTCGTAGGTCCATAACCATGTTGTTTGCTTTTTTCAGAAAACGCCATGCAAAGCATTGCCTACACAAAACCTGTCCTACGTCAATGATTCCCTTGACAGTTCCCTTCTGAAGTCATTAGATACGTTCATAAACTCACAGCAAGGCAAAATTGATGCCAATGTTACGATGCAACATGCCTTAAAATTAAAAAGTGAACACAAAACTGAAATTATAATGCTAGGAACGGGTATATCTGGAACCTTTGTGTTGGTGTTTCTGCTTTGTACAGTTTTCTTTTTTTTTAAGACGAAAAAATAAGCCAAATAATAATATACCACTTCATCAAATCCCTGTTAATTGGATACCACACTCTTAACTGGTGTACTTCAGTGGTTACTTGTGAGCATTAGTGTATTAATTTTGTTTATGCACTTCAGTCTTTAACAGTCTCATGTTAAAGTAAACAATACTGTAGAATAGATATTCTTGCATTAATATAGGGTAAATTAAACAGGTGTTGCTATGTAATTTTCTAAGTGAAAAATCTATTTTTGTTTATTCATTCTCATCAAGATTTGTTACACTTATTATAACCATTTATGTGTGAACTGTATGATTAATGAGCACACAGTGCTTTGGTAAAGTGATAAAGTATTTTCAACATACTTAATGTGAAGCGTGTGTAATCTTCTAAGTCGAGAGTTTTCATTGCTTGAGTTAGTACTTTTGCCGTGTGAAGAGTGGAGGAATGTTGAGTGGTAAATTCGAGGGTGAATTTCTTCGAAGGGTGGAGGAATGTTGAATGGCACTTAAGTAAATAAATTAGTGAAATCAAAGTGAAGTAGAAATTAGAATATAAATGAAAAACTTGGTTTAGTTTAGAGAGTTACATACTGGCATTCAGCGGGCAGAACAGCAGAACAGAAGAGACAATGACCGTGAAGTCAGCAAGTTCCACATAAGCGGGCGCTGTCGATTCAGCCGTCAGGGCATCGCCCGACCGGCTCACGTGTTTCTCAGTTGTCGCATGTGAGCAAAGGCCCTTGCCTACATCCCAAGAGCCAATGACCGACGTTAAGAAGATTCTTCGAGAAGCTTTTCAACGTGACAGAAGAGGCAAAGGCCGTGAAGTCGTTCACCTCCAGTAAACTGAAGTGAATAAATACGCGAGATGCAGTGGGCCCGGGAGATGAAGACGAGAGGAAGACGGAGACGAAGACGGAGACGAGCGACGAAGAAGACGAAGAAGTGAAGAAGCGTAGCAGTTGTTTTAAGTCAGTTTCGATGCTGAAGACCGTCATGCAAGAAGAGACTACATCATGCACAGACGCACCAAGTCCGCCGCTGTAATGGAATAGCAAGCAGCAGCCTCAGCGCCAGAAGACAGAAGTTAAAAGGTATTTGAAGTCTGATTTTATGCACCCGGGTGACTCGTGAGGACGGGAAGGAGACGGCCTCACATCAGCAGTGATGCACGACGTCGCTCGCAATAATTAAACGGACCACCTCGCGCTGCGCATCTCTGGTCAGCTGGGCGAGACGGCGACACGAGATACACACCGCTACGCGTAATCAGACGCCACCGCCGCCGCCGCCGCTGCCGCAGTAGAAGGCTACGCAAACGACACGGCTGCCGCTCTCCGAACCAGAACGTCCCAGTAAGATACAGTTGTACGAAACTTCCAATAAAAGTTATCTTATGTAAAAATGCTGTTTCATTCTACCTCATACCCGAGCCAAGGAAGAACCCACCCTGCCCACATGTTGTTAAGAGAGAAAAATTAATTTATCTAATATTTTCACCCTGACAGAATGCTTTAGAATGCTCATCCTGACAATTGACAGCATCAAAAGAGAAAACCCAGTTACATTTAGTAGCAGAATTGTTACATTAAGTAGCACAATTGTTACACAGGAAATTTAAGCTGGATACAATATGGTACATATTCCAAGAAAAATCCTTATAGTGTTATTATTTACTGTAGTGCAATTATTTATTAATGTAAAAATCACTGTAACTGTATTATATATTTTTGACATGTGTCCTGTATACAAACCAAATGGGTTATGAATGTATATTATAAGATGAGATGAATAAAACACAATTCACAACATTTTGGATTATTATCATTATCATTGTTGGCTTGCCTAAGCACACATTAAAAATTTTATTTTATAAAGTCTGTTCCTTCAGACACCTCAGAAGAGGTTATGGCAACTGGTTGCAATATGTGGAAAATCCACATTCATGTCCCAGTCTGGCATGAATTTTCATGTGATGCAAATAGATAGCATGTCCACACCTAATACAGCTAATGTCAAAGAATTTGCTATCAGGGAGTAAAATTTGTAATACTTAAAAAAACAGTGTTTAATTTGAAAGGGATCATTTTTAACCAGTGTCATTTTTATGTAAATGAAGAGAATCATATTATTGACAGAGTTGAGTTGAAGAAAATACTACGATGATCCATTGCTAAGAATCTATCTTTTTTTTGTAAACCTGATAAGATCTATGAATGAATCATTCTCAAAATTTTACTGGACAATGAGCCAAGCAACATTATCTACAAAAAATCAATATGAGTATATTTACTGACTGTTAATCACTGCTACAATATATTTGGCAATAGCATATCTATGATTCTGTTTTTCTGCTTAAGACATTATACATATAAATGTTAGCTGATGCTGACAAAAATGTCAGGAACACAGTTCTCTGTATTTTATTACCTGCATGATTACTGAACAGAGGGAACAGGGTTATTAGAACACTCATGCATTTGAACTGAAATGGGCCATCCATTCAAAATATTTTTACCAAATATTTGCAGCTATTTGAATAATGAAAGTGATATAGACAAGTATTTATTTATAGATATGAATTTATTTATTATATATTACGTATTTTAAGTGAAGTATAATAAAACTGTAAATATTTCAATTCTCTGGGACAGGAACCTTGTGTCTTGCATACAGTAGTATGTCACATGACCAAGGCTGTAAGTAAGCAGAGCAGGCAGAGCGCGTCTCAGGGCTCATTTGCTGGTGTTGTTTCTCTTAAGTTGCCTCCTTGTCATTTGTGGTAAGATTAATGAGATTATGGGTGGTCAGAGTGCTGCACATGCTTACAGTGCCCAATATTTGCATATTTCAGAATTTGTGTAAATTTCAGTTATCACACAGAGCTTTTAAGGGCACTGTGTGTGAATGGTAATACGTATTTCTATTAGTTACAGTCTTTGATAATGTTATATTTCCAAGCATGGACGGGATTTTCCATGTGTCACTAGTGATTAATATAGTGACTTGTACATAATGGATGAAACATTTCCTATCACTCTGCTTACTTCTTAACATCTGTTAAATAGATTTCTTTAGTCAGTTCACTTGTAATGATCACTGCAAGTTAATATTTAATTCAGTGCATTTGCCAACATTATTTATCCCTTGGGATATTTTTTCCTTTGACATTATTTCATTCTTTATCAGTGTAATTTATGTAATTGCTTGAAAATCAAGTTTTTTTTATTTGTCTAACTATTCTGCACACCATCTGAATTTTGTGTTATTTGGGCCAACAGGCAACAGCATGGAATCGAACCCCCTACTGCTTAATGAGACAGATAAATATCTGAGTTGCATAATTTCCCAGCTAGGGGAGGCTATTAGATCTGCACTCAGTTTTAGCACACCACATAAACATAAATCTAAAGGCAACTCCCACCCCGGTTACCATCATAAGCAGGGATAAATTCCAGGATGAACTGATGAAAATATTTGACACCAATCAGCAGAAGGTCTCCTTACTGGAAGAACAATTGAAAAACAGGTCCATCATGGAGAAATGATACATTCGTACATACAGAATGTTTTGTTCCTATACCACATTGTGAATTCAGATTTAACAGAAACTCATAAAGTATTGTATTTGATTAAAAGACTTGCAGAAGACATTTACCAATGCTCTTCTGGTAAGGGCTGTCACAACACCTAGAGAATCCATCAAGTGGTACCAGTATATCAAGAAATAGCAACAGAAAAAATCAGTAGAAATATGACTGACTCCTGAATGTGATCCCTACGGCAGCTCTGAAAGACCACAAAAACCTCACTGTTCTCTGATTCCAGGTAGTGAGAGAAGAGATACAGCATTTTATGAAAACCAGAACTGCAGAACAAGTAATCAAGAGCAAGTAAGCAAGGTGATAACAGCCACAAATGTTTACTGATAGTGTCAGGAGGTAATGGAAAATGTTGAAAAAATGGTGTGTCAATCTTTATCACCAACCTGTCCCCTGCTGAACACACCATGAAGAATGGATTCAGCCAACTCGCCCTTATGGCAGAGCCAGCAAACAACAACCCAGGATTTGACCAATGCAGGTACAACCAACTCATACAGCAAGTATAATGTCCATAGAACAGACATTTGGAAAATAGAGGACAATATGCTGGACACCCTGGACACATTGTATGCTGCTGCAGAGAAAGGACACAAGTTTTCAATGACTGATATGCCACCAGACATCAAACATTACAACAGTTCTATTCACATCAGTCAACTACATATGATTACAATCAGCCTGTGGGACAAATCCCATGGTATACCATAGACGAATTTGCTCCCAAACACACAATAGCTGTTCCCCAATGTACAGAGGTATCAGCTGCACCCATCACCACAGACATTAGGTAATCCATGTGAGGCCACCTTCTATGGAGAGGAGGCTGTCAAATGCAAATCCTACATGGACAACAGCCTCCAAGAGGTCAGAAAATCTCATTGATGTCATTAGACCAAAGTGTCTGGGCACTAGTCGACTCAGGACATTATTTTTCTGTAATGTCGGATTCTTATCATCATCATCCAAGGAAGACAATTTTTTACGATAAAAAATGATTGTGCTGAAAGTTGAAAATGGGAAATATGTGTAGTCAACAGGAACATGTATTGCAAGAATAGTTAACAACAACAGAACACCACCCACTGAACTTTCCACTTAAATGGCATGTAGTCATAACGTCATTCTCAAATGGGAGATCTTGCAGGCATCAGTAATAGACTGTGGAAGATCATCCCAGACTGATGAAGTTGTTGCAACATACACATATAACAAAGATGGCTCTGGGCAGTTGTTTGCCACTGGAGATGTTATTATACCACCATATCAATGACATGAATTGCAGTCATAAATCAAGATGTTCACTTAGGCTATGCAAGGAGCTATTCAGGCTCACAGAAGAAATCTACATACTAGCTACTATCATAAGCATTGAAGATGGTGAAGGAGAAAAAAAGGAGAATTTTGGATCATTAACTGTCACATGTACCCACGACTCATCCCAAAGGGTTTGTGCACAGGGACAATCGAACCAGTCCAGGAAGGGCAGCTTAATGACATCAATGAAAAATCATCCTCTGCTACAACTACAGGCATTGCAGAGGAGTAAGCTACTATAGAACTGGCAGTACCATCTGGCCTGACCAAGAAACAACATCAATCAGTCACAACTATTCTGTATCAATTTTCAGATGGTTTCAAATCAGGAGTGGAGGAAATACAGTCCAAGCGGCCCATATCAACACTGAGGATCATCCACCAAGTACCCAGTGCTCAGGTAAGTGTTGCTGGCTGAATGTTGGATAATCCATAAGTAAGTGGAGAAGATGCTGCAAGATGATATCATTGAACCTTCAGAGAGTCCTTCATCCTCTCCTGTGGTCCTTCTGAAGAAGAAGGGCAGCAAATGGAAAACATCATGGAAAAAGATTTCTACCCATTGTCATGCACTGATGAAACCCTACACTACTTGAAAGAAGTACAGTATTTTTCAGCTATGGACACGCTAACAAGGTACTGGCAAATCCAGGTTGATGAGGCTGACTGGAAAATGACTGCCTCCTTAACTCTTGATGGCCTCAGTTAGTTTATAGCTATGCTGTTTGGACTGTTTAATACTCCAGCCACCTTTGAACATATGATAGACAACCGGCTTCAACATTTTAAATGTGCGAGACATCTGGATGACATTGTCTGTTTTTAAGACACCTGAAGAACATCAGAGCTGCCTGGCAGCAGTTTTGAAGCGTGTTCAGACAGCAGGTCTATGCCTCAATCCAAAAATGTGCCTCCTCACTGCTCAAGAAATAAAAATCGTAGGGCACCTAGTGTATGGTGAGAAGAGTCCATCCCAATCCAAACAAATTAAGACCAGTCACAGATTTTGTGACCACTCAGCATGCTCATGATGTGAGAAAGTGCTTTGGAATTGCTCACACTAAAAGTGACTCATATGGGACTTCTGTACCAAGGTACATCCCTTGCAAAAACTATAGCACAGAGATATCAAATTTTCCTGGAAAAAGATGTAAGAAGGATCTTCCCTTGTTCTTAAGGACGCACCAACATCTTCTCCAGTTCTAGGATTGTATGACAAGAAAGCTGAAGCAAAACTTCGTACCAATGCTAGCAGTTACGGGATCAATGCAGTTCTATTGCAAATTCAGGAAGGTGCTGAAAAGGTAATAGCTTATGCTTCCAGAGAACCCTACTATAACAAGGTCAAGATAAACAATGACACACAACCAGCAAAGAGTGCTTGTAGTGTTTTTGATCATCAACAACTTCCAGGCAGGTTTAATTAAAAAACCAATCACTTTTGTGGTGGATCACGACTCTTTATGCTGGCTGACTAGCCTGAAGAATTCATTAGGTCAACTGGTAAGAGAGCTTTGAGGTGTCAGGTGTATGATGTCAGTGTGGTATACAAAAGCAGACACAAAGATGTCAACTGCCTTCCAAGGAATCCTTTGACAGAACACAACAGTGTGAATAAAATCTGAGTCATCACTGCAATAAATGAACTTGCTGCTGAACAGAGGGAAGATCCAGCACTGCTGAAAACCATAGAATACTTGAAGGAACTGCTCAGTCCATAATTCCAATTAATAAACAGCATTTTTTTTAAGAGGAACTATGATACAGTGGGGTGAAAATGGTCATTTGTCATCCCAGGTAATCTACGACCAGTTGTCTTGGAATATTTTTCATGATGCTCCAACATTCGGTCACTTGGACTTCACGAAGACTCTAGACAGAATCAGATGCATATATGAGATGCAAGCCTCTACAGACTGAAGACACTACATGAACCACTGTAATGAACATTGATGGCAAAAACAAAAACCATAATTACCTCTGGGACATCTGATACCAGACACACCTGCCGTAGCACCATTCCATTATATCAAAATCAAACTCTTGTGGATGTTGTAGTGGTTCCACTGCTTTTATTTCTTCATTTGTTGTCCTCAGTGCCAACATACTGGCTGAAATATGGGGTTGTAATTTGGACACTGACTACTGTAAATATTGTAGCCGACAAATGCACAGTTGTGTTTCACTGTCTTTTACTTTCACTTTTCACAACCCCCCATATGGTCAATGCACTATTGTTTAACTTTCCATAAGCCTCATTAAAAGTTTGCACGTGAACCTCCACATACTGCTACATTAGTTTCCCATTGAACATCTATAAGAGTAAAACCTAACCACAAAGTTCACAGATCTTGAAGAATAATCAGGTATGTATGGGGCAGACACTGTCACTGCTTTTACACCCAGCCTAATTGTTTAACACTTATTTCACAGTTAATTTGAATCATTGTTGTTGTACTAACCAGCACAGGTTACTCGTCTGAAACTTGGCCGTGGTCTGACTGTCTCATGACCAAAAATCGGGCCTTTACTTTTCATCACAATAATAGGTGCTGAAACTACACATTGTTTAAAGTTAAATTTAACTCATTAACTTAACTGAATACATTGAAAAATTCTGTCTTTTTAACACTTTCTTCTACTGAAAGGGTTAGCCCGAATTATTTGTTTAAATGATGAAATTAACATACATCATTATGTAAACAATGCATTTGACAAAACTGTTAATTACTTTGGCATTAATTAAAGTCTGGCTTTGCAAACATGTTTTTGAATATAGCCAAATAAATACTTTAAGAATATCATTAGTTGTTCCTCCAAATGTTTATAACTAGTACAGAATTTATATTTGTTTATACATCAACAATAAAATTTAAGTCACGAACCAATTACTGATTTCACACTATAATAAAAGATACTAACTAGGAATAGTCCAAATAAATTAGAAAATCAATTACATTCATAAAACTAAGCACCAAATTAGATCTGGTGTTGTATTCTTTAAAACTGAGGGCCAAACTTTCTCTTTTATGAAAATGCAGATTATACTCACGTACACTAATGGTAATTAATTAAATGTGAAAAAACGAATTTAAGGAGGCAGATGGAAAAATATGAGGGCAATTTAAATTATCCAAGCTTGCTTCATCACATCATCCCCTCATTGGATTGACCAGATAGATATAGATAGATATTGCAAATAGCTAACTGGACAATTCAATGACCACAAGTGATGCCAGAAACTGTGTTTAAAATCTACACACAAAAAAGTATCACATAAGAAATTTTACCAAAAACTACAGTACATATATTTTTTTTCAAATTTTTACTTATGTGAACTGGCCATATGAAAATCCCCATACAAAATAATTAAATACAGATCACAAAATATCTACAAGTTACACTCTTAACAAAATTTATGTACATTCATCATAAGTGATGTCCTTTTCGGCCTAAACAAGGATTATCTTTTAAAACACATATAATCTGATACAAGTCCTGTCTTGCTTAAGAAAAATTTAATCCCCATGGGTAGTGAAGGAGTTAAATTACCCTGCAAATTGCAGTTCATGTTAAGACAAAAAATTTCACTTGCTCAATGTTTAGTATCTTTTGCAAACACTTTCACACTTTTAATTAGCTTTAACAAACTTTCTCGCCAAGCTGTCCATGCCTTCAACAGGTCCAAGTGGCAGTTAGTAAGGAAATGCACTGCAATCAGCTCCCTTGGAGGTGGTTTTCCTCTGCCACAGTACATGAAAAATCAAACAAAATACCCTACTTTAGTACACTTACTTTTACATCTAGCTAAGTCTAAGAAAATTGTTTAGCACTAAAAATTATAGTCATTACTTCATAAATATCTATACTACATATTTTTCATAACATTACAATAATTAGCACTAAAATTGACTATAGTAAGAAAGGTGGTGGCCAGAAAAAATTTTAATTCAAGTGCACATTACACTACAAAGCATTACTCTTAAGTCATAACTTTCTGAAACTTGTTAAACTTGAAAGATTTTTATTTCTTTCCCATTTGGCAAATAGCAAACATTCAAGATATGCAGTAGCATAGATTTACTAACCATTACTTTATGACAAAAGAATAGAGTCACCATCACATAGCTTAATTACTATTCAAATTAAAATTAAGGGGATGGAAGTTGTACCAAATCATTGCCCTATTTCTCCACTCTGAGTACTACTCTCATTGAAACAGTAAATTAAATCCTCACAACATCACAAAATGTCACCAAGTAGTTGACCTGTCAGAATATTTACATCAGTCTAGCACCACAGTTCTCAGTTAATCACCATTAATCACCAAAATTACTTTCCTTCATTCCACTATCTACATCTACATCTACATTTATACTCCGCAAGCCACCCAACACTGTGTGGCAGAGGGCACTTTACGTGCCACTCTCATTACCTCCCTTTCCTGTTCCAGTCATGTATGGTTCACGGGAAGAACGACTGCCGGATAGCCTCTGTGCGTGCTCGAATCTCTCTAAATTTACATTCGTGATCTCCTCAGGAGGTACAAGTAGGGGGAAGAAATATATTCCATACCTCATCCAGAAACGCACCCTCTCGAAACCTGGACAGCAAGCTACACTGCGATGTAGAGCGCCTCTCTTGCAGAGTCTGCCACTTGAGTTTGCTAAACATCTCCGTAACGCTATCACGCTTACCAAATAACCCTGTGACGAAACACGCCACTCTTCTTTCAATCTTCCCTATCTCCTTTGTCAACCCGACCTGGTATAGATCCCACACTGACGAGCAATACTCAAGTACAGGTCGAACGAGTGTTTTCTAAGCCACCTCCTTTGTCGATGGACTACATTTTCTAAGGACTCTCCCAATGAATCTCAACCTGGTAGCCGCCTTACCAACAACTAATTTTATATGATCATTCCACTTCAAATCATTCTGTACGCATACTCCCAGATGTTACAGAAGTAACTGCTACCAGTGTTTGTTCTGCTATCATATAATCATCCAATAAAGGATCCTTCTTTCTATGTGTTCGCAATACATTACATTTGTCTATGTTAAGGGTCAGTTGCCACTCCCTGCACCAAGTGCCTATCTGCTGCAGATCTTCCTGCATTTCACTGCAATTTTCTAATGCTGCAACTTCTCTGTATACTACAGCATTATCCACGAAAAGCTGCATGGAACTTCCGACACTATCTACTAGGTCATTTATATATATTGTGAAAAGCAATGGTCCCATAACACTCCCCTGTGGCATGCCAAAGGTTACTTTAACGTCTGTAGACATCTCTCCATTGAGAACAACATGCTGTGTTCTGTTTGCTAAAAACTCTTCAATCCAGCCACACAGCTGGTCTGATATTCCGTAGGCTCTTACATTGTTTATAAGGTAACAGTGCAGAACTGTATCAAATGCCTTCCGGAAGTCAAGGAAAATGGCATCTACTTGGGAGCCTGTATCTAATATTTTCTGGGTCTCATGAACAAATAAAGCAAGTTGGGTCTCACACGATCACTGTTTTCAGAATCCATGTTGATTCCTACAGAGCAGATTCTGGGTTTCCAGAAATGACATGATACGTGAGCAAAATACATGTTCTAAAATTCTACAACAGATTGATGTCAGAGATATAAGACTACCTGTGCTCTTTTCCAATCATTTGGAACCTTCGGTTCCTCTAGAGACTTGCGGTATACAGCTGTTAGAAGGGGGGCAAGTTCTTTTGCGTACTCTGTGTAGAATCGAATTTGTATCCTGTCAGGTCCTGTGGACTTTCCTCTGTTAAGTGATTTCAGTTGCTTTTCTTCCTCTGTGAAACAGCTTTGGAAAAAGGTGTTTAGTATTTCAGCTTTACGTGTGTCATCCTCTGTTTCAATGCCATTATCATCCCAGAGTGTCTGGATATGCTGTTTTGATCTACTTACTTATTAAACGTAAGACCAAAATGTCCTAGGACTTTCTGTCAAGTCGGTACCTAGAATTTTACTTTCGAATTCACTGAACGCTTCATGCATAGCCCTCCTTACGCTAACTTTGACATTGTTCAGCTTCTGTTTGTCTGAGAGGTTCTGGCTGTGTTTAAATTTGCAGTGAAGCTCTCTTTGCTTTCGCAGTAGTTTCCTAACTTTGTTGTTGAACCACAGTGGGTTTTTCCTGTCCCTCACAGTTTTACTTGGCACGTACCTGTCTAAAACGCATTTTATGATTGCCTTGAACTTTTTCCACAAACTCTCAACATTGTCAGTGTCGGAACAGAAATTTTCATTTTGATCTGTTAGGTGGTCTGAACTCTGCCTCCTATTACTCTTGCTAGACTGATAAACCTTCCTCTCTTTTTTTATATTCCTATTTACTTCCATATTCAGGGATGCTGCAATGGCCTTATGATCACTGATTCCCTGTTCTGCGCTTACAGAGTCAAAAATTTGGGTTTTTTGTTATCAGTAGGTCCCACATGTTATCTCCACGAGTCAGTTCTCTGTTTAATTGCTCGAGGTAATTTTTGGATAGTGCACTCAGTACAATGTCACTCGATGCTCTGTCCCTACCACCCATCATAAACATCTGAGTGTCCCAGTCGATATCTGGTAAACTGAAATCTCCACCTAAGACTATAACATGTTGAGGAAATTTATGTGAAATGTATTCCAGATTTTCTCTCAGTTTTCTGCCATTAATGCTGCTGAGTCGGGAGGTCGGTAAAAGGAGCCAATTATTAACCTAGCTCAGTTGTTGAGTATAACCTCCACCCATAATAATTCACAGGAAGTATCCACTTCTATTTCACTACAGGATAAACTACTACTAACAGCGACAAACATGCCACCACCAGTTGCATGTAATCTATCCTTTTCTAAACACCACCTACATCTACATCTACATCCATACTCCGCAAGCCACCTGACGGTGTGTGGCGGAGGGTACCTTCAGTACCTCTATCGGTTCTCCCTTCTATTCCAGTCTCGTATTGTTCGTGGAAAGAAGGATTGTCGGTATGCCTCTGTGTGGGCTCTAATCTCTCTGATTTTATCCTCATAGTCTCTTCGCGAGATATACGTAGGAGGGAGCAATATACTACTTGACTCATCGGTGAAGGTATGTTCTCGAAACTTCAACAAAAGCCTGTACCGAGCTGCTGAGCGTCTCTCCTGCAGAGTCTTCCACTGGAGTTTATCTATCATCTCCATAATGCTTTCGCAATTACTAAATGATCCTGTAACAAAGCGCGCTGCTCTCCGTTGGATCTTCTCTATGTCTTGTATCAACCCTATCTGGTACGGATCCCACACTGCTGAGCAGTATTCAAGCAGTGGGCGAACAAGCGTACTGTAACCTACTTCCTTTGTTTTCGGATTGCATTTCCTTAGGATTCTTCCAATGAGTCTCAGTCTGGCATCTGCTTTACCGACGATCAACATTATATGATCATTCCATTTTAAATCACTCCTAATGCGTACTCCCAGATAATTTATGGTATTAACTGCTTCCAGTTGCTGACCTGCTATTTTGTAGCTAAATGATAAAGGATCTATCTTTCTGTGTATTCGCAGCACATTACACTTGTCTACATTGAGATTCAATTGCCATTCCCTGCACCATGCGTCAATTCGCTGCAGATCCTCCTGCATTTCAGTACAATTTTCCATTGTTACAACCTCTCGATACACCACAGCATCATCTGCAAAAAGCCTCAGTGAACTTCCGATGTCATCCACCAGGTCATTTATGTATATTGTGAATAGCAACGGTCCTATGACACTCCCCTGCGGCACACCTGAAATCACTCTTACTTCGGAAGACTTCTCTCCATTGAGAATGACATGCTGCGTCCTGTTATCTAGGAACTCCTCAATCCAATCACACAATTGGTCTGATAGTCCATATGCTCTTACTTTGTTCATTAAACGACTGTGGGGAACTGTATCCTATGGCCCTCTGAGTCTCGTGAACGAATAGCACGAGCTGGGTTTCACATGACCGTCTCTTTTGAAACCCATGCTGATTCCTACAGAGTAGATTTCTAGTCTCCAGAAAAGTCATTATACTCGAACACAATAAGTGTTCCAAAATTCTACAACTGATCGACGTTAGAGATATAGGTCTATAGTTCTGCACATCTGTTTGACGTCCCTTCTTGAAAACGGGGATGACCTGTGCCCTTTTCCAATCCTTTGGAACGCTACGCTCTTCTAGAGACCTACGGTACACTGCTGCAAGAAGGGGGGCAAGTTCCTTCGCGTACTCTGTGTAAAATTGAACTGGTATCCCATCAGGTCCAGAGGCCTTTCCTCTTTTGAGCGATTTTAATTGTTTCTCTATCCCTCTATTGTCTATTTCGATATCTACCATCTGTTCCTTTGTAAAAATTTCGGCAGAATTTATCTCTGGCTTCAGCCAGCTTTCTGTACCTATAACGATTTCAGCTTCGGTGCTTTCTGTCAGCACTTAAAGCTCCGGTACTTTACCAACGCAGCTTCGACAGTTTACAATTATAATACCGATTGCTGCTTGGTCCCCGCATGTCCTGACTTTGCCCCGCACCCTTTGCGGCTGTTGCCCTTTCTGTACTTTCCGTAAGCCATCTAACCTAAAAAACGGCCCAGTCCATGCCACACAACCCCTGCTACCCATGTAGCCACCTGCTGTGTGTAGTTGACTCCTGACCAATCCAGTGGAACCCGAAACCCCACCATCCTATGGCACAAGTCGAGGAATCTGCAGCCCACACGGTCGCAGAACTGTCTCAGCCTCTGATTCGGACCCTCCACTAGGCTCTGTACCAAAGGTCTGCAGCCAGTCCTGTCTACAATGCTGCAGATGGTGAGCTCTGCTTTCATCCTGCTAGCAAGACTGGCAGTCTTCACCAAATCAGATAGCCGCCGGAAGCCAGAGAGGATTTCCTCCAATCCATAGCAACACACATCATTGGTGCCAACATGAGTGACCACCTGCAAATGGGTGCACAATGTACCCTTCATGGCATCTGGAAGGACTCTGTCCACATCTGGAATGACTCCCCCCGGTATGCACGTGGAGTGCACATTGGTTTTCTTCCCCTCACTTGCAGCCATATCCCTAAGGGGCCCCATAACATGCTTGACATTGTAGCTCCCAACTACCAGTAAGCCCACCCTCCGTAACTGCCTGGATCTTGCAGACTAAGGGGCAACCAATGGAACAGGACAAGCAGCCGTGGTCGGCCGAAGATCAGTATTAGCTGAAACCGGTTCATCAGACAAACTGGAGAGGCCTTCTGTTCAGCCCTCCGGAATGTCTTTCGCCCCCTGCCACACCTCGAGACGACCTCCCACTCTATCATGGGTGAAGGGTCAGCCTCAGTGTGGGCAGTATCCCGGGCAGCCACAGTCGTAGTCTGATCGGGGTATGCGTGGGACGGGTTGGCCGTCCCTGAGAAACCCCCGTCCGGACCCCCACAGTGATACCCATTGGCAACAGCCCCAAGCTGTGTGACCGAAGTCGACACTGCCTGAAGCTGGGAGTGAAGGGATGCCAACTCAGCCTGCATCTGAACACAGCAGTCGCAGTCCCTATCTATGCTAAATACTGTTGTGCAAAGAACATCTGAACTATCTGCAGAGCGCACAAACAATTCGACACAAAATTTAAATGGTTATTAAAATACAAGACTGCCTAGTAAATGCAGTAATGCTGCTACTTGCGCACTGCTGACACACTGCTCGGTGGCAGAAGGCTAACTGTACTGTCAGTAACACCCAAAGACTATTTGAAAGAAATAAACAAATGACAGACGACTACGTGACTTTACATGTCACAGATATTAAAATGCAAATCTGCCCCTGCTAAATATGAAACTACACAATGATGATTGCCAGATTTAACTAAACAAGTGCGCGAAGAACACTCAAACAAATTTTCAACTTGACTACTACACTTATATGAACGCTAAATAAGCCACTTGCTGCTACTTGCACACTGCTGACACACTGCTCGGTGGCAGAAGGCTAACCACTTTAAGCTCATAATTCCTCAGAACATAAATAGAAGTTTTCAGGTAACATATGGAGCCAATGATGTAGCATTATATGACTTCTACCTCGCTAAAATATTGCTCTTTATGTTAATCTCTCATTCCCAGCCGCAGTGTAATGAACTGCACTATATACAGGGTGTCCCATTCAAACCTCCCTGATTTCAAAGACCCAGAAAAAACACTGTAGATACGACAATGAAAAATGCACCACATTGTAGAGCATCTCAAAGAATTTATTTATTTATCATCAATACACCTCTACATGTGAAACATTTGTAGCATGAAGAATATCGAGTCTATATTCAGTTTCTTGCCAATTTCTTTGTAACATTTCCTCTGTTATTGTTGCAATCACATTAGTGATATGATGTCACAATGTAGGAATATCATCAACTTTGGGCACATACATGCGGTCCTTCACGAATCCCCACATGAAGAAATCAAGCGGCATAATGCTGGGTGAACGTGGTGGCCAGTCAATGGGTCCTCCGCGTCCAATCCAATGATTGGGAAATTTCCTATCCAGGAACTTGCAAACAGCCATTGACCAATGCAGTAGAGCTCCATCTTGTTAAAAATGATGTTGGATTGCAAGTCTCATAGCTGAAGGTACACAAACTGCTCCAACATGTCCAGATACACTGACCCATTCACTGTTTATTCCGCAAAGAAGAACGGTCCAACTATCCTGTTGTGCATTAGCACGCACCAGACGTTTAGTTTAGGGCTATCACGAATATGTTCAATGACAACATACAGATTTTGCGAACCCCAAATCTGAACATTATGCGTATTAAAGCTTCCTGATAGATGAAAGATTGCCTCATCTGAGAATAAACATCTTTTCAAGAAGCTGGCATTCATATCATTACACTGCAGCATATCCGCAGCAAATTGTTATTGGTGTGGTATGTCATTCAGCATCAGATGTTGCAGAATTTGCACTTTGTAAGCACACACATGAAGACACTGGTGAAATACATGATGCAATGTTGATCAAGGTACATCAAGTTTCCTAGATGCTTCATGAATTGACTTATGTGGGCTTCTGAGAAATGTTTGTCTGATGTCCTCCACTATCTCTTCTCAAACTCCATGACATGTACTGCCAGAATGTTTCAGAACATTTTGTTGGCAGAAACTTCTTATACCATTCCTTAATTGTTTTTAGATAAAGTGGATCACATTCATAAACACAATGATAATTTCTTTGCACAGTTATTGGTGATTTTGTTTCTGCAAACTACAGTACTGCTTGCGTGCGCTGCTGTGGAGTCGCCGTTTTCACTTCATGCAACCATGGCGCTCTCTTGTGGTGATACTTGGCACTTCTGACATGGGAATATAAATTCTTTGAGATGCTCTACAATGTGGCGCATTATTCATTGTCGTATATACTGTGGTTTTTCTCTCCCGGGTCCTTGAAAACCTTGGAAGTTTGAGTGGGACACCCTGTACACAGTACCCAATGTTGCCTAGTTCACAGTTATATCATCAATACAGTACACCACATTTGTTTGCATGCTGTTATCTTTTGCATTAATAATGCCTGTCAGGTCCATTATTTTACTTACATTTCTTACCATGTTAGCTAGTGGAGTGCAAAAAATATCCCTAATGCAGAGACAGGCTCCCTAACCATTAAGACCCTAACATTATTCATTATTTTATTATTTCATTATTGCTTCACTAACTAATACATAAACACCTGGTCTGCTTATCTAATGCAAAACTGACTCTACTGAAAAACACTCCATAGTAACAGATCTTTATTCTAAGGCAAACTTAACTCTCCTTGCCGTTCAGCCAAAGTTATTACTTCACTGTATTCCATCAAATTGCTTAATATTCTAGCCTGAAGGGCAATGTACATACAAATCTTTCTTACTCTTTTCACATGCATTACTCCAGGCAGCTATGTCTAAAGTTTTAATTTCCTGATGTTAAACAAGGCTGTACCATGACACTTCTATGGGTAGATTGTTATCTCCATATACCGATTGCACTGAACACAAACACTTGTATTATACCACAATTAATATTAAGATCTAGTATTCAAGATGATTTTTACTGCATGTTGCCTCTGCTGCTGCACCCAATTATACTAACTTCACACATGAGCTGATTACTTCAGATGTTAATTATCCTCAACATATGCTGACAGCTTTCATTTTCAGCATTTTCAGTTTACCTTATCTCATTGTTTGGATATCATTTTCTATACTAAACTATCCAACTGTACAAAATCACATGAAAGTCGAAGACAGAATGTTTGTGATTCACTTATAAAATACAGATAGGATAGGAGAAGAGTTTGACTGCCTTAGAAAACATGAAAAATGAGACAGACAGCTGGGGTAAGCATTATCACCACATAATGAATCCAACATAGAATGTTGAACTCCCTACTTTCCAATTGCGCAAGAAATTAATCCAAAATATTACATCACTGCTGAGATTTTGAATTACCAACTAATTGCCCTCCAACAGCTGTCCTGCTAATTCCACATTTAATAGTACCTCTTGTTTCACACTGTTTAATTGTTTACCAGAAGCACCAATAATTGTTATTCCAGAAACATGCATTACTACTATTCCCTCTGTGCACTTAATAGATTCAGAAAATGCATGTGGCATACCATTCAAATGACTCTCATCACTACTGGATTTGTCGTTGCTATCATCATTACAACTGCAGTCAGAATCAGAACAACTGTCACTTATGCCATGCTTTAGATTTTGTACCACTTCCACCTTTTTCTGTACTTTAGCCAATTTTGAATCTACAATTTCATTTATTTTTACCGGTTTTCCTCTACCACTACTGCACACTTGATTTCTACCTCAATTTCTGAATCATTTTTAATGTGATCTATTTGGTTCTCAAGTTTAACTCTACTTTCAGCACAAAATTTCTTGAAAACCTTCCTACTACTGTCATCACAAAGTTTCTCTTCTACACACTTACTACTCAATATTAATTTCTCATTCATATCAGGTTCTACTTTCTTCATACCACTTTCCATCCTATCCATACTACTTGCCAGCCTATTGGTAATACTCAAAATTTGCCTTAACATTGCTTCCACTTCCCCGTATGTCATAAACTTTTTCCCTTGTTGACTTTCACTACTAGATTCTTCCTCCTTAACGTTAATGACCTCATCCACTTCAATACTGTTTTCGTCCATTTCACTCTTTCCAATAGGACTTTCATCCCCATCCTTCAGAGTTACATTCATGTTTGATTATAATCATCACCATCTACAGAACCAGTAGCACTTAGGTCCTCCTGTTCATTTAACAGCAGCTTTGTCCTCAGTCCCACTGTCTTGTTTGTTAAAGTCACTTATTATGTATCACTTAATACAAAACAGCTTTTTCTATGAAACTACCTTATTCTCATTCACTCTTCTTTTGCTGCTCTGCTGCCGCTGTTGTGGTTGTCCTCTTGGTCCACCTTCTTCATGGCTGGGGCTAGTTGTGATTTCTCAGCAAGGTGTCTTGTTTGACTCGGTCAGCTGTGTCCACCTGTGTGCTGATTGGCTGCTCCTGTACTCTATGGTGGCTTCCATAGAATCTGCTTGCTGATTAGCTGCTTCACCTTCTTCGTTATGAAACCCCAGCACTGATTTGTGATTGCACTGCTGCACTATAAACCATTCTTGATTTCACTTTTCAGAGTTCGTGTGTCCTTGTTTATTGTGGTTACGTACAACACTCCTAACCTGGGGCACAATATGTAGTGATTCCACCTGCTTTTATTTCTTTGTTTGTTTTCCTCGGTGTCAATGTACTGGCTGAAATATGGGGTTGTAATTTGGACACTGACTACTGTAAATAATGTAGCCGACTGATGCACAGTTGAGTTTCACTGTCTTTTACTTTCACTTTTCACAACCCCTGATATACACATTTATATGGCCAGTGCACTATTGTTTAACTTTCCATGAGCCTCATTAATAGTTTGCAGGTGAATCTCCACATACTGCTACATTAGTTTCCTGTTGAACATCTATGAGCAGTGAAACCTAACCACAAAGTTCACAGTTCTTGAAGAATAATCAGGTATGTATGGAGTAGACACTGTCACTGCTTTTACACCCAGCCTAATTGTTTAACACTTATTCCACAGTTAATTTGAAGCACTGTTGTTGTTCTAACCAACACAGGTTACTCGTCTGAAACTCGGTCGTGGACTGACTGTCTAATGACCAAAAACTGGGCCCTTATATATCATCACAATAATAGGGGCTGAAACTACACATTGTTTAAAAGTAAATTTACAGAAATTACAATTAAAACTTAACTCACTAAGTTAACTGAATACATTGAAAAATTCCATCTATTTAACAGTTTCTTCTACTACAGTGGAAACTCGATTAACCATCATCTTCGGGACCGTGGTTGTGACGGTTGAGCAAATAGATGGATAACAGAAACACTGTATTCCTCCAAAACATAACCTCAATCAATTATTTTATGTATAGACACATATCACTCTCACAGTAATATAATAATATTAAGGAGAGAAAACAAATTAAACACAATTGTAATAGCAAATAAAACTATTTATTACATGATAAAAACATCCGTACAGTAGCTACAAAAGTTGCAAAATACGTAATGTACAGTACTGTACTGTACCGTAAACTTACAGGTGAAATAGTTTATCTACCGTGGAAATAGTCATTCAATTTCTTCTGCCTTTTTGATGTTCGAGCTTTCACCACGGCAATATTTCGTATTTTTGGGAGCAGTAGTGCCTGCATTGCATTAGCCTCTTTTTGACTTTCAGTACATTCTATACACTTGGACAGCATTGTATCAGCCTCTGAATGGCTAATAGTTAGTTTTTCTTCATGGTTTGAACACTCGTCTTCATCAGCCCCTTCTTCTTCTTCTTCTTCTTCTTTGGTGGCACTTACACTGGCAACAGTTTTGTCATCACCCAAAATTTGAAAACCTCCATCCACCTTGTCACACTCTAACCACTTTGATACTTCTTCTGACGTCAAATTTGTGCTGATTTGTAAATTATTGCAAAAACTGACCATCTCGTCAACTGTCACACACTCAGGTTCCACCGATTCTTCACCTCTAGGTTGAGGCCGAAGTTCATTCCAGCCGTTCTTGAGATTTGACACTGACAAATCACTCCATGCACTGGCAATATTGAAAATGGCATCTTTAATACTGTAAGACCTCCAAAACTGTTTTACAAATGTTAATTCATCAGATGAGAGCAAACTTTTGATAAATATTTTTCTATAATGACGTTTCATGTTTTCGATAATTCCCTGATCCATGGGCTGTATAAGTGAATTTGTGTTTGCTGGAAGGAAGAGACATGTTATGTTGCCGTCATCACTTTTCATTTCACAAATAGTGTGCATTGGGGCATTGTCTAATAGCAATAGCGCTTTCTGTGGCAACTTTTTTTCAGCCAAATGTGCTCTAACTTGAGGTACAAATTGTTTGTGAAACCAGTCAGAAAAAATTGATTGAGCCATCCACACACTCTTCCGGGCATAGTAATGTGCAGGAAGTGCATTCAAATTCAAATTCTTGAATGCACGAGGTTTTCTTGATTTCCCAATCACAAGTAGGGGTAGCCTATGATTGCCAGTCGCATTTGCGCAAACCATGGCAGTGATGTGATCTTTTTGTACTTTGAAACCTGGAGCAGCTTTTTCAGAGAGTGATGCTAATGTCTTTTGTGATAAAGCCTTCCAATGAAGCACAGTTTCATCACAATTGTAAACTTCTCCCTAACAAGATTCAATTCAGCCATTTTTTTCTTTAAATTGTTCCCAGAACTCAGCAATTACAGAGCTATCCGCACTGAGTTTTTCTCCACTGATATCAAGTTGGCGAATGCCATGACGAAATTTAAACTTGTCAAGCCATCTGATACTTGCTTTAAAAGATGAGTCACCATCAAGTTTGTTGTTCATTTCAACTGCCTTGGCCATTATTATAGGCCCTGAAAGTGGAATCTCCTGACTTCTTGCTTGTATAAACCATCGGTTCATTGCAGTGTCCAATCCATCATATTTTGCAGGTTTCATTGTCTTTCTTGTTCGCACATCTCCATCCATGCTCTGCATTGTTGACACATGTTGTTCTATTTTATCAGCATCACATTTTATATCATTAACTGTTATTCTTCCAATACCATAAATCAACGCTACACTTGTCGCAATTTCGCCCTTTCTTAAGCGTTTTATAATTTCAAGTTTTTCATTACTGCAAGTCCTAAAACAACACGTTTACGTTTTTCATACATTTTATCAAGTCACTGTATCACACACACCTGCACTAAATACAGTAGTGTAAAATATTAAATCAATAAAGCTTATTCAAGTACAAAACACGTAACATGGCACAGCCTGCTAGATACACTGCAACAATTACAGTCTTCTCGCCATAACTGGAAACCGATCCAGTGGTGATTGTTGACTCACAAGTGAGACAAAGACAAGAAAAGGGGGAGATGTGTTAGAACGTCAACTGAAGTTCATATTTTATGTACCATTCTACGGTGGGCGGGTACATTCACTTCCCACTAAAATAGAGTAAATAAACAAAGCGAACGCGTCACAGCACCTCAGAGCATTCTGTTATTACAGTATTATTATGCTGTTACAGCAGTGACGGTTAACAGAAACTGACGGCTTAAAGAGTGACGGTTACAGATCGACGATGGGAGGTTCAAGAAAACTGAAGAAACACTCGACAGTCATGACGCAGTGAGAAGGACTACCTTTAATACTCATCATTGGAAGATGATGTAACATCATGACCAGACTGCGAGGATCACCAATGCTGCCATTCAGAGGACCTGGTCAAGATCTACATCCGGGCCACTGTAGTCAGCTCCAAGGAGAACTTCTATAACAGTGGGTCATTGTTTGTCCAATAGGGGCTGCAATGCTGAGAGTTGTGGTTTACACAGTGTGTGGTGCACTGGTGGCTGGCTTGTGGTGAGTTGCCGATTCAGATCTGGCTACCAATAGTTATTTGTTATTTATTTATTTGTCATTCCTGGAAGGTTATTGGAACAGCTTATGTTTGGAATATTTGTATAGCATGGAATAATTGATGTTTGTATAAATACCAGCACTGTAGAATATTGCATGTTTCTGCACATAGCTGCACTCTCCATCCAGGAGGTCAGTTCTGTCTACCTAAATGTTGGTGTTCATAATAAATATGCCTTCAGTGCTAAATTTTGCATTTCAGCAACAACTCTGCTTTTGGATATGGACTTCCATGTTGTTACAATGTGACATTATAATATGATCTGACTATGGTTTAAGAATTTGTAAGCAACATTGTAACTTAATGTTGTATTTGTGCCTCTGAAGCCTCATAACATGTCATGTTCTATTCCTGCTACTAATGAATTTTGTTTATTTGGCAAATAAAGTTCACAAAATGGCATCAATTAATTTTATATCTTATGTTCATTGAGACATCATGTTCACTTTATGATGGATGGCTTTGAAAATTACAGGTGACTCAGTATTTGGTACAAATCAGAAAGCAGCATAAACTAACTCAATTTAACAAAGTTCACTGCTGGCTGGACAAAATATTATTCTATATGAGTCTGACATTGTAACTATACACTTTAACAATCCAAATACAATCACATAACATTTCTCTAAATAAAATGCTTCCAGAATGAGATTTTCACTCTGCAGCGGAGGGTGCGCTGATATGAAACTTCCTGGCAGATTAAAACTGCGTGCCGGACCGAGACTCAAACTCGGAACCTTTGCCTTTCGCGGGCAAGCATTCTACCAACTGAGCTATCCAAGCACGACTCACGCCCCGTCCTCACAGCTTTACTTCTGCCAGTACCTCGTCTCCTACCTTCCAAACTTTACAGAAGTTCTCCTGCGAACCTTGCAGAACTAGCACTCCTGAAAGAAAGGATATTGCGGAGACATGGCTTAGCCACAGCCTGGGGGATGTTTCCAGAATGAGATTTTCACTCTGCAGTGGAGTGTGCACTGATATGAAACTTCCTGGCAGATTAAAACTGTGTGCCGGACTGAGACTCGAACTCGGGACCTTTGCCTCTCACAGGCAAGTGCTCTACCAACTGAGCTACCCACACATGACTCACACCTCTCCTCACAGCTTTACTTTTGCCAGTACCTTTTCTCCTACCTTCCAAACTTTACAGAAGCTCTCCTGCAAACCTTGCAGAACTAGCACTCCTGAAAGAAAGGAGAGCTTCTGTAAAGTTTGGAAGGTAGGAGACGAGGTACTGGCAGAAGTAAAGTTGTGAGGACGTGGCGTGAGTCGTGCTTGGGTAGCTCAGTTGGTAGAGTGCTTGCCCCGCGAAAGGCAAAGGTCCCGAGTTTGAGTCTCGGTCCGGCACACAGTTTTAATCTGCCAGGAAGTTTCAAAATGCTTCCAGGTTAATTAACTATACTATTGTCACTGTATTGAGTTATCTGTGTGTGAACAAACACGCTTTTTTCTGAGGCTGAACATGTGCTCATGTTCTCTTGAGAGTTACTTCAAATCACAAGCTTTCTTAAAATGTCATGAAGACTTTAGGGCAACTTTTCCTTAAACAAGGGTGCCTACCAGTCAATGATTTGATGCACAGTGGTTCATTTCAGAAAAACTGGTAATGTGAATGAATGGGAAAGTTCCAACCAAGTTTCTGTGTTAAGTGATACCTCACTGGAAAGTATCTGCACATACTTGCCACATTCACCACAAATGTCAAAACAAAAGCTGTATTGGCAAATTTGAATGTCTTACAGGAGTGTTCGCATAGCGACAAAGAAGCTGAAACTCATTCACATTCCGCATGAGCTTCAAGAACCTGATAGAGGAAAAAGACTACATTACTATCAATGGTTTTTGCATTTTGGTTGCAAAAGTGTTCAGTTGTTGGATTATGTTTTCTACTCCAATGAGGTATGGTTCATCTAAGTGGCTACGCACACATCCAGAACAACAGATATTGGAGTTCAGAATTCTTACATTTTCCATGTGATCCCATCACATTCAAAGGTTGGATTTTGCTCCACAGTTTCACACAGGAATATTATAGGTCCACTTTTTTTTCTTGGAAATGATAAAGGTTGAACATTACCATGGAATCATCCCACAATTCTTAGCTTGTCAGAGGCTGATGATTAACACTGCTGGCTGCAGCAAGGTAGTGGAATAGCATATGAGAAGCAGTACCATGATATTGTAGTGTGACTTCTTTTGAGGGTGGCTTGTGGTAACACAGATCCCCAGATCTGTCTCCCTCAACTTTTTTTCTTTGGGGACATCTGAAGGACAACATCTACAAGAACAATCTTCACACAGTCAACCAACCACAGCACAACACTGCAAGCAAAATATCCTGCATAAGTGTAGTAACCATCCCAAAAGTAGCAGCTAACAGGAAGAACTATGTTGAGGTATGTGTTGCAGCAAATAGAGAACATTTCCAGCATCTATTATGAGAAAAGATAAATTGTAAGAGTATGCATTATATGTACATTAATAAAGATTTGAATTTTTAAATTTAACTTCTGGCTCAGACTGTACACATGATGGCAACTGTAACCATATGGCAGTGGTGGGTACATGATGTAATTAGAAGTGTGAGGCAGTAACAGTGCTGTTTCATTTAGTTTGAATAAGTGAAGATCTTTAAAATTAGTTGATTCGAGACTTTTCAATGAAACAAAATTCTTGCAGCCAGATCTGCCTTGGGACTTCTGCAGCAAAGTCCAATGATCTTTATGACCACCAATTCAACCAGATGAGTATCAGAGTATTTTAATAATGTTGTTTTTCTATTTCAAAACTCAATTTATCATTCTGCTAGGACGAAAATGTTAAACTGATACGGCAAATAATTAACACTTGTGAACTTAAGTTTTCACTTAATTTTCATCTATTTTGTGAGTAGGAGCATTACACTATTATTAAATGTGATGTATTCAAGGACATTTATTTCTCTTTTCAATATTTTGTGGAACATTTTGTCAAAAAATTGGATCTGTAGATTTCAGAATGGTTTGAACTTTTGTGAATGAGTGTATCTGTTGTAATTGGTTTTCTTTGTATCAAACTGTGTTTTCCTTCATCATTATAGGATGTACCATCTAATAAATTTACCTTTTTATTAATTTCCTTTTAAAGCTTAATTTTTACCCTAGGTTTTGATTAATATACTTCAACTCTGGCCTTATAGGAACCTCTTGCTCATGTATTTTAGATTGTGCACTTAATCGCGGATATTGTAGGTCCACTACTATCAGCTGCATAGGGTGCCAGATTTCAGGTGGAAATCCAAAACACTATGTTAGCAGTTGATATGAAACTTTTTTTCTGTCCTTTACTAAGTAAAATTTGTCATTACAAAAGTACCTTGACAACCTAAATGTGAGAAGAGACAATATTGTGGTGCTGTTTGTTCCTCATTTCAGATATTTCACTCACTTTGATAATTATATCTTGTCCTTCTTCTCTGTTTTTCATAATTAAATATCACAAACAGTACTCAAGAAATTTCTGGCCCATTATTATGGCATAAACTAACCACCTACCCTGCTTTATAATCTTGAGTTGATTTTTGGAAGCAGGAGCTTACTACTGAATAATGAAGGGAAGGGATGGCTAGGGTTGGAGGGGGAGAGGGTTTGGAAGAAGGAGTTGATAGTTTGCTCTCATTGGCAAAATATATAGAATCAGTTATAAGTAAACTGAATTCTTGTTAAATAACTTTGAGTTATGAAAGCATTTTGTGTGAATGTGTACTTGAGTAACTGAATATTATTCCACTGACACAAGTATATCTGTAACTACCAATTCAGTTCTGGATTTATTTGATTTTCTATCAAGGGATTAATCAATACTAGTAACAATATTGTTGACCACATTACACATGAAACTGGCTTTTATTAGTT
The DNA here is from genome assembly GCF_023864275.1 of Schistocerca cancellata. Taxonomy (NCBI): domain Eukaryota; kingdom Metazoa; phylum Arthropoda; class Insecta; order Orthoptera; family Acrididae; genus Schistocerca; species Schistocerca cancellata. The sequence goes on from NC_064630.1 coordinate 273,925,967, forward strand.
GCCATAAATAACATGAAACACAAAATTCCCTGGCATGTAAGTAGATGAATTTCAGGTTCCTCGAGAATATGTCACTTTTGTATTCATGCAGTATCAATAAAAATAATCAAGCTTACCTATAAAATTATATTACATGTATTAACTCAATCGATTTTTAATTCAAAATTTGATTAAATATTTACAGAAATTACAGGAATGAAAATAACAAGGAAAAAATAAAATTGAGTTTACTTTACCATGAGGGAAAATGTGGAACTTCATTTTCGTGTAATTGTTTCTGTGATTCTGGTACAGAATTTTCCTTTATAAATTCATACTGTCGCTCTGATGTATTACTGCACAACTGTGGTATAAAGAAGAAAAGACAATTACTTTCTTCTTATACAAAGACCCTGTTAACATGTATACACGGATTTTTTAAGCTATCTATAACCATTTCAACATTCAACAGTCACATGTTACACAGTTTGTTTTATCCTGACTCTCTCAATTTCAGGTTATTAAAATCTTTCAAATCATTTCAAAAAAGCTATTACTTCTTCTTAATTAACTTTAGCAAAAAATCTTTTGGACCATAAATATTAATACTGTATGCACTAAAGACACTTGAATACTTTAAAACTCAAAATTTGTAATATGAAGATGTCACAAAACACCATATATATGCACAAAACCGATATAAGAATGACAGTGAAACATCCACTCATGCACTGAAATTCAGTCAGCTACTGGACAATTACCATGACATATTTACAAATTATGTTTCATTTGTTATTTTTTAGTCATCCAAGGAACAAGGAACATTCCCCCCTTTGAACCATGGACCTTGCCGCTGGTGGGGAGGATTGTGTGCCTCAGTGATACAGATAGCCGTACCGTAGGTGCAACCACAACGGATGGGTATCTGTTGAGAGGCCAGACAAATGTGTGGTTCCTGAAGAGGGGCAGCAGCCTTTCCAGTAGTTGCAAGGGCAACAGTCTGGATGATTGACTGATCTGGCCTTGTAACAGTAACCAAAACGGCCTTGCTGTGCTGGTACTGTGAATGGCCATCATTTTTCCCGAGGACATGCCACTTTACTGTATGGTTAAATGATGATAGCGTCCTCTTGGGTAAAATATTCTGGAGGTAAAACAGTCCCCCATTCGGATCTCCAGGCAGGGACTACTCAAGAGGACATCGTTACAGGAGAAAGAAAACTGGCATTCTATGGATCGGAGTGTGGAATGTCAGATCCCTTAATCGGGCAGGTGGGTTAGAAAATTTAAAAAGAGAAATGGATAGCTTAAAGTTAGATATATTGGGAATTAGTGAAGTTTGGTGGCAGGAGGAACAAGACTTTTGGTCAGGTTATAAATACAAAATCAGATACGGGTAATGCAGGAGTAAGTTTAATAATGAATAAAAACATAGGAGTGCGGGTAACCTACTACAAACAGCATAGTGAACACATTATTGTGGCCAAGATAGACATGAAACCCATGCCTACTACAGTAGTACAAGTTTATATGCCAACTAGCTCTGCAGATGACAAAGAAATTGATGAAATGTATAATGAGATAAAAGATATTATTCAGATAGTGAAGGGAGACAAAAATTTAATATTCATGGATGACTAGAATTCGATAGTAGGAAAAGGGAGAGAAGGAAACATAGTAGGTGAATATGGATTGGAGGTAAGAAATGAAAGAGGAAGCCGCCAGATAGAATTTTACACAGAGCATAACTTAATCATAGCTAACACTTGGTTCAAGAATCATGAAAGAAGGTTGTATACATGGAAGAAGCCTGGAGATACTTCAAGGTATCAGATAGATTATATAATGGTAAGACAGAGATTTAGGAACCACATTTTAAATTGTAAGACATTTCCAGGGGCAGATCTGGACTCTGACCACAATCTGTTGGTTATGAACTGTAGATTAAAACTGAAGAAACTGCAAAAAGGTGGGAATTTAAAGAGATGGGCCCTGGATAAACTGACTAAACCAGAGGTTGTACAGAGTTTCAGGGAGAGCATAAGGGAACAATTGACAGGAATTGGGGAAATAAATACAGTAGAAGAAGAATGGGTATCTTTGAGGGATGAAGTAGTAAAGGCAGCAGAGGATCAAGTAGGTAAAAGACGAGGGCTAGTAGAAATCCTTGGGTAACAGAAGAAATATTGAATTTAATTGATGAAAGGAGAAAATATAAAAATGCAGTAAATGAAGTAGGCAAAAAGGAATACAAAAGTCTCAAAAATGAGATCGACAGGAAGTGCAAAATGGCTAAGCAGGGATGGCTAGAGGACAAATGTAAGGATGTAAGGCTTATCTCACTAGGGATAAGATAGATACTGCCTACAGGAAAATTAAAGAGACCTTTGGAGAAAAGAGAGCCACTTGTATGAATATCAAGAGCTCAGATGGAAACCCAGTTCTAAGCAAAGAAGGGAAAGCAGAAAGGTGGAAGGAGTATGTAGAGGGTATATACAAGGGCGATGTACTTGAGGACAGTATTATGGAAATGGAAGAGGATGTAGATGAAGATGAAATGGGAGATATGATACTGCGTGAAGATTTTGACAGAGCACTGAAAGACCTGAGTCGAAACAAGACCCCAGGAGTAGACAACATTCCATTAGAACTACTGACAGCCTTGGGAGAACTAGTCCTGACAAAACTCTACCATCTGGTGAGCAAGATGTATGAGACAGGTGAAATACCCTCAGACTTCAAGAAGAATATAATAATTCCAATCCCAAAGAAAGCAGGTGTTGACAGATGTGAAAATCATCGAACTATCAGTTTAATAAGTCACGGTTGCAAAATACTAACGCGAATTCTATACAGACAAATGGAAAAACTGGTAGAAGCTGACCTCGGGGAAGATCAGTTTGGATTCCGTAGAAATGATGGAACACGTGAGGCAATATTGACTGTACGACTTATCTTAGAAGAAAGATTAAGGAAAGGCAAACCTACGTTTCTAGCATTTGTAGACTTAGAGAAAGCTTTTGACAATGTTGACTGGAATACTCTCTTTCAAATTCTGAAGGTGGCAGGGGTAAATACAGGTAGTGAAAGGCTATTTACAATGTGTACAGAAACCAGATAACAGTTATAAGAGTCGAGGGACATGAACAGAAAGCAGTGGTTGGGAAGGGAGTGAGACACGGCTGTAGCCTATCCCCGATGCTATTCAATCTGTATATTTAGCAAGCAGTAAAGGAAACAAAAGAAAAATTTGGAGTAGGTATTAAAATCCATGGAGAAGAAATAAAAACTTTAAGGTTCGCCGATGACATTGTAATTGTCAGAGACAGCAAAGGACTTGGAAGAGCAGTTGAGTGGAATGGACAGTGTCTTGATAGGAGGATATAAGATGAACATAAACAAAAGCAAAAGCAAAACAAGGATAATGGAATGTAGTCAAATTAAGTCAGATGAGGCTGAGGGAATTATAGTGGGAAATGAGACACTTAAAGTAGTAAAGGAGTTTTGCTATTTGGGGAGCAAACTAACTGATGATGGTCGAAGTAGAGAGGATATAAAATGTAGACTTGCAATGGCAAGGAAAGCATTTCTGAAGAAGAGAAATTTGTTAACATCGAGTATAGATTGATTTTTTGAAAGTATTTGTATGGAGTGTAGCCATGTATGGACGTTAAACATGGACAATAAATAGCCTGGACAAGAAGAGAATAGAAGCTTTTGAAATGTGGTGCTAAAGAAAAATGCTGAAGATTAGATAGGTAGATCACACAACTAATGAGGAGGTGTTGAACAGAATTGGGAAGAAGAGGAGTTTGTGGCACAACTTGACTAGAAGAAGGGATCGGTTGGTAGGACATGTTCTAAGGCATCGAGGGATCACCAATTTAGTATTGGAGGGCAGCGTGGAGGGTAAAAATCATAGAGGGAGACCAAGAGACGAATACACTAAGCAGATTCAGAAGGATGTAGGATGCAGTAGGTACTGGGAGATGAAGAAGCTTGCACAGGATAGAGTGGCATGGAGAGCAGCATCAAACCAGTCTCAGGACTGAAGACCACAACAATAACAACAATAGGAATTGTCATGGTAATAAAATGAAAAACAATAAACACACAGTATACATATGAAGGCTCTCTGAGAGTATGGCAGGTGGTCAGCAACGGCCTTGGTGAAGGAACCACCCTAGCATTTGCCTGAAGTGATATACAAAATCCAAGGAAAACAAAATCAGGATGATGCTTATCCATTACGGATATTTTAGATCCGTGACTGTATATTAATGTAAATAAATTATACACAACTGCAACCAGTCACTTTTTCATTAATAATGCTTTATTACATTAACCGGTTTTCGAACCCTTTCAGGTTCATCTTCAGATGATTTCGGGAGAATCCGGGAAGTTACATCATTACTGGTAGTAGCATAATGCTGGGTGCTGGTTCTATGGCAGAAAGATGGGTCACACTTTAATGTATCGCCATGACTATACCTTATCTGTCGATATCGATGTAAATTTAGTTTTTACTTACTGCGACAGTATAGGCGGCTTTTTTCGTATCTGTCTGCCTCCATTTTGATATCCAGAACACTTTTACACGAACTATATTAGTTCACACTTTAACAGTGACACTTTACCGGCATCCAGCATGCACTTTACAACTGTTGCTTATAACAAAGATCTTGACAGAGAGATATGGCATAAGCCTACTTTGTACAGAGATGTATTTTGTTGTTCTTTACATGTGTTAAAGTCGATATAAGAGCAAGTTTTTTCATTAGAATGTTGATAACATGAGAGCACTAGAGAAAATAATAATAAACTACTACAAGAATAAATTTCAGGTGATCTGTTATGTTATTTCTATTTGTATGTTACAGGCAGTTTTTTTTATTTATTTTTTACATGAATCCCAAGGAATCAATAATACAGAGTTATGGATTCTGCAGTGAGGTGAAGTTGTCTGTATGACTAGGACCTGTATATTTAAATTAATAACAAATCTTCAGATGAAATGTTGGCTTATTTCTGTTGTTACGTTAACGTGATCTGGAGTATTATCAAGAGCAGATTCTGTTTATTTTAGCTAAAGGTATATGTATAAGAGTTAAAGTGATTGTAATGGATTAAAGCTGTTTGAATGGCTGCACATTTAATATTTTAAAAATCATGAACAAAAAATTCTTTAACTGTTTACTTATTTTTATTCTAACATTAGAGTGATCTGGGATATTGGTAAAGGCAGCTTATGTTTGTTCCAGCTAGAATTAATATGTATAAACTACTGATTTATGTTAGCAATGGAGGGCTTTAACATTTAGAGATATGGTACATGTCTTATTCTGTGGTAGTATATTACATTGACACCAGTGTGGTTAGGATGTAAGGAGAGGCGGGTGAGTCATTGGGAGGGGGGGGGGGGGGGGGGGAGGGGTTGGGGAGCCGGTGTAGGGTTTATTGGGTGGTTACTTGTTTTGAACTAGTAGATCTTCAAAGTTCTGAAGGAAGAATTTGTTTCTCAGTTCAGTTTGATCATTGAGTAGGTTGTCAGGTGCTGTATTTGTGTAGACAAATATTTCAATTTCTTCAAGAAGGTCAAGTATTGTGCCTTTGTTGGCAAAATGTAGTATTCGGAGATTCTGTTCTATGTTGTTTGCAGAATGATTGTGTTGGGCAAGATGTGAGGCAAAGCTGGACTTGTTCAGGTTGTTAAGACGGAGTGCATCCATGTGTTCTTTAAATCTTGTTGTGAAGCTTCTACCAGTTTGTCCAATGTAGAAGCTTGGACATGAGTTGCAAGTGAGCTTGTACACACCTGACTTTTGATATTTTTGTATAGTGGTTTTGGTGCTGTGTATGATTTTATTTTGTACTTTGTTGTTGGCGAAGAAACTTATTTTTATGTTGTATGTCTTGAAGAGGTTGGCAATTTGGTGAGAAATCTTCCCTAGGAAAGGCCGGCTAACAAATGTGGTTTTCTTGTTTGTGGGTGGTTGTTCAGCAGTTGGTTGATTTAGTTTTGCTGCATGGATTAGTTTATCTATTATTGCAGGGTTGTACCCATTGGTGAAGGCAATTGATTTAATAATTTCTGTTTCTTTTTGTCTTTCATTTGTGTCCATTGGGATTTTCAGCATGCGATTAACCATCGTTCTGAAGAATGCTTTTTTATGTTGGTCTGGATGGCAAGAGGATTTGTGTATGGTAACATTGGTGGTTGTTGGCTTTCTGAAAATTTGGAATTTATGCTTCTGATTTTTGTTTGAGATTGTTAGATCAAGATAGTTAATGCCTTCTGGTGTTTCATGTGCTACTGTGAATTGGATTTTATTGTGTATTTTATTAAGTTCTTTGGCTAGATTATCTATTTCTTCTGTTGCTCCATTGAACAGAATGAGTGTGTCATCAACATAGCATTGTAATAAAGCAGCTTATCTTTTAGTTGTGTTTGGGACCTGAAAAAGTTATTTTCAAGGTTATTGATATATATGTCTGCTAGCAAGCCTGGAAGACTACTACCCATTGCCAGTCCATCTTCCTGAATGTAAAACTTGTTGTTGAACAGGAAGTAGTTGTGTGACAATATGAGTTCTAGGATCTCTATGAGTTCATAGATTTCAGCTCTCCCCATTGTCCCATGTTTCAGTAAGTTATTTCTTATTAAACTAATTGTTTCCTTGACGGGTATGTTTGTATATATGTTTACTATGTCAAGAGATGCAAATTTAGCTGTGACTGGGATGGGGATATCTTTTATACTATTGTTGAGCTCATAACTGTTTTTAATGGAGTAGTTATTTTCAAATACATATGCCTTGCGGATAATATCATTAAGTTTTTTGGTGATTTTATAGCTTGGGCTATTGATAGAGTTCACAATGGGACGTATTGGACATTCTGGTTTGTGGATCTTAGGCTGTGATCTCAGTTTTGGTGCTGAAGGGTTCATCACTATACAGTGCTTTGCTTCTAATGGTGTCAACAAGAATTTGCAGTTTTTAAGTAACTTTTTAATTTTATCATGGAATTTGGGAGTAGGGTCATATGCTATTTCCTTTATATTAGTCTTTCTGAAGAATTCACAAGTTTTGCTAATACAGTCTGATTCATACATGACAACAGCTGTGTTACCTTTGTCTGCTCTGACAATGAGGGCATTTTCAACTGAAAGTTTCTTATTTATGTCACATAATATCTTATGTTCAGTATTCATCTTATTGTACATTTTGTTCTGGTAAATGTTTCTCATAATGATGTTGTTTGCCTTATGAGCTACAGCATTTTGTTCATTGTGTTTTAGTTTAGCTGCTGTACATGCAATTTTTGTGTTAACTATGAGGTCTTTAATGTTGCTTTTATTTAGTGAGGGGGCAATGTTGTGCTTAAGGCTTTGTTTAACAGCTTTAATTCATTACTACTGAAGCATATTTCTGTAGTATTTATCACTTTATCAAAAACCTTATGTTCCGTTTCAGAAGAGATACTGGGGGACCTCACTGCATTCTTTGAAATTAGAGCATTTATCTTTTTCTCGTGTCTATGTGAGATGATAATACGTTCTTTGTTTACATATATATTGACATAGTCTAGGAAGACCATGAAGACATGAGCAACAAGTTTATGGCTAAGTTCTAAGTGCATACTATACAGCTTTGAATTGAGCAGATCTTTCTTTTTGTAAAGAGACCTGATTTCAATTTTTAACCAAATAATTTCACATCGTGCTTTTTCTATCTTGGCTGACATACTTTGACTCGTTACTTTTATTCTGATATAATTTGGAGTCACATTTTCTGAGAGACATTTTTTGTTAAATCTTATTGCAAGGATTGTTTTTGTTAGTTTAAGTTTACATTGTCGAAATTCGCGCATTGTTCTAATTACCTGGCGTGGTATCAAAAGATTATGCCTACCCATTACGGATATTTTAGAACCATGACTGTATATTAATGTAAATAAATTATACACAACTGCAACCAGTCACTTTTTCATTAATAATGCTTTATTACATTAACCAGTTTTCGAACCCTTTCAGGTTCATCTTCAGATGATTTCGGGAGAATCCGGGAAGTTACAGCTGGATGCTGGTAAAGTGTCACTGTTAAAGTGTGAACTAATATAGTTTGTGTGAAAGTGTTCTGGACATCAAAATGGAGGCAGACAGATACGAAAAAAGCCGCCTATACTGTCGCAGTAAGTAAAAACTAAATTTACATCGATATCGACATATAAGGTATAGTCATGGCGATACATTAAAGTGTGACCCATCTTTCTGCCATAGAACCAGCACCCAGCATTATGCTACTACCAGTAATGATGTAACTTCCCGGATTCTCCCGAAATCATCTGAAGATGAACCTGAAAGGGTTCGAAAACCGGTTAATGTAATAAAGCATTATTAATGAAAAAGTGACTGGTTGCAGTTGTGTATAATTTATTTACAAAATCAGGATGGCCGAATAGAGCAAACTCCATCCTTCCAAATGTGAGGTCATTGTCTTAACAGCTACATTGCCTCATTCAGTTGGTCCTTTTTATACAGTATTCTCTGATTTACAAACAATATGTTTCTGACAGCTCATAATATAAAACATAATTTTGCTCTTCATTTTTTCACACACAAAGGACACATTGGGATGTTCTCCTTTACCTCAGATTCCAAAAGTCTCATATCTTGATGTTTTGCAGAAATTAACTGAAAACTGGCTTTCAAGGACACTTGAAATGATGTACACCACAGAGCTGTATTAGTTAAATGGCTGGTTACACTTTTATTAGCACTGTTACTGTTGTAGTGGTCAGTTTCAGTTTCAAATTAGACTGTTTATACACGTAAATGATCTCCATATCTCGACTAGACACATTCATGGAAAGTCACAATAACTGATAACAATATCTAGTGAGTAGCACTTGCAAAATATTAACAGTTAGCTGTTGCATGTTTACTAACAGATGGAGGCATTTGCTTGAACTTGTTTCTGATGTTAAGGGTTGGTTTGCCAGACACTGATTTTTATGAGTAAGTGAGAGAAAGATGTTACACTACTGCTACCTGAACCCAGACGTTTTACTCAAAATGATGTAGCATGCTATCTAAGTGCAGACTAGCAATTTTGGGAGTGGGTGGACTATTTAAAGACTGACATAAAGAGAGTTGTTCATTTCAGAAACTGCATAATGTTTTGAAGAATGGCTATGTTACAGTTTTCTATTCTGAATGGACTTGATACCAAGACAATAATGTGGTCTGCAAAATATGCTGAACATTAATAAATTATAAAAATACACAGAACCATCTTACGCATCCACACTGGGAATACCTTACTTGGGAGTATGGTTGTTATCCTGAAAATATCTTGCGTAATGTTATATTACATAAAATCTTAATTAGTGGCTTAATTAATCAGTGAGGGGTGTCATCTGGTTTGGGAAAGGTACATTTACATGTCTGCTTGTGTCTGTGTATGTGCGTATAGATATGTGTGTGTGTGCGAGTGTATACCTGTCCTTTTTTCCCCCTAAGGTAAGTCTTTCCGCTCCCGGGATTGGAATGACACCTTACCCTCTCCCTTAAAACCCACATCCTTTCGTCTTTCCCTCTCCTTCCCTCTTTCCTGACGAAGCAACCTTTGTTGCAAAAGCTTGAATTTTGTGTGTATGTTTTTGTTTGTTTGTGTGTCTATCGACCTGCCAGCGCTTTTGTTTGGTAAGTCTCATCATCTTTGTTTTTAGATATATCCTTATATTTAAATTGTTTAGTTGAGGTGCAGCGCATTTCTTCATTTGGTACCTCCTACTGTCGATGTAATTCTCTTCTTCTGTGCCGTGACGATGCACTGGTCCCTGAGAGAAAAAAACTTAAAACTAATACCATTACGTAGCTCAGTGGCCACCGATACATTTGGTCATTGCATACATCAGCAGATATTTGCATACTTTGTTTAAATTCATATACATTCATTTAGTCTGTTACCCATTATGATCATTTACTCCACAAAGAAAATTATATGACATTTTTTATGGTATTTTGTTGTTTGTCCTTAGCTTACATGTCTCATACAATTTTTCATAATGCTTCCTTTTGCTTGTAAATGTGTTGTATATAGCTTAGTATTTAATTAAATCTCTGTGTACATATGAGGAGCGTTTGAAAAGTCTGTGTGAAGTCCGAGAGATGGCACCAGCGGTGTGTATTGAGATCATGTTTAGTTAGTAGCATCTTTGGAAAGAATGCACACCAAGTTTCAGCCGTATTGGTCTATTTATTTGTGTTTGGCATTCGTGTGAATCAAGGAAGTCACGTGGTTGTCAGAAAATGGACGAAGAAGAATTTCATGCGGTGAGTAAACATAATTTTATGAAAGGCAAAACGCCTCAGGAGACTAAAGAGAAGCTTGATAAACATTACAGTAACTCTGCACCTTGGATTAGAGCTGTTTATAAGTGGTTTCAAAATTTTCGGAGTGGCCGTAAGGGCACAAGGGATGCTGAACGTTCTGGACGCCCTGTGGAGCTTACGACTCCAGAAATCATTGATAAAATCTATGATATGGTATGGATGACAGAAGAGTTAATGAACATGAGATTGGTAGTGCTGTAAGCATCTCAAATGAATGGGTACATAATATTTTGCATAAATATTTGGACATGAAAAAGCTATCCGCAAGATGGGTTTCGCAATTGCTCACGCTTGACCAAAAACAGAATCGTGTGAAGTGTTGCAAGGATGGTTTGCAGCTGTTCAGGAAGAATCTGCAGGACTTTAAGCATCGTTTCATCACTGTGGAGAAACATGGATACATTACTATACTCCTGAGACCAAACAACAATCTAAACAATGGGTTACCAAGGGAGAATCTGCACCTAAAAAGGCAAAGACCAGTCCTTCGGCCGGAAAGGTTATGGTGACTATCTGGAAAAGGGTAAAATTATTACAGGTGCATATTATTCATCGTTATTGGACTGCTTGAAAACTGAGCTGCAAGGAAAACACCAGCGACTGGACCACAAAAAATCCTTTTCCATCACGACAAGGCACCAGCACACACCTCAGCAGTTGTGGTCACAAAATTAATGGAAATAGGATTCCAACTCATTTCACATACCCCCTATTCTCCAGACGTGGCTTCCTTGGACTACTATTTGTTCCCCAATTTGAAGAAATGGCTGGCGGGACAAAGATTTTATTCAAAGGAGGAGATAACTGCAGCATCTAATAGCAATTTCGCAGACTTGGACAATTCCTATTATTCAGAAGGCATCAACAAATTAGAACAGCATTGGACAAAGTGTCTAAGTCTAAAAGACTATTTCAAAAAATAAAAAAGGTTTGCCTCAAACATGTAAGTAATTTTTATTTTTGCACGGACTTTTCAAACACTCCTCATATATCATAAGTTCCTTAGTTCTTAGGTAGTAGATGTAATTGCTTAGTATTTCTGTTTACTTTGCACTTAAGTTAGGTACTTGCACATATAGCATTCCTATTTGGTTGCACCTTCTGGCAATCTGTTGCGCATGCGCACAGGTCAACGCCTGACATCATGGCGGCTAGTGTTGATCTGCATAGTGTTCATGCGGAAAAAAGTGAAAATTACACCGATAAAAACAGCGTGTGCACGAATTGTAGTGATGAATTCAGAAAGTTAAATGATCGTTTAAGTAGTCTGCAATTAACCATAAATACTCTGATGAGCGAACTAAAAAAACTTACGACCAGAAAGTGTGAACCTACATCAAACTTGCCTCACAGTAACCACGAAATTCCAGGCAAAGTGAAAAACAAAGTGCCTCATTCTCAACAAAGGTTATTGTATGACCCTAATACCGCGTTTACAAGCAGGTTCAGTGTGCAATCAACCATGCAAGGTAAGAAACATTGTGCATGTGATAAAACTAACTTCCGAGCTGAATATGAAACTACAAATACGCGGAGTGATACATCCAAAAGAATGCCTAACAACTCAACTACTGTTATGCAAGGAGATGAAACTGAAAGACCTGAACACTTGCGTGACCCAAATATCGAGTATATGTCCAGCGCTGATACTAAATTGTTTGGCCATAACGACAGTGGACCTTCTAAACAGGCAGAGAAACCTAAACGAAGAAAAGTAGTTTTGATGGCAGACAGTCATGGTCATGGATTTGCTTGCCGTCTGAACGGTCATTCCAGTTTACAAACAATCGCTTACATAAAGCCTGGTGCTTCTACGTCGGAAGTTTGCAATCATGTACGATCCACAGACGTTGCTGACTTATCCTCTGAAGACTTTGTTGTGCTAATTGGTGGGTCAAATGATGTATATAAAAACGAAACCCACAAAGCAAAACAAGAACTAAAAAGTTGCTTGGGACAGTTGACACACACAAATGTTTTAGTGCTGAACATTCCACATCGGCATGACTTACCGTCTTGGCCATGCATAAATAAAAAAATAATCAATGCCAACCAACAAATTTCACTAATTTGCAAACATTTCAGAAATGTAGAAATCGTAAATGTTAATAATATTGGGTGCAGATTCCACACATTACATGGATTGCACGTTAACAACATGGGGAAAAAACTGCTCGTCGGAAAAATTGAAGAAATTATCACCAAGAGGCATCTAACACTCAAAAGTAAAATCATCCTGGATTGGCCCCCCAAATATTCGAAGGAAACAACGCCAGCAAGACCTCACTCACCAATATCAACAACAAAAGAAGGAACTAGGTGCCTCCAATATTCAGGCACAATGAATGCAGTAACAGCTCTACCAATTGCAGACCCAGCTCTAACACCAGCAGCAATATTATCAACAGCAGGTGCAGCAGCTGAACAATTACCAGGGGAGCCAGACACAGAAGAAAATGCTGCTGCAGATGATAATAGAAGAATAGGTGCAGTCGGGAAAAGAAAAGCAGTACTTCCAGCACACCTGAATGATTTTTTATTGACAAGGTAAAGGTAAGTGATCAATTAAATATGCCAAAGTCTAACAATATGCCAAAGCCTAACAAACCCTTTAATTTCATGCTGATTCATCAAAATGTCCAATCATTGCTAAACAAATTAAGTGAAGTTGAAATTTTATGTACTGATGAGCTAAAAAACGTTTCTGTAGTGTGTATAACTGAACACTGGCTGCCTAAAGATGCAATGTCAGTCACAAAACTTGCAGACTTCAATCTTTCTTCATCATTTTCTAGAATTACATCCAGTCATGGAGGGTCATGTATATTTGTTAAAAGTGGCATTGATTATTGTAACATAAAATGCATTGAACTGTTAGCTGAAGAGAAAATTTTTGAAGTATCCGCAGTTGAACTCTCTGCATTAAAATTAATAATCATCTGTGTATATAGGAGCCCTGACGGGAACTTAAATGATTTCTGTCACCAACTAGAAGCAGCTTTAAATACTATAAAAAACTTCAACAAAACAGTGATCATATGTGGAGATTTTAATATTGATTTTCAAGAAATCTCAAAAGACCAGCAAAGCTTGATGACCCTACTGGAAACATATAACATAAAAGCCACCATAGACTCTCCTACAAGAGTTACACCAACAACTAGCTCAACAATTGATCAGATATTAATAAACACAAATGTAAATCACAATTTATGTGCCGGAAATCTTAAATACTGGCTTCAGTGATCACTATGCACAGTTTATTGCTTTGCACACCCCAAGTGAAACAACTGAGAAAGAGGAACTTGTAAAAGAAGCAAGGAAATTCACTAACAAACAAATAAACCTTTTTGTACAGAGACTAAGTGAAGAAACTTGGTATGAAGTGTATACCTGTGAAAATACTAACAAAAAGTTTGAAAAATTCATGGAAATCTTCATGTCATACTTTGAAGCTGCATTTCCATTAAAAAAGCAAAAATGTCAACCTAACTTCAAAAAGTACAAATGGATTACAATAGGTATTAGAATATCTTGTGCAGAGAAAAGAAGATTACACGATATAGCAAAGACACAGAACATGCCTCATGAATTTCATTTGTACCTGAAGAATTACAAGAGGATCCTCAAAAATGTTGTAAGGAAAGCTAAAACAATGGCAAATGACAAATACATTGAAAACTCAAAAAACAAATCTAAAGCTATATGGGAAGTTATAAAAAATCAAACAACAAGTGAAACTAAACAATATAAAAATGTGAACTTATGTTATGAAGGACAAATGATTTCTTGCCCGACAGAAATTGCAGGGACCTTCAACAAATATTTTGCAAACGTAAGTGAACAGTTGGTGAGTGGACTGGAAGAACACAACAAAATATCACCTCCAACATGCAATAGTGTGAGAAATGTTTCTACATCTTTGATCCTTTCACCCACAAATTCTGAAGAAATTTTATCAGTTATAAAAACCTTGAAAACAGGCTACTCATGTGGAATTGATGGAATACCAGATGCAATTATTAAAAAATGCTGTCTTGCCTTAGCTGAACCCTTGACACATTTGTGCAACAGCTCACTGGCATCAGGAACCTTCCCTTCATGCTTAAAAACAGCAAAGCTTAAACCACTGTTCAAAAAAGGAAATCCAGAATGTGTTTCAAATTATAGACCAATAGCCCTACTGCCTGTATTTTCTAAAATTTTAGAAAAAGTTTTTTATAAGAGATTGTCTGATTTCCTAAATAAAAATAAGATTCTCTCTCCTTCACAGCATGGCTTCAGGAAAGGCTATTCAACTGAAAGTGCAATATTTGAATTTCTTAATGAGATTTATACTAAACTGGATTCAGGTGAGTTTGTTACAGGCATATGTCTTGATTTATCTAAAGCTTTTGACGTCATTGACCATAGTGCCCTACTGCAGAAGCTTGACCAGTTAGGAATTAGAGGTATATCCAATGAGTGGCTCAAGACATACCTATGTGGTCGCAAACAGGTGGTTGAAGTGCAATATACTGACCATAACAAAATCAGCTACTACTATTCAGGATATGAAAATGTGAAATATGGTGTCCCTCAAGGATCAGTATTAGGACCCATCTGTTTCTCCTCTATGTCAATGATCTTATGTACAACAAGTATTGCCAAACTACCCTCCAATTTGCAGACGATACAAGCTTCCTTATTAGTGGTAAAACAGAAGAAAAACTAAAAGATTCCGCTATCCAAACAATGAACAGTGTAGAACAGTGGTTCAGCTACAACAAGCTAATTATAAACAAAGAAAAGACAGTAGCACTGAATTTCTATAATGTAAAAGGAAGACACCACCCAAACATAGAAATAGAACTTAGGGACAGAATTCTAGAAAGTGTTGACAGCACTAAATTTCTGAGACTCTGGCTCCAGAACAACACAAAATGGGCAGTACATATTGAATATTTGCAAAGAAAACTAAGCAAAACCTGTTACATGATATGGATCTTAAAAACTTGTTGCAGCAAAGCCAGCCTGTTAAATGTATACTACTCCTATGTGCATTCTGTAATTAAATATGGCATAATCTTCTGGGGCAATACAACAACAAATATTAAACTTCTCAGGATGCAAAAGAGAATACTAAGAATTATTGAAGGGGTAAACAATACAAAATCGTGCAGACCCATATTCAAAAAACTGTCAGTTCTTCCTCTTCCTTGCATTTTTATCTATGAAACATCAGTTTTCATCAAACAATATATCGATAGACACCCAGATATCTTATTAAAAAATGAAGATATACATGCACACAATACAAGGCAAAAATCTGACCTTCATGTGAAACGGGTGAGAACATCATTGTGCCAAAAAGGCACACTACATACTGGGATAAAGATTTTCAATAATCTACCTAAACATATTAAATCAATAGGTAAACTCTGTAGTTTTAAGGCTGAAGTAAAGGCATATTTAATTGATCATTGCTTTTACAGTCTGACAGAATTTATAAAAGCCAAACAACAAAAATAAAGATGCATTATTAATATTCTAATTTGTATGTTGCCTGTAATGTTTGTTGTATTTATGAATCTGTGCTAAATTACTTCAGTATCTAGTCCTTAGGATTGCAATACAAACTGTATTTTACCTTGTAAATACCTAACCATGTCCAATATCCTTGTATATATTGTATACATATAGGATTTGAAGGACTAAGTAAATAAATAAATCAAGTTTCCCCTACTATTGACGTCAGCGCATATTGTTGAGCACAGACAGCAGAGCCATAAACTAATTTTGTTTATACTTTTGCTTCACATTAAATGGCATGTTACTTCCCACTGCTGTTAATTTTATGCCTACATGTACAGAACAAAAGAATTACTTATGGCTATACACATTACTTAATCTTAAAATACACTCCAGAAGAAAAATTACACTTAGATTTATGTACACTATGTACAATTATCTTGCGATAGAAAGAAAAAATTTACTTAGCTTCATCATTCTATAAAAGCGTTTATATCTTTGTGAGGTTGAAACACTTGCCTCTCCCTGTTTTCTCATAGACTAATCTATAGGTCCCACGGTATGGTATTTTGGAAATTACATAGGGTCCTGAATAGAGTAATTGTCACTTATTCAGTTTGCCAAATTTTGTTGATGTAGGGTGTGACTGTAAGAGGACTCGTTACCCTTCAAAAAATTGTGTGACATGTTTCAGTTCCTTATTATAAATTTTATTTCTGTACTCAGCGCTGTTTTCTAGTGTAACCATGGCATGTTTGATTTTGTCTTGTAGTGTCATTTCTGTAGTGAGTACCTTGGGTGTGGGTGACTCCCAAAATACCATAATGTTTTGTCTGCAACATCAGTGCGTTAGGTGTGAAACCAGTTCAGGAATGTGGAAGGTCATTGACAACTTGCATGAAAGGAGTTAAGTATTCTACCCATATTGTGTGTTTGTGAGGGGTGTATGTCATAACAAACCAGTTAAATTATTTAAAGACTTGTTCTACTGGGCTAGTTTCTGGGTGAAAAAAAGCTTACTAATATGTGTTTTATGCCCTGTGAGGTCATAAATCGTTTCTACTTTTGCCCAACAAAATATGAAGCATTATCAGTTAGTAGTACCTTTGATTTACCTACTCTTCTCAAACAGTCTCCCTCAATTCTTTTTCTGATGATTGTGGCTGTTGCCCTTTTGATGGCATACAATTTGATAAGTTTCAAGAAAATATCGGATAGTGCTACTTTTTATTTTTTTTTTAATTTTTATTTATTTATTTATCTATTTATTTATTTTTTTGAGTATTGGGTGTAGTTCAGTATATTTTGATACAATGGACTGTTTTGATTTTTGATATTGCACATTTCCTTAATACCTGTAGCACTCACCCTCTGAAATTTGGAAAATAACAAAGTGCTGCAATTTTTTCAGTACATTTGCCTACTTCATCATTGCCACATACCTCATGTGTGTCTCTTATAAATTCGTAGACATAATCTTCAGGAAAACACACACACCATTGATCAGATTTTTCATGTTTCCTATAAAACAAAACGCCCTTGCTTACAGAACTTATGGTAATCAGACTGTTGTGTTGTACCTTGCATTAACAAAATTCTGAATTCTGCATCTTGCTCTGTTAATTCACCAAACTCCTCTAATCCTTGTGGTAACCTGGTCGAGGCATCTGCAATAACATTCTGCCTTTAATATAAATGATCTCAAAATTGAATTCTTGTAAATATAGACACCACCTAGGTAATCTACGGTACAATAGTTTACATCTTAAAAGAAATGACAGTGACTGACAGTCACAGTAAACTTTGCTATTCTTACCCCACAAAAAATATTCAAACTTTTTAAATTCCCACATTACAGTTACACTTTCCAATTCTGACACAGTGTAAGATCTTTCTGCTTCCGATAATGTGTGACTAGCTAAACTGATGACCTTGGGTCCTTTATTACCCTCTTCTTCTTGCATTTGGAACAAGAATGCCCCCAGCCCCTGAGATAAGGTCAATAGCCTGGGGCTTAACTACAACCGGTTGGTGTTTTCTGATGGTGAGGTGTGACTTAATTCATTACCTGGAGTAATTTCAGTTAGTTGCACTGTATGGATACTTTGCCAATTTGTGTCATTGGCTGCTGTGCTGTTATTTTGCTGCTCAAAGGTCGGCTGCGGTACAACATAAGGCATTTCATTAATGCCACTGCTGCAGCTGACTGTTTCTGCTCATATTCGGCATAGGGCCTTGTGATGGTGGATTGTAATTTGCTTGTGCAATGAAATTACTCCTGTTGTTTTGAAAATTTCTTTTAAATCATTTGTTTTTTCCATTCCCATTACCGTACTCATTACCTCTGGGTATGTAACTTTGTTGTTGTTGGTACCATCCCTACTATGTGTTCGGATCATGTGTTACTGACTGATTTCGTAACCATGTTGTTGTTGTGCCTGAGTTTCTGTTGCTCTATTGGGTACAGGTCTTTCCTCATAGATTAAGCTCTGACGGAAAATATTCGGTGCCATGCTCTGGCATTGTGACTAATTTTTCTCTAATGTGCAATGGTAAAAAACTTCTCAGTATTTTTAACACATCTACCTGTGATATTGGGTTCATCCTCTAGCATGTCTTGTTCAGGTATTTTTCAAAGTATCCATATAGACTATCGTATTTGTCACTGAATAGTGCAGGGTTAAAAACTTGATGTCTGAGTCTTTCTTGCACTGCCTCAGAACAGTATTTGTCGAGGACAGCTCATTCAAATTGGATGTAAGTGCTGCAACGTTCAGCCACTTCAGTTGCCCATAAGAGAATGTCACTTTGCATGTATCCCATGACAAATCTGATTTTATGTCCTTCCATCCAGTTGCATGGAAATACATGATGAAAAGCACTGATAAATACTACCAGATTCATTCTTTTACCTTTGGTAGTTAATGCAGGAAACTGTCAATGTCTCAGTAAACCTTCATCTGCAAAAATAGTTGATAGACATGCATTTTTGGTCGTATTTATGTTGTTATTGTAGTTACCTGTAATTCTGGTTTGTAACTGTTCGAGTTGTGGGAATGTTTACACTTTGCACTCTACAAATGTCACTGGTAACTGCTGTGGGACAATTTGTCGATTAATATCGACAGGTTGTGGTTTGTTCAATGTAGCCTGTGTATTATTTACATGCATATTTTGAGATCCGGTAATATTTTCTTCAAAAAGATTGTCGATCCTATCTTCCGCGGCTTGTAGGTTAATGTTTACCTTGTTCACGATTTCATTTCCTTTTTTCTGAATAGCCTTTTCTACTACATCTGTGTATAACTTACACTCAGTTACTAACTTCTCTGCAATGGTATTACCCTTATCTAAAGTACCTGTTTCAGCTTGACTAATGATATCACTCAGATTTTCATTGATCTTCTCTCTCTCCTTCTTAGCGCATGCCGAGTCAACTTCTAATGTTGCTACTCTTAAAGTAAGTTCTTCTACAACTAGAGGTACACCTCCACAGTTTTTATTCAGTTCATTAATGACAGTGGTTACCTTACTGTTGAAGACAACTGGTTTTGTGTAGCTTCAGTATTTAATATTTGTATTTGCATCTGTTATTTTCCTTATCTGTTGTTCTACTCAATCCTGATGATCGTTAAAAGAATCTAGCTTCTGTTTTAACTCTATAATGTTACTGTTAACTTCAGAAAGTACTTCATGCTTTACTTGTTTTTTCATATCATTCAATTTTGTGTCAATTTCATTGTGAAAATTTTTGGCTATGTCACTGAATTTCTGTGAGACAGTGTCTTGCAAATCCTTGAATACTTGTTTTTGTTCTTGTTTCATTATATTTAGATCTTTTGTGATGTTGTTCAGATTGTGTATCAAATTACCAGTTTTGGTATTCATGTTCTTGTTTCATACCACTGAAATTGGTGTTCATATTGTGTTCCATATCACTGAGATTGGTGTTCATATTATCATATTTCATGTTAATGTTACATAGTAACTGCCATAGTAGTGTTTCAGTTGTACTACTGTGGTTGCTGTCAGCTGTATTTTCTGAGTTAATGTTAGTGTCGTGAACAAGTGGTGTTTGTAACGTGTTGTCAAGATTGATATTTGTAATGCTCTCTGATGTTTCATTCATGAGCAGTACATCACTCTGGGAGATGCTTGACATTGTCTCATGAATTGTAAATATTGTGTTGTCAGAGTTATTCTGCTGTGGAGCATCGCTATCATTTGTCACACCTGTGACACTCATCTCTGACCTACTTAAACCTTCTGCAATAGGCACGCATGGCGCCTGAACTTCAATTGTTCAATCATGCAATTCTATGCCATCTTGGATGATTGCATTTTCGCTATTGCTATCAACAATGGACATATATTTTTCTGCCATGTATGATTATACAAAAAAATTTTAACAAAAATGTTAAAATTTCATACGCTAATTATTACACTTGATAACTGTAATTTATGTGATGTCAAAGCCTGTTTTACATGTATTATGATATGCAAACTATTTGTTGCAACTCATTATGTTTTACTGATCACACGTATCATATTGAAAAATCCTTGTAAATTTTCCACCATAAAATTCAAGGAAGGGAATAATGAGGAAAAGGTTTCTATCTACATCAAAAGACATGCTACCAAGCATAACCATGCAAGCAACTTGTGTAGCCGTCCTACCTTTGCTGAGCTGAACAAAACAGCTTACTATGGAAAATTATACATAACCTGCATCCAATTCTTATTACTTTTCAGAATTACTCCTCAGTTTTGAGCCTTTTTGCTTTACTTGCACCCCATCATGATTCACGCAAAAAGAAAATGCAGACAATTAGTTTTTATGAATAATAACAATGTCATAGAAATTTCTTACTATAGCAATAGTTAACAAACACTATTCACAACCGGTGCCCCGAAGTCCTATCACGGTCACCAGTTGTGTTGCAAATTTTAAAACAATAAGTAAAATGAAATAAATAATTTACATGTATGCATGTGAAAATAATTAAAAGGATAAAAAAATTGCGTTATTAGACATGTTCTGTGCTTTTACAAATTTTTAGACTATCGGACTTCTTCTCTTACATTTCAATTGTCAGTGCAGACAGTGGACTCCAAGTACACCAGTGCATGTCATAAATAATAAAATCCTCCTTACTTGGCTTCACTTCACTTGAATAAAAAATACTTAACACTGGTATCAAAGCTTTTCTTATTTTGAAACATGTATGATTCAAAACACTTGTAGCCTGTCATATTCCAAACAGCGCTTCTTAACAAAACTTCTACATACAAGAGAGTGAGAAACAAAACCATGTATAAAGAAAAATGAATGATGATCTTTTTTCATTTGTCTGTGCCTTACCACACATTCATAATTAATGTCTTCGCCAATGCTTATGGTTGATTGGTGTTTCATTTTTTGTTTTTAATAAATTTTAATTTTACGGTATCCTGGGAGTCTTTCATCATGTACCTACACGCATGTCAACAAATGCCGAATGTTTTGCACACAACTTGATGTATGTGCTACAGAGACTCGGCAGAATGACAACATTAGCTGGAGTGTCACATGGTACACTGTTCTTGCCACTGTGCACTGCCTCACAACCTGCATTCGTAGGTGCACACTGCTGTAATTATGTATACACACCATTAAGTTATTTCACTCACGAGCAGAGTACTTGACAACATCAAAGACATTACCAATAGTGTAGTTTTCCTTGTTTAGTTGAAAAACAACTTAGTTATATACTATTTTTTTCTGCAGACTAGCCCTGGGGTCCTTTATTTATTGACCAAGGACATCAATAGAGTAAGTTGAGAAAAAGGGTGCTTAACATCTGGGATCCAAGTATTATGTACTGGGAAGATAGATACTTAAAAATACACTACAAGCAGTGTTGCAAAATTCTTCAATGGGTCATTAAAAAGTTAAAATGATATACTACAGACAAATAACACAAAACTTCAAGAACAATGCAAGGACAATTTGGAGCATTATTTGGCAAAAATGAAATAAACTCATCAAAGCTAATTGTACTGAACTCTCACGTGACAGCAGCAGTGAGATAGATAACTTGGAATTCAAATTACTGGCTACTAAATTCAGTGAATTCTTCCTAACGATAGCTGAAACCACAGAACAAAAAATGGCCCATTGAAAAATAAACATACGCCTATGCTTACTCCAGCACCAGTTTTTCCAACACATGTTCAACAGATCACAAAAATCATTAGCTTAGTAAAAAGTAGTAACTCTTGCAGCTATGACAGTGTCTCACCCAAAGAAGATAAATCTTGTACTGATTTGGCAACACCACCACTGAGTTACCTTTGCAACCAGTCAATGAATCAGGTGCATTTCCTGAAAGTTTGAAGAATGCAGCAGTAGCAGAAACACACAAAAGTGAAGACACACAACTGATCTCCACTTATAGATTAACCTCCCATCTGTTCTAAAAGTTTCTGAGAAAGCTTCATACAACAGAATACTGAACCATCTTTCTGAGAATAATTCCTGGACAACAAAACAGTTTGGTTTCTATTGAGGCTTCTCTAATAGAGTATACAATATATAATCCCACAAGCTCAAATCTACTACAACTGTTGTGGTCTTCAGTCCAGAGACTGGTTTGATGCAGCTCTCCATGCTACTCTATCCTGTGCAAGCTTCTTCATCTCCCAGTACCTACATCCTTCTGAATCTGTTTAGTGTATTCTTCTCTAGGTCTCCCTCTACGATTTTTACCCTCCACACTGCCCTCCAACACTAAGTTGGTGATCCCTTGATGCCTCAGAATATGTCCTACCAACCAATCCCTTCTTCTACTATACAACAAAAATTACCCTATAGGCTTTTACTGCGGTCTTTTCAAGTTCTTTGATTATATAAATCACAAAATTCTGATAGAGGAACTAATGTAAAACATTAAAATCTCCCCCTTCCTTGGATAGAGTAATATCTTAACAACAGAAAACAGAGAGTTGCACTAACAAACAATATAACAGGAATAAGATTAAATTTAGAGTGGGTAAAACTAGCGAACTGAAGTTCATTAGCAGAATACTAGGGATCAGTCTGCAAAGGAGACTGCTCACAAAACACTAATGTGATACATCATAGAATATTGCTCATATATGTGGAGATTAGAAGGAAAGACTGATTGTTGGGACTGCACCCAATGAGATTTGAAAATCTAGGTGGAAGACAGGGTAATATGCAATATAAAGGTTACTGTTTAAACGTCATGCATGAGTTAATAAGAGTGAAACGCTAAGTGGATTTTACATAACAGGTAGGGAGCGGGCAGTGAAAAATGGACAGATAAGAAAATGAAAGATGTAGAAAACTAAAATGGAGCAAAGAAAGGAATAGTTACCGTGAAGAAATATTGAGATGGAAGAAATTAACATAAACTATGTCCAACTGGATGGCGAGAGCCAAGGCCATGTTGTACTGATAGCTCCCACCTGCAGAGTTCTGAGAAACTGGGTGTGATGCAAGAATCCAGATAGTGCGTATGGTGAAACAGGCACTGGGGTAATGACTGTCACGTTGTAGTGTGTCCTCTGCTACAGGATATTGTGTGTTGCCAGCATACACCATTAGCCTATTATAATGGATCATATTATTTTTTTCTTTCTTCATTCTTTTCTTTTTATACAAGTAAGCTATATAATCAACAGCAAAGTAACAAGTTATTTTGTGCAAGAAATAATGTTTTGATACAAAAAAGAGAAGGGTTGTAATCTTCAATTGATTCATTTTTGTATCTTCATCTGTTTGTTCCTTTAAGTGGTAGCAGGTGGACGTATGACTAGCTCTGCTGTGCCAGTATTGTTTAAAAATATGTATTACAACCATATATTAAAAAGTGTTATGAAGGTTATTAGGAAGGCAAGTTTATTCATATATATTTACATCACTAACATCCGTCTGTTCATCATTTTGACCATGCTGAGAATTCTGCATCAGCAGGTTCGAAGCAGACAAGAGGAATTTGCATGATGATCCTGTATCAGCATTGTCATAATCAGCTCTATGCACAGTGAAACTAATGAGAAGAAGTATGTAACTTTAAATGATGAATATTTATCTTAAATGTATTGACACTGAAGGTCTGTTGATATTAGTACCAGTTGAAGTTCACCCAGGATATGTGTACCTTCCAATTTCTTTCAATTATTCTTTCCAATTTTTTTTAATTATTTAGGCAGAAACTCTTAATAAGTTACTGTTATTTATGTCTGTGCCCCCACTCGTATGCCACTATTCACTATGCCCATTCATCCAAACTGATAATTTGGTGGTAGTCATGCCGATGTAAACAGCCGAACAGGGTTTACATAAGAGTTGGTATATGACGTGTCATTTCACAGATGACTCTCCCTTTGATAGAATATTTTTTTCTAGTTACAGGGCTGGTATAGGTGGTGGTAGGAGGTTCTGAAATGAGATCCATTCCGTCTGAAATTTTGCTCACCACACCTACAATAATTTTTTGTCGCCGTCTCAGTCTCCGTAATATTCTTGTTAGACTCTATGCTCCTTCTGCGCATCTCCTTACCCTCTGGGTCTCCTACCCCTATGACCATTCTGCTTCAAGACTTGCCCTGTGCACCCTCCTACCACCATCTACACCAGCACTGTAACTGGCAAAACATATACTATCAAAGGGAGAGCCACTTGTGAAACGACACGTGTCATATACCAACTGTTACGTTAACACTGTTCAGCCTTTAACATCAGAATGACTACCACCAAACTGTCAGTTAGGATGACTGGGCATAGGCAAAGGTTGTATACTTGCAACGCACAATATCATGTTGCACTGCATGATCTACAACATGACAATCATGACCTCGGTGCCTGTTTCATCACAGGCGCCATCTTGATTCTTCCTCCGACACCAGTTTCTCAAACCTCCGCAGGTGGGAACTATCACTGCACCATGTTATTGGTTCTCATCTCCCACTTGGCCATAATTTATGTTAATTTCTTCTGTCTCAGTATTTCTTCACAGTAACTACGCTTTTCTTCACTCCATGGATATGTGTGTGTGTGTGAGTGTATACCTGTCCTTTTTTCCCCGGTAAGTCTTTCTGCTTCCGGGATTGGAATGACTCCTTACCCTCTCCCTTAAAACCCACATCCTTTCATCTTTCCCTCTCCCTACCTCTTTCCTGATGAAGCAACCGTTGGTTGCGAAAGCTTGAATTTTGTGTGTGTGTTTGTGTTTGTTTGTGTGTCTATCAACATGCCAATGCTTTTGTTTGGTAAGTTACATCATCTTTGTTTTTAGATATATTTTTCCCAAGTGGAATGTTTCCCTCTATTATATTCAAAGTAGAATAATGTTTAGCTACGAAAATGTCAGGGCTACCGGAAGTTTAATTTGATATTTTAGTCTGTTTTATGCAATACTTTATGCCGTATTATAGACACTGGTGTTAATGATATTTTTAATAATTACCTGTCACAGTCATCAGATTTTACTAACTTCCCTTCTTCTGACAGTAGAGCACTTCACTTCACAACAGTGGCTCCTTTCAGCTGTGTTGACTGATTAACAATTTCAGTTAGTCCACATTCATGGCCATCGGATGATACTAATATTTTAATTTCATTATTTTCTGTTTTGAAATTTTCACATTAGTCAACTGACACATTTTTGTAGCTGTGCACTAGGATTCTGTTGAGAGGTGAAACTGAAACACTTTATGCTATGGACTATTTTGCATTATGCTGATTTAAGAAATGACAATACTGTTTACATTACTGATTATGCTGTGTAATGATAGGTGTTAGGTATTGTGATGCATTATGATGTCATGATGATCTGAGGACTGTGCTTTTATCTATGTCATGTAGTATCCTGAAAGATATGTGCTATTATGCTGCCTAACATACTGATTTTGTTATCTAATGGTTAGTATTAGAAATTATGTTGCACTGTCATAACTTGAGCATTTGTTATGCTGTTTATGTTTTGAACTGGCTGATGTTACAGAATGTTATACATTGTAATATTTGAGAACTGTGCTATATTCCATATTTTTGGTGAAGTTCATAACTGAAATACATCTTGTTTGCATACCTGTCATTTAATTTTACTTTATGCTAAGTAATCAGTATGATTGAACAGTTAACTAAAATTTTCAAATGACTTTATTTGTAACAATGGCTAATTTTATGGAAATCTCACTGTAAAAATATTTAAAGAGCTGAATATTGTCGCAGAAGAAGCTGAGTAGCACTGTGGTGTAGTGGTTCTGATACTAAACTGTTGCATGGAAGGCTGTGAGTTCAAAACTCACCTGGACTGTACAATTTTAATTTCTACATTCGGTTCGAGTACATCCTAGAAGTATCCACAAATGTCAAGAATCATTGTACTGGAATGTTCTGTAGCTGTATATATACTGTATGTGTTCTGGCCGGAGGCAGTTCACTCCACGTTCTTGTATGTGCAAGTGCTGAATAAACTTTCGTTTAGTGAAGATAGTGTTCATAATTCATCTAATTACGCCTTCTTCTACGTGACATTATTCTGATGGAGGTGCTGGGTTTTGGAACTTGTGATAGTGCACATTATCGGCGACACAGTGGCTCCCATCAGGCTGTGACAGAGCCGCCATTTATGTGGCAAGAAATCCGAATTCAAGCCATATTCAACAGATTGCAATCTATCAGAGACAGAAGAAGAAGAGGACATTACAATGACAACTACGGTGTGCCACCACATGAGACACTCTTCCAGGTTCTCTGGTGATGATGGCCAAGATCTAGCAAAGTGGCTGAAGGTATATGAGCATATAGCCAAATTTAACAAATGGGATGACACTGTGTGTTTGGCTAATGTATTTTCCTACTTGGAGGGCACTGCCAAGCAATGGTATGAGAACAATGAGGAGAAGTTCACAAGCTGGGAACTGCACAAGTATTTCAGCAACACAGAATGACAGAAGTGCAAGTCCAAAGATAAATTAAAGTGTTGGGCACAGCGCCCAGGAGAAACTACAGCATCCTACAGTCAAGATGTCTTGGAGCTGTGTAAAATAGTGGATCCTAGGATGAAGGAGGAAGACAAGGTTGCACATCTCATGTATCAGCCCTACTCCTGAAGGAAGTTGTGACAGCAGACGACTTCATAAAATGATGCCAGTATATCGAGACAATACATCAAAAAAGAATTACAAGCAAGAAGTTTGAACGGCTTCCAAACATAGTATTGATGTCTGTGATGGAGGAAGCAATTGATTTCACAAGTGTTCTTCATCACATAGTGAGAGAGGAATTTCAGAAGGCACTTGGATTGCACAGTGAGCAAAAAACTGAGACGGTTCAAGAGGTTGTAAGGGAGGAAGTTGAAAAGGCATTGAACCCAATCTCTCGTCCTTCATTTCCCTTTAAAACAGTCGAGACCCAGGCAGAGTTACATTCCTACAATGCCACATGAGGAACCTGTTTGGGCAGCAAGAAAGACTGACGTCTGGGGGACCCAGGATAACCAACCAGTATTATTTCCACTGTGGACGACCGGGATATGTGGTGCACTATTGACAAGAAAGGTGGCGGATATTTGATGATGCCTGCACCAGAAGACAGCAGACCAATCTTGGGAGACGCCAAGTCAGAGACGATGAAGATGAACAAGAAAATGTGGGTGCAGGACGATGTAGGTCACCATCGCCGCAAGCTAGCCGCTGGAGAGGACGCTCCCCAACACGCCGATCAAGGTCTCCATCACCGTTTAGAAACTCCAGCTGATCACCTAGCCACTGCAACCTGGAAAACTAAAGGGTGCGACCTTCCTTGCAGGTGAGGCCACTGAAAAGAAAAATCCTCCACTGTCAATCACTTCAAAAATGATAGGAAACTACATCGATATCCTCATGGATGACCTACCAGCCTAAGCTCTTGTGGACTCTGGAGCATCATATTAAGTCATTTCGGAGAAGTACTGTTGCCAGTTGCAGAAAACTGTATTCATCATCAACAAAACATCTCTGATGAAGGTGGCTAATGGGAAACATGTAAAACCTACAGGAAGATGTACCATACATGTGGGTATAAGTGGCCATACACAGCCCTTGGAATTTATTGTCTTACAAGAGTGTAGTCACGATGTCATTCTTGGATGGGACTTTTTGAAAGCTTCTCAGGCATTTATAGATTGTGGTAGCTTGAAGATTATGCTAGAGGAGATGAGATACTGTGGACAGGAAGATGCGCATCTGAGTGTGTGATGACTATGTGTGCTGAATGAAATGATCATTCCTGCAGTCAGCGCTAGAAAGGTAACTGTCACATGTCATGCCATGCATAAACCCATGGATCTTGTAGTGGAATGTAAGAGAAGCATACCACTGAAGAATAACTTGGTCATCCCAGCCTCTGTCATCTTGTTTAAGACTGGATTTGGTGAATTGTGGATAGTTAACTGTCACCGAGAACCGCAGATCCTTCCATGACGCATGTACATAGAAAACATTGAGCCATAAACTGAAGATAAGCTGAGCATCACAGAGACCTCCCATGACGAATCTGTGGACGAAATTAGCGCTACCACTATGAGACAAGATCTTCTAGCTCAACTGTCAGCAGATCTCACTAAGGAACAACAGAAGAAGCTACTTGCCATTCTTCAAGGGTTCTCTGAATGCTTCAATCCACAGGTGAAGAGCAAATTAGACAAATCAATGGTGTATCACCGGATTAGCACTGGAGACCATCAACCAATAAGCCAGAGAGCATACCATGTGTCAGCAACGGAACATCGAATAATTTGCGACGAGGTAGAGAAAATGATGAAGAATTACATAATTCAGCCTTCACAGAGCCCATGGTTGTCATCAGTGGTTCTTGTCAGGAAGAAGGATGGCAGTGGCACTTTTGTGTTGATCACAGGAAGCTTAATAAGATAACTAAAAAGGATGTTTACCATCTTCCACAAATAGACCATACACTAGATTGTCTGAAGGGGGCTAACTTTTTATCAACCATGGACATGTACTCGGGATACTGGCAAATTGAAGTAGATGAAGCTGATCATGAGAAAACTGCATTCATCACCCTGAGGGCCTGTATGAGTTTAAGGTAATGCCATTTGGTTTGTGTAATGCACCAGCAACTTTTGAACAGATGATGGATAATATTCTACGTCACCTGAAGTGGACGATGTGTCTTTGTTATTTAGATGACATTATAGTGTTCTCAGAGACGTTTGATGAACATATAAAAAGACTGAGGGCTGTTCTTAAGTGCCTCCAACAACACAAACTGAACCTTAATCCACGAATGTGTCTCTTGGAGCAAAAGAAATCAAAATACTTGGACACCTTGTGTCAAATGAAGGTGTGCCGCCAGACTCAGAAAAGGTAAGATCTACAATAGAATTTCCTATTCCTAAAAGTATTAGAGATGTGAGAAGCTTCCTCGAATTATGTTCTTATTCCATCATTTTATCAAAGACTTTTGTATCAAAGCCAGGCCACTCCAAGAGTTGTTAAAAGCTGATGCTAAATTTATCTGGGGTGGTGCTCAACAAGATTCTTTCGATGTGCTGCGAAAAGTTCTGATGACTGACCCTGTACTTGGTCTGTATGATGAGAAAGCACGTACAGAACTACACACAGATGCCAGTGGGTATGGGATTGGTGCTGTTCTGGTGCAAATTTCTCATGGAAAAGAGAAGGTTATAGCCTATGCTTCTAGGACACTTACAAAAGCTGAGAGAAGCTACTCAACTACACAAAGAGAATATCTTGCTGTGATCTGAGCCATGTGCAAATTTCGACAGCATCTCTATGGAAGGCCATTCACAGTTGTTACAGACTTCACTTTGTTGGGTGACAGGTCTTAAGGCTCCAACAGGATGACTCACCAGGTGGGCGCTACATCTTCAAGAGTATGACATTACCATAGTGTACAAAAGTGGAAGAAAACACCAAGATGCCGACTGTCTCTCAAAAAACCCTATGCAAGACCATCAAGACTTTGATGAAGATAGTGACTGTCTCGCTGCACTCCAGGATCTCTCTGCTGAGCAGAAGGAGGACACCAAGATATGTCAAATTATGCCTGCCTTAAATCATTCAGAGGATGTGAAAGGACAATTTAAGGTAGTTAATGGATTACTTTGCAAGAAAAACTTCGATCCGTTTGGAAAGAGGTGGCTACCAGTGATTCCTAAACACATACACTTAGATGTTCTACAGAAATTCCGTGGCACACATGAGCCCGGACATTTAGAATTTATTAAGACATACGATAGAATCCACAAGAGATTTTCCTGGCCAGGTTTATTTAGGAGTGTCTGTCATTATGTGTCACACTCTCGATAGAGCCAGAGGAGAGAGGCAGTTCCTCAGAAACCACCTGGCTGAGTCATACCAGTTCCACCAGCCAAAACGCCTTTCCAGCATGTTGGGGCTGACCTCCTCTGATGATTTCTAATGTCTGCTACTAACAATAGATGGATTATTGTTTGCACTGTTTATCTGACAAGCTATGCCATTACAAAAGCCGTAAAAACAGCCAAAGCATCTGAGGTAGCCAAATTCATCATGGAAGACATTGTATTACAACACGGTGCCCCAAGGTCGTTACTTATGGATCGAGGGAAAGTTTTTCAATCGAATCTTGTAACAGAGATAAATCGTCAGTGCAACATTACTTATCACATGACAACTTCCTACCATCCTCAAATTAATGGGCTTACTGAACTCCTTAATAAGACCTTGGCCGACATGCTATCAATGTTCGTCTCTGTTGAGCAGAGCAACTGGGATGAGGTGCTACATTTCATGACATTTGTCTACAACACTGCCAAATAAGACACCACAGGATGTACGCCCTTTTTCCTGGTGCATGGGTGTGAGGCAACTACAATGATGGACACTGTGTTTCCATTACATCCTGTTGACTGGGACGATGGCTACATCGGCCAGGTGTTAACCAGAGCTGAGGAAGCTTGGCAGTTAGCTCGACTCCGCACTCTGCAGGCTCAAGAAAACGATTACCAAAGGTATGACATGAGCCACCACCCTGTTGTCTAAAAGCCTGGTCACCTCTTCTGGATCTTCACTCCTGTTCAGAAGATTGGTCTCTCTGAGAAGCTCCTCAGGTGCTACTTTGGACCTTATAAGGTTGTAGGACAGTTGTCCTGATGTTACTTATGAAGTTGAAGATTTCGACCCCAACACAAGACAACGAAAGATCAGAGATATGGTCCCCGTCCTTTGAAAGAAGCCCTACAAGGATCCTGCAAGCCAGGATAAATTCGAAGCTCCAGCGACAGGCAACAAGCAGAAAGTTGATGAAGAGTGTAGTGACAAATGAAGTTCTAAGAAGATCACCGCCAGGATGAGCATCAGTCATCGGGAGTTGGAGTATGCAGGACCGATGACTCATTCCCAGACTAGGACGACGACAACAAGACGCTGTTCTCTTACGGAAGGGGCAATGCCACAGAAGAAGCTAAGTAGCACCGTGGTGTAGTGGTTATGATTCTAAACTGTTGCATGGAGGGTCATGAGTTCGAAACTCACCTGGACTGTACAATTTTAATTTCTATATTTGGTTTGAGTACATTTAGAAGTATCCACAAATGTCAAGAATCATTGTACTGGAATGATCTGTAGCTGTATATATACTGTATGTGTTCTGGCCAAAGGCAGTTTGCTCCGCGCTCTTGTACATGCAAGTGCTGAATAAACCTTTGCTAAAGAAGTTCGTGTTCACCATTCATCTAATTACACCTTCTTCTAGGTGACAATATGATGCACTTCAATTGTGCTGATTAGAAAATTTCAATACCTCACCTGCATTTCACATGAGCTAAAAATCAACCGTACACAAAGTTTACACGTGTTTTTGCTTCTGTAACCTCTTTGCCCAGTTTGCAGTGTTTTCCTTAATTTGATGCAGTGTAGAAGCTATAACGAATAATGAAAAGCAATTCAGTCCTTTATCAAGAGAATATATCAGACTATAACATGTGCAAAAATATATTTTTTTGTGAACAGTTTTCTTAAAATCAGAGGATAAGTATTTCATAGCTGCCAGAATGCTGTTTCTCAGCACAGGTGTCAGTATTTGGTGAGCAGTACAGCCACAACAAAGCCTTTCTCAGCACAGAATGCAGACAGCATGTCTATAGCAGTGAAAGGCTTAATAATCTTTTTAATGATAAATTGTGTTCAACTAATCAAAATTTTGTATGATAATCTTCTAGTAAAAGTATTACAGTTAATAGAATAGTTTTTTGTGAAAGAATCTAGCTGTAAGGAGAATTAAAATTTGTGGCATATTTTGCTAAAAGTCAAGCAGGAGAAATTACATTAAATCAGAACTATTGAAACATCATTATGACAAAGTTAGTGAAAAACTTATGCTGTGCTATGAATTCTCATAAATGGTTATTTCTCTAATGACTATCTGATGAATTTGAACTACTCTGTAGTTTGCTTGTTTAATACTTTTGCCTATGAGCTGTCTTATACTATGAAATGTAGTCTGTTCTGCTGACTGACCCACTGTGGATGATGACAATGAAGGACATAATATGAGGAATGTGATTACACAATTATGACTCAACTAATTAATTAAACTAACATTTAAATAGCTTCGGGAAAGTTTCTGGAACAGTAATTTACATGTCATAGTGGTTAAGCAGATCTACAAATTATGTAATTTGTGTGTTGCTAACCATGTACTAGTCAAATTTGTACATATTTGAAATTTGTCACTTTTCTTGCTATAACTTAACTGGTTTATCATTAGGTATCTTTATGACGAGTATCGGTTACTTTTATATCTATGTCTATTAATTTTGTGGAAATTTAGCTGTAGGGAACATTACCATTAGTGGAGTAAATTTTGTGAGAGTTATAGTGATTGGAAAGGTACAATTGTTGACTTAATTTTGTGAAAAACCTACCTCTAAGTTGATACTATGCTAACATTTTTGAAATTACACACATTCTTTCTTAATTATCATATTTTTAACTGAAGAGTGAAATGTATTGCACTGTAATTGGATTTTATGTGGTTTGCAAGAATATACTGCCATGTATTTGGATTACATATCAGCAGTTATTACCATGTAACTACAAAAATTTTACTTATAATGAGAATAGTTATGAGTAGATGTCTTGGCCAGGTGATGTTTCTATCATCGTGCTGATGTTAAAGATTGATCTTGTGGAAGAACAAGGAAGCTTAATTTATTTATTTATTTAGCCATCTGTGGGCATTTTAAAATGTGCGGATGTTGTCAGTTTGTGTATGTTCATATATTTATACAGTTTGTTGTTACATGTAGTTAAACATTGTGACATATTAGTTATTTACAATCATTTTTTTCTCCTTATCAAAATGTTACATATAGTTAAATATTGTGAAACAAAAGTTATTTACAATCATTTTGTAATAAGGAATTCACTTACAGTGTAAAAGCAGTGTTCCTGCAAAACAGTTCAAGATTTTTCCTATAGCGGTACATTTTGAAAAGTTCTCTGCAGAGAGTCTGCTTACTGCTTTTTGTTACAGTTCTTACAGCTCTCTTTTGCATTTTAAATACTGTTTGTAAATTCTGATCACTCTTTCCCCAGAAAATAATACCATAACTGATTACTGAATGAACATAACTAAAGTATACAGTTCTCAAACATGCATTACTGCATGTGGATACAAGGACTCTAAGTGCATAACATGTTGTGGATATCTTTTTTGAGAGTTTCATAGCATGTTCATTCCACTTCATTTGGCTGTCAATGTGCAACCCTAAGTATTTTATTGCAGGTACATCATCTATGGAGATGTTATCTAGTTTTAAATTTAAGGGACTCGTGTTTTCTGTTCATTCTAAAGCATATTGTATTTGTTTTCATTATGTTGAGAGTTACTTTGCTTTCCTGAGACCATTTGTCAACATCCGTCAGCACTTCAGTAGAATTTTCCAGCATTTGTGCTGGTGTTTTACTGGTGATTACTATGTTGCTGTCATCAGCAAACAATATCTTCTCTCCATGGCTGATAGGTTGTGGGAAATCATATATATACACCAGAAATGATACTGGGCCCAGCACACTTCCTTCAGGGACCCCAATATTGATATATTGTGGATCAGATATATATTTCTCAATTCACTTCAGTCCACTGGAGACGTGTGATCTCTACTGACTGTACTCTGTTTTCTAGGTATGAACAAAACCATTTGAGAACCACTCCCCTTACTCCTAGTGCCTCTAACTTATGCAACAGCTTCTGGTGGTCAACTGTATCAAATACCTTAGACAGGTCTAGGAAAAGACCAGTTACATCGCTGTTCTCATCTAGTGATTCTAAAACTGTTTTTGTAAATTGTGCTATTGCAGATTCTGTACCTCTGCCAGGCCTGAAACCATGCTGATCACTGCAGAGGAGGTTGAATTTACTTAGATAGCTCATAAACCTGTTTTTCATTATTGTTTCTATCACTTTGGAAAAGCATGACTACAGGGGTACTGGTCTGTAGTTTTCAACATTTTCTACGTCACCTTTCTTGTGAACTGGTAATATTTTGGCATGCTTCAGATAGCCAGGAAAGGAACCAGTTTTGAAGGTTTCATTTATGATTTTTAGTAGTGGAGCTTTGAGACCATTTATGCATTTTTTCAGCACACCTACTGGGATTTCATCTAAACCTGCAGAGTTTTTGTTCACTAATTGCCTTATAACATTGCATACTTCCTCCTCAGTAGTTGGAAGCAATACCATAGCATTTGCTATATACTTCTGTATTGGTTGATTCCACCCCACCCACCCACCCACCACCGCCCCATTAACCATGGACCTTGCCGTTGGTGGGGAGGCTTGCGTGCCTCAACGATACAGATAGCCGTACCGTAGGTGCAACCACAATGGAGGGGTATCTGTTGAGAGCCCAGACAAACATGTGGTTCCTGAAGAGGGGCAGCAGCTTTTTCAGTAGTTGCAGGGGCAACAGTCTGGATGATTGACTGATCTGGCCCTGTAACACTAACCAAAATGGCCTTGCTGTTGTGGTACTGTGAACGGCTGAAAGCAAGGGGAAACTACAGCCGTAATTTTTCCCAAGGGCATGCAGCTTTACTGTATGTTTAAATGATGATGGCATCCTCTTGGGTAAAATATTCCGAGGGTAAAATAGTCCCCCATTCGGATCTTCGGGCGGGGACTACTCAAGAGGACGTTGTTATCAGGAGAAAGAAAACTGGCGTTCTACGGACTGGAGCGTGGAATGTCAGAACCCCTTAATCAGGCAGGTAGGTTAGAAAATTTAAAATGGGAAATGGATAAAGTTAGATATAGTGGGAATTAGTGAAGTTCGGTGGCAGGAGGAACAAGACTTTTGGTCAGGTGAATACAGGGTTATAAATACAAAATAATGCAGGAGTAGGTTTAATAATGAATTAAAAATAAGAGTGCGGATAAGCTACTACAAACAGCATAGTGAACACATTATTGTGGCCAAGATAGACACGAAGCCCACGCTTACTACAGTAGTACAACTTTATATGCCAACTAGCTCTGCAGATGATGAAGAAATTGATTAAATGTATGATGAAATAAAGGAATTATTCAGGTAGTGCAGGGAGAAGAAAATTTAATAGTCATGGGTGACTAGAATTCGACAGTAGGAAAAGGAAGAGAAGGAAATGTAGTAGACAAATATGGATTGGGGCTAAGAAATGAAAGAGGAAGCCGCCTGGTAGAATTTTGCACAGAGCATAACTTAACCATAGCTAACACTTGGTTCAAGAATCATGAAAGAAGGTTGTATACATGGAAGAACCCTGGAGATACTAGAAGGTTTCAGATAGATTATATAATGGTAAGACAGATTTAAGAACCAGATTGTAAATTGTAAGACATTTCCAGAGGCAGATGTGGACTCTGACCACAATCTATTGATTATGAACTGTAGATTAAAATTGAAGAAACTGCAAAAGGGTGGGAATTTAAGGAGATGGCACCTGGATAAACTGATTAAACCAGAGGTTGTACAGAGTTTCAGGGAGAGCATAAGGGAACAATTGACAGGAATGGGGGAAAGAAATACAGTAGAAGAAGAATGGGTAGCTTTGAGGAATGAAATAGTAAAGGCAGCAGAGGATCAAATAAGTAAAAAGATGAGGGCTAGTAGAAATCCTTGGGTAACAGAAGAGATACTGAATTTAATTGATGAAAGGAGAAAATACAAAAATGCAGTAAGTGAAGCAGGCAAAAAGGAATACAAACGTCTCAAAAATGAGATCGACAGGAAGTGCAAAATGGCTAAGCAGGGATGGCCAGAGGACAAATGTAAGGATGTAGAGACTTATCTCATGAGGGGTGAGATAGATACTGCCTACAGGAAAATTAAAGAGACCTTTGGAGAAAAGAGAACCACTTGTACGAATATCAAGAGCTCAGATGGAAACCCAGTTCCAAGCAAAGAAGGGAAAGCAGAAAGGTGGAAGCAGTATATAGAGGGTCCTTACAGGGGCGATGTTCTTAAGGACAACATTAAAGAAATGGACGAGGAGGTAGATGAAGATGAAATGGGAGATA
Source organism: Schistocerca cancellata (assembly GCF_023864275.1). Classification (NCBI taxonomy): domain Eukaryota; kingdom Metazoa; phylum Arthropoda; class Insecta; order Orthoptera; family Acrididae; genus Schistocerca; species Schistocerca cancellata. The sequence goes on from NC_064630.1 coordinate 273,962,434, forward strand.
TGATACTGCGTGAAGAGTTTGACAGAGCACTGAAAGACCTAAGTCGAAACAAGGCCCCGGGAGTAGACAACATTCCATTAGAACTACTGACCGCCTTGGGAGAGCCAGTCCTGACAAAACTCTACCATCTAGTGAGCAAGATGTGTGAGACAGGCAAAATTTCCTCAGACTTCAAGAAGAATATAATAATTCCAATCCCAAAGAAAGCAGGTGTTGACAGATGCGAAAATTACCGAACTATCAGTTTAATAAGTCACAGCTGCAAAACACTAATGCGAATTCTTTACAGACGAATGGAAAAACTGGTAGAAGCCGACCTCGGGGAAGATCAGTTTGGATTCCGTAGAAATGTTGGAACACGTGAGGCAATACTGACCCTACGACTTATCTTAGAAGAAAGATTAAGGAAAGCAAACCTACATTTCTAGCATTTGTAGACTTGGAGGAAGCTTTTGACAATGTTAACTGGAACACTCTCTTTCAAATTCTGAAGGTGGCAGGGGTAAAATACAGGGAGCGAAAGGCTATTTACAATTTGTACAGAAACCAGATGGCAGTTATAAGAGTTGAGGGACATGAAAGGGAAGCAGTGGTTGGGAAGGAAGTGAGACAGTTTTGTAGCCTATCCCCAATGCTATTCAATCTGTATATTGAGCAAGCAGTAAATGAACCAAAGAAAAGTTTGGAGTAGGTATTAAAATCCATGGAGAAGAGATAAAAACTTTCAGGATCACCAATGACATTGTAATTCTGTCAGCCAGCAAAGGACTTGGGAGAGCAGTTGAATGGAATAGACAGTGTCTTGAAAGGAGGGTATAAGATGAACATCAACAAAAGCAAAACAAGGATAATGGAATGTAGTCTAATTAAGTCAGGTGATGCTGAGGGAATTAGATTAGGAAATGAGACACTTAAAGTAGTAAAGGAATTTTGCTATTTGGGGAGCAAAATAACTGATGATGGTTGAAGTATAGAGGATATAAAATGTAGACTGGCTAAGGCAAGGAAAGCGTTTCTGAAGAAGAGAAATTTGTTAACATCGAGTATTGATGTAAGTGTCAGGAAGTCATTTCTGAAAGTATTTGTATGGAGTGTAGCCATGATGGAAGTGAAACATGGACGATAAATAGTTTAGACAAGAAGAGAGTAGAAGCTTTCGAAATGTGGTGCTACAGAAGAATGCTGAAGATTAGATGGGTAGATCACATAACTAATGAGGTGGTGTTGAATAGGATTGGGGAGAAGAGAAGTTTGTGGCACAACTTGACTAGAAGAAGGGATCGGTTGGTAGGACATGTTCTGAGGCATCAAGGGATCACCAATTTAGTACTGGAGGGCACCGTGGAGGGTAAATATCGTAGAGGGAGACAAAGAGATGAATACACTAAACAGATTCGGAAGTATGTAGGCTGCAGTAGGTACTGGGAGATGAAGAAGCTTGCACAGGATAGAGTAGCATAGAGAGCTGCATCAAACCAGTCTCAGGACTGAAGACCACAACAACAACAACAATGGTTGATTAGCAATTTTTGGAAAAATTTTCTGTAACTTTGTTGCAATACTGCTAAACTAAGTATTCCCATAATTTGCTAATTCTTTTGGGTTACTTTCTAAGTTTTCCTTGTTCTTGATTTGTGTGTTTCTACCTCTCTGCTTCACAGTTCCTGTTTCTTGTCTCACTACAGCCCGTGTAGCTTTACTTTTATTATTGGCTAAATTTATGAACCTATCGTTGCCAGATTTTTTTTTCCTTTTGTAACTTTTATAGTAGTGCAAAAAAACTGGATCACTATTGTCCTTTTTAATAGAGTTTAAGTATTTAAAAGTTTGAGCACATTTTCTAATTCCTTTAGTAATCCATTTATTGTTGGTGGATGTTCCAATAGGAATTTATGTTTTGGGGAATGTTTCTTCATATTTTAATTTAAACTCAGACATAAAATTGGAGATTTCTAACAAGTACATCACAGTTTTCTCTGCCTACATCTGTAGCTACATGGTCAGTGGTAGATGATGAATGTGTTGTTATTCTCGTTGCACAGTTGACTAGTGATGGCATGCCAAAACTACACTGGATATTCATAAATGTGTCACTGGTATCATTTGTTTTAGCTGTGTTTATGTTAAAGTCCCTGCACGAAAGGTTATTATGTTTCAGAGTCAACGCTAGTTCTAGGCTTTGTATAAGTTTTGAAAAGAATATCTCTAAATTACCACTGGGAGAACAGTATACACATAATATAGTTAGTTTCTTGGGCATATTTATAGCAACTATCTTTATTGCTGACACTTCAAAGTCTTTGTCTACACTTACCATGATAATATCATTTCTGACCTTAAATTCAATACTGTTCTTAACATAAATACATGATCCTCCACCTTTCATCGTGTTTCTGCAATAAGAACATGCTTGGACATATGAGGGTAAATTAATGTATAAGATTTCACTTTCTTTACACCAGTGCTCTGTAATAAAGATAACAGTGCTGTCTAAGATTTGTAACTCGACTTCCAGCTGTTGCACTTTTGTTTTTTACACACTGAATATTTTGGTGGAGTATTGTTAGACATTTAATATTACTAACCTTTTCTGTCTACTTGCTGTCCCGTGGATGTTTGTTACCATGTCTGCTGCTGCTCCTGCTATTGCTGGGATTTCTGCTGTTACTGTTGTCTGTGATGCTGCTGTTAATGGTGATGCTGTTGTTGGCATTTCTGCTCTGATTATTGTTTGTACTGCTGCATTTTATGTAACTGCTGTTGGTTATATTTGTTCTGCTGCTTTTTTTGTTGCTCGTATCATCTGTGATGAGATGGCTTCACAGTTTTGAGTTGATACAATAATGAGTATGGTGTTATTTGTGTACATCATCTCAGCCATCTCGTTTATTCTATAACCTATAAACTATTTCCCATGAATATTTATATGCATGCCATACCTGGTGAAGTGTTTACTTTCCATGAATTTCACATCTAGGAAATTTGTGTTTTTGTATGCTTTGCATAATTTGCGAAATTGCCTGTTGGCCTTAATTATTTCCTGGTTGACACGTGACATTTCTATTAGGTCATATCTATGTGGTATTCCAGTCTCTATTACAGTTTCATTTTTAACTGTATCTAGGGTTTTCTGTTTGTCACGGATGGCACTTTTTAGTCCATTGCAATAGACATCATTTTCACCACCAATTATAGCCAAAACCTGAGTTTCTTGTGTAATGTTATAACGCTGTCTGTTTTTTATAACTTCGTGCATATGGGCCCCAGGTTTTACATAGCTGGTAGCTCTAAGATTGTGTTCAGTTTGCAAAATTTTTTGAGATCACGACCATGACTGTCTGAGTAAACAACTAACTTGGGTTTCCTAAGATGTGTGTTTCTGCCATTACTGCCTTTTGGGGCAATGCCATTGCTATATTTTCCTATACCAGCAGCGTCTGTTAGATGCCAATCAGTATCATTAAAGTCTTCCTTGTTTGCTTTTCCACCATCTAGGAGGTTGAAATTGTTCTGTAGTTTTTAAGGTGTAGGCCTGCTGTTAACACTTTCTGATTCACAGTTTTTGTTTTCAAGAGGATTCCTTGATACTTGCTTTAAATTCTCCACAAATTCTACGTATTTTCTAGCTGCATTTATATCACAATACAGCTCATGTAACACATTTAGTTCAATTCTGGCACTGCACATTTCCATTTCTACTTGGAGACCGTTACACAGTTGACCACAATTGCATGAGATTCTATCAGAGTTTAATTTCACAAAACAACTTGTGTGGTACCATTTATGCATTAGTGAGCATGCTCTAATACCTTTTTCCACTATAATATCACATGAAGAACACTTTACTGTGATAACAACTCAAAATTTACAGAGCAATTTACAACAGTTTGTATACATGCCACCATCTTGGCAGTAACTTGATGTTATTTGACATCTCTTGCGAACATGTTTTGTGTTGGAGACAGAGATCTGTATGGAAGTATTTGTTGTGTATAACTGCTTATACCAATCATCCATGTATAACTTGATATATATGTTAATCATTAGAACAGAAAATTTTTTTAAACAGTTGAACTTTACAGTTTAATGAAAATCTTCTATGCTCTTGTCATTACTTGTCATTTAGAACTGACAAATATGCGCTATTAAAGTGGTTCAGGATGTTCTGTCTTTAATGAAGTTATAATGAAATGGATGTAGCTATTGACCTTTCATGATGTTGCAGCTAGGTAACAGATGACTATGGAATTTAACTGTCAAGGTTATTTATGAAGCACCGAGAATTTTTTAAGAGAAGAAATTATATGAAGATCATGATGTGTCAGCAATTCTTTGTGACTTATTATGGTGCTAAGTTATGGTTCTTTGTGGATTATGGTGATATTATTGTTGATGATGATGATGCATTAGGTATGATTATGATATAGGCCAATGAAGATAAAGATCAGGGGCCTGTATCGTGGAATGAAGTAAATTGTGTTCATGGAGATATGTGGACTGTATTGATGCTGAAACATGTAATTTTGTGAGAGTAATTAATGCTATAATCTGTGACAAGAGAAAATTTAAATGTAATATTTGTAATCAGCGTATTTTCTGAATAAGTATGTGGAATGGCGGAATAACAATTCAAGACAATGAATTATTACTGGAAATGAGATTCTGTATTTACTGCCAGTACTAAGTAACACACTAAACAAAGTGCAAACAATTATGTGCAAAGTATTAATGAAATATTACAGGTATTACAACTTTGTTCAGCAGTTGACACAATACATACAGTAAAAATTAAAAAAGCGTATTCATGTAATGAGTTAACAACTCACTGTCATACTAACAATACAATAGTACTTAGTAGTCACTTGTGAGGTACTTTGTACTTTTATGGTCAAATCTTTATCAGTACAGTATTTTTTGTATTTCTTTTTTACCTTTTGCTTCCACCCTCTGGCATACACTTTATGCATTACAATTTTGGAAAGTACAAGGGGGGAGAGGGGGGAGGGGGGTTATGTAATAGTGTAACAGACTAGTGCAGCATTTGATGCATGTGTTTAATGAAGAAATTTATATAAGGTCACAAGTATGGAGATATTTCATAACTCTCAGTAACATTTTGTTATTCATTATTAAATGTTGTAAGAAAGTACAAATGCTGTCAAATTCGAAAGTATGTTAAATCAACAAAAATAATCAATTTTTGAAAATATATTGTAAGTAGAGAGACATAAACATATCTACATTTACATCTACATCCATACTCCACGAGCCACCTGGCGGTGTGTGGCGGAGGGTACTCTGAGTACCTCTATCAGTTCTCCCTTCTATTCCAGTCTCGTATTGTTCATGGAAAGAAAGGTTGTCGGTATGCCTCTGTGTGGGCTCTAATCTCTCTGATTTTATCCTCATGGTCTCTTCGCGAGATATATGTAGGAGGGAGCAATATACTGCTTGACTCCTCGGTGAAGGTATGTTCTCGAAACTTCAACAAAAGCCCGTACCGAGCTACTGAGCGTCTCTTCTGCAAAGTCTTCCATTGGAGCTTATCTATCATCTCCGTAATGCTTTCGTGATTACCAAATGATCCTCTAACGAACCGCACTGCTCCCCGTTGGATCTTCTCTATGTCCTCTATCAACCTTATCTGGTACGGATCCCACACTGGTGAGCAATATTCAAGCAATGGGCAAACAAGTGTACTGTAACCTACTTCCTTTGTTTTTGGATTGCATTTCCTTAGGACTCTTCCAATGAATCTCAGTCTGGCATCTGCTTTACCGACAATCATCTTTATATGATCATTCCATTTTAAATCACTCCTAATGCCTACTCCCAGATAATTTATGGAATTAACTGCTTCCAGTTGTAGCTAAATGATAAAGGATCTTTCTTTATATGTATTCACAGCACATTACACTTGTCTACATTGAGATTCAATTGCCATCGTGCCAAAACAATCTCACTTATTTGGCATGTGTTACAACTGCTGAAATATTAGAAAGGCCTATGGCCTATTTTCTTTTATCTAGCAGAAAGTGACAAAATAGATGTAATCTGGTCAAGAAACCACACCAGTCTTGGGTACTATTAACATTAACAGCTTTTTCTGTATTAGACAGTGACATTTTGATTTCTCATGTAACAAAACTTTTGATGAACTTTGATGAGGTGATAGATTCTTTCACAGAAACTAAAGCTTGCCATGTAAAGCTGTAGCAAGATTACACAGAAAAGATGCTGGAACCTAAGGACTGAAGAAATGTACACTGTCTTGCTTGTCTCTTGTCTTTTCTAGTTTTATGTTTCCTTTATTTAATTTTCTGTCATATGAAAGAGAAAGTTATTAGCTAATAGGCAATAAAGAGTGCAAATTTTCTGAAGAGTGCTTAATCTCCCAGTCACAAATAATCTCACCCAGTATCAATTGCAAGTTTTTTTTTTTTTTTTTTGGTTGAGATGGGGTATCAAACTGGCTGACGGGGAGTAGGAGAAAGACCACAGGAAATTTTAATTTCCACTGCGCTGATTACAGGTTTGATGGCTTAGGTTTGGTGGCTCCCATTACAAAATATACATGTTTGTATTCTACAGAGTGAAATACAGTGATGTGTGATAGAAGAACATTGTGAGAAGTTGCGTGGCACTGCAGTTTGGCACACTTAAGACCAAATAACATGCTTACATTTCCTTGAACTTATACGTTTTATCTATCAAACTCTTCAGAAAGGTGTGTGCTACAAAATGAACATATTTTTGAAAAATTTTTTCTTTTTAATTTTTGACGGCCTATCTCAAACACTTGAAGGACAGGTGGCGGGGGGGGGGGGGGGGGGGGGGGGGGCACTATCAAGTTTTTGTTGCTCTTGCTCTGGTTCGGAGATATCGTAGGTCTGGGGCTGGCTATGGTGGACCCTTGTGTGCTGTCAGACACCTCACTTTTGCACATATGGCAACAACAGTTGTCTCTGCAGGTGTGCTTAACCTTGACAATGCACAAGAGTCAGCCATTAAGTGAGCTGCAGCAGTGTGCTCATAGAGAACATGTCCTGCTTCACTCACTCACCACAGTGGCTGCTGCCGCAACCACCATAATAACAAATCCCCCCCCCCCCCAAGCATGGCTGACTCGACTGCCTTGGCCTGTACTGCAATGGTTGTCTGATGACCACTGGACATGAATGAGGATCTCTGATCCCTCCATGCCACCACTGATCAGCTGATGGCCCAGCTGCAGTGCTTACAGAAATGTGACACCCTAATAGAGCACACACACAAACGTTCACACTGCAAGATGTGAGCCACATGACACATAAACAACAAACTGGTCATTGCTGGTTCCAAAAGCATTTTGACTCACATGCTACCTAGTGCAGGCTGCCATGTTCACTCACTAGCGCCCCTAAAGGTCACCATTGAATAGGTATATGCGGGAAGACAATGGAAATTGATTAATAATTGCTTGAGTAATTGGAAAAATTGATTGGAAAGAATAGTTGAAAGAAATTTGAAGGTAACTGATGAATATGTGCACAATCCTGGGTGAATTTTTAACTGATAGCAATGTCAACAGACCTTCAATATCAATACATTCAAGGTCAATATTCATAATTTGCATTACGTACTGCTTCACATTAATTCCATTGTGCTCCATCTTGATTGCGACAATGTCAATGCTGGATCGCTCCTCCGGGTATAAGGTAAATTCTTCTTGTCTGCTTCGGACCTCTAGATGCAGGATCTCGGCAGCAAGCGAAATGATGAACAAATAGGAGTGGACATCTTGAATATATGAATAAATTTTCCTTTCCTAGTAAATTATTTTAACACTTTTAATATACGGTTGAAATACACATTTTTTAACAATGCTGGTACAATGGCTCTAAACATATGCCCGCACACTACCACTTATCAAAACAAACGGGTGAAGATAAAGTGAAGAGCATATTTCTTATTTTGTTTCATACAGATGTATGAAAACATTATCCTTGCCACAAAACAACTCATTAATTTATCTTTGTCGGTGTCTATAACCCACTCAGTTTACATATAAGAAAATAAAAGAACGAAAAAAATAATATGATTCAACACAGTGCCTTGTCCTTTCCACCAACAGCCACATTATCCTTGGAATAGAGTGACAGCTACTATCTCATACCTGCCTGAGGGTGGACAGCCCCAGTGCACTTACATTAGAGGACGACAGAAGCTGGTTGGAGCAGCATTATCACCACAATCTGCAAGCGACCATCCATAGTTTGGAGGAGGAGAGTGATGCAAACAGAGGCACATTCAACAATTTATGTTCAGAAAATGACTGACTGAAGACTACCGTGCTGAAAAAGGAGTCTGACCTGCATACAGCTCAAGTGACTGTAAATGGCTGATGGCACAGCAACAGCACCTGAGCCACTGCGACAGATAACAAAATGTGGCACGGTTAGACACAAGACGGGGCACCACATTTGGACAGCATCAGGTCCACTAGTTTTTTCCCATGTCCACAGACTCGCACCTGATTGCCTACGTAAAATGGAGGCCATTTTTGATGAGATGTTACAAGAAGGAATCACCCAACCATCAGACAGCCCATGGTCCTCCAAACTACACCTCATCTGTTAGAAAAATGGTTCATGGTGCCTGTGCAGTGACTACTGGGCACTGAATGCCTGAACTGTGCTGGACAGATACTCGGTGCTGCACATACAATAATTTACTCATTCGCGAGCCAGAATCACAAAATTCAGTGTGTTGGAATGCTGTAAAGCTTGCAACCAGATTTCCGTGGCAAAAACCAGATACATAAAATAGCAGTGACAACCCCATTCGGACTGTCTGAATTTTTTATCACACCATTTGGGCTCATAAATGTTGTACAAACTTAACGAAGGTTTATGGACAGTGTATTGAGGCAGTTAGCTTATTGTTTTTGCCTACCTAGACAATATTTTGGTATTCTCCGAAAATGATGAGGACCAAGAGAAGCATGTGATGGAGTTGAGAAACACGCTCAGTGATCACGGAATAACAGTTAACAAGGGCAAGTGCATGTTCAGGGAACCACTAGTAACCTTCCTAGGTTACAAAGGGTCAGCTCAGGGCACTTTTCCACTGCCGGGAAGGTTGAAATTGTTGCATACCCTCCCTCAACCTTAAAATTATCAAGAACTCAGGTGATTCCCAGGAATGATAAACTTTTATCAATGTCACCTCCCCAAAACGACCACCATTCACACATCACTAAACAATGCATTGACTGGATGTAATCAAAATGGTAAATGCTTGCTTCCATGGACACCTGATATGGAGTTGGCCTTCACGAAATGCAAAACGGCCAGCACGATTTGGTGACTCTTGCACACCCTGCACCAGGAGCTTACCTAGCCTTAGTAGTCGATTCAGGCCAGTTCATAATAGGTGCGACACTACACCAGAAGATGAATGGACATTAGCAACCACTAAGTTTTTTTCTCTCAGAAGTTATAGGCTGACCAAACTCATTGGAATGCATATGACAGGGAACTCCTCATTATGTACAATGGTGACAAACATTTTTGCCCCTTCATTGAGAGCAGACCTGTCACAAGATTCGCTGACGACAAACCCATCACTTCACGTTTCCCCAAAATCAGTGATCATGTTCTTCTTTAGCAGGCTCACCCGAGTACATACGCCAATTTTCTACAGATATGTGCCATATCCACAGAGCTGACAACATTGTGGCAGACTCTTTTTCATGCATCAATGAGCTAACACCAATGTTAGATTACTCAGAACTTGCATGTGCTCAAACTTTGGACACACAGTTACAGTCTTTGTTGACAGACTCTTCCACTGATCTGCATTTCGAACTTACAGATGCGCCCTGTGGCTTATCTAAGGTATGGTACAACATCTCTACTGATAGACCATGCTGATACATTACTCCCCACTTCTGACAAAAACTATTTGATAGCACCCACAATCCTTGCACCCAGGAACTAATACCTTGGTACAGTTGGTGACAGTTTTTCATGGCAGTCAACCAAGAAATGAACATGGGAGTGGACATGCATGTGCCTTCAGTGTCAATATGGTATGGTAAAGTAGGACGCCAAGTGCATGCTTCAGTAGGACAATCCCAAGTTCTAACACACATGATTTGGTCAGATCCTCTCCCTTCTAAAGTCTATAAGTATTTGTTTATGGCAGTGGATTGTTGCACAATGTGGGAAGATGCCATTCCAATCAGGGACATCTTCGTGGAAACTACCACATGACCATTGATGGAAACTGGGATAGCTCATTTTGGGTATCCACTTTTCATTATCACCAAACAGGGATACCAATTTGAGTCCACATTGTTAAAGCAATTGTCACAACTTTGTGGTTTCAAATGTAACCAGATAAGTAGCTACTATCCAGGCAGCAATGACTCGGTGGAAACATGGTACCACACCTTAAAGGCTGCCCTGATGTGCCACAAAAACTCTTGGACTCAAGCGTTGCTTTTGGTTTTGTTGGGTTTATGGACTGCCTTAAAAACTGACATGGCCTATTCATCGACAGAGTGAGTATATGGGGAACCATTATACGTCCCAGTGGAATTTCTTGTGCCCATGCCACTCTCGATTGAGGCACACCTACCCCACCTCTTGCAACAAATCAGAAAGCACACAACTCTGACGTCACATCACAGCACACGCCCGATTTTCATACACAAAGCTTTCAATAGTTGTCCACACATCATGCTTGGCATGGATCTGGTATGACATCCTCTACAGCCACTTAACACTTGCCCATATCAAAAGCTGTAGGGCAGACACACACACACGGTGGACATCCTCCTCCATGGAATACTTACCAAAGTGTCCATAGAGAAGATAAAACCCACTTGGATACTGCCAGCACTGCCCGCAACCCAACAGTGAACTTCATGCACACCTCCCACAAGAGCCACACAGCTGTGACTGGTGCGACTCTAACACCCTGGGTCTGGTTGCATCAGAGGAACCATCCAACAGCACCCACTTCTCTCCTGTCTGCACTCATGTGGGCCAAGAGGTGCAGTTTAAGTACCCTGCCATACCTGTCACTCTACAGGGGGAGAGGGGATGGGGGGGGGGGGGGGAAGGTGACTATCAAAAGTTGACAGGACACCATGAGTATGAGGCCAGTTTCTTTGCACTAGTTTTTGAGGAGTGTGTTTTGTTTCCTGCTTCATGTAATTTTTTGCTCTGTTATGCTGTATAATAAAGTTAAGTGAATAATTGCACAAATTCGAATACATATTCTTTTATGTAGTGCCAGTTCCTCTACACACTTACTTAGCCTTGATTCACAAACTTTATTATTGGATGAAACTAGGTTTAGACTGTAAGCCCATTTTCTAGTAAACAAAGATGGAACTAAGCGAAAATTAACATATCAACTTCTTAATGCATTTATTCTTGACTTCCACTATAAAAGTTATCTTTGTTGACACTTTTGGCACAGTTACAGTTTGTGTTCTACAACATTCATTAGGACAGTATTTATAATAATTATGAATTACACCCACCGGTGTAGAACTATCTGCACAGGAATTTGTGTCGTCATCTGTTTATGAATGAAGGCACCCAGATTCTTCTTCTATATACAGGTAGCAACATTTTCCAAAAAAGGTGACTAACTGAGTCAAGTCTGCTCATTCAGTAGCAAATGTGAGGATGTACACACCTGTTTTTTAGGTTTAGTATTTCTAATTAAGTGAGCTTTGCATCTTTTCTCTCTGTGTTTTAAGACTTCTACATCTATTACATGTTTGTGCTTTTGGTTTAAGCTATGTTTGCCAAAGGCTGAATCTGGCTTCTTCAATCTCGTGCATCTATGGTGTTCTTTAATCCTATAGCCCACTTCACATAGAACAGTGTTTCCACACACAGAGGAGGGGCAACAGGAAAACATGGAGGGGATGAGGTCTGCACATGCATGGCAGCAGAGTGTCTGATGACAAGGGCATCAAAACTGGTTGCAATTATTGTCATTTATTTCAACTTGAACTATATTACAAGTAAAATTGTAATACACAACAAAATTAACTTCAAACACAAACCAAAATGGTTGCAATTGCTTGATAACTGCTTCTGTCCCACACATTTAAAAAAAAAGGTGTACGATGCATGTATGTGGGCGTGTTTGACTATAGCTAAGTCTAAATTGCTGTGCAATAAATTGGCAGTATGTTGTCAAATTTTTTGCTGCCAACAGGCATTATGAGTGTAAACTAACTCATTCAACACTGCAACAAGAGACCACATTTATGAACAATTGAACAAGCAAACAACTAACCATCTTCTGTGAAAAATTTGAGAGAATGCTGACCAATAACATCAAAAACCACTGATATCTCAACAGGTAATTCTCCATATCATTTTAAGGCATTTTCCAATTTGTGCCTTGAGAATGACAGGGATTTACTTGTCGAAATATCAGAGTTTTTGACAAATTCATCCAGGTGCTTTTTTGATTCATTAGTGCATACAACACATGTAAAAGCTTAACTTCTCCTTGGGCGCTGCATTGAACACTACAGTCGGCATACTCCATAAAATACAAACTCCTAATCAATAAACTACGAGCCTTATAACCAATGTCTACAATGTAATATCATTATTACTGGTGTCTAAGTCTGTGCGCAAACCATATGATCATAAATTTATGATTTATATATTCAAACCTTCTTTCTGTCTTCATCTTCCTCTCAAAGTCTTCTTCCTGAAGCTTTCCAGCATGCCATACACAATGTCTCACACTGAAGGGGTGTAGTTGTCCATTGCTTCACATTCAAGTAATTCAGTGTCTGTCGTCTTCAATGTTTCCCCCCACCACATAGCCTTTAACAGTGCCCAAATTAATTCCATTTGGTTATACTGACAGTGATATGTAGGTACACGCAAAACAGTGTGACCACATTCTCATGCAAGAAAGTCAACTTTTTACATTCTATCACATGACTTGTATGAATTAAAGAGCTGCAGGAGTTAGGAATGAGTCTGGTTTACATTATGTAGAATATTTGTATTTATAACCCAGAGCACAATATCTGGTTCCCTGGAGTTTCTCTGTAACAGCTGAATGATAACTGGCAGGGTACATTAATGACCGACTTTGATACAGGAATTGTTCAGTGAGTGACTCCTTGAAACTGACAGCATTCATTTGGAAATGGTAGTCACTGCTGGATTTCTTACACCTAAATAAATAAAACAGAAGAAGAGCCAAGATGCAGAATAATTATCAGAGTACATTTGCAATGGGAACTTTCAAACCACTACTACCATCACTAATTTTCACCAGATATTCCTGGAATGATTCTGATTCACCCATGTATACAGGTTATGCACTGTTGAACTACTTCCTTCTCTTCTATTGTGCATCTTTATGGGGGATGTGGTTCATTCTGCATCTATGTCAGTTCTTTCAGTTAAAAACTATCTTCTTAACATAGACCCTATGTGAAACTAATGTTTTTTTTTTTTATTATTTTTTTATTTTTTTTTTTTTCCATTGCCGAAATAATGCTGCCTTCAAAGCCAATTTTCTCAGGCATAATTTTAACAAGTTTTTGTGATGCCACATATTCACCACTTTTATTTATTTCAAATAAAGAGCGCCGGCCGGGGTGGCCAAGCGGTTAAAGGCGCTACAGTCTGGAACCGCGCGACCGCTACGGTCGCAGGTTTGAATCCTGCCTCGGGCATGGATGTGTGTGATGTCCTTAGGTTAGTTAGGTTTAAGTAGTTCTAAGTTATAGGGGACTGATGACCTTCAAAGTTAAGTCCCATAGTGCTCAGAGCCATTTGAACCATTTGAATCAAATAAAGAGCACTTTAAAATATCATTGTCAAAACTATTCATTTGTGTTACAGGTTCCTTGCAACATCAATGCTTTCCAGGCAACTCAAGACCAACATTTTCTTAGGTTTCTACAGTTCTGACACTGTCATTTACAAGCCTCTGCCCAGTTCCGTAGCTGACACAACAGGCTTCTGGAGTCTGTTCTTGCTTCTTCAAATGTGAACAGTAGGTGTCCTGCTTTCAAATTCACATTTCAAAAAGTTATAAATGTGGTAAATAATATCCCTTGCTTGCTTGTGAAGCACTTCACATTTTTTTCTGAAATCTGACATTATTTGGAAATCGCAGTAACAGATTTACAGTTACATATTTGCTGCTATATTGCTGCACAAAAATAACATCAACAATTCAATGAAATAGTCAGTTGTCATAAAGAAAGGCAAGAGTGCAGCAGGCAGGAGAGATGTTCTCACTGTCTAGCTGTAGCTCACAGCTACTTACTCAGAAAGAGAATGAATCTTATTGGTTGCTAGTGGTTAATGGAGGACGATGCGCAGAACAGCCGAAAATTAGGCCACCTTCCTACATGACATGGACTTTAGTAGAGACTGACCTCCCTGTCTCCCCAATGTAGCAAGACTGATGCTCTGCAAATGATATTGTAAACTCCACTTTTCATGATGGCTGGTAGATTATCTCTTGAATTGAACCAAAATGTATCTATTGTTTGTGGGGCATAGAAGAACACACAGAAACCCTTTGCCTTTAAAATATTGTTTATCTTATTACAAATTTTACCTGTGACAGGTAAAATGCACAAGTGCTCCAATATTGTTTCTGAATATGTTGGTAACAGTATCTTTCAAATGAATCCTATGGATTCATAGCTGTATGGCTTACTCAGTCTCCACTTACCCAAACTTCACAAACCAGGAGTGCCAACTGACCAGTTGTATCTGCAATACAGGCACCAGTGCACTATACTGTCACGAAGCTCACTGTCATCATTAAGGAAAAAACTAAACTTCATAGGGGAAAATGGCATTAAGAACAGTTTGGATTAAGTAAACTTGTTAGCAGATGTTAAGACTCCATCAAATACAAAATTAGTCTTTTTTGATGTATACTGCTTGTTCTCAAGAATTCCTGTGAAAGATTTTATAGATACTGTGTCAAAATCCTTGTATTTGCAGAGCATTAATCCAGATGAGCAGCTGAGCACAATTAGTAGAATAGAATGTTGCTTAAATCAAAATTATTTCTGCTTTCAAGAGAGTTACTGTAAGCACGCAGATATGGCAATGGCCCTCCCCTTATCCCCCCACGCGACTGCTATAGTCGCAGGTTCGAATCCTGCCTCGGGCATGGATGTGTGTGATGTCCTTAGGTTAGTTAGGTTTAAGTAGTTCTAAGTTCTAGGGGACTGATGACCTCAGAAGTTAAGTCCCATAGTGCTCAGAGCCATTTGAACCATTTTGTACCCTTTGTACCTTTTGAACTCTTTGCCCAGCAGAAATGTTCATGGACAAGTGGAAAATTGATTATCTTAAGGATGGAGCACTATTTAAATGGGTTGTCTATTTGTAGAGATACATCAATGATATTCTCTGTATATGGAAAGGTTCCACTAGACAACTCCAGAAGTTCTTGGAAAATATGAACCAATGGTATACTAACATAAAGGTCAGTATGAAGTAGGGAAATTCCAACATCAGTTTCCTAAGACATCAACTTACAGATAGAAAATAGCAGGCATAAATGTTAAATCTACCAGAAAGACTTCTTTACTGACATATAAATCCGGCTTCCTCTTAACATCCACCAGCATACAAACACAGCATTTCAACACTTGATCCAGCATCTCCTTTCTAACCTCAAGTCCCAAAAAGAATGTGATGAAGAACTTCATAAAATAGAACAGTTACCATAAATAATGAATTTGAATCTAAAATTATTGACATTCTCACTAAAAAAAACTGAAGAAGCAAGCCAGCCCTTTACTGTGCCCAAAAAACAATGTAGGTAGAATAAAAAGGAAATACTACAGTTTACCTTTCTAAAAGGATACACGTTTTATGGGCAACTCAAATGATAAATAACTGGCCATCATAAAAAGTGTGGTTTTTATGATCATCTGCAAAGAGTGTCAGTTTGCTACACTGGAGGGACTGGGACGTTAGTCTCTGCTAGGCTCAAAGAACACCATAGGAGCTGGAGGTTAAAAAAGCCTGATTCATCCTTCCCTGAACACAGCTTAAACCAAAAGCACAAATATGTAATACAAGCAGAAGTCCTCAACACAAAGAGAAAAGTTACAAAGCTCACTTAATTAAAAATATTAGATATTAAAAAAAAAAAGCAAATGTATTATCCTCAAATTTGCTATTGAATGAGCAGACTCGATTCAGTTAATCACCCCTTTTAGACAATGCTGCTACCTGTACATGGGAAAAGTGTGAGATCATCCACATGAGTGCTGAAGGACTCCGTTAAACTTCGGTTACACAATAAATCAGTCAAATCTATGGCCATAAATTCAACTACATACCTAGGAATTACAATTACGAAAAACTTACATTGGAAGGAACACACAAGAAATGTTGTAGGGAAGGCTAACCGAAGACTGTGTTTTACTGGCAGGACACTTAGAAAATGTAACAGAGCTACTAAAGAGACTCCCTACACTACACTTGTCCATCCTCTTTTAGAATACTGCTGCAAAGTTTAGTATTCTTTCCAGATAGTATTGACAGAGTACATCAAGAAAGTTCAGAGAAAAGCAGCACATTTTGTATTATCGTGAAATAGGGGAGAGAGTGTTACTGACATGATACAGGATCTGGAATGGACATCATTAAAACAAAGGCGTTTTCCATTGCAGAGGAATCTTCTCGTTAAATTTCAATCACTAACTTGTTCCTCCAAATGCAAAAATATTTTGTTGATGCCGACCTACATAGGGAGAAACGATCATCATAATAAAATAAGGGAAATCAGAGCTCGCACGGAAAGATATAGGTGTTCGATTTTCCCACACTTTACGGAATAATAGAGAATTATTGTGAAGGTGGTTCAATGAACCATCTGCCAAGCACTTAAATGTGATTTGCGGAGTATCAATGCAGATGTAGATGTGGGAAGAACCTGGGTGCCTTCATTCACAAATAGATGATGACACCAATTCCTGTGTAGATGATTCCACTCCAGTGTATGTTATTCATAGTTATTGTAAATGCTGTCCTAATCAATGTTGTAGACCATACACTGTAACAGTGTCAAAATTGTCAGCAAAGGTAACCTTTATAGTTTGTATTAAGAAGTTCATGTGTTTATCTTTGCTTGGTGCCACCTTAGGGATCAGATGCATAGTAGAAAATGGGCACATAACCCAAAACATAGGTCATCCAATAATTAAGTCTGTGCATCAAGGCTAAATAAGTGTTTAATTTAATACAGTAAATGTATTAGTTGTGATAGGTAGCCTAAGTTCTATTTTTATTTACTTCTTTTTACTGTCGTTCTTTACCCACAACATGAACGCCTGTTGCTGGTAGTATCAGACACAAATGTTCATTTCTCACTGCTAATGTTAATTCCTGAAATATTAGGGATATTTCACCATCACAGTCTAAACGAATATTCATTGTTGTCCAAAAAATGTGTCCAAACACAACCAGACTTATTTGTTGTTCTTCATCTTCATTTTTCTACCCATGGGCCTCTTGCTCCATTATTATGTCCTGGAGCCTATCCCTTGTCCCAGAACATGTACTGGTTTCTAAGGTTGAATACACAAATTTCCTATCAGCAGCCCTATTTAACAATACAGACTTTAGATGCAACAGCTATTTCTACGATCAGCTGCAAGATATCGCTATGGATAAACCACATCATCAAGTGGTTGCCAATTTCTTCATGGAGCATTTTGAAAGACAGTCATTGGACTTGGCCTGTTGCAAACCTAAGGTGTGATATAGGTACACCAATGACACCTCCCTTGTGCGGAGCCAGTTTGTGGAAATGGTCACTGACTTTCTATCTGAACAGTAGAAAAAGACCGACAGCTGCTTTTCCTAGATGTGCTAGTTACAAGGAATAGTGAGAACCTGGGTCACAGCATGTACTGAAAACTGACTTGCATAGACTAATACCTGCACAATCTCTCAAATCATCACTCCAGCCAGGAAAGGGGCATGATTAATATGCTTGTAACGTGTGCACGATGAATATGTAAGATAACAAAGTTTGTTGATAGGCATGCTCTTGGTGTGGAGGAGAACTACGAGTCCCACTTGTTCAGAAAGACATAGAAATTTACAAACATGACAATAGTTTTAACAAGAAAGAATGAAATCTCAAGGTAAATGGATCCTAGATTCTCATGCTGCAATGATCGATAATTTCAGGTAGCAAAGGGAGAACTACAGTGAACAATCAGGGAAAATCCCTCAGACATTGGCTCAACAGGCACATGTAATCTCCAACCACATGCTAGACTCCAGTCTGCCACCAGAAATGAAATGTGACAATGTTGACCACTCATTCTGGCAAAACAGAAGGAAAATAAAAAATTGGACACCTTTAAGTCTAAGTGCCTGTTAACAATACAAATTGAGATTGCAGTCAGTATCATAAAATGACATCTTAGGGATTTCTATCACATTCTATTGTAATTTTAGTATTTTCTCTAACTGCTTAGAGGAGTTTACAAATTGTACTGTCAGAATAGCTGTCTTTTAAGTTTCCAAAATCATTACTGAAGTACTGCAGTGAAAGAACTGTTCTGTACAGCACTCTTTCAGGGCCTTTATTCCACTTTATGTGTATATAGCCACTCCTGATTTCCTTATATCATGCCAATAGAAATTTCACACTTACTTGCATCTTTTCAATTTCTGCGAATTCCAAGTAACTTAATGATGTGCATAGCGCATCTGTAGAAAGCTCTTTAGATTTTCCATTTTCCTTTAGTGATATGAGAAGCTCACTTTCTTATGTTAAGTGCTTCTTATATTTTGATGTAAAAGTCCATGTGTATTGTGATTTTATGCTTGTGCTGTCCAAGCTGCAGTTTTTTTGTTTCTTCACTGACTGTTTACTTGAGATGTAGACAATATTGAGTCTGGTGTGAAAGACAATGAATAAATCACATCTATATGTAATCAGATTGGACTTGTATCATGCAAAGAGTGGCACAATCTTCACATTAGTGTGACGAGCACTACCAGCAATGTTCCTGATGTTGTTCTCAATTGCATAATTGAAATTATGGCCCAAACTGTTCCCAGCATCCTATCAATCAATCAATTATCTTCTTTACAATGGTCTTTCCTCAGAGAATGTAAGTCATAAGTGACATTTCTGAAACCTGCACTTAGCTTAAAAAATAACAGATACTTTGTGTTCACAAACCAGAGAGTTTTGCACTAGTTCAAGCATTCACTTCTGATTACTGCCAACAGAAACACTTTCGTGGTCATTTTATATCTGTGACTACTACTAGTCTAAATTTGAACTTTTTTCTTTGGTGTCAGGATATTCCTGGATTCCTTAGGTTGTCTGTACACTTTCGTCTACAGTCTCTAAATCAGTGGAAACATCAAGACTTGCATCTTTGTATTGCTGTTTCTCACTATTATTCTGTGGTAGTTTATATGCTTGTCCACTGTGACAACATTTTTTAGTGTTAAGTTATTAAATATTTTCCAATAATACCGGATGATCAAAAAGTCAGTATAAATTTGAAACCTTAATAAACCATGGAATAATGTAGATAGAGAGGTAAAAATTAACACACATGCTTGGAATGATATGGGGTTTTATTAGAACCAGAAAAAAAAATAAAAAATCCCAAAGTTCACAAAATGTCCACGTGAAATATCTCTTGCGCACGGCGTTTGGTGATGATCGTGTGCTCAGCCGCCACTTTCGTTATGCTTGGCCTCCCAGGTCCCCAGACCTCAAGTCCATGCAATTACTGGCTTTGGGGTTACCTGAAGTCACAAGTGTATCGCGATCGACCAACATCTCTAGGGATGCTGAAAGACAACATCCGACGCCAATGCCTCACCATAACTCCGGATATGTTTTACAGTGCTGTTCAGAACATTATTCCTCGACTACAGCTATTGTTAAGGAATGATGGTGGAAGTATTGAGCATTTCCTGTAAAGAACATCATCTTTGCTTTGTCTTACTTTGTTATGCTAATTATTGCTATTCTGATCATATGAAGCGCCATCTATCAGACATTTTTTTAACTTTTGTATGTTTTTTGGTTCTAATAAAACCCCATGTCATTCCAAGCATGTGTGTCAATTTGTACCTCTCTATCTACATTATTCCAGGATTTATTCAGTTTTCAAATTTATACTAACTTTTTGATTACCTGGTAGTTTATGTTTCCTGTAAGTGACTTAACTTGTACTGCACCAGAGACTGCAGTTAAATTAAGTTGCATTCAATACATGAGTATAAAGTGAACAAACTTTGAAGTAAAACATAGTATGGAACACAGCCAGCTATTTTCATCCTCATAATCAATGAAGAACTCATAATTGCTCTTTTACTAACATTAAATGACCACAGTCCATTACCTTGTTTTGCTTAATACGGTGTCTACTATCACTATTCAACACTTAGTTGCTAACAACATACATACACTAACACTTCTACAGGCCTTGATGTACTAGAAACAGACTTCCTATTAGCTTTTGCTTCCACAGTTCTAAAAGCTGTGTTTAGTACACATGAAAATCTCAACATTCAATTCAAAGTCAGTGTTGTGAACAGGAGACCTAAAACATTTGTACAATAAATAGTTAAAAGTGGATGAGTGGCTTGAATTTCTTGAGAACAAAATGGGTTCAGTAACATTTACTACTAGGTACATTGCAGAGTATGGCTGAACTTAATGCAGATAATAACTTAAGAATCATTTTGTTAAGAAATGGGCCAACTAAGGTTTACGCCAAACCAATTTAATGGAGTTGAAAGTTTACGTAAACTGAATTAAACCAAATTGGGATGAAAAAACTGAAATAACATTCAACACAATTCCTTCTGTTGCATCTGCACAGCTTATGGTTCAGTTCAGTTAACCAACCCGAGCTTCACAGTGTGATGGAGACTACATAAGGGTGTAATTTCTGATCCTTCTATTTGAAATTCTGAAGACAGACTCGTGAAAAACCTAAAAACCTGAAATATGCTGTATACATTTTGATGGTTATCAGGCAGTCGTAAGGTAGCCAAATGGCTGTTCAGGATTACGGTTGTAAATCGCACTACAGGTTGCGATATTGTGTCTTGGTTTGAAACTTTGAAAATAGACTTGTGAAACATCCAAAATTCACAGCATGCATTTTGGCAGCCGTTGGTCAGTCATAAGGTAACCTAAAGTCTGTTCAAGATTATGACTGCATACCTCCCTACAGGCCACAGTTTTGGGGATTTTGTTCTGAACTTCTGGAAACAGACTTGTGAAACATCCAAAACTTGCTGCATACATTTTGATGAGTATTGGACAATCATAAGGTGCCCAAATTCCTGCTCACAAGTATGAATGCGAACTGTGCAAGTCACAATTTTGAGTTTTTGCTGTAATGGTAAGGTAGTCAAATGCCTTGTCATGAGGATTAATGATGCCACATTACAGACTGAAATTTGAAAATAAACTAATGACACACTTCGAATTTGCTGCAAGATTTGGACAGTGATTGGACCATCTTAAGGTAACCACATGCTTTGTCATGTGCATGAATGGTTATGATGCTATAGGCCACAACTCAAAAATACGCACATCAGACACCCAGAATATGCTGTAAAAATTTTGATGATGATCGGACAATCTTAAGGTAGCCAAATAGCACTGCTTGAGCATGAATGGAGTAAAGTTACTGCTTTGTCATTGTTTCCCTTAGTCCCTTTGTACTCCAAATTTTAATTTCTGAGTTGCAATGAAACTAATGTTCTGTAAAAAAAAATAAATCATAATAAGCTACTGCAGTTTTAAAGATCACAGTGAACTCCAGCTTTATGCAAAACCACCGTCGATAGCAGTGGCCACTGCGCACTGTGCAAACACAACTCGAGTTAGTAACAGTCTAACTCGGAGTGACCTGAAATCCCCTCCGCCCAAGTTAACCCAGTTTGGAAATTTGAGTTGCCCGATCTCTAGTTCTGTTGTCTGACTAACAGAATTACAAAATGAAACACCATAAAAAAATAGCAGTAAAATATTACAGTAGTCATAAAAGATGTCTTGGCTGAATTAGCACAGAAACTAACACTCTGTGGACTAGTAACAAAGTCAATATAACTTCCTATCAAGATATTTTCGTTTTTGTGTTAAGAAAAACTCCAACTGCATACAGACATACACATTTTCTTCAACAACCAACAGGATACTATAATATTAGGATCCTGCTGAAACATCCATTGACACATGCCATAAATGTATAGTACTACTCCATCTGTTATATGTAATACCAGTGCCTCAAAGATTTATTGTTTGTTTTGTTATATTTTTCCAGGTATTTATTGTGACTTGCATTTCTGAGATCACTTAGTGAAAACTCAAAATGTGACACTGCAGTGTGGTTTGGATTCCATGTTACACTCTTATGTTCCCTAACAACTGATTAGGATAACTGGTTTTCTTTTGGAGGCATGCCTTGACTCACTACACGTAATAGCACAATGTCTATGAAGATGCTTTGTTTACCTGTCTTCCAAATATATTCTTGAAGATATACTACTTTTGCTACAGCCAAATTTTTAAGAAAAAGAATTGAAGTAAAAGAAAACATGAGGCATTGGATATGGTACCATACTTATTTTCAATACATATATGCAGACTGAAGTAATGACTGAAAATTTGTACCAAGGCTGGGATTCGAATCCTTCGTACAAATTTTCATTTGTCATTTCAGTCTGTGTATATCAATCATAGTTGTTTTGAAAAGGTATCTGGAATACTTGATACCTCTATTCACCACAAATAAACAGCTCAAAAAACACTGTTAGTGCTTTTTAAAACAGTACCTTCAAAATATAACCATGCCTCTTCAGTTCATCAGGAGACAATTTTTTGACCACGACTTCTGGCTGCATTATTGTATCAGTTCTCCCAATATAAATATGCCAGACTTGAATATTTTATGAATGATGCTAAAATGCTGTGATCCACCTGCAAAAAGAGCAATATGTTAAGTTTTAATATTATACTTTATTAACACTTTGGCAAGAATTTTTTTTTCTTTTACTGATTATCCACATCTTTCTTTCTATCTGGAGTGTCTACTGATAGTACCTTCATTTATGTAAAATCTACGTGTTGAAACAAAATCATTGTTCACCAATTAAAATTAGCATATACACAATGGAACTGGCTTTGTTTCTTATACACTGACGGAAAAAAAATGCAGCACCAACAAATAAGTAATTCTGGGAATACATTTGTCTAGGCAACATACATAAGTGATTAACACTGCAAGATCACAGGTTAGTGTAACTGCAAGATAAGCCATTGCAAATGTGAAACGCTTGTACATTAATAACCAGTGTTACCACCAGAATGTTGAATGCAATTGTGCAAACATGCAGGAATTGTGTTGTAAATGTGCTGGATGCTAGTTTGTGGAATGGAATTCCATGCCTGTTGCACTTGGTTTCTCAATACCGGGATGGTTAATGCTGTTTGTGGATGATGTGCTGGAATTGTCAATGGATGATGATCATCCACATGCTATGATCAAACATGCTAAAGCATAACACTAACACTCTGTGGAGCATCTTGGTTTACAAGAGCAGTATGTGAGCAAGCATTATCCTGTTGGAAAACACCCCCTAGATTGATGTTCCTGAATGGCAGCACACACATCAAACTATCACACTGACATACAAGTTTGCAGTCAAGGTGTATTGGATAATCAAAAGAGTGCTCCTGCTGTCATATGAAATTGTGCTCTAGACCATAACTCCAGGTGTATGTCCAGTGTATCTAACACACAGACAGGTTGGTTGGAGGCCCTCTACTGGCTTCTTTTTAACCAACACAGTCATCCTTGCCACCGAGGCAGAACCAGCTTTCATCAGAAATTACAACAGATCTCCACCCTGCCCTCCAATGAGCTCTCACTTTACATCACTGAAGTTCCAAGAGGCAGTGGTTTGCGGTCATTGGTATGCACAATACAGTGTGTCTGGCTCAGAGCTGACCTTGAAGTCACCAATTTGAAACAGTTTGTTGTGGCACTTTGGTGTTAACTGCTGCTCAAATTGCTGCTGCAGATGCAGCCAGAGCCATACCCCAACCACAATGGTCTTCTCTCTCGGTAGTGCCACTTGGCCATCTGGAGCCCGGTCTTCTTGCGAACATATATTCTTGTGACCACCTTACAGTAACTACATTCCTGCCAAATCTTTCTGCACTATCACAGAAGGTAGACAGTTTCTCGTAGAACTATTGTATGAGCACATTCAAACTCAGTGAGGTGGTGACAGTGGTGTGTTTGGTGCCTTAAAGGCATTCTTGATTAACATCAACTCACCACATTCAATCTCAAAGGTAACTTATGCTCACAACCAACGCAGTATTTATTTATCCTGATGCACATTCTTATAGTGGCACTATTAGTGCCACTGTTAAGTGACTGGTGAAAAATTTTAATACACATTATCTTTCAGATGTAGAAACATGCCTACCAACTTTCGTTTATGTCACATTACTCCTCCTTGGTGCTGTAATGTTTTTTCCAATCAGTGTACATAATTATACAGGGTGTTTCAAAAATAACCGGTATATTTGAAACGGCAATAAAAACTAAATGAGCAGCCATAGAAATACACCGTTTGTTGCAATATGCTTGGGACAACAGTACATTTTCAGGCAGACAAACTTTCGAAATTACAGTAGTTACAATTTTCAACAACAGATGGCGCTGCAAGTGATGTGAAAGATATAGAGGACAACGCAGTCTGTGGGTGCGCCATTCTGTACGTCGTCTTTCTGCTGTAAGCGTGTGCTGTTCACAACGTGCAAGTGTGCTGTAGACAACATGGTTTATTCCTTAGAACAGAGGATTTTTCTGGTGTTGGAATTCCACCGCCTAGAACACAGTGTTGTTGCAACAAGATGAAGTTTTCAACGGAGGTGTAATGTAACCAAAGGACCGAAAAGCGATACAATATAGGATCTGTTTGAAAAATTTTAACGGACTGGGAACGTGATGGATGAACGTGCTGGAAAGGTAGGGCGACCAGGTACGGCAACCACAGAGGGCAATGCACAGCTAGTGCAGCAGGTGATCCAACAGCGGCCTCGGGTTTCCGTTCGCCGTGTTGCAGCTGCGGTCCAAATGATGCCAACGTCCACATATCGTCCCATCGCCAGAGTTTACACCTCTATCCATACAAAATTCAAACGCGGCAACCCCTCAGCGCCGCTACCATTGCTGCACGAGAGACATTCGCTAACGATATAGTGCACAGGATTGAAGACGGCAATATGCATGTGGGCAGCATTTGGTTTACTGACGAAGCTTATTTTTACCTGGACAGCTTCGTCAATAAACAGAACTGGTGCATATGGGGAACCGAAAAGCCCCATGTTGCAGTCCCATCATCCCTGCATCCTCAAAAAGTACTGGTCTGGGCCGCCATTTCTTCCAAAGGAATCATTGGCCCATTTTTCAGATCCGAAACGATTACTGCATCACGCTATCTGGACATTCTTCATGAATTTGTGGCGGTACAAACTGCCTTAGACGACACTGTGAACACCTCGTGGTTTGTGCAAGTTGGTGCCTGGCCACATCGCACGGCCGACATCTTTAATTTCCTGAATGAATATTTCGATGATCGTGTGATTGCTATGGGCTATCCGAAACATACAGGAGGCAGTGTGGATTGGCCTCCCTATTCGCCAGACATGAACCCCTGTGACTTCTTTCTGTGGGGACACTTGAAAGACCAGGTGTACCGCCAGAATCCAGAAACAATAGAACAGCTGAAGCAGTACACCTCATCTGCATGTGAAGCCATTCCGCCAGATATGTTGTCAAAGGTTTCGGGTAATTTCATTCAGAGACTACGCCATATTATTGCTACGCATGGTGGATATGTGGAAAATATTGTACTATAGAGTTTCCCAGACCGCAGCGCCATCTGTTGTTGAAAATTGTAACTACTGTAATTTCGAAAGTTTGTCTGCCTGAAAATGTACTGTTGTCCCAAGCATATTGCAACAAACGGTGTATTTCTATCGCTGCTCGTTTAGTTTTTATTGCCGTTTCAAATATACCGGTCATTTTTGAAACACCCTGTAGATACTCTTAATTCAAACATGTATATTTACATATAGTCCGCCCCGATAGCTGAGTGGTCAGCGCGGTGGTCTGCCAACACCAAGGTGCCTGGGTTCGATTCCCGGCTGGATCAGAGATTTTCTCCGCTCAGGGACTGGGTGTTATGTTGTCCTCATTATCATTTCATCATCATCATCAGTGAAAGGCAACGGGAAACCACCATTGGAATCATTTCCCTAGACACTCATGCGGTGGACCTTTCTGACAAGGCTTCCCCCATGACAAAACCTCCTGTAAGGCAGAACATGAAGTTTTTTATAATTACATATAAGAGTCAAGCATTTTGAGACTCACTCTGGTAGCCATACTGGTTAGCATGCTACTTTCAGGAGGGGCACCAGCCTTCAATCAAATCAGCCTAGCAGATTAATGATAACGACCAGTGTGCCAGCCAGCCTGGATGTGGTTTTGAGATTGTTTCCAACATCTGGCTATGTGAATACTGGGCTGGTTCATACATCTCACCTCAGTTACATGATACACAAACATTACGAAAACATTCTCACAGTTTCATATGGGAGAACACTGGAAGCAGACAGATGGGGTAGAGTGCATACAATACTACATGGCCTTTAGCTGTGCAGACAGCATGGTAAAGGAAAGGTGAACTGTAGTGGTTGGAGCACTCTTGCTGATGGGACAGTGTGGTAGGGGAGGTGCGGTTTTATAGCTGAAGCCTTCACACTAATGTCTGTCTACCTTACAGAAATTCTAAGCCAGAGCCAGTGAGTCTGCAAATGATCATATCAACAGCTTATGCCAGAATGACCGATAGTTTGACAAGTCAAAAGTTTATTATTAAAAACACAACGAGTTATAGGATTACACTGACACTGCAATGAAACAACTGATTTATATTTGCCTGAGTTGTAAATCTACTTTTCTTTTTCTTGCTGCCATGTTAAAATGGTTTGCACAATTTCAACTCACTAATATGCTAATGCAGTTGCAATTGTGGCAGAATCTTGAAACAGTCTGTTATTAAACAATCAACTGAGCAATGTCAAACAACTGAGGGAAAGTTAGGTCAATAGCTCATGTAAAGCTCATGCTCAGTAAAAAATAAATGTGATTCCTTCACTTACATTGTTACAAACCCTACTAATTCTCATTGTACCAGCTACTGATGGTCATTAAAATAAATATATTATTTCACTGAAAAAGTCAGTGGTTACTTTACATTGCAGTAGATAAGAAAGTTCTGCATGTTAACTAGACAGTAAAATTCCCTCTGCATAGTGTGTTATCATTTGCCAAAAACTCATTTAGATACCTTGAACCGTTTGTGAGATATGAAGTTTGTTATGACTCTTTCAGTTTCACTGTATTGTATATCTATGAGTGCTGATGAAACTACAGGCAATTCCTCATGAAACTACTGAGACAGATTGCACTGCAGGTGTTGTGCACACATTCCATTCCTGCAGTGCAGCCATAGTGGGAAGACAATGTTTTATTGATAACACAGCAAGCATGAAGCTTAGAAGGTGACAGCAAACTGAGGTGGCTCTCCCATTGGAACAGAGGGATGAACTCATCTAGCATTGAGGACAAGAATGTGTTTCCATGCAGGGGCCAAGCTGTCTTACATGAGATCTGCTCTACAAAAGTTCCACAACAGGGAGGGTATGCAGCTACCCCCTACCACTAACATTATCAAATCCAGATTAACATGGCAAATACATGAACATACAGGATAAGGCCAGGAAAAAGAATGAGGGGTCATGCATTTAGAATTTTAACACGTTTATACTACGTAGACATAAAAAAATTCAGTTATACTGTAAAATGTATTTTCACCCAAAATGCTGTACAACTTGCTTTGAAAAAATTTCGAAGACATAGACCTTGTTGAGGGCACCAATTTATTAAAGACTTTTAGAGAGCTGACTCTGAGTGAGTGGACTACTTTTACCAGTCTGTGCCTTGTAATATCAACTTTTATTTCACTTCCAGTATAGTCCATCCTCTCACATGATTTTGTTTTTATATTGTAGTGATGAGAAATATATGAACCTTGACAACTTTGAGTATCTTGAGCTTTCCAAACAGAGATCAACAGTGATCACTTTGACTAGCCCTACACATCTCTATATTACTTTTTTTGTATTTTCATTAAATCACTTGTATGAGAAGCGTGTGCCCATAACAGCAGTCCATACAAAATGTGAAACAGGAACAGTCCTGAATACATCAATCTTATGATACTCAGAGGTAACTACACCTCTAAATTCTGCATTAGGTATAACAGTTGATGGCTCTAACAGAATTTTAAACTAAAACCTAAACTCCATCTGAATAGGCCTTGTGAAAGCCAAATGGTACTTACTCACCACCATGTCATCCTCAGCCAACAGATGTCACTGCATGTGGATATGGAGGGGCATGTAGTCAACACACCACTCTCCCAGCCATTGTCTGTTTTCATGACCAAAGCTGCTACTTCTCACTCAAGTAGATCTTCAATTGGCCTCACAAGGGCTGAGTGGACACCCCTTGCCAACAGCACTCATCAGACCTGAACAGTCACCCATCCAAGTGCTAGCAAGCCCAACAGCACTTAACTTCGATGATCTGACAGGAACCGATGTTACCACTGCAGCAATGCTTTGACCTCCAACAGAATATGGTGGGTCTTACGAGGGTTATTATGATATCTGATTCAGTCCCACAAAAAATAAATCAATCAAAAATCATAGTAATACTCAAGCCCAGCATGGCACCAGACCAGCCTAAACTAATATCCGGTCTAACTATTGAGCATGTCTACAAGTTCCTTGAAAGAATTCTATACAACCTTCCTACAGAGCAAGCTGGATTCTGACCAGGACAGAGCTCCACTGATCAAGTCTTGTCTTTGACAACATTTATTTAAGCAGAAAACATCAGTTGCTTTTGTTGATATAAGTGCAGTATATGACACAGTTTTGAGGCATGGATTGCTTTATACTTTATTGCAGCTTGTACTATGCAGATGGACAACAAAACTAATTGACAATGTGTTAACTGGAAGGACATTTACCATAACAACAGAAAAAAGAGACTAGCTGCCCAAAAGTATTGAATAATGGCTTACTACAGGTATCCATCCTCGCTCCTCTATTGTTTAATTTACGTACGTCTGATATTCCTCCAACACAGTCTAGAACATTTGGCTATACAGATGACTGGGCAATAGCTAACCAACACAAAACTTTTGAAACAACTGAAGGAATCCTGACTTCTGATCTAGACACCTTAAGCCACTATTTCTGTAAATAGATTTTACAACCAAACTCAAACAAAACGGACGTTTCATGTTTTCATCCATCCAACAGATCGGCACGCGGAGCCATCAACGTCTATTTTTAAGGAGACAAATTTCATCATAATATGCATCCAAAATACCTTGGGATCATGTTAGATGGGACAATTTCTTTTAAGGAGCACTTGACATGAACATCTGCTAATCTCAAAACAAGAAACAACATTCTCCATAAATTCTGCAGCCGTCAATGGGGATTGTCAGCAGACACTCTCCAGGTATCAGCACTTGTTTCGGTACACTCAGCAGCAAAGTACTGTGTGTCTGGTTGGCTTAAACACATGTGAAAAAGATAGACATACAACTTAATAAGGCCAAGAGCACTGTTAGTAGGTCTATACGATATGCTCCCACATACTGGCTACCTATCTCGAGCCACATTCCACTTCATGATATCAGATGGAAGAATGCGCTACTGCATGAATACCGTGAGACTGCTAATAATATTGACCTTCCAATAATGGAGGAGTGTTCCCTGTGAAGTGAAAGAGACTAAGACCAATATGTCCCATTCTCATCACAGCCAGAACTCTTATTGAAACTGAATTCAACACCACTGATGAACGGAAATGCTGCTGGCCACAAAACTGTTCCACACAATGTCTGAAGCTGCCACACAGCCAGAAGAAATCCCCTGGATTCAACCAGCTTCAGGCAATTTAGACTACCTTTAACCACATCTGAATGGGTCATGGATAATGTACAGACACTCTCTACAAGTGGGATAAATATTCATCACAATCATGTGACTGTGATGCAGAACGATAAACAGTTGCTCATGTTGTATCAATATGCCCTGCACATGCCTACAAGGGTCATTGTGAAGATTTCCTCACAGCAACGAGTGATGTCATAAAATATATAAAAGACCTGTCTCAACAGTTTTCATCAGAGAATAGCCATTTCTATATGAAACATACTGTTTTCTGTTATTTAAGTTTTTTTTCTCATAAATAAATACAGTGCTATTATTCTGTGGAAAATTGCAGTGTTTTGATTTTTTTCTCTGACTCGCATCTTATTCAGCTTTTAAATTGTTACCTCATTTTGTCATGATGGAGATTTCTGCGGAAATCTTTAAATCAGGGCCTTAAACTTTTTTTCATGACATTTTTATGCATAATCATCACACAACTACTAAAATCTTTACTGTTCTGCAACTGGATATCTTGTAGTCTAAATAATTTCATTCTGTGAATACAATAGGGGAAAACATTCCACGTGGGAAAAATATATCTAAAAACAAAGATGATTTAACTTACCAAACGAAAGCGTTGGTATGTTGATAGAGACACTAACAAACACAAACACACACACTCAAAATTCAAGCTTTCACAACCCACGGTTGCTTCATCAGGAAAGATGGAAGGAGAGGGAAAGACGAAAGGATGTGGGTTTTAAGGGAGAGAGTAAGGAGTCATTCCAATCCCGGGAGTAGGAAGATTTACCTTAGGGGGAAAAAGGGACAGGTATACACTCCACACACACACACATCCATCCGCACATATACAGACACAAGCAGATATATGTAAAGGCAAAGAGTTTTGTCAGAGATTTCAGTCGAGGCGGAAGTACAGAGGCAAAGATGTTGTTGAATGACAGGTGAGGTATGAGTGGTGGCAACTTGAAATTAGTGGAGGTTGAGGCCTAGTGGGTAACGGGAAGAGAGGATATATTGAAGGGCAAGCTCCCGTCTCCGGAATTCTGATAGGTTGGTGTTAGTGGGAAGTATCCAGATAACCCGGACGGTGTAACACTGTGCCAAGATGTGCTGGCCATTCACCAAGGCATGTTTAGCCACAGGGTGATCCTCATTACCAGCAAACACTGTCTGCCTGTGTCTGTTCATGTGAATGGACAGTTTGTTGCTGGTCATTCCCACATAGAAAGCTTCACAGTGTAGGCAGATCAGTTCGTAAATCACATGGGTGCTTACACACGTGGCTCTGGCTTTGATCGTGTACACCTTCCGAGTCACAGGACTGGAGTAGGTGGTGGTGGGAGGGTGCATGGGACAGGTTTTACACCAGGGGCCGTTACAAGGGTAGGAGCCAGAGGGTAGGGAAGGTGGTTTGGGGATTTCATAGGGATGAACCAAGAAGTTACAGAGGTTAGGTGGACAGTGGAATGGTGGCGTGGGGAGGATTTCATGAAGGATGGATCTCATTTCAGGGCAGGATTTGAGGAAGTCGCATCCCTGCTGGAGAGCCACATTCAGAGTCTGATCCAGTCCCGGAAAGTATCCTGTCACAAGTGGGGCACTTTTGGGGTTCTTCTGTGGGAGGTTCTGGGTTTGAGGGGATGAGGAAGTGGCTCTGGTAATTTGCTTCTGTACCAGGTCGGGAGGGTAGTTGCAGGATGCGAAAGCTGTTTTCAGGTTGTTGGTGTAATGGTTCAGGGATTCAGGACTGGAGCAGATTCGTTTGCCACGAAGACCTAGGCGGTAGGGAAGGGACCGTTTGATATGGAATGGGTGGCAGCTGTCATAATGGAGGTACCGTTGCTTGTTGGTGAGTTTGATGTGGACAGATGTGTGAAGCTGGCCATTGGACAGATGGAGGTCAACGTCAAGGAAAGTGGCATGGGATTTGGAGTAGGACCAGGTGAATCTGATGGAACCAAAGGAGTTGAGGTTGGAAAGGAAATTCTGGAGTTCTTCTTCACTGTGAGTCCAGATCATGAAGATGTCATCAATAAATCTGTACCAAACTTTGGGTTGGCAGGCCTGGGTAACCAAGAAGGCTTCCTCTAAGTGACCCATAAATAGGTTGGCGTACGAGGGGGCCCTCCTTGTACCCATGGCTGTTCCCTTTAATTGTTGGTATGTCTGGCATTCAAAAGTGAAGAAGTTGTGAGTCAGGATGAAGCTGGCTAAGGTAATAAGGAAAGAGGTTTTAGGTAGGGTGGCAGGTGATCGGCGTGAAAGGAAGTGCTCCAGCGCAGCGAAGCCCTGCACGTGCGGAATATTTGTGTATAAGGAAGTGGCATCAAAGGTTACAAGGATGGTTTCGGGGGGTAACAGATTGAGTAAGGATTCCAGGCGTTTGAGAAAGTGGTTGGTGTCTTTGATGAAAGATGGGAGTCTGCATGTAAGGGGTTGAAGGCGTTGATCTATGTAGGCAGAGATACGTTCTGTGGGGGCTTGGTAACCAGGTACAATGGGGCGGCCGGGGTGATTGGGTTTGTGAATTTTAGGAAGTAGGTAGAAGGTGGGGGTGCAGGGTGTCGGTGGGGTCAGGAGGTTGATGGAGTCAGGTGAAAGGTTTTGTAGGGGACTTAAGGTTCTGAGGATTCCTTGAAGCTCCGCCTGGACATCAGGAATGGAATTACCTTGGCAAACTTTGTATGTAGTGTTGTCTGTGGTGAGTGCACATCATTGTTTACCAACCCAGGTTCACCACAGGATCAACATAGCTCAGCTTTAACCAACACTTTTTCGACTTTTTTCACACCAGACCTCCAGTTGCTATCTAGTTACCTTTAGCTCTCCCCATATATTTTTATTTTCATTTTCATTTCTGCCTCATGTTATACTTTCCACCTTCTAATACCATGTCACCCTCAAAACATCCCCACAACGACCCCATTAAGTTTTATTTACATTCCCTCCGCAAACATGCCTTCGCCCTAGTCAGATTACGCTCCCATATTTTATTTACTCAGGCTTGTCTGACATTTGGCATTACCCCCAAAGGCCTCACACTTAAAGTTCCCATCTCTGGCTGTAACCCTTCTTTCCATCAGTCCCTATACCAGTTCCAAACTGAACAATCCATAGCCCTCACCCGCCTAATCCTTCACCTACACATCAACTCAACCAATGAACACATCCGTCAACTCCTATCCTTAATAAAAGTCCTCAATCTTTCCTCTCCCACATCCACACCGGCTGTTCAGAGCATCCTCCTACAGGCCAACCGCAAATTAGAACAGCATGCCACCCTCCACCTCAAAAAAACTATCCAATCACCTGGTTTCCTACCTCTGGAAAGGCAACTCACTCACCCTCCACAACCGTTCCATCAAACCTCAACCTCCTCTCATTGCACACAGACCCAGTCTCTCCCATCTACTCAATCTCCCACTTCCAGCTCCACTCCCTCCAAAACCTCAAAGTTCTAAACAACACAATCTGGAACCACAACACCGTAATTCAGTAGTTAACCTTTCCTCCAAACCTCTCTCCCAATCCGAAACCTCTGTCCTATCCAAAGGCCATACCTTCAGCCCTACTCCCAGATTCAACCAAACAGCCCTTGTCAAAGATTTACTGTCCTACACTCGTACTCTCTGCTGGAAATATCACTTTGCCATGAAGAAAAATAATCCTAATCCTACTCCTAACGATCCAACTCCCCAAGACACTATCCATATTGAACCCTGCCTGGAATAGTTCCGTCCTCCGTCACAGCGGGACCCACCTCCTCTTCCTCAAAATCACCCTCTCCAAACCTTCCAGGAATTTCTCACTTCCAGCCTTGCCTCTCAATCCTTCTTGAAAAACCTTAATCCTTCTCCCAACATCACCACAGCTGAAGCCCAGGCTATCCGTGATCTGAAGGCTGACCGATCCATCATCATTCTTCCGGCGGACAAGGGTTCCACGACCGTGGTACTTGATTGTCAGGAGTATGTGGCTGAGGGACTGTGTCAGCATTCAGACAACACTACATACAAAGTTTGCCAAGGTAATTCCATTCCTGATGTCCAGGCGGAGCTTCAAGGAATCCTCAGAACCTTAAGTCCCCTACAAACCTTTCACCTGACTCCATCAACCTCCTGACCCCACCGACACCCTGCACCCCCACCTTCTACCTACTTCCTAAAATTCACAAACCCAATCACCCCGGCCGCCCCATTGTACCTGGTTACCAAGCCCCCACAGAACGTATCTCTGCCTACATAGATCAACGCCTTCAACCCCTTACATGCAGACTCCCATCTTTCATCAAAGACACCAACCACTTTCTCAAACGCCTGGAATCCTTACTCAATCTGTTACCCCCCGAAACCATCCTTGTAACCTTTGATGCCACTTCCTTATACACAAATATTCCGCACGTGCAGGGCTTCGCTGCGCTGGAGCACTTCCTTTCACGCCGATCACCTGCCACCCTACCTAAAACCTCTCTCCTCATTACCTTAGCCAGCTTCATCCTGACTCACAACTTCTTCACTTTTGAATGCCAGACATACCAACAATTAAAGGGAACAGCCATGGGTACAAGGAGGGCCCCCTCGTACGCCAACCTATTTATGGGTCACTTAGAGGAAGCCTTCTTGGTTACCCAGGCCTGCCAACCCAAAGTTTGGTACAGATTTATTGATGACATCTTCATGATCTGGACTCACAGTGAAGAAGAACTCCAGAATTTCCTTTCCAACCTCAACTCCTTTGGTTCCATCAGATTCACCTGGTCCTACTCCAAATCCCATGCCACTTTCCTTGACATTGACCTCCATCTGTCCAATGGCCAGCTTCACACATCTGTCCACATCAAACTCACCAACAAGCAACAGTACCTCCATTATGACAGCTGCCACCCATTCCATATCAAACGGTCCCTTCCCTACAGCCTAGGTCTTCGTGGCAAACGAATCTGCTCCAGTCCTGAATCCCTGAACCATTACACCAACAACCTGAAAACAGCTTTCGCATCCTGCAACTACCCTCCCGACCTGGTACAGAAGCAAATTACCAGAGCCACTTCCTCATCCCCTCAAACCCAGAACCTCCCACAGAAGAACCCCAAAAGTGCCCCACTTGTGACAGGATACTTTCCGGGACTGGATCAGACTCTGAATGTGGCTCTCCAGCAGGGATGCGACTTCCTCAAATCCTGCCCTGAAATGAGATCCAACCTTCATGAAATCCTCCCCACTCCACCATTCCGCTGTCCACCTAACCTCTGTAACTTCTTGGTTCATCCCTATGAAATCCCCAAACCATCTTCCCTACCCTCTGGCTCCTACCCTTGTAACCACCCCCGGTGTAAAACCTGTCCCATGCACCCTCCCATCACCACCTACTCCAGTCCTGTGACCCGGAAGGCGTACACGATCAAAGCCAGAGCCACGTGTGTAAGCACCCATGTGATTTATGAACTGACCTGCCTACACTGTGAAGCTTTCTATGTGGGAATGACCAGCAACAAACTGTCCATTCACATGAATGGACACAGGCAGACAGTGTTTGTTGGTAATGAGGATCACCCTGTGGCTAAACATGCCTTGGTGCATGGCCAGCACATCTTGGCACAGTGTTACACCGTCCGGGTTATCTGGATACTTCCCACTAACACCAACCTATCATAGCTCCGGAGATGGGAACTTGCCCTTCAATATATCCTCTCTTCCCGTTACCCACTAGGCCTCAACCTCCACTAATTTCAAGTTGCCAATACTTATTCCTCGACTGACATCTCTGCCTAAACTCTTCGCCTTTACGTATGTTTGTTTGTGTCTGTATATGTGCGGATGGATATGTGTGTGTGTGCGATTGTATACCTGTCCCTTTTTCCCCCTAAGGTAAGTCTTTCCACTCCTGGGATTGGAATGACTCCTTACCCTCTCCCGTAAAACCCACATCCTTTCGTCTTTCCCTCTCCTTCCCTCTTTCCTGATGAAGCAACCGTTGGTTGCAAAAGCTTGAATTTTGTGTGTGTGTGTTTGTGTTTGTTAGTGTCTCTATCAACATACCAATGCTTTCGTTTGGTAAGTTACATCATCTTTGTTTTTAGATATAATTTCATTCTGTTCTACACACCCTCTTGGACACATGGCATACAGCATTTTAAAAATCGAAAGCATGCCAGATGATGATATACTATCGAAACTGGGGAACAATAAAATAATAACAATTACAATTCAATGTGGACAAGATAAATTGAAATACTTAGGAGAATGGATCCAACCCAATGGACTGGACAAAGAGGCAGTCAAAGGAAGTGCCACAAAACTAGACCTCATTTATAAATTAACACAGAACATACTAAGTGTGTGATATCATAAAAGGCCAAAATCAGGCAGTGTAATCCAGCTACAAAACCAGAACAACTCTGTGCTTCAGAGTGTCTAATTCTAAATAAAAAGGGGCAGTTCGAAGGACTTGAAATGAAGGAAAGGAAGAGTCTCAGAAACTTTCTAGAACCTCATAAGGTTACTGAGAGAACCTAGAGAAATAGAAAAAAATTTTGACTCTACAAGCACACCAAAAAATTAATGGCTGCATGCAAAAATGAGGGTTGAAATTTTGAATTTATGACACCGAGCAAGAACGAATGAAAAGAGATGCACAGGAAACTGCCATTACAGTAAAGATAATCCAAAACTAGATTAATCCTTGTTCCATAGATCATGAATACGGCATTTTGTAATGATGTGGAATGTGTCACCTTAGCATAAGTTTTCTTTACACAAAATAATTAATTAATTATTATTTTTTTTTTACTACTTCATATCTAAGAATTCATCTATTGAGTAGAAGAATTCATCTACTGAGTAGAATCGGATACTACTTTGGAAACTAGCCTACTGTGGAAAGAGGATTACAGTTTAATGTGAAATCTGAACCACATGTTGTTTTTAGCGAATCATTGTGTCTTTGAGAGGCGAAGGAAGACAGAAATATTTTGTTGTCTCAACGGGATTTGATCTCGCGATCTTCCGGTTTTCTGGCACACACTTTACCATTTCTTTTTCTCCTTCTTTCTAATTCTTGTTATACCCCTCTTTTATTTAGGGCCTCCTACCTCCCCTACAGTCTTCGTTGGCCTGGCTTCAATGCGATTGTTTGATTACATGCATATCCTCATTAATGAAATTATAATATTGAAATTATGAAACAAAAGTAATGTTCTTGTACTTCTGGCTTCATCAAATAATAACATTCCTTTAAAAAAGAAAATGATTATAGGCACCAGTAACTAAAGGTTGACACATATCTTTCAGGGTTGAATGATGTATTTCTTCACAAGGAAAAATAAATAAATAAATACATACATAAATAAATAAAATGGAATCACTTTCTGTGCAATTTGGGCATTAAATCATTGATTTCTTCTGATTAAATAGAAGTAATCTCCTGTAGCTGATTATCATGCAATAACATACGGTTCGTCTTCCAAATAAGTAAAAGTCAATCTTCATATTTGAGAGAATTTATACTATTCATGTGTTTCACAAGATTAAAATGGAGTATTTCCTCTGATAAGATATTAGCAGCTTTTTCGTGTTCTTACACAAAAGTATCGTATCAAACTTCTGCGGGAGTTGACAGGTGTCCGTTGGTTAAGGTTCATTAACAGTTAGTGGGTAGTTAGTGGCGTACGTCTTCCAGTGCAGTGGTAGGAAACTGTAATCTTTTTGAGTGTAATTACTTAGCCACGCAGACTATTTTAACCTAGAACACTAAGGGCGCTATTTTACATTGCTATTGAACGGCTGGGGTCGACCGAAGCGTCCGATCCTACCCGTCGGCTTTGACCCGTGACGTAAAGCTGTTATGGTGTGTGACGTCACGACGGCGCAATTTAGTTTGTGAGAGTGGCGTGTTTGTAGGTGTCGTTCTGATGCGATCGGTGGTGCTCTTTGGTGGTGTGTTAGGTTATGTTTTTGGTTTAGTTTGCGAGTGTGGTGTCGTGTGTGAATTTTGGTAAATTGCTTTTTTTATGTCTTTGTTAGGTATGGATATGACTGACAGGGTCAACAGTTTTCGATTGTCGTCTATGATGGAGGGCAGTGTGTTGTCTCTAATAAAATTTCTTCAACTATTCAGATTTTTGGATAAAGTCGTGAAGTGTTCAGTATGCTCTGAAGAAATGAGGCTTTCTTAAAGTTCCGGGGTCTCGGATCAGGGACGGCTGTATGTGAGATGTTGTTAGGATAACAGGTCAAGGGAAGTGTTCGATCCCAATGTGTGGCTGTGAACGTTGGTTTTGGTATCGGGAGATGTTTTTGAGCTATATAGGTCAACGGAAGTGTCCGATTCCAGATGATATTGTGTTTAGTGGTATTTGGGGAGTTTTGTGATATCGGTTTTTTTCGTCGTTTTGCGTCGTTTTGTATGGGGGTGGGTGTCTAAATTTCTTTATATTTAGTTTGTCCCAACCCAAAACCCCCCTATTTCCCGCGCTTGTCCCGTTAGTGTCATTAGGCTTTTTGTGGAACGTGTGTATTTTTGTATTTCGATGTATTTTCATCCTCATAATGTGTACGTAACGACTTTATATGCGCCATATTGGAATCGTGGTTTATGGTCGTTTCCGCCATATTTGTGACGTCGAGGGTCAAAGCAGACGGGCGGGATCGGATGCTTCCGTATTTCCAACGGTTGTAAAGTTCACTACTCCACATTTTATTCAAAGGAAGTCATAATATATAGGTTATGTTTTAGTTAATTACAATTATTAGGTGCATGTTATATATCAAATTAAGTACAAAATATTTTATAGCCTACTGCAATCGTAATTTTTACAAGGGTTTAGTAATCTAAGTTTAACGTCTCGTGGGTTAAAGCGAGGCTGGGCGACTCTTCTACAAATGAAGCAGGCCATGATCTCGCCCGTCGACAATGTTTCCTTGTTAATGAATCGCGACTCGTAATTTGACTTTTGCGCAGTCCATCACTGTAAGTAGCGTCCACTTAAAGTTGCGTTCACAGTGACACCGACAATGGTCGCCAGATACTGTCAACAGAGGTCGCCCGATAACATCGGCCGACAGCTTGGTCACGGTGCTGCCGATCTCATTTGTCAGGTTTTGGCTGAGTCGCAGAGATTATGTATGTTAGGTTAGGTTGCGTTAAAATCTATTCTATGTATGAAGTAGGTTAGATTTTAACCTCCACCTTCGGTGCTTGGATACGAGTACCTAAGTGCGGCGTTAGCTATTAAAAAGATGCCGAATGCATGTAAATCAGTTATAGGGCTGTCTCCGAGGCCCACGAGAAAGACAGGCCGTGGCGCGTACGTCACGAAGGTAGTCCTGAACTCGCTCGCTCGCTCAGTTCAGCATACAAAATGCTTTTCAGAACCTATTAACTCGCGGCTGGGCGTGTAAGTATTAACGAGAATTGCATCTTCCGCTGGAATCTGCTGTTATGAAGTCTTACTGATTAACAGTACTACAGCAAAATTTAATTTACGATCAATACTCGATATAAATGGTATAACGGCTTGTTTATAGAATTTAGTCTCTTCTGCTTAACAGTACTCATTACATGCTGGAACTGGTGCCTTATGCAACTGATAATCATTTTAGCATCATTTTATTTTATTGTACGCCAGTACAGCCGTAACAAATTATAAGTAGGCCCATGGAATTCCTATCATTGTAGGACTAATAACATAAGATTCCATAATAGCGGATTCCAGTAGAAGATTCAGTTTTTGTTTGTACGGACACACCTAGTTACGAGTTAACAGGTGTAGAAACGTAGTTTGTCTGCTGATTCAAAGCGAGCGCAGGACTACCTTCGTGACGTACGCGCCGCGGCCTGTCTTTCTCGTAGGCCTCGGCTGTCTCGAAAAGAACGTGGTGAGTACTGTAAACTTCACTGCCCTTTAAACACTTGCTCAGTGGATTTCAGTAAGGACGTAAAAAGGTTTTCTGGTGGCAGTATTATTCCAGATTGAGTGTAACTTTTAATAAAGAGAATCAACTATATTATAACGTCCTTTAATACACTTGCACGAAGCATAGCTCCAAAACTCGGTATCGAATAAATTTTTAAAAAATCGTAGTATTTGGGGTTCAAACGGGTGAAAATATTAGCTTTTAAATTAGTATTTAGAGCATCGTAAATGGAATCCAGCATATCACACAAAAACTTTGAAACTGTACTTTTCAGAACGTGCCATAGGCTATTTACTGGAAAGATCAATCGCCATGCGTCAAATATCAAAGTTTCACTTCTGATTTTATTTGAGCCAGAACTGTATCTTTAATGTGAGTATGAGACTTTCTAATGGAACTCGAATCACAGGTCTACATAGGTACTAGAAACGTGTGAAAGATAAAGTTTAGAATAAGTTATTCTTAACACCTAATCACTGAAAAGTGGAAACATGTACGTGCACCACATTTGCAAACACATCATGTAACAGAATCACCACCCTACTGACATAAAATCGGCAGTAACCAATACGGTAATCATAATTTGTAGGCAGTTAATGTCCACATCACAGCGCAAAAAGATCCCTTACAGTAACTTTAAGCATAAGATAAGACATTCTTGTCACCTGAACGAATTAATTTTCGAGGTTATAATCTGCACCTTATATTTTCGGGAAAAATTTTGCCAACTTGCTGTTTCCTTTTGGCGTTCTCAGACCACACATTCCGAACTATATCCCGATTATGATATTTTTCATCCTCAGGAGGCGACAACTCTTTCTCACAGTCCATAATCAAGTGTCGTGTCAATCACTATGCCCAAAAAAACGAACTTTTATTTATTTATTTACATTTTTTGTATGAATACAATCAGGCTCATGTCTTTTGCAAACGTCATAAATAGGTTAGATAAACTTACATTCAGCAGTGGTACATACATTCATCTTAATCTGATCTGAATTCCACCAACTGTCTTCAGCAATCTTTAAGTTCGGGCAATGAGATCGGCTACATTGTGACCGTACAAGTAGTGACGTAATGCTTTGAAAGGATCGGCCGTCTTTGGCCGATGTCGGTCATCGGCGGATTATTTTTATTATTTTATTTTATTGAGAGTTCCGTTGATCCTGATAGCAATGGAGTTGCAAGGATACGGAACGAGTCAGTATTTTTACAATGTTAACAGTACAGCAGCACACAATATGGTTAAGTCTTGACGAGACTCATAGTAA
The DNA here is from genome assembly GCF_023864275.1 of Schistocerca cancellata. NCBI lineage: Eukaryota > Metazoa > Arthropoda > Insecta > Orthoptera > Acrididae > Schistocerca > Schistocerca cancellata. The sequence continues at coordinate 274,003,766 of NC_064630.1, forward strand.
AAACATGGAACACTAGAAGAAATAAAAACACATGACATACATCAGACTTAATACTTATGTGTACAGTTTCAAATTAACAACATCAAAGTATCTGAACAACAATATAACACTAGCAACAAATAGTTTACATTTATGCTTACACTGAATGGCTAACTCGGTTGCCGGCCGGTGTGACCGAGCTTCAGTCTGGAACCGCGCGACCCCTACGATCGCAGGTTCGAATCCTGCCTCGGGCATGGATGTGTGTGATGTCCTTAGCCTAGTTATGTTTAAGAAGTTCTAAGTTCTAGGGGACTGATGACCTCAGATGTTAAGTCCCATAGTGCTCAGGGCCATTTGAACCATTATTTTTCTGACTCAGTTGTGTAATAAAAACTTCCTCCTATGCACTAAAAAATTCACTAATTGGATAGAATGACTTTTGTATTAGGTATTCCTTCAGTTTGCTCTTCAACACTGGTGTTTCAGGAGCAAGACTTTTGATGACGCTGGGTAGAGCATAGTAAATTTTGATGCCTGTATAATTTACTCCTTTCTGTACAAGGGTATAGTTTGACTGGTTGCTATGAAAGTCTTCTTTTGGCCTTGTGTTGTGATCATGATGTTCAGCATTGGTTTTGAAGAAAGAGTGGTTTTTATTAATGAGACATACAAGGGAGTATATACGCTGAGATACCCCTTTAAATACCTGTAGTTTCCTTAACAGATTCCTGCATGAGTGCCTTGGTTGCGCATCACTCATGATGCGTATACCTCTCTCCTGAGCAATAAAAACTTTTTTTTGCCAAGGGCTGGTTGCCCCTAAAGATGATTCCGTAAGACAAAAGTGCATGGAAATATCCGAAATAAGCAGCTCCTACGGTATCCTTATGTGTGGTTGATGCAATTATGCATAAAGCAAATGATGTAGAATGTAGCTTTTTGTCTGGATCTGTGATATGGTTGGACCAATTTCGTTTGCTATCTATGTACACACCCAGGAACTTAGCTGAGTCGACTTGCTTTATTTGTTGTCCATTACATTCTATATTCATATCCCCCAGTTTATTATGTGTCATATGACGCTGGACATAATGAGGTTTTTTTTATATTCAGAGAGAGAGAGTCCATTAGAGTTAAACCATTTCAGAAAGCATCAGATGCATTATTCGCAGATGTTTCCCGGTTGTTCTCTGTTGCTTTATCAACTAGAAGAGAAGTGTCATCAGCGAATATGGTGAACTTGTTCACTGACGTGGCGCAGAATTGGGGGGGGGGGGGGGGGAGTCATTTATAAATATAAGAAACAGGAAGGATCTCAATACCGACCCTTGAGGCACTCCAGTGTTGACTGTGCTCCACTTGGATAAAGCTGGGTTTCCTTTACGTCAGTAATTATTATTCTTTGTTTCCTGTCTGTAAAGTAGGATTTAATACATGCCTCCCCCCTCCATTATTCCACTTAACCCATAGTAGTCTGCTTTATATAGCAGAATTTCATGGTTGACATAGTCAAAAGCCTTGGATAAGTCACATAGGATTCCAATTGGTGCCAATTTGCTGTATCAGCGATATCGGTGAATTCCGCTGAAGACCAACGTTGGCCGATTACGACCGATCTTTTCAAATCAGTACGCCAGTATGAATGTGGTCATATTGTAGCGGATCTCATCGCCCAAACATATAGGCATAGACTTCGCATGACAGTCGGTGACATTCAAATCAGTTTGTTTTCTCCAGTCAAATCTACCGTTGTTCTCATGTATGGGCTGTAAGAAACTCAAGCCTAATTCGAGAAAGAATAAATTTGTGGCATCCTGAGGATAAAAGTATCATAATCGAGATAAAGTCTGGAGTCTATCTACAGAAATCGTAGGTTCATTGGAAACCACAAGTAGGCAAAATCTATATCGAAAATTTTAGGTGTGAATTATAATATCAAAAAATAATTTGTTCAAAGGAGTATCTTATGCTTAAGTTACTGTAGTGGATCTTTTTGTGTTGGGGTAGGTGGACATTAGCTGTCTACAAACTATTATTATTGCTTACTGACGTTTTTACGTCAGTAGGAGGGTGAGTCTGTTACATGAAATGGTTTACAAATGTGGTGTTATGTGCATCTGCTTTTCAATGCTTTACTTATTCCGAGTATCTTATTCTAAGCTTTGTGTATCTTTCACACATAAGCTAAATGATAGTCACTGAAGATTAATCAACGTATTCTGGCACAATTTTAAACAAATTTTTCAGGGTCATCTCTAATCATATTGAGTATGTAAAGCCAAAGACTCATATTTGCAACACTTTCAGATAACGAAAAGTAATTCGAGTACTTGTAGAAGTGTTTGATTCGAACTCAGTTAAAAAATCTGATACTCAGTTTAAATATGCATTCCTGGCTCGAGTAAAAGAAGATTTCGGTATTTCACATCTGGCGATTACATCTTTCCAATATTCAAGTCATACCACGTTAAAAGCACAATTTCAAAGCTTTTGTTTGATGTGTTGGATGCTATTTACGATGCCATAAAGACTAATTTAAAGGCTAATATCTGCACTTTTGTACCCCAGATACCGAACTACAAAATGTTAAATTCATCCTATACCGAATATTGAAACTATGCTTTGTACAAATGTACTAAAAAGACACGGTGTTAAGTTATAGATAATTTCCTTTATTAAAAGCTACACTCAATCTAAAATATTAGAGCCATCGATACCCTGCTATTTCTTTTCTCAAATCCAATGAGCAAGTGTGTAAAAGAGCACTGAGCAAGTGTTAAAGAACATTGAAGTTTCCTGTATTAGAATCTGATTATCTGAATATCCTGCAACCACTGCTTTAATTTTCACCATTTTTAGAAAAAGGAGAGCTATTTTGAAATCACAAATCTATCTTTCGTTAATTAAATAATTCTTCCCTGCTCTGGCATTTTATCTGTGTATCATATAATAGAAACAGCATTTACTTTCACCTAGTAAGTTAACCATTACGCGCCCATAACTTCATTGGCAAAATCTTTATACGCAAGTCGGACGTCCTACCCCTGTTGCGTAATAACTCGGAATAACGTATTTGGGACAGTGACTTAATGCTATGTACCGCTGACACTACATATTTTGGTCATATGCACGTATAAATATGAAACACATCAAGAACGGCGTTTTAGATTGAGAGGTAGGTGGTTACTTCTGACGCTAATTGGAGGGGGGACGAGGAAACTGTTGTCACACAGTTAAAACATTTTTAACTTTTATAGCAGGGGTTTTCCCTTTCATCTCGTATTCATAAAACTTGTGGCGTAATTCTGATAATTGATGGCAGATTGTTCAGTACCCCCCACGTTCTTTTGGAAACAGATATAGCTTATTTACATGCATTCGGTATCTTTTTAGAAGCAAACGCAGCATTGCAGCAGTCGTCTCCAAGCATAAAGCCGTCGTGGTATCCATCCCACCTGTGGAGGCTAAACTATCTATACTTCATACACAGAATAGCTTCTAACCTAACCTAAGCCACATGAGACCATGTCTGATGAATATGGGGCTGTAGCATCATGTTAGTATTAGTTTTGGTCACAAATTCACGAACAACCAGAGACGTGTGAGCAAGAGCATTATTGTGTTGCAAAAGCCACGAACTGATTCGCAACAATCTGAGCGTTTTTTTCGGATTGTAAACTGTAAACTTGTTACTAGTACCAAGGGCGCCTATACCTATGGGCAGAGGACGGCCACCTGCCCCGTCCTCTCCCCCAACTCTCGGGGAAAGGAAAAAATATAGAGTTTTCTTTCAAGAAAACGATTTAAAAGTCAGTGTTACACCGGTTTCTAAGATGTTCGGACCTGAAAAATTTTTATCGCTGTTTACTAGTCACCGTTCGTCTTCCAAATCATTCAAAATAAACCGTACATTCAGTTCTAGCGCCCCCCGTTACACACTATGGTATGGGTGCCCAACCTTATTTATCGTTGGGCCTTGTGACAACCAATCATGGAGCATTATGTCGTTAAAATCAAAGAACACAGCATAACCTTCACTTTTTGCACGCACCTGTCGATCCAGAATGTTTCCACTGGCACGACTGAGCGTTAATTTCGGCGCGAGACGTTTCAGTAGCTCATCGTTGTTGGCTTCATCTGGCGACATCTGACCAAATCGCACTCGCCGCTGTTTTTGTTAGAAATACAACAATTTTGGTACACATTTTTGTGTCATGTTTTTCATAACCAAAACAACCGAAAGAAAGTTTATGGTAAGACCCTGGGCCGGTTTAAGGTTAAAGTGGACAGGCCGCCGGTTGGTGTGTCAAACTAAAAGGGGTGCCCGATGCAGAATCTTAGCGACATCAGCGACTTATCTGTGATTTGGTGATCGTAATAATTTTTTTCAGGATTTCATAGGTTGAGGCTGGGGTGTCCAGAGCGCTAATCTCCAACGTCCTTACCGCCTTCTCCCAAACGTTTGTACTAGTTGGAAACCCTTGTTTTACTCAGAGCAGTCTCACCAGAAGCAATACTTAATAGCGTCTGTTTCTAAGACTTTGCTGCACTTTATTCGGTTCTTACAGGAAAATTTAACAAAAATTCCCTGATTTATTTTTACAAAAAATAAATAATCGTCGATACTATAAAAATACATGTAACCTTAAGGCTGTCTTTGTACAGATTCTTTTCAGGCGTAATTTTATCCATTGTTTGCAGTGTTTTTCCGTAACTATTACTTTCGCCTTCATCCACAAATCGTGATTTTATTAAAATGCACGATGCATTTCGAGCAGTGGGGGCTCACCTTCAAGTGCTTTGACAGTCTACATCAACTTTACATCATCGTTATATTACTAAATGCCACATTATGAAATATAATTTAATAAAACTATGATAAATCAGAAAGTAACGTACTGTAAGTTACTTTCCGATTTATCATAGTTTTATAAACTTATATTTCATAATGAGGCATTTTGTAATACAACAATGTGATCTTGCCACGCCCAGAATTAAACGAAATTATGTAAAGTTGATATAGACTGTCAAAGCACCTGAAAATCAGCCCCCAGAGCTCGAAATGCATCGTGCATTATAATAAAATCACAATTTGTGGCTGAAGGCGGTTGTTCTTTAATATGTTTTCAGACGTATTTACCAACACAGCAACGGAAAAACCGCGCAAATAGGACTAATAGGACATCCGAAATTACAACATTCTTGTTATTTTCTGAACACATCTGGTATATAATATACGTATTAACATATATGTTATAGATGGTTGTTCAAAATTTGATGAACTGTTAAGTACCCCCAAAGAGTCAACGAAGAAAGGAACTCAGGGAAAAAACCGGCAAAAAAGGGCCAGGATGATAGGACATGTAATAAGACATCAAGGAATAACGTCCATGGTAATAAGGGGTAGAGACGTAGAGGGTAAAAACTGTAGGGGAGACAGAGACCGGAATATATCCAACAAATAATCGAGGACGCAGGGTGCAACTGTTACTATGAGATGAAGAGACTGGCACAAGAGAGGAATTCGTGGCGGGCCGCAGCGAACAAGTCAGAAAAAACAGTATCTAAAAAAATAATTTCAACATAGCAGAAATTTTCTTGCGTGAAATGTGCGAACGAATTGGCTACCACAGATATTCACAGAATTTCGACGAGAAATCGAGTAGTTCAAACTCTCGTGTAGGCCTATGGTACGCCAGTACTGATATTCTTACAACTATTTCGTATGTCCCTGCACCGATTTTGAACCTTTTTTTCCCTCTACGGCTGATACTTAGCTATCACGGTAGAGATACAAGCACCAAGACACCTACCGTTTACGAGGCGACGTAGTCCGCATCAATGTCTTGTCTGGTGTCTGGACACATAATGCGCAGTTTCTTCCACTGAAGGCTGCCCCCCACCCTGTCACTCACGGCTATAGGGTGGACCCAAAATGTTGCGCGAAACCAAGGCCGAACGAAATTCTGTATATACTTATCACTTAGAGAATTAGCTATTGAAATTCATGTAAATGTCCGAATCTTCTCGCTGGACAGCATTTCTAATTTTCAGGGAACAATGCGGTATTTCCACAGCGTGCATATCTATTGCTATACCGTTCTGAGAACACATTCTTTATGTAAGCGACTTGTATTTGGAAATGTATGAGTAATTTATCGTACCAAGCACAAGATTCATGCAGAACCTAGGACGAAAGACTACACAGTTTCATGAAGCATGTTCTGCAGAGGGCGTCGTTGAAGAGAACTCACAGGGATGACGAACCGGTTTAAGTGTGCAGTAAAACAAATACGCAGCTACACACATCAAAAACAAGTTTTGCATCACCCCAGTTCTCAGAAGTCCTGAAGATAGACGTTGACTGTGGATATTGTATCACGGACACAGTCTCTTTGACTGTTCAGAGACGCCACTAAACCGGCCCAAAGATGCAAACAACCATGCAAGAGCAGCGCCTATTAGACGGAGGGAGTCCGACAGCCGATCAATTCCAGGCATTCCACCAGGAAGGAGGTACACGGCTTGTGTTGTCTGTCGTTCAACCATGTCTAGACGGTTAATACCGCGGTTCGATTGCGTCCGCATTGTTACTTCGCGCCAGAAATGGCTCTCAACATGGAAAGTGTCCAGCCATCTCGGAGTGAAGCAAAGCGATGTTGTTCGGACATGAAAGAGATACAGAGAAACAGGATCTGTCGATGACATGCCTCGCTCAGGCCGCCCAAGGGCTACTCCTGCAGTGGATGACTGTTACCTATGGATTATGGCTAGGAGGAACCCTGACAGCAACGCCACCATGTTGAATAATGCTTTTCGTGCAGCCACAGGACGTCGTGTTACGACTCAAACTGTGTGCAATAGGCTGCATGATGCGCAACTTCACTCCCTACGCCCACGGCGAGTTCCATCTTTGCAACCACGACACCATGCAGCGCGGTACAGATGGGCCCAACAACATGCCGAATGGACCGCTCAAGATTGGCATCACGTTCACCGATGAATGTCGCATATGCCGTCAACCAGACAATTGTCGGAGACGTGTTTGGAGGCAACCAGGTCAGGCTGAACGCCTTAGACACACTGTCCAGCGAGTTCAGCAAGGTGGAGGTTCCCTGCTGTTTTGGGGTGGCATTGTGTGGGGCCGACGTACGCCACTGGTGATCGTGGAAGGCGCCGTAACGGCTGAACGATACGTGAATGACATCCTCCGACCGTAGTGCATCCATATCAGAAGCATATTGGCGAGACATTTGTCTTCATAGACGACAATTCACGCCCCCATCGTGCACATCTTGTGAATGACTTCCTTTAAGATAACGACATCACTCGACTAGAGTGGCTAGCATATTCTCCAGACATGAACCCTATCGAACATGCCTGGGATAAATTGAAAAGGGCTGTTTATGGACGACATGACCCATAACCCACTCTGAGGGATCTACGCCGAATCGCCGTTGAGGAATGGGACAATCTGGACCAACAGTGCCTTGATGAAGTTGTGGATAGTACGCATCATGCAAGAGGATGTGCCACTGGGTATTACAGGTACCGGTGAGGACAGCAGTCTGGACCACCACCTCTGAAGGTCTTGCTGTATGGTGGCACAACATGCAATGTGTAGTTTTCATGGGCAATAAAAAGGGCAGAAATGATGTTTATGTTGATTTCTATTCCAGTTTTCTGTGCAGGTTCTAGAACTCTCGGAACCTAGGTGGTGCAAAACTTTTTTTGATGTGTGTAAATACGTCTGCGATGCACAATAATTGGTAACATTAAAGAGAAGTAGCAAGTGTTATTTGTCAAAGGGCCAACCATGACTGTACTCAAACTTCACACTGTTACGGGTAACAAAAAGTAGTTTGACAACATAATTAATGGAAACCCAATACCCCAATACGTTTTTGATTATTTGGTGCACGGCTTAATTTCGGCAACAACGGTGCTGCGCTATCTCCCAGGCAATATTTTTTGAACTCACTGGAACAGGTCGGCACCGAAAATTTAAAATATTACTTGCGTATGATCATTCACAGTGCGATTCAATTTCCTTGGTCACCACTGTACTTGTTTACTGTAACGTCATTGCACGTTTTCAGTAACGGCCACGGGAGTCCAAGCGCAATAATATCGTTGTCTGATAATAAACCAAGATCGTTATGGCTGAGGGGAGGGGGTTGCATGGTTAAAGAAACGCGTTCCGTCACCCAAAATTTTCGAAGTTACGCACTAGGCTGCGGTTTATCTGCAACAACACATTTAGAATAAACATGAATATAATGAGCAATGTTGCAGAATAGTAGTACGCCTGCAGGCCTTCTGTATGGATGGTAGGCTTCTTTCTTTACATCTTCTTACTTCAATGATAACTTGTAAACTCACTGAAATAATTATGTGACTTTATGTTTTCTGATTGTAGCCAGTGAGTTGGTAATTTTGACATCAGAATACTGAACTTCACCCAGTTCCTTAAACTGTTCAGAATCCACCTGCACATTACTTTTTATCTCTTACTCTGATCATGTCTAACATGAAAATATACTTTTTTACCTTTATCCCAGAACTTTTTCTCTTGCACTACCAAGGTTTTGTTTCCAAACCTATTTTCTAGTGCCACTGTTTCATGTTATTCATGTCTTCTGATGCATCGTATAAGAACGAAATTGCTGTAAATCACCAAAGATATTATTTGATGATTCTAAATACACCGTTGTCTTACAGTATGCAACAAAGAAATTAAAGGGCGTTGTAGGACATTATTGGTGTAATATCTAACTAGAAAATAGATTAAACATGCTTTTCTTCACTAAACAGTTTGACAGTGGAGTAATATTTACTACACAACAGAAAGTCGAAGTTGTTTCAGTATTATTATCTCATTACCTGAGGACAGAGTTTTTGCATAAATTGTGTAAATGAAGAGTTCAAGGCGGGTGTGGAAGAGGGAGAGAAATCAGCTTCTCTGTTAAATAATGTGGAAATATCCAGAAATGGCTAGAAAAGAAAATACGTATTTTTATTTAGTGCAAGTTATGGGGGTGATTCTGATTTACAAGTGTGCCTGTCAGAATTACAAGATTCTTGAAGAAGTTCGATAGTTAGCTCTATGTAACATTCCCATTGGTTATTTTTAGTCAAAGCTTGTCTGACGCCTTAATCACCACTGACTATGGAATATTCAGTCCGGTAGTTACTTTGATATCTCATCAAGAGAAAGCTTACCAGATACAACGTAAATCTGCCCTGAGGCTGAAGGTTGGTTTGAACATCGTAGTGCCTTACAAGGCTTGGTCATATTGAAAGAGAGCGCCCTTAGTTTCTTCCAGCCAATACGCTGTTTAACCCAACCAGTTACAGAATCTACAATTTAATATGGATTTCTAGCTACGCCAAAGCTGAGTGTTTTTCACATTAATAAATCATTATTATAGTTGAAAGGAGCGATATGTCTATACTAGAACCACGGCATATTGTTACTGCAGTCGAAATAGTGAAAATTAGACGCATTTGAAATATCGTTATTACTTTCTTCTAGAATGGTATAAATTTTTTTGCTTCTAGGAGGGTAAGTAGTGTGCATGAAAGATTGTTTTCGATTCCAATACAATCTCAGGTGATATTAAACACACCCAAGTTCAAAAAATTAAAGATGATTACGACTGGTGTGTTCTTACACTGACATCGAGGTCTTGAAGAGACAGTTCTAGCAGTACTAGAGTAGGATGAAAGAGGGCATTGACCATGAGTTGTTAAGAGAAACCATCCCAGCATGCCTAGCACAAAAGGAACGAGACCCCTGTCGTAAAACTGTGTAGTTACCAATTATGTTCGACTAGTAGAGGTCATCATTAGAGCAGAACCAACTTTCGTCCACAAATGTCCGCTACTATGGCACGATAGATACTTTCTTAGTAAAGCGGGAAGACTCGTTTCTTTTGTGACGAGGTAATAAGAGTGTCTTAACTAGAAGATCTGTGCAGAGATGTACGAGTAACATAATCGACTTAATTGTTATCTGCATCTATATTTACACTCCGCAAGCACCATTATGGTCTGTGGCAAAGGGTACTTTGTGTATTACTGTCATTTCCTCTTATAATGAATCACCCTCCTCTAAACATTACCCTTTTTTATATAGAGATAAACGATACCATGTATACTATCGATTCTTGTATGGGTTAAAATTATCTCAGCTTTTTCATTAAAATAATTCATACGATTTTGTATACAATGTATTATATTTCAGGCTAAAATGTATAAAAAAGAAATTAATGTGTTACGATCGATATGTATTAACAATTAAAATTACTCTGCTTTTAAAAATATTTGAAATTACGAAATTTGTGGGATACTTACAATTCATATTATTAATTGCACACTCTAATGAAAATTATTAAATTTATTTCTAGATTGATTTACAAAATAATTATATATTTTAGCGAAGATTCTTCTTTGGTAAAGAAAGTTTGTAAACTCGTTTCCTTTGTAAACTGTTTGGAATAATGTGAGTACAGCAGAATGTAAGTAGCGTCTGATAAAAGTAGATGTTTTCTAAGTTCGTCACCAACAAAATGTAAAAACGGTGTAATGTTGAAAGATGTGACTTAAGAATAAAATTCAAGAATAATACAGGCAAATCTTCATCAGTTATTTAATCATCAAGAACCTACAAAGTCTAAATTTCAGCTGCAAGAATGTACCACTAGACAAGACTTTGGGCCATCGACAACAACAATGAGAATTTTAATTGTGATGTGTGGGAGGGTAAACTTACATTCTCTTTCCTGTTCCACTACAAATGTTCCTCGGGAGGAATGATTGTCGGTATCTCTATAATTTTAATTTTCATGATTTTTTTTTCGAGATATACTTAGGAGGACGCAATATATTAACTGACTCTTCCAGGAATGTGCGCTCTCGGAAATTTGGCAGTGGTAGAACACACCACAGCCGGCCGTAGTGGCCATGCGGTTCTAGGCGCTACAGTCTGGAACCGAGCGACCGCTACGGTTGCAGGTTCGAATCCTGCCTCAGGCATGGATGTGTGTGATGTCCTTAGGTTAGTTAGGTTTAATTAGTTCTATGTTCTAGGCGACTGATGACCTCAGAAGTTAAGTCGCATAGTGCTGAGAGCCATTTGAACCATTTTTGAACACACCACAAAACAGAAAGCCTCGTTTGTAGTGTCTGCCAATGGAGTTGGCCAAGGATCTCACGACGATTTCGCCCGTACTAAATGAACCAGTAAGAAACACGCTGCTCTTCTTTGGATCTTCTCTCTTTCCTTTATCAGTTCTATCTGGTACCGATCACAGGCTGACAAGCAATAATCTGGCATTGGTGGAACGTGAGTTTTGTAAGCTACCTCCATTGTGGGTAGATCACACTTCCTGAGAACTCTTTTAATGAATCTGTGTTTGGCATCTGCTTTAGCTACGAATAGTTTTATGTTTTCCTTCCACGTTAAATCGTTCGTTAGGCATATTCCTAGGCATAAATGGATGCAACTGCTTCCAGTGATCGTTCTGCAATCGCATAATCATACAATAAAAAGTCTTTCAGCGTGTTTGCCCGTGTTTGGATTACGATGAGGGTCAACTGCCTATCTCACCAAGAGTCGATCCTTCGTAGGTCTTCCTATATATCGGTACAATTTTCTAACGTCGCAACTTCATCCACGAAAAGTCTCGTGGAACATCCGGCATTATCTACTACGTCATTTGTGTACATCGTGTATTATGTATTGTTAGGTATGGTCATGTTGGGCAGACAAGTAGGATCACAAGCTAGTCAAGGGATGTCCGAAGAAGGTATTCCGTATAATTTAGAGAAAGATAGTAAGTTAGCCTCCACTGCGGCCAATACAATGCTGGAATTGGAGGACGCTAGTTCGGTAGAACCGATGTCGTTTCCTGATAGTAATATGGTGGAGGAATCAAACGTAGTAACACTTAAGAAACAGAATGTAAGTTGGGAACAGACAAGACTGAAAGGGCATCAGTTTGTTCTCTGATTCCAGACCTATTTGTAAAATTATTAAGAAGGTTGGAAGAACACGGCAGGGAACGTGATTTGAAACAAGCTGAGAGAGGAAAAAAAAAAAAAAAAAAAAAAAACAGAATGAACATGATAAAAAGCTAGAGCTGAGTCTAAACGAAATAGAAGATGGGGTTATTGAGCTTAAAAAAAAACATGTTAAGACTTACCCGAATTAGTCAATACGTTAGCAAGTCAGTTCCAAACTTTGCAAAAAGAATATAATGTAGTGAAAGAAGGTGCACAGAAAATAACGGAGGGTTTAGAGAAATTAGAACCCCCAACGAAGAAAAACGTAAACAGCATCTGGCTAAACAGACAAAGAAAACTGATGGAGAGTTCAGCCAGTGGTTATAAGTCAAAGATCAGAATTTGCAGAACATGTAGAAACTGAATTAAAAAGTGTTATACAACGAATAAGTAAAGAGATTCCATATAAAACTGTTGTTAACACGGAGTGTACCAAGTCTGAGCCACGTTGCTCAGTGAGTAAAGTGAAATCTAGCTTACTACCTTGGGATAATAACAATAGGGAAGAAATTTTAGGGAAGAAACTGAGACATCAAAACAAGGTGATTGGCACGAATTCCACGTACAAATTATTAAATCGGGAGAGAAAACTTTGGGAATGGCCATGAAAAAATGAAGACAAGATGGAACGAAGAGTGTGAAGAAGCATTAGCACAAAGAGCTCAAAAATGGAGACGTTAAAAAAACAACATTTAGAAGAACTCCGACATCAAAGAAAAGAAACATAAAAAATAATCCAAAAAATTAAAAGAACCTTTGAATAAACTCAGCTTATGGAAATGCAAGAAATTTTGCTAAAAATAGTACTAGAAATGTTTACCAAACTTTTACACATGTACATAAAGGGTCTCAAGCACCAAGCAGAATAGAGGTAGTTGAAAGACGAATAGTTAGAAAAATTATGGGTGCAATACAAATTACAGATGGCTGGAAAATGAGAAGTAGTGAGGAGATCTACAAAACTATACAGAAAATATGAAAAGTAATGGCTAAAAGAAGATTAATCTTTTATGAACACCTCTACCGAATGAATGAGAACAGGCTCATGAAACAAATCAAATATTCCTGTATTTCTGGAAGAAGAAATGGACAATAGCATGGATTACAAAAATAAGGACTGTAGAAAGAAGCAATATCAAAGAATCGAAGATACCAGAGAGAAATCTTTTTAAGAATAAAATATTAAATTTAGAAGGCTTACAATGCAGAATAAATAGTAACTCGGGAACAACAAGGGCAGAAGAAATGAAAAGACAACATAGGGAGAAGAGGAAGAAGTACTGGGAGAGTAGAAAACAACAAGGAAATAAAGAGGAATTGAGGTTGCCACGTGATCCTAGTTGGTCAGTAGGAAAAAAAAATTGCAACAAGAGCCGTTAAACAAACCTCTTTCTTGCCCACAGAGAGAGACTGAATTAGTACAAGCCGTGGTCGAAACAAGTATTTGAGGAATACCTGTGATCCTGATAATAGATACGGATGCTTCGGTTAATGTAATGAGTCTACAATTCTTTAAGAGAGCGAGTCAGGCCTGTAAGTTAGCAACATTGTCAATAAAAAATTGCAAGGTGACCGGTGCTATTGGCGCTCAGCCACAAACCATTAAGCATCAGGTACAGGTGAATGTTTCGATCGTAAACGAAGCGATATTATGCACCTTTCTCGTATTTACATGTTTGGTGCTGGCCTGTATACTGTGTTGTGAGTTTCTCCGTGATAGGAAGGCAAATATTGACCTCTCTAATGGTGAACTCAGCTTTTTGAATGAAGGTAGAGGAGTTTCACTGGTAATGATAAAGACGAAAGAACTGCCTGGTAAATACTCTCAAGAGTATCAAGGTAACGCAGTAGGGAGTCACAAGTATTTGTACATTAGTAATAACTTCTACAATGGAGATTTCTACTAAATTGATACGAAGGAATAAAAAATTTCTGGTAGATTTCAGTCGATTTCCTCCAAGTTGAGAGAATCAGTGTATTTGGCCACAGGTCAGCAATCTGAGCTAAATCAGCTGTTGACTAAATCCTCAGATGCATTTTCTGACAAATCCGGTATTATAAAGGTGTACCGGGTGATCAGAAAGTCAGTATAAATTTGAAAACTTAATAAGCCACGGAATAATGTAGATAGAGAGACAAAAATTGACACACATGCTTGGAATGACATGGGCTTTTATTAGAACCAAAAAAATAAAAAAAAAAACAAAGTTCACAAAATGTCCGACAGATGGCGCTGGACAGCAAAACGTCAGTGACTGCGCATGACAATCGTGTATAAAAGGAGCTGTAATGAGAGAGAGAATCAGATGCGCCAGCAGTCGCAGCATGTTGACGTTACCTGCAAAAGCGCTTTTAGTGAAGCTGTATTATCAGAATGAGGAATGTGCTAGTTCAGCTTTACGATCCTGTCACCATGGGAAGGGGATTCGAACGGGTAAAGGTCGATTGACAAATGCAGCTGTGGCGAGAATGATTTCAAAGTTCGAAGCCACGTGTTGTTTAAACGATAGACCCCGTAGTGGCCGACCGAGCACAAGGCGTAATGCTGCTGAGACAGTTGAGGAAGAAATGGAAACTGTAGCGGGTTCGTCTATGCACGGGGAAGTCAGCGCTCGTGCAGTCGCAAGTCGCACCGGCATTCCATACACTACTGTTTGGTTGGCACTTCGGCGTGCCCTCCGATGCCATCCGTGCAAAATCCATCGGCATCATGAACTGTTACCTGGCGATTTAGTGAAGCGGAGGGCATTTGCGATGAGGGCGTTTCAAAAGATGGCGGAAGATGACGATTGGTTGAGTAACGTGTTGTGGACCGACGAAGCTCATTTCACGCTCCGAGGGTCTGTCAACGCCCACAACTGCAGAATTTGGGCTACCGAAAATCATAGAACTGTCGTAGAAACTCCATTGCACGACGAGAAAGTCACGGTATGCGTTGGATTTATCACATCTACCGTTATCGGGCCTTTTTTTTTTCGAAGAAATGCGTGATTCTGGTTTTGTAACTGCTACCGTAACGGGTGAGAGGTACGCCGGTATGTTACAGAATCGCATCATCCCCAGCCTGGCTGATAAACACATGCTGGAACGTACGATGTTTATGCAGGATAGCGCTCCACCCCATATTGCTAGGCGCGTGAAAGATCTCTTGTGCGCGTCGTTTGGTGATAAACGTGTGCTCAGCCGCCACTTTCGTCATGCTTGGCCTCCCAGGTCCCCAGACCTCAGTCCGTGCGATTATTGGCTTTGGGGTTACCTGAAGTCGCAAGTGTATCGTGATCGACCGACATCTCTAGGGATGCTGAAAGACAACATCCGACGCCAATGCCTCACCATACCTCCGGACATGCTTTACACTGCTGTTCACAACATTATTCCTCGACTACAGCTATTGTTGAGGAATGATGGTGGACATATTGAGCATTTCCTGTAAAGAACATCATCTTTGCTTCGTCTTACTTTGTTATGCTAATTATTGCTATTCTGATCAGATGAAGTCGGACATTTTCTGAACTTTTGTATTCTTTTGGTTCTAATAAAACCCCAAGTCATTCCAAGCATATGTGTCAATTTGTACCTCCCTATCTACATTATTCCGTGATTTATTCAGTTTTCAAATTTATACTGACTTTTTGATCACCCGGTATATGTTCTATATTGAGGTAATACCACATGATACGTTTTGCCACGCGACATGGTCCGTCCCACGAACCAACAACGAGTCTGTTACTTAAGAAATAAGAAAAATGATAGACTGGGGAGTTATCAAACCGCCTCTGAGGACCTCCTCCTTAAATCGTCAGCCTTAAGTACGAAAAAGGAGAAGTGGCAATTGCAGGGCCTTACAAGGTAATCAGTATTCCGCATGGGTATAGCTACGAGCTCGTATTTACTAGTAGATGCAGAAGGTAATACAATCAAGGGTTTATATCCGTACAAGATCTGAAGAGATACGCTGATGACATGTACGTAGTACTTGTAAGATGGAACATAGTACTTGCAAGTTATGTTATTTTGCTCAAACTTTATTTTTTATAAGAATAGCCCATTTCAAAGACTTAATATTACGAGCTAGAACATCTTGCAGCGTTCATAAATACCCACTGTAGCTCAGAAAGATAACGAAGCAATATCCTGAAGATTTTCTACTTGGAAAGTTTTTTTTATGTTATCTGTTTTAGCTTGTTTCTTCAGATGCCTTATTGTAATGAAGGTTCTTGACCTTAAGTAGAGAGAAACCACTTTATGATGCATTTAGGGGAACTTCGACGTTATTGTAAAAATTACCTTTGCATCACTCCATCACACTTAGCAACATTCGCCCATGAAAACTGCAAAATGTCACTTAAAACTCGTTTATTTTATTGACCCAGTCAGTTTAAGGAGAAGCGATCTCACTTCTGGAGATTACGGAAATCTAGTCATTACCGGTGATTTATTCTGAATCCAGAAGAAATTCCTCTGAAACTGAACCCACGGAACTGTCAGCATAAAATAAATCTGGCCTGTTGTGAAACGCTGTCTAATTTTTTGTTTTATTGCACAAGAAAACTGTCAGCTGACTTAATGAAAATGTGAAGTAATCCACATGAGCACGAAAAGGAGTCCGCTAAATGTCGGTTACGTGATAAAACACAAATATAAAGGCTGTAAATTCAGCTAAACACTTAGGGATTACCATTACAAATAGCTTAAGTTGGAATGATCACATAATGTTGTGGGTAAAGCAAATCAAATACTACGTTTTGTTGGCAGAACACTTAGAAAATGCAACAGGTCTACTAAAGAGACTGCCTACAGTACACTTGTCTGCCCTCTTCTACGAGGTGCATTCAAGTTCTAAGGCCTCCGATTTTTTTTCTCCGGACTGGAAAGAGATAGAAACATGCGCATTGTTTTAAAATGAGGCCGCGTTCATTGTCAATACGTCCCAGAGATGGCAGCACCGTACGGAAGATGGAATTTTACCGCCAGCGGCGAGAATGAGAACTGTTTTAAATACTTAAAATGGCAACGTTTTCCTTACTTGAACAGCGTGCAATCATTCGTTTTCTGAATTTGCGTGTTGTGAAACCAATTGAAATTCATCGACAGTTGAAGGAGACATGTGGTGATGGAGTTATGGATGTATCGAAGGTGCGTCCATGGGTGCGACAGTTTAATGAAAGCAGAACATCATGTGACAACAAACCGAAACAACCTCGGGCTTGCACAATCTGGTCTGACGACATGATCGAGAAAGTGGAGAGAATTGTTTTGGGGGATCGCCGAATGACTGTTGAACAGATCGCCTCCAGAGTTGGCATTTCTGTGGGTTCTGTGCACACAATCCTGCATGACGACCTGAAAATGCGAAAAGTGTCATCCAGGTGGTTGCCACGAATGCTGACGGATGACCACATGGCTGCCCGTGTGGCATGTTGCCAAGCAATGTTGACGCGCAACGACAGCATGAATGGGACTTTCCTTTCGTCGGTTGTGACGATGGATGACACGTGGATGCCATTTTTCAATCCAGAAACAAAGCGCCAGTCAGCTCAATGAAAGCACACAGATTCACCGCCACCAAAAAAATTTCGGGTAACCGCCAGTGCTGAAAAAATGATGGTGTACATGTTCTGGGACAGCGAGGGCGTAATCGTTACCCATTGCGTTCCAAAGGGCACTACGGTAACAGGTGTATCCTACGAAAAGGTTTTGAAGAACAAATTCCTTCCTGCACTGCAACAAAAACGTCCGGGAAGGGCTGCGCGTGTGCTGTTTCACCAAGAAAACGCACCTGCACATCGAGCTAACGTTACGCAACAGTTTCTTCGTGATAACAACTTTGAAGTGATTCCTCATGCTCCCTACTCACCTGACCTGGCTCCTAGTGAGTTTTGGCTTTTTCCAACAATGAAAGACACTCTCCGTAGCCGCACGTTCACCAGCCATGCTGCTATTGCCTCAGCGATTTTCCAGTGGTCAAAACAGACTCCTAAAGAAGCCTTCGCCGCTGCCATGGAATCATGGCGTCAGCGTTGTGAAAAATGTGTACGTCTGCAGGGCGATTACGTCGAGAAGTAACGCCAGTTTCATCGATTTCGGGTGAGTAGTTAATTAGAAAAAAATCGGAGGCCTTAGAACTTGAATGCACCTCGTAGAGTACTGCTGAGTGGAGTGTGAGCCACATCAAACGCTATTGACGGAGGAGGACATCGAAAAAAATTCAAAGGGCAGTTCGTTTTGTACTGTCGCGGAATAGGGGAGAGAGTGCCACGAATATGATACGCGAATTGGGGTGGCAAAAATTAAAACAAAGGCGTTTTTCGTCCCGGTAGGATCTTCAAATGGTTCAAATGGCTCTGAGCACTATGGGACTTATATCTGAGGTCATCAGTCCCCTATAACTTAGGACTACTTAAACCTAACTAACCTAAGGACATCACACACATCCATGCCAGAGGCAGAATTCGAACCTGCGACCGTAGCGGTCGCGCGGTACCAGACTGAAGCGCCTAGAAACGCTCGGCCACACTGGCCGGCTAGGATCTTCACATCAAATTTCAATCATCATTTGTATCCTCCAATTGCGAACATATTCTTTCGTGCCCTCCTACAGAGAGGTAAATGATCATCGTAATCAAATGAGATAAATCTGAGCTCGCACGGAAAGATTTGAATGTTAGTTATTCCCGCGCGCTGTCAGAGTGGTAGTTCGATGAACCCTCTGCTTGCGAAATGCAGAGTATTCGTGTGGATATAGGGGCACATTTATTTACTTCCACAGCACACTTCGAATACTTGGCTTGCAGGACCCTGTTTCTGATTTTCGAAGCGTTGTTTTCTCTCCTTAACAGCTGTATCTTAGTTTTTAATCTATTTCGTGTTTAGCAGTAACATCCAGGCCAAGACCTATCTGTGGGGGTCGACCGATCTAGTTTAATTTTCTTCGAAAATAAATGTTCAAACCACACAGCGTAGTCTTGTCTTTTCACATCGGCGATCTTTATAAGAAACGCGCGAATAATTTCAAAGCCAATAATACATAGAAATGTTTTCCTAAAGAGGGTGAATATTTGGCCATTATACAGGATGTTACAAAAAGGTACGGTCAAACTTTCAGGAAACATTCCTCACAAAGAAAGAAAGAAAATGTGTTATGTGGACATGTGTCCGGAAACGCTTACTTTCCATGTTAAAGCTCATTTTATTACTTCTCATAAAATCACATTAATCATGGAATGGAAACACACAGCAACAGAACGTACCAGCGTGACTTCAAACACTTTGTTACAGGAAATGTTCAAAATGTCCTCCGTGAGCGAGGATACATGCATCCACCCTCCGTCGCATGGAATCCCTGATGCGCTGATGCAGCCCTGGAGAATGGCGTATTGTATCACAGCCGTCCACAATACGAGCACGAAGAGTCTCTACATTTGGTACCCGGGCTGCGTAGACAAGAGCTTTCAAATGCCCCCATAAATGAAAGTCAAGAGGTTTGAGATCAGGAGAGCGTGGAGGCCATGGAATTGGTCCGCCTCTAGCAATCCATCGGTCACCGAATCTGTTGTTGAGAAGCGTACGAACACTTCGACTGAAATGTGCAGGAGCTCAATCGTGCATGAACCACATTTTGTGTCGTACTTGTAAAGGCACATGTTCTAGCAGCACAGGTAGAGTATCCCGAATGAAATCATGATAACGTGCTCCATTGAGCGTAGGTGGAAGAACATGGGGCCCAATCAAGACATCACCAACAATGCCTGCCCAATCGTTCACAGAAAATCTGTGTTGATGACGTGATTGCACAATTGCGTGCGGATTCTCGTCAGCCCACACGTGTTGATTGTGAAAATTTACAATTTGATCACTACATACTGACGAAACTAAAATGAACTCTAACATGGAAATTAAGCGTTTCCGGACACATGTCCACATAACATCTTTTCTTTATTTGTGTGTGAGGAATGTTTCCTGAAAGTTTGGCCGTACCTTTTTGTAACACCCTGTATATACTTTGTCATTGCTGGTATTTGCGACATCTCCATGTCCAATTGGAATTATTTGTAATTTTTTATTATTTTTTCAAAGAAACTCTTAAAAGCTCATTTTTTTTAAGTCCCGTTTCTAACCTTCGGGAAGGAAATGATAATTCGCATTAACAGAATCAGTTCTTTTACGACGTGGCACCCATTTGTGCTGTAGTTATTATCGTTTGGAAATCGACGGTAAACGACATCCGCTGATTTATATGCAGCATTTTCGCATTCAGCAATAGCACAATGATTTCTGCTTTTGCTCATAGTACTACCAATCGACCAGCAAGAAGATCAGCTAATAAGCAGCTGCATTCTATTTATTTCAAGGCAGGGATTTGAGAATTTGCTTGCATTAACAATGCACGTGTAGCGTCCTCGCCTCTCGCTCCTCGCTTCCCGTATTCCTAGTGACGTCACGCCGTTTCTCAGCAGTCTGTGCGTGAAGCCAATGTGGAATGCCCTGGATGGGCAGAATAAGCCTGAAGTCGACCACCATCGTTCGTGACACCAACAGTAGCAGACGGACGCTGAATCGCTGCCTACATGTGTATAAAGTGTTCGTTTCTTTATTTATGCATGAAGTGCAAACATACTACCAAAAACTGTGAGATAAACTTACTACAGAATGTCAGTATTCAAGACTTATGGATCCGTGACACCCAAACCAACTAAAAATTTTCATAGCTGGTCCTGTGCTAGGCGATAATAACTAAAGATTATTCGTTTTACCTACAGCATTAACGTCAGAGCTAGAACAGAATGTAATGCTGTATTCTGTAATGCACACATCTGACGAAGTTGTCCAGCATAAGCAAAGTACCACCAGGCGTGAACGAGACGACGCAACACGAGACTTCTACGCCAGCAGCCAAGCAGACAACACCTGAGGGTCCTGGATTCGACGCAGTGTTCCAGCCGGGCGTCCTGACAAGCCAACTGCAGCACACTCTCAACGACGCGGCGACACAACAGCGGCATACGATGAAGAAAACAGCTCGCGAACGTCAAATTTTATTCTAAATTTTCTTATCCGAACAATTGGAACTCATTTGTATATAATGGAAACTACGACGACTGTTGAAACCAAACAAAAACCATAAAACTTGTAAAACTTTAGAACATGACTGTTTCTTTGTACAGTATTTATGTAAATACTATATCAATGTATTTTGAATGCATAATTCACGTAAACTTTGTATTTATTAAATTTTTAACATAACTCAAAGTAAAACCCGGAATAGAAAGTAGGACGGGTACAAATGGTCGAGGTTTTCTTGGGTTTCCCATTGACCTTTGCCCGAATGGGGGAGTTAGCACACAGCAATATATTGTCGCAAGCAAGTGAATAAAAATCCATCTCCATAAATCTAGCCCGGAAGACGAGCCTGCGTCGGCCAGCAATAAAAGTAATGTGAACCACTGTAAAGCTAGACCTCCAACGAATGTAACAAATGAACTTAAATGAATGTAAACTGATAACCAGAAATTGAACCATGGACACTAGTGGAACAATGACGAATGTACGGCAGTATAGTTACGCTCTTTGAATGCCAATAACAAACGTTGAAAATGTGTGCCATTAGCATTCCGGGGGCTCATATAGCGCCCTTGTAATACTAATATTTTTTTTGCAAGTGAAGTGAGACGTAGAAAAACCATGAGAAAAATTCGTGTGATTTTGGAACGCATAAGAACATTGTTTTATACGAACAATTACAACAATAGCACTGTCAAACCCATATCGAGTAATCGCAGTTGTCACAATTATAGCATTGCCTGCAGCGGAGAGAATACACCACCGCTGGAGCGCTGCAGTTCGCGGCCATTACGCGGCACATTTAAAATTTACATTATTGTTTTACGGGCGCGCTAGTATCAGCGCAGATTATTTAATAATTTTTCTTCTAGCGAAGCTGGAGACCTGGACCAGGCAGTTTGATGACGAATTTGCCAATCATTTTAGGGTATTGTATGCAATTAGGCTCTGGGCTCTGTACTGCATCTAAAGGAAGACGACTTTTATTACAAAAAGTGAACATTGTACATGACGTAACACGTTATAAAGCAAAGCGACAGCCAGAAGCATATCTATTTTCACGAGCAATTATCAATGTGCATTTGGTTGTGTTTTAGTGTGTTCGTAAGATATCGATCGTATGTGGCTTAGAATTCGCATAGCGTTGCTAGATTGCTTTTTCTGCTTTAAATCAATTGTAGCAATATTACGCCACATATAGACACTTTCGCTGAAATAATAACAATATTTAATTAACATAATAATAACAAAACTATTAATACAGATCGCGCAGATTGGTTTGAAAAGTTCTCAGAATGGACTAGAAAAAAGTACTTACATTACTGAAACTTTTTTATTTTCCAATGTAGTTTCCTTGTAGATTAAACACTTGGTCCAACGATGTCCCAGTGCCTTGATCCCATCTCGAAAATGAGTTTACTGCAGGTCCGCAAAATAGTTTCCAATTCCGGCTATCAAATCTTCGTTTGAGTGAATCTTCGTCCACCAAGAAAAATTTTCAGTTTTGGGAGGAGACGGAAGTCTGACGGAGCCATATCAGGTGAATAAGGCGGGCGTGGCAACAATTCATACCTTAGTTCGTGTAATTTTGCCACGGCGACGTCACATGTGTGCGGGCGCGCATTGTCTTGATGGAGGATGACTTTCTTCCTTGCTAAATCTGATCTTTTTCGCGTATCTTTTGTTGCAATTTGTCCAGTAGGTTAGCGTAGTATTCTCCAATAATTGTTCGCCCAGTGGGGAGATAATCTACAAACAGAATCCCCTTCGCATCCCAGAACACTGATGCCATGACCTTTCCCGCCGAAAGAATTGTCTTTGCTTTATTCTGTGGCGGAGAATCAGCATGTTTCCACTGCTTTGACTGTTGTTTTGTCTCTGCGGTATAGCAGTGCATCCAAGTTTCATCTGTGGTCACAAACCGGCGCAAAAAATCTTGTTCGTTTCTTCTAAAAGGGGTCAAACATTGTTCTCGTGCGTTTTTGATCCAGGGTCAAGAGTCGCGGCACCCATCTAGCAAATATTTTTTTTTCTTTTCTAATTCTTCAGTAAAAATTTGATATATCCTTTGAGATGACATCTGGCAAACGTGAGCAATTTCACGCACTTTCAATCGGCGATCCTCCATGACAATGTTGTGCACTTTTGCAATGATTTCTAGAGTAGTAACACATCTTGGCCGACCACTGCGCGGATCATCATCTAACCTCTCATTTGTCCACGGTGCTACAGTTGAATATGAAGGAGCAGAGTCCCCCCCAGTGTATTCTGGAAATCGGCATGAATGTCCTTTGCTTTCATACCTTTCTTTACGAAGTACTTTTAATTGCTCGAATCTAGATTTTTACCATCTTCGCAAATCACTACGCGGGAACAACAACAGAGCCACGTCACCGCCACAGCTCTCTGCCGCGCGGGATTAGCCGAGCGGTCTTAGGAGCTGCAGTCATGGACTGTGCGGCTGGTCCCGGCGGAGGTTCGAATCCTCCCTCGGGCATGACTGTGTGTGTTTGTCCTTAGGATAATTTGGGTTAAGTAGTGTGTAAGCTTAGGGTCTGATGACCTTAGCAATTAAGTCCCATAAGATCTCACACACATTTGAACATTTTGCTACAGCTCTCTTCCAAGAGCATTGACGTGGCACGTGTTTATAGGCAACAGTCCAATGAATATCACGTGAACAACTCGTTGCGCTAGCGCTGACCAGTCGTGGTCATTCCGAGAACTTTTCAAACCACCCTCTTACATTTAGAGTCGCACAGCGGCCTAGAATCCGTTACATACTTCAAAGTATGCATGGGCCTCCGCAGAAATTTTTCCAGGAGGGAGCAAGATTCAGGCTTCCCAGTCTTCACCTAACTGATTCGATGAGTCTAAAGACATTTTGTGGGCCAAGAATTAAATATGACAAGAAGTATACAAAACTTATTCTATGTCAAAAGTTTGATAGTTATCTTCTCAGCATTTTTAACGTAGTTAAGTTTGGTACCCAAAGGTAAGCATATTTCAATATTGTATATAAAGTATGTCTTTTTAAGTTACTAGTTTAGCGCCCGCTGCTTCGCGTGTGTAGAATCTATGGTCGGCACAGAACCTTTTCTGTTTTCTTTTTAATCGAATTTATATGTTACGCTCATTGCTCAAGTGTAAACCAATGCAATGTGTAAACAGTGTATTTAGTCTTAGTAAATTAAGCTGCATATGAAATGGAAATGAAGTCCCATGCTTCTTGACGGAGCGTAGGGAAACGATGCGGGAGACCCGCACATTCGTACTAGGCAAGGTCCTAATGGAGATGGTTTGCCGTTGCCTTCCTCCGACCGTAATGTGGATGAATTATGATGATGAAGAAGACAGAACAACACCCAGTCATCTTGGGGCAGGTGAAAAATACCTGACCCCGCCGGAAATCGAAGCCGGGACCCCGTGCTCGGGAAGCGAGAACGCGACTGCGAGACCACGAGCTGCGGACAGGCTGCATTACGGTATTAAAATCTAATGAAGCAATTCTTCGCTTAAGACACGCATATTTTTAAAAAAAATTAATTAAAGCAACATATTTTTACGCACATTGTTTACGTACAAATCAACAATCTGTGGATAGTGTACCTGGTGATCTCAAATGGATATTCCTGTACCTGGAATTTCATTTAAACGTGGTATCTATGTTACCATCACTAATGATTAGTTTGCGTGCTAATTAAAACAAAATACTTTTATAAATATACATTATGCCTACGTACAAATCAACAATCTGTGGATAGTGTACCTGGTGATCTCAAATGGACATTCCTATACATGGAATCTCATTTAAACGTGGTATCTATGTTACCATCACTAATGATTAGTTTGCATGCTAATTAAAACAAAAATACTTTTATAAACATATATTATGCCTAATAAAAAATTAATTATTAAAGATACCGGTATGTTTCTTTTTCTACGCAATTCTGACAAAGCCGATTTGTCGTGGTGACTGTTACTTAGCTTTCTTTGTTCTAGTTCACAAATTGCAACGCCTTCTAAACTTTTCGAAAGTACTGCTGACCAAAAAGCGATTCTGGTAGCTGCAATCGCAGGCATTAATTAATCCTGCCTTTTGCATTAATCCTGCCCTTTGAGTTCTTGTGGCGATGTTTCCAAAGAACCTTTCATCCTCTCAGACATATTTCTTTATTGCTAACCGAGAAGTCAAATACCAATTTTCATAGATTTAGCTTCAAAAATGTTTTCATAATGAAATATTGTCATAAAACTTTTCATCCCCTATTCTACCCGTTTAAGAGTCGAATCTCCAATACCAATGAGGCACGTATTTCTTTATTTCTAACCCAGAAGTCAAATTCCAATCTTCAGAGAGGTAGCTTTAAAATTGCTTTAGTAGTTCTTTAATAATGATTTATTTTTAAAAAGACTCTCACCTAATATTTCAACCCCTTACGCCTTGAATTTCCAAAAATGCTGAAACACAAACTTTTTTATTTTTGACCGAGAAACCAAACATCAATTTTCGTTATTCTAGCATCAAAATTGCCTTAATAGCAACATATAGTCAAGAAAAGGTTTCATCCCCCATTTCACCACCGTATGGGTGGAATTTCGAAAAATCGCTTCTTAAACGATGCCTGCAGATCAGCCCCCTTTCTAAATTTGAAGTTTCTATTCTTCGCGGTTTGGTCTGGACGATGGTGAATCAGTCAGAACACTTCCTTTTATGTATAGAGAAGATCCCCTCATAAACCATGGACCTTGCCGTTCGTGGGGAGGCTTGCGTGCCTCAGCGATACAGATAGCCATACCGTAGGTGCAACCACAATAGGTGCAACCACAACGGAGGGGTATCTGTTGAGAGCCAAGACAAACGTGTGGTTCCTGAAGAGGGACAGCAGCCTTTTCAGTAGTTTCAGTGGATGATTGACTGATCTGGCCTTCTACCATCAACCGAAACCGCCTTTCTGTGCTGATACTGCGAACGGCTGAAAGCAAGGGGAAACTACTGCCGTAATTTTTCCCGAGGACATGCACATTTACTGTATGGTTAAATGATGACTGCGTCCTCTTGGGTAAAATATTCCGGAGGTAAAATAATCCCCATTCGGATCTTTGGGCAGGGACTACTCAGGAGGACGTCGTTGTCATCATAAACAAAACTGGCGTCCTACAGATCGGAGAGTGGCATGTCAGATCCCTTAATCGGGCATGTAGGTTAGAAAATTTAAAAAGGGAAGTGGATAGATTAAAGTGAGATATAACGGGAATTAGCGACGTTCGGTGGCAGGAGGAACATGACTTTTGGTCAGGTGACTACTGGGTTATAAATACAAAGTCAAACAGGGGTAATGTAGAAGTAGGTCTAATAATGAATAAAAAAGTAAGAAAGCGGATAAGCTGCTACGAACAGCATAGTGAACGCATTATTGTAGCCAAGATAGACACGAAGCCCACGCCCACCACAGTCCGCCTGGTAGAATTTTGCACAGAGCGTAACTTAATCATAGCTAACACTTGGTTTAAGAATCATAAAGAAGGTTGTGAACGTGAAAGAGGACTGGAGACACTAGAAGGTTTCAGATAGATTATATAATGGTAAGATAGAGATTTAGGAACCACGTTTTAAATTGTAAGACTTTCCAGGGCAGATGTGGACTCTGACCACAATTTATTGGTTATGAACAGTAGACTAAAACTGAGGAAACTGCAAAAGCGTGCGAATTTAAGGAGATGGGATCTGGATAAACTGAAAGAACCAGAGGCTGTAGAGAGTTTCAGGGAGAGCATTAGGGAACGATTGGCAACAACAGGGGAAAGAGGGACAGTAGAAAAAGAATGAGTAACTTTGAGAGACGAAATAGTGAAGGCAGCAGAGGATCAAGTAGGTAAAGACGAGGGCTAGTAGAAATATATGGGTACCAGAAAAGATATTCAATTTAATTGATGAAAGGAGAAAATATAGAAATGCAGTAAATGAAGCAGGCGAAAAGGAATAGAAACGTCTCAAAAATGAGATCGACAGGAAGTGCGAAATGAGTAAGCAAGGATGGCTAGAGGACAATTGTAAGGATGTAGAGGCGTATATTACTAGGGGTAAGATAGATGCGGCCTACAGGAAAATTAGAGAGACCTTTGGAGAAAAGAGAACCACTTGTATGAATATCAAGAGGTCAGATGGAAAATCCGTCCTAAGCAAAGAAGGGAAAGCAGAAAGGTGGAAGGAGTATATAGAGGGCCTATACAAGGGCGATGTACTGGAGGGCAATATTATGGAAATGGAAGAGGACGTAGATGAAGATGAAATGGGTGATATGATACTGCGTGAAGAATTTGACAGAGCACTGAAAGACCTGAGTCGAAACAAGGCCCCGAGAGCAGACAACATTCCATTAGAACTACTGATATCCTTGGGAGAGCTAGCCCTGACAAAACTCTACCGTCTCCGATGTTATTTAATCTGTATATTGAGCAAGCAGTAAAGGAAACAAAAGAAAAATTTGGAGTAGGAATTAAAATCTATTGAGGAGAAACAAAAACTTTGAGGTTTGCCGATGACATCGTAATTCTGTCAGAGACAGCAAATGACTTTGAAGAGCAGTTGAACGGAATGGTCAGTGTCTTGAAAGGAGGATATAAGATGAGCATCAACAAAAGCAAAACAAGGGTAATGGAATGTACTCGATTAAACCAGGTGATGCTGAACGAATTAGATTAGGAAACGAGACACTTAACGTAGAAAATGAGTTTTACTATTTGGAAGGCAAAATAACTGATGACTGTCGAAGTAGGGAGGATATAAAATGTAGACTGGCAATAGCAAGGAAAGCGTTTCTGAAGAAGAAATTTGTTAACATCGAGTATAGGTTTGTCAGGAAGTCTTTCTGAAAGTATTTGTATGGAGTGTAGCCATATATGGAAGTGAAACACGGACAATAAGTAATTTAGACAAGAAGAGAATAGAAGCTTTCGAAATGTGGTGCTACAGAAGAACGCTGAAGATTAGATGAGTGTATCACGTAACTAATGAGGAGGTACTGAATAGTACTAGGGACGCCGGCCGTTGTGGCCGAGTGGTCCTAGGCGCTTCAGTCCGGAACCGCGCGCCTGCTACGGTCGCAGGGATGTGTGTGGTGTCCTTAGGTTAGTTAGATTTAAGTAGTTTCTAAGTCTAGGGGACTGATGACCTCAGATGTCAAGTCCCATGGTGCTTAGAACCATTTGAACCATTTTTGAACTGGGGAGGAGAGGAATTTGTGGCAAAACTTCGCTAGAAGAATGGATCAGATGGTAGGACACGTTCTGAGGCATCAAGGGATCACCCATTTAGTGATGGAGGGAAGCATGGAGGATAAAAATCGTAGAGGGAGACCAAGAGATGAATACACTAAGCAGGTTCAGAAGGATGTAGGTTGCAGTATTTATTCAGAGATGAAGAGTCTTGCACAGGACGGAGTAGCATGGAGAGCTGCATCAAATTAGCCTCTGGACTGAAGACCACAGCAGCATTGAGAAGATTAACAAGGGTATGGATGCCTTCTGTTTCATTCAACGATCTGCAATTACATCCTCGTATGCCTACTTTCATGATATCCGGCGAGTTATGAGTTACGGGTTGAATTTTCAGAACCAGTGTAACACGTGAGCCGTGCTTGGGTAGCTCAGACGGTAGAGCACTTGCCCGCGAAAGGCAAAGGTCCTGTGTTCGAGTCTCGGTCTGCAACACGGATTCAATTCGGCAGGAAATTTCGTATTAGCGCACACTCCGCTGCAGTGTGAAAATCTCATTAAGAAAGCTACACTACTGGCCATTAAAATTGCTACACCAAGAAGAAATGCAGATGATAAACGGGTATTCATTGGACAAATATATTATGCTAGAACTGACATGTGATTACATTTTCAAGCAATTTGGGTGCATAGATCCTGAGAAATCAGTACCCAGAACCACCACCTCTGGCCGTAATAACGGCCTTGATACGTCTGGGCATTGAGTCAAACAGAGCTTGCATGGCGTGTACAGGTACAGCTGCCCATGCAGTTTCAACACGATACCACAGTTCATCAAGAGTAGTGACTGGCGTATTGTGACGAACCAGTTGCTCGGCCACCATTGACCAGACGTTTTCAATTAGTGAGAGATCTGGAGAATGTGCTGGCCAGGGCAGCCGTCGAACATTTTCTGTATCCAGAAAGGCCTGTACAGGACCTGCAACATGCGGTCGTGCATTATCCTACTAAAATGTAGGGTTTGGCAGGGTTCGAATGAAGGGTAGAGCCACGGGTCGTAACACATCTGAAATGTAACGTCCACTGTTCAAAGTGCCGTCAATGCGAACAAGAGGTGACCGAGACGTGTAACCAATGGCACCCCATACCATCACGACGGGTGATACGCCAGTATGGCGATGACGAATACACGCTTCCAATGTGCGTTCACCGCGTTGTCGCCAAACATGGATGCGACCATCATGGTGCTGTAAACAGAACCTGGATTCATCCGAAAAAATGACGTTTTGTCATTCGTGCACCCAGGTCCGTCGTTGAGAACACCATGGCAGGCGCTCCTGTCTGTGATGCAGCGTCAAGGGTAACCGCAGCCATGGTCTCCGAGCTGATAGTCCGTGCTGCTGCAAACGTCGTCGAATTGTTCGTGCAGATGGTTGTTGTTCTGCAAACGTCCCCATCTGCTGACTCAGGGATCGAGACGTGGCTGCACGAACGGTTGCGGATAAGATGCCTGTCATCTCGACTGCTAGTGATACGAGGCCGTTGGGATCCAGCACGGCGTTCCGTACTACCCTCCTGAACCCACCGATTCCATATTCTGCTAACAGTCATTGGATCTCGACCAACGCGAGCAGCAATGTCGCGATATGATAAACCTCAATCGCGATAGGCTACAATCCGACCTTTATCAAAGTCGGAAACGTGATGGTATGCATTTCTCCTCCTTACACGGGGCATCACAACAACGTTCACCAGGCAACGCCGGTCAACTGCTGTTTGTGTATGAGAAATCGGTTGGAAACTTTCTTAATGTCAGCATGTTGTAGATGTCGCCACCGGCGCCAACCTTGTGTGAATGCTCTGAAAAGCTAATCATTTGCATATCACAGCATTTTCTTCCCGTCGGTTAAATTTCGCGTCTGTAGCACGTCATCTTCGTGGTGTAGCACAAAAACGTTTTTCTCATATTCCCACTATGTTCGGTTTGGGAGAAAAGAGAATGATTGAGAAAATCCTGTTGGATTTCAGCAAAGATGCCACATTAATACTCCTCGGGGTGGAGAAATAGGAAATAAATTTTCAAATATGTTAATTACACTCTGACGCCATCTGCAGCACGTTTTTCTTGATAACCCCTCACATTAATAGAATTTTTTTCGTTACTTTTTTTTAAGTTACGTTTTTTATTGTCGACAGGCATAACAGAAGTTGAACAAAATGTGTTCTGAAAGCTACATTTCTAGGCAGGTTCAGTAAAGCGTATACCAGGGCAGCATACGACTAAATGAATGCGGGAAGTCTCCCAAAAGCATCCTCAAATTCGCTAGCAGAATCAGCTTTTAGCAGCCAGGGACTGCACCAAGGTAACCGTCGTCTCACCAGTTTCCCACAGTGTTATGCAGCATGCCAACTGGAGAGCAGAATTCGTAGTTCTATGACTGCACCTGGCGCTGTGTTGCACCAGTAGACTTGGTGAGTGTTCCATCCTTGAAGAGCACAATTTTTCGACCTTGAAATTTCACAGTTTTATATCTCTTCTAGCCCACAAAATGATATTTTCGTTTTTCGACTGATGTATTTTGGAGCAAGTATAGAGGTACAAGGGCCCCCATTCGATTGGTTTGTAGATGGGGAGGAGGTGGGGGTGGTGGTGGTGGTGGTTAGTGTTTAACGTCCCGTCGACAACGAGGTCATTAGAGACGGAGCGCGAGCTCGGGTTAGGGAAGGATTGGGAAGGAAATCGGCCGTGCCCTTTCAAAGGAACCATCCCGGCATTTGCCTGATTCAATTTAGGGAAATCACGGAAAACCTACATCAGGATGGCTGGAGACGAGAGGTGGGGGTGGGGAGTATAAAGTATTCTTATTATGCTGGAAGACGAATGGCGACGCGTAAGTAGCCATAAAAAAGTTCCAGTCCGATCCTGTTTAAAACCTGCGCAACACCGACTCTTAAACCAGTTTCTTGACTAAACTACATTTTTTCATTTCTGTGAGAGCTAGAGTGATGATCTCGTCCTCACCCCCCCCCCCCAATCCCCGCTCCGTGGTGCTCCTTGGTATGGGCGCAATTCACCATGACTGTTTTCTTCGAGTGTATTACCATAGCTTACCTCTGTCATGTATAACTGAATGCAGAATGAGCAAGCCATTATGGATTTTCTTTTTCCATAGAGTGATGGTAAATCACAGTTGTGGTTCTCTTGCGCATCAAGGGGAGAGTGCGTCCTTACGGGAATTGGGGACGGATGACTACACGTATACTGCTGCCGCATTTATTGTGCTGGAAATCGCCGACGGAATCCATGCTCCAGGGTGTTAGACCGGCTCCTTTCTGCAGCTCAGTAAGATAGCGACAGATGTAAAGCATCTATCTTGACTGCACATCAGAGCGGAAACTGCCGCATAAATTCCTTGAACCAGTGACTTCTTACAAGGGAATCTCCCCATCGCACCCCCCTCAGATTTAGTTATAAGTTGGCACAGTGGATAGGCCTTGAAAAACTGAACACAGATCAATCGAGAAAACAGGAAGAAGTGGGTGGAACTATGAAAAAATAAGCAAAATATACAAACTGAGTAGTCGATGTGCAAGTTAAGCAACAACAAGGAGAGTGTAAGCGTAGGAGCGCCGTGGTCCCGTGGGTAGCGTGAGCAGTTGCCAAATAAGAGGTCCTTGGTTCAAGTCTTCCCTCGAGTGAAAAGTTTATTTTTTTATTTGCAGACAATTATTATCTGTCCGTCCGTCCGTCCGATGCTACGTAACTGCGCCGTAGTATGGGGACGCTACACCTAAACAAACATCAA
The DNA here is from genome assembly GCF_023864275.1 of Schistocerca cancellata. Classification (NCBI taxonomy): domain Eukaryota; kingdom Metazoa; phylum Arthropoda; class Insecta; order Orthoptera; family Acrididae; genus Schistocerca; species Schistocerca cancellata. Next base: position 274,035,898 of record NC_064630.1, read on the forward strand.
AACACACGACGTCAGTCGACTACAGCGCACGGAAGAGAGAGTATTCCTGCTAACGAGGCTCCGAGGTGAATTCCGTGGGCAATATGAATCCAGCAAATATATCAAAATGGTTCAAATGGCTCTGAGCACTATGGGACTTAACATCTATGGTCATCAGTCCCCTAGAACTTAGAACTACTTAAACCTAACTAACCTAAGGACATCACACAACACCCAGTCATCACGAGGCAGAGAAAATCCCTGACCCCGCCGGGAATCCGGGCGTGGGAAGCGAGAACGCTACCGCACGACCACGACACAGCAAATATAGCTCGCACGATTTTGCGGTGCGGTCGCAAAACACAGACACTAAACTTATTACAGTGAACAGAGACGTCAATGAACGAACGGACAGATCATAACTTCGTGAAAATGAAGAAAGTAAATTTTTCACTTGAGGTAAGACTTGAACCAAGGACCTCCCGTTCCACAGTTGCTCATGCTAACCACGGGGCCACGGCGCCCTGCGCTCCCGCTCTCCTAGATGTTGCCTAACTTACACATGGACTACTCAGTTTCTATATTTTGCTTATTTTTTCATAGTTCCACCCAACTTCTTCCTGTTTTCTCGATTGATCAGTGTTCAGTTTTTCAAGGCCTATCCACTGTGCCAACTTATAACTAAATCTGAGGGGGGTGCGATGGGAAGTTTCCCTTGTTAGAATACTCACGATATTTATAGCGGCTGCTAAAGGTGAAGTATCTCGGCCGGCAGTGTTAAATCTGCAGTTTAGTAACATCGAAGGCAATCATTGCTAGAAATTCAAGAGAATTCTGTAGTGAATATAATGGTTGTGGTCTGGATTCCAGAGGGAGGCACTGCCACCCCCCCCCCCCTACCTCCGCCCCTCGCGGACGCCTATGAATACAGGGTGTAACAAAAAGGTACGGCCAAACTTTCAAGAAACATTCCTCACACACAAAGAAAGAAAATACGTTATGTGGACATGTGTCCGGAAACGCTTACTTTCCGTGTTAGAGCTCATTTTATTACTTCTCATAAAATCACATTAATCATGGAATGGAAACACACAGCAACAGAACGTACCAGCGTGACTTCAAACACTTTGTTACAGGAAATGTTCAAAATGTCCTCCGTTAGTGAGGATACATGCATCCACCCTCCGTCGCATGGAATCCCTGATGCGCTGATGCAGCCCTGGAGAATGGCGTATTGTATCACAGCCGTCCACAATACGAGCACGAAGAGTCTCTACATTTGGTACCCGGGCTGCGTAGACAAGAGCTTTCAAATGCCCCCATAAATGAAAGTCAAGAGGTTTGAGATCAGGAGAGCGTGGAGGCCATGGAATTGGTCCGCCTCTAGCAATCCATCGGTCAAATCTGTTGTTGAGAAGCGTACGAACACTTCGACTGAAATGTGCAGGAGCTCAATCGTGCATGAACCACATTTTGTGTCGTACTTGTAAAGGCACATGTTCTAGCAGCATAGGTAGAGTATCCCGAATGAAATCATGATAACGTGCTCCATTGAGCGTAGGTGGAAGAACATGGGGTCCAATCAAGACTTCACCAACAATGCCTGCCCAAACGTTCACAGACAATCTGTGTTGATGACGTGATTGCACAATTGCGTGCGGATTCTCGTCAGCCCACACATGTTGATTGTGAAAATTTACAACTTGATCACGTTGGAATGAAGCCTCATCCGTAAAGAGAACATTTGCGCTGAAATGAGGATTGACACATTGTTGGATGAACCATTCGCAGACGTGTACCCGTGGAGGCCAATCAGCTACTGACAGTGCCTGCACACGCTGTACATGGTACGGTAACAACTGGTTCTCCCGTAGCACTCTCCATAGAGTGACGTGGTCAACGTTACCTTGTACAGCAGCAACTTCTCTGACGCTGACATTAGGGTTGTCGTCAACTGCACGAAGAATTGCCTCGTCCACTGCAGGTGCCCCCGTCGTTCTAGGACTTCCCCAGTCGCGAGTCATAGGCTGGAATGTTCCGTGCTCCCTAAGACGCCGATCAATTGCTTCGAACGTCTTCCTGTCGGGACACCTTCGTTCTGGAAATCTGTCTCGATACAAACGTACCGCGCCACGACTATTGCCCCGTGCTAATCCATACATCAAATGGGCATCTGCCAACTCCGCATTTGTAAACATTGCACTGACTGCAAAACCACGTTCGTGATGTACACCAACCTGTTGATGCTACGTACTGATGTGCTTGATGCTAGTACTGTAGAGCAATGAGTCGCATGTCAACACAAGCACCGAAGTCAACATTACCTTCCTTCAATTGGGCCAACTGGCGGTGAATCGAGGAAGTACAGTACATACTGACGAAACTAAAATGAGCTCTAACATGGAAATTAAGCGTTTCCGGACACATGTCCACATAACATCTTTTCTTTATTTGTATGTGAGGAATGTTTCCTGAAAGTTTGGCTGTACCTTTTTGTAACACCCTGTATATGGTTCAATAAACAGTGTCAAAAAAAAAATGGTTCAAATGGCTCTGAGCACTATGGGACTTAACTACTGAGGTCATCAGTCCCCTAGAACTTAGAACTACTTAAACCTAACTAACCTAAGGACATCACACACATCCATGCCCAAGGCAGGATTCGAACCTGCGACCGTAGCGGTCACGCGGTTCCAAACTGACGCGCTTAGAACCGCACGGCCACACCGGCCGGCTAAACAGTGTCCTATGCCACACAGTATGTAGTGATTTGCCCAGTAAAGATGAAGACGTAGGTAGATAAATTTCCTTAGAAAATGAAAGAACGTGAAAAATGGATTTTTCTAAAATACTTAGCTATTTTGCACATACGCTGTCGAAACAAAAATCGCAATACCAAGAAGGAGTTTTGAAATATAAATGAAAGTTGGTAGGCGTGTTTCTACATCTGACAGAGGATGTGTATTCAAATTTCGTGCCCGTCGCTTAAGAGTGGCGCTAGTAGCGCCACTATGAGTATGCAAATCAGGTTTGCTTTTACTACACGTTGCAACAGTCGTGAGCGTTACATATCTTTGAGTTGGACCTAACGAGCTGACGTTAGCCAAAAATGTCTTTAAGACGATAAAGACGCCATTATTTACTCCTCATTAGGTTTGACCGAGGTCGTGTAATACGGCTACGAGATGCTGGATGTTCCTCCAATGATACTGCAAAGAGTTGGCAAAAATGTAGCCACTCTGCATCATTGCTGGCAGCGGTGGTCAAGAATGTACGGTCGCAAGAAGACCAGTCTCCGGACGACACGTGGAACTGCCGACAGGGAAGAACATAGTGTTCGGCCTATGATTATGTCGCAGCGTACTACGTCTGCGGCAGCAATTTCAGCAACAGTTGGCATCAGATTGACACAATGAACTGTTACAAATCGGTTACTTCACGGATAGCTTCGAGCCAGATGCCCTGTAGCGTGCATTCCACTGACCCCAAACAACCATCATCTGCGACTTCAGTGGTGTCAAACGAGAGCTCAGTGGTTGGGCAGGGTGGAGGTCTGTTGTAATTTCTGATGAAAGCCGGTTCTGCCTCGGTGATGGTGCGGTTTCGTATACAGCTAAACACTCTCGTGGCTATTCCACGCACATTGGCCTCAAAATTGTGCGTCAATCTGGTGATTCGACCTGTTATACTGCCATTCATAAACAGCATTCCGGGGGATGTTTTCCAGCGGGATACTCCTCGCCCACATACCGCTGTTGTAACCCAACATGCTCTACAGAGTGTCTAAATGTTGCCTTGGCCTGCTCGGTTACCAGATCTGTCTCCAGTTGAGCACATATGGAACATCATCGGACGACAACTCCAGAGTCATCCACAAACATCTTTAACCACATCTGTACTGATCGACCAAGTAAAATAGCTGTGGAACTCCAATCCACAAACTAACATCCGACACCTGTACAACACAATGCGCGTTTGCATGCTTCTATTCAACATTCTGGCGGTTACACTGATTATTAATGTACCAACATTTCACATTTGCAATGGCTTATCTTATATTAACGTGTGATCTTGCAATGTTGATCGCTTAAATACACTCCTGGAAATTGAAATAAGAACACCGTGAATTCATTGTCCCAGGAAGAGGAAATTTTTTTGACACATTCCTGGGGTCAGATACATCACATGATCACACTGACAGAACCACAGGCACATAGACACAGGCAACAGAGCATGCACAATGTCGGCACTAGTACAGTGTATATCCACCTTTCGCAGCAATGCAGGCTGCTATTCTCCCATGGAGACGATCGTAGAGATGCTGGATGTAGTCCTGTGGAACGGCTTGCCATGCCATTTCCACCTGGCGCCTCAGTTGGACCAGCGTTCGTGCTGGACGTGCAGACCGCGTGAGACGACGCTTCATCCAGTCCCAAACATGCTCAATGGGGGACAGATCCGGAGATCTTGCTGGCCAGGGTAGTTGACTTACACCTTCTAGAGCACGTTGGGTGGCACGGGATACATGCGGACGTGCATTGTCCTGTTGGAACAGCAAGTTCCCTTGCCGGTCTAGGAATGGTAGAACGATGGGTTCGATGACGGTTTGGATGTACCGTGCACTATTCAGTGTCCCCTCGACGATCACCAGTGGTGTACGGCCAGTGTAGGAGATCGTTCCCCACACCATGATGCCGGGTGTTGGCCCTGTGTGCCTCGGTCGTATGCAGTCCTGATTGTGGCGCTCACCTGCACGGCGCCAAACACGCATACGACCATCATTGGCACCAAGGCAGAAGCGACTCTCATCGCTGAAGACGACACGTCTCCATTCGTCCCTCCATTCACGCCTGTCGCGACACCACTGGAGGCGGGCTGCACGATGTTGGGGCGTGAGCGGAAGACGGCCTAACGGTGTGCGGGACCGTAGCCCAGCTTCATGGAGACGGTTGCGAATGGTCCTCGCCGATACCCCAGGAGCAACAGTGTCCCTAATTTGCTGGGAAGTGGCGGTGCGGTCCCCTACGGCACTGCGTAGGATCCTACGGTCTTGGCGTGCATCCGTGCGTCGCTGCGGTCCGGTCCCAGGTCGACGGGCACGTGCACCTTCCGCCGACCACTGGCGACAACATCGATGTACTGTGGAGCAATTCGCCCCACGTGTTGAGCAATTCGGCGGTACGTCCACCCGGCCTCCCGCATGCCCACTATACGCCCTCGCTCAAAGTCCGTCAACTGCACATACGATTCACGTCCACGCTGTCGCGGCATGCTACCAGTGTTAAAGACTGCGATGGAGCTCCGTATGCCACGGCAAACTGGCTGACACTGACGGCGGCGGTGCACAAATGCTGCGCAGCTAGCGCCATTCGACGGCCAACACCGCGGTTCCTGGTGTGTCCGCTGTGCCGTGCGTGTGATCATTGCTTGTACAGCCCTCTCGCAGTGTCCGGAGCAAGTATGGCGGGTCTGACACACCGGTGTCAATGTGTTCTTTTTTCCATTTCCAGGAGTGTATGTTACCCAGACAAACGTATTCCCGAAATTTCATTAGTCTACATTACATATTTATTGGTGTTGCGATTTTTTTCGCCACTGTACACAAGAGGAGATACTCATTTCAGCAATTTTTGTTTTATGGAAATGTTTCTGCGCCTATGTTTCGCTTCCTGATGCTGGTGATACCATTAAAAGCTGTAAAGATTCAGATATCAGTCTCAAACTTAGCAAGTTGAATTGTTTAAGCTCACGGAGTCCTTTCGACGCGTATTGTGGAGCTTTTAGTGGGAAACAGTCGATATTGTTTGTGTTATTTAGTACTAAGGCCCTCAATTAGACTAATTTCAATCCATCAAAAGCACAAAAACAATTTTAACAGGAGAGAAGCCTTCATCAGATAAAAATCCTTCAAAAGAACAAAATCAACTTTAACAGACAAAAAAATCAAAAGGACAGAAATGACACTAACTGTGGCCCATAGTTCTAAATGAAGCAAATGGTGCCAACTCTTTCCCACAACATGGCCGATAACACGAATCGACACGACTCCGCGGTCTTAAACAAGGTCTGATGACGTTACGACCCGACCGTTGCACCGGCCTAAGGTTCAGAAATCAAAAATCAACAAAAACGCAAATACCGGCCGTAAAAGCCAGCACTGCATTATCATTTAAGTAACACAGGAATTTAGGTCACCAAACACACGCGTTTCATTAGCAGTTTACATTTTACATGAATATTCAAACACAAACCAGTACCTCTGTGAATTTATCAACTAGTTCTTGTTGTGTCTTGCAGTACATATTAGATATTTCGCTTTTGCCTCATTGTTCAGTGTAGTAATAAAATAATAAATTTTAACATTTATTTTTATTTTGAATGTAGAAAAGGTAATCTTACTAATTAAATACAGTCTCCCTAGAAACAGTTTGGTTTCGTGTTTTATTAACATGTGCCTTGGGGAGAGTGCCATATTTGTTATGGCCAATAATGCAGGGACGAACAGCGGTTTCATGTGAGGACCATTAGGAAAATGCCACTATCGGAGCACAGAAGGGCGAATATGCTCCTGTTCAAAACACTCTGACTGAAAAGTGGGGTGCAGCTGCCTCATTCTACCTTCCTCAACATTTTTAAAAATTTGCCGAAAAATTTTGACATGCAAACGTGTTCACTCTCTTTTTAACATGCAACTCACATCTCACTCCCACAAGCTCCTCTTAACTGTAACTCGCTCACATCGTCTAGTCCATTGCTGTCAGTCGCTCATACCCATCAACTCCCAGTTGCCGTTTCTGGCGCACTCATTTAGCCCAACTCACTGTCATTTTCTCTTTGTGTCTCTCTGCCACTGCCTCCTGCCTCACACACACACACACACTCCCCTTCGTTCTGTCCTACTAATGTTGTCTTCTCTCACTCACTGTTTCCCTCTTGCTCTCTCTTACTTCTGTTACCCCATTCATTCATTTCCACTGCTGCTGTCTTTCTCATTACCACTGTCTCTCTCTTCCTCGTTGTTACAGTCAGATTCTGTCTCTGATTATCACTGACTCTCACCCACTTCCACTTTCTGCTTCTCTTTATTCCTCTCCAAATGGTATTGTCTCCTTCACTCTTTCCCAAGCACTTTTCTATCAGTGTCAACCATCTTCCACTGGCACTGTATCCCTCTCTTTCTCTCACACTGGCATTGTCTTCTTCACTCTTTGTAAATCACAACCACTCTACTATTATCCAGTATTTGTTACTTTTCCGCCTCTTTCCCAATACCGCTCTATTAGCACAAAAAGTGTGAATATGTTCACGTGCCAAAATTTTTGGGAAAATTTTTAATGGCACTGAGGAAGATAGAACGAGGCAACTGGTACCCCAAATCTTTGTCAGATTCTTCTAAACAGGAGCATATTCGCCTTTTTTGTGCTCCAGTAGGAACATTTTGCACCTGATTCACTTCTTTTCCCTGCTACAGCAGAGCATGTCATTCATATGAAAAGAACTTTATGGGTCAGTAAAATTCTCATAGTTTACTCACATGAAGTTGAAATAATGGAAAACAAAATTTCACACCTCTGATCAAATTTTACACACATAACATTTTTGCATAGGTGTCAATACTACGAAATGAGATTTCCAGAGCACTTCTGATTATAATGGAGACACATTACAGCATATTTCTTCGTGCTAGGTCACTTTCCATACTACATTTTCGCCTCACACCAGATTTTACGCGCGTGTTTTACGTGTACGTGTAGGGTAACTTTGAACCTTTGTATCTGGGGAACGGAAAAAGATATCAAGAAAATATTAAAGATTGTTAGAGACCGTAAAAATTACAGCTATTTTGGAATTCGTGGCGAGATTTTGGTACCCAAAAGCCATGTTTTTGGGGTGTTTCTCGATAACGGATAAAGATCTTTGAAGACGGGAAGATGACGCTTCTAGAGAAATGCCTAGAGACTATACTGTTAAAATTTGGATAACCTGCTGAGGTTAGTAATATAAATAAATATTACTAATGGGGGAAAATGGTGAAAATGCTTTCCCTGTTTACCTGAGTAACCGCCTGTAAACTAAATGGTGCCTCTGTAAGCCCCTTAAGGCGCACATGAGGCCACATCTAATGCAAAAACAACCAACCGATTTGCCTCACTCGCCTATGGATGATAAGTGTGTAATACTCAAATGTTGGTCCTGTGCTGCAGAACAGTTACGGTAAGACGATTCTTCTGGTGGGTATCAAATGGTCCTTAGCTCAAGGACTATCCCAAACACTTGACGCTGCCTTTCTACGGCCAACAGAACCCGAAGTATGAGCCCCGGAAAAATTCCATTTTTATGCGCGGCGTTTTGGACATATTGGTAGCTCATGCTGTTGCATTCTTACCGACAGCTTAGAGAAAATTACTAACATTATATTTCGCTACTATGAAGTATTTAAAATTGAACAGACTGTATTATTATTTCACTATTTGGCTCAAGTGGGTGGAGAGCGGCTGGAGAATGAAGTAATGTAGTGTGTTTGCATGTGACGGTAGAGAGGGGGAGGGATGGCTATAAGAGACGATGTGTGGACAAAGTTTTGCCGAGTTGGGAGAGGGAGGGATGCCATTTAATATATACTTGTTCTGGGGTTCCCTTGTCTGTAGTTACACCCAGTCTAACATACCTTTAATACATGTCTTCATCAAAATTATTTTGCAATCTGAATTTGTACTAACTTCAGTAGGTATTGTCGTATTATTTATGGCTATAGAAATTCCTCCGCCACAGACGTTGAACCCGTCTTTGTCATATATACAGGTATTCCAGACGGAATATACACTCCTGGAAATTGAAATAAGAACACCGTGAATTCATTGTCCCAGGACTTTATTGACACATTCCTGGGGTCAGATACATCACATGATCACACTGACAGAACCACAGGCACATAGACACAGGCAACAGAGCATGCACAATGTCGGCACTAGTACAGTGTATATCCACCTTTCGCAGCAATGCAGGCTGCTATTCTCCCATGGAGACGATCGTAGAGATGCTGGATGTAGTCCTGTGGAACGGCTTGCCATGCCATTTCCACCTGGCGCCTCAGTTGGACCAGCGTTCGTGCTGGACGTGCAGACCGCGTGAGACGACGCTTCATCCAGTCCCAAACATGCTCAATGGGGGACAGATCCGGAGATCTTGCTGGCCAGGGTAGTTGACTTACACCTTCTAGAGCACGTTGGGTGGCACGGGATACATGCGTACGTGCATAGTCCTGTTGGAACAGCAAGTTCCCTTGCCGGTCTAGGAATGGTAGAACGATGGGTTCGATGACGGTTTGGATGTACCGTGCACTATTCAGTGTCCCCTCGACGATCACCAGTGGTGTACGGCCAGTGTAGGAGATCGCTCCCCACACCATGACGCCGGGTGTTGGACCTGTGTGCCTCGGTCGTATGCAGTCCTGATTGTGGCGCTCACCTGCACGGCGCCAAACACGCATACGACCATCATTGGCACCAAGGCAGAAGCGACTCTCATCGCTGAAGACGACACGTCTCCATTCGTCCCTCCATTCACGCCTGTCGCGACACCACTGGAGGCGGGCTGCACGATGTTGGGGCGTGAGCGGAAGACGGCCTAACGGTGTGCGGGACCGTAGCCCAGCTTCATGGAGACGGTTGCGAATGGTCCTCGCCGATACCCCAGGAGCAACAGTGTCCCTAATTTGCTGGGAAGTGGCGGTGCGGTCCCCTACGGCACTGCGTAGGATCCTACGGTCTTGGCGTGCATCCGTGCGTCGCTGCGGTCCGGTCCCAGGTCGACGGGCACGTGCACCTTCCGCCGACCACTGGCGACAACATCGATGTACTGTGGAGACCTCACGCCCCACGTGTTGAGCAATTCGGCGGTACGTCCACCCGGCCTCCCGCATGCCCACTATACGCCCTCGCTCAAAGTCCGTCAACTGCACATACGGTTCATGTCCACGCTGTCGCGGCATGCTACCAGTGTTAAAGACTGCGATGGAGCTCCGTATGCCACGGCAAACTGGCTGACACTGACGGCGGCGGTGCACAAATGATGCGCAGCTAGCGCCATTCGACGGCCAACACCGCGGTTCCTGGTGTGTCCGCTGTGCCGTGCGTGTGATCATTGCTTGTACAGCCCTCTCGCAGTGTCCGGAGCAAGTATGGTGGGTCTGACACACCGGTGTCAATGTGTTCTTTTTTCCATTTCCAGGAGTGTAGAATTTCGTACCTATTACCATTTGGCTTCAGCCAGTTTTCACATCTCGAGGCGTCTTGAGTAACAGAAGGCGAGAAGATCAACCGCCAGTGGAAGGATTATGCACCTAATACACTGAGCTCCACGCTCTCATTAAAAAAATCGGAAGCTGATAAATGTCTCTGGTAATTAATTTACAGATAAACCAAAACATTTGATCTACAGGTATTTGATTACTTCCGCTCATCATATGTGAGGATCCTCTGATATTACTTTGTGCTGGCGATGTTTGACAGCACTGCCTTTAAACACATAACGTTGTGCCATTATAGCAATGTATCTGATAACTAGCTCTGCAGATGACGAAGAGATTGATGGAATGTATGATGAGATGAAAGAAATTATTCAGATAGTGAAGGGAGACGAAAATTTAAAAGTCATGGGTGACTGGAACTCGATAGTAGGAAAAGGAAGAGAAGGAAACGTAGTATGTGAATATGGAATGGGAGTAAGGAATGAAAAAGGAAGCCGCCTGGTAGAATTTTGCACAGGGCATAACTTAATCATAGCTAACACTTGGTTCAAGAATCAAGAAAGAAAGTTGTATACCTGGAAGAAGCCTGGAGATACTGGAAGTTCTTAGATAGATTATATAATGGTAAGACGGAAATTCAGGAACAAGGTTTTCAATTGTAAGACATTTCCAGGGGCAGATGTGGACTCTGACCACAATCTATTGGTTATGAACTGTAGATTAAAACTGAAGAAACTGCAAAAAGGTGGGAATTCGAGGAGATGGGATCTGGATAAACTGAAAGAACCAGCGGTTGTAGACAGCTTCAGGCAGAGCATTAGGGGACGACTGACAGGAATGGGGTAAAGAAATACTGTAGAAGAAGAATGGGTAGCTTTGAGAGATGAAATAGTGAAGGCAGCAGAGGATCAAGTAGGTAAAAAGACGAGGGCTAATAGAAATCCTTGGGTAACAGAAGAGATATTGAATTTAATTGATGAAAGGAGAAAATACAAAAATGCAATAAATGAAGCAGAAGAAAAGGAATACAAACGTCTCAAAAATGAGATTGACGGGAAGTACGAAATGGCTGGTTAGAGGACAAATGTAAGGGTGTAGAGGCATATATCACTAGGAGTAAGATAGATGCTGCCTACATGAAAATTAGAGAGACCTTTTTTAGAAAAGAGAACCACTTGCATGAATATCAAGAGGTCAGATGGAAACCAGTCCTAAGCAAAGAAGGGAAAGCAGAAAGGTGGAAGGAATATATAGAGGGCCTATACAAGGGCGATGTACTGGAGGGCAATATTATGGAAATGGAAGAGGACATAGATGAAGATGAAATGGGTGATATGATACTGCGTGAAGAGTTTGACAGAGCACTGAAAGACCTGAGTCTAAATAAGGCCCCGGGAGTAGACAACATTCCATTAGAACTACTGACAGCCTTGGGAGAGCCAGGCCTAACAAAACTCTACCATCTAGTGAGGAAGATGTATGAGACAGGCGAAATACCCTCAGACTTCAAGATGAATATAATAATTCCAATCCTAAAGAAAGCATTTGTCAAAATTACCGAATTACCAGTTTAATAAGCCACAGCTGCAAAATACTAACGCGAATTCTTTACAGATGAGTGGAAGAACTGGTAGAAGTCGACCTGAGGAAAGATCAGTTTGGATTCCGTAGAAATGTTGGAACACTTTAGGCAATACTGACCCTACGAATTACCTTAGAAAATAGATTAAGGAAAGGCAAACCTACGTTTCTGGCATTTGTAGACTTAGAGAAAGCTTTTAACAATGTTGACTGGAAAACTCTCTTTCAAATTCTGAAGGTGGCAGGGGTAAAATATAGGGAGCGAAAGGCTATTTACAATTTGTACAGAAACCAGAAGGCAGTTATAAGAGTCGAAGGGCATGAAAAGGGAGCAGTGGTTGGGAAGTGAGTGAGACAGGGTTGTAGCCTATCCCCGATGTTATTCAATCTGTATATTGAGCAAGCAGTAAAGGAAACAAAATAAAAATTCGGAGTAGGAATTAAAATCCATGGAGAAGAAATAAAAACTTTGAGGTTCGCCGATGACATTGTAATTCTGTCAGAGACAGCAAAGGTGGAAGAGCAGTTGAACGGAATGGACTGTGTCTTGAAAGGAGGATATAAGATGAACATCAACAAAAGCAAAACGAGGATAATGGAATGTAGTTGAATTAAATCGGGTGATGCTGTGGGAATTAGACTAGGCAATGAGACGCTTAAAGTAGTGAATGAGTTTTACTATTTGGGGAGCAAAATAACTGATGATGGTCGAAGTAGAGAGGATAAAAAATGCAGACTGGCAATGGAATGGAAAGCGTTTCTGAAGAAGAGAAATTTGTTTACATCGAGTATATATTTTAGTGTCAAGAAGTCGTTTCTGAAGGTATTTGTATGGAGTGTAGCCATGTTGGAAGTGAAACGTGGACGATAACTAGTTTAGACAAGAATAGAATAGAAGCTTTCGAAATGTGGTGCTACAGAAGAATTCTGAAAATTAGATGGGTAGACCACATAACTAATGAGGCAGTATTGAATAGAATTGGAGAGAAGAGAAATTTGTGGCACAACTTCACTAGTAGAAGGGATCAGTTGGTAGGGCATATTCTGAGGCATCAAGGGATCACCAATTTAGTATTGGAGGTCAGCATGGAGGGTAAAAATCTTAGAGGGAGACCAAGAGATGAATACACTAAGCAGATTCAGAAGGATGTAGGTTGCAGTAGGTACTGGGAGATGAAGAAGCTTGCACAGGATAGAGTAGCATGGAGAGCTGCATCATCCCAGTCTCTGGACTGAAGACCACATCAACAACAACATCTGAGAATGCTAGCATCTGATGAGGGAAATAGTCTAACAAATGAAATAATATCGAGCCCCTGGAGGTTTGTTTGTGCAGTAATTATAACGGTAGCAGTGTCACCTAAAGGCGATAGCTGTGTTTGCTAAGTTTCTCGTTACTATCTGACTGTCCCATTCCAGTTTTCTGGAATTGATTTATTTTAGGCCAGGTATCCTCTCGAACTGGCGTATGTTCGTTGCACTGCCTGTTCGCCTCGCGAAGCATTCTCTCTAACTGCTTCTTCATTCCACTCTAAATACGTCTGTCGCCCACTGTTGGAGTTTTCCTTTCGATCTGATTTAACTGTATAGGCTCTGGTCCCCCCCCCCCCCCCACCCCCGCCCCGTGCCCTGCGCATTCAGCGAACAGGCACGAAGCAGCCAAGGTCATCCCCGGCCAGGGCGCTTGCGCGCACAGGGGCTTCCGAACGAGTTTCACCACTGGAAGTGGCACATTGGCAGTAGAGTCCTAGACTCACTAGTAACTTTACGAATTTAAGAATCGGTTAGTCTGCCGACTTAATGGATACGCGCCACATCCGAGGTTCAACTTCCGATCGTCATACGATTTTGATCTGCACTTATCACTTCTCTCACCTCTTCCATTGTTTGTTGATGTCAAAAATGTCCTCCTGCAACCCACTGTGTAAGTCAGTTCAAAGGTCAGAGGAAGACAAGGGCATACCACCTCCAATAGAAGCACATTTTCTACAGGATATGTCACTGAGTGACTGTATAAAAGCTAACGAAGAAATTCAAGTAACGGCGATATTATGTGCCACCATCTGCCATTGATCTGAAAGGAAAATGATGGCCACAAAAGAGCTATGACTTGAGTTGTTGCTTCCTTGGCGCAGTTCACCGTCAAATAAACTAGAGGGCATCCAAATTCGTGACTATCGACCTCTCCCCCAACGAATGCTGTGTCTTCATTTGCCTTTCCTTGTGGTAGCCGTACATTTCTCTGTTTAATGTTTAAAAGTCGATAAGCATGTTCGGAAATTCTGGTCCCTTTGTCACTGTAATTTTTCTTTTTATAACTATTTTTAACATCGTTCATACCGTCCAGGAAGTTGTCAATAACGTCTTTCTACTTTCTAGACATGTCGTTTGTCTGACAACTGTTTCTGGATTTTAATCTAATGCGTAGATATTTTATCTAACCTTCAGTAAGTGCGTTATCAGCCCACTCTATCATTTGTTTTGTTTCATAGGCGTGGAGACATGTAATTACCCTTATTTATGGTAGTTTTCATACGTAAATACTGCTAATACACAATCTTAGATAAAGCTATACATTCTGTACATAATATTTCGAGTGTGAAAAAAAACACAGTTCACAAATTAAAGACAGATGTACGAAAAATTTGACAAATCAAAAACAAAATGCAATTCTTCTGCACGAACAACGGCGAAAATTTTGAACTATCCAACAAAAGAAAATATAAGTTTTCGCCAAAAAGCGAGTATATCGCGCATGTTTGTGAACTGTGTTATGACGTATAAAACACATACGATACACAATTTTTTTCGAAACATATATCTTACCTTGCTGAACAGCCACTCACCACGCTGTGGATGAACTGCGCACTGTGAAATTATGTTGTTAGCTGATACCTTTCAGCGACGGATGCCACCCTGGGGCTGTTTTCTCCGAACGTCAACGAAGCTTGCCGAAGTGTAATAGCCGGCAAAAGCGCGCGGCAGGCCCTTCGTTGCCAGGGAAACGCCGCCAGCGGCGCGCACAGGCGGTTCTGCGTTGCGGTTTGCGCATGTCGAACCCCTGCCGCTCGGCGCGCCGTAGGTGCATGCCGCCAATCACAGAATGCGCTGAGCGTGACGTCAGGTACGGCACCCCGAGCTACACGAACTTTCGCCGAAGCGCTTGCGCGGACGCGGTGCCATCTATGAAATACATATCATCCAATTTCAACAAAACTATTTGGTGAAAAAATTTGATTCTTCTGTATCTTACAAGTTGATATCTTCTCTCGATGTAGGACTGTATTTCTTTTTGTTATTCGTCGTGGTTGCTTTCTGTATGACTTTTACTTAAACCGTTACACGAAATTTTATTGAGTGTGCAGAGCTAAAACCGCAATGCGTGGACATTGCGTACAGTTCAGTTTCGGTAATTCATTACTGTGTATGAAATTTAGCCAACATTCTGAAATTGTTTTTAAAGTTGAGAACAGAACGACAGCTATCACCGTTCTCGAGATATTGAATGACATGTGGGCGGACGGGCCGCGCTGTGGTCGCGCGCGATACTTCGTCCAGCTCGTCGTAAGTCATGTGGTTGTATCAGCCCCAAATTTCATAAACGGTTGAAGAAATCGAAACGTAGTTTTTTGAAAATGATAACTCGTGAAGAGTCATGTATTTCGTCGCATGATAAGAATGCAAAATTTATTTCTCTATCTAGATGTGAAAGTAACTACAGTTTCTTGTAATGGATCGATGACTTTTTAAACGGCATTTAATAGCAACTGAAATGAGAATTACAGTGACATGGAACATATTAATATTTATAATATTCTATGTAGATCTACAGAAGTTAAACTGAAACTAATTTGCTGGTATGTAATTTGCTAAGTATCTGCAGGTATTGATTATTTCGTTTTGTAAGTAACAATTATTTCTTGCTGCAATATACTATATTTGTTCAAGACGGGTTTCGCCTTTTACTTTGAGGCATCTTCGGTGGAATCTAGAACAATTCAATTTTGTTTTGATGTGTGATATTTGTAGATTATAAAACAGTTCACATTTTTTTTTATGTAAGTCATTACTTACAAAAAATGGTTCAAATGGCTCTGAGCACTATGGGACTCAACATCTTAGGTCATAAGTCTCCCAGAACTTAGAACTACTTAAACCGAACTAACCTAAGGACATCACACACACCCATGCCCAAGGCAGGATTCGAACCTGCGACCGTAGCAGCCTCGCGATTCCGGACTGCAGCGCCAGAACCGCACGGCCACCGCGGCCGGCCATTACTTACAGTTAATCGAGTTTGTGGCGGACATCTGCGTTTCGTCTCACCCGGTAACATGCTGGAGGTTGAACTAAAACTTAACTTATGGAACAAAAGAACATTTTTATGTTCGCTATTGTTTTCTTCACAATTTTCGTTTTCTTTGTGCTAATGTTTGTGGAGTACTATTATTCTTTTGTCACTAACTGTAGACATTTTACCGAAAACTGGGATTTAAAGTCGTAACTACAGTGTGTCGCTTTATGTCTCTCCCTGTTTGGTTTGTTTAGGTAGATGTTGCCAACTTAATGAATTACATGCTGAAAACTAACGTCTGTTTATTTCTGTTCTCCTTATATTTGTAAGTGTGTGTCAGTGCGAGTTATAGAAAGTTCAAAGGGAATGCAATAGTTGTCAGAGAGTAGTCGAAAGTTTTAGTGTTCAGCTGATATTAGGTTCGGTTTAAATATTTTGGAGGGGTTAATGTAAGAGTAAACTCGCTGCTTACATTAATAGTTAAAATAGTAGAACAATATTTCAACAGATGATTATTATCATAATACTAGCACTCAACCCCTTTATCCTCACTCTCACATGAACCCCTGCACACAATATTTAAACCAAAACTCGAATCAGCTGAAGACGAAAACTTTCAACTACACTGTGACAGACATTACATTCACATTCAGCTTTCTACAACTCACCCTGACTAATTGCGCACACACATAAACATAAACAGACACAAAAGGGAAGAGATAAAAAATGGCTCCGAGCACTATGGGACTTAACATCGGGGGTCATCAGTCCCCTAGAACTCAGAACTACTTAAACCTAACTAACCTAAGGACATCACAAACATCCATGCCCGAGGCAGGATTCGAACTTGCGACCGTAGCGGTCGCGCGGTTCCGTACTGAAGAGCCTAGAACCGCTCGGCCACCGCGGCCGGCAAAGGGAAGAGAATGAACAGGCTTTAGTTTTCAGCGTATACTTCGTTAGGTTGGCAACATGTACATAAACAAACCAAATAAGAAGAGACATAAATTGAACACAGAGTAGTTACGACTTTAAATCAGTTATTGGTGAAATATCCGCAGTTGGTGACAGAAGAATATTTGCGCTCCACGCCAGTTAGCACAAAGAACATGAAAACTGTGAAGAAAATAGCTTTTAACGTGAAAATGAGCGTAAGTCTCGTAAATGAAGTTATAGTGCGATCTACAGCCTGCGAGCAAATGAGAAGAAACGTAGATGCCAGCCAAATACTCGATTAAGTGTAAGTAATCACCTATTCACGAAAAAGAAAGACATGAACTGTTTCATAATCTACCAATATCGCAAAGATTCCACTATAAAATCGTTTGAATCGTCTTCAATATCCATAAAATCTCATTGATCCCAGTCTTGCAAGCAGTTATGAAGGACCAGTCATAATAACTGGTTTCACAGTTATCACTTTAGGCGTTATAATCCAGTTGCCGATTCCATATTTGGTTGTCAAAATGCCGAATTTATTTTTTGGTTAACGTGCTGTCCCTGACACAAACGGTAATTATAAATAGTTTCATAGGACGTCAGTGCGTTCTTTAATATGCCTGAGAATGGTCGCATGATATTTGAAGTCAGCGGAAAAGCCTCCACTGCACAAAAAAACGTATGGCAGCATACGTATTATACAACTGCATTACGATACATTTGCCATCGATGATTTCTACGTAGTTTGAGAACTGCCACTGCATTCTAATGTAATGGATAATACGTAACCAGTCGTTGGTTGTTGTTTCACGAAGGAATACGTGTCTTAAGGAAAATACTACAAATGGAAGAGTGACAAAAACAGTAATTCAACTTTAAAATTTGCTGACAGTCGCCATAAGAAAACCGCTTTCAAATTTGAACTTTTCCTTGACATAATACTGTTTGCAGAGAGCAATAGAGATGCATACACAAATACATCACAAGTATATGTGCTAGAGGCTACATTAAACAAATATTCTGGCAATAAATACGCAACTGACCTACCTAATGACAGGTGATGTTATTTGCTGTTGGGCTGCATTTACAAGAAATACAATTCGTCGCTGTGTTGATGCAGTGCTCCACAGTAGTCTATCCTGTGTAGGCCTCTTCATCTCTACGTAACTACTGTATCCTACATTCATTCTAATCTGCTTACCGTCGGCAAGACGGCAAGACCAAACTGACGATTCCTTGATGCCTTATAATATGTCCTGTCAATTAAACCTTCTTTTAGACAAGTTGTGTCCTAGTTTCCTCTTCTTTAGTTACACAATCTTCGTATCTTATCTTCAGCATTCTTCTTTATCACTACGTTTTGAAGGCGTCCATTGTCTTCTTCACAGAACTGTTCATTGTCCACGTTTCACTTACATACAAGGCTACACTCCACACAAATACCTTTGTAAAATACAACCAACCATTAAAATTTATATTCGATGCGAACAAATTTTCTTTATCAGAAACGCTGTTGACAGTCTTCGTTTTATATCCTCTCTACTTCTGCTTTCTCAGTTACTGCTTTCCTTTCAAGTCACTGAAATCTTGGAAATGCAGTCTGGTTTCTGTACAAGTTTTACATAATCTTGTATCACTGTGTTTTACCGCTGAAACTTCCAGAACTTCAAAGAATGTCTTTCAGTTAAGACTGTCAAAACCTTTCTCTAAACTTGCAAATGCTATAAACACCGGTTTGCCTTTCTTCAGTCTGTCTGCTTAGCCAAGTGGTAGGATCATTACTGCCTTGAGTGTTCACACATTTCACCGGAATCTAACATTGTGCTTATGTTAGTTTGTATAGCCCCTCCCCCTCTCCTCTCTACATATTCCTTCCACTTTCCCTAGCTTAGTCCTGGCTTGTCAAATGATTTCTTGACGGTTGCTTCTCCTTTGAGCAAAGTTTTCTTTCTTATTTAATGTCGGCACATATGTTTTCCAAGTGTAACATTTTGGACTCTCTGTCAACGTCATTTTTAGATCTCTCTGTTCCCCATGGCCTACTTTATTTGCTGCATTTTAATATTTTCCCATGTTTTCAATTAAATTTAGCATATTATGTTTTATCTAAGGATTTCTACTGTATATTTTTCCCATTCACATCGTCTGCTGCATTCACCACTTCTTCTCTCAAAGATATCCATTCGTATTGTAGTGGATTCGTTCCTCTGTTTCAGTCAGTCGTTGCCTTACCGTACCTTTCGGATTATCGAAAAACACTGGGTCTTAACTTATTCAAGTTCTGTCTCCTTAATTTGCTACCGTTTACTGTCTCTTTAGTTGTAAACTGCTGTTCGTAACCAATAAATTATTGTCTGTCTGCGTCTGCACCGGGAAATATCTTACAATTTAAAATCTGGTTACGAAAACGCTGTTACAAGTGTGTATTATTCCTTCATGATTCTCAAGCAACTTGTTGGCGATGATTACATTATGCTCTGTGCGAAATTCTTTCAAGTGGCATCCCCCTTCATCCCTTCCTACCAAGCCCTTGTTTGCTTATTATTTTCTCTTCCTATACCTGCTACCCGATTCCAGTATCTCATCGCATTTTAAACTTTTGTCTCGCTTAATTATCTGAATAATCTCTTTTATCGCACATTGTTTCAATGTGTTCATCCCCTGTGGTGTAGGTAAGCATGTAAACTTGTATCACTGTGGTATGAGTTTTAGTGTCATGTCTGTCTTGGTAATGATAATGTTAGTAGCAGTTTACAGATGGAGCTGTGTTTTGTGATACTACTTCATTGGTAGCTTCAGTAGCTAACACTCAAAGATTGTTCAAAATACATGATCTTAACGTAGCAAATATTGAGGATCAACGGTCAGACACTTTCATTTATAAATAAATGGCTATCAGACAACAGGTAATTTACTATCACTATAGTATATGTCGTGTGGCTAGAGCCTCCCGTCGGGTAGACCGTTCGCCAGGTGCAAGTCTTTCAATTTGACGCCACTTAGGCGACTTGCGCGTCGATGGTGCTGAAATGATGATGATTAGGACAACACAACACCCAGCCGGGAATCGAACCCGGGCTTTTAGGATTGACAGTCTGTCGCGCTGACCACCCAGCTAAACTGCGTTTAGGTACTGCAATTTGCAATACTAAAAGCTATAATGAAAGGAACAATAAGTTTCTGATCTGGGGCGATTGGTTTTATAAGTGAAATAGTGAACAATCATGAACGGCAGTCATGAAATCTGTTTATTGTGAAATGAGAAAACATGAGTAGTGAAATATGTGAAAGAGTACGTTGTAAAGAAAATTAAAAAAAATTGGTATAGCTTCACCCAACTTTGTATATCCCTCATGTAGGTCCGTCATTGGCTACCGCTAGCTTATGCCGCTTCCAGATGGGAACGCCAATTCCGCGAGCCGTAGCGCCACGTCATCGCGAAAACGCTTGTCGCTGCCGTTGCCGCGCGGTTTGGGAATCGGCCTTTACGTGTTGTGCAGTCTAACAGAGGCAGCGTAGCGTATTATTTTGCAGGTGGAAGGGAGTGTTCACAGATTTTCGCAATGTGTTCTAAATAACACAGAAGTACTGTAATGGGAAACACTTGACGACGAAGTCGATGATAATGTTCAGGTCACTCGTTATTCTGTTTCTGGCTGTTTTCTCACATAATTTTACCCACTGTCCACTTCTCATAAACTTAGGTCGTTAACTCGAATGATTTGTGCCGACTTAACGTCAACTGCTTCACCCTGGCCTTGTAACAAAAACACTACTATTTTGTGGATCTTCCTTTCGTCAGGTCTTGATAGTGGAATACGTATTTTTGTTGATTATAATCCACATAGTAGAACGAATTGTGTCCTCTTAACATACTTTCTTTCGCCCTGGCAACAAACTGTAGCCAATGTAGGTGAAAAGGAAAATGTGTGCTTTTCGAGAGATTCTTTGTTGCAATTATTTGTATTTTTCTACAACCAATCACGTTTACTTCTTTTGTGTGTAACGAAGATATTGCAATGAATTTCAAGCATTTTTTGCACAACATCACGCGCTTATATACATGTAAAGCGCTGTGTTATGTTAATAGGTTACTCACCTAATACATAATCTTGAAACTTTGTCTTTGCGAGTAGGTTTTCGCGAGAAAGCTGGCGTTTAAACTCCAAGCGTCTACGAGATAAGGTTTTGCAGCAATCCACGAATCGCTCCTGTGAATCAAACAAACCTGTGAGTTTCATGTTGCTCTTTTTTGCATACTCTCAATATTCCTTGTTAGCTTTATTTCTTATGGTCTCACAGCTTGAGAGCCGCGCGGGATTAGCCGAGCGGTCTCAAGCGTTGCAGTCATGGACTGTGCGGCTGGTCCCGGCGGTGGTTCGAGTCCTCCCTCGGGCATGGGTGTGTGTGTTCGTCCGTGGGATAATTTAGGTTAAGTAGTGTGTAAGCTTAGGGACTGATGACCTTGGCAGTTAAGTCCCATAAGATTTCACACACATTTGAACATTGAACCACAGCATGAGTAGTATGTAAGACTAGCTTAGCGCCCGCTGTTTCGCTCGCGTAGAGTGAATGTCGTGCAGATATCTTTTTGTTTTTATTTAATCGAATTTTATGTCGTTCACAAATTGAAACACCTTCTAAGCTTTTCAAGCTAATTAAGGCCATATAAGCATGGTCTTTTCCGAATGTACTTCTGACCAAAAGTTATTATTATTAATCTTACGTTTTGCGTCCTTGTAGAGATATTTCCATAGCAACTTTCATCCCCTAACTAATATTTCTTCAAATCTAACGGATAAATGAAAACCAATTTTTTATAAATTTAACTTTAAAAATTTTTAATGTATAGAAATATTGTCTTAAAGATCTTCATACCCTATTGCAGTTCCTTTTGAATTACCAGAAACACGTGTTTTTTTTTTTTTTTAATTTCTAAACAAGAAGTCAGATACCAGTTGCATAGTGTAGCCTTAAAAATCCTTTAGTAATTCTTTAGAAATTATTTATTTTTTAAAAAAATTCACACACTATTTTACCTTCCTAATGACTGAATGAATGACATGGCCATCGGTCGGATCAGACTGACTCTTATGTGGCCAGAACGGCTGCGGGGGCGTACAATGTAAAATATAAGCTAATAAACACTCAGTAATACAGTGCAAATAGCGTGATAAACGAAGAATATGTATGATCTTGTCAGTTACATGGAACGTTGCTGTTGCTAAAATGCTGCATCAAAAGCCATCAAAAATACACCATAATTGCGAAAGCGTTACCGGTGCAGGATTTTGTGCACGAACTGACCTCCCGATTATACCCCATAAATGTTCGATGGGATTCATGTATGACGGCCTGGGTGGCCAAATCATTCGCCCGAATTGTCCAGAATGTCCCACAAACAATCGCGAACAACTGCGGCCTGGTGATATGGCGAATTGTCATCTATAAAAACTCCATCATTGTTTGGGAACATGAAGTCCATGAATTGCTTGAAATGGTACCCAAGTACCCAAATATAATCATTTCCGGTGAATGATTGGTTCAGTTGGTCCAGAGCACTCGGCCAATCCATATTAACACAGTCCACACCGTTATGGAAGCACCAGCAACTTGCACAGTGCCTTGCTGACAACTTCGATCCATGGCTTCATGGGATCTGCGCCGATTTGGGGCCTGGGGAGGAACATCTTCGAAACGGCGAATATGGTTGGCGTTCCGCCTGCTACTGCCGTGAACATGCTTGGAAAGTGATTGAAGAACGGTGAAATCACTAGTAGGTTTTAATTAATTTTTTTTGGTTCTTCTTAACTGGATCGAGACTATACAATGAATTAAAGTAATTCAGTTTAAGTAAATTTATACAAACTCTCTCCGCTTGTGCATGGCATTTTCGTTAAAGGTCCGTTCATGTATTTTTAACTGTTTTCTTCTCTGTATGATTTCTCTGATATCGGACTTCGTGAAAAGACAGCACCCGAAGACGACGGTGTTTCGTGCTGGACGACTTTTTTCTCAAAAGTACGGAACCTTTTGCCAAGCCAAGTCACCCAACAATAATTAAAGACACAAAATAAAACATAATAGGTTAGTAATAACTATATTCTGAAATAAAAACACAATTATAAGTACACTTACATTATGTGATTACGAGTGCCGTTAGGTTGCAACTCGTGAATAAAATAATGAAATATTTGTAGGATTAATGGCGGTGTGCCACATACGTCCGATCTGGACAAGACCTAGAAAACAAAAGATGACTCTTCCTCTTTCGCCAATAATATGACGATCAAAAACCTTCAAATGTTTCCAGCAGCTGCATACAATATTTATACAGCCGTGGACTATATCTAGGACTCAATTTATTTATTTCATTACTTATAATTACGTTTCCTGCTAAGAAAAGCTCAGCATGCAAGTGTGCCTTTAAAAGGCAGCAAGATGTCAACGTCAATGCCTCATCACGAAATGTGGAGGTCGGAGTCTTGCCTGCTCTGTAATGCAGGATAGGCAGCTATCTGTGGGATATCTGACGACAGAGTGCAATGCTGGTGCAGAAACAAGTGTTCAAGAGTACACCGTTCAGGACCCATTGTTGAACACGGCGTTCCGCAGCACACCATTAGTACGTGTTCCCAAGATGACCCAACGACATCATCATTTACGATTTCAGTGGACACTGGATCATGGAGATCGGACTGTAGATCAATGGAAAAGTAACGCATGGTCGGATGAATCACGTTTCTTTTTACATAGTCGTGCCTGGGTATGATGTCTTCCAGGCGAAACGTGTATCGCACCTCAGACGCAGGTCGGTGGGGACAGCATTGTGCTATGAGGGGGTTGGGGGGGGGGGGAGAGGCGTCCACATGGGCTTCCATGGAATCAGTGGTAGGTACAGTAGGCACCATGGCAGCTGTGGATTTGTGAACATTATTGCGGACCACCTGCATCCATTCATGTTTGACGTCTTCCCAGATGGCATCTTCCACTAGGATAACTGTCCGTGTTACGTAGTCAGAATCGTGCTGCAGCTGTTTGTGAGGAGAATGATAGTGAACTCAGGCTGATGTGTCGGCTATCTAATTTGCCTGATGCGAACTCGAAGGAACACACTTAGCACACTATCGGTCGCCAGCTCCGTACCAGCAAACACTGGTCCGTTAGTTACGGAAATTGCGTGAAGTGAGCGTAGAAGTCTGGTGCGCCATGCTTCCAGGTACCTACCAATAGCTTGCCGAAACCATTCCATGCAGAATGACAGTAATATGGCGTTCCAGAGGTGGGCCAGCAGACAAATGCGCTGTTGAGGAGGTAGTGAAACAGGTCAGGATTTTAATCTCTCAGAGCCTGAATTTATTACCGTAAAATACAAGCGATATTACAGTGGAAAAACGTGGGAAAATTTCGCGTTATGTCGGTGACCCAGGTCCTACCACAAAGCGGGCAGACCGCTATATGGGTCCCTCTGGTCTTAATTTTATCGTGAACCAACGCATGGGGACTGTGTGTTCTTTCCGCGGTTACCAAGCAAGGCCCTGGACTAGCACAATCGACTTGCTTTAGGGAGAAGTAGGGTTTGTACTCCCTTCCATCACCCCGATTTAAGTTTTCCCTGGTTTTTCTTAAATCGAGCTCCCCCTCCCCCGCTAATAACAATGTCATCAAGCGGCCGTACAATTTCAAACTTACTTCCTTCCTTTCACGATTCTTGTTCAATATCTTCATCCGTTTTACGTTTAGTAACTCCTCTGAGTACTAGCGTATTTGTACTTTATGTGAACCATAGACCTTGCCTTTGGTGAGGAGACTTGCGTGTCTCAGAGATACAGATAAGCAGTACTGTAGGTGCAACCACAACGGAGGAGTATCTGTTTGAGAGGCCACACGAACGTATGGTTCCCGAAGAGGAGCAGCAGGATTTTCAGTAGTTGTGGGGGCAACAGTCTGGATGATTGACTAATCTGGCCTTGTAACATTAACCAAAACGGCCTTGCTGTGGTGGTACTGCGAACGGCTGAAAGCAAGGGGAAACGACAGCTGTAATTTTTCCCGAGGGCATGCAGCTTTACTGTGTGGTGAAATGAAGATGGCGTCCTCTTGGGTAAAATATTCCAGAGGTAAAATAGTCCCACATTCAGTCTCCGGGTGGGGACTACTCGAGAGGACGTCGTTATCAGGAGAAAGAAAACTGGCGTTCTACAGATCGGAGGGTGGAATGTCAGATTCCTTAATCGGGCAGGTAGGTTAGACAATTTGGAAAAGGAAATAGACAGATGAAAGTTAGATATAGTGAGAATTTGGTGTCAGGAGGAACATGACTTTTGGGCAGGTGAATACAGTTGTGCTTGAGAATCAGAAGCCGTCTCCAAAAGCAAAGTGCCGTAAATGAGAGCAGTATTTCACAGGGCCAGCAATGGCATCAACACCTTTCTGAATAATAAATGGATTGACCGTGGTGAAGGACTGACCGTCTTCAATATGTGATACCACAAGGAACCACAGTGCAGTGGGACAGGCCTTCGAATCATCAGCCTCATTACATTTACGTTTCGTCGATGTTGATGGAGAGGATGATTGACTCATCACGAGGAAATCTCCCATGATTGCCAGCGTCTCCGATGGCGCGCTCCTTCCGACTGGGGGCCCCCGTCACAAGGGGCGCACCTGCCTTAGATAACTGTTCACACCTCAGGTCACACCTCCCGAACACCAGACGGAGGGTCCAATTGACAATTTGGGAAAGTTTACAGCTCAGGCAAAAACCCCTCCCTGGGCCTGGCCTGTACCAGGGGGTACGTGCAAACCCTACCTGTCGGTCCAGGGCTGGGAACTGCACGTTACCCAGTCACCTTTTACGCATCATAGACATGGGCTGTCTTTCAGGAGTGCACGGGGAGGAAGAAGAAAAAAACAGGATCTTCAAATGCCGAAGTGGAGGAACGAGAGGAGAAGGAAAACAAAGAAAGGAAAAGGTCAAAAAGAAAACTGTGACTGTTCTCAGGTCAGCGGCAAATTGTACAACATTCCCAGTAATACCCCAGACATGTTTCCCAAGGGAAGGGGAATATAATAGCAAGAGAATAGACATACAGCACGGAAGGGAAAAAGTGCTGCCAAAGCTGGGGCCCCATGGTAGCCAAGCATGAACCTGCCAAAGAGTGGTGAGCCCTTATGGAGTATAAAGGATCAGAACTAGTGTTCACTTTAATCTAACAAAGGTGATATTATAATCCCAGCAATGCTACATACCAGAATCTTTCATGGTACACTGCTGCAAGATACAATAGTCATTATTCTTGCTCATAAGCTTTCAGAATATGTGCTAGAATTCAATAATGCAAAATCCAATATGGAATGTAACAATATAATGGAAAGGATAGCGAGCGCACACACACACACACACACACACACACACACACACACACACACACATATGCAGACTGCAGTCGCATGTGTGTATGACAATCTTCTGTTGTGCCTATCTGACTCAGCATCTCCACTATATGGAGAAAATGTGGTAGAACACGTATCTACAGCAAATAGCAACAATATGTGAAATATTCAACATAACTTTCTGTAACCACCTTGACGCTGTGACCTTCACGCCTACAGACCTGTGATGTGTATCTTATTAATACCATAATTATGTTGAAATATTAGCTGGAGAAACAACATATTTAGGGGCACAATGGACAGATTTGTTTTTTGTTATTTGATGTGACATATTTAATATGGAGCCTGATCACTGGTTTAAGTGAGTTTTACAGTTCATCTCCCAGGTTGTTATATAGAAGTTAACTACCAACTTGCAGGCAATTTTGGCTGCTTTTAGTCATGACATACTGAGAAAAAGAGAAACAGCCTCTTCCCAAATTATATGGATAAAGCATATTTCTGCTGTTGACATCAAACTTGTTATGCATCTCCATCAAGGCATATAAACACACTGACAAGGAGCCCCCCCACACAGAACAGTGACATTCACTGAGGAGCTAATGATTAGACCTCTACTCAAGCTTACCTCTTATCCATATCATAATGGGATGCCTCTGAAATATTTCACAGTAAATTACCTTTAACTTTGTAAGGTGGTTATAATTTGCACCTTACAAGCACTGATCTACATACTATGCCGTGATTTACAACCAGAATTAGGTACCATTTGATAGGTTGTACATTGTATATATGAATATTTAAAGAAGACTGAAATTGCCACATACACCTTGTAAATAGCTGTTAACACCTATTGCATGAAAGGTGATGGAGTGTCTTTATTATCAAAATGGCATAATGAATGATTACCTACACTAGCAGAGGTTGGAACGCCAGCGGAAATGAATGGCAGGCATAACTCAAGCCCTGGGTGAAAAAGCTTGCACAGCTGTGTTGGTCCTGCTTAACACATGAAGTAGCTAAGACGAACGGTCGGGGCACCTGAGCGCTGAAGCACAATACAGCAGCGACAGGCCAGATTTGCAGTGGGACCGGAAGGCTAATCAGATAATACGTTGGAAACTCTGAAAATCTGGAATGCATCAAAGAGGAACAAGGAATCATTACCTCGAAAATCACGCAGCTGGGTTATTTCCGAGGATTTTTACTCGGAGAAGTGTACCATTGTAAGTATTCCTAATTAACAGGGATTGGGATTTCCTTGCAAGCTTTCTGTGCTGGATGATAGACTAAAATATGGTTGGTCGACGTTCAGAAGAATCTGCAGAGGGAGAATATTCTGTGGTTTTGAGAATATGATTTGCCTTCTGCAGTTATGGGGGAGGGGAGCCGAGCTTTGCTGGGAAGCCAGCGGTGGAGAGAATATGGTCTTCCATTTTGAGTGACCGTGTTTGATGGTCACTCAGTACCAGGTTTTGTTGGTACAGACGACTTGCTGTCTTTGCTCTCGGGAGATTTTATAGTTAGAACAGTTACGTACTGTACTGTTGCAAACTTATACGATTCTGGACTTCGCCTCTGGGTAGGGAGTCGAAATTGAGTACGCAACGTTCAGTGATTGAGAGCACTTCTGTCTACTACACTCAAGTAGAGACATTATTTGAATTCTGTCCTTGTAGCTGGGAGTTCGCGTTTATTGTCTGTAGAACACAGACTTCAACTTCATTCCATTACACTTTTTTTAAAATTATTTTTGTCGATGTTCATCTTAAACATCTTTTCTCGACACTATGCATTCTTTGAAGTCCTTCGCTATAACAGGCAAAATTACAATGTCATCCGCAAACCTCAAAGTTTTTATTTCTTGTCTCTCAAATTATTTAACTTAATTTTTTTTTGAGGTGATCATAAAAACTTCATGAGTTCCCCCTCATAGATCCTCTTATGACACAGTACAACATACAGAGATATTTTTACGAATAAGTGCAGGAAATCTGCATTTAGTTTTCCAAAATTTTGTAAACACGAAAGTTGAATAGTATATCTTGATCTGTGCTGATAATCAAATATACTGTCCTACAAAATAGTTACAGGAAATAGTGAAAACACACACAGATTTTGTGTAACTTTACATTTAAACACAAAACACTAATAATTTTTTTAAAGTTCTGTACATAAATCGGTAAAAACAGAAAATTTACAGGACCGCTTTGTTGTCTGGCTGGCTGACTGTTAAAAACATTTTTTTCTCAGAAACGTGTAGACGTTGAAATTACTGTCACATACTAAGGTCTACAGTCTTCTATGTTCTTTGGCAGTGTAAGAAACTTAAATGTCTACGTCAATGCAATCAAAAGATACGGCCATTTAACCGACATACATTATGACTGCCAAACTCACTCATCAAAACCTAGGGTACTTCTCAGTGTACCTGCATCCTGAAATTTGGCTATAAGAAGGTTTTCACAACACAAGGGGAAAAAAATTTGAAAATTGTGAATTTGTAACTGCCTCATGCAATTTTTTTTTTTTTTTCCTCATTTGCTATATGACTGTGTCTGACCATCCGTCTGTGAAGACTTCTTTACTTCCCAAACAGGTAGGTGTACCAAGTTGATATTTATGTCACATACTAAAGTCTACCATTATTTCACGAGCTTCGAAGTCAATGTAATCAAAAGCTATGGCCAGTTAAGTAACATTTTTTGAGACTTGTAAACTCATTCATCAAAACCAATAGGGTACTTCCAGTCAAACCAAAATTATGAAATTTGACAAGAAGCAAAACTTCACATTACAAGTACAGGAAAATATTGGACATGTCTAGGAAGAGAGTTTTTTTTTTTTTTAATTCCTTTATTTGAAAATATATTTACAAAGTGGTTCAACAACATGCATTGCCCTTTCACGCAGCAGTCACATCTATCTTGTGAGAGTTCTTTATATATCTTTTACGTTTTCCTTTCTTTACGGCCCTGTAACAGAAACACACTTATATGAGAAACAAAACACACACAGCAACAATTAACTGATAAACTATTAGCAATCAACTAAGTTACATTTTGAAAACAGCGTTACTCTATTGAAACATAACCCAATCGAAAGCGTGTAAAACGTACATGCAGACAACACATGAAAACAGGTTTTTACTCTAGTTTCATGTAAAATCTTAATTTTCTAAAGATGAGCTTGAATTACTTTGAACCTTGAAATACTGGGGCTCGAATTACCAGGGCTCTATTTCTAGTTTATCCAACTGTGAATATCTCAACGAGTTAAAAATATATCAATAGTTAATGTGTAATATCTTGTGTCATTTGCTATTTCTGCTGACCTTGTAGTAAAACAAATAATCAATCGCTAGAATAATAATAAAAAAATTTATCAGAACATAGCAGGAAATATTTTCTTCCACATGAAAGACTACCACTAATGTCAAATATTTTGAGCATGTGGATAGGAGTAACAGGAGAAATTGGTTACTGGAAAAAGAGACGAGATAATCTGAAGTAGGGAGGGGGAAGGAGTGAGGGATGGAGAGACTTACTTCTGTTTCACTGTTGGCTCAACAATGCTTCTTCTTTGCAAACTCTTAAAACGATCATTGAGAAGATTTCCCTCTGGTTTCACACCACGAAGACATCCTTTAAGTTCTTCAGCCAAGTTAAAATCCACATTTGGCTCCTCATATTTTGTTTTGCTTAGTTGTTTGGGTTCAGTCTTTTTTAGAGCTTTAATCTTTTCTCTCTTCTCTCTCAGCTTGGAAAGCTTCTTCTCCTTTGTATCTAATGCTTTTTGCACAAACCTCAACCTGATGCAGAATACAACAGTTTTAGAAATATATTATATGAAATTTGAACAACTTATGACATACTGGAACAAAAAATAGATGAACAGTGAATAAAGATGGTATACTAACTTGTATATGTCAGCAATTTTTCGCTTCTCGATGATAGCTTGCTTCCGTTTCAGTTCTTCCATTTGCGCTTCTTTCATTTTTCTACGCTTTTGTTTTGATTTTTTCAAGTTCCTGACTGGAGGATTTATAGCCTTATATTCATTATCACCATTATTCTCCTCATCTGTGACTTCACTGGTTTCCTTCTCTTTTGCTGGCAGCCCTTCAGACATTTCACTCAACCATTCTTTCTGCACAAGAGATGTATTATCATATATCAAAAAACAACATTAGTAATCATCACACACACCAATAATAAGATCTGCTGAAAATGCTATATTGTCTTACTTTTCTAATTTCTGGAGTTACAAATGAATACATCTGAGTGGTGACTCTGTTTAAATGTTTTTCTTGTTTTATTACTTTCAGCTCATCATCTGCAACTTTCTTCAGCAATTCCTGGTGGTCTTCAAAAGAAGGATTGTAGGAAATACCTAAAACCAGACAAGAAATCAGATAGATGAGAGATCACAAAAAGCTCACAAATAAATTTGCATATTTGTTAACAACAGAGTGAATAAAAGTCAGTACTAACAAATAATGTTGCCACATTTCACATGAAACATTTGGCACTTGGTTTAAATTATGGTTAATACGGGGAGTCAATATTCCCTCAGCAAAAACTTGGAACTCACCTGGATGTGGATTCTCTACAGCTGGAACATTTAAGGGCTTTTTCAGCAGCAGCTTTGGAGCCCGTTTTACAAATCGGCCAGTGTTTTTTACAGTATGTACCAGAGTAGTGGGTGTTAGCCATTCAGAATCTGTCCCAAGTGAGTTATCCTGGCTACTACCTGCAAAATTAATTATGTGATTTTATGTTCTCAAAAATAACTTCACTTGCAAACAATACATATGACTGGTACAGTACTTCACAAACAGTATTCTAACATTGTACCATATAGTTTTCTTTTCTGTCATTACTGGTAACCAACAATGAACATCTGCTAAAGCATACTGCAAGAGACTTGAGTGACAAACTACATGGGCTATTTAGCTCCTCCTACTTGATATTAGTTTCCCTGATCTCTGGAGAAGGGAACTTGTCCTTCAACATAGCCTTGTATTCTGACACCCTCGACTTAACTTCAACTACCATACAAACTGCATCTATTTTAACCGGGCTGCTAGTGACAGTCACTCTATAGGAGGCAGCAAGGAAACATGGGAAAGTTAAAAGAGGTGTCACTTGTGGTACTATGCCTGCATGCTGCCTAATGAGAGCCAACAAACTGTTTCTACAACAACTGCTGCTATGCTACTCAAGCTTTGCTCATGGCCTCTACATGGATTAGTGGTGGTGTGCTGTCAATAACTGTGGCTAAGAACTACTTTTTGAAACGAAAAGACTCATTACTCCACAGAGAGACAACAACAGCCAGTGTTTTAAATTATTTGTATTCTGTGCTTGTGCAACAAAGCAAGATGTGGGTTAACATAAAACTCTGATTGTAATTTGGCTTGGAAACATTCATTTGTAGCTGTATATGAAAATACAACTATGTGTCCTCACACTACTAAAATGATAAATCTGTTATCTTCAAGCAATTCAATTACAACACATCTGTATCAGCAATCATTAGTAACACTTCCCCATACGATCTTCCACAGTGCTGTTGTTTGATCTTTATATTTTTAATTTGGATTTTATGAAAGCTGATATTTATGTAGTAACAAGATAGACTAGCGAGCATCTATCACTTTTAAAAACTCTTTTATTTTGACTTTTGAACAACATTAAAGTGCTCACTGTGTCTATGTATCATTCCACTTGTTGATAAAACTACATTCATAAGGCTGAGTTTACTTCCTCTGCACCACTGATGTCCCTGCTGCATTATACACATGAGTCCTTTGGTGTTGTTTTATTTAGGAAAACTTTTTATTTGCCAAGATCACTAGGAAGGACACATCTATTACTAGTTTCGACGTGTTAAGTGGCCATCTTCAGATCACACAATACAAAGTAGTGTCTACATTGACTGCTGAAGCCAAATGCTTTGTTACAATTGTGTTTACAACCCCAAGCTCAGAAACTGTGATTAATAAATATATATGTATTAAATATAGTGTCCACCATTTCATTGTGAAGTGTAACAATACATCATAGTTACATACTGAGACAAAAAAAGCAGCCATATTGTTGGTTGATAGCATTGGATGGAGCTATCCAGCTGACAACAATGGGCAACTGTCGCAATGACTGCAGCATATTGTTTTCTTGAGAATATTACTGACAACACTGTCTAACGTGTGATATGCAGGATCATTAAGGCTGCTATGTAAGCTTTATTTTCAGAGATATGACACATGACTGATGCCTCTTCTTCCTTTTAAACAGGTGCAAGCTGTTGACTGACGCCCCTATAACAATAGCATTGTTTTTCAGAATCCTATAGAATGTACACTAACTGATAGATCGATGCCCCCTTCAATGTCAGTTTGTGCACTCACAAATGCAGTATCTGAGCAATGGGAAACTCAAAGTCTTCAAATTATGGGCTGATGTCTTATTAAAAACATGACTCAATTAATTTTGATTTTCCGGTATGATAAAATAACAAAATTTTGGTTTTCCAATATGATAAAAGTAATAATTATTCTTACCATTATCATTCCACAAGTCAACTGAGAATTCTCCTTTCTTTGGTCTGTTTAACTTTCTTTGGGCATTTATTATTCTGTTACGAGCGGCATCAAGTTCTTTCGCTGTCAAAATCCCTTTACTTTTCCTCTCTTCTTCAATCTTCTTTTTAATTGGATGTTTTCTCTCTTCAGGAGTTCGGACACGATTTCTGAAATTAATATGGCATCATTTCATATATTTTTTTTTTATGTAAAAGCAATAGTTGACTGACAGTTGATGGATGAACACTACAGCACAGAGTACAGATACACTAGCATCCAATTTTTGTTTATTTCTTGTGTCAGAACCACAAGTAAGGGCAATACAGCAATATAAACATGCAATAATAATTTTATAGACTCAAATACAAAATGCACAGAAAGGATTCTACTTAAAACTAAATATTTTCTGACCAATCAACAATGATTCCGCCATGTGTTCTAGGGACAGTCAGTTCCCTGGTGCCTGGTCGTCTTAAGTACTTGCTCCTAGCGGGTAACACCTATGAACTATCTTGCATGATTACCTTACCTCAACTGATACCACGAAACTCTTCCTTGAGTTGTGCCTGTGCTAATAGCTGTTGAAACAGGAGATGAGTAGCAGATGTTGTGGCTTTGATCTTCTTTTGCCTGGCTGCTACTAATCATTTGTCTTGGGGTTTTATTCCAGCAAGACAGCAAAGGCACAATATGTTGTGATGTGACACGTCTGATGAAGTATTACATCTATGGCGTATGAAGTGAATGAACTGATACCATTCTGCCATGGAGTAGCATAGGACTCAAGCAGAAGATATTACTATCTTTGACTAAGCTTTCTAAATGACCATAAGGTATTTAATAGAAGAGCAGTCTTCCAGTAGCATTCCTTTCCCGTTTATCGGCAAAATGTTTGCAATTTCCTTGTTATTCAAATGACATAATAATATCTTTTTTTGTAGCACTTTGTCTCTCATTGTTGTTCTTGAAGTGGGTGGACAATGAATGTAGGACTTTTGCTCAAGCTTTCAAAACTGCTTAGCTGAACTGTGATAGCACAATCACGTGCAGAAATTAAATACAGCTTCTTCATGTAGTAGCTGACCACAATATAGATATCAACTAGGATTACGTGTTACCACACTTCCCAAGGGCAACCTACTTTCCAGTCTCCTCCATTAGTTACTTCATCCTTGAAGCTTTATGAGGAGTCTTCAATTCTCATAAAGGTTCCAAATGGTCTGGTTGAAATTAATGTCCTCCGAGGTGATGTACATCTCTTGATTAGCAGACAATTAGGTGTGGTATGATAAACAACTGAGTGTCTACAAATACTGTATTTTAAGGCCAACTTCTATCATTTGGAAGATGGGAGCTATTTACTTGTCTGAGTCCAATTTGTGATATGATAAGTGGAACAATTTTTATCAAAATCTGTAGGAGTAATCTTCCGAGCATGCTGTAAAGAAGAAATGGAAGGAACTCCCACAAGAAAGAGTATCTGTACATAAAATACTTTGCTGTCACTTGGAAACTGTTTTTGCATGAGCTAATTGCTCCACTTTGTAAGCAACCACTCATCCAACAAAATGCTGCAGCCTACTGCCATTTTGTAACAAAGCAAACCTCATCAGGTTACATTTCCATAAATGCTGTCAGAATTTTGGTTAACACTCAAGGTTCAAAATACACTGATGAGTCAAAACATTATGACCACTACCCACCACACGATTTGATGGCATCTGGTACTGTTGCAGGCATGTGATGCGGTAACAAAAGCATGCAAGTGGAGCAGACACAGATGGGGGACCCTAGCAAAGATATGGGCTGCAAACAGGGAAATCCATTGAAATAAGTAACTTTGGCAAAGGGCCGATTATTATTAAGCAGAACTTGTGAAAGAGTATCTTGAAAATGGTGAAACTCGTCCACTGTTCACATACTACTGTCATGAGCATCTACATAAAGAGGTTGGAGGACAGCAAAACTACCACTCGGCACTAAATGGTTGGACGTCCACGACTCTTCACAGAACTTAGGGTTCAGAGACTTGTCTGCTCTGTGAAGTATGACAGATAGTGATCCATGCCATCTCTGCCGGGAGAACACAACGCTAGTGTATGCACAAGTGTTCTCAAGCACATCGTTCATCATACATTGTTGAACATGGAGCTCCAAAGAAGACCACCCCTAGGTGTTCACTTGTTGACCCAATGACATCATCAATTATAATTGCAGTGGTCATGGGATCATCGGGATTTGACCGTCGATCAATGGAAATGTGTCAGCTCTTTGGGTGAATCACATTTTTTGTTATAGTAGGTCGATGGTCATCTTCATAAACAATGGCATCAAGATGAATGGCGGCTCAAAACGAGTAATGTGCCACAGAAACAGGCTGTTTGTGGGCAGTATTATGCTATGGAAGACATTCACCTACACTTGGGTGGGACCTTTGGTAGTAATCGAAGACACACTGACAGCTGGGAACCAACTGCATCCCTTTATGCTTGATGACTTCCCCAAAGTCAGATTTCTGCAGTACAGTTATCCGTGTCTCGGAGCCAGAACTATGCTGTGCACTCATGTTGATGTTTCAGGGACCACATTCACCTGATATAAATACTAGAAACCATCTGGGTTGCTATTGGGGGCCATCACCGCCTATGCCAATCAGTGGCCCATTACTTATGCAAATTACATGACCTGTGCATAGACATATAATGCCACAAATCTATCCACAAACTGTAGGATCCCTTATACACAGAATCAGTGACGTATTTCATTCCAAAGACAGACAAACAAGGTATCAAGCAAGGGGTCATAATGCTTTGCCTCATCATTGTATAACAGTAATAGATAGTGAATATTACTTAATTCTGTGGCAGATGGTCAATGGCAATGGAAACTGCCAGCTGGATCTTAAAACCTATACCACCCATACAGCTGCATGAAGCAATGTCTAACACCCATCATCATGCTCATACCATGAATATGTAAATTTTTGCATGCCTGATCTGAAAATGAGCCTGAAATTACTTGGAAATTAGTTTATGGAAATAAATAAATATATCATAAGCGAGTGGTTTAGTGATCCATATTTATATTGAATTTAAAGTCATTAAAGCATCCATGTTTTTGTTGTGGCCTTCAATCAAAAGACTGGTTTGATGCGGCTCACCACAGTAGCTGTAGTGGACAAGGCATTTGGATTCTACTTTTGCCGAATGTGAGTCCTACTGCCTTGCCCACTGCATCGCCTCATTTTATTACAGATGAAGAAACTAGAATCATCTGGAAAATAGTGCCACAGGAAATTTACAAAAATCCAGAGGATCCATAAGGTATGAAATGTGGAAAAAGAGAAAAGGGTTGCAGACACAATGTTTATCATCTGATAAAATTCCCACATGCTATTTGATACTGGAATGGTCAAGAAATGGTCTGAAAGTGGGTTCATGAACCCTCTGCTAAACACTAAATTGTGAATTACAGTGTAGTCATGTAGATGTAGACAGTTTTATCTCAACAGTTAAAATAAGAATAACATTATCTAAATTTGTGCAACTGGATTTTCATATCTGTTCTTTTAATCCTTAAGTTTAAACTGGAATTTGCAACTATGTTTTACAATAGTTACAGCTGTCAAGAATTATCAAATGTTTCAAATATTAAAAAAGGTACATACGTATACCGGTATGTCACTTCATGTATGGTGGACTCAGTGAAAACTGAATAATCGGATGATGTAATTTCAGAGACTATGAGGTGACTATTTACTGTTGTATCATTCTTATGTCTTCTTTAAATTTATATTTTAAATATTGCAAGTAAGCTAAACGGTAAACGTCCACAGCCACACCTGGGTACTTAAGGATTTATAATGGCTGCCTCCAGTTAGTCAAGTGGTAGGAGCCTCATGCAAATGGTAAACTGTCAGCATATCTTCACGGAGTGCATAACTCTTCAATTTCATGTAATTTAGCACAGTATTTATTTATGAACATAATGTCTTTGTATGCCCACTTTAAACCATTTATTCTTAATTTTCATAGGGTTACTGAAAATAAAGACAGTTCAGTTATTAAAATGTTTTACATAAGCATCTGACTGCCATAAACTTTATTGTACTCACTTTTTTGGTCGAATACCTCAAAGCACTGTCTGTCTCTTCCATTGCTGCAATCACAACACTGACCCAACAACACATTCTATGCAAGAGGTCCACAAATCTTCCATTACTACTACATCTTCCATCCACATTTATTACTGTTACAGCTATCCCCATTCAATCCTAAACCTCTCACCAGTATCCCTCTCTGCTCTGGCGTCACCCTGGTGTCACCTATCCCATTGCATGAACTGACCTTCAGGCCCGTACCTACATCTAAACATGCAGCTCTTAGTAAAGATCTCTAACATTTGCTTCATTCCAAATCATCCCCAACCACTGTGAGTAGCTTGTGTCTGCATCAGCTTCAGAGCTGACCAACATACTAAAGTGTTCCTCATTAAAACATTACTGCCACCAGAAATCCTATACCTCTCACAAAGTTTAAGAATCCTACATAAAACTTCTTATCCCCCTCTAATCTACATGGCACACAGAAAAACAAAAATTCTGGCGTGTCTCACATTTGCAGGCTTCAAAGCCACAACCAAATACAACTCAGCTGCAATAGAGCAACACATCCAACCTATCACCCAGAACCTAAAATACTACATAACGGATATCACCTCCCTCCCTCAATGCCTTGAATCATTTTCCCACTTACTTCCACCTGACATCTTCCTCATACCCATTGACAGAAACACTCTTTACGCCAATCTCTCACATGCATGATTTGTCAAGCCTTTCAACAATATTTTTACCAACAACAATCTGGTACTCTCCCAAATATTTCATTTGATGTCACAGTTGCCAACCTCATCCCTGCCCTTAAATTCAACTCACTGAAGCTCACATCTGAACTTCAGTCCACAACAAATCAATGACTAAACAATACTCCTCTTCGGCAGCTGCCCTACTCCCGCATCAAATGCTCCATTTGCTAGTGCTCTAGTATCCCAGTTAGTATCTGCTCTACTATCATCAAACCCCTCAACATCTACACAAGTATCAGGAGGTGGCCACAATACAACTCTTATCAGAGACTAGGAGTACATTAAATTGATTTATAGTCATACCTTTTTCTAACTGGGTCCTGTACTGCAGAATATGAGTGCAATATTTCGAAACACCTAACAGGCTTTTGCCGAAGTGCTTCTTTTTTAGACAGATGTGTTTCTGGTTTGTCAACAACACTGTCTGCAGTTTCTTCTATTCGGAATAGGGCTTCATCTGGTCGGTCTTCAAATGGTACCCTGTATAAAAACAATAAGGTAATTTGTTGCATTTCACATTCTCTTTATATGAATATAATGGCAAAAGAAAAACATACAGCAGAACTGAACAATGAACTCAATCAAAAATTTATACAACACAAATACATGATTCACATTAAATTTTTTTCCAGCACAATACTCAAAAATCCCTTGCTGGAATACAAGCAACATAATTACTGAACTTAACAACTCACAATCTACTGGAGGTGCTCAGGAGTATGAAAGAGGTAGGGAAACAAGCTCAGTGGGTTTATCATACACAATTTACGAAAATCATGGAGAACACAAATTACATGGCAAGACAAGGATTTAAAACTGCAATTCTATCAAAATGCAGATCCAGAGTCTTAAAACTAGAGTGTCACGCTGACTTGCTGTTCATAACCAAGAATTTTGAAACTCAAGATGATGCATATAGCATTGAAACAGGTTATGTTAATAAAAATACTTTGCAATTGGGATAGAAAATTTTTGTATTACTAACAGTATCCCAATGAGGATGTCACCATTTCAAATTAAACTGAATTTCAATATTTAGTAAGTACATATAACAACTTCTGAATACAAACTTATTTGGATGTGAAATGATAAATAGGCAGGATCAAAATTTGTATTTAAAAACAACAGCAAAACGAGATGTGAAAAGGTCTTTCAGTCAGTGTAATACACCAACAAGTTGAACAAAGAAATCGACTGAGCCAAATGGAGATACTGAAGCTCTTGGTACCACCCGTCTGCTTTGAAACATAACTTCATGAAAATGCCAGAAATAAACCACTCACTTAAATTCAGTGTGTGTAACATATGTGCCATATCAAAATTCATCAACTTTGACAAGTCACAACCTATCTTCTTTCAGCCTAACTTACACCCTGGGCTACACTACTGAGCAGTAGGTCATCATAACCACAATTCTATGCACACATTTGTTGGTTTCATAAACTCACAACTTAACTTCCGGCTGCTAACCTCGCCTAGATCTCGGGAAATAGTTCACATCAGTCTTTCACAAAAACCTATAATCCTAAAAATAATACAGAAGCAAAATAAATACTGTCAGTGTTTTGTTTGCATATGAATGATGTAACCTAACATCATTATGTCACAGGTCACACAAAATTTCTGTACAGGTGATCCTAATACCATGTCAATTAGCATCACTGATCAGAAAAATATCATTATTTGAGCTGACAGTGGAGTATAGTAAAAACCAGAAATGATATAGCATCAGAATTTAGACTGTGCTACTTGTGATATAGGCAAAAATTAATTAAAGATGCAAAGGGACTGCACCTGTTGTGTATGGAGGCAGGACTAACTGGCCATGGTCCATAAGCAGCTAGAAGCTGTTGGCCATTGAGGACAGCTTTGAGGTTGCTGCCCTGGGCTACAGCAGCACTGGGCTACCTAAGATGAATGCTTTGGTATCTCTGGGGCCTACAGTATTATCTGGGATATCGATGTTGCAGCACTTTCTGATTCATGCATTCTGGCTGGTTGGCACTTACCTGACACTGAATTGTGAACAATGGCAGGATTGTGAATCTCTGTGTCGAAGGCAAAGGTGGGTATGAGTTGCACTGTTGCCCCCCATGCCTTAAAAAAAAAAAAAAAAACGAAAAGCAAGTTAAGATGTATAGCCAAATGCTGAAAGTACATCTGAATTAGCACAGGGTGGCCTCATCTGTTGAGACTGGGGCCAATGTTCCTGAAAGGTCCAGACAAGCACAGAGGATTAAATGGCGAGCAGATCAGAAAGGAAGGCCAGGGTCCCCTCTGTTTACTTCTTGGGTGATCATGACTGAGATGTGGAGCAGGCTGTGCCGGCAGTCACTGAGAGCATTGGGTACACTATGCTGCAAATTGTGGGCCATGTTGGCACGAATGACACATGCCAGATGGGTTTGCAGCCCATCCACAGTTCCTACTGGTAGCTAGCCTTGTTTGTAGGGTGGAAGCAGAGCTCGTGTTTTGCAGTATTCTTACCAAAATTGATTGCGGTCACGAGGAAAGGCTTACATCACAGGCACAGATAATTCTGCGACGATCTTTGATATGGATTTGTTGACCTTTGCTATTGGATACAGAACTGTATGACCATTCTTACATGTGGCAGAATGTACATGTGGGTGTTTTAGGATGGACAAATTCCTCTGTAGGGTGGATGAGCCATGTTATAATTTCAGATGGGGAAGAATACTACCTCCACTGATTAAAGGGTGCAGCATTCTTCATGACAGGTCAAAAAAATAAAATCTTAATATGGTATCAGTTAACTGCAAGAGCATCTACAGATAAGCCCCACAACTAGTCTCACTTATAAACAGCAATATGACCATCTAATACTAGGGACAGAAACCTGAATGAAACCAGATGTTATTAGCAATAAAATTTTATATTCCAATTGGAACAAATATCATTAAGATACACTGAACACCAGTGATGATGGACACATGTTTATAGACATAAAAAATACAATAATGTCTACTGAGATCAGTACGAAGTCCAAATGTAAAATAATTTGGGTGAATGTAAGTGTAAAAGGTGGATCAAACATGGCCACTGCAAGATTTTATAGACCCCATGACTCGGGGGCAATAGTGGCAGATCATCTGAAGGGAAACTTGAGGAACATTTTGTGTAAATTTCCTGGTCATGTCATAGTATTAGATGGAGATTTAAATTACACGCTTTAGACAAAGAGACTAAAGTGATTAAGGTAGTTAGTACGGACAGGAAATAGTGTGAAATTTTTCTAACTGCCTTATTCAAATATTAGCTAGACATGAGCACCAATTCATGAAAATAACATAAGAGCTGGTGACCAACAGGCCTCAACTTTTCAACTAAATTCATATAAACAAAGGAATCAGTGATTATAAGATCATCACAGAATTGCTGTATACAGTTGTAAATGGGTATATAGAAAAAGGTAGGAAGACATTTTTCTTGGTAAGAGTGACAAGGAAAATTTCTGATTACTTGAGCGATCAACATGAAAATTTCATCTCCAGCACTGACAATACTAAGCATCAATATACAAAATTCAAGAGTATTGTGCAATACCCTTTACAAAGGTATGTGCCGAGCAAAGCTTTGAGGGATGAACGACCTACTGTGGCCTGCCAGCCATGTTAGAAAGCTGCTACGAAATCAAAGAGCTTCAATGTAAATTTAAATGTAGCTAATGCCTTGCAGACAAGCAAAAACTGAAAGAAGCCAAAATTTGTATAAGGAGAGTCATGCATGAATAGTTCAATGAGTTCTAAAGTAAAAATCTATCTCTGACTTGAGAGAAAATGCTACGAAGTTTTGGCCTTACATTAAATCGGTAAATGGATCGAAGACGTGTCCAGACACACTGTGACCATAATGGCACTGAAACTGAGGATGACTACAGAAAAAACCATAATATTAAACATCTACACTCCTGGAAATTGAAATAAGAACACCGTGAATTCATTGTCCCAGGAAGGGGAAACTTTATTGACACATTCCTGGGGTCAGATACATCACATGATCACACTGACAGAACCACAGACACATAGACACAGGCAACAGAGCATGCACAATGTCGGCACTAGTACAGTGTATATCCACCTTTTGCAGCAATGCAGGCTGCTATTCTCCCATGGAGACGATCGTAGAGATGCTGGATGTAGTCCTGTGGAACGGCTTGCCATGCCATTTCCACCTGACGCCTCAGTTGGACCAGCGTTCGTGCTGGACGTGCAGACCGCGTGAGACGCCGCTTCATCCAGTCCCAAACATGCTCAATGGGGGACAGATCCGGAGATCTTGCTGACCAGGGTAGTTGACTTACACCTTCTAGACCACGTTGGGTGGCGCGGGATACATGCGGACGTGCATTGTCCTGTTGGAACAGCAAGTTCCCTTGCCGGTCTAGGAATGGTAGAACGATGGGTTCGATGATGGTTTGGATGTACCGTGCACTATTCAGTGTCCCCTCGACGATCACCAGTGGTGTACGGCCAGTGTAGGAGATTGCTCCCCACACCATGATGCCGGGTGTTGGCCCTGTGTGCCTCGGTCGTATGCAGTCCTGATTGTGGCGCTCACCTGCACGGCGCCAAACACGCATACGACCATCATTGGCACCAAGGCAGAAGCGACTCTCATCGCTGAAGACGACACGTCTCCATTCGTCCCTCCATTCACGCCTGTCGCGACACCACTGGAGGCGGGCTGCACAATGTTGGGGCGTGAGCGGAAGACGGCCTAACGGTGTGCGGGACCGTAGCCCAGCTTCATGGAGACGGTTGCGAATGGTCCTCGCCGATACCCCAGGAGCAACAGTGTCCTTAATTTGCTGGGAAGTGGCGGTGCGGTCCCCTACGGCACTGCGCAGGATCCTACGGTCTTGGCGTGCATCCGTGCGTCGCTGCGGTCCGGTCCCAGGTCGACGGGCACGTGCACCTTCAGCCGACCACTGGCGACAACATCGATGTACTGTGGAGACCTCACGCCCCACGTGTTGAGCAATTCGGCGGTATGTCCACCCGGCCTACCGCATGCCCACTATATGCCCTCGCTCAAAGTCCGTCAACTGCACATACGGTTCACGTCCACACTGTCGCGGCATGCTACCAGTGTTAAAGACTGCGATGGAGCTCCGTATGCCACGGCAAACTGGCTGACACTGACGGCGGCGGTGCACAAATGCTGCGCAGCTAGCGCCATTCGACGGCCAACACCGTGGTTCCTGGTGTGTCCGCTGTGCCGTGCGTGTGATCATTGCTTGTACAGCCCTCTCGCAGTGTCCGGAGCAAGTATGGTGGGTCTGACACACCGGTGTCAATGTGTTCTTTTTTCCATTTCCAGGAGTGTATATCGAAAGTGGTTCTACTGATGAAGAATGAACTATAGTTTCTCCCTTAAATTGTTGCACAAACATCACAATGACAGCTACTGAAACATGTGACCATGGGATAGCAAAGCAAATGAAATCCCTCAACAGAGGAAGGCTACTGCACCTGATGGGATACAAAAACAATTCTACACTGAGTATGTGAAAGAACTTGCTTCTCTCGTATCAGCAGCATATCATACGTTGCTGGAGGAAGGAAATGTATTACGCATAAAGACTATGCTATGATAATTAGACTGCAGGACAGTCACTGGAGACAGACCTATCCATAAAATATCTCCGATTGTGCATACAGACCTATTTAAAATGGAATGACCACATAAAAATAATCAAAGGTAAGGCAGATTCATTGGGAGAATCTTCAGTAAATGTAGTCTATCGACAAGAAGGTAGCTTACAAAAACCTCTTTGGACCAATACTTGAATATTGTTCCTCAGTCTGGGATGCACAGCAGTTAGGTTTGGTAAAGGAAATAGAGAAGATCCAAACAAGAGCAGGGTGTTTCGTTACTCATACCTGAAACAGGAAAGGGCAGGAGGGACAGTGGTACACAACATACCCTACACCACACACCATAAAGTGGCTTGTGGAGTACAGATGTGGAAGTAGAGTAGCATGAACACTTTTCTGTTTACTGAAGCTAGCTCCATGACAACTTTCAAGCATGACAACAAACAATAACGGAGGATCACATAGGGACAGGGAGAATGTTGAGTTATGCAGTAATCTCATGATTAACTCACAGCATCACTGGCTACCAAATTATGGACTATGTCAACAAAATGTTGTCTGCGCAGGAAAATGTTCGAGACAGGTTCTGCTTCCAGTTGGTCCACTACACAAAGTGTGAAACTACAATGAAACTCAAAAAGCAATCCACTTATATTCATGAAATCAAAAAAGCATATGTGACAATCTGACTATCTTTTTGAAGTTGCATTCTATGCAACTAGTGTTACCAGCAGCATATCAGCTCATAGGGTAGTGGAAGATGTAATCCATTTCTGAAAGAACATAACAGCTCTTGAATGGAGACATGGATAACAACCTGAACAATAATGAAACACAGACTCGGTATTGTGAAAAGAATGGAAGTGTTAGAGAACGGCAACTAATTTGGTTTGCAAATAATGACAACAGGAATAATTAATTTTTTGTTGTGAAATTAAATGCAGTTACTATCAAGGCGGCTGAACATAATGGCTGTTAAGCACAATCTGGAGATTGAACAACATTCCTGACAATTTGATCATGGGTTTCATTACACAGTTATTCCAAAAAGGTAACGAAAATCTGGCTGAAAATTACGGAAATGTAATACTGCTTTCGCACTGATTAAAAATTTTGGAGGAGAACAGAGAAAAAAGAGAGACTGGAGAATAAATTGATCTATTCTGGAAGTACAGTATGGATTTAGGAAAAACAGCAGTTTAATTTAGCTGATCTTTGCAACAAGAACACTATT
This sequence comes from Schistocerca cancellata, assembly GCF_023864275.1. Classification (NCBI taxonomy): domain Eukaryota; kingdom Metazoa; phylum Arthropoda; class Insecta; order Orthoptera; family Acrididae; genus Schistocerca; species Schistocerca cancellata. Next base: position 274,080,640 of record NC_064630.1, read on the forward strand.
TAAAAAGGTACAGAAGCATCACACTTGTCTTCCTACTTACAGAAAAAGCTTATGACAGTGTCCAAAGATCCTAAATCCAAGAGTGCCTAGAAAGAAGAAATTTATCCAAGGCACTTACTTAGAAGGTACAGATGCTCTGCAGAAGATGTGTCAGCTGTGTTTGAGTAGAGAATGTTTGAGATCAAATGCGGAGTCCATTGCTCCGTCATTGTGAAGAACAGTATTATGGAATGGATAAGGAACCACTAATGATGATTATGAATAGTTTGTGGGACTCTCAACTGCGTGGTCATCAGTCCTGTACAAACTCCCATTTCTTACACAGTCCAATTGAGCCACTGTCACGAATGATGAGGATGATGAAATGATTAGGACAACACAAACACCCAGTTCCCGGACAGAGAATATCCCCAACCCAGCTGGTAATCGAATCCGGAACCCCGTGATCCAGAGGCAGCAACACTATCCACTAGACCACAAGCTGCAGATGGGACCAGTAACGACCTGAATTGAAAGTGATGGTGTGATCAGGGGAGATACAAATGAAAAACTGAATATATGGAACAATTACTTTGAAGAGTTTGGTCTTACGGCCAGTGAATCAACAGCTGTGGCCATTATGGTAAGCAAAGGAGGAGAAAAGCCTAAGTTACAGCTGAATGGAAGACCCCCACAGAATGTGCAAAATTTCTAATATTGGGGAATGTGATACGACTGTAAAAACTTAATCCAAAGTTCTAAACCACACTTACAACACTGCTCAGTTTTAATATTGGGGAATGTGATACGACTGTAAAAACTTAATCCAAAGTTCTAAACCACACTTACAACACTGCTCAGTTTTACAATCAAATACAGTGCCTCCTCTGGGAAACCAGATATCACACAAGGCAAAATTAATCAGCTCCAGTATCTACTATATTCCCATTTTGACGTGCTCACTGGAGACCTGTGCTCTAACAGAGAGAGAGAGAGAATTCCAAGTTGCTAAAATGAAGTTTGTTACATCTGTGCTGTAGTGAACAAAAAAGGATACAATAAGGAATGAAGGGAACAGAATGGATGCAGGTGCAAAGCTCAGTGCACTAAGAAAACTCTACTTATCCACATTAAGATGGTATAGTCTTATGAAATGACTTGGAGGGGGGGGGGGGGAGGGGGGAATCAGGATAAATCCCTTGAAATGACTATAAATGGGAAAAGATGTGTTGGGTGGTCAAGAAGAAGACGGCTCAACGTAATTAAGGACATCGCTGAAAGTGGTCTGCTTTCAGATAGGGCCCATGTTGAAGAGCTGTACATGGATACAAAAAGCTGGAAGAGGCTTGTCACCAGCACCTGGGTAACTGTCCTTGCAACCTGATAACAACTTCTTTGCACGAATAATTAAACAGCAATCAATGAGATCTCGTGTACTGTGTATCCAACCTACTTAGCCTCTTGCAAAGAGTGAACTTACGCTAAATGCACGACCAACACCTCATCAATTACTCAGTACACACTGTAAAAACTGGAAAAACTCATACCTCACGCAATCGGTTGTAAACAATATAGGAAGAATTTTACGACAAAAATTTGTTCCAATACATAATGTAAATGAGTTATTTGCAGGCTTGTTCAGCAACTCTAAAAATTGTTTCAGAGTGTGTTAGTCAATAATTCACCTTTTACTGAGATTTTCACCATATACCAGCACATTTCTCAATTGGAAGATACAAATCCCACACAAACACGACCAGAATAAAACAATTAGCCTAATTCAAGCACAAGAATGATATATCTACACACTGTAACTTTACCTGAAAAGTTGCACTTTAAAACACTCCAGAGTACTGCAATATTTTCCCCAGTTGATTACAAAATTCTCTTTAGAGAAACCTCTTCACTTTGTAGGACAGCCTACACTCAAACTCAGCTAACACTATGGATGGAAACCTCAGCTAAACAGTGGATTATTCTATAACATGGGTCACAAATCCATGACATGACCCACTGATTGTACAGAAAGATCTTTGCAAAGCATGCAAACATCATATGGAGACCATTAAAGAGACTAACAAAAATACTGGCCTCTTCAGCAAGAAGAGAGATATGCAGGTTTCTTTTAACGTAAAACTTTTCTGTGGATTTATAATTCCTTGATATTCATAAATTAATGTAGGCCTATTGCATACCATAGCAATAATAGTGAAGCCACAGTTCTGGAATCTGAAACTTAGATGCATCTCAACTTTATGTAGGCAGTGGGAATATTACTTCACAAAATTTGGATTTATTAAAACAAAATACATTGCCTGAAAAAATAAAGAAAAAAAAGAAGCACCAAGAAAGGTAGGACAACACAAAATGAAACTTCATGGGTTCAGAGGTATGTGATAGTTATTTCAGTCTTTACAATAGTCTAACTTACAAAGAAGTTTGTAGTATGAGCCCATGTATCAGTATAACGCAGCACCCTCTCTGGCCTGAATGCAAGCACTGATTGGCTTGGGGAAGATGTCAAAGCCATTGTCTCCTCTCCTTACGAGAGCCGCGCACAAATGTTGTAACTGGTCACTGATAACCCAGATACTAACTCTGGGATGGAGTCAAGTTCCAAGCTGGTCCCACATATTCTATCATGAACAAATCTGCAGTTCTTACTAGCCATGGGAGTATGTACCTCAACATCACACAGACAGGTGTGCTGTGTGCTATGTACAGATAAGCACTGTCCAGTTGAAAAATGGATCCACAATACTGTCATTGGGAGACAACTCACAGATGCAGGATGTCTGTGACTTGGTGTTGTGCCATCAGAGTTCTGTCAGTCACTACCAGCTGTGATCTGAAGTTGTCTGATGGTTCCCCAAACCATGACTCCAGGAGTAACACTGCTGTACCTCTCCTAACATTGGAAGAACGAGACCTCTCCCCAGGTCATTCCCATATTCACTGACAACTGTAATCTGTAGTAGTGCAGAACTGCGAACATCACTGAATCCAATGTGATGCCATTCAGCAGCAGTACACACTTCCTGGTCACAGCACTACTCCAAATGCAGCCAATTATGGTTTGGTATTAGCAGCCCCTAAGCATGAGACAGTAATTTCCTAATTCGGCTGCTGCTAGTCTGATCTATGGAGCGGGAAGAATGCTGAGAGAGTCCACTACTTTCTCAGATGGCAGGTGGATATGTGAAAGGACTGTGATGTGCTTGGTGCACAATACATCAAATGTCCCGTATGGTGGTCAGACATAGCCAACTGGAGCCTTGACGACAATCATGCCTGCCTTCACTTTCTGGATGTAGTCTAACACCAACATCAAGCTTCTGTAACATCCCTATGCCCCAGAAATCTGGATATTTAGTAAAATGACAAGCTGGCCAAATTAAGACTCATGAAAAGGTCTCTTTCAAAATCCATCTGGTGCTGACAAAGCTGTCTCGCCCAAGTTCAGAGCAATTCTACGTCCTTTACAGTGATTACCCAACAATTGATGCTCTTCATGTCCCTTATGAATCCTACCAGGCCCAGAGACAACACTAAACATTAAAACACTCTGGTCTATCATAAGAATTGCAAACCTTATAATTTACGTACCCAACAATGCTGTGTAAGCGTATTAAGTTAATTTGACACCTGACTATGTCTTCTGGGTGCTTGACTTTATCTGTCAGGCAGTGTGATACTGATGTTTTGTAAATACTACAAATATACTTTTGCTTAATTAGGACACGAAGCAATTAACGTAGTTACAATTGTGATGAATTTGAAGGAAGGAAAGTTTCCACAGATGATGTCATTAGAGATTCTACAAGAAGATCATATTTGGGGAAGAAAAGAGCCATGCTTTTTTAAACAGAACATCCTGGCATTTGCCTTAAGTGATTTAGGGATACAATAGAAAACCTAAATCAGGATGGCCAGATGGGGATTTCAACATATATCTTCCTGAATATGAGAAAATCTGACAGTTTCATCATTTCCAAGAGCAGCACTGAACTAGGCCTACTACCTCCTCCAGAAACTGTTCTGCACAATAAATCTAACATTATTACAAATTTTCAGTGGTTGCTACCAGCCATTTTTGTGACATCGAGTCAAAGGAGACAGGTGGTAACAGCAGATTCATAGTTTCCCATGGCCCTCAGACTTCAAATTTATACTGAGATGATATAACATTCCAGATAAATACTGTGGCACAATCAAGGCAGTTTCTATGTTGCACAAGAAATTTTGTCTTCTGATAACAACTAACATTAAACATCAATTTGTCATATTATACGAAATACACTGAGTGAATGAACCGCAATGTGGGCAACATGTAAGTACTAACATATAGCAGAATATCTTCCATCTTCAGCATCTTAGAAAATAAAAGGGATAATGCACTGTAATTCATAAAACACAATAGATGTTTTCCCTCACAGATTAACAATTAATATCTACACCTTTTAAATTTCTACTATAGGTGATTCACAGCATGGGTGCACTAACAGATCTTCTCCTTCTCTTGCTATGCCAGTCAGAACTGTAATCTTGAAATGCAAACAGTTTCCAGCCCTCAACAGTAAAAGTGCACTGCAGCAAGGCTGTGTACAAACAGTAGGCAGTAGTCGCACTAAGGCGCCTGATCCCTCATGGAAACTGACGTATAAGTCAACACTGGACTGAAAAGTTTACCTTGCGAATTACGATACTGGCATTCACAATTTGGTAGTTGAAGAAACTTATCGTTACACTTATTGACTACTGGTTAGAAACGACTCCTCATCTCTCTCAATGTTCAGAAGTGCTCTACCTGAATGCAGGAGTGAGCTATATCCTACAACGAGTTTCGAACATCTAGAGTTGGCTTTTACTTCACATGCTTCCATAATTACCCCATTATTGATATTGACTTGAAAATATTTCACAGAAACAACTTCGTACTTTTAAGTGCACACAATATTTTGTGGGCAAACAGAAAATGAATCAGCAGTCACTACAGGATGTTCGAGAACATACATTTCCTAACTGAATTCGGAAGGGTATTTGAGATGGCTAGTACGCTTAATTTGGTTCCATTTCATATAACAAACCGCATGAAAATGTCGTCAAACTTACCCACCTACTGAGGAAAATTTCACTTGGAAACTGCAATCATCCGCACTACAAAACACCTCTACAGCTAGGTTGTCACAGGTATTGCCAAACATTACATTCCTAAGAGAAATGCTATAAGACCAAACTTGCGATATTTCATATCAAGCTGGGAGATTAGTACAAAAACGGTGACAGTAGTAAACGTAGTTGCGAACTCAAGTTTATTCCGAACAGCAGTGCACCATTTTACCACAACTGAAAACCCCAATAGTGCTTTGGCATTCCAATACCAAGACATACTGCTGTCGTGCAACAAAATAGAAACTGGAGTAATCAAGAAAATTAATTTACACCGTATCATAACAATCACACAGCAAATACAAAATCTGTCACAGTAAAAACAGCGCAACACTTCTTACCCCAAGCGTTCTTCCAGCCGTTTATCCTCAAGAAAATCATCAACATCTTTGATGTCAATGTATTTCCTCAATGATTTCTTCCGTTTTTTCGAAATATGTTTTTTCTTCTTAACTTCTCTAACATTACCCTGCATGAGCTTCATATTGACCACGTTTTAACAACAACCTGGTGAATAAACATACCAAAGACGTTCACAGTTCGCACTCAATATAATCAAAGAGATAGTGTTCACATTGAGTATACAAGGTGGAAGTGTGACGGAAGTGCTAACTCTGGCGAAAAATATCATTTGAAATATCAGCGTCACCGCAAATTAAAAAAAAGCTCTTTCTATTTAAATGTGTAAGGTAGAAGGAAATGCACTATAGAAAATACTTCGCCGGATATATCTGAAACTTTGGCAGGAACGCTATTAAATGACAAAACAATTAAGAATTGAGTGTATGAAACAATGAAAAAGTAATCCCGATTCAAAGAGCTGATAAGCTACTATTTTCGTTAGTTATCACGCGTAATATGGATTTCCATATACATCTGAAACTTGTACACACATAAAGGCCAATTCATACTGTACGTCACGTCACGTCAAAACATTCCACAAAGCATTTCAAATGGGCCCATTCACACAGGCCGTCAATGGACTGTCACGTCACGTCGCGTCAAGATTTCTTGAGGAAGATAGGTTTAAGTCTTCGTCTGCTAACATCGGAAGTTAACCTATTTTCCCTGCGCTCATTCATGTCATATTGGTGGACGTCGTGCTTTTGTTTCTCATTACTATCCATTTTGTTCAAATGGCTCTGAGCACTATGGGACTTAACATCTCAGGTCATCAGTCCCCTATAACTTAGAACTACTTAAACCTAACTAACCTAAGGACATCACACACATCCATGCCCGAGGCAGGATTCGAACCTGCGACCGTAGCGGTCGCGCGGTTGCAGACTGAAGTGCCTAGAACCGGTTGGCCACCAGGGGTAGGCCTTTATTTTGTGGTTTGTTTTCGTTGCAAATTGCAAATGTTCCATATCTTCGACATTTTCCCCATTGAGTGTCCTTCCACAAGCATGGTATTTAAATATCATTCTAAGTGAGAAAGTCTGCTATAAAGTTACTAGTTAGGTAAAAATACCACAGTGGATAAGATAAACATACTGTACTTATTCCTATAGATATTTTCGATGTATTTGTTTGTATATACTTTTGTTATCAAATAAACGTCGATGTTTTGAAATGGTGGTTAAATTCTCAGCACTTTGTGGCTACTATAAAAAATTGATAAGAAACATACACTAAGGAGTTTGTTTGGGCCATTAATAAATTATATCGTTGTTAGTTCTTCAAGTCCGATACTATATTCCTGCCACAGATGGCAACTCACAACCTCTCTTTCACCGATCGATACTGGGCTAAGCGAATTGAGGTGATATGATCGTTTCTCTTACAAATATTGATAATGATTAGGCATATGGAACCATAATAAAGAATTTGTTGAAAGTTCCTTTGACTAGATTAAATATAGTTTCAAACAATTTCCTAGATTTGGCAAGAGCGTTTTTCAAGAAGACATCACAATTCATAAACAAATTGTGTGAGAATGGATTCTGAGTCTTGTTTCATGAAAGAGCCTTACCATACTTAATACTTATGAATTTCTGCAGTGTACAATAAAACATCGTATTCAGTTATATTGTACTGTGGATAAGACCAATAATGACTCTACGAATATGCATATAATTTAATTCTAATTTGTTGTTTATCCTGCAACATATCCTCCCCCCATGAACCATGGACCTTGCCATTGGTGGGGAGGCTTGCGTGCCTCAACGATACAGATAGCCGTACCGTAGGTGCAACCACAACAGAGGGGTATCTGTTGAGAGGCCAGACAAATGTGTGGTTCCAGAAGAGGGGCAGCAGCCTTTTCAGTAGTTGCAGGCGCAACAGTCTGGATGATGCACTGATCTGACCTTGTAACACTAAGCAAAACGGCCTTGCTGTGCTGGTACTGCGAACGGCTGAAAGCAAGGGGAAACTACAGCCGTAATTTTTCCTGAGGGCATGCAGCTTTACTGTATGGTTAAATGATGATGGCGTCCTCTTGGGTAAAATATTCCGGAGGTAAAATAGTCCCCCATTCGGATCTCCGGGCGGGGACTACTCAAGAGGACGTCGTTATCAGGAGAAAGAAAACTGGCATTCTACGGATCGGAGCGTGGAATGTCAGATCCCTTAATTGGGCAGGTAGGTTAGAAAATTTAAAAAGGGAAATGGATAGGTTAAAGTTAGATATAGTGTGAATTAGTGGAGTTCAGTTGGCAGGAGGAACAAGACTTCTGTTCAGGTGAATACAGGGTTATAAATACAAAATAAAATAGGGGTAATGCAGGAGTAGATTTAATAATGAATAAAAAATAGGAATGCGGGTAAGCTACTACAAACACCATAGTGAACACATTATAGTGGCCAGGATAGACACGAAGCCCATGCCTACTACAGTAGTACAAGTTTATATGCCAACTAGCTCTGCAGATGACGAAGAAATTGAAGAAATGTATAATGAGATAAAAGAAATTATTCAGATAGTGAAGGGAGACGAAAATTTAATAGTCATGGGTGACTGGAATTCGACAGTAGGAAAAGGGTAGAGAAGGAAACATAGTAGGTGAATATGGCTTGGGGCTAAGAAATGAAAGAGGAAGCCGTCTGGTAGAATTTTGCACAGAGCATAACTTAATCATATCTAACACTTGGTTCAAGAATCATAAAAGAAGGTTGTATACATGGAAGAATCCTGGAGACACTAAAAGGTATCAGATAGATCATATAATCTAAGACAGAGATTTAGGAACCAGGTTTTAAATTGTAAGACATTTCCAGGGGCAGATGTGGACTCTGACCACAACCTATTGGTTATGAACTGTAGATTGAAACTGGAGAAATTGTAAAAAGGTGGGAATTTAAGGAGATGGGACGTGGATAAACTGACTAAACCAGAGGTTGTACACAGTTTCAGAGAGAGCATAAGGGAACAATTGACAGGAATGGTGGAAAGAAATACAGTAGAAGAAGAATGGGAAGCTCTGAGGGATGAAGTAGTAAAGGCAGCAGAGGATCAAGTAGGTAAAAAGACGAGGGCTAGTAGAAATCCTTGGGTAACAGAAGAAATATTGAATTTAATTGATGAAAGGAGAAAATATGAAAATGCAGTACCTGAAGCAGGCAAAAAGGAATACAAACGTCTCAAAAATGAGATCGACAGGAAGTGCAAAATGGCTAAGCAGGGATGGCTAGAGGACAAATGTAAGGATGTAGAGGCTTATCTCAATAGAGGTAAGATAGATACTGCCTACAGGAAAATTAAAGAGACCTTTGGAGAAAAGAGAGCCACTTGTATGAATATCAAGAGCTCAGATGGAAACCAGTTCTAAGTAAAGAGGGGAAAGCGGAAAGGTGGAAGGAGTATATAGAGGGTCTATACAAGGGTGATGTACTTGAGGACAATATTATGAAATGGAAGAGGATGTAGATGAAGATGAATTCAGAGATACGATACTGCGTGAAGAGTTTGACAGAGCACTGAAAGACCTGAGTCGAAACAAGGCCCGGGGAGTAGACAACATTCCATTGGAACTACTGACGGCCTTCGGAGAGCCACTTCTGACAAAACTCTACCATCTGGTGAGCAAGATGTATGAGACAGGCGAAATACCCTCAGATGTCAAGAAGAATATAATAATTCCAATCCCAAAGAAAGCAGGTGTTGACAGATGTGAAAATTACCGAACTATCAGTTTAATAAGCCACAGCTGCAAAATACTAACGCGAATTATTTACAGACAAATGGAAAAACTGGTAGAAGCTGACCTTGGGGAAGATCAGTTTGGATTCCGTAGAAATGTTGGAACATGTGAGGCAATACTGACCTTACGACTTATCTTAGAAGAAAGATTAAGGAAAGGCAAACCCACGTTTCTAGCATTTGTAGACTTAGAGAAAGCTTTTGACAATGTTGACTGGAATAGTCTCTTTCAAATTCTAAAGCTGGCAGGGGTAAAATACAGGCAGCGAAAGGCTATTAACAATTTGTACAGAAACCAGTTGGCAGTTATAAGAGTTGACGGGCATGTAAGGGAAGCAGTGGTTGGGAAGGGAGTGAGATAGGGTTGTAGCCTCTCTCTGATGTTATTCAATCTGTATATTGAGCAAGCAGTAAAGGAAACAAAAGAAAAATTTGGAGTAGGTTTTAAAATCCAGGGAGAAGAAATAAAAATTTTGAGGTTCGCCGATGACATTATAATTCTGTCAGAGACAGCAAAGGACTTGGAAGAGCAGTTGAACAGAATGGACAGTGTCTTGAAAGGAGGATATAAGATGAACATCAACAAAAGTAAAACGAGGATAATGGAATGTAGTCAAATTAAGTCGGGTGATGCTGTGGGAGTTAGATTAGGAAATGAGACGCTTAAAGTAGTAAAGGAGTTTTGCTATTTGGGGAGAAAAATAACTGATGATGGTCGAAGTAGACAGGATATAAAACGTAGACTGGCAATAGCAAGGAAAGCGTTTCTGAAGAAGAGAAATTTGTTAACATCGAGTATAGATTTAAGTGTCAGGAAGTCGTTTCTGAAAGTATTTGTGTGGAGTGTAGCCATGTATGGAAGTGAAACATGGACAATAAATAGTTTGGACAAGAAGAGAACAGAAGCTTTCGAAATATGGTGCTATAGAAGAATGTTGAAGATTAGGTGGGTAGATCACATAACTAATGAGGAGGTATTGAATAGAATTAGAGAGAAGGGAAGTTTGTGGCACAACTTGACTAGAAGAAGGGATCGGTTGGTAGGACATGTCCTGAGGCATCAGGGGATCACAAATTTAGCATTGGAGGGCAGCTTGGAGGGTAAAAATCGTAGAGGGAGACCAAGAGATGAATACACTAAACAGATTCAGAAGGATGTAGGTTGCAGTGGGTACTGGGAGATGAAAGAGCTTGCACAGGATAGATTGGCATTGGGAGCTGTATCAGACCAGTCTCAGGACTGAAGACCACAACAACAACAACTGCAACATATAGAACTAAATTGTTTGCCAAAATCGGTCTGAAGTGTATGCAAGCTAATGCTGTGCACACAATTATGATAGCTATGTCCAGTGGCACCAAGGAATCAGCTGAACCACAGCCTGTTCGTGGTGGCGAGCTATGTGATTGTCACTACGTTTTTTCTGACATTATGTGAGCAACCTGCCACAAGTACTCCACGATAGACCATACCATGTAGTTAGCAGGCCTGACAAAAGATTCAATGTCGAAATAATGGCCACACTGACAGCTATCAACGTCAATACACTTAAGCCAGCCTTTCGTGTAACTACCACAGATCATGACACAGTTGCACCCACTGTGGATATGACAAGCACATCTGCCACATCACCACACACTCCAGAGCAGCCACAATGGTCGTCAGAGCCAACCACCAGCAAACCAGCAGCAACCAGTATGCGACCTGTTGTTGCCCATTCTGGGTGATACTTCAAGTTTAATGAGAAGTATCAGTGACAGTAAGGGGATGGTATAGTGCTATACACAAGTGTGGTTCCTGTGGAATATCTTCTTTGGCTCAGCCGATGATCTATATTTACTTTTTCTCTGATATAGCATTCTGTTGTTTTGTTTGCTCTTGCACTTGAATGTAATTTTGTATTATGGGTTATTTTAAAACTAATGAAGTAAGTTTTGTTAACCCACAACAGTTTAATCAGACAATAATTAGTGTAGAATATCCATAGTCTGTGATTTCATAGACAAATATAAAATATATCTATGTGTAAGTAACAGAAGTTCAAATTAACATTAATTGTATAGTAACATAAATTTAATCACTGTAAATGTAAGAGAGAAGTTTAAAGAAGTGATGAGAAAGAGGGAACAGAGTTACAGATGATAGGTAGAGGTCAATTTGTATTCTGTAGCTCTTTATATAAACATAGGATGCTCATACTGAATGTGAAAAAATATATTTCATAATGACATGTTATTAATTAAAGGCATTACAATGATAAAAATTTGTTAAACAGTGTAACAAGTTTGCCAATTTTCTGGTCGATTTTTTTCATTTCATGCTAAAGTCCACTATCAATAATTAAACGAGGTCAATGAATAAGATCTCGCAACATCCCACTCTTCATACAGCTTGGATGTATCTCCTTGTGAAGCAATGCTTCAGCAATTGCAATCATTTATAAAGTAAATAGTTTCTCGCCCTGGCTACACAGAGACAGTTTCTTTCTTTTCAACCCAGCCAAAAACAGTACAAGGGCCTCATTTGTTGCCCACTTACTACTGGCAACTTGTGCCGACCAGGTCCATCTGATGGGGATGCTTTAGAAGTCGAGCATCTCTTAATGTCATAGGTGGCAGGAATGGCCCTGCAGCATTCCTGTACCTCTCTTTGAGACATGCCCACATCTTGTATGCAAAGAACTAGTCAGCTATGAGTCTTGGAGCTGTTTTCATAATACAGTCAGCATGACTTGCTGGTGCAAAAGCTGTGAGTACTCTCAAGGTGTCTCCTCTTTGCTTGGTCACATTCTAATTGCTCTAATGGGCAACGATGCGCTTGTTTGGGTAGTGGAATCCTTTCTGAGCTATTTTTCAGAGTGTCATTTCGGTGCCATCCAGTCACATACGATGTGAATATTTCAGTGCAAAAATCTTATGCGATCCCAGTTCACAGAAAACAAATTCTTGTGGAATATACAAGAGCTACCGAGTGTGTCTTTTACCTATAAATACACAGTAATACTGTATATGCGTCTCTGTCCTTTGTGGCAGCCACAGTTATGTAATAAACCTGAATCAGACCTGCCCTGAGATTGCACTGTATCAGTACAATCTATTAGTCTTCCATAACAGTGTCCTCACAACTCGCGGCAATGCTGCAAGTAGGGAACGACGACACGACATTTCAATTCAGTCAGTTAATAGATCTTATGAGGTATTGTGCTTTATGATCTGCAAGGATTCACTTAAACCACCAACCAGCCAGATTAGCTGGCTGTTTTTCAAAGAGTTCCTTGTGGGATGGGGGAGTGGCTATGTACGTAAAAAACAGCAGTCCATTTGAGTCCATAGACATATCATGGCACTGCACTGAACTGATATTTGAATGTTGTGCAGGGGCAGTTGAAATTAGTGAAACTAAACTTCTAATTGTTGTTATTTATAGGTCCCCTAACTCTGACTTCAGAGCATTTCTGCTCAAGTTAGAGAGGGTTCTTGATTCACTTTGTAGGAAGTACCAGAAATTAGTTATATGTGGTGGCTTCAATATTAATTTTGTACATGATGGTGCAAGAAAAAGAATGTTGGTAGATCTAAATTCATATGATCTGGTGCAAACTGTGTTTTTTCCAACTAGGGTGCAGGGAACAGTAGCACAGCCATAGACAATATTTTTATTCATTCTTCATTACTAGATGGGAATTCTGTTAGTAAAAGGGTGAACGGCCATTCAGACCACGATGGACAAATCTTAACACTAAGAGGCTTTTGTAGTCAAACAAATGTCACATATAATTACAAACTATGTAGGAAAGTTAATCCAACAGCAATAGAGAGTTTTTTAAAACTTGTCAAGGAACAAGAGTGGCAGATGTTTATAATACTGATAATATGGATGATAAATAGAATGCTTTTCTTAACACATTTCTCATGATCTTTGACAGTTGCTTTCCATTAGAACGTTCTAAATGGGGTACTAGTAGTAGTAGGCAGTCCAGGTGGCTGACTAGTGGGGTAAGGATATCATGTAGAACAAAGTGGAAATTATATCAAAATGTTAGAAGTAGTCAGAATCAGGCTACAGTAGCCCATTACAAACAGTACTGTGAGGTGCTTAAAATGTTTTTAGGGAGGCAAAGGGTATGTGGTATACAAATAGAATAGCTAATTCGCAGGATAAAATTAAAACCATATGATCAGTTGTGAAGGAAGTGTCTGGTCAGCAGCACAAGATCAATGGTATAAAGTCAGTTCATAGTAAAAGAATTTCTGTTACTGATAAATCAGATATATGTACAGTATTTAACAATCATTTTCTGGGCATTGCTGGTGAATTTAAAAAAAAATTAGTTTGTACAGGGAATCATATAACTTTCTCGGAAAATGCCTTTACGAGATTGATGTCTGAAATACTCCTCTGTGATACAGACAAGGGAGAGATTGAGTCAATAATTAAATCACTGAAAACTGCGGACTCTCATGGTTATGATGGAGTACCTAGCAGCCTATTAAAGTACTCTGCTGCACATGCTAGCCTTGTATTTAGCCATATTTGTAATTTTTCCTTTGGGAATGGTCAGTTTCCTGAACGATTAAAGTACTCAGTAGTAAAGCCACTTTATAAAAAGGGAGAAAGGGATAATGTAGATAATTTTAGACCTATTTCTATGCCATCAGTATTTGCTAAAATTATTGAAAAGACTGTGTATGTAAGGATAATTATCATTTTATATCACACGATTTGCAATCAAATGTACAGTTCGGCTTTAGAAGCCAATTAAGAAGGCATATTTTTTGATTCAACTAAGGCATTTAATTGCACTGAACACAAAATATTGTTCCAGAGGTTGGACCATTATGGTTATGGGGAGTTGCTCAAAATTGGTTCACCTTAAGCAAAAGACAGAAAAAGGTCATCATTCACAATCTTGAGAATGGATGTGATGTGGGGTCTTATTGGGGTAGAGTCAAGTGGGGGCTGCCCCACGGATCAGTGTTGGGGCCACTCCTGTTCCTTATTTATATAAATGATATGCCATCTAGTATTAAGAGGAAGTCTAATATAGTTCTGTTTGCTGATGACACTAGCTTGGTAGCACATGATCTTGTGTGCAAGATTGGCTTGGTTCCAAATAGTGCAGTTCATGACATAAGTTCATGTCTTGGAGAAAATAAACTAACGCTGAATCACAGTAAGACTCAGTTTTTGCAGTTTCTATCACACAATTTAAAAAAAAAAAACCTGACGTTTTAATTTCACAGAAAGGGCATATGAGTAGTGAAACTGAAAAGTTCAGATTTCAAGGTGTTCAGATAGATAATAAGCTTTCGTGGAAAGCCCACATTCAGGATCTTATTCAAAGACTTAATGTCGCAATTTTTACTATTCAAACAGTATCTGAAGTGAGTGATCATTCAACACGAAAATTAGTTTACTTTGTTTATTTTCATTCACTTATGTCGTTTGGTATTATATTCTGGGGTAACTCTTCCTATTCTAAAAGGATATTTTTGGCCCAGGAACAGGCAGTTCGGGCAATAAGTGGTTTAAGTTCATGAACCTCTTGCCGACGCCTGTTCACGAGTCTGGGTATTTTGACATTGGCCTCTCAATATATGTATTTCTTACTGTCATTTCTTGTGAACAATATTAGCTTATTCCCAAGAATAAGCAGCTTTCACTCGGTTAATACTCGGCTGACACCAAACCTGCATTTGGATTGGATTTCCTTAACTCTTGTGCAGAAAGATGTGCAGTATACTGCTGCATCCATTTTCAAAAAGCTACCACTCGAATTAAAAAATATTAGCAATAATCAATGCGCTTCCAAATTGAAACTGAAGAGTTTCCCCATGGGTCACTCCTTTTATTTTGTCAAGGAGCTCTTTGAAAAATTAAGATTATTCTTCTTGTATTGTTGATTGCGTTTACTTAACTTATGGGTTAACTTTTTCCAGGTTCATAAACATTTTGTTTTTATCTGTTATTAATTTTATTTTGTATTTTCATGTACTGACACGTTCCAAGACCTTGGAGATTTGCTCCTCAATTTGGTCCTATGGAACTAGAAGTGTAAATAAAATAAAAATAAAACAAAAGAACAGCAAGTTCTCTGGCCTTGATGAAGTATGAAACAGTGTGTGCCATATCATAATTCTGTGCTGTTGCTGGTTTCGGTGAACATCTGGGTCTTCAGTAGCACAATGTGTATTCCCATAGTCATTTCCCATCCATGTCACACTCTACTCGACAAACGACCCTGTTTGCCACTTCCAAACATCAAAACAAATAAGTCATCATCAATGATAGTGGTCGGCGTCGGCATATAAATCCACATTATCATTTGATGACTAGACTACCTTGTCAACTAAGAATTACAAAATGCCAATTGAGGATCTGTGTTGAACTTATTTCTCGCAATAGCCATCTGACTTGATGCAACGTCAGTTATGGAACTTACCTTCTCCAGCCAGACACTCCTCGTCTGCATAACTAATAAAGTCCACCTGTAGGTACTGGGTGGCAGTGTAGTTCACCATATAAATTTCTTCCAAATCCATTGTAATGCAATCTCTCTTAAAAAAAAAGTACAGCACGACTGGGTATGATAAATGCATTCAAATTAATTCTCCCTCACTCCCGCTGAATGCTATTTTTCTCTACAAGCTCCTGCCACATTCACACTTCACGAATTGGTTCTGTTAATTGTATACCATGTACAGTCAGATGGTAACCCTTTCCTAGCATCTCTTCTCACCTTTGCTATTGCACTAATTCCTGTATCTCGCATCTTCATTTATTTTATGAATGGTTTGATGCAGGATATGTGGTGTACACTATCGTCTTACGCTTAAAGGTTTCTAACTCATACGCATTTGGATGTGCAGTGCACTGAATCCTCAGTGGCTCGTTGTATACAGAAAATAATTTATGGCGCAACCTCTTTCACTTGTTGGACAGACAGAATGATTTCAAAAGAACTCTCTGTCCTATCTGGATATTTCTTTACACTCACCTTCTTGCCCGCTTTCTCCTTCCTCTTTCTTCCTGCGTCACAGCTCCTGTGCAGTGCATGATTAATTTTCTTGTGGGGTTGAACCCTTATCCTTGGCGTGTAGTCAAGTATTTCTGGCAGTTTCTTGGCTGACATCCTATTCTTGAAAATGCTCAATGATGGCAACAGACGACATTACATTTTTCTGCAGATATAGGAGCCTCAACGTTGTCTTTGAAGGGTAGATGAGTGGTTAGCACATCTGCCTAGTAAGCAGGAGACCTTGGTTCAAGGTGTGACACAAAATTGAATTTATTTCTTCAGCTTCTATCCTTGTTGGTGGCAACAGAGTTGACCTGTATGGCATATTGTTGAGTACATTCTGGAATTCTTTGAACAGTACGCCTTTTACCTGTGCTGCCTGTGGCAGTAGATTCTGCACGAATTTCCAAGTTCTCTCATTATACATTCAGCAAGATTCTAAATTGGATGTTTGGCTGAAATATATGTAGGATGCATCCGGTGCCTCCTAGAACCACCTTACACCACTCTGATTCAAACTGAGGTCCATCATCTGAGATTTCCTATCTACACATCCTATTTGCACTAAGAAGTTCCTGTGCAGTGCCTTTGATACAGTGAGTGAGGTAGCTTCACGTAATGGCGTGGGAATCACAAATCTAGACGTGAGTTCAACAACAACCAGTATATAGCAAAAGCCACCCTGCAACAAGAGCAGTGGTCCCATTAAGCCTGCTGCTGCGTTGCGACCCCACTTATTGGCTACACTAGTATAGTGGTGCTTGCGTCGTCTGTGTACTTGGTTTAAGAAATTCTTTGGCCTAAAATGCACATACCTGAGGTGTGTATAGCAGATTATTTTATTTGGTAGTTCTTTTGAAATACAAAGGGCCCACAATGAGTCAGTCAGTTTCCTAAGATGGAACAGGATTCCATTCCTAACCAAATAAAACAATCTGATGTCATTTCTCCTGTAGCCCGCTGAGTGCCAAAACCTTGTCCTATTCCTTGACTATATCCTGCAGTGACACAGTAATGATGTCCTCAGAGGCTGTTTTTATCAGATAAAATAAACTGAAGTGAGTATCTTCAACGTCTTCCGCTAACTCTTCCATCTGGCCCACTGGTGAATGTGACAGAACTTCAACTATAATATTTGTTTTGTCTGGGACATACTTGATCGTGAAATCGAATTCTTGTAGAAAAAGGAGCCATCAAATCTGTCTATTTTGTGTTAACTTGGCAGAAATTCTAGGATTCAGTGATCCGTATACACACTAATCTTACATCAAAAGACGAGATAGTGGAACTTCTTAAATACCCAAAACCACAGCTAAAGCCTCAGAATCGGTCACAGAGTAATTCCTTTCACGCTTTGACAGCACACAGCTACCAAATGCTATTGTCTTCTTCACTATATCTGTTTTTCTCAGTCTTCTGGAATATCACTACTCCAATTCCCAGCTTCGCCGATTCAGTAGCCACGCCCAATCTGCTGATAAACTGGGATGTGACAGTATTGGTGCCATTACAGTGCATGTTTCAATTTTTCTGATTCGAGCCCTGATGCCATGGGATGGTAGGTCTGCAACAGTTCAGTACTGAGGAAATCAGCTCATTTTTTCATTACGTTCATCTCAGTGGCAATGACATACAACTTTTTCTTGCAGTGGTTACCGGTTTCGGTATGAATCGCCCATTCTCAAGCTACACACCTAAAATTACAAAGTACATGTTGTACAATTATGTTTACATGTAGTATGCATCCATATTACACGTACTTATATGCTTATAGACATAAAGTGCTATTATGTGCCAATGTCCTTTTTTCCATTAATACACAGAGTCTTGGAGCTGTTAACAAGTCCACTTTGATAATTTTTTATAAGAACTGATGACTCTGAGATATCCTCTTAAATTCTTCCTGGTGTGAGGTGTCAGGAACTGCAATAGCCTTTAGCTGTTCTGTGTTCAGTGTAATTCCTCCCGATGAAAGAATGTGACCTGAAAATCTCAACTTCCATGCCCCAAAACAAATTTCTCTCAATTCATGGTTGTTCTGTGGTTCCTCAGAGTACCAACCAACACCTATAGGATTCTGTTGTAATACTTCCAAGTTTCTTTTGAAATTAACAGGTTGTTCATATAATGGGTAATGACCTTTTTTACTGATTTATTAAGGATACCATCAAGCCTACGAAAAAATGCAGCTGAAGATATGCTTAGGTCGAATGGAAATCTTCAGAATTGATAAAATCGACCGAAAGCTGGAAAGACACATATCTATGGCAGGAATGATGCAGTTCCACCTGCCAGAAGCTCGATCTAAGATCGATCGACAAAAAGAGTATAACCCAGTCAAATCTCTGTCACAGTTCTCGTAATTTGCCTACTTTTCCATCTCTGGCTTGATTATTGTGTTGATCTGTATGGAATCTAGTACGAGGTGCATAGATCTGTCCTTCCTTTAAACGACTCTCAGGAGGCTGTTATATTTGGAAATGACATATTGAATCACACCCTTATGAAACATGCGCCCTATTTCTGGCCCTGCTTTTCCTCTGTACGCAAGTGGTATTGCGTAATGAGGTACGAAGAACTTGTGCTCCTTCATGCGGAATATGTTCTCAAAATTGTTGATTACTCTTGACTTTGGTAGAAATACCTAATGGTTGTCGATTAATACTTTGAAGAGCCAAAGAAACTGACACCTGCCTAATATCGTGTAGGGCCCCCACGAGTATGCACAAGTGCCACAACACGTCATGGCATGGACTCGACCAATGTCTGAAGTAGAGCTGAAGGGAATTGACACCATGAATCCTGCAGTGCTGTCCATAAATCCGTAAGAGTACAAGGGGTGGAGATCTCTTCTGAACAGCACGTAGCAAGGCATTCCAGATATGTTCAATAATATTCATGTCTGGGGAGTTTGGTGGCCAGTGGAAGTGTTTAAACTCAGAAGGATGTTCCTGGAGCCACTTTGTAGCAATTCTGGGTGTGTGGGGTGTCGTGTTGTCCTGCTGGAATTGTCTAAGTCCGTCGGAATGCACAATGCACATGAATGGATGCAGGTGGTCAGAAAGGATGCTTATGTACATGTCACCTGTCAGAGTCGTATCTAGACGTGTCAGGGGTCCAGCACCACTCCAGCTGCAGACGCCCCACAACATTACAGTCTCCAACAGCTTGAGCAGTCCCCTGGTGACATGCAGGGTCCATCGATTCATGACTTGTCTCCATACCTGTACAGGTCCATCCACTCGATAAAATTTGAAACGAGTCGTCCGACCAGGCAACATGTTTCCAGTCATCTAAATTGCAATGGTGGTGTTGACAGGCCCAGGCGAAGCGTAAAGCTTTGTGTCATGCAATCATGAAGGGTACACAAGCGGGCCTTCGGCTCTGAAATCCCATATCGATGATGTTTTGTTGAATGGTTCACACACTGACACATTTTGATGTTCCAGCATTGAAATCTGCATCAATTTGCGGAAGGGTTGCACTTCTGTCATGTTGAGCGATTCTCTTCGGGTGTTTTTGGTCCCGTTCTTTCAGGATCATTTTCTGGCCACTGCGATGTCAGAGATTTGATGTTTTACCGGATTCCTGTTATTCAACTTACATTCATGAAAACGTCATATGGGAAAATCCCCACTTCACCGCTACTTTCGAGATGATGTGTCCCATTGCTCGTGTGTCAGCTATAACACCACTTTCAAACTCACTTAAATCTTGATAACCTGCAATTGTAACAGCAGTAACTGATCTAACAACTGCGCCAAATACTTGATTTTTATATAGGCGTTGCCAACTGCAGTGCCATATTCTACCTGTTTACGTATCTCTGTATTTGAATATGCATATGCATATGCATGCAAATAGGTCACTTGGGCTACCTCCACTAACCTAATTCATCCAATCGCCATCTCTTCCTAGGAATTGGCTGGGAAAGGGCTCAGCCTGTGGTGGATAGGATGGATGTAAGTCTTTATTTTCAGTCTTTATTTAAACAATTAGAGACAGAACCTCCATCCAGTGTGTTGACCACGAGGTCTGGAGTGCAACTGACCTAGTACATAGTACTGTCACCAGAGAGCGCAGTTGTCCCTCCTGTGACGTAATCCAAGATGGCGATCTGGGGTGGGGGGAAAATGGCGGCAAAATGACTCATCCTGCACTGGGAAGCTGGAAAAAGGAATGAGTGTACTTTATTTATTTTGGGACAAATTATTTAGGGACAGATTTCATGTAGTTTATTTATTGCACTGATACAAAAGACCCGCCCTGACGTGCTTGGGGTCACAGTAAATAGTCTGCAGACCTACAAACTACTCGTAAACTCTCGAAATAATGCAGTACACTGATGTACAGACACGTAAACAACTCGTAAGTCACTGAGACAGTGCATAACACAGCATACAGACACGCAAACAACTCGTAAACTGTCTAAATAATGCAATGCACAGTGTACACTCACGCAAACAGCTGGTAAATTCTCAAAATAATGCATGTAAAACGCTCTGCAGACACGCTCGCTAACTACACTCCTGGAAATGGAAAAAGGAACACATTGACACCGGTGTGTCAGACCCACCATACTTGCTCCGGACACTGCGAGAGGGCTGTACAAGCAATGATCACACGCACGGCACAGCGGACACACCAGGAACCGCGGTGTTGGCCGTCGAATGGCGCTAGCTGCGCAGCATTTGTGCACCGCCGCCGTCAGTGTCAGCCAGTTTGCCGTGGCATACGGAGCTCCATCGCAGTCTTTAATACTGGTAGCATGCCGCGACAGCGTGGACGTGAACCGTATGTGCAGTTGACGGACTTTGAACGAGGGCGGATAGTGGGCATGCGGGAGGCCGGGTGGACGTACCGCCGAATTGCTCAACACGTGGGGCGAATTGCTCCACAGTACATCGATGTTGTCGCCAGTGGTCGGCGGAAGGTGCACGTGCCCGTCGACCTGGGACCGGACCGCAGCGACGCACGGATGCACGCCAAGACCATAGGATCCTACGCAGTGCCGTAGGGGACCGCACCGCCACTTCCCAGCAAATTAGGGACACTGTTGCTCCTGGGGTATCGACGAGGACCATTCACAACCGTCTCCATTAAGCTGGGCTACGGTCCCGCACACCGTTAGGCCGTCTTCCGCTCACGCCCCAACATCGTGCAGCCCGCCTCCAGTGGTGTCGCGACAGACGTGAATGGAGGGACGAATGGAGACGTGTCGTCTTCAGCGATGAGAGTCGCTTCTGCCTTGGTGCCAATGATGGTCGTATGCGTGTTTGGCGCCGTGCAGGTGAGCGCCACAATCAGGACTGCATACGACCGAGGCACACAGGGCCAACACCCGGCATCATGGTGTGGGGAGCGATCTCCTACACTGGCCGTACACCACTGGTGATCGTCGAGGGGACACTGAATAGTGCACGGTACATCCAAACCGTCATCGAACCCATCGTTCTACCATTCCTAGACCGGCAAGGGAACTTGCTGTTCCAACAGGACAATGCACGTCCGCATGTATCCCGTGCCACCCAACATGCTCTAGAAGGTGTAAGTCAACTACCCTGGCCAGCAAGATCTCCGGATCTGTCCCCCATTGAGCATGTTTGGGACTGGATGAAGTGTCGTCTCACGCGGTCTGCACGTCCAGCACGAACGCTGGTCCAACTGAGGCGCCAGGTGGAAATGGCATGGCAAGCCGTTCCACAGGACTACATCCAGCATCTCTACGATCGTCTCCATGGGAGAATAGCAGCCTGCATTGCTGCGAAAGGTGGATATACACTGTACTAGTGCCGACATTGTGCATGCTCTGTTGCCTGTGTCTATGTGCCTGTGGTTCTGTCAGTGTGATCATGTGATGTATCTGACCCCAGGAATGTGTCAATAAAGTTTCCCCTTCCTGGGACAATGAATTCACGGTGTTCTTATTTCAATTTCCAGGTGTGTATATACTGTCGAAATAATGTAATGCACAGCATACAGACACGAAAACAACTCGTAAATTGTCAAAAAATAATTCGTTTCTAACGCTATGCAAACACACTAACAACGCTTAAACAGCCAAAAATAATGCAGTGCACAAACATTCAGTGCACATCAAAAATGCTTTTGAACTGTCGTCAAGCACAACATATCAGCAAACTGTTCCAACATGTGCATGCATTGACACTGCTGCAAGCTATTGCTCTCACGCCGCTGCAGATGGCAGCCAGCAGGTGAAAGTCACGTCTATTTTTGGGTATACAGTTAGAGTTCTTTGAGTTTTATACTGACACCACATTTCTATGTAAGAAAGAGCCAAGTCACCCTCTGGGCCACGCGCTCATGTTTACTGTTGCTGGCATGAAACCTCTCTACCTGTGGACACTGATGTCACAGGTCACGCTATGGAAATCTGTGCCAATGCTTCCCAGAATAGCATAGGGTGCATAGCTCCTAGCGATCCTAACGGACATGGGAGCTGCGTATAGCCATGCACACGTGTTTATCTACCCAGCATGGCTGACGCATCACTGCGAAATGTTCACATGGTGACTAACCATCTAAAAGGTTCTCAGTCCTATACTGACCTCACATGGCTGTGTAAATAAGAGCCAAATCAACCCCTTGGACATTGCAAAGAGCTGCAGAAATAGTAAATGGTCACTTTTGTAATAGATTTTGTGATGTCTCAGCTTATCTGCATGAAAATTCTGCTCCTAACAGGACTGTTAACGAAAATAGTCCAGAATAACTCCGAAAGCTTTCTTCCTCGCGACTCTAACAGGACACCCCGTCCATTACTTATCAGTTCCTTCTAGGAATTGGTAAAGTGCTGCAGAAACAGTTAACTGTCGAATTTGTTGTAGCTTTCGTGACGTTTCAGCTCGTTTGAATTGATATTCTTGTCTTAAAAGGACCTGTTAACGAAAATAGCCCAGAATAACACAGATTGCATCCTTCCTGATGGTCCTAACGAGGCATCACGTGTTACCCTTCCCAGATATCTTAATATCCTGCTTTCAACATACGTCTCAGAAACGGTAAACTTCTCACCGCCAAAAGCCTTCATCATGTATGAGTACCCTTGCAAAAACACCGTTATTCATAAAAGCATTCCTGTTACTTGGAGAGAGAGAGAGAGAGAGAGGGAGACGATGGTCGTATCAAGCACTTCCAGAAATAGCTACGTTCCATAAAAGCTTTCCATTGGCTAAACATTCAGATGAAGCTCTCTCACTGGTCGTCTTGGTCTATATATAAATCCACAACCATTCTCCATAGTCCTCAGTGCGCTGCTGTCCACCTTGTTGTGCACTCCATCATCTCTGTGTGTACTTGTTGTTTTGTCTCCGCAAGATGAAGAGAGGTAGCTGCAACAATGCTTCAGAGTGCAGCAGCATTTGGCTTAGAGTTATGGAGACAGGATTCCCAAGTGAGTAAATAATTTCTATTTTGAGTGGAGGCAGAGCTGAGGGCTGAAAAGAACTACCTACTGCAGAAGCAGTACTGCTGCGTGGAACATCCTACAGCTCAGTTTGCATGTGCATCAAGTGAGCTAGAGAGGGAAAAAAACGAGTATGAAATAAGAAAATTTTGAATCACTACTTACAAGAACAAATTACAATGAAAATTATACTCACATGATAATTCTGGCTGTGAACCCAACACAGGATGCTGGAATTCGAGAGTCTGCTGTGGTCCAGCGCCCACTTGTCTCTCCTCACACTCCAAGCAAAATCCTGGAGTTGTACTATAACAAGGAGATGGAATTAATAAGGCGAATTTAACATACACACTCGAAAATTTACACGCAAAAGAGAAATTATTTACTCACTTGTTAATCCTGTCTCCAGACTCTAGGCCTCTTGCCGCTACACATTGAAGCATTGCTGCCTCTCTTCATCTTGCGGAGACAAAACTACAAGTAAACACAGAGACGATGGAGCACACAACAAGGTGGACAGCAGCAGATTGAGGACGATGGAGATTGGTTGTGGGTTTATATATAGACTGAGGCGACCAGTGAGAGAGCTTCATTTGACTGTTCAGCCAATGAGAAGCTTTTATGGAATGTAACTATTTCTGTAAGTGCTTGATATGACCATTGTCTTTCTCTCTCTCTCTCTCCATGCAACAAGAATGCTTTTATGAATAATGGTGTTTTTGCAAGCGTGCACATACATTATGAAGGCTTTTAGCGGTGCGAAGTTTACCGTTTGTCAGACATATGTTGAAAGCAGGATATTACGATTTCTGGGAAGGATAACACTTGATGCCTCGTTAGGACCATCAGGAAGGATGCAATCTGTGTTATTCTGGGCTATTTTCGTTAACAGGTCCTGTTAAGACAAGAATATCAATTCAAACAAGCTGAAACGTCACGAAAGTTACAACAAAATCGACGGTTAAGTATTTCTGCAGCACTTTACTAATTCCTAGAAGGAAGTGATAAGTAATGGACGGGGTGGCCCGTTAGGGTCACGAGGAAGAAAGCATTGGGTATTATTTTGGGCTGTTTTCGTTTACAGGTCCTGTTAGAACCAAAATTTCCATGCAAACAGGCTGAGACATCATAAAAGCTCTTAGAAAAGTGATCGTTAACTATTTCTGCAGCACACTGCAATTTCCGAGAGGTTGACTTGACTCTTATTCACACAGCCATTTGAGCTCAGTATAACATTGAGAACCTTTTAGATGGTGAGTCACCATGCGAACATTTCGTGGAGATGCGTCAGCCACGCCGGCTAGACAAACACGTGTGCATGGCTATACGCAGCTCACTTGTCCCGTTAGGATCGCTAGGAACAATGCATCCTATGCTATTCTGGGAAGCAATGGAACAGATTTCTATAGCATGACCTATGACATTAGTATCCATAGGTAGAGAGGTTACACACCAGCAACAGTAAACCTGCGTGCGCGGCCCAGAGGGTGACTTGGCTCTTATTTACATAGAAATCTGACGTCGGTATAACACTCGAAGAACTCTTAACTGTATACCCAAAAATAGACGTGACTTTCACCTGCTGGCTGCCATCTGCAACGGCGTGAGAGCAATAGCTCGCAGCTGTGTCAATGCGTGCACATGTTGGAACAGTTTGCTGATATGTTGTGGTTGACGACAGTTCAAAAGCGTTTTTGACGTGCACTGAGTGTTTGTGTACTGCATTATTTTCGGCTGTTTAAGCATTGTGAGAGTGTTTGCATAGCGTTACACATGCATTATTTCTTGACAATTTACGAGTTGTTTACGTGTGTGTAGGCTGTGCAATGCATTATTTCGGCAGTTTACGAGTTGTTTGCGTGTCTGTACATCAGTGTACCGCATTAGTTCGGTGATTTACGAGTAGTTTGCGTGTCTCCATGCTGTGTACTGCATTATTTCGACAGTTTTACGAGTAGTTTGCAGGTCTGCATACTATTTACTGTGACCCCAAGCACATCAGGACGGGTGTTTTGCATCAGTGTAATAAATAATCCATGTGTAATCTGTCCCTAAATAATTTGTTACCAAATAAATAAAGTACGCTCCTTCCTCTCTCCAGCAGCCCAGTGCAGGCTGAATCATTTTCCCACCGTTTTACCCTACCCCAGATCACCACCTTGGGTTACAGTTTGGGAGGGATGACAGCACTCTCTGGTGTTGGTACAGTGTACTAAGTCAGTGGGACTCTGGACCTCACGGTGAACACACTGGTTGGACGTACTGCCTCCAATTGTTTAAATAAAGACTTACATCCATCCTAATCACCACAGGCTGAGTCATTTCCCAGCCAATTCCTAGGAAGAGGTGGCAATCAGATGACTTAGGTTAGTGGCGGTAGCGCACATGACCTATTTTCCCGCCATTTTCTTAGGTTAGTGGAGGCAGCTGTGGTGTGGTGCATTGTCCTGCTGGAATTTGAACTTCCTGCCATTTTATGGGGGAGGGGGGAGGGGAGGGGCGAGGGGAGGGGGTTAGGTTAGTGGAGGTAGCCCAACTGACCTATTTTCCCGCCAAAAATTGTACTTCTCATCATGACGTCATTGTGATGTTGCCATATCCATTGCCACCGTCTTGGATCCACCATTTTGAATAAATGTGGCAACAATGGAGAGTGGGGCCACACATACTTTGTCCTACTGCTACTGCCCTCTATCAGATTAGCTGGGGAAGGCAGAGGGAGGAATGTTGCACTGTGCATAATGTCATAAAGTGAGGGAAAAGGGTAGGGGGGGAAATCTAGGAATAGTGTTAGGTGAACTAGAACTCCCTTGGCTATTACAACTGCTACATAGCAGTGACTATCATTCTAAATTAAAGTTCATGTATGAGTCAAAAATTTACAGAATAATCATTGATTCTTGTGGTGCCACTTGATAAAACCTCCTATTTGGTAATTGATGGTGATTTTGATATTACAATATTTAAATAAACTTGTTTCTCATTTCTCTCAGAATTTAATTCTTACATTTGTGCCACATTACACTCCAAGAATGTCACTATCTGACTATAGACTTGGTAAGTAATTCTTGGGGGGAGGGGAGCGGTCTGTATTGGGATTAGTACTGTGGTACACCAAGTACTGTCGACCACACCCTATAATGTTGTTGGTGGAGCATACAGGGTGTAACTGATAACTGTTTACAACACACCTACGTGAAGTCGAGAGGAACAGATTACAGAATGCTTGCGATCTATCAGGCTGGGAAACAGCCTCAAATTGGCCTACAAAAGTTACCAAGTTAGAGTGTGAGCTTGTGGCTACAGTCGTCCTTGAATATTATAAACCCCTCATTCTTGCACTTACAAAATTTAAAGTTGGCGTTTGTGTAAACTTTGTGTCAAAATATTTTGGATTTCAACCGTGAGAACCTTATAATTAAATAGTTTATGGTGTCTAGCCTTCTTATTACAAAGTATTGTGCCTGTAAAGGTTAAGATTAGAGTGAATTTTGAAAGCATTTAGCTTTTACATAACGTCAACGAAAGTCTTTTTTCTTTCATTAACATCATGGGAAGTTTTAAATTAATAATTTCGAAGAAAAGATCGATACCAGCGGCAATCGGGCATCGAAATAACTCGATGGTGAAAGTTGAAAATTTGTGCCGGACCACGATTCGACTCCCTGATTTCCCATTTAAAGCAAGCGGTTACCTTAGCTGCATTATTATTATTATTATTATTATTATTATTATTTCGTGTTCGGCGCTTTTCACCAAGTTACTTAATTCAATTCACACACCCCAAGAGCCCTTCAAGCGCAACAAGTCTGCAAGCTATGAGACACTGCCTCGACCATCTGGAAACGCTTCCCATCTGACCCAAATTTCAGCTTGTCTCACACTAGTAGCACTCACTGTCCGTTCACCTACTTGCTCGCAGCGGGTCCTTGATTTCAAGAAGATTGTCGGACCCTGTTGTGCGTCCACACTGAAGTTATCAAGGTAGTCAGACCTAAGATGTACTATATATATATATAGTTTTCGAGCTATTCAAGAAAAGCACATTTGAAGGCCACTTTTGCACGATTTTATTGAAAGATTCGAAAAGTAAGGTCTCTAGCGAAAATAT
Organism: Schistocerca cancellata; assembly: GCF_023864275.1. Taxonomy (NCBI): domain Eukaryota; kingdom Metazoa; phylum Arthropoda; class Insecta; order Orthoptera; family Acrididae; genus Schistocerca; species Schistocerca cancellata. The sequence goes on from NC_064630.1 coordinate 274,108,488, forward strand.
ATACCAGTATAAAATTTAACTATATTAAATTTCCTACGAAAAGGTCCTGTTCATTTTTTCTGTATGAGTAATAGTTTATGTGTCATGAGCAAGAGAATAGGAAAATTCTGTGCGTGATATTTGAAGGTGTTGCAGGTTGCAGAAAACCCACAGGTGGGGGCAGCTAATACAATATATATATATATGGTTATGGTCGGGTTTGGCATGGTTAATTTAAGATGTGGCCGGATGCCTATTGCCACCCCGTTGGATAAGATGATGATAATGAAGACGACACAACACCCAGTTCATGAGCGGAGAAAATCTCCAACCCAGCCGGGAATCGAACCCGCGTCCTTTTGCACGGCATTCCGTCGCGCTGACCATTCAGCTATCGGGGCGGGCCTGACGGTATAAATTAATAATGTTGAGGAAATAGCTAAGTCGGCACCGCAAGAGAGGTTATTGAAAATCGTGTGCGGCGCAAGTGCGTTGTTCAAATGGCTCAAATGGCTCTGAACACTATGCGACTTAACTTCTGAGGTCATCAGTCGCCTAGGACTTAGAACTAATTAAACCTAACTAAGCTAGGGACATCACACACATCCAAGACCGAGGCAGGATTCGAACCTGCGACCGGAGCGGTCGCTCAGCTCCAGACTGTAGCGTCTAGAACCGCACGGCCACTCCGGCCGGCAAGTGCGTTGTAACTTGGTGGTGTCTTTTGTAGGCTAGTTTGTAGTGTGCTGTTTCTCGGCTTAATAGAGTGTGTCATATGTCAAATTGTTTGTTTCGACTTCCCCTGCACCACTGTGGTAAGTTGTACACAATTACCGTTTACAACCAATACATGTAAATACAGGTATACACATTGTACTTGCAACCACAACAAGAGTCAACGGGGAAAACACGGGGCCCTTGAGACGCCTCATGGTGACCGTCACGCAGGATGATCGGCGGTAGCGGTCCTTCCCGGAGCTGCGTGTCCTTAACAGTCAGCCGCCGGGGTTAAGTGTCCCTAATCGACGTGTTGATGCTGCGCCGCCGCCCACTGACCCTGTGTTATGACAGTACAGTGAGGGCAACTCGTCGCTTAATCCCGCGCTTACCACAATCGTCCAATTCGTACAGCAACGGAAACATCCGAAATTTTCTTCCTTATTGCTAATTTATGAGCTCACGTTACGTCAAAAGCTACATTGGGGTTATGTGCCTTGAACGGCTTGCTTTCTTAAGTTAAAATTACACGTTTCCGATATTTTCCCATCATTACTAAGTTATTGAATTCAATGCCATTTTCCAATGAACTTATTAGTCGAATCTTTGAACTGTTTAGAAATAAGAGGCAGCAGAAAATTCTCTCTGGCCTCTTAGAATTGCTCCTTTTCGTGCTTAATATTCTGTCTGCTGCGGAATGTCCTGCTGGGCCCAGTATTATGTGGGGCTAGTCTGGCGTCTTCCACAGAGATATGGTTGCGAAGGTGACTGATGAGAAACTGATTCAGGTGTACCAATTATTGGCAGTTTAAAAGCGGTATTTTATCCCAAGTTCTTTTTATATGGACGTATGTTCTGTTGAAAGCGATCGGAGAGGCGACAGCCTATGGTTTAAATGGCTCTGAGCACTATGGGACTTAACTTCTAAGGTCATCAGTCCCATAGAACTTAGAACTACTTAAACCTAACTAACCTAAGGACATCACACACATCCATGCCCGAGGCAGGATTCGAACCTGCGATCGTAGCGGTCGCGCGGTTCCAGACTGAAGCGCCTAGAACCGCTCGGCCACTCTGGCCGGCCGCGACAGCCTATTACCTTACTTACAGTACACCATGGCAGTAATAACTACGCAGAACAGGGAACACTGTCATTCTGCAAATTTGCATTATTCTAATTGGTACCCTTTGCAAAAAGCTGTGGATACGTTTCTCCCTGCCTGACAGAAATCCCCGCAATTTCTGACTCCTTCCAATTAGGTACGCGAACAAATCAACAAATGACTGGATAGCAGTTTTGGTGATTCCACTTTCAAGGATGATGGAGAAGGGCAGACGTGTCAACTGGAAGAAGAGAACCTTGTCCTGAAATGGCTGGATGGAAAGTTATAAGCGAAAATGAGAAAATCATAGATTTAGTATAGGGCTGCTGACAAAGACAAAAATCCAACACATCTTTGTAATAACTTATTCATCTGCACAACCTGCGGAATATGCTGCCTTAAGAGTAGCTGTTCAAAATACCAGTCCCATCTTCTCTCAGCTCTTAACCCATTCGCATAAAACCTGAGCTGATCGAACAACGTCACAGAAAAATAAAATCCTTGCTAGGAGACCCTCTTTAAAATCCTTGTCAGGATGTCCTCTTCAGTATCGACAAGTGTCTCAAGTGTTTTCACATGATTCCAAAAGACGGCATCAAATAGTGCCAGATCATCTGTATGAGCTCCTGTTCCCTATTTGGGAACGTCTGATGCAGGCTGTTACGTGTAGAGTTGTCCCAGTATAACCATTCGACTTCGTTATTGTTTCCTTTTGATTGTCCATACATGAAAAACAGTCTGCCAATCTCGTAACTGGGTACAATCCTTCACACCAGCGCTGCTAGTCTGTAGACTTCTAAGTGTAAACACAAACTGCAGTCTTACAAACATTCACACAAGGACTGACCGTGGCAGTCTGCAGCACATAAGTCGAGTTTTCCGTTCCCGGCCCGTGTGATGTACGCCTGCACGTTGGTCGGGTTTTCCTAGCCAACAATATTAGCACCTGTGGACATAATAAAAAAAATTACTACACTGTACCACAAACGTTTTGCATTGCCTCTTATCCCACTGGCAGAGTTATACCGTAGTACCTTTGGCTTGATAAGTATCGATTCATTCGTTTCCATATCATGGTTCTTTTCCCTCAGTTGAATACATTCTTCACCATTGCCGATGATTTGTATCATACCCCGTCCGTCGAAAAAGTTTCAGAATTAGATTAATAAAAGAAAATACAGAAAAGTAAAGATGGTAGTGGTTTTGATGCTTTACGTGTTCTACATAGTCCACCCCCCCCCCCCCCTCCCCCCAGCAGGGGACAACGCAAAGGGCGTTCATACAACCACGTGAACGGTTCGAAAAGTCCTTCTTAGGGGTGTAAAGTTTTTCAGTGAAATTAACCGCATTTGGGCATTGAAATGAATCAGTGGCAACAGGTGAAAATTTATGTCGGATCGCAATTCGAATGCGAACCGTCACCTTCAACGCTTCGGCCATCCGAGCACACTTCCCAGCCTGTTGCACTCTACTAGCGTAGCTTCATCTACCCACGAACCTCTCACCTGTCCTTTCGGCTTGCAAAGAGATCGGGCTTGGTGTGTATCTGCACTGAACGAAAAGATGCCCGGGAGGGGTCCGCGGGTAGCGCAGCGCGTTTGCCGGCTGTTGCCGCTGCGTCCGCTGGTTGTCGCAAAGAGTAGTTTTTGGTCGCCAATACTTTGGGCGTGCCCCCTACCTGTGGGACAGTGTACTGGCGTTTTCTTTTGAGTTTTTTGTCAAGTTTAATCGCTTCAAAAATTGTAGCTAGATGTCATTACTGCAACTGCGCCGAATCCGGGGCTTTCCCTGCCCATATGTCGCTGGGCCCGGTCCTCAGACAGAAACACTGCGAGCGTGTCGTCTATGCTGTGCGACTGAGTTTTCGGGTGTTTTGTTTGTGCTTCCTGTCGAGTTTCCATTCGTTATGGCATACACGAAGGACCAACGAGAGTTTCTTGTGCTGATTATGTAAAAACTGAATCGTGTGTGGAATGTCAGCTTGAATTCACACGAAGATTTCCCGATGTGCATTTTCGCAATGATTCGACCGTATGCAGATTAGTGAAGAAATTTCAAGAGACTGGATCTCTGTCACTCAAACGAAGGTCTAGAGAACCTAATGTTTTTACCGAAAATTAAAACGAGATAGGGGAGGCCTTGGAAACATGTTCGAGAAAATCTCTGCGCCGTTTGGCATTTCCGATTAGTGTTAAGAGCATCTGCGCACAGAGCTGTGGACAAACTGAAATTGAAACCATACAAAATAACGGGAGAGCATCAACTGAGGGACTCAAATACTGTTGCTCGATGTCGTTATTGCAACTGGCATTTACAGTGTGTGTACAATGGGGAAATTGATCCTGAAACGCTTCTTTTCTGATAAGACATGGCTTCATTTGTTAGGGTACGTAAAGTATCAGAACACTCGACGTTGGAGCTCCGAAAATCCTCATGTATTAATCAACAACCTCTGCATGATGTGAAAACAGGAGTGTGGCGTGCAATTAGTGACAGACGAATTATTGGACTAATCTTTCTCCACTAAATAATACTTTCTGACAGGTATGCATCCTTTTTTTTCGAGGAGAACTAATACCTAACGCAGATCCGGATCTAGAGGGGGGGGGGGGGGGGCGGGGTAGGGACAAACTGCGGTGTGTGCCTCGGCTGGCACTTTCAGGAGGCGCCAAATTCATTTTCTTAAAAAAAAAAAAAAAAAAAAAAAACCTTGTTTCACAAAGCGCCCTTACATCCAGCGCACGTTGGTCGCATCCCAGTTGGTTTTTGAACAGTTTTCAACACATTGTAAATTGATTTCTGAACGAATCGTAAGTTGATTTATGAATGGATGCACAATGTACGTGCTGTCTCTGCCAGTGGAATCCTCGTCGCATGTAGAACTAAAAACTTTTCCCGCAGACAAAAGGGGACAGGGCTACACGAGCTGAGCAGATTAAATTCGAAAGTGTGAATTCGAATCGCTGTTTGTTTATGTGATTAATTATGTGTGCGAATGATCAGCGTTGTTATAACTGTTAGCGAAACCCATAGATTCAAATTAACAGAGTGGACGACTAACAGGAATAACAGGTAAGAAAGGTTACATATTATCTTCTCGTTGTATTCAAGAGAATTTTGACAGAAAAGATTTTCCAGATCGCTACACTACTAAGGACCAGTTGAACAGTCCCCGTTTAGCAGCCGCTAAGTTCATTCTCGGAACAGCTCGGAAAACGCGTTGTACGAACATGTAATTACGCCTAACCAGAGAATAAATGCGGAATAAGTGAACCAGTGGTTCTGGCAGGGTTAGCGCAGTTAACTAGCGAATAAGTTTTGACTATGGCAGGATCAGCTGCAGAATTAGTAAAGCTGGAACACGTGAGGCAATACTGACCCTACGACTTATCTTAGAAAATAGATTAAGGAAGGGCAAATCTACGTTTCTAGCATTTGTAGACTTAGAGAAAGCTTTTGACAATGTTGACTGGAGTACTCTCTTTCAAATTCTGAAGGTGCCAGGAGTAAAATACAGGCAGCGAAAGGCTATTTACAATTTGTACAGAAACCAGATGGCAGTTATAAGAGTCGAGGGACACGAAAAGGAAGCAGTGGTTGGGAAGGGAGTGAGATAGGGTTGTAGCCTCTCCCCGATGTTATTCAATCTGTACATTGAGCAAGCAGTAAAGGAAACAAAAGAAAAATTCGGAGTAGGAATTAAAATCCGTGGAGTGAAATACAAACTTTGAGGTTCGCCGATGACATTGTAATTCTGTCAGAGACAGCAAAGGACCTAGAAGAGCACTTGAACGGAATGGACAGTGTCTTGAAAGGAGGACATAAGATAAACATCAACAAAAGCAAAACGAGGACAATGGAATGTAGTCGAATTAAATCGGGTGATGTTAAAGTAGTAAAGGAGTTTTGCTATTTGGGGAGCAAAATAACTGATGATGGCCGAAGTAGAGACGATATAAAATGTAGACTGGCAATGACCAGGAAGGTGTTTCTGAAGAAGATAAATTTGTTAACATCGAGTATAGATATAAGTGTCAGGAAGTCGTTTCTGAAAGTATTTGTATGGAGTGTAGCCACGTATGGAAGTGAAACGTGGACGATAAATAGTTCAGACAAGAAGAGAGTAGAAGCTTTCGAAATGTGGTGCTACAGAAGAATGCTGCAGATTAGGTGGGTAGATCACATAACTAATGAGTAGGTATTGAATAGAATTGGAGAGAAGAGAAATTTGTGGCACAACTTGACTAGAAGAAGGGATCGGTTTGTAGGGCATATTTTGAGGCATCAAGGGATCACCAATTTGGTATTGGAGGGCAGCGTTGAGGGTAAAAATCGTAGAAGGAGACTAAGAGATGGATACACTAAACAGATTCAGAAGGATATAAGTTGCAGTAGGTACTGGGAGATGAAGAAGCTTGCACAGGATAGAGTAGCATGGAGAGCTGCATCAGAGCAGTCTCTGGACTGAAGACCACAACAACAACAAAATTGTTCATTAGAACGAAGAAGGAGAAGAAACAGGGACGTCGCATAAATTATATGGAAGAATATGACGTTTCCCAATTTATATAAAAATTTCGTACTACCACTTTTCCGTCTTATGTTTGAGAAACTGGAGCATGTGGATGAATTTCGTACTACTACTTTTCCGTCTTATGTTTGAGAAACTGGAGCATATGGATGAAATGTAAACTATTTCCTAACATAAAACTTTTTGCTTGTAGTAGGACTAACAGACATTTGATATTAGTACTTCTTGAATTATATTCTGTCATGTTATTTGTGTAAATAACGTACAAAAAATGACCATGTGTGCCAAAACAGTCTCGCTTATTTGGCGTGTGCTACAACAGCTGCAATATTAGAAAGGCTTATTTCGTTTTATCTAGCAGACAGTGTCAAAAGAGACGTAATCAAATCGAGAAACCACGCCAGTCTTGAGTACTATTCGAATTAACAGTTTTTTCAATATTACACAACAAATTTTGATTTTTCACGTAGCAGAACGTTTGACAAACTTTGATGAATTTTGACGAACTTTCCCTTCTCAGAAAGTAAAGCACGCCGTGTAAAGCTGTAGCAAGACCATAGCGAAAAAAATGCTAGGAGCTGATTGAAGAAGTGTGCACTGTCTTGCTTATCTCTTGTCTTTACTGGTTTTATGTTTCAGATATTTAATTTTATGTCACACAGAAGAGAAGAAAATCTACACTCTTTATTGTCTATTATCTAATCGCTAACAGGTCTCATGATCACAAATAATCCCATCAAGTATTAATTGTGAGCTTTTTTTTCAAAAAGGGGTAAGACGTCAAACGAACCGACTGGGAGCAGCAAAGGCTTAAGTTCTAGTGTCCTGAATATAGGTTTGATGGCTTCCCTTACAAAATATACACCTTTGAATTCCACAGGGCGTGCGATAAAAGAATGCTATGTGAAGAGGTGTCGCACTGCAATCTGGCACACTTATGACCAAATAACATGTGTTGCTTTTCCTCGGACATGTGTGTTTTATATCTCAATGCTTCAGAAAGACGTGCGCTACAAAATGAACATATTTTTGAAGATCGATGTTTTATAGCTTTTAATGTTGTGTCTGAAGCGCTCGAGGGGGGGGGGGGGAGGGAGAAGGGAGGGGCACTATCGGGTTTCTGCCCTGGTTCTCAAATATCGTAGAGCCGGGTTGCGGGCCTGACCTGACTAAAGGATGTATGGTTATTTCATGCAGGACGTTGTGGGACCACACATAGCCAATGCTTCTGTGACAGCAATACGAAGTGATTTTGATTAGAAAATAGTTGACTGGCCTCCTCGTTGTCCAGTTATAAATCCGTGTGATTTTTATCTTTGTGCAATGTTAAAATACAAGGTGTATGCAACCAATCCCTACACGTTCGAAGAGTTGAAAGACGGGGTTCGGCTAATCATTCCCAGAGACAGTCGAAATTCGTCTAGTATTTGCTAATGTGTTCAGGAGATGTCAGGTTTCTCAAACCACAGAGTGACATCATTTTGAGCACCTACTGTAAATAAAGGTAATCTTAAGTTGGCAGCGTTGTCTTTGCTTAACTCAGGAGAAGCGCGCGCAGCCGACTACCGGCAGACCAGTGTCCGCGACTCGGGCGCACCGGCGACCGCCGGAAACGGTGGAGGCGCCCGGTGTGCTGAAATTCGCACCCAGTGAAACTGGCGCCCAGAAAAGGTCGAGGAAAGGTTCTCTAATCTCTCGGTCCGACACCCGCTCGGCAGGTAGAATCGCTGCTCGGCAGGTAGAAGAGCCGAAGGCCTTATTTTACGGCAATGTGTGGCCGCAATACTGTTGCCAGCAAAATTGCAGCAACGCGTCAGTGCCCAGACCCTATCCGTCTCCGTTCTTGTCTGTATGTGTTTGCCTTTCACTCTCAGCCTCGATTCTTCTTCCTCAGCCGAAAGTGCTGCTGTGTCAAGTCACGTGAAACAGCATTATTTCGTTCTTAGAGATTAGGTTCGTCTAATGAATTACACGAACCATTGCTCCAAGAATACAGAAGAAGCTACAGGTATGCAAAATTGGGCAAACGAGACAACCAGTGAGAAATCCAACAATGTGATAAATACATCTACAACTAGAGCGAAAGAAACAGAAAGTAATGTATACAAAGAGCGAATTCTGAAAAAGGACGTTCTCACTGCTATCGTTTTAGAAGATCTGCAGTACTGAACAGAAATTTTATTCTACACCGGTTATTAAGACGCCTGCCTGAAAGTTTTTGAAACTTCTTCATACGTTTTAAATGAGCATCAATTCGCCAACTGTTATTACTTTAGCCGGCCGGTGTGGCCGTGCGGTTAAAGGCGCTTCAGTCTGGAACCGCGTGACCGCTACGGTCGCAGGTTCGAATCCTGCCTCGGCCATGGATGTGTGTGATGTCCTTAGGTTAGTTAGGTTTAATTAGTTTTAAGTTCTAGGCGACTGATGACCTCAGAAATTAAGTCGCATAGTGCTCAGAGCCATTTGAACCATTTTTTGTTATTACTTTATTGCGATGGTTGTATACATTACTTTGCACGGCCTGTAACTCTGGTCAGCTCTGGTCTACTACTTTAATAAATTCTTGGAGCCCTTCAATTAATTCATTGCAAATGCCTTGTACCAAGACGCATATGGATGAGAAATGAATTTTAGAGATACAAGTTTTTCAGTGCATCGCGTCTGGTAGGTCAAAAATGTGGAAGAAAAGACGTTTTTTAACATTTACAACAAAGCTGCTAATTAATTATTAGTGTTCGTAGGCTAGTTTCGGACTTGGCCCATTTTCACAAGCCACTTCTTACATACAAGATAATCTGTTACGAGTGAATGCGTTGATTGTAGATAATAAGGGTATCATAAATAATGTGTTTCATATGGTTCCAAAATGAGATTTTCACTCTGCAGCGGAGTGTGCGCTGATATGAAACTTCATAGCAGATTAAAACTGTGTACCGGACCGAGACTCCAACTCCCGAGTTCGAGTCTCGGTCCGGCACACAGTTTTAATCTGCCAGGATGTTTCATATGGTAATTATTTACGTATTTTGTATTTAGGATGCGTTTGGTGTGGACAGTTCTGTTTATGTCACCACACTTGAATGTATCTCAGATCTGCGTTAGAGGATGTCACAACTGTATTTACACCTTACTGTACCGTATTATGTTAATGTATGAGCAATACACACACACACACACACACACACACACACACACACACACACACATATATATATATATATATATATATATATATATATATATATATATATACTCCTGGAAATTGAAATAAGAACACCGTGAATTCATTGTCCCAGGAAGGGGAAACTTTATTGACACATTCCTGGGGTCAGATACATCACATGATCACACTGACAGAACCACAGGCACATAGACACAGGCAACAGAGCATGCACAATGTCGGCACTAGTACAGTGTATATCCACCTTTCGCAGCAATGCAGGCTGCTATTCTCCCATGGAGACGATCGTAGAGATGCTGGATGTAGTCCTGTGGAACGGCTTGCCATGCCATTTCCACCTGGCGCCTCAGTTGGACCAGCGTTCGTGCTGGACGTGCAGACCGCGTGAGACGACGCTTCATCCAGTCCAAACCATGCTCAATGGGGGACAGATCCGGAGATCTTGCTGGCCAGGATAGTTGACTTACACCTTCTAGAGCACGTTGGGTGGCACGGGATACATGCGGACGTGCATTGTCCTGTTGGAACAGCAAGTTCCCTTGCCGGTCTAGGAATGGTAGAACGATGGGTTCGATGACGGTTTGGATGTACCGTGCACTATTCAGTGTCCCCTCGACGATCACCAGTGGTGTACGGCCAGTGTAGGAGATCGCTCCCCACACCATGACGCCGGGTGTTGGCCCTGTGTGCCTCGGTCGTATGCAGTCCTGATTGTGGCGCTCACCTGCACGGCGCCAAACACGCATACGACCATCATTGGCACCAACGCAGAAGCGACTCTCATCGCTGAAGACGACACTGGAGGCGGGCTGCACGATGTTGGGGTGTGAGCGGAAGATGGCCTAACGGTGTGCGGGACCGTAGCCCAGCTTCATGGAGACGGTTGCGAATGGTCCTCGCCGATACCCCAGGAGCAACAGTGTCCCTAATTTGCTGGGAAGTGGCGGTGCGGTCCCCTACGGCACTGCATAGGATCCTACGGTCTTGGCGTGCATCCGTGCGTCGCTGCGGTCCGGTCCCAGGTCGACGGGCACGTGCACCTTCCGCCGACCACTGGCGACAACATCGATGTACTGTGGAGACCTCACGCCCCACGTGTTGAGCAATTCGGCGGTACGTCCACCCGGCCTCCCGCATGCCCACTATACGTCCTCGCTCAAAGTCCGTCAACTGCACATACGGTTCACGTCCACGCTGTCGCGGCATGCTACCAGTGTTAAAGACTGCGATGGAGCTCCGTATGCCACGGCAAACTGGCTGACACTGACGGCGGCGGTGCACAAATGCTGCGCAGCTAGCGCCATTCGACGGTCAACACCGCGGTTCCTGGTGTGTCCGCTGTGCCGTGCGTGTGATCATTGCTTGTACAGCCCTCTCGCAGTGTCCGGAGCAAGTATGGTGGGTCTGACACACCGGTGTCAGTGTGTTCTTTTTTCCATTTCCAGGAGTGTATATATATATATATATATATATATATATATATATATATATATATATATAAAATTGTGGTACCTTCGTTACCCAGCATGATGTGATCCGCGTGACAAAGATATTTTATAAACATTGGATTACGCTGGCTTATTTATTGCAGGCATTATCGAAATTTTCACAGAAACACACTCAATACTCACATAATTCATAAAGTAGCCAAAACATGGCGATATAACTACTGGCAGTTAAAACACGTATGCAACGAATGTAATAAAGCCTACGCTGGGCAGACGGACGTTTAAGGTAACCTGGACGTAAAATGACTGAAATTTTCGAAAACATGTTTTTGGCACCATCTGAAGGTTAAATTTCTCCAGTTTCAAAAAATGTATTTTTTGTCTACTTTTCAGTTGTTGATTTGGTCTTCTAGGTTCTTTGAACAAATGTCTGCGAACCAGTCATGCTCATGCGACAGGCAAGGAATATCACCATAAACATTTCTTACCTGCCACAGTCGTCGAAACAATAAAGCCAATATACAGGGACCCTGCAGATACAAAATTACTTAGCAGATGTCTACATGACCATACACCGAACTCTAACGAGAGTTTCAACAGCTGCATGTGGCAAAGAATACCAAAAACAGTGATTGTTCGATTGACAGTACTCAGGTGTAATGGATGCTGCCATCTGTTTTAGGGATGGTATAATTGGCAAGACAAAACTAATGGACAAATTAGGCATCCACCCAGGAAATAATATGATAGATTTGTTGAATGTCAAAGATTCTCAGCAAGTAGTTGAAGCTGAAAGGGTTGCGAAAGTCAGCACTAACGGTCCTGAAAATGTCTACAGAGGTTGAAGAAGCAGCTGGCCAGCAAGAATAATGCTGCTGGAATGTTCTGAAAGAGGCATACGGTGAGTCAAAAACACTGAGAACAATCTTTTCTCATTTTATCGAAACTAAATTTTCAGGACAATAGGTACATATATCTTCACAATGATTTGAGCTATATTCACCAAATTCCTCCTAAGTGAACCGTCTATTATACAGAATGTCGTATTTCTTAGACTATAACAGATAATTAAATAGCTTTCCTTGTACAGCTATAGTTAATGTCATTCAGTGTTGGTACGAAACCGCAACTTCCTTCGTATTGTAGATCAAGAGTAACACGCGATGAAAGCGAGCCGTAGATATGCATCCCGCTAAACTCCAGGTCCCCTTAAAACGAGGTAAGCAGGATCCATAAAGAGAAGCGAAAATAACCTTTCAGTTTTTAGCACGCACCTCAGAGAATAATACATACCCCACTGAAAATATCGAGAGGAAAATTACCCTACTTTACAGACGTCAACAAAGGCCAATTGATGGACATGCTAGAAGAAATAACTGTACAAATCTACATTCACAGAACAAATGTTAAATCAACAAACAAAATCGCGCAGCAGAAAAATCATACAAAGTTTCCACAGCACCTTAATCAGCACATGGATGGCACTCCACCATGCATTAATCATCAAACACGCAACTACAAACGATTCATAGAAACCTTCAAGAGCACCTCAATCAGAATATGAATCGCAATCTATACAGTGAGAATTATAACAGCAGAATACTGTTGTATGTAGATACCATTGACATACAAATTAAACAATATGTTTGCTTTCAAATAGCGCTGAAAGGAAATGAAATATTTATTGTACAACTGTGATGTGATGGAACACTGTCTTACCCTGGATACAGTCATTGATCCTAATACAATCACGAAGTAAATTGAACACATCGAAGATTATATAAGACATAATAAGATTCGTTGCACTAACACATGTCAAAATTGTGATAATATTTACTATAAATAACCCAGCGTGACGCACAGTTTAGTTCATTGAGGAACTTCTCCATTGTATATAAAATATCGTTCTTACGTGACTCACATCATGCTGGGTAATGAAGGCATAACAATTAAGGAAAATATACACTCCTGGAAATTGAAATAAGAACACCGTGAATTCATTGTCCCAGGAAGGGGAAACTTTATTGACACATTCCTGGGGTCAGATACATCACATGATCACACTGACAGAACCACAGGCACATAGACACAGGCAACAGAGCATGCACAATGTCGGCACTAGTACAGTGTATATCCACCTTTCGCAGCAATGCAGGCTGCTATTCTCCCATGGAGACGATCGTAGAGATGCTGGATGTAGTCCTGTGGAACGGCCTGCCATGCCATTTCCACCTGGCGCCTCAGTTGGACCAGCGTTCGTGCTGGACGTGCAGACCGCGTGAGACGACGCTTCATCCAGTCCCAAACATGCTCAATGGGGGACAGATCCGGAGATCTTGCTGGCCAGGGTAGTTGACTTACACCTTCTAGAGCACGTTGGGTGGCACGGGATACATGCGGACGTGCATTGTCCTGTTGGAACAGCAAGTTCCCTTGCCGGTCTAGGAATGGTAGAACGATGGGTTCGATGACGGTTTGGATGTACCGTGCACTATTCAGTGTCCCCTCGACGATCACCAGTGGTGTACGGCCAGTGTAGGAGATCGCTCCCCACACCATGACGCCGGGTGTTGGCCCTGTGTGCCTCGGTCGTATGCAGTCCTGATTGTGGCGCTCACCTGCACGGCGCCAAACACGCATACGACCATCATTGGCACCAACGCAGAAGCGACTCTCATCGCTGAAGACGACACTGGAGGCGGGCTGCACGATGTTGGGGTGTGAGCGGAAGATGGCCTAACGGTGTGCGGGACCGTAGCCCAGCTTCATGGAGACGGTTGCGAATGGTCCTCGCCGATACCCCAGGAGCAACAGTGTCCCTAATTTGCTGGGAAGTGGCGGTGCGGTCCCCTACGGCACTGCATAGGATCCTACGGTCTTGGCGTGCATCCGTGCGTCGCTGCGGTCCGGTCCCAGGTCGACGGGCACGTGCACCTTCCGCCGACCACTGGCGACAACATCGATGTACTGTGGAGACCTCACGCCCCACGTGTTGAGCAATTCGGCGGTACGTCCACCCGGCCTCCCGCATGCCCACTATACGTCCTCGCTCAAAGTCCGTCAACTGCACATACGGTTCACGTCCACGCTGTCGCGGCATGCTACCAGTGTTAAAGACTGCGATGGAGCTCCGTATGCCACGGCAAACTGGCTGACACTGACGGCGGCGGTGCACAAATGCTGCGCAGCTAGCGCCATTCGACGGTCAACACCGCGGTTCCTGGTGTGTCCGCTGTGCCGTGCGTGTGATCATTGCTTGTACAGCCCTCTCGCAGTGTCCGGAGCAAGTATGGTGGGTCTGACACACCGGTGTCAGTGTGTTCTTTTTTCCATTTCCAGGAGTGTATATATATATATATATATATATATATATATATATATATATATAAAATTGTGGTACCTTCGTTACCCAGCATGATGTGATCCGCGTGACAAAGATATTTTATAAACATTGGATTACGCTGGCTTATTTATTGCAGGCATTATCGAAATTTTCACAGAAACACACTCAATACTCACATAATTCATAAAGTAGCCAAAACATGGCGGTATAACTACTGGCAGTTAAAACACGTATGCAACGAATGTAATAAAGCCTACGCTGGGCAGACGGACGTTTAAGGTAACCTGGACGTAAAATGACTGAAATTTTCGAAAACATGTTTTTGGCACCATCTGAAGGTTAAATTTCTCCAGTTTCAAAAAATGTATTTTTTGTCTACTTTTCAGTTGTTGATTTGGTCTTCTAGGTTCTTTGAACAAATGTCTGCGAACCAGTCATGCTCATGCGACAGGCAAGGAATATCACCATAAACATTTCTTACCTGCCACAGTCGTCGAAACAATAAAGCCAATATACAGGGACCCTGCAGATACAAAATTACTTAGCAGATGTCTACATGACCATACACCGAACTCTAACGAGAGTTTCAACAGCTGCATGTGGCAAAGAATACCAAAAACAGTGATTGTTCGATTGACAGTACTCAGGTGTAATGGATGCTGCCATCTGTTTTAGGGATGGTATAATTGGCAAGACAAAACTAATGGACAAATTAGGCATCCACCCAGGAAATAATATGATAGATTTGTTGAATGTCAAAGATTCTCAGCAAGTAGTTGAAGCTGAAAGGGTTGCGAAAGTCAGCACTAACGGTCCTGAAAATGTCTACAGAGGTTGAAGAAGCAGCTGGCCAGCAAGAATAATGCTGCTGGAATGTTCTGAAAGAGGCATACGGTGAGTCAAAAACACTGAGAACAATCTTTTCTCATTTTATCGAAACTAAATTTTCAGGACAATAGGTACATATATCTTCACAATGATTTGAGCTATATTCACCAAATTCCTCCTAAGTGAACCGTCTATTATACAGAATGTCGTATTTCTTAGACTATAACAGATAATTAAATAGCTTTCCTTGTACAGCTATAGTTAATGTCATTCAGTGTTGGTACGAAACCGCAACTTCCTTCGTATTGTAGATCAAGAGTAACACGCGATGAAAGCGAGCCGTAGATATGCATCCCGCTAAACTCCAGGTCCCCTTAAAACGAGGTAAGCAGGATCCATAAAGAGAAGCGAAAATAACCTTTCAGTTTTTAGCACGCACCTCAGAGAATAATACATACCCCACTGAAAATATCGAGAGGAAAATTACCCTACTTTACAGACGTCAACAAAGGCCAATTGATGGACATGCTAGAAGAAATAACTGTACAAATCTACATTCACAGAACAAATGTTAAATCAACAAACAAAATCGCGCAGCAGAAAAATCATACAAAGTTTCCACAGCACCTTAATCAGCACATGGATGGCACTCCACCATGCATTAATCATCAAACACGCAACTACAAACGATTCATAGAAACCTTCAAGAGCACCTCAATCAGAATATGAATCGCAATCTATACAGTGAGAATTATAACAGCAGAATACTGTTGTATGTAGATACCATTGACATACAAATTAAACAATATGTTTGCTTTCAAATAGCGCTGAAAGGAAATGAAATATTTATTGTACAACTGTGATGTGATGGAACACTGTCTTACCCTGGATACAGTCATTGATCCTAATACAATCACGAAGTAAATTGAACACATCGAAGATTATATAAGACATAATAAGATTCGTTGCACTAACACATGTCAAAATTGTGATAATATTTACTATAAATAACCCAGCGTGACGCACAGTTTAGTTCATTGAGGAACTTCTCCATTGTATATAAAATATCGTTCTTACGTGACTCACATCATGCTGGGTAATGAAGGCATAACAATTAAGGAAAATATACACTCCTGGAAATTGAAATAAGAACACCGTGAATTCATTGTCCCAGGAAGGGGAAACTTTATTGACACATTCCTGGGGTCAGATACATCACATGATCACACTGACAGAACCACAGGCACATAGACACAGGCAACAGAGCATGCACAATGTCGGCACTAGTACAGTGTATATCCACCTTTCGCAGCAATGCAGGCTGCTATTCTCCCATGGAGACGATCGTAGAGATGCTGGATGTAGTCCTGTGGAACGGCTTGCCATGCCATTTCCACTTGGCGCCTCAGTTGGACCAGCGTTCGTGCTGGACGTGCAGACCGCGTGAGACGACGCTTCATCCAGTCCCAAACATGCTCAATGGGGGACAGATCCGGAGATCTTGCTGGCCAGGGTAGTTGACTTACACCTTCTAGAGCACGTTGGGTGGCCCGGGATACATGCGGACGTGCATTGTCCTGTTGGAACAGCAAGTTCCCTTGCCGGTCTAGGAATGGTAGAACGATGGGTTCGATGACGGTTTGGATGTACCGTGCACTATTCAGTGTCCCCTCGACGATCACCAGTGGTGTACGGCCAGTGTAGGAGATCGTTCCCCACACCATGATGCCGGGTGTTGGCCCTGTGTGCCTCGGTCGTATGCAGTCCTGATTGTGGCGCTCACCTGCACGGCGCCAAACACGCATACGACCATCATTGGCACCAAGGCAGAAGCGACTCTCACCGCTGAAGACGACACGTCTCCATTCGTCCCTCCATTCACGCCTGTCGCGACACCACTGGAGGCGGGCTGCACGATGTTGGGGCGTGAGCGGAAGACGGCCTAACGGTGTGCGGGACCGTAGCCCAGCTTCATGGAGACGGTTGCGAATGGTCCTCGCCGCTACCCCAGGAGCAACAGTGTCCCTAATTTGCTGGGAAGTGGCGGTGCGGTCCCCTACGGCACTGCGTAGGGTCCTACGGTCTTGGCGTGCATCTGTGCGTCGCTGCGGTCCGGTCCCAGGTCGACGGGCACGTGCACCTTCCGCCGACCACTGGCGACAACATCGATGTACTGTGGAGACCTCACGCCCCACGTGTTGAGCAATTCGGCGGTACGTCCACCCGGCCTCCCGCATGCCCACTATACGCCCTCGCTCAAAGTCCGTCAACTGCACATACGGTTCACGTCCACGCTGTCGCGGCATGCTACCAGTGTTAAAGACTGCGATGGAGCTCCGTATGCCACGGCAAACTGGCTGACACTGACGGCGGCGGTGCACAAATGCTGCGCAGCTAGCGCCATTCGACGGCCAACACCGCGGTTCCTGGTGTGTCCGCTGTGCCGTGCGTGTGATCATTGCTTGTACAGCCCTCGCGCAGTGTCTGGAGCAAGTATGGTGGGTCTGACACACCGGTGTCAATGTGTTCTTTTTTCCATTTCCAGGAGTGTATATTATGCAGATGTGGTAATATAGTACATTAAGTTGTAAGTACAGTTGAGACATATTTTAACGCAGATTTGAGATACATGTAAGTGTTATGACATAAATAGAACTGTCCACACCAAACACATCCTAAATACAAAATCGTAAGTAGCTATCACATGAACCATACCATTACTGATAGGCTATATTTATTATCCACATTCGACTCATCGACTCATTTCAAATTTTATTCTCGCTAATAGGTGGTGTCTGAAAACAGGCAAAGCCCGAAACTTGTCAGCCAACACTAAATAACTAGCAGCTCTGGTGTAAACTTTTAAAAATGTATTTTTTTTCAGCTCTTGAAACAGGAATATCAGACCTCTGTATCAACCCCACCTAGCCGAAAACTGAACGGCTGTAACTCGTATATAGTAGATAATAGTGGTATTGGTTTTACCAATTCTCGGACAAATTACTTTTAAAGATATATTCGAAATCGGATTTCAGCATTTTGGAAAAGGTATGTACCCAGTATCAGTTAACAAGCTGAAGTTTCGGAAGCAGTTCGCCTGCTTTAAAAAAGAAGGCATCCATGATGCCCTATTTCTTTTGTTCTTGCTAATTTTCTTCCTTGTAGAATGCAAATGTAGGAGAGCTCCACTCACATCCACTATCTTGCTTTTGTTCATGACGCGGCCATAGCGTGGCTCATATAAACTCATGTGGCACAGAAATATTTTGCCGCAAACATTTCCGGGCAACAGCGGCTGGCAATGTTGCTGTATATTTGGCTGTAATTTGTGTGGCCGTGAATTGCCAGACAACACTGCCGGCCTATATCTTCAGCAATAGCCAATTTTTACAGTCAGTGTAAACGTAGTTTTACATGGTGTACAGGTGAAGGGGACTAGTGATGATCGGATAAGAATCGAAATGCCGCATTACTTATTATGAGAAGTGATCAGTTTTTCTGTTATATGATTTTTGCTTAGTACTATATCTTCAGAGACAACAATCCAAAACAGAAAAACCAATTTACAAACACAGAATTTAAAGGTATAACCACTTCTACCTCACAAAGAATACTTTAAAGTAAACATAAATGAAAATATGGTCTACAGCCGTGGATCAGCATATGGTACATGTAATGTATCTAAGATGCCTTGTCATACTAACTAAAAGTCTAGGGTTAGGCACGAATATAGGTGAGATTAGCTGTACACAGCTTCTCACGTTACACATAGCGCAGCCCTCGTACAGGACGCCTCCATCTTCGCACATTACGCGACAACGCATGTTATGTAGTTTACGTTACATATACATTATATACCATGCGTAATTATGAGCCATACGTTATTTTACGTTTACTTTGAAGTACGCTTTTGACAAGTAGAAGAGATACGATTTTAAATTATATGTTTTTAATTTTATATACGAAGGTCATTCCAAAAGAAATACACACATTTTTTTTTTAAATCCATCTTTTATTCTACATGTTTGAAAGTTTTACAGTGTGTAGATACATCCTTTAGGAACAATAATTACATTTCTCCACATAATTTCCATCCCTCTCAACTGCCTTACGCCATCTTGGAACCAGCGCCTGTATACCCGCACGGTAAAATTCTGGAACAACCTGTTGGAGTCACTGTTTGGCAGCGTGCACAAGGGAGTCATCATCTTCAAACCCTGTTCCATGAAGAGAGTCTTTTAATATCCCAAAGAGATGATAGTCACATGCAGCCACGTCAGGACTATAAGGCGGGTGTTTCAATGTTGTCCATTCGAGGTTTGTGATCGCTTCCATGGTTTTTTGACTGACATGTGGCCGTGGATTGTCGTGCAATAGCAAAACATCCTGCTTTTGCCGATGTGGTCGAACACGACTCAGTCAAGCTTGAAGTTTCTTCAGTGTCATCACATATGCATCAGAATTTATGGTGGTTCCACTTGGCAAGATGTCCACAAGCAAGAGTCCTTCGGAATCGGAAAACACTGTAGCCATAACTTTTCCAACGGAAGGTGTGATTTTGAAATTTTGTTGTGTGAATTTGCATGATGCCACTCCATTGATTGCCTCTTCGTCTCCGGCGAAAAATGATGGAGCCATGTTTCATCACCTGTCACAATTCTTCCAAGAAATTCATCTCCACCATTCTCGTACTGTTCCAAAAGTTCACCGCATACCGTTTTTCTTGTTTTTTGTGAGCCACTGTCAACGTCCTGGGAACCCACCTGGCAAAAATCTTTTTTAACACCAACACTTTCAGTATTCTGCAAACACTTCCTTCCCCTATCCAATTCGTTCACTGTGATGCGTCTGTCAGCAGTCACCAATTCATTCTCTCTTCGCACATTGTCTGGAGTGTGTGCAGTACGAGGCCTGCTGCTGCAATGACAATCCTCAATACTGCCGTGCCCGCTTTCATCACATAACCTGCTTGCCCACTGACTAACTGTACTGCGATCAACAGCAGCATCTCCATACACCTTTTTCAGTCTATTGTGGATGTTTCCCACCGTCTCGTTTTCACAGCACAGGAATTCTATGACAGCACGTTGCTTCTGACGAACGGCAAGTGTAGCAGCCATCTTGAAGACATGATGCTGTGACGGCTCCACTCACGGGAACAGGCTGAACTACGTTTGAAAACACACTGTAAAACTTTCACACATGCAGAATGAAAACTGTATTTTTACAAAAATAATGTGCACTTCTTTTGGAGTGACCCTCGTATATGTTTTACATTACTTCTGGAGATGGACGATGTTGGCCGATACAGGCCATATGTGAAAATTTTGTGATTGCGTCAGAGAGAAAATAAAAAAAATATCAACCAGTCAATCATGGCACTCCATATATGAATTTCGTTTCTTATGGGAAGTGATAATGTTGAAGATTATGTCCGGCGCATGTTTAGAGGTGGCGGCCGAGGGTGTGTGAGGTATGCGATCGGATGCCCTCAGGCCGGTGGCGCGGCGTGAGAGAGAGGAGAGGATCTTGTGTCATCACGTGACTTCACGGAAGCGCCCTCTGGTGGTCACGATTTGAACTAAGTCAGCTGGGCTATGGAGCTCACGATGAACACAGTAGGTGCCGTCATCTTGAATACCGCTACTTGCGTCATGATATAACGTGAGGAGAGCGCACTCTGGTGGCAGTGATATGAACTAAGCTCTGGAGCTCGTGGTGAACAGACTGGGTGCAGCCATCTTGAATAACTGTTCTTGCGTCATAACTCAATGTCCCGGTAGCGCCCTCTGATGGCACCGATATGAACTAAGCCATTTGGAGTCCAGACCTAGCGGTGAACACATGTGGTTGAAATTGGTTAAATAATAAAGACAAGTACTTTTTCCCGCCATTTTCTTTGCTTAGTAGAGATATGTGTGGTGTATTGCATTATCATGTTGGAATTTGAACTTCGCACGATTTTTCTGGGGGATGGAGGCGTGGCACTTTCCTGCCAAAATTTAAACTTCCCGCCAAAATCCGCCATCTTGATTGACATCACAGCCGCCATCTTGGACAATGGTACTTTGGACTGGTAAACAGGTTGTTCCAATACTGCCCCGTGCATATACGAGTTTATTATCCTCTTCATTGCTTGCTGTTCTGGCACTTCGGTAATAAAACCCTCTCGTGGTCTTTTCATCACCTGCTTCAATGTCTTTTCTACTTTAAGCGAGTGTCATCCGGTGCCCCACATTCATGCTCGTTTGAACTAAGCACGATACAGTCTTTGGCCTTCAGCATTCCTTGGCAATATGTTTTTGTGTGTTTCGAACAGCGCCATATCACAATCCCATCTGCTTTGGTTCTCTTTACGGCGTACGAGTAACCATCATAGTTGGCTCATGTTTTACTGTGGGTGGTTGTTGACAGTTCCATACCGAACCTGTAAGCACACATAGATACAAGGCAAACGAGCTGAACACTCCAAAAGGTAGACTCACACTGACAGTGACTATAATAGCTAAGTGGTTAGTCACTTGAGTGGACGACATCCTGAGTGCAGGTATGCCGTGCCGCACATGCATCGTTTCCGGTGGATGACAACTCCCGGAGCCGCTGGTACGCTCTGCCCTTGAGCAGGTAGCTTCCATCAAAACTGGGTGCGAATTTCACAGATTTCTGGCTGGGTGCGATTTTCACTTGGTGCGATTTTCACATATCCGTCCGTGCCGCGTTACCATCGGACCCCTCCCGGGCGTCTTCCGCGAGACACCCTATCACATCACATATATATACTTCTTAGGAATGTTGTTCACCTCTCACATTACTTTATCTTGAATGTCGGTTATATATTCAAAGTGTTGACCCTTCATGTGAATTTCTGCACTTTGTACTGCAGTTTAGTAGCAGGTCTGTAATGATAACACAAATTCATGTCAATCATAACAATTGTTTCCAGAAAAGATTTGTCCGTATTTTGTATATCAATCAAGACGCACCACACGTCTTGACTGGTTTTTGTTCGGGAGTTAGGATGTTCGGGACAAACAATATCGCACACTTTTCTCTTCTGCAAAATATTCAGGACAATGTCTTGGACACTTGGTTAGAAAAGTTGCACCATTGCAAATTGTGACACTACAACGTTGACTCACTACAAGCTCAAAACTATCTGATCGAAAGAATATCTATTGTTTACAGCTGCTAGTTCAAGTTGCCGCCGTAGTTACTCACTAATGTGGTGTGTACGCCAGGAATAAAATCAGTCTCGAAACTTTTTGGACAGGCGATGTAATGACAGGAACAGCATGCGCAAGGGTAGGCTGAACAGTAGCGCACACATGCTTGTACAACACGAACAATAACAATTAAGAAGATCGGGCAAAAAGTACATTCAAGTTCATTTTTTACGCTTCAAAATCACATAACGGGTTTAAATGTCTCTCTTAGTGTTTGCTCCCGCTCCATATGACCCATCCTCAACAAACGTAATTTCCCTCAAACAGCTTTCTGCGTCTGAATGACTTCATGGTTAGTCAACATCTTGACGCATACTAATCTGGGCTCCGTATATTGTGAGGCTTTATATATGCTTTGTTCTTCTTCTTCTTTCCCAGATCTTCCTCCCCCTCCTCCTCAATAATAATAGGCTCAGCTTATATTTTCTCCTCAATTGCGCTAATTCTTTTCTCTAGCCAGAGTTGGTCATGCTCAAAAACTTTCTGATTGTCTTTTAATTCCCTTACAGCCTCACCGAGTATGTTGAGTCTTCCCTCAAGAGTTCGATATTTCATATCAGTATACATGCGAGCATTTTCTCTATGTAAACCTAACCTCTCAGACTGAGCACCCAACACACATGTGAACTTGTCCATTTTGTAAAGTATAGCATTCACCTATTTTGTACGATTATATATGGAGAAACTCTAGGAATTTCCGACTGTACCTACCATCATTCAGTTTTCGAGTTTTATCAATAACGAGAAACCTGTACTGTGAGTGATTCCAGTAATCTCCACATATCTTTACAAATTCATTGTACGGCATGTCAGTCCCCACATGAGCCTAGTAAATGTGTTTTAAATTGAGATTGTCTTGTTTGAAGGCTATAATGAGATTGACATTATCCCTGACCAACTGCTTTGGGATCCTGGAATATGTTTGACTCAGATAAAATACGTCAACACCCATATGACGACCAAAGCAGAAATATCTATGGATCTGGTCCTGCTTTTCGACAGCTACATTGTCAAATATGAAGACAGTGTTTGGCTTAACTTCTTCAGACGGAGGGATGTCTTCGCTTTCACTGAATGCCCTGTACGCTACACCATCTACGCCATCTAATATTCTCTGCAGTAACTGATACTTGGGTTGAAATAGTGTTTTGGAGAATATATAGACATGCTCTAAGTGAACTCCATCAATGTCTGTTAGCACAGACATGAGAAGATTTGTCTTGCCACAGTTGGAGGGACCTACAATTATAGCTCATACGCTGTCAGGAACGAACACTCCATTCTTCTTAGTCTTCTTCTCCGGATCTTCATCGCTGCAGGACCAGTCACCTACAATAAAGTCCATGTGGCGAGGGTGCTTCACCCTGCCTGCCATGATACCTACTGTGCTAGGTCTGGCGTGCAATAGGCTTTTATATAAAAAAGAAAATGTGCATAATCACATGTGACATTATATGCAGGGTCATTTGTATCTAGAGAAATAAAACAGACACAGATTTGAGATAACAAATATATTTATTTGTTCGCCATTGACAATTATACATAGTATTATCACCATAAAAAATCACTTGCTTCTTTTTTTTTTAATCGGTGCAGCAGCAGTGCAGTATCTGGAAAACAGCTGCTTCTTATGTCCCTCAAATTCTGCACGTATATCCCACAATGTAATCGATGCATTGCAATAGTCTGGTATTCCAACAGTAAATTTAATTTCAACATTTTCTACACCTATTCGACGAATAGCGAGAGACTTCGTCACTGCACTTATATAGGTACTAAAACAATGATCTATATCATCTATGTGAATGCTACATGTGCGAAGCCAGTTCATGATGTCAGTGTGTACAGCTTGGACATAAGGAAGCCATCTATTTAGTCTTTCCATCGTAGTAGTTATCGCTGAGTGCAGATGAAACAAGTTATCAACTGTTGAGTGCTGCATGTAGATACTCTGCCCATCGGCACTATTAACTCTTAGTGTGGCATCATCATACATTGATAATATACTCACAGTTAGGCCTCCATAGTAGATGTCCTGGTAGGTTTGGGCCAGAATATATTCCGTAATCGTATGCCTCTTGATGTAAGCTTTTGCGTGACAGAGTTCATCCCACTCACAGTCTGAAAAACCGCATTTTAATATTTTTTTGGCACATTTTCAGGCACTAACACAGCTGACACTTCACTGTCTTGTGAAACGTCAATCCCTAGATGAAGACAACTGCTAGTTGTTAAGGTATAGCATGAGGCAAATAGTAAAGGTGACGGTGCCCTTGGGGTGGGTAGCTTGTCAGCCACAACATCCACACCATCGTGATTAGCCATCTGTTCTTGCACTGATGCTGGAATGTCTCTTGTGCTTGGTCAAATGGACGGTGCATACAATGGAGCCCAGTATGATGTTGACAGTATCAAGTGGTACAGACTATAGAGTCTCATTATCCTGATACAGCATGCTGAGAAGTTGCATTAGAGGATCTGCCGATGCCCTGGATGCGAATCCCTGCAGATTGGAAGCTGCCAACCCCGACAGGCTGGAGCTTGCTGCCACCATGTGTGCGGTACCTGATGGGATGGAACTTGCCGGTCCTGGCAGGTTGCATGTTGGGTTGGAACTTGCTGGAGGCAACAGGTTGGATCTTGTTGAGACATGTGCTGAACCCAACAGTCTGGATGGGGACCCTATGGATACATCTGATGGAGAGAGAAGAATAATTATCAGCATCATATGTTAGTGCTACAGAAATAATAATAATAATAATAATAATAATAATAATAATAATAATAATAATACCCATGGAGTCCCGGGAAAAGAATAGGCCTCCGGTATGTTCTGCCAGTCGTAAAAGGCGACGAAAAGAACAAACCACTAATAGGGCTAACCCCCCTTTTAGTGTGATTAGTTGGTTCAGGACAGAACTAATGAAGCCTCGGACAAACGCGTCATGGTCGGGGATGACGCTTGAACCCTATGCCCGTCCACAATGGTAACGACACTGCTAGCCACACGGAAAATGATTTAAATCCAAATAGAGGTGTTTTGCAGGATATGCTTCCTGCAACCACTCTAGAAGGTAAACAAAGACAGAGGATGAGATGGTCAGATGAAGTTAACAGACACCTCATGTTCTGTTATTACCAAGCAACAAACTTAGGAACCAACACAACTGAATACAGATCACAAGTATACACAACATTTATTACCAGATACCCAGAATTAAAATTTTTAACAGAACAACCACTAGCTGATCAGATCCATGTAATAATCAAAAATAACAGGATACCTCAGTCAGAATTAGAAAACATCAAACAACAAGTACAACAAATACTGGAACAAAATAATGTGCAATCAGAAGAAGAAGAAAATACAGTAATGGATCAAACATCCCAGAGCAAACAAACAAAGAACAACACGCATCAATTAAACAATCAGAGGAAAACGAAATCTTAAGACAGCCACCAGAACAAGCAAAAAATGGAACATGAAGTGACACACATGTTAGATATAGAAGAAAAATTTCAGCTGACATATATAGAATACAAAGACACAAATACAGACATTAGACCATTCTTGCATAGACCACCAAATAACCCACAAGTCGAAACAACATTAACAACTATCAACACAATCATACACAACAAAATAAATGAAAATACAACTATGGAAGAGTTACAACTACTGGTTTATATAGGAGCACTCACTACACTAAATATACACACTAGGCAGAGATCAGAACCAACCAACACACAGACGAAACCCACAAAACCAGCATGGCAACACAGGCTACAGATCAGAATAGAAAAACTGAGAAAAGACATTGGACAGCTAACGCAATTTATAAGAAATGAAATGTCAGACAAAAAACGAAAAAGGTTAGGTAACATCTCACACCAAGAAGCGATAGAGCAATTAGATGAAAAGAAGCAGAAATTACAAGCATTGGTCAAATGATTTAGAAGATACAAAAAAAGTGAAAATAGAAGGAAACAAAACCAAACATTCAACACAAACCAAAAGAAATTTTACCAGACAATAGATGATGCACACATTAAAATAGACAATCCATCAAATATAACAGACATGGAACACTTCTGGAGCAACATATGGTCAAACCCGGTACAGCATAACAGGCATGCACGGTGGATACAAGCAGAAACAGATGCATACAAGATGATAACACAAATGCCTGAAGTGATAATTCTGCAGCATGAAGTCACCCAAGCAATTAATTCTACTCACAATTGGAAAGCCCTTGGAAAAGATAAAATAGCAAATTTCTGGCTAAAGAAGTTCACCTCAACACATTCACATCTAACTAAATTATTTAACAGTTACATTGCAGACCAATACACATTCCCTGATACACTTACACATGGAATAACTTATCTGAAACCTAAAGATCAAGCAGACACAGCAAACCTAGATAAATATCGCCCCATAACATGCCTACCAACAATATACAAAATATTAACTTCAGTCATTACACAGAACTTAATGACACATACAACACAGAACAAAATTATAAATGAAGAACAAAAAGGCTGTTGCAAAGGAGCACAAAGATGTAAAGAGCAACTGATAATAGATGCAGAGGTGACGTATCAAGCTAAAACTAAACAAAGGTCGCTACACTATGCATACATTGATTACCAAAAAGCTTTTGATAGTGTACCCCACTCATGGTTACTACAAATATTGGAAATATACAAAGTAGATCCTAAACTGATACATTTCCTAAACATAGTAATGAAAAATTGGAAAACCACACTTAATATCCAAACAAATTCAAATAATATCACATCACAGCCAATACAGATTAAGCGTGGAATATACCAAGGAGACTCATTAAGTCCTTTCTGGTTCTGCCTTGCTCTGAACCCACTATCCAACATGCTAAATAATACAAATTATGTCTACAATATTACTGGAACATACCCACACAAAATCACACATTTGCTATACATGGATGATCTAAAACCACTGGCAGCAACAAGTCAACAACTCAACCAATTACTAAAGATAACAGAAGTATTCAGCAATGATATAAATATGGCTTTTGGAACAGACAAATGTAAGAAAAATAGCATTGTCAAGGGAAAACACACTAAACAAGAAGATTACATATTGGATAACCACAGCGACTGCATAGAAGCGATGGAAAAAACAGATGCCTATAAATATCTAGGATACAGACAAAAAATAGGAATAGATAATACAAATATTAAAGAAGAACTAAAAGAAAAATATAGACAAAGACTAACAAAAATACTGAAAACAGAATTGACAGCAAGAAACAAGACAAAAGCTGTAAATACTTATGCTATACCAATATTGACCTACTCATTTGGAGTAGTGAAATTGAGTAACACAGAACTAGAAGCACTCAATACACTTACACGATCACAATGCCACAAATATAGAATACATCACATACATTCAGCAACAGAAAGATTCACATTAAGCAGGAAGGAAGGAGGAAGGGGATTTATCGACATAAAAAAACCTAAATTATGGACAGGTAGACAATTTAAGAAAATTCTTTCTAGAACGAGCAGAAACTAGCAACATACACAAAGCAATCACTCATATAAATACATTGGCTATACCACTGCAATTTCATAACCACTTCTACAACCCTTTAGATCACATAACATCAACAGATACGAAGAAAGTAAACTGGAAAAAGAAAACACTACATGGCAAGCACTCGTATCACCTAACACAGCCACACATCGATCAAGACGCATCCAACACATGGCTAAGAAAAGGCAATACATACAGTGAGATGGAAGGATTCATGATTGCAATACAGGATCAAACAATAAACACCAGATATTACAGCAAGCATATTATTAAAGATCCCAATACTACAACAGATAAATGCAGACTTTGCAAACAACAAATAGAAACAGTAGATCACACCACAAGCGCATGTACAATACTAGCAAATACAGAATACCCCAGAAGACATGACAATGTAGCAAAAATAATACATCAACAACTTGCCATACAACATAAACTAATAAAACAACACGTTCCCACATACAAGTATGCACCACAAAATGTACTGGAGAATGATGAATACAAATTATATTGGAACAGAACCATTATAACAGATAAAAAAACACCACATAACAATCCTGACATCATACTCACCAATAAAAAGGAGAAATTAACACAACTAATCGAAATATCCATACCCAATACAACAAATATACAGAAGTAAACAGGAGAAAAAATTGAAAAATACATCCAACTGGCTGAGGAAGTCGGAGACATGTGGCATGAGGATAAAGTTGGCATCATACCAATTATACTATCAACTACAGGAGTCATACCACACAATATGCACCAGTACATCAACGCAATACAGCTACATCCAAACTTATATATACAACTACAGAAATCTGTAATTGTTGATACATGTTCAATTACCCGAAAGTTCCTAAATGCAATGTAACATGTACTGTACAGTTAAAAGGAAGTCACGCTTGATCAAGGTCCGCATCACTTTCTATTTTTGACCAGACATAACGTCTGAGAAAAGAAAGAGAATAATAATAATAATAGAGCAAAATAGATACTTACTTTTCTGCTGCTTCCTCCTCCTGTTCTGCTGGGCTGACTGGTGCTTCATCAACCTGGCTGACTGACTGACTGGCAGCGATAGATTTTGAGCAGTTGCTGGGCTCTCCTTATATACACCATGCCTACTTCATCATGATGCTGTGCACCTATTGGCTGAACTGCACGATCACGTGACTTATCGCAGCGCCTTCTCGTGGTGAACTCGTGAACTAGGTCAGTTCTTTGGTCTTCTGGATCAAAGAGAGTTGTCTCTTGTGGGGTGGGACCTTATATGTAGGTATTAGAAATGACAGACAGGTCCAGCAGAGACAATACATCTTTAATGCATTTATTTGCAGGAGTGTATTCTTCCTCTTCATATGTTACTGCTTGCTTCCATTCTACATGTAGGAGGCTATGGGTGCAGTCCTTGTCTGTATGCTTACAGGCAACATGGCTGTTAAAATCCTCCTGGTCAGACATGAATAGCTCTTTGATAGAACACATTCTGCACAGCCACGAGGATGGGGATGAGCAGTTGCTCTTCAATGGAATACATCGTGTATACGAATATGCTTCCACTGAAGCGAATTGACATCAACTGCCCACGTCTTCCATTTTGGGAGAGTGAATGCTTCATGTTGAATATCTTGACAGTTTGCGCTTGTGCATGAGTATGTGTTGGTTACGACATGCATCTTGGTTCCATCCCTCTGCACTGTCGCAATCTGCTGAACTGAATTCTTCAGCTTCTTTTTCCTACACTCTTCCATTATCATACTCTTCCATACCTCATGTAGTGAACTGTGGCTACAGTCTGCATTCGAATGTGTACATGCAATGCAGCTATTGAAAGCTGCTCTATCCTTCACATTCATCTCAATGATCGAATAAAGTCGGAAGGGGTACCCATAGAAGCACATAATTCAATTTCCCGCCAAAATTCAAACTTCCTGCCAGGGGTGTGACACTTTCCCGCCAAAAGCTGCCATCTTGGATAACAGTACTCGCGTCATCAGCTGACGCCACGGCCGCCATCTTGGATAACGTCAGTGGGTTGACACCCCTGTTGTTATACTACTCATGCGTTGTCAGCGACACTTGGTTCCAAACACAACAGTAATTGCTTTCCATAAATGTTATCCGTCTCAGCCGGCTTCAGAGTGCACACTACAAACGGAATTGTAGGCAATGGACGTTTTAGAGTCAGTTACCTCACAAGACGTGTTTGCTCACACCGGCACAAGAGGCTGCGGTATTGACAGTGCGTTTGTCGACCACACCCGGCAATCCGCGCTCTGCTCACATCTCTGCTGACGTTCTTCCCAGTGGCCGCCATTTTGGGCCCACTGTGCCGCTGGTGATACATTGACTTCTGCAACATATTTAGCTGTGTATATTAAAGAAGTGCAGTCAACCATGTAATGCACTGCTAAAACAGATCAGTGGCTTCAAACGGAACATGTTTGATATTTAGCAACAAAAAAACTCAACAAATTTAAGCTAAACGAGTCGAAAAGCATTTGCTGTGGCAGTTTTTTGCCTTCTATCCTTTATTAATAGCTGAAGCAGATTTCGAAGTTTTTGTTGCGGTATCGAGTTTGAACACCTGTTTTCGTAATTAGCGTTAAATTGGTCCTATCCAACAGTCAGCAGAACAAAAGAGAACCAACAGTAGTTCGCAAGTGCAAGGAAAAATCCATCGCTAATTTAAAGCTCTATATCGACTTATTGTTCCTGCTACTCGAGCCGGCCGTCGTGGCCGTGCGGTTCTAGGCGCTTCAGTTGGGAACCGCGTGACTGCTACGGTCGCAGGTTCGAATCCTACCTCAGGCATGGATGTGTGTGATGTCCTTAGGTTAGTTAGGTTTAATTAGTTCTAAGTTCTAGGGGACTGATGGCCTCAGATGTTAAGTCCCATAGAGCTTAGAGCCATTTCAACCATTTGAACCTGCTACTCGGTACTAGTACAACGAAAATTCGCCTAATGTCTATTTTGTTATACGAAATAAAGCACTGGGTTCAAATATATATTAAATAGAACTGATAAACATGCCTATATGTTAACGCATATTTTCTGTTTTTGTCAGATCTATTCCATAAAATTTTGCCTGCAAATTGTTCTGTGACATTAGGAGAATGACAACGAAAATACAACATTTTTAAAATGTGTTGGAATAAAACTAGGCCTAAGATCAAAGGTAGGAGGTAGGAAACAGTAACAACTATATTAATACATTGTAGATTACAGCAAGATTGCAGCAGTAAAAATAGTCTCCTGGTAACGTTAATGGTTACTGAATGAAAGGTCGTAGGTTTGGTACTTACCTGGTGAAGAATATTTTTTTCTTTTTGTACGTTATATTGTGTGGAACAAAGTACAATTCATTATTGCGAGCATCGTAAATATATGTTTAAACCATACTGTAAGGTCAATCAGGTTAAATTTTTTACCGTTGTTATAACTTTTTACGGTACCACTCACTATTTTACGTTTTACGTGCTAACAGTTTTATATCTAAGGTTTCTGTTTTGTAATTAAATTACTATTAAACCATCTTGTTAGCTCTTATGAATATTTTTGCTGTTCTAATGGATTGGAAACTAAGTAACAGACATGTAAAAATGAGAAAAAGACAAAAGGCCAGAAACGAATAAAATTAACTGGATGGTTAAGCCGATTTTCTGCAACTTTTCCCATTGCGACCAATATTCTCCTTCTTGCTGCATCTCTTCCTTCGGAAGGAATTCTGTATAGTTTTCCTCTCGTTTCACCTCGAAACGAACAGCCAGAAGCACAGCACTGAGGCATTATTCTACTTAAAACTTCGAAGATACACAACACTTCCTATGCTTCACACGTAACGCTTGGGCCCACAATGGCTGCTAATGTTACGTGATGCGGTTTCAGCCATTCCTGAACTGCGAACGGCAGCAAACGCAGGGGAAAAGGATGGCCATACTTTCCTTTAGACAGAGCTTTAATTTCTGCGGGAGAAGAGGCATTTAAACAGGCAGCCAGCGCGTCACCACGAACCACACACTCTCCACGGCTCTCGGTCTTTCTACGGGTAATGCTACGGACGTCAGCAGAGAACGCCGTCTTCGCTTCTACTCACTGCATGCAAATGTACCTGTCCGCGCGTCATTTCAAGACTCCACACTGCAAGCTCCGCCCCACATCTCGGAAACCTTGCGTGAGACAATTTTTGATACAATGAGAGATACCGAAAGCAACAATTCATGAAATACTGGTGTCCTTATATGTAAATGTTCGTGTATAACCGCCCTCTGAAGATGGTCTGGAACACTTTTGTTTAACATTTCATCTTATTTTAAAACAAATTCGTGGTAACATGTGTCACAGGCTACAGCGCACTGCGCTACACCGCTAGACGGGAAACAAATTCTTAGGATGCCTGTAACCAGCTGATGGTACCTAAAGAGCCGCAGGATCTGTGCAAATGTCTCTCCGTCCCAAGCGTCACTCCATGCAAGTGTTCCAACCCCGTTTATGGGCACCTTCTCACGAGGTATACCGCATCATTCTTCGATCGTCGGTCAGGTGAGAACTATCAACTTTCCGGTTACATTCTATCGCGAGACAAGCAAGCCTGTAACCATCTGCATCGCCCTTATTTGTGTACGCTTGACGTCTACATCTACATCTGCGTGATCACTCTGCTATTCGCAATAAAGTGCCTGGCAGAGGGTTCAATGAACCATCTTCAAGCTGTCTCTCTAGCGTTCCACTCTCGAACGGTGCGCGAGAAAAACGAGCACTTAAATTTTTCTGTGCGAGCCCCGATTTCCCTTATTTTATCGTGAAGATCATTTCTCCCTATGTAGGTGGGTCCCAATAGAATGTTTTCGCAATCGGAGGAGAAAATTAGTGATTGAAATTTCATGAAAAGATCCCTTCGCAACGAAAAACGCCTTTGTTTTAATGATCGCCTCTCCATTCACGTACCATGTCTCTGGCACTATCTCCCCTTTTTCGCGATAATACAAAACGAGCTGCCCTTCTTTGTACTTTTTCGATGTCATCCGTCAGTCCCACCTGATGCGGATGCCACACCGCACAGTAGTACTGCAGAATATGCCGGACAAGCGTGGTGTAAGCAGTCTCTTTAGTGGACCTGTTGCACCTTCTACGTGTATTGCCAATGAATCACAGTCTTTAGTTTGCTCTACCCACAACATTATCTATGTGATCGTTCCAGTTTAGGTTATTTGTGATTGTAATCCCTAAGTATTTAGTTGAATTTACGGCCTTCAGATTTGTATGACTTATCGCGTAATCGAAATCTAGCGGATTTCTTTTAGTACTCATGTAAATAACTTCACATTTTTCTTTATTCATGGTCAATTACCACTTTTCGCACCATACAGATATCTTATCTAAATAATTTTGCACTTGGTTTTGGTCAAGTGATGACTTTACAAGACGGTAAATGACAGCACTGTCTGCAAACAATCTAAGATGGCTACTCAGATTGTCTCCTATGTCGTTAATATAGATCAGGAACAGTAGAGGTCCTATAACACTTCCTTGGGGAACACCGGATATTACTTCTGTTTTACTCGATGACTTTCCGTCCATTACTACGAACTGTGACTTTTCTGACAGGAAATCACGAATCCAGTCTCATGAATGAGGCGATATTCCATAGGCACGCAGTTTGATTAGAAGACGCTTGTGAGGAACGGTGTCGAAAGCCTTCTGGAAACCCAAACGTATGGAATGAATTTGACATCCACTGTAGATAGCACTCATTACTTCAAGAGTATAAAGAACTAATTGTGTTTCGTAAGAACGATATTTTTTGAACCCTTGCTGACTGTGTGTCAATAAATCGTTTTCTTCGCGGTACTTCATAATGTTCGAATACAGTATATGTTCCAAAACCCTACTACAAATCGACGTTAGTGATATAGGCCTGTAATTCAGCGGATTACTCATACTTCCCTTTTTGGGTATTGGTGTGACTTGAGCAATTTTCCAGTCTTTAGGTATGGATCT
Organism: Schistocerca cancellata; assembly: GCF_023864275.1. Classification (NCBI taxonomy): domain Eukaryota; kingdom Metazoa; phylum Arthropoda; class Insecta; order Orthoptera; family Acrididae; genus Schistocerca; species Schistocerca cancellata. The sequence continues at coordinate 274,142,432 of NC_064630.1, forward strand.
TTCTGTGAGCGAGAGGTTGTATATAATTGCTAAATATGGAGCTATTGTATCAGCATTCTCTAAGAGAAACCTGACTGGTATACAATCTGGACCGGAGGCCTCGCCTTTATTAAGTGATTTAAGCTGATTTGTTACACCGAGGATATCTACTTCTCTGTTTCTCATCTTGCCAGTTGTTCTTGAATGGAATTCAGGAATATTTACTTCGTCTTCTTTGGTGAAGGAGTTTCGGAAACCGTGTTTAATAACTCTGCTTTAGTGGCACTGTCATCAGTGACTTCGCCGTTGTTATCGCGCAGTGAAGGTATTGATTGTGTCTTTCCACTGGTGTGCTTTATGTATGACCAGAATCTGTTTGGGTTTTCTGCCAGATTTCGAGACAGAATTTCTTTGTCGAATTTGTTAAAGTTATAGTTTTACCTGATTTAAATCTCATGCATTTGGGCTGTATATTGATATTGCTTGTGGGAGTGTTTGTATGCACTCTTTTTTGCAGACAAACTGCAGTTTCCCACCAACGAATCGTAGCCAGCCATTTACGGTACGTACAACTGAGTCTGTGCGGTCATTTCACTTCATATCTCCTCACATTATTTTGAAAGCTGCGACTTACTAGCGAATAAAGTCAATGGCTTACAAAGTACAGAATACCTTTCTTTAATTCTAGTTGATGACGACAAACTGTTATTAGACTACTGATTTCTGCCGATCATGATCATCTTCAGATCTGTCAGGAAAATGGAGACCATATACGACCACTGGAGAATCTACATCTTGTAAATAACTAATCATGTACCAATGGAAAAGTATTAATTTCATATACATGGGAACTTGAATTAACGCTTTCAGACCCTCTGCCTACAATTGTGTACATTAATTTTTACTGTATCTTAGATGAAACAGAAGTATTTTTTCGCAGTCGAAACCTGAGATACACAAAATTTTGAATGTTAAACCTTTCATCATGTGCAAGTGATACGAACTGTTGGGCACCACTATGAAATTATCAGCTTTAAATGTAGTAGTACGCAGCAGTTTGTAACCACCGGAATACACGAATGTAGTTGGTTCGCTATATTCCACTGCATAATGGAATATTGTTATTGTTGTTTTGAATGGTAATTATTGAGTGATCATTTTACTATTTATTACAATACAGAATATTTCGCGATTATTTATTTTAGTCCATAAAATGAAGCCAAGTGTACAAAGTATGTTTTGAAAACAGATACATATTTTTTTGTATAAATTTTACATCTAAAATCACTAAAAAAATCGCCTAAGAGGATTACAACATAAAGAAATATTTTCCTTCCTCCAGAAAGAATTCAGGTCTGAAAGGGTTGAAAATGTGGTGAAAGATATTTGATTAGGTGAGAACAAAAGGAATCTTATATTATCCCAACATGATTAAAACAAAGTGTCATTATCAGAAGCTAACTGTACATTTCTTACCTAATAGTATCTACATATTTGTCAAATATGTTTACAGTAGTGATACCTGATGAATTTCCGCCACAAACATGTTTTTTAAGTCGCAACTCTATCCTTGTTTTCTGTGGACAACAGTACCGTTCACTTTATGTCCCTGCCAGCTCAATAGCCTGGCCTACATTTTATTTTTACATCTGTTCGATGATACGAACATTATTTTGTTTATTTTTTCATTTTTTTTGAGAATGCTACTTTAACTTAATCATTCAGGGTAATTTAATCATTCTTCTGTTCATTGCTAGCCAGGTAGGTTTCATCTCATTTTTAAGCTGATGTTTTCTATGCACGCTATGAAATCAATACCTTTTCATTACTTTACAATTTATTAGTTACAAGCAGTAGATTGACCAGCAGTTGCATTTGGTTCCCTTTTTGCTGACAGATGTGAAGATGATCATTATGGACTAAAATCGATAGTCTGACGACAATTGGTTTGTGATCATTGGCTGGAACTATAGAAAAAAATTCTGCACATCGTTGCTTCAAAATAATTCACGACTGTGTTTTGTTGCCACTCAGTAACCTACAGAAAAACTATATCTGTCTTTTACTTTACGAAGTGCACAAGTTTCTCAACAGCAAGGAAGGAAAATTCCGGATTCACCTTCAGTCGACATTGAGGTTATTAGAGACAACAAGCTCGGGTCAATTCAAGGGTGAGGAAGAAAATCGGCCCTGCTGTTTCAAAGAAATTATCTCGACTTTTTCTGATGGGATTTGAGAAAATCTCGTAAAATATAAATCACCATGGCCAGTGTGCTAACCACTGCGCTACCTCGCTCTGCACAACAAACAATATTTGGAAAACAGCATTTTAAAGTATGCCACGTAATATAATCTGTCTAAAATTACCTGCAGCACATTAAAGTGTTGGCAGCTGTTTGGTGGTGTACATAAAAAGGAACTTAACATTCCTCTACAGTAATAGCTATGGTTGCCAGTGTTTGCACCAAGCTAATGTTGCTGCATATTTTACAGGACAGAATTCTCTCACAGATAACTGCGTCATCTGCGGAAAGCCTTACAGTGCATGTAATATTGTCTGTTAAGTCATTGATGCATAACAGGAAGAGCAAAGGCTTGCCTCATTCCTGTGGGGTCGACAACTCTTCATCCAGGCTAAAAATGCTGTACCCGCCTGTTAGGAGGTTTTCGATCCAATTGAAAATCTGAGTAGGTGTCAATATGTAATAAATCAAAGAGTTTTCGAAAGTGTACAATTGTGGTTTCAAGGATATCATGCTTGAAATGCGGATGTTGCGTTTTTACGGTCCATGTTTTCGGAACCCATACTGATTTCAATGGAAAAGGTGATTGTTTTAGCTCAGACTAGTTTTAATACTTCGCTACAAAGACGTGCAAATGATAAAATGCGATAATTTTATGGATAAATTGTACTTCACTTTTTATAAATAAGTATGACCTGCACTCTCTTTTAGTCATGGGAAACGTATCTCTTTTCAAGGGATCTGCGGTAAATTCTGATCAAGAGCGAAGCTCAATCACCCACAAATTATGTACAGAAATTGTCAGAGACTCTACTGCGTCTTTGATACAGTGGCACCGAAAAACCTTTCATAGATTGACACCTAGAGATATCGAGGCAACCGTCAGTCACCAGGCAAATCTCGTGTAAGGAGAATGAGTCACAGAGTTTCATTTACTTACGTCTCGTAAATTTAGTACAGTATTTGCGTTTCATGTGCGTAAATCACACTAAACTTAGCTGGCTGTATTTGGTGCTGGTCAAACTTATAGATATTCAAATGGCTCTGAGCACTATGGGACTTAACAGCTGAGGTCATCAGTCCCCTAGACTTAGAACTACTTAAACCTAACTAACCTAAGGACATCACACACATTCATGCCCGACGCAGGATTCGAACCTGTGACCGTAGCGGTCACGCGGTTCCAGACTGAAGCGCCTAGAACCGCTCGGCTACTCCGGCCGGCGATTATAGATAAATCAGTATTTCTAACAAAGGAAAATTCCCCAAACATATTTCTTATCTACCATCATATGACTATAGGTTATCAGTAAGTCTTAAATTCGTACCAGTAAACTGTTTTACTTTAGCCGCCTTTAAAGACAAATTGACCAATTTGCAGAATAAAAAGTTTGGTCGAACCGAAAACCGAAGCCAGAATTTTTTTGATTTATTCTATCAAATTAGGTCAGTGTCTCACTGTAAATACTCGACAAATTGATGGAATTAAAAATATAACATTCCCTTTCTTATTGTTATTTACGGTTTCAATGGAAACTTATTGAGTTCTTAAGTTGCTGACTCTCTTAACATTTGTGACCTTATGTATAAATGAAAAGCAATAGCAACCTGTAGAACATTGGGCAAGCCATATTCTACTATTCACCCCCTACCGCCCACCCAAATTTTTGTTAGTTCAACATAATTCTACGTTTGAAAATTTATCTTTACATATTTATCTAACGATACGAAAAATGAAAAGGCAAACTACTTTTCACATTCTTTTTCTAACTTATTTTTAAAAGTGACGGCACCTGTTGCCCGGGAAAATCGGAAAATCGAATCAGCCCAGCAGCTGTTGCACGAACAGCTATTTTCAGTACATAAATAATTCACGTGATCGATGCAGCGCTTTCCCCTACGTACCTCGGAGCGAGGTGGCACAGCTGACACTGATCGAGTCTCTCACGATTTTCAGGAAAACCTCGGGACAACTGCGATGGAAACAAGACAAGGAACTACACAGGGCAGTGCTATCTTTCTCTGTCTTCGGATATTATGAATTACCTCAAAGAGAATGGTCTATTGATACATAGTCAACCGGGACGTACGGAACATCATTCTTGCGAAACACAGCTAGATCTTTACTTACACGAAGTGTTGATTGTTATCGACAAAGAATTTCATATTGATTCCGCATTTCTAGACTTCCAGAAGGCTTCTGACACCGTACCTCACAAGCAGCTTGTACACACTGATTACAAGCTGCTTGTGACGTACGGTGTCAAACGCTTACGAACTATCGTCTCAGTTATGCGACTGGATCCCTGAGAGGTTACAGTTCGTAGTATCTGAGGAAGTCATCGAGTAAAACACAAGTAATTTCTGGCGTTCCCCAAGGTAGTGATATAGGCCCTCTGTTGTTCCTTCTCTATATAAATGATTTAGGTGACAGTCTGAGCAGCCGTCTTAGGTTGTTTGCAGATGCCCCTGTCGTTTATCATTTAGTAAAACTATCAGAAGATCAAAAGAAATTGCATATGATTTAGATAAGGTACCTGTACAGTGTGAAAATTGGCAGTTGATCCTATGTAATGAAAAGTGTGAGGTAATCCACATGAGTGCTAAAAGGCGTCCGTTAAACTTTGGTTACACGAGAAAGCAATCAAATCTAAAGACCGTAAATTTAACTAAATAACTGGGAATTACAATTACGAACAACTTAAACTGGAAAGAATTCATAGAAAATGTTGTGGGGAAGGCGAACCAAAGATTGCGTTTTATTGGGAGAACATTAAGAAGATGCAACAGATCTATTAAAGAGACTGTCTACACTACGCCTGTCCGTCTCTTTCAGAGTACTGCTGCGCCGTGTGGGATCATTATCAGATAGGATTAAGGGAGTACATCGAGAAAGTTCAAAGAAGAGCAGCACGTTTTGTACCATCGAGAAAAAAAGTGAGGTGGGCATCAGTAAAAGAAGGCGTTTTTAGTTGCGGCGGAATCTTCTCACTTCGAATGTGAAAATATTTTGTTGACACCGAGAATTCGCATCACGATAAATTAAGGGAAATCAGAGCTCGGACGGAAAGATGTAAGTATTCGTTTTTTCCACACGCTGTTCGAGATTGGAATAACAGAAAATTATTGTGAAGGAATATGCTGAAAGAAGGAATCATTAAAGCAGTACAGCAAAATGTAGGATATGTAAAAGGGAAAAGGTCAAAAAAACCATGGGTCACACAAGAAATGATTTCCAAGATGGAGGAGAGAAGAAAATTGAAAAACAAGAACACTGAAGATGCAAGAAAGATATACCGAAGGTTAAATAACGAACTGCGAAGAGAAACAGAGCAGGCTAGGAAAAAATGGCTAAAAGAGGAATGTGATGAAATTGAAGAACTGGACAGGAAGGGAAGATACGACTTACTATACAACAGAGTAAAGACTATGACATGGGAACAAAACAGAGCAGGAAGTGCTACTATGGAAATTTTGAGTAAAGACGAAGAGGTAGTGTACAAAGATCGTGACGATGTCCTCCAGAGATGGGAAGTATATATAAAAGAGCTATATGACACAAATAGCAAACCAGAAACTCTGGAGCTTGAATCACACAACAGTGTAAGTAATGAAGAGAAAGGACCAACCATCATAATGGAAGAAGTAAAGGCTGCCATTGCTGCAATGAAAAATGGCAAAGCAGTAGGTACAGATACAATACCGGGAGAAATACTAAAATTCTTGAACCACAATGGAATAAGAGAAATATTTAGATTATGTAATAAAATATATGACAGTGGTGAATGGCCTGAGGACTTTTTGACAACAATAATGATTCCATTACCGAAAAAACAAGGAACCAAGAAATGCAGCGAGCACATGACAATCAGCCTCATTTCACATGCAGCCAAAGTGATGTTAAGAATAATTAATAAAAGACTTGAAAAAGTAATAGAGGAGAATCTCGGCGAGGAGCAGTTTGGCTCTAGACGGAATACGGGCACCAGAGATGCAATAGGGCTCCTACGAATCTTGGGAGAAAGGTTTATTGAAATAGGAAGAGACCTATATATGTGCTTCATCGATTTATAAAAGGCATTTGACAATGTGGTTTGGGACAAGCTGGCGACTATTATGAGGGAAAAGAGAGTGGACTGGAAAACCAGAAGACTTATAAATTCATTATACCTTAATCAAAAAGTTTCAGTTAAAGTGAGAGGAGAAAGTACAAGCTGGATCAGACTAGGGAAAGGAGTAAGACAAGGATGATGTTTATCACCTACTCTTTTCAACCTGGACTTGGAAAATATGATTGACCAATGCTCATTAGATGACAAAGGAGTAGAAATTGGAGGAAGAAGAGTAGGGTGCTTGAGATTTGCTGATGGCATGGTCCTTCTAGCCACAGGGGAAAAAGAATTACAGGATTTGGTGGACACCATTGCAACTAACGGAAAAAAATATGGAATGAAAATTAACACAAATAAAACAAAAGTATTGGCAATAGGAGGAAATAAGGAAATAAAAATTGTGCTGAATACAGAAACACTAGAACAGGTGCAAAATTTTAAGTATCTTGGAAGCAGGATAGACACCGACTGGAAGTGCACCACAGAAATTAAAACAAGGATAGCAATGGCAAAAGAGGCGTTTTATAAGAAAAGGAGAATCTTCTGCAGCGGTCTGGAGAGAGAACTCAGAAAGAGACTCATAAAATGTCTTGTATGGAGTGTTCTTCTATATGGAGCTGAAACATGGACTATGAGGAAAAAAGACAGAGAAAGGCTGGAGGCTTTTGAGATCTGGACATGGTGGAAGATGGAAAGAATAAGTTGGATGGACAGAGTAAAAAATTAAGAGGTACTGAGAAGAGTGGGAGAGAAAAGACAGTTACTAGATGTAATAAAGAGAAGAAAAAGAAATTGGATTGGGCATAAATTAAGAAAGAATGACGGACTGATAAAAACAGTTTTAGAAGGTTATGTAGAAGGGGAAAGGAAGCGAGGAAGGAAGAGATTCCAGATACTGGATAACATGATGGACGGTACAACATACAGCAGCCTTAAGAAGGAAGCAATGGATCGCAGAAAATGGAGAGGCAAAGGACCTGCTAATATAGCAGATAACTGATGATGATGATGATTATGAAGGAAGTTCGATGAACCCTCTGCCAGGCTCTAAAGTGTGATTTGCCGAGTAGCTATGTAGATGTAGATGTAAGATTATTTTTCAGAACGAGCGCAGTACGTGGAAAGTTAGGACTGCAGTTAGAGAAAAGCTTTATTATTTATGGTTAACCAGATATTTTTCTCGCTGTTCTTGGGTGAGCCTTTCTTTTAGATTCTGCTAGACTATTACTTGTTCCACTATGTGGTTTTCAGATTATTAAATTAACCCAGCACAGCTAAAGGACAGTGATTTATTACATATTTTCTTTTTTAATTATGAGCTCCAGAATATTTAGGTAAATTATCCGCATAAATAGACTTGTTTTAAAGAAACGTTTGTAGATGTATTACAAGTTCACCCTATATGGTGCTGTGTTTATATGTCTGATCCTTAACTGAATAGAAATGGCTCGTCATCAGTGTTACAGGGTCGCAGCACACACACTTATACTCCTTTTCACCAGTAGCTCTGTGCAGTGTAAAAATTAATGAACATCGTCTCATGGGATCTATTATAAAAATAATAGCTTACAACTCGTAAACGCCGGCGGCACAGAGTAAATAGCTTGCTTCAAAAATTTAGTTTATTCACTACGTACACAGTTACAAACAATGCTGACCAAATAAGTGTCATTAATTATTGTTGTGGTCTTCAGCCCAGAAACTGGTTTGATGCAGCTCTCCATGCTACTCTATCCTGTGCAAACTTCTTCATCTCCCAGTACTTACTGCAACCTACATCCTTCTGAATCTGTTTAGTATATTCATCTCTTGGTCTCCCTCTACGATTTTTACCCCCCGCGCTGCCCTCCAATACTAAATTGGTGATCTGCAACTCTATTCAATACCTCCTCATTAGTTATGTGATCTACCCATCTAATCTTCAGCATTCTTCTGTAGCACCACATTTCGAAAGCTTCTATTCTCTTCTTGTCTAAACTATTTATCGTCCACGTTTCACTTCCATACATGGCTACACTCCATACAAATACTTTCAGAAACTACTTCCTGAAACTTAAATCTATATTCGATGTAAACAAATTTCCGTCCTTGAGAAACGCTTTCCTTGCCATTGCCAGTCTACATTTCATATCTTCTCTACTTCGACCATCATCAGTTATTTTGCTCCCCAAATAGCAAAACTCATTTACTACTTTAAGTGTCTCATTTCCTAATCTAATTCCCGCAGCATCACCCGATTGAATTCGACTACAGTCCATTATCCTCGTTTTGCTTTTGTTGATGTTCATCTTGTATCCTCCTTTTAAGACACTGTCCATTCCGTTCAGCTGCTTTCCCAGGTCCTTTGCTGTCTCTGACAGAAGTACAAAGTCATCGGCGAACCTCAAAGTTTTTATTTCTTCTCCATGGATTTTAATTCCTAGTCCGAAATTTTCTTTTGTTTCCTTTACTGCTTTCTCAATATACAGATTGAACAACATCGGGGATAGGCTACAACCCTGTCTCACTCCCTTCCCAACCACTGCTTCCTTTTCATGCCCCTCGACTCTTATAATGCATTAATTACTAAACCTAAACTACATCCTAACATATGTCGGAAGGTCCAATGGTACCAACCGGCTGCCATGTCATCCTCGGTCTGGAGGCGTCACTGGATGCCGATATGTATTGGCATGCGATCAGCACATCGCTCTCCCGGCCGTTGTCAGTTTTCGTGACCGGAGCGGCTACTTCTGTCAGGTAGCTCCTCAGTTTGCCTCACAAGTGACCTTCCTCAAAGATCGGAAGATCGAACATTACACGTACAGAACGCTGGACGAGAGAACCCAGCAGTACGTGATCAAGGGACTGGACTCCAGGACCCCCAACGAGACAGTACATGCGGCCCTTTGTTATCTGGGATTCGACTGTAAAAGTGCCTCCCGGATGACAGGGTTCCGTACACACGCACCGTTACCACACTACATGGTTGAGTTAGCCGACACGGCTGATTCCCGCGCCATCCTGCAGATAAAGAGCTTTCTGCGGATGGACGTACGTGTAGAACTTTACGAACCACCCAACGTCCCCCAACAATGCAACAACTTCCATCGGTTCGGCCACTCGGCCCTCCGCTGCGGCCTGGCAACTCGCTGCCGCGGATGCGCTGGCAATCACAGATCCAACACTTGCACACAAACACAGCCAAACCAGCGACGCTGTGCCAACTGCGGTGGGCCCCATGCGGCAAACTTCAGACAGTGCAACTCATACAAACAGGCGCTGAAGCAGGGTACTGTACGACATACCACGCCCAAGGCCAGCGCCGAACCCAGTAAGGAACGGCGTAACGTTTGCCACGGTTGCACGCCCTGGCGGACGGCACAGGCTGCGGAACCTCAGCGCCCTACACACACACGTGAAACAACCGCTGCAACAGCCACACAACAGCCACAGGCAACACCTGAAACCCAACAAGCATCGGTACCAACACCTATGCCCCCAAACAACACGACCCCACTCCCGGAAATCACGTGCTGCGAAGAAACGCACCATTTACAGGAAAACACATCCACACAAGAACCCCCCGAACCCCAAGCCCAGAGGAGGAATAGACGTACACGCAAACACAGGGCGGAGAACACGAAATCACCACAACAGGCCACGCAGCAACAACAGAACAGCAACACACAGGAAAACAGTCAACAAGACACCGAGACTGTAACCCACACTACCATCCCCCTCACCACAAAAGTAACACAGGTGCCACAACCTCTGTCACAAAGCACAAATGCCGCTCCTAACAACACACCAATACCCGCACAAGCGGCCGCTAACTCCACAACAGCACCTCTGGCTGCCACACCCAACACCAACACACCACCTGGGGGAATACTGGAAACACTATTCCCCCGACACACGACCGTTCAAATCCTTACCAAGGTGCTGACGGCCGTCGCTACACTCATCACCCAGCTCATGAGCGCCGAACCCGGGCAATACTGGGCTGTCATACACACTGCCATCACAACACTCTTTCACACTCTTACATGAATAATATGCCACACCCAGCCCATAACGCAGACCCGCACACACTATCACAGATCCCGTTCTGGAATGCAGACTCGATCCACAACAAAAGGGCAGAATTTGCCGCGTTCATGGAGCGCAAGGGAATCCTTGTCGCGCTACTGAGCGAGACTAAACTTAAACCTCACAAACAATTAAACTTTCCTGGCTATTGTGTCTATCGTACCGACCGACCGGGCGACGCCGTGGTAGGTGGAACTGCAATCGTCATACACAAAGACATTGAGCACACAAACATAGAGCTCCCTGAACTGGAAAAAATCGAGGCTACGGCCGTCAGAGTCAAGTTCAACGGAGCCTACACCACACTGATATCGGTATACAACTGCCCTGTAGGCATCTCAACACGCGATATCAGCACATTACTCAACATTTCACCGCGAGTAATAGTCGCTGGAGATCTGAACGCAAAACACCCAGAATGGAATTCACGCATACGAAATCCCAACGGCAAAAAACTGTACGAACATTCACTAGGCAGAAACTACATTATACTAGCGCCGTCTGAACCGACGCACATTCCCTATCAGAGGGGACACAGGCCAGACGTGATAGACATGGCCCTCATCAAGGGCATTACAGCGACACTCAACGTCGCCGTTGAAAACGATCTGCCCTCAAACCACCAACCTGTAATACTATACATTGAGGAAACACTGCAGCACACGGAACAACGCAAGATGTTGGACTACGGGCGTGCGAATTGGACATTGTTCAAGCAAACACTTGATAGCCACATCCCACCTATACACGAAATTGACGAAACAGCACAAATTGACGAGGCAGTAGAAACCCTCACCAACGCCGTCCAGGACGCAATGGCAGGCACCATACCTGATCGCACCTCACAACAACGCAGTGCGGCCCTGCCCCAGGAAATCCTGGGCCTAATCTCAATGAGGAATCGCCTCAGGAGACAATGGCAGCGCACCAGGCGCCCGTACTTCAAACGGCACATTAACAGACTACAGGGCATCATACACGATAAAATACAAACACATAGAACACAACAGTGGAACCAAAAATTCGAAGGGCTGGACACCACACGACCTGGCGTGTGGCAACTAGCCCGACACTTCACCAGGGAGAAAATATACACCCCAACGCTTCAAGGGCCTGACGGACCTGCATACTCAGCGGAAGAGAAAGCAGAACTAATGGCCCGAACACTCGCAGCGTCATTCACACCGAACCTGGTACCATCAGACCCAGTGTTCACACTTGCTACTGACCAAGAGGTTACACGCATTCTAGCCCAACCATCGCGCGACGACATTCGACATGCTAGCACAGCCGAAGTCTCCTGGGCTATAATGCATTCCGCTGCTAGGAAAGCCACTGGTCATGATGGCATTCAAAACCGTGTCCTCCAGGAGTTCACGGATAAAGCAACTGAGTGCCTAACACACATAACGAATGCCATACTAAAACACCAACACTTCCCCGCCTTTTGGAAGACGGCCAAGGTCCTGATGTTCAGGAAGCCGGGGAAAGACCACAGCCTCCCACAAAATTACCGACCCATCAGCCTTCTGAGCTCGCTCAGTAAGATTGTTGAGAAGGTGATTCTCAAACTCATCACTAGGCACTGCATAACAAATGACATCCTGAGACCGGAGCAATTCGGCTTCAGGAATCACCACTCCACAACACAACAACTCCTACGGGTCGTTGAGCATATAACACATGGCTTCAACATAAACAAAGCTACAGGGGCAGCGTTCCTGGACATCGAAAAGGCTTTCGACCGTCTATGGCACAACGGCCTCATCCGCAAACTCAGCGACGCGGGGTTCCCCGACGGGCTGCTGCGTCTAATACACTCATACCTCACAGACAGGAGTTTCAACACTGACCTGCAGGGAAAACAATCAACACGACACGGTATACACGCGGGAGTACCCCAGGGAAGCATCCTAGGGCCCCTACTGTTTAACCTCTACATAAACGATCTCCCAACCACACATAACACAATGATGGCAATCTACGCGGATGACACAGCCATCCTTGCGCAAGATTGGAAACCATCAAACATTACGTCACGCCTACAGACTGCACTCAGAATGGCCGAGTCTTGGTTGGAGAAATGGCGTGTTAGAGTAAACGTAAAAAGTGCGAAGCCGTTCTGTTCACTAAAAGACCGAAGCAACTGCGCAAACACCTCTACTGCAGACCAATAACTCTACATGCACGTCCAATACGTTTCCGCGAGAAAGTCAAATACCTCGGTGTCTGGCTGGACCGGAAATTACTCTGGGGGGACCACATACAGCACATGACCAACCGAGCTAGAGCTCAAACAGCTCTATCCTATGCTCAACAGGCGTAGCACACTGAACAGAAGGGTGTCGAGGTCCATGTACATGACACTTATCCGACCCCTGATGACGTACGCAGCTCCCGTCTGGGGATACGCTGCGTCCACACGCCTGCGCCGTCTGCAGCTCATACAAAACAAGGTACTCAAAATCATAAGCAATGCTCCACGATACAAACGCATCGCGGACCTTCACCGGGAATACCGACTTGAGACTCTCACGGAGGTAATCCACAAACTCACCACAAGACTATACAGAAACTCCAGACATTCGCAGAACCCGTTTATTCTGAATCTGGGGAACTACGACCACAACCATAGATGGAAACATAAAAGACCAAAAAACATACTTGCAAGGACATAACATCTATGGCCAAGCATACGCAGACATAACGGCACAGGCGAGCCCCTGTTAATCAGACGCATTTACTGGATATCCAGCTGAAATACACTGCAGAATAACTGGCACCACACAGGGAAGCCGTACCGTACACTGCATGCAAACAAGCTCCACACATCCCCCACACAGTGAGATGATCTATGGCCGATCTCCCACTACTGTATAACGATCTTGATTGTTCCAGGAATGTAGCAGCTGCAGCAACTGGGACACATCGCCATCGCTTGTCGCGGTAATGATGCATGATACCTACACTAACAAATCCAACCTTGCATGAGCTATCGCAGCTAGTAAGCCACTACTGCTCTTGTTGTGTCTAGACAAGACAGTCTAGACACAGGGTGAGGTTACCGATAGGCACGCGTACACACACGCCGGCTGGCGTGAGTTCTGGAACAGGATACTTGATGAATGCTATAGAGAAAAATATGCAGCTCCTTGAATACTTAACTTTAATTCATCCTTGTGGTACATCGCTATTGACGATACAAATGAGTCTATCTCCAGATACGGTTAATTACAATCACTGTAAGGCTAATGGCGCCTTGCTAGGTCGTAGTCATGGACTTAGCTGAAGGCTATTCTAACTGTCTCTCGGCAACTGAGAGCAAGGCTTCGTCAGTGTAGTCGCTAGCAAAGTCGTCGTACAACTGGGGCGAGTGCTAGTCCGTCTTTCTAGACCTGCCATGTGGTGGCGCTAGGTCTGCAAGTACTGACAGTGGCGACACGCGGGTCCAACATGTACTAATGAACCGCGGCCGATTTAAGCTACCACCTAGCAAGTGTGGTGTCTGGCGGTGACACCACAGCTCTTACTACCCATCCCACTGTCGCAGAGGTTTTTTTTCCCACGGCACGAGCCATGGCACTTTTTTCCCTCTGCTCTTCAAATCACTACCCTCACTCGCGTTTCGTCCACTATCTATCACCTGATGGACCGTGTTAATGCGTAGTCTTACCCAGACGCACGGACAACATCACAGCCCAGCATCATGTGATCCACTTACTAGATAACTAACACGTTTACGGAGGTGACAGTAGAACTTTTGGTTTGGTCACCACGTTGGTGCGGGCGTGGAGGGGCCCCATCTCTTATAAAAAGCTGAGTGCACCCAGCTTGCCAACAGTGCAAGGTAGACCGGACGGCCAGCCATCCAAGTGTTAATCAAGTCTGACTGCACTTAACTTCGGTGATCTGATGGGAACCATGGTTACCATTGCAGCAAGGCCGTCGGCGTTATTAATTACACGCAGCTGAATTTAGAAAACAGAAAGACTTGAAATGGAAGTAAAAAATAAAGTTTATGCGAGAGAGGCGCTAGAACATTCTAATAAGGGAATTCTCATAGTTCCAGCAGAGGTAACAACAGGAATCCAGTAAGGCTGTATTTTATCACCAACGCTCTTCCTACTTGTCCTTGACTCCTTTATGATAAAGAGTCACAGCGGGCAGGAGACGAGGGATTCAATGGGGGATTCGTGAACGTCTGGAGGATTTGGATTTCGCAGACTACATAGTTTTATTAGCTCAAAGGCTGACTGAGATGAAAGCTAAACCAAACTCACTGAAAAAAGAAGCAGAGATTGCTGGGTTCAAGATAAAAATAGGTGAAAAAAATGGAAATGAGAATAAATTCTGGGAACATGGAAGTGACGCTGCTTGTAGGGGAGCAGCTACTGGAAGTTGTCGATTCATTCCCGTATCTGGGTAGTGTGGTGACAGGAGGTGGTGGAGCCGGAGGATATGTGAAGGACCACGTAAAGAATGCAAATACTGCCTTAATACAACTGTATCCAATACAAAGGAAGAGGAACATCACGTGCAAAACTAAAATTCGTATTTTTAATACAAATGTGAGGGCTGTCCTCCTGAATGCCAGTGAAAGTTGTAAAGTAGGTAAAAACATAACATCATAGTTATAGCGCTTCTTAAATAGCTGTCTCCGGTGCGTAATGAATATCTGATAGCCAGAAAAGATAAATAATGAGGCTCTCTGGAGAAAAACAAACCAGACATCTATACAGGGAGAGATACGTGAGAGGAAGTGGAGATGGCTTGGGCACACATTGAGAGAGCCAGATGGAGCAATCGAAAAGAGGGCACTGGAATGTAATCCCCAAGAAACAAGGAAGAGAGGCAGCCCTAGAGGTATATGGAAGAGGAGAGCTGACAACACCTGGGCAGAATTGAGAAAAATGTCCGTTGTTCATTAAAACTACGTGAACAAATATTGATTTTCAGAATTAAACTATGGGCATGTTCTATGTAGAAAATTATAGAAAGTGCTGGCAACAGTATCCACCGTAAAACGTTTAGGAGTAAATGCGAGGGCGAGCTTAAGTGAAATGACCACAGACAACAAATAGTAGGAAAAGCAGATGCCAGGCTGAGATTCATAGGAAGAATCTTAAGGAAATGTAACTCACCCACAGGAAGGACGAGATTTATAAGGCGTTGAGCGATTCTTGTGTGTTGTTCTTTAATATCGGACGCTTACCATGTAGAAGAGATAGAGAAGATCCAACAAAGGTCAACGTGTTGCGTCACGGGTTCGTTTAGAAGGCGCGTGAGCGTTACAGAGATGCTCAATAAACTCAATTTGGAGTCGTTACAAGAGAGGAGTTGTGCATCACGGAGAGGTTTATTATTGAAATGTAGAGAGAGCACTATCTTGGAACAGTCGAACAACATCTTACTTCTTCCCACATACATCTCGCATAACGACCACGATGAGAAAATTCGAGAAATTAGAGCCAATACAGAGGCTTACCAACAATCGTTCTTGCCGTGCGCCATTCGAAAGTAGCCGGCCGTTTTGAACGAGCGGTTCTAGGCGCTTCAGTCTGCTACGGCGCTGTTGCTGCGGTCACAGGTTCGAATCCTGCCTCGGGCATAGATGTGTGTGATGTCCTTAGGTTAGTTAGGTTTAAGTAGTTCTAAGTCTAGGGACTGATGATCTCAGATGTTAAGTCCCATAGTGCTTAGAGTCATTTGAACCATTCCGAAGTGGAACAGGGTTGGGGGGGGGGGGGCGAGGTTCAGTTACTAGCACCAGAAATACCATCCGCCACACGAAATTATGTGACTTGACGACTCTGATGTAGTCACGCTCCAGAGCTTAATGTGTAATATCGTAGAAGTTCACCAGCACCAGTATTCAAACATTGCAGCACAATAACGCCTAAAAGCCAAGTCAACATTAGCTACGCTGTCGTACTGACTCCAGTGATATCACAAGATATTACAGTTTTTGTTCCCGGGCTGCGAGTACGACTAAACCCATACCACCCCATCAGAATACAAAAATCAAGCACAGCGTTACCGATTGTTACCTAGGCCTACATACACTCCACTTTCCGCGAAAACTTGAGTCCACAAATAACTAGCGATGTGCGAGTCCAACTGCGACATTCACGAAAATTTCTAGGTTTAATTACACAGCGATCTCCTTAAAAACTAAGTTTACTGCCTGTCTCACTCTGGAATTTTACGAAAAACCAAGGCTGATATTCTGAGCCCTCGACACACTGTTCTGCTTTAAGCGTGAAAACAGTTCCCCGCTGTTGGCTTGTTTCAACGGATCAGAATAAAATTTTGAAAAAGGCTATTTAGTTACGAAAAGGCCATTTATTTAAATTTAAACGATCGTTACGTTAAGTCAACTACAATAGATTTTCTATATTTCCGCGCCGGCCATTTTGAGACGTTGCAGTCGGTTCTACATCGACTGCATCTCTTTCAATCATAAAAATAACAAATCTGTCAACAAAAAACTCCTCAAACAGAGAAAACATGTCTAAATATTATTCTTCAAATTCATATGGCATGTCATTCTAAACGCATTTTTATGCGTTTTTAATGGTCCTATCAAACATTACATATTTCTTACAGCTTTTTAATTGCCGCCAGTGCTCTTAATCACCGTTTCAATAAAATGCTAATTTTACCATGGAATCAGTCTTATATCTATCGTGTCTCTATATAGAAAGATACGTAATGTGTATAGTTCACATCGTGCTGTCGTCTTACTACGTGAACATGTCTGAAACGCCGTGGCTGAAATTACACATTGCTTACTTTTAATTCGCTTTAAAGAGTTAGAATGGCTTATGGCTTCATAGGAATTTTAACTTAAACACAACAGCCAACTGCAAGTTTGGTGTAAAAATTTTGTTCGCATTTAACCATTGCCGGTTTCAGATTTTTCAAAAGTCAGGTTTTTAAAGGCCATCGTCAGATGGCTCTTACAGGTTTCCACGCTGAAGCTCATCTTAGCGCTCCTTAATTTTTTTGTGCAGCGGTGTGTATTCGACGACGTCGAAGCCGTGGACCATGAAAGTACACCGCAGCAGTCAACAATCAACGGGACCCTAGCACGGAGACTTGTTAGCGTCATCTGACGATCGTTAAAAAAAAAAAAAAAAAAAAAAAAAAAAAAAAAAAAAAAAAAAAAAAAAAAAAAAAAAATTCGAAACCGGTGGTGGTTAAATGGCAATAAACTTTTTGTACCATACTTTTAGCTGGTTGCTGTTTTTAACTTAAAAGGCTAACTAGCTACGAAAAGGCCATTTATTTAAATTTAAACGATCGTTACGTTAAACCAACTACTTTATAATTCTTCTACAGCAACGTTTCTTACAACGTCTGTTTTCGAGATAGTTTATTGAATCGCTGAGACGTTTTTGTCAGATGTAGCTGTTGACATTAGCTATCGTTTGAAGTAGTGTACATCTCTGTAGCACACGTGTGTAACAGTACTTAAAGTTTTATTGATTAGTGTTAGTTTATGTGCAGTAACTTTACCAATTCTCATAATAGCGACTGTTTCGAAGTGTCTATGAGCTCGTCGTTATGGATACGAATCACAAAATACGTGCTCATATTTTTCCTAAATTTAATGGATCGTACATAACTCGATTCTAGTGAGACGTAATGGCCAGCACTTCAACGCTTTCACAAGCTGTTGCCATCAGCAATCAAATTTACTCGGTAACTGCGTACAGGACGCCTCCTCCTCCCAGAAAGCCCCGCCTGGCACGCAAATGTCAAACTCCGCCTCACATAAAGTCATAAAACACCTCCAATTATACCAATCCCCACATTTCCGTGCGCCCCATTCGCTTGCTCCTCCTAACGGCAACACGTGCCCTTTGTCCGGTGTTTCAAACCAACCCAGACAGTCGCTTCACTTGCCGGCTATAGTCGTTACGTCACTCACCTTCATTGACGTCAGTTACAAAAAAATTGTCTTCAGATCAGCCAAATACTGAAAAATAAATAAAAAACGATGCATCCGGTTACAAGTTTAAAAAAGAAATTATATCGAATAAATTTTATTTTAACTAATTATATACAAAAGCACTTTCCGCAATCATCATAGCTTATCCTAACCACCACCCAGCTACTTTACATAAACAAGAAAGAGAAAGGAATGTAGACTTATTGGGTCAGAAATGGTAACTTTCCCCTCAACTGAGACATGTACACTCATTGTCGTGTTACACCAGCTATACCATTGGAGTTGGAGAGAATGATTTAATAACAGAAGAGGATTACAATGATTCTTTAATTTTAGCTGTAATCCAAGACCTACATACTCAGCCAGCATTCTGCTGCTCCTGAAATTAATAAAAAAAATTCTTAATTTTGCATCCATGTGGAAGACCGACTTACACTTAGTTCCTTCAATGCTGAGTAGGATGTCTGGCAACAGGTTTCTTCCAGCGGAATCGATCAGCTGCCGCCAAGTTTTCAGTTTCCTCCCAGTTCATGTCCAAGAATTGAACATGCTTCGCAGTAGTTCGTTTCCAGGTGTTACCTCTCCCTCTGCTTCTGTATTCATCCGTTGGTATCTACAACAATGATGATGTGGGTATTCTTCCACCTTTCATGAATAGAAAATGTCCCACAAGCTTCAGTCTTTTTTCAGCAGAGATTTTGTGCGTAGACCATTTCTTTTCAGCACTTCGTTATTTGAGACGTGGTCGCGATATCTGATCTTCAAAATTCGCCTCACGCAGCGTTGGTGCAATACATTGATCTCTTGTGCCGATTTTGCTGACTTTTCCAGGTCCAGGTAGGATGACAGGGCAGTGCAGCTGAAGCTTCGTTGACATACGCATACGAGTAGAGTCTGATTGTCACATGGATAGCATTCGTCGGAACATTGCAGAAGCTTCCCCAGTTATACTGGTGATGTCTCATCTCCGCCCCTGTTATTACAGATGCGGCTGCTGAGATACGGAAATCAGTCAGTTTCATGTAGTACCTTGTGTGGCACTACCAGGCGGTAATGTTTAAGCTAACAGTGTTCTTAGTGCTGCAGTGCGGACTGTACACATCGCAGAATTCTGAAGCTTTGAAGGTATGTTCATTTTAGGTATGTTCATTAATTGGCGCACTCGCGAAGTACGCTCAAAAAATAATAGTTTCACTTTCTGCCGCCAGGTGAAAACATGGCACTGTAAGCAACAAGAACGAGAAATGTGGCCTGTTTGACGCTTGATGATACGTGTATGTTTCTTTTGTGGAGTGCTTGTTGGTGTAAAGGGTTAAGAAGGTTGCTGTTTTTCCGTACGAAATGCAATGGCTGTTGAGAAGAAAGACTTTGCACTGCTGTTAAAGTTGATTTATCATGACACCGGCAATAGCAGCACTGCATTGTGGGAATATCGACGACAGAAACAGCTGTGAGGAGCCCCCGTGTCAGTAAGTGGGCTGAAGAATATGATAAGAATTTTGAAGAAACAGATGAGTTATGCTATGTAGCAGGGAGAGGGAGGTGGCGCATTCCTTGATAGATGTTGATGAAGTTGCTGTGCTTGCAGCACATACCTTAAATTCTGCAGCCAGTGCTCGAACTGTGTCATGGGAATTGCCCCTCCCCTGCTAAACGGTTCAAAAGATCTTGCGGCGCATTTTACTAAGTCCAGAATGGCCACCAAATGGAACCACAAGATAGCCAACAACCCCGTCTTTGCCCTTCGTTTTTTGCTACACATGGAAATGGATGACACGTGGCCATGGAATATTCTTTGGATATTCGAGACACATTTTACACTGCACGATGCCATGAATGCGCAGAACTGTTGCATATGGGGTTCTATTCCGCCACATGTGCAGGAACATCCCTGCACTCAGCTTATATGACTGTGCAGTGTGGTTTCCTTCATTCTCTGAACGTTTCTTCCTTGAGGAGATGACACCTCGCGGGCCTGTAAGGTGTACAGTGTCATCTGGACATTATAAGGACCTCCTTGTGGAACACATGATTCCAACTTTGCAAGAACGCAACTGTATCCACACCACTATTTTCACGCAAGATGGGGCGACACCACATGTCACTTGCCAGGTGAATGATTTGCTTCCAGAAAGCTTCGGTAACATCTGCTTCATCTGTAGGCAATTTATAGACGTGTGGCCATCCAGTTTCCCCGACCTAAATTCTGGTGACTTCTGGCTGTAGGGACATCTCAAAGATCGTGTCTATCAGGGATGATAAGGAAGAGTAGCGTAGGACGACAGATCATTCTGATTACGCCGTATGTGCTGCGAGCACCTGTCGACCATGGCGTGTTACGGTTGCAGCATTTTAGCATGTTGCAGCATTTTAGCATGTTGCTCAATCGGGAGAGCATACTGAACACCTGTTGCAACTTGTAACCACACCCTAACAAACGAGCCAGAACCACCGTTATTATGTATCTGATCGTTCCTCTCCTTTTCCTGCGCCCATACCGCATTCTGACTTCTTACAGCGCCATTTTTTCACTTGGTGGCGGAGAGTGGAACTATTTATTTTGGGCATATTCTGCGAGCGCACCGATTAATGAACATACCTACGAAGTTTCAGCGTCCTGCGATGTATACATCCCGCACTGAAGCACTCAGAACGCTGTCAGTTTAATTATAATCAAACTACATCTAAATTCAGACCGATCCAACAGTACTCACCGACCGCGGTGTCATCCTCACAGGATGCGGAAATGGAATGGCGTGAGCTCTGCAAACCGTTCTCCCGGACTTTGTCAGTTTTCGTGACGGGAGCCGCTGCTTCTCAGTCAAGTAGCTCCTGACTTGCCTCATAAGTGCTGGCCAACAGCTCTCGACAGGCCGGACGGTCAACCATCCACGTGCTAGCCAAACCTGATAGCTGCGCTGCCTTAACTATAAACACCTAGTACAATTTTAGTAGATACATCTCCACTTTTTATGCACACTGTCTTTGCCTTTTGAGCATTCAATTTTAGCGCTACAGAACTGGCCATTACATCCAGCTTACTAATCATTTGTTGTAAACTCTGTGGTGTTTCTGCCACAAGAACGATGTCATCAGCAAAATCCAGATACGTAAACCTACACTGCTCATTCCAAAGTTTCCCCATGTTGGAGCTGTCCATATTTTTTCTCAATATGAAATCTATGACTAATATGAAAAGAATGGCGACATGATGCATCCTTGCCTGTCGCCTGTCACAATACTAAACAAAGGCGTGTGCTCATCTTCTGTCGTTATAGATGAACTCGAGTTTACATGAAGGTTTCTGAAAACATAAGTGAGGTGGTCAGGGATTCCTTATACAGTATTGTGCAATGTTTTTCCGTATATATTGTCAAATCCTTTTTTAATCTCAACTAAATTTAGTTTCAGTGGATATCTGAATTCTGTGCATCATTTTATCACGTTTCGCAGATCATGTATTTTTCCCAACTCGAAAACCAACCTGTTGTTCTTGTAGTCGGTAATCTTCTGCTTTTTTTTACCCTGTTTAGAAGAACGCGATAAGAGATTTTCCCGGCACCGAGAGAAGTGTTGTACCTCCGCAAATGGCACATTTATTTACATTTTGTTTCTTCAGTAACTTAATAATGGTGGCACAGCCCCACTCTTCTGGAACTTGTCTTGTTTGCCAACAACTATTGCACAGTTTAGTAAGGTGATGAAATAAGTCCGGAACTTCATACTTCAGAATTTCGGCTGAGATTTTGTCCAACCCGGCTGCCTTTTTGTTTTTAAGTTTTGTAATTGCTGCACACACCGCCGCTTCTCTTTTTACCACTGGTTCTTGAATTTTGATCTCATTTTCGAAATGGTAAGCATTAATTGGGGTTGAGCTGCTTTAAGCTTTCTTTGAGATGCTCAACCCGTCGGGCAGCTTGTTCGTCATTATTGAACAGAAGTTTTCCATTTTTGTACTTCAAGGAGCCGTTTAAAATACTGTGGGCGCCAGTAAGTTCTCGAACGAAACCATATCATTTTCTAGTTTCATTTCGAGTCAGAATTTTCTGCCTATCTAACTATCAGCTCAAACCACTCTTTTTTGTCATTTCTAAAACTGCTTTTCACTCCATGGTCTAACTCTCGTATTTCCATCAAGAAGGCCTTCTTGATCTTTAGCTTGTTCAGGCTATTGCTTTTCTATCTTTCTGTCATATGTCAAGGATGAATAATATCTGTAATAAGTGCTCTAACTTTCTGCCACTATTTGCCGTATTTTTCGAGGTAAGACGTTGACACATTACATGCACTGGTAGCCGTCCGAAGTTACCGAGCGTTTAAAATACAGTTTGTGGTCGAGTTCCGTCTCTCTGGCAAGTCTCTCTAATCTCGTGTGTGGCGGAGCGCTCTGTAATCTTCCCCCTTCTCGCTCTGTCGATCCGCAAACTCGTCGAGTGAAGGGTCATCTCTCATTAAAAGCACTGACAGCGATACCGTGAATTGAGAACTTTGAGCTTGCTGTTAGGACAGTAAAAGCCTTCTGAAATCATAGCAAAGGACCACGCTCTACGCAGGGAAAACTGCATAAATGACAGCGAAGAGTTATGGCTGCAGCAAGAAAACGATCGCAGCAGAGTTTAGCTAACGAATTTACGTACTTACTCACCTCGTGTACAATTTGCACAGTTTCGTTTTCAAAGTACTCGACTCTCTCAGCGCTTTGAGCGTCCGTGGAAATTTGTGCAAGAGGTTGTAAGATACCGAAGTTACCATTTTTTATTTAATAAATTTGATGAGTTAGAGAACGTATGGTATCCCAAACACTAAATATGCCAGGAATTGCATCTCAAACGACCGACTGGCAATCACCCAAAGCTTACTTTGATACCGAAATTGTACGCATATTACATTAGTTAGAGATTTCACGCCGAGCATGGAACAGATGAGGGTATCAGATTTCTTGATCTGAATCGAAAGCATAGTTTTTAAATTCATGGAAAACCCATCATCACAGATGTAAGTATATATAATTCTTGCGACTGTACGGTGCATATCTTGTCTAACACACCCAGCTCGAACGAGACCAACAATACAACAATAATGTGACGCTCTTGCTTTAAAGTAATAGAAATATTTTGCTGCAAGTTGTGCTCTCGATTCCACATGTTCGACTGCATAGTTTTTACATTGAAATAATAATGAATAAAATGATTGCTGGTTCAAACTGTTCATGAGAGTTTTAGAATGTGTGGCTGTTTTTTAATCTTTGGCTACGTTCATGTGTAGGGGCCGACCAAACGCGCTGTCACCTTAGTCTGATGATTAATCACACAAAAGTTCAACGAGAAAAAAAAAAAAAAAAAAAAAAAAAAAAAAAAAAAAAAAAAAAAAAAAAAAAAAAAACAGGTAGGTTTCTACTATGGGCGACAAATTATAATGTTCACAACTCAATGAATTTTTGATTTAAATAAAAAAAAACAGAGTTTATTGTCTCCTTTTCTAATTCGAATGGCGTGACGACTGTGACAAAACATGAAATAAAGAAATTCAGAGCGGTATGCCTCGTCAACCAACGAGTAATTTTGGTAGTAGTAGTGAAACTGTTTAAGATGAATCGCGAGTGTTCAAAATTAAAGTTTAACAGTGCAAACCAGTTAAAACCACAAGTAGAAAGTGCTCACAATCTCGCAAAAACATTTCAAAGGTCTACTAGCTTTATCACCCTGAGTGAATTATTCAGTCCACACGCTAAGCAGCTAGCTTTATCACCCTGCGTGAATTATGCTATGTCCACACACTAAGTAACTCACCGAAATCTTTCTATGTCCACACGGCTGTATGACTGTAGGCTTTCTAAGCATTCGCCAGTGACATCTGTAAATCTCACATGTCTGCAACTCGCACTTATAAAATTACTGAACACTATAGAAACGCAACATAAGCGCCGCTCATCTATGCATACGTGTTGACTACTCCAGCTTTCGCAAACGGCTGATCTCGGACAAGAAGACCGTCGGTTGTTTAAGCCGTTGCCTGTCATTGCAAAAATTTCCATACATGTATTTTCCATACATATTTAAAGCTATTAATATTACTCTACACACATGTATGACATATCACATTAAACGGAAGTTTCTCAGATTCTTACTTCTGTCCTTAGTTATTTGCCAAGTTTCTTAGTTTTCTCAATAATCAAGGTTTTGCATGTCCAAACGCTACTTTGGACTATTTTACCATTAATAAATCAGAAACAAATAGAACTAAGTACATTTACACATACATTTGTAAGTCTAAACTGATATGCTGCCTCTACTCCCATTATATTATTAAATATTTTGCTGAAAATTTATGTTTCCATGCTTGGAATTTCACAGCATTTAGTTTAAAATGCATATTTGTAAAAAATTCCATTAGCATGTTCTGATAGAACTCCATGAGATCTATTGGTGGACATTAAGTTCTTAAACGTAGCACAAGGCGTTGGAGAGATATTAATTGTATAAGTTCATTTTAACTGTAAAGTCTTCGAAACCAAGTAAATTAAAAACTACGTATTTGATTGACAGCCCGTTTTAACATACACACTGCTCTTAATTTTCTCTTTCTAGAACTGTTACTGGTTTTTCCGTAACTGTCGTGTATCAGCTTTTGTTGTACACTCCTGGAAATGGAAAAAAGAACACATTGACACCGGTGTGTCAGACCCACCATACTTGCTCCGGACACTGCGAGAGGGCTGTACAAGCAATGATCACACGCACGGCACAGCGGACACACCAGGAACCGCGGTGTTGGCCGTCGAATGGCGCTAGCTGCGCAGCATTTGTGCACCGCCGCCGTCAGTGTCAGCCAGTTTGCCGTGGCATACGGAGCTCCATCGCAGTCTTTAACACTGGTAGCATGCCGCGACAGCGTGGACGTGAACCGTATGTGCAGTTGACGGACTTTGAGCGAGGGCGTATAGTGGGCATGCGGGAGGCCGGGTGGACGTACCGCCGAATTGCTCAACACGTGGGGCGTGAGGTCTCCACAGTACATCGATGTTGTCGCCAGTGGTCGGCGGAAGGTGCACGTGCCCGTCGACCTGGGACCGGACCGCAGCGACGCACGGATGCACGCCAAGACCGTAGGATCCTACGCAGTGCCGTAGGGGACCACACCGCCACTTCCCAGCAAATTAGGGACACTGTTGCTCCTGGGGTATCGGCGAGGACCATTCGCAACCGTCTCCATGAAGCTGGGCTACGGTCCCGCACACCGTTAGGCCGTCTTCCGCTCACGCCCCAACATCGTGCAGCCCGCCTCCAGTGGTGTCGCGACAGGCGTGAATGGAGGGACGAATGGAGACGTGTCGTCTTCAGCGATGAGAGTCGCTTCTGCCTTGGTGCCAATGATGGTCGTATGCGTGTTTGGCGCCGTGCAGGTGAGCGCCACAATCAGGACTGCATACGACCGAGGCACACAGGGCCAACACCCGGCATCATGGTGTGGGTAGCGATCTCCTACACTGGCCGTACACCACTGGTGATCGTCGAGGGGACACTGAATAGTGCACGGTACATCCAAACCGTCATCGAACCCATCGTTCTACCATTCCTAGACCGGCAAGGTAACTTGCTGTTCCAACAGGACAATGCACGTCCGCATGTATCCCGTGCCACCCAACGTGCTCTAGAAGGTGTAAGTCAACTACCCTGGCCAGCAAGATCTCCGGATCTGTCCCCCATTGAGCATGTTTGGGACTGGATGAAGCGTCGTCTCACGCGGTCTGCACGTCCAGCACGAACGCTGGTCCAACTGAGGCGCCAGGTGGAAATGGCATGGCAAGCCGTTCCACAGGACTACATCCAGCATCTCTACGATCGTCTCCATGGGAGAATAGCAGCCTGCATTGCTGCGAAAGGTGGATATACACTGTACTAGTGCCGACATTGTGCATGCTCTGTTGCCTGTGTCTATGTGCCTGTGGTTCTGTCAGTGTGATCATGTGATGTTTCTGACCCCAGGAATGTGTCAATAAAGTTTCCCCTTCCTGGGACAATGAATTCACGGTGTTCTTATTTCAATTTCCAGGAGTGTATTTATAGTCTGTTTAGCAGCTGTGAGGGCCTCTTACTTCGACCAAGGCTGCCATCCCCTCCACACTTTTCTCCAATGGCGCACCTGTGTTTTTCTGGATCACGTGCCAGGCCTGGAGTTATACCTGCCGCTATCCTGCAGCCATAGTATTTCTCATATTGTCAGTGTCGCCAATCACGGATACTTAACTATGTCATCTGCTGAGGTGAGCGACTCAAACATGCTGTCATGTACTGCCGAACGCTGGGACTGTAAACTGTTGTGGCCTGACAAATGTGCGGCTGGCTTACCGCCTCAGCTGTCTAACACACATGTGCACCAGTACACCTTCCAATCTCAAGACACCTGTGCACATCTGCATCTGCTCTGTAATGTTTTAGCATTCGGTCTTACAGGGTTATACGCTGTAACACTTTTCATATGGTATCGATCTCTGCATTTTATACTCAAACCTGTAACCAATCTCGTCAGAAGTGGTATCAGTAAGTTCGCTTGACAAGTTTACACTATAGGTAAAGATTATTTCTCGTAACTTGTATAATAATGTACTCAGTCTGTTCTGCATTTTCAACTTCTCGCGGCGAAATGAGTAGTCCATTAAATTTCGGGCATCCAGCCGCGCAAATAAAATTTCCTCCACTGATGTTTCGGTCGCGTATCGTCCAGCCATCTTCAGAGTAAGTCACAAGACTGACGACAAGATGCCAAGTGCGGCCTTATATGCTCCACCGCGGCGGTATTGCGCATGCGGGTCACAGATGCTGGTCGGCGGTAGAGAAATACGCTTACACATGCGCCGCCTGTGGCGAAGGCGTACAGATATTCGATTCGCTTATCGATGTATGATCGGCGACGGTGACACCATGACGACTTCGCTGCAGTTTAGTTACCCCAAGAGCCGGATTCCAAGCATTGTCCAAATTAAAACCATTATCTCTATTTATTAAATTATTTGCTAATCTAATCTCAATAGCTTCCTTGAAGACAGATACCCAAAAGTAAAAGGTGAATGTTAAAATCTTCACATCACTGTAATTCATGGAATCTCCTTTATCAATACAATGTTCGGCCACAGCTGACTTGTCTGGCTGTAATAAGCTTGTGTATCTTCGATGCTCCACACATCTCTCATGAACGGTGCGTGTTGTTTGACCTATGTTCAACTTCTCACAATTTCCGCAAGGAATCTGATACACACCCGTTTTACGAAGCTGTAAATCGTCCTTCACAGAGCCGAGTAAAGCTGCAATCTTCGTGGGAGGCCGGAAGGTCAACTTAATACAGTGTTTCTCAAGAATACGGGCTATCTTGGAGGAAAGAGCACCCACATAGGGCAAAAACGCACTAGATCTGAAGGAATTACTATCTTCTTCCCCATCACATACCTGCATTCTAGGTTTTGCTTTGAATGCTCTACGAATTTGCTGCGGGGAAAATCCATTCGATTTAAAAATTCTCTTGAGGTATGTGAGCTCTTCTTTCAAATTATCTTTATCGGATATACAGTGCGCTCTATGCACTGAGGTCTTAAGGACACCTATGGTCTCTGAAGGGTGATGGCAGCTACTGTCATGTAGATATAGATTTATGTGTGTTGGTTTCCAATGTACGGCATGTCGTAATGTGCCATTAACTTTACGGTGAACGACAACATCCAAAAAGGGGAGGCAGCCGTCTTCTTCT